>NC_141689.1:501201596-502421596 GCF_964263255.1 Lissotriton vulgaris | reverse complement strand
CACTCTGACAGATCAAATGTGGATTCTTCAAAGACTACAGGGGTCGCCTCACCCATCCACAGAAGGGTAGAGGTAAAAAGGCCTGTCTCTTCACCATAACAGAAGCACAGTTCCAGTGAAGGAGAGGCTAGGCAATCTCATTGGCTAAGCTAAACATATCTAATGCATGAAGGAAAATGTGCCCCTTTGGAAACTTCAGGTGCTGCCATCCAAAGATGTTGGCCTTCTGTAGATCGTTCTTGGCCCCAGAGTCATATCGATAGTCTTCGATTCGGTGGAGTAGAGAGAACTGATAGGAGCCTCACGTACTCCCCAGTGGGATATTGTTCCAGATGAGTCAGCCTGGAGACTTCTCAGACCTGCCGGAGATCCTAGCAGTGGTATTTCTAGGTGGAGCCACCCACTTTGATTCTGAGAGACCACGGTACATCACGGGTCTGTAACTTCAAATCTTTAATATGCACTATCCTATTGTATACAAATTGCCAGCAAAGCCAATGATTTCCAGACCATTAGCAGAAGTGAACAACATCCTATGAAAACACAAGCATGCATTCTTCTGTAACTGTGAGACGATGTACCCAGCCCAGTCTGTCTCTCCTGTGCCATCTGCTGTGAACGTAGTCTTCACTTGCATTTCAAGTCCAAGTCTGTGGGTTGATAAATAAAGAATTCATGCTTCAGGGTGTCTCCCAGTACAGCAATTCTGCTCTCTACCTACAAGATACAAGAGATTATTTATATAGTGTGTTTCACTGGATAAAAAAGGTCATATGAATGAGGCGCAATCATTTTTTCACACATGAAGCACAATACAGCAATGAGAGTTATGCTTTCCGAATGACCTCTACATGCAGGTAGTAAATAAAAATCCATAACAATGTATAAAATCTTCTACTCCCAAATAAAGAAATCACACATCTATGTGCTTTCATAACAAATAAATGAAATGCCTTTACTATGCTACATTTCCAAATGCAGGTACCTAAGGTCAAATGGCACAAACTACGAACAATATGTAAACCAATAAGAGGAGTCCTCATCCTTCACAGCCACCTGCCACCCATAGAGTATGTGAACCACCTGGACCACCAATTTCAATTCCAGCATGTAAGGCCTTAGAGAGTTCACGCTCTTTCTCAATAGAAGGACAGTTCTCCTCCCTAGAGAATATGCTGCGAACAATAAATGCCATTGGATCGTTCTTCTTTTTCTAATTCAGCAAAGCAAACACTGCCTTATCTCCCTTGAATTAAACATCACTCTGGACTGTGGAAGGCTGAAGGTCAATAGTCTCTGGGAACCAATGAACGACTAACTACGGGCCTCAGATCACTGAATGTCTTTTGCCTCTCCCTCCTCCTTCTCAGTGCAAATAGCTTCCTTGAGATGTTTCTTGGAGGTCAGGGTTATCAAATGGTCAATAATGGTCCCATAGTTAGCCACTAAGTTCAAGTAGTAGCCAGGGAGCCCCAAGAGGACTCTCATTTGGGCTGTATAGTAGGAACCTACCAGTCCATCACTGTTTGGACTTTTCCCTCTAGGAGGTTACATTTTCCTGCTGTCCACTCATTAGCAAGCATGGCTAGAGTTGAGGTAATATCGGTCCTTCATCTTTGTTTGACTCTCTTGAAGGTAGTTCTTCATTTTGTACATGAGCTCAGACATCTTTTAACAGAGGCCCAGCACATAATCCACCACATTATGGATGAAAGTTCTAGGGCTGTCCACCCAATTCTCTTTTATCAAAGCAGAAGGGCTTTGGGCAGCATGCCCAAAAAGGCGCACAATTAAGCTAAAAGCATAGATTCTGAGGTATATCCCTGTGAACAAAAAGAAGATATGGCAAGATTATATTTCACTTCCTTTTCAGGGGCTCTCACAGCATTACCATGTTGCTATACAGGGTCTTGTTAAAGTCTAGTCTGAGGGTGGTACGCAGAGCAGAGGTGATAGCTCACATCAAGTTACACAGCTTTCATACAAGACGAGATAAAGTTGGTCCTTGTGCCAGAAACTACTTTTTGGAGAAAGTCGACCATCATATATCAATCAACCAATCAATCGGGGAATTTTAAAGTCTGCTACTCACCCGTGAGGGTCACAAGGCACTGGGGGGTGAGGGGATGGTTGCAGCTCCGGGATATCTGAAAAGCCAGGTCTTCAGGCCCTTCCTAAAGGTGTGCAGAGTAGGGGAACGTCTGATGTTGACTGGGAACTCATTCTAGGCCTTGCCAGCGATGTAGGAGAAAGCTACTCCACCTGCTCTGGTTTTGCGGAAGCGCAGGGTTTCTGCTATGGCGAGGTCGGCTGAGCGAAGGTTTCTTTTTGGTACATGGAAAAAGACTCTTTTGTTGAAGTAATTGGGTCTGAGGTTGTGTAGTGATTTGTAGGCATGGGTGAGTAGCTTGATGGTTACTCTCCTCTCAACGAGGAGCCAGTAGAGGTCTTGCAGGTGTTGGGTCACGTGTAGAGGGCGTTTCCGTAGTGGAGTCTGCTGGTTATGAGTGCATGGGTGACGATCTTTCTGACTTCGGTGGTATCTACTTGAAGGTCTTGCAGAGGGAGTTGAAGCAGGTGGAGGCGTCAGCATTGATCTGGCGAGTCATGGTGAGGGGGAGTTGATGCTGAGGTTCCGGGCGTGGTCAATAGGGGTGGGTGGGTTTCTGAGGGCAGGGCGGCCACCAAGAGTTGTCCCGAGCGGTGGGAGAGGGTCCGAGGATGAGGACCTCAGTCTTCTCTCTCTGGGTTGAGCTTTAGGCAGCTGCTGCTCATCCAGGATGTGACATCTTTCATTCCTTCCTTGAAGTTGAGTCTGGTGTCTTTGGGGTTCTTCATGAGGGAGAGGATGAGCAGTGTGTCGTCAGCGTAGGATACCATGCTGAGTGTGTTGTCTGACGATGACGGCGAGGGGTGCCATGTAGATGTTGAAGAGCGTGGGGCTGAGCGATGATCCTTGGGGTACTCTGCAGTTGATTTCTGCGGGGTCGGAGTGGGAGAGAGGGAGCCTTATCCTTTGGGTTCTGCCGGCGAGAAAGGAGCGGATCCAGTCGAGGGCGGTTCCTCGTATGCCAGTGTGGTGGAGTCTGGCTGCGAGAGTGCAGTGGGAGACGGTGTCAAAGGCTGCGGAGAGGTCTAGCAGGATGAAGGCCGCGGTGTGGCCCTTGTCGAGTAGCATGCGGATGTCGTCAGTGTGTGGCAAGGAGGTCGGTCTCGGTGCTGTGATTGCTGCTGAATCTGGACTGGGAAGAATCGAGGATGGCATTCTCTTTGATGAAGGTATGTAGCTGGGCATTGACGATTTTTTCAGTGACCTGGGCTGCAAAGGGAAGGAGAGAGATAGGACAATAGTTCTGCAGGTTCATACGGTCAGCAGAGGGTTTCTTGAGGAGAGGCTTGACCTCTGCCTGCTTCCAGTCATCTGGGAAAATGCTGGATTCGAAGGTGGCGTCGATTGTGCGGCGTAGCATGGGTGCCATGGTGGTGGCAGCTCTGTGGAAGATGTGAGGCAGGCAGGGGTTGGTGGGGGCTCCTGAGTGGGTGCTCTTCAGGGTCGTGGTGGTATTTTCTGAGGTGATAGGGGTCGAGGTGGTGATGGTGGGCTGGCTATCATCGCTGTAGATGATGGTGGTTTCTGGAATCTGTTTGCTGAAGTTGTCATAGAGGGTCTTGATTTTCAGGTGGAAGTAGGAGCCAAGCTTATTGCAGAGGTCCTGGGAGGGTGTGACGTCCGTGACTTCGCTGGGGGTTTTGGTGAATTGCTGGATGATGTTGAAAAGTTCCTTCAAGTTGCTGGAGTTGGTGAAGATTTTGTTCCGGATGTAAGTCCTCTTGGTGGATCTTATGAGTTTGTGGTATTCTGTTATGGCGTTCTTGTAGGCGGTCTGGTCTTTAGTGGTTTTGCTGTTTCTCCATTGATTCCTCCATTGTTTTTCAAGGCGTCTGCAGGAGTGTCTGGCTTCTTGGAGGTCGGTGGTCGGTGGTGAACCAGTGGCCTTCTGGGGACATGTCTTTCGGGGTTGCGGAGGGGGCAAGCTTGTCTGCGCAGCTAGTGATCCATCGGTGTGGGACCGTGGCTGCAGAGTTCGCATCGGTCGTGATGGAGGGGGGGTCGTGGATGAGGGTGGAGTTGAGGTGCTCCTCTGTGACCTTGCTTCCATTTCTTCATCGTGGGCAGAGCGTGGGCTTGTGAGCGGTGGTGGTGTTGACACAGAAGAATACACAGTGGTGGTCTGTCCAGGGGGGCTGCGAGGTATGGCTGTACGTATGTTGTTCCCTCCTGCGAAGATGGGGTCGAGGGTGTGTTCTGCCTTTTGTATGGCGGTG
Organism: Lissotriton vulgaris; assembly: GCF_964263255.1. Taxonomy (NCBI): domain Eukaryota; kingdom Metazoa; phylum Chordata; class Amphibia; order Caudata; family Salamandridae; genus Lissotriton; species Lissotriton vulgaris. The sequence continues at coordinate 502,417,270 of NC_141689.1, read as the reverse complement.
GTGACGAGGTGCTCAGGAGAACCACAAATACCACAGAGGCAGTGCTGCTGCTCAGGGGCTCTACCTCAAGGTACCTGGCAGTAAAGTCCACTTCATAAGCACATAATTGTTGCCTGAGATAGAGGGAGATCAAAGACCCCTACAACGTTGATTCGTACCCATTTAAAAATTATACTCACCACTGGCAAATGCATCAGTGGTATTATGGCAAGGCAAGCAATCTTACAGAAGCTCTCTGCATAATGCCTTTGCTTGGTCAGTAGAATAGTGTTAAAAGTTGATGCTCTGCTAAGGGTATCTTGTGGTGTAAATACACCTGGAAATTCCTCTGCCAATGTGGGGGCTAACAGCTACTTGATGGCTCCTGGTGGGCTAACTATAAAAGAGAGTATCTTTCTATGCCACACTCATCAAAAATTGATCCTAGGCCACTCTGGAAGATCCTCAGGGAAGGTCATTCTGTCTGGGGTCTTGCAAAATTCTTCCTAGATCAGTCATTCAGCAGTTAACAGCTTCTATAGTTAGGACCGGGAGAGGAACTCCAGTGCACAGTCTGCCTCGCTGTGCTCTTCCTCCTCTATCTCTCTAGAGCTCTGGCATTACCTCTCCCTCACTAGGTGGCCAATAAGGAGCCTGTGACCAGGTGAACACAGCTACCATTTTCCATAGCATGTAGGATTCAGGTTATGGTACCAATCCAGGCTTGATCAAGTAATTCCTGAGGAAGTAAGCAATGAGTTGCTTCTCCTGAAGTCATGCATCCACAAGGGCAGCCTTGTATTGAGTTTCACCTGGCTAAGAGGTCTGCATGGTTCTGTCACTTAACTACAACACCAGAGCCCCTGAAGCGAGAATGACTCCCTTATGTCACATCTAAAGCCTTTGCAGTATGGTCCAATAGGCTGTGGTGTTGCAGAAGTCAAAACAACCATTGAAATCAGCCTCCTGAGTGAACCCCATCAAATTAGGATGAACGTATTAGGGTCTTTCTCCCAGATGCCCATGGCCACCGAGCTCAGCTCCATTGACCACGCCTTGGCACCTTCCCCCATTTCCAGAATACTAGCTATCAGGGGGACTGTGGGCAACAGGGTAGTCAACTGGGTAATCATTCTTGTTGTGCCCCTCTGTTTCACTTAAAGCCCTTGTCCATCAACGGAGTGAAAGAAAACTCTCAACATCATAGCCCATTCTTGGCCATGCTTTCACTTCCCTTTTGTGGTGCTGACAATCGGACCTGTTCCCCTAATGATTCTGTGACAGTTGGAAGGGAACCCATTTGCTATATGTCTTTCTGTCAATTTTCCGGTCTTGTTGATGCGAACTCTTGTCCTCTTTCACTTACAGCAATGCTGCTCTTGCCTCTTTTTGAGGATGTTTGCGGCTCACCTGACTTCCAAAACCGCGAGCAGCCATTCTGCCACTTGCCATCATCAAGTTGTCATCTACTACATGTCTGAGCGAACAAATTAAGGATTATTATATAACATCTCCCTATGGTCTAATTGGAAAGTATTGAGATTAAATTTATTTTGTATATAATCATATTGTCTTGTGTATAGTAATATTTAGAAACTCTTGATCATGGTTTGAACAAAAGGTATCTAAATGAATGAGCTAATCAAGCTTTATATGAAAATTGAAAATAAAAAAAAATGAAAACACATTTTACTAAAAACTATTATGGGTTTTTCACATTTTTATGTATATTTATTGTGGTTACTGCCTTATTGCACCTAGATTGTGTTTTCGGTAAATAGAAGCTTGCTATTGGTTTCTTTACATAAAAACCGCGAGCAGCTTCTGATCAGTCTCCATCAAAGCTGCCTGTTGGCTGCTGGACACTCCTCTTTGAGTTTCTCAGCAACCATAACACTGTTCAGAGATTTAACACATTTTACCGCCATCACGTTCGTGCCCTCTGATTCCAGTTTCTCTGCAGCCTCCATACATGTCATATACATCCTGGAGGTAAACAGCATCGGGGACACTAAATAAACCATTTACACCATGCCATTAGGCATATCATCAATTAGGGTATATGTGAAATGGAGTGTCCCTTTACTATAATCTTCGATGCCACCTTCGTCGGTCACTCTTAGCCCAGGTAGAGAGGTCAGTAGACACTGTCTCAGAGAGGGGTGCATTTTGGATGCCTCTTCAGCCTCAACGTGTAGCTCTGCTATCTCAGCTCAGAAAGACGGGGGTACACAAAGTGGGCTTGCATCATTGTCAATATCAAATAGAAAGAGAACAACAGGGTCAAACAGAAAACCGTCACAGGGCAGGGCAGAACAACTCTCCAGACCCATGCTGCACTTTAGGATCCAACAAAGGGGCACACAAACTGAATAATGTCCCCTCCATCGGACTGCTTCTGAAGCCCCCCAGACCTATGCAGCAACGTGCACTCATCCAGCCCAGGTATGGCACACCCACCCTGTAGGCACTTCAGAACACATGTAGCTGTATGCTACCGAACAACTGATAAGTGCTAAGATGCCTTTAACCAGTTTGTTTCTTGGCAATATTTGTCCAGGGAACAAGTATGTGTCTGCTTGACTGAGCTCCTGTCTAGGCCCTGGTCGCATCAGTCTTGGACTTAGTTTCTTGCCCGGAAGCCGGCTGCGCCTCCCAGAATGGATTGTCGTGTGGGTTTTAAAAGCAGGAGTAAATTCAGTCTCCTTTTTGAAACAATTTAGTTTCCACTTTATTGTTTTTATATATTATATCCGGATTTATAGTTTATAGTCTGACACGGGTGAACGCACAACTCTGCTCGAAGGAAGAGCACGGTACATCAGTTTACGAGGTGGTCAAAATAAATTCTCAAGCCTCTACCCTCAGATCATAGTAAGAAAGCCGAATTATTTTTTTGTAAAAAAAATGAAATAAATGCAATGGTGGACTTTTCAATACAAAGGCAGCGAAAATAATTGCGGAACGGTGTCCAATGGGTGCCACACAGCAGCCCCGAAGTGCAGTTGCTGGATGGGAAGCCATCTTCTTTTATTGAGATTAATGCAGGCACGACCCGCGTTCTCGACGGCATACATTCGTACCCGTTGACATGCAGTGGTTTGGACTTTTCCTGCCTTGCACAGCCAGGAATCACATTTCGAGTTCATACATGGTCTGCTGGCTGCCTGCGCCCGGGCTTTTATGTTAGCCTGGTATTGTGTCTGCTGCAAGATAAATGGTTCATTTTGCAAAAGCAAGCAAGCGTTCTTAGACTGGCAGTCTGAATGAGTATGCAGGAGCCATCGGAAGCTGCGTGAGGGAGGCACTGGGTTTTGATCGTACACTGTGTGGAATCGTACAATGCTATTTGCAAAGTTTGTTTTTTGACAAGCCACCCTGATGGGTTTGAAATTTCGAACCTCCTCATGTTTCTAAGATTCATTGTTGAAAGAGTTGTACATTGTTGAAAGAGTTGAAACCCTGCTTTATCGCACTTGGAACCGACCTAAGGCAATTGTATAAGTGTTTCTGGCCTTGGGCAATTTTGAGTGCTGGGCCTTGTATATACATGTCAGACTCTCTCCTGGCAATGCAAGAAATATGTCAGGATACGATGGATGGTAAGCTTTCTTTGACATGGCTTTGATGGATATCGAATACAAGAATATCTTGGTATACTAGTATCGTGAACAAACTATGGAAAGGTAAGTACACAGAGGGAAGTGTAGATTTGCTATTCTTAACTCAACATCTATGTATATTGACGATATAGTGTCAAGGTTAGGGAGAGAGTGTAGCCTTATGGCAAGAGCGGTCGAACCCGGTTCAGTCTTGCTAACGACGCTCAACATCCTGTGATTCTGGGTAAATCAAAAATGAATCAATCAATCAATCGAACAATCAGGGGGTTTATAAAGCACGCTACACACCTGTGAGGGTCTCTAGTCACTGGGGGCAGCAGGCATCTCCAGCTCAGTCGAAGAGCAAGGTCTTGAGGTCCTTCCAGAAGACGCACAGGTTCGGTGAGCGTCTGATGCTGACGGGGAGCTTGTTCCAGGACTTGGCTGCAATGTAGGAGAAAGCCCTTCCTCCTGCTCTGCTTCTGCAGATGTGGGGGATCTCTGCTAGGGCGAGGTCGAAGGATTGGAGAGTTCTTTTGGGTGCGTGGAAGCAGACTCTCTCCTTTAGGTATTTGGGGCCGGTGTTGTGGAGTGATTTGTAGGGTGGGTGAGAAGCTTGAAGGTTATTCTCTTCTTGACGGGGAGTCAGTGTAGGTCATGAAGATGTTGAGTCATGTGTTCGTGCTGATGGATCCCGAGGATAAGTCTCGCCGCTGCATTCTGGATGGTTTGGAGCTTTTGTAGAAGGGTCCTGTTGATACCAGTGTAGAAGGCGTTTCCGCAGTCCAGACTGCTGGTTATGTGTGCGTGGGTGATGGTTTTTCTGTGCTGCGGGGGATCCATTTGAAGGTCTTCCAGAGGATGCAGAGGCAGTAGTAGCTGGAGGAGACAAAGGCATTGATCTGGCGGGTTATGGTGAGGAAGAGTCAAGGATGATACCTAGTTTCCGAGCGTGGTCGGGGTGTTAGGGCTCCCGAGGGCGGAGGACCACCATGTGTTATCCCAGGCGGAGGTCAAGGATCCCAGGATGAGGACCTCTGTTTGCTCTGTGTTGAGCTTCAAGGAGCTGTCCTTCATCTAGGCCGCGACTTCCCTCATTCCTTCCTGGAAGCTGAGCCTGGTGTCTTCAGGATCCTTCTCGAGGGAGAGGATGAGCTGGGTGTCATCAGCTTAAGGATGTCTGGTACTCTGGGTTCTGCCGGAGAGAAAGCATTGGATCCAGTTGAGTGTGGTTCCTTGTATCCCGGTGTTGTGTAGGCTGGCTGCGAGGGTGTGGTGTGAGACAGTGTCAAAAGCCGCGGAGAGATCCTGTAGGATGAGGGCTGCAGTGTGTACTTGGTCGAGTGGCATGCAGATGTCGTCAGTGGCTGCGAGGAGGGCGGTCTCAGTGCTGTGGTTGCTGCGGAATTCGGACTGGGAGGCATCAAGGATGGAGTTCTCTTCGATGAATGCGGTCGGCTGGGCATTTACGAGTCTCTTGGTGACTTTGGCGGTGAAGGGGAGCAGAGAGATTGGGCAGTAGTTCTTCAGGTCTGTTCGGTCGGCCGTGGGTTTCTTAAGGAGGGGCTTGACTTCGGCCCGCTTCTAGTCGTCTGGGAAGATGCTGGATTGGAGTGAGGCATTGATGGTCTGTCCTAGTTGGACGGGTGGGGGCGATGGCAGTGGTGGCCCTCTGGTAGATGTGTGGTGGGCAGGGGTCGAAGGGGGCTCCAGACCAGGTTTTCATCATGGTCGCAGTGATGAGTTCCACCGTAACTGGAGTCCAGGTGGTGATGGTCAGCTAGTGGTCAGCGGAGTGGGAAGGGGTGGTAAACGGCAATTGGTTGCTGAAGTGGTCATAGAGGGCCTTGATCTTCTGATGGAAGTATGAGCTGATCTTGTTGCATAGTTCCTGGGATGGTGTGATGTCCTTGGCTTCGCTGGGGGGTTTGGTGAATTGCTGTATGATGTTGAAGAGTTCCTTGGCGTTGGTGTCGATTTTGCTCTTGATGAAGGTCCGTTTGGTGTCCCTTATGAGCTAGTGGTACTCCTTCAGGGCACTCCTATGGTTGGTTAGGTCTTCTATGGTTTTCTGGCTTCGCCATTTTTTCTTGAGACATCTGCAGGTGCGCCTGGCGGCTTGGAGTTCGGTGGTGAACCAGGCCTCCTTCAGGGGGCGTTGTTTGGCAGGGTGGCGGAGGGGGGCAATCTTGTCGGCGCATCTGGAGATCCATTGGTGAAGCTCTTTGGCTGCGGACTTGGCGTTGGTCGTGGTGGGGGTCTAGGAGGAGGGTGAAGTTGAGGAGCTCCTCTGTGATTTTGTTCCAGTTCTTACGTGGCCGGCGGGGTCCGGTTTGGGTGTGGTGGTGGTGTTCAAAGTGAAATGTACACAGTGGTGATCCGTCTAGGCGGTCTGCATGGTGTGGCTGAAGATGGGGTCAAGAATGTGTCCTGCTCTTTGCGTGGAGGTGTTGACGAGCTGCTTCAGTCCGAGGTTGGAGAGGTTGTCTAGGAGGGTGGTGGAGTCAGGGTTGCTAAGGTTGTCGAGGTGGAAATTCAGGTCTCCAAGTAGGATGTAGTCCATGGAGGTGATGGTGTGGGTTCAATGAGGTCGGTGATTGCTGTTGTGGCCGGGGGGCAGGGTTCTGGGGGTCTGTAGGCGAGGGTGCCCAGTAGCGTGGTCCTGGGGGAGGTCTGGATCTCGAAGTGGAGGTGTTCCATGTTGAAGTGGGGGTCACTCGTACTGGAGGTGGAGAGTCGGAGGGAGGTCTTGTGTGCAATGGCGAGTCCTCCTCCTGGGCGGTGTGAGAGGTCCTTTCTCTGGATCTTGTAACTTTCGGGGCTTGCGGTGGTGATGTTGGGGCCGGAGGTGGCGCTGGTCCAGGTTTCCATGAAGAAAGCGACATCGGGCGTAAGGGTGTCGATCAGGTTCCAGATCTCTACGGCGTGTCTGTGGAGGGAGCGCATGTTGAGGAGTATGCACTTCAGGGCTACGGTGGCACGGGCGTCCCGTGGGCCTGAGGCGGACATGGGGGTGCTGTAGGTGGTGCAGGAGTGTTGGTAGTGTCTGCAGGAGAATGGTCAGTGGGTGGTGTTCGGTGAGGAGCTCTGGCAGTCAGGGTGTCTTCCGGGGCTGAGAGCGAGGAGGGTGGCGGCGGCGTATTGGCGGGGCCCTGGGGAGCCAAGTTCCTGGCGCTGACCGCGATCGGGTTGCGTGCGGGCACAGATGGGCTTGCCTTTGGTGCGTCTTCGGCACGCCAGCGGTGTGCCCGCTGCACATGTCTGCTGCACGCGTCCGCTGCGCAAGCACACATCGGCCGGCATTATGTAGAGGAGTTGAGGGAGACTCAGCTAGGAGGTGGGAAATGGGCGAGGGCAGGGGTGAGGTGCCGCAGGTCAGCAGTAGCGGGAAACAGGGAGATGGGAACAGCGAGGGGAAAAGAGAGGGGCAGTGAACACAGCGAACAATGAATGTGTCCATCTGTAACGAAACTGGTGTTCATGTAAAGCGCTCTGATACCCGATTTCTCTGGTCTAGTTTGCGCTATATAAAACTAAAAAAAAGGACTTAATTGTGGAGTCACATATACAAAATCCATATAGACCTACTGTTCGATATTTTGTCTCTCAATACTTTGTCCATGGTATTAGTGTCCCACATTATCCTGGACTCGATGTTCAGGTGACACGCTCTATATGTCACATGTTCTCTGCACATAAAGTGATGATGTCCTGAGGTTGCAGCTACTCACCCCACATGTCTCATGTTTCAAATGCTACCTGAGAAGCCACTTGTCACCAGTTCTAACTGCTAAATTAGAATTGTTTAAGTTGGGTTGAGGTAACCCAGTAGCCATATCGAGCACAAATGTGGGTTACACTTTACCAGACCCCAAATAGGCATGAGTTTTATGTATTTGTTTTCAGATTTTATTAAGTGTGAAAGAGACTCTAGAGCAATGCCAAGTAAAATCAATAGGAAAAATAAAAACAGGAAAACCCTGCAGGGAAGCCCTTAACTTTAAATGCGGATTGGGTGAATGTCTATATACCTCAGTTAATATATGCATTAAAGGGGCCACCCAGTGAAGAGAAACTTACAGTTCTCCTTACCCAGCCCTGGCATGCACCAAAAAAATAAGCATTTTAGATTGTTCCTATTTTAATGATGTCACCTTAGGTTGTGACAAAGTATGTCACCATTCACTGGATGGCTCTGTAAGACAGAAAAATATATTTTCGGAGAGAAACAGACATGAAATGGAGAATCGGTAGGTGAGAGGTCTTGCCCAAAAGGAAGGGGCAGCCAGGAAAAAGTATTGTTTTGATACCGAACGATCAGGAGGGACTCAGTAAGGAGTATCTTTTTATACATCAAGATTTTAAAATATCTCCATAGGCACACATCAAGTGAGAAATTGAAGGTTGCTTCGTAGATGCTTTTTGAGATTCTTTTTTAAATTAAGGAAAATAGAACACGAGTTCAACGTGGAGCAGAAGAAATTGTCAACTCTGAATTGTTTTCTTTCTAAAAAGGGGTCATTTAATCAAAAAAAATTGTTTTAATTTTTTGACCTACATGGTCTAAAGCTGCTTATTTGTATCACTTTATTCGCGGTACATTTAATCTTGTACGTCAGGAGATGGGTGAAATGGTCACAGTGGCTTGTGTTTGTGGTGCAGCATGCAGCTGTGTGTGGTGTTTTTGAGAGGGAGAGGGCACAGATTGGGGACTCTTGTAAGGTTGGGGGGGGGGGGGGGTGCAAGAACTGCACAGGCCTCGTATTCCGAGGTATGGTGGGAGCTCGACTTGGGAACGGGATATTTTGCCTGTCATGTCACTTTATTGCACATTGTGAAGGGTATGGTTCCCATTTCATCGGCCCTTCGGAATTTAGGGTTGCACGTCCTCCCCTTGCCTCTTTAGGATTCCAACGGAGCCTTTCCAATACACATTTTAATACCTACAAGATGAATTTGCTCTCCTGCGATAAATCAGGAGACGGTGTTAGCCAGTGTTTGAATGCGCGCAGAGTGAGTTTCACAAAAATTAATCTACCCCTTTAGAGCGCAGAGCAGGCCGGCAAGAGGCCCGCTCAATCTTAAAATGTTTTATAACCTCTTTGGGCGCGCAGTTCAGCTACAACTACCGCTCAACATCCTAAACTGTCATCTCCATCTTCTTGCAGCATAAAAATGATTTTTTCCTATAATAAAGACTTTTTATAATAGCCATAAAGTAACTACAGAGGTCATGGACGTCTTGAGATAACTTCATTGTGACTAGCACCTCGCGCCGCCCTGGGGACATGTTTGCCTCATAATAATCACCGTGTCAGTCTAGCTTTGCTAATTAGAGTCAGAAGTCAAAAGGTCAGACGCATGTGAGTCACAAAGTTTTCATCTTGTGCTTGAACTTGACTTAATCTCCAAATCTACAAACATACCAGATGTGCATCCGCTGGTTTTTCGTGTGGTCCTTGCACAAATAGATTGGTTTGCATGTTGTATGTTAGCAGAAACCTTGTCATATCACCTGTTTCTTTTTGCGGGTATTTACCGTTTTCGGTAAATACAGCAACTTTCTCCCTTATACATTCCAGCAGGTCAAATACGGTGAAATATAATGGAGCAGAAGATCACTATATACTGGGACATGTAGAAAGCACCTATATCTGCATGTTGTGCTCCATTTTTAAGTGTTCGACTCATTATCACCGGTTATATTCTAATCCCCTAGGAATCAGTTATTAACAGGTGTGATAAATAACACCAACCCCATTGGGGCAATATTACTTCAGGCCTGTGTTGAGAATCCTTACATAAACACAAAGGATGCAGAACTATTCAAAGGAGCCGATTCACAAATATTCATTGGAAAGTTACACATTTATGAATCCAATAATTAGGTCTATTATTTGTGTATATTTCTAACTTACTCTGAATTCACAATAATCGAAATCAAACTATATGTTAGTCACACATTTCGATGCATACTCTTTCTCCTCCACATTTACTCCTGTAGATTGTTATCATGGCATTATCAGCAGGTGTGTTGCAAAAGTGTTCACTAGCCCATTAAATCTTTTTGTTCACCAGCAGGAAAATTATTCATCCTTTCCACGGTGGCAAACCCCCATCCTATTACCCCATGAAATGATACATGTCTATGGAACTCTTCCACTCTGTATTTTTTGAGTAAATCTATGTAATTGGCATAGCAACAAACATTGAAAAGGCAGTGGAACACCCACAAAGTTACGCCTGATGCATTTTAACTGCATTCCCAATTCCACCTGCCATTCACTTGGAAACACTCTTAATCCCACTCCTGGCACTAAATTTGATAGTGCAGAAAGCCCACTGCACTTGCAGCTCTGAGGTCCCAGTACTTGCCTTTGTTCCCTTCCTCATGCTTCAATGAACACTGAAGTGGAGAAGTGTGGCTCAATGACTAGAGCGGCAGACCCTGATGCAGAGGTCTAGCCCGGGACCAGGGTTCAATTCCCCGCCTTGGAGGGTCTTGGGCTCAAAATTCCACGGACCTGATAATTCTCGCCTCGGTGCCTAATCCAATCATGGGTCCCACTCTGCAACTCTGGGCAATAGCTTGCTTAATCTCCACAACGGCCCCCACAACGCTAAGGATGCCTAGCCTCCACCTTGGGGTGCCCAGGAGTGGACGCCTCACAGGGAAAGCCAATATGGGTTCCACAGCGGTATTCGTACAAGCGCCTTGAGACCCTTGTGGGTGAGTAGTGCGCTATACAAGTATCAATTTACATTTACATTACATTTAAAAGTCTTATTCACAGCCTGCTGCACAAGCATTGCAGGCTACGGTGTGGGGATGGTGCAAGGGATTCTCGGATGCCGGTGGCGAGGGCGAGGGTAATCCTACGCATTACTTTCTCAATGGTTGCTCACCACCCGGACATGGATCCAAGGTCCTTAGCTATGCCAGTCATGGAGTTTGAATTGGCTTGAGCAATCCCAAGTAGATAACATGGTAGTAGCCATGTGAATATCTGTAAATGCCCAAATAACCTGCTATGACCAATTCGGTTATTGGCAAGCTGTGGAACTTGATGAAGTAGTGACAAGACTGAGAAATGCTGCCTCTACCCATGTTTCAAAAGGGCCAATAGTTACTTAGAAATAAAAGCAGTCGTCCACATCAAGAGACCCTAAGGTGTTTGCATGTATGTATTTGGTATTTCAAAAATGCAAACTAAGCAAAAGAAAGCAGAGTGCTGTACATCATCAAAGACAAACAAAATCAGCAAGTGATAGGAGAGGTAGCTGGTTTGTGGACTTTTTAATGCACTGTGGCGTAGTGTTCTTTAAAGAGGTGTAGAGTAGTGTGCACTGTAAAATGTGGTCTATCGATCTATCAGTCTGTCAAGAGATGGCCACATTGAATAAAAAATCCACATCCCTTAAACTGCAAAGCATCCAACATTTTAAAGTTACAAATTATTGAGAAATTAAGTTGTAAAGCCCCAAAAGTTGAACTTCAGAAGGTTGCGTGTATAACATAACCCTCACATAAGCTTCAGTATTAGAAGTTATAAGGAATACTTCACTGACCTTGTGGACATTCTGCTGGCTTGATCTTACTAGATGCCCCAATAAGCTCTCATCTTCGAGATCTTCATTGGTTGTCTATTAAAAAACAAAGTTACTCCAAGGCTCTGTGTTTGATTCTCAGAGCAGTCTACAACTCTGGTCCCAGTTATACAAGACCAAGGTCCGACCCTATTGTCCTTCTTTTTTTTTTTTTTTTTGAAAACCTTTATTGACATTTCAACCAAATACAAGCATGGGCCTACAACCCCCGGGGCTGGCCGCTAAGCAGTTAGATTGACAGAGAACAAATTTTAAATCACATGCAGCACCTCAGGGAGCAGAATCACCATGTTAACGTACTCTTGGTCACTGAACAGCACAATTAGAAAAACAGGATATAAAAGGTTTTCATTTTATAATATAAGATGGAAGGATCAGGTGCCGAACAATTTCCCAGCAGCGAAAAATGGCAGGCAGAATAGTAAACGTGTCAACAGAAAACTGCAATCGGTCAAATCAATGGCGCTGAAACAAACGGTTCAGGATATGAAGGAGTATTGCGATCAATTCGCGCCTGCTAGTCACCTGCCCTAAGACCCAGAGAACACCACGAAAATTGAGGCACAGATGAAAAAGCAGAGGTCGATACCAAAGGAAACCCACTGCACTGACCCAGAAAAAGAAAAAGACAAAGAAAGGTAAGAGAAGAGAACAAAGGCCATAGAAACAAAATAAAAACGAAAAAACCCCTCCCCCAACCCCCCACCCTGCACCCCTGCATATGACTACGGCCCCCCCCCAGCAGTGTGCCTGTCGCCCGAGAACCAAACCCGAAATATAGAAGAAACAGAGAAAAAGAAGAAAGAAAGGAAACCCCACCCAACGGGGAAGTGGAGGAGGGCGATAGTCTCTGCACTCCCGGTCTCTCCCCCCCGCCCTAACAAAGGGGCCTCCCGAAGCCAGCACAAATAAAGTTGACCACCCCATGAAAATACCCCGGGGGGAACCACCAACCCCCCGCCCCGGAATCCGTCTGTTAATGAAGCAGTCTTGTTACCAATAGATCCATCGTAAACAATTTAACCCACATTTTCAGCCTTGGCCCCGTCTATCAAAGTTGCCGAGTCCCTCGGATAAGTAAAGCCCCATCTCCGGAAAGTCAAGAGTCACACAGCAGCAGTCAAAGCTTAGGCCAGCAAATGGGAGAGGAATAGCAGATCCCAACGCACACGGCTTGCACAAACGATGTCCCTCCCCGTCTCCGACGTCAAGCATCATTACATCCGCCATGTTGGGAGACCGAATGGGGAGGGGGTGCGACTCGTTCCGATACAGATTGTAGTGTAGGCCAACAGTGTCCAGGATGGGGGAAGCAGTGAAATGTTCCGATAACTGTAGGACCGATGTTTCCGAGAACTTAAGAGAGTCATCAATCTCAGCACACACAATGAGTTCCATTTCTTCGGGGGCAGGCACAGCTTCCAGCACTGGGTCCAGACGCGCCACTAGGGCGTCCAACAGGAGGCAAGTCGGCTGCCGGGTCTCAAAAAGCAAATCAGGGCTTGCTCTCGGTCCTATGATCCCATCCGCTGCCGACAGCAAACGGTTGACCTGGGCCCTCATCATCGCGCGAAGCGCCGCCAGTTCCACCATTACCATCCACAAATAAGGGCCACATTGAACCCGTTCTACCAAGTTCAACACGTCCGCAGGCATAATGATCCCCACGGAGAGACACCTCCTCCGGGGCAGGATACACCAGGGCAGAATCAAGCCGTGAGGGACGGGCCAGCAGTACGCAGCAACGCGCAGCGGGACCCCCACCCCGGGGCACCAGCGGTGCTAGTGCCGGGCCACCGGGCCCGGGCCCCCCGCGACGCAGCACCGCGTGCCACCCGTCACCTCACCTCAGGCACAGTACCAGGCAGTGGATGGTTGCAAAATAGTCCAGTGAAATTTTCAAAAGTTCCAAGGACCGGACCCAACCACTCTCCTCAGTCCGTTGTTGTTCACTTTGGACCCGGGTAGACCAGCAATCGAGACCCCGGCTTCCAGTCTGAGTTAGGCCTCAAACCATTTTCGATGTTACTTCACCCCAGAACATCCGAAAAATTCCGTGGTCACACCATCAGGGTGCCGACTAGTTCACTCACACGAATCCGGGGCAGGAGATCAGGATAGTCGACAGGATAAGCGAGCATAGGACGGAGGTCAGCGGAGCCGGGAGACTATGCGGCCATCTTGGTTGGTGTCGTAGCTCCTCCTCCCTATTGTCCTTCTTGGTCACTTCAATCTTGCAAATCACTCATGGTCCCTAATATTAGGAATTACTGACAGGGAGGTCAATTTTTCCTTTTATTGCATCTAACCTCTGATATGCCTCTCTTTCCCTATTAACTACACTTCCTTTCCTGTGGCTTTTTGGGAAGAACTGAAAACCTTCCTTTTTAGGCAGTAAAAACTCATCCTCTCCCTCACGATACCCCTACCTCCACCAAGACCAACTACACAGATGCATGACTAGCATCACCGATTGGATGAAGAACAACTGCCTGAAGCTGAATACTGACAAGACGGAAGTACTATTCTTTGGTAACAATAGCAACCCCTGGGGCGACTCCTGGTGGTCCTGAGACCTGGGACCGATACTAGCTGACCACTCCAGAAACCTCAGAATCATCATTGATAACAAGCTCACCATTAAATCACAGGTCAATGGCGTCTCCTCCGCCTGCTTCTTCAATCTACGCATGCTACAGAAGATCTTCAAATGGCTTCCCTTGCACACGAAATGCACCATGGCAGAGGCCCTCATCGGCAGCCGACTGTTCTATGAAAACGCTCTTTACATAGAAATCGTCGCAAACCTCCTACTGAGACTGCAAACCATGCATAACGCTACAGATAGATTCATCCTCGACCTCCCGTGATGAACCCACATCACACCACACCTCAAGCAACGTTACTGGCCCCCAATCCAGAAGCGATGCCAATTCAAGCTGCTGACCCACTCACACAAGGCCGTACACAACCAAGGGCCAGCCTACATCAACCACGGCCTGAACTTCCAACAACCATCAAGAAGACTATGCTCCGCCTCCCTATCACTGTTTCACATTCCCTGCATCCACCGAAGCAGAAGAGGAGGACGCTCCTTCTCAAACATCCCTGCAAAGACCTAGAACACCCTCCAGATGCAGCTCCGCACCATCACCTCACTTCTGGAATTTCAAAGGGCACGGAAGACCTGGCTGTTTGAATGAGCTGTCTGGTACTGGTAAGCAGCTGGATACCCTATTGGGTGATAAGCAGTGCTTTTTTAAATCCTGATTGAGTAAACTCTCTTCTCTGAATGTTGCAATAAATTTCCCAACCTGTTATCCTTCCTTATTGTCAAACGCCCCTAGAGGGTAACTGTCACATTTTAAAACACCACTAGCCTAATATAATATTGACTCCACAGGGATGACATCCTCTAAATTAAATTCAACATTCATTGATTGGAGCTTTCTTTCCCTCCTAAGGGGCTGACTTTGTTTATCCAGAATCCCTCTGAGAATGTTAAAGCACAGTAGGGGCCTTTGATATACCTTTGGTTGTTTACTGAGGTGATCTGTGAGAAGGTAGGGTCTTTAGGCTTGGGTTTTCTCTTCAAGACTGGGTTCCACTCAGTCTGTTGCCACACTGTTGAGGCCTGCTTAAGACTGAAGAATGGAACCTCAGTCTAGATACTCCTTCTAATAATAGCCCACTAACTGCCCTTTCTTTGAGTCTCATCCGTATTTCTAGTTCCTGCTAGCTGACAGATCATTTAACATGTCAGCGGCTGCTGCTCAGATACACTGTGATCTTGATCGAGTTATTTCCACCATGATTTGGGAGACTTTTTTGATTGGCCAGGCTAACTTCAGATTAACTGTGCAAAGAAAATAGTAATCTTTTATTGGTGAAGACATAGGTTTTGCTTCCTGATGAAGACTGTTATGGTCATATTGCCATGCTCAGTCCTAATCATTTTTTAACATAATTTGCTACCATACAATATAAACAGTGGCAGTTCATTGGTGCCCCAGTCATTAGACTATAGGGGGGTTTCCTTTCCGGCTCCTCATCTTGTCATCTTATAGCAGATCAGTTAATGAGATTTCAGTGTCAGTCTTTGCGGTCTGAAGGAAACAGGCCATTCCCCATTAGATGACTCTGTTATGTTGTGTTTTTCCCTTATTACTTGTATATTGCTTTAAGGCTCGCTATAGAGCGTGGCACCTTGTAGAATGTCTATTACTGTTCTTGCATTCTTGTTCCATGAGTGTTCAGTTGAAGCTTTCCTCTACAGCTGTAAGTTGTGCTACCTGGCTCCACCTGTTTCATCCTTTATCTCAATAAACCTTATGAGATACAAAGCCTCCTTCTCTACTTTACAATTGGCGACGATCGGGATCGACACCCTGCAATCTAAAACCTCGGATTTATTTATTTTTTTTTTAAAAAAAAAAAAAAAAAGAAGGAGAAAATTGCTTGGAAGAGTTATATCTACTTTCACCTGAGCCTTCAGCGGAACGGATTCAAAGACTAGTTCGTATGTATTTTCCTTTTCCTTGTGTTTAAGAAATTATTAACTTACTTGTTCCGGTTGGTCGCGCATGCCGGCATCTTTCAATTGAGTAGCCGAGTTCCAAGCGCTTTCTAACTACGCGCGACCAACACGGAATGCCTTACGTCAATCACGCACGCATGGATAATCGCGTGATGACGCAATCGCGCTAGGTCACGTTGCGTGACCCTGCGTGGCGGCCATTTTGGATTGGTCGAAAGTATCTCGGGAAACGCTATTACCGAAGCTCAGTCACCGAGACAGTTAAAAAAAAAAAAAAGGAAAACGAACTTTATTGAACCAGCGCTTTTCATCTTTGGCTCACACCTTTGGATAACGTTTCCATCTACAGAGAAGGACAAGGATAAACAGGTGAGACTGTCGGGGCACTTACTATTTTTGATCAACCAAGTGTTGTGGTTGTGGTTTAAGAGACATTACTGCTCAAATACTTGCATTGTGTATATACATATATGAATTCTGGGGATCAACTCCACAGTGAAGATAGTTCTGAAACAATAATGGCTCAACAAAGTTTTGTCATTAGCCCCCCACAACCCTTTTGGGCTACTGGATCACAACCAGACATGAAGTGGGTAGAATGGAAGGAGTATTTTAATAATTACATCTGTGCTATTGATGAAAATGCCAAAATGAAACCAGAGCAAAAGAAAAGAATACTTTTACATTCACTGGGCCCTAAAGGATTAAAAACATATTCACGTATGCAAAAATTAGTTGATGCTGATTCAAATGAATTTGACAATGCCATTGCTGATATGGATAGATACTTCGCACCTAAAGTGTGTATAGGTGTGGTGAGACACAAATTCTTCCAAAGAACACAAAAAAAGGGTGAATTAGTAGACGAATGGATTGATGACCTTAAAAAACTGGCCATTGACTGCAAGTTTGGGAATCTACACGACGAACTTATTCGAGATCAGCTTGTGATGCACAACGATAATTCTCCTATTCAGGATCGCCTTTGGGTTAATGGAGATGCACCTCTCGACGATGTACTCGCGATAATGAGGAAATCAGAGATGTCGGGAAGATGTGCTACTGTGATTAAAGACACTGTTAAGGATTCTGATAAGGCGTCATCGGCTGTCTTCAAAATCCAAGGAACACCCAAGTATCAGAACAAACAATCTTTTAACAAAGGGTTTAATCAACCTTGCAAGAACCAAGGAATGGATAATAAGTTGGAGGACAAAAAGTGTTACCGCTGTGGTAGCAAAGAGCATATGGCTTACTACAAGTCATGCCCTGCCTTACGGAAAAAGTGTGGTATTTGTGGTCTCATTGGCCATTTCAGCAAAATGTGTCGCAGACGTACTAATGTCAAATGTATTTGGAATGAGGATGAATGTGTTGATGGAAGTAGTGATGATGAAAGTGGTTGTGTAAAGAACATTAGAGGGAATTATATGTTGAACATTACTGAGGAAGGCAATTACATGTTAAACCTTACTGATGAAGCGATGGTGGGCAAACCTATCTGTGAAGTCTCTTTTGGTGGTGTTAAAGTTAAGGTATATGCGGACTCGGGGTCTCCATATACGATTGTCAACGAAGAGATATGGAAAAAGAGCTTTACACGGAAAATAGGAGATAAATTAAATGCCTCAGATGTTAGTCCAGTAAGTTATACTGGTGGTAAAATTGAACTTTTAGGGTTCAGATGGCTTACCTTTATATTTAAAGGCAGAACGGCCAGAGGCAAATTATACATTGCAAGAAAAGGACCTTCTGTTCTGGGGTGGTATGACCAGAAAAGTCTCCATATCATTTTGGATCCGAATAGCAAAGAGAAGGTACTAGTTGTAGATGAGGGCAGCAAATTGGAAGATATTTTAAGACATAAATTCACCAATGTTGTAAGTGGTCAGCTAGGCAAGCTTAAGGGCTTTGAGCATAGAATTATGCTCAAACACAACGCACAGCCTAAAGTGCATAGGGTTAGGCCTATTCCTCTCTTGATAAGAGAGGAAGTTAAGAAGGAAATTCAGGGTCTTTTAGCCAAAGGTGTCATCGAGGAGGTAGACTCTTCGGAGTGGATTAGTCCAATAGTCGTAGCGAGGAAGCCCAACGGAAAAATCCGTTTGTGTATTGATTTACGCCATCTAAATCAAAATATTGTGATTGAACGTTTTCCCTTGCCCAAAATAAATGAAATGGTTTCTTCCTTAAGGGGAGCGACTTGGTTTTCCACAGTGGACCTTTCCGCTGCATACCACCAGGTAGTTTTAGATCCTGAGTCTAGGCACCTAACAGCCTTCATTACACCATTTGGCTGTTTCCAATTTATAAGGATGCCATTCGGTCTTGCATCAGCCGCGGCTGTTTTCCAACGCCTAATGCACAGATTGTTTGGTAACATGAATGGTATTAGTTTCTTTCAGGATGATATTCTAATTGCTGGCAATGATAAAGAGGATCATGACACCAAGTTGTGGGAAGTTTTTACCACACTTAGTTCGGCTGGTTTGACTGTTGAACTGTCTAAGTGCAAGTTTGGAGAAAGAAATGTCTCATATCTAGGTCACATAATTAGTGAGGAGGGCGTCAGACCAAAAACTTCACTAATAGAATGCATTATCAACTCACCTGCACCCGATTCCAAGGAAGGAATCAAATCTTTTTTGGGTATGGCTGAGTATTGTGCCAAGTTCATCAAAGGTTTTGCTTCAAAGGTATACAACATCAGGTCCCTTTTGAAGAAAAATGTAAAATTTGAATGGTCTATAGAATGTGAAAATGAGTTTGTTGAAATCAAGCGGGATTTACAAAATGTAAGCGCCTTGTCTAGCTTTGATCCTAATTTAGATTGTTATCTGACAACGGACGCAAGTGACAAGGGTTTAGGTGCAGTCTTGTCGCAGGTGGATGACATGGGTAAAGACAAAATAATTTTGTTTGCATCTAGGGCTCTGTCACCCGCTGAAAGCAGATACCCTATTATAGAAAGGGAAGCCTTGGCCTGTGCTTGGGCCTTAGAACATTTTCGTGCATTTGTTTGGGGGAAAATGGTTCACATTAGGACTGATCACAGACCGCTGGTCCACATCTTATCCACTGATGGCACAGCTACTGCTTCGGCCAGGTTGGCAAGAATCTCTATGAGGATGAAGGAATACATTTACAAGATCACATATGTACCTGGTAAAGACAATGTTGTCGCTGATTGTTTATCTAGACTCCCTTCTCCCTTAGAAGAGTGCGTTGATGATCCTTGGGGCGATGTTAGTATAGCTTTCATTCATGATTCCGGGTTTCCAGCTATTAGCAGGGAAGATTGGTTAAGTGGACATAATGCTGACAAGGATTTAATGGAGGTTACCAAGTTCATCTGTCACGGCTGGCCGAAAGAGGGATTTTTGACGAGCACTGTGAAGCCATTTTGGGAGGTACGTTCTGAATTATCATTTGAAAAGGAGGTTCTTATGCGGGGGGACAGGATTGTTCCACCCTCTGGGCTGAGGAAAAAAGTCTTAGAGTTATGTCACGAGGGACATTTCGGTATTGTAAGGACTAAACTGGCAGTCAAAAGTTTGTTTTGGTGGCCCAAAGTTGACAGTGAGGTGGAAACATTTGTCAGAGGTTGCTCGGTTTGCAATTCTGCAGACAAGTCTTTGAGGACCCTTAGACCAGCCATGAGTGAGGGACTCATTCCTAACATGCCTTGGGAAACCATCGCAGTGGATATTTTTGGCCCTGTAGGTGACCCAAAGGAATATGGGCTTGTTGCCATTGATCTGTTCACCAAGTGGCCGGTAGTGAAGTTTGTGGACTGTGTGGATACTCAGACTGTGTTAAAGTTTTTGGATAAAATTTTTATTATGGAGGGCCTACCTGTTAACATCCTGACGGACAATGGTGTACAATTCTTGTCCAAGGTTGCCCAGAATTATTTTGCAAAGTGTGGTATCACACACAAAACGACCTCCTTGTACAATCCCAGTGGGAACGGAACCGTTGAGCGTTTCAATAGAGTTATTAAGGGGATTTTGCAAGCTGCAAACTACAAAGGTTTAGATTGGAAACTGGAAATACAAAAAGCTGTATGGTCCTACAAGGTGACTTTAAATAACAGTACTGGTGTTTCCCCTTTTGTGATGATGCGTGGTAGATTACCTAGGTGTAAATTCAACCCGTCTTGGGTTTTCAAAGATAATGTCCAGCAGTGGTCACCTATTGAGGTCAAGAAAAGTTTAGAATTGGTGCATGACAAGAGTAAAGCCTACTATGATCAGCGCCATGGCGTGAAAAATATCATTATTAAATGTGGTGACTGGGTCAGGATTAAGAAACCGTACAGAGTTTTGAAGGGGGAGAACAAATTTGATTCACCTAAACAAGTTCTGGAGGTTCTCAGGAACTCAGTCAGGTTAAGTGACGGGAAAGTTTGGAACTTGAAGGATGTGGCCTTGGATATTTGTCCAAACCATGGTGCAGTGGAGAGTGGAAGAGACCAACCGACTGACTTTGATTGGGTTGAGGATTACTTCCAGGGCAGCAGTTTGCAATCTCAACTTGCGCCTAATGGATCTTTGCCTCAAGTAAGGGAGGGGGATGGGGTAACCGTTTCTCCTGTTTCTCATGATGGTCAACCCAACTTGGTCGATTCTGGTCACGTACAGGACAATGTACCTTCCTCCCCAATTGTAACTTCTCCTGCTGTTGGTAATGATGCCGTGTCAGCACCCACACAACCTTCAGTTAAGGTTTCTAATAGGACACGAGTGTTGCCTTATTGGCTTAAGGATTATGTGATGTAATTATTTATTCCCTTACCTTCTTTCCTTTGTCCCTTACCTTTCCCCTGCTGTTCCCTTTTTTCCTTTATTGTGACGGGGGGGGATGTGTTATGTTGTGTTTTTCCCTTATTACTTGTATATTGCTTTAAGGCTCGCTATAGAGCGTGGCACCTTGTAGAATGTCTATTACTGTTCTTGCATTCTTGTTCCATGAGTGTTCAGTTGAAGCTTTCCTCTACAGCTGTAAGTTGTGCTACCTGGCTCCACCTGTTTCATCCTTTATCTCAATAAACCTTATGAGATACAAAGCCTCCTTCTCTACTTTACAGACTCCCTCAGGAGTCTGGTGAATGGTGCCCGGGCTCCAGTAGAGGAGAAAAAATAAGCTGACATCAGCGAGTGGTCCCCATGTCTTGTCATCCTCCCTCAAAAGAGATTCCTTCTGGAACGTACTTGCCAACCCCTCCCTCTGAGCCTTCACCTGGACATCACTTGCCTATAGAACCGATGAAGAATAGTTCAAGTCTCCATGTCCTGCCATTTTCCCTGTCTCTTCACTTCTGTAATCTTCATGTTGCATCTCCCTACTGCTTACTTGACTACATCTTCTCTGTTTAGGTAGTATCACTGGAACCCATCCTCTGGAAGAGGGAGGTGATTGTGTGCGACATCCATTGGCCCCCTTCCCCTTTAAATAAGGGCTGTCCCCTCCCCCTTTCCTGTCTTCTTTCATGGTGCCCATTAAACAGTGGCCTTGCAGTTATTTTTTCCATTCTCTTCCATGTTGAGACCAGCAGGGATGGTGGCCCTCCGTCCTACGAATCCTTGCTGCCACACTAACCATGAGAGCAATCCCCAAGCGGGCCACGCAAGACACGAAGGCTGCGCTCAATACAGCTCTGCAGTAGTAAGATGCAGGTAAGTTTTCTAGGCAGAAAGGCATGAGCTTCTCGTAACGTGCCCGTATGTTCCCTTTCTTGAACTCCTCTAGGGGGTTCCTTCCCCCTACTTTGTCCTCCCTCATAATAGAACTACAGCTTGCTGTAAGGAAAGAAGATGCCATTGGCTGGGTGATCTGCATGCATATAGTACCTTTCACATACAACCCCATTAGCCCTAGCATAGGCCGGGTCATAGCTACTCACCTGGAGAGAGGGTACACAGTTACCTGCATGTAAATTTGCAGTCACAGTACATGTATGTCTTCCCAATAAGCAATAAGAGCATATTGACTACCCATGTAATGGCCAAGCACTCTTTCTCTATATTTGCATAGGCAATCTAAAGACCACTGCCAGAAGTGTGGCTCAATGGTTAGAGCGGCAGACCCTGATGCAGAGGTCTGGCCCGGGACCAGGGTTCAACTCCCGCCTCGGCGGGTCTTGGGCTCAATTTCCTCAGACCTGATCATTCTCGCCTCGGAGCCTATTCTAACCATGGCCCACTATGCAACTCTGGGCAATAGCTTGCTTAATCTCCACAACGGCCCCAACAGCGCTGGGATGCCTGGCTTCACCTTGCGGGTGCCCAGGAGGGGACATTTCACAGGGAAAAGCCAGGAAGGGTTCCACAGCGGCATGCATTACAGCGCCCGGACACCCCCGTTGGGGTATTAGTGCGCACTTCAAGGACAAATTACATTACATTACATCAGTCTGCAACCAGAAATAACAGGAATAATCCAGACATCGTAAAGCGGGAGAACTCTAAAGGAGATAAGTAAAATAAATACCTCCTCCTGCAAGGCACCCTTCGGTACCTGATTATGGACATATTTCTTCAAGTCAACCACAGAGGGTTCTGCGATTGAAGGAAAAAAATATATAAATCTGTAATACTAAATGAAGGCCAAAAAACTCAAGTGTTTTCTTAGTTTTGGGTCATGCAATGTGTTCTAAGGGTGTACATTTTTCCTTTTGAGGTCGAGAATATGGCAGATATTTTCTCTGAGCTGTGTCCAGGGTACCGTCGGTGAGGTTCAGTGTTAAACATGCCTGGGACAAAGTGGTCAACGAAGCTTTTAAATGGATTAAATGTCCCTGATAAATTCTACTAAAGATATTATTGTCGTCCAAATATGCTGAGGAGTTAGAATGACATGGAATCATGAGTCAGTCCATCAGTTAGTTGTTCAAAAATGGTAGGTGGCCGTGATGCCCGAAATACAGGATGCTCTTAATTACGTCATCAACTCGAGTATGGGGTATAACTATGTTTATCAGATTAAAATAGGATGTTGTGTAATGCTCGTTTGACGCTATTTGTGGCTGGTTTTCTTTTTGCACTTTGAAATGACAATAAAGAAATGGTAAACAAAACTCGGGCATGGTGTAAGTCTAAAAGGCAGATATGTAATTAACTTGATAAAAGCATATGCAAAATCAAATAGTCCCAACCAATTACAGAGCTAGCACATCGCGGGAAGTCTATTCAGTGTAGATGGTTCAATAAAATAGCAAGGTACAACATAGTTTTAGTTCTTTTCTTAGATCTTTTTTACTTGCTTCTGCTAAACGATATGGCCTGATTCAAACTTCGACCCAGCCTTTGGTTTGTTTAGCAATAGCATGTTCGATAAAGTTAGCTGGTCTTCACAGGCACTTGCCTAGCTCACTGTATAGCTTGCTGTGGATTTATGGATTAATTCCTCCAATGTATTGGATGTTCTGACTGGAAACATGTAATCGAATTTGGGTAGTGTGCTGTTAACGAAGTCTACCATACATACAGGAGAGGATTCTTACCATTTTTTAGCAAGTTGATGTGATTCCACTGCTGTGATTCTCTCCTACATGGGTGATATCTATGGTCATTGTTGGATCTGGCCTTCTCTGCAGGGTCATCCCCAAATTGTTTGCCTTCACCCCTCCTGTTTCTTAGCCCGATTTTGTTGGATTTTAGGACTCTGTGCACTTTTCCACTTACAACCCATGCTAAAGTGTTTGTGCTCTCTCCTTTAAACATCTAAAAAATGGCTTACACTAAATTAGCACATTTAATTTATGAATAAGTCCCCAGAAGTAAAATAAATATTACTGATGTGCCTGCAGCACTTATTGTGCCACCCAGTGAAGTAGCCCTGTAAAACATGTCTCAAGCTTGCTATTGCAGCATGTGTGTGCAGTTTTAAACTGCAATTTCAACCTGGCAAAATAAACCATTTGCCAGGCCTAAAACGTCCTTTTTTAATACATATAAGAAACCCCAAGGGTAAGCCCTAAACAACCCATAAGATAGGGTGAATTGCATTTAGAAAGTTGGTAATGCTCTTTCATGGGAGTGAAAAACTTTGTTTTTCACTATTGCAAGGACTACCTCTCCTCTAGGATAACATTGGGTTACTAAAATACATTTAATACGGTATAACTTGTGTTTAAGAAGGTCGGAATGGCATGTTTGGTGTCTGAAGAACTGTAATTTTAAACTCTCTCATGGTAAATTTGGATTTTAAGTCACACTTCTGAAAGCGCCAATTTAAGAAACTTGCCCTTTTCTTGTCCTAACCATTTGGTGCCTGCAGTCCGTTTTTGGCTCATATAACTGTGTAGTTGGCAGATGGGCTTTGTATTTTTCCCGGACTGCATCACAATAGAGGGTCTGGGAATTGGAACGATTGGCCATCCTGACTTGATGGTAGGGGCGGGGTGGAATTGTCACCTACCACACTTTCACTTCCAAGGCACTGCCAAGCTCATGCACAAAGGACTACACACTAGCCTATTGTGCTCCCCGACTGGGATCAGGGCAGGGAGGCAAATCATTCTAGATACTGCTGTAGCAGGAAAACTCCAGAAGGTTCTTCCACTTCCAAGTAGGCATCAGGTATAAAAAAGGGACCCTTGGGCCCTCTAGTCAGTACACTCCTGGACCTGTGGATACTACAGATGAAGGATTGCCTAGCTGACCTACTGCAGTGAAACTGCCTGTACCTGCAACTGGACCTGCCTAATGCCTGCCCTGCTGTTTGAGAAGGAGGACTGGACCTGCACCCTTCATCCCAGGATGAAGTGACTCCAAGGGTCAGCTGATTGGCTTCCTGCTCTGAGCTACAGGAACACAACTAGCTCCAGAAGCCTTTCTGCAATTGTCCAGCGGAACCTGCCGTACTGGACCTGCTTAGACCTGCAATTACACCTGCCTGAGCATTCTGGCCTCTGCTAGAGTGAGTTCCTGATCTCCAAGAAGTGCATCCCAGGGCTTGGACCCTTCATGCGGCATCAGTTGAGCTCCTCCAAAAGGAAAAGGTGAAATCCTATAGTTTTGGGCTCTTCACAACCATGAACAGGCCCATTCGCGCCAAGACTTTGCTGCCCGCACCGAACGGCAATGAAAAGCACTGGTGAACCAAACTATTCATTCAATAGCAACGACTGGCCACAACTGGCAATGTGAGATCTGCACTTCGCGCTACAGCATTGACCGCCTGCGGGGACCACCAATGCAAAGCTACGCTTTGAGCCACAGCGATGACCATCCCCGACAGTCTCCCTGATCCTCGCGGCCTTCTTCACCGTGAACGGAACTCTTCACGCTGGACTGTAGAAGGTATCTTTTTCAGCAGGACTAACCTGGTCCCTGTATCGGGCCTGTGCCCCATTGCAGACGCCTTGAACATGTGACTTTCACCTGCTTTCAAATGGCCAGACTACTGCAAGTGGCGCTTTCTGCTTTTAAGCACTGTGCTTACCTTAAATCTTTGTAATTGCATCTCTCCTGTTCTACTAATTGGATTTTTGTCATTTTGGTGTCACATAAGGAATTAAATATTACTCAATTTTCCTAAATTGGTGTGAATTTTTTCTTGTGATGTGTTTTTACTTTATTACTAATTGTGTGCAGCATTAATACTTTACACCATGTCTCTAAATTAATCCTGGCTGTTTTTGTGCCAAAATACCAGATGGTTAAGCACAGGTTAATTTAGTGACTTTTTGTGGTTCACCCTGACAAGGATTGCGACTGTTGCTTGAGCAGGGTCTCACCCCCTCAACCAACAATCCAATTTCTCACAATAAGTTAAAGGACTGACCACTTCTATGAAATGATAGTGTCAATGCCAGTGTTCCAAAGTTTTTTTTGTGGTAGGCAGCAATGCCAATACTTTACCCCCAGCTTCCAAGGTGTGCTCTTTTGATCCTTGGTTGTAGTATTTTTCCTCTTTGGTTTATGTGCTCTGGAGATTTTTGAAGGCCAATTTATGTACAGCTTGTAACTGATCCCTGAGAGTTTAGATTTTTTCCACCTACGGTACTGTTGGTTCATATTACTTCCAATATTCCAAGGCAATATCCAGTAGAAACCTTAATTGTCTGCCAAACAGCAACTCGAAAGGGCTATAGATTGTTGGTGCCTGAAGGATACTTATCAGTGTGAATAGGATCAAAGACAGTACCTAGTCCCAGTTGTTAGCCTACATCCCTACTGTTTTCTGCAACATGTTGTAATGATCTGATTAAACCATTTCACCAATCCATCTGTTTCAAGTTGATAGACAGAGGTCTTAGATGTTCGGAGTTCAACATAATTGAGACATGAGTTTGAACATAACATTAGTGCCCTGGCAAGGAAGGGTATTAACACATTGCAGATATGTGTGATTGTGGTGCCTCACAAGGAGAAAATGCCTTGATATACAGGGTACCGTAGTACACTATTACAAGAATATGTCAGTGAGCTTTCCCTGAGGCCCCCAGGGAACCAATGAAATCCATAGTGATTCTTTGGAAAAACATTTGATTCGCAGTGGCTGCAGTGGTGTGGGAGGCTGTTGGAGATATTTTTAAGTCAACCTTTCTCACATCGTCAACAGAAACAAGCACCCTAGAGCAGGGGTCTGAAAATCGGTCCTGGAGGGCCGGATCCATGCCAGATTTTTTGGATATCCCCATTGAGATACATGTAGTTATTTTAAAAATCTGGCATGGATCCGGCCCTCCAGGACCGGTTTGGGGACCCCTGCCCTAGAGCTAAAAAATAATTGAAGCGCAAGCTGTGCTTTTTCTGAACCCTGATTTCCTTCAGTAATGTGTTTAAGGTCTAGTTGTAGTACAGCATTTCTAGAAGGCTTAGGTACTAACAATTGTTTTTGCAAAGCATTCAGAACTATTTGATATACTAACCTTTTCCCCTTTGAGAGCAGAGAAAGATTAGGTCTGAGGATCCTTATTTGTGGAGTCTTAGTAGGGCACACATCAAAGAATCATCTTGACTATATTCACTCCGGCAAGTGTGGTGATTCTCTAGGGTCGCAATCTACTAGCTGGCTATTCTCTCCTTGGTAACCCCAGAGAAACAATGCTTCTCCTTTCATCTTAATGTTTGCGTTTCCTGAGGGGCGTGGCTTAGCTGGCATCCGAGATGGCCGTGCCGAGCTAGAGCTCTCCGGTACCCTGTAACTCATCCGACACACCAGCATTGTCATAGCGGCCAAAAATCGACCACAAGGCGTCGGAAAGGTGCATCATCCGATTCCGTTACTTCCCCCCGCGAATCCACCCACAAAACATCTTGGAAAAAGCAGAGGCGGCGCGTAGCCACAAAATCCAAGATGGCGCCCGGGAATAGTGCCTGAGGACGCCAACTGCCCATCGGACTGGAGTCGACGCTATCAGATGGATCGAGGAAGCCCCGACACCCGAGAACCTGCCTGTTCTGCCTGTGGGGCGATGAGAGCGGGTGAGTCGGGCACATAACGGCGTGACCCTGAGCTGTGCGCCCTGCGGCCCGTGTGTGGTCTGCTGCTGCGGCGGGGGGGAGCCAAGTGCGTGGAGGGCCGGTGCATAGACTTCATACCTCCGGGAGGTGCAGAGAGTAGCGACCCACCATTTATAGCCCTCCGGGCGCTCTGCCAACTCCGCAACTCCGCAACTCCGCACCGCCCCCTCTGCCTTTCTGCCACGGTGCTCCATGCGAGACATTGCCTGGGCCACCTCAGCTGGGCCTACTACTGTCACACAGGGCCCTATTGCCATCACCGGCTAGCAGCGCGGCCCACCATGCTACACAAGAGCACAGTCAGACCAGAATCGGCATGTCCCCGAACCTGCTCATCCGCCGAGAATACTGGCCGCAGCCCAGGGAATTTGACTTCACGCACACACGCCTGAAGCCCCATCAATAAATACCTGCTGCCCCATAAACATCACGTGAAACCTTCCAAGGGGTCTATTCAGCCAGAGAGGTTTTATAATTTGGAGTCAATGGTGCGCGGAGTGCTAATACCACCTGCCCCCAGGCCCCAGCCCCCAGGCCACCACAGTTCCCCTCTGTGCCCCCCACAGTGGACTAACGCGGCAAGGGCAAAAAAGACCTACGGCAGGGCAAACTCTCCTCCGAGAAGTCAACGGTTACGCACAAAGACTCGCCTCCCGGCATGGCGACAGGCGGACAGCCCCCTACCGCACCCATGGAAGAAATGGGACAACTTGTCCATTTGATACAGGAAATGCGTACGGGATTCAAGGCACTGGATGTCCGCTTTGATACCCTTGATAAGCACATTGCGGACTTGGGAGCTAAACTGCAAATCCACAATCGGCGCCTTGACATGGCGGAATCTCGTACATCCGACCATGAGGACGGCATGGCTCAGTCCCTGAAGTGGATCGACAGAATAGAGCGGATACTAAAGGAGGTGGCTATCAAAAATGAGGATTTGGAAGCCAGGAGCCACAGAAATAACATCCGCCTGGTGGGCGTTCCAGAATCCACAGCGGCTGGACGTATAGACAATTTGGTAGAGACCATCCTGATAGATCTTTTTGGCAAAGAAGCATTCACCCCGACCTTCATGGTGGAGCGTGCCCACAGATCCTTAGGCCCGAGGCCCAATCCAGGCCTTCCTCCACGTCCCGTTATCGCAAGGCCCCTAAACATCCGTGAAAGAGACACCACACTGCGAATGGCCGGGGAAAAAGGAGATCTTACGTGGCAGGGCTCCAAGCTGTCCATATACCCAGACTTCACCACTATGGTGCAGGATGCCAGGAGGAAATTTCAGAGAGTTAAAGTCACCCTCAGAAATTTGGGACTGAAATATGTAATGTTATACCCTGCCAAGCTATGGGTGGAAGTGAACAGGCGCTCCCGTATATTTGAGACTCCTGCGGAGGCACAGGACTTCTGCCACTCCTACAAAACCAACAACAAAATCCCATCAGGCGTTGTGTCTCCTTCCCCACCTCAGAGCGGTTCCAACGCCAGTGCCGACCTGTTCTCTTCATCTGGCCAGGGCTGAAAATATATCCTTTTTAAGTATACTGCAGCTGCTTTTATGTTCTGAAGGACAATGGATGATTACATTGACATTATTCGGCAGAAGTTACAGTTGTACTGGTTAGCGAATGTCCCCCCGTTTTGGTGTACGCCTCTATTTGTGATTGTTGCATTATTTATTACCCTGTGATGCTAAACTTGCATACATGTTGAACGGATTGGACGTTATGGGTTAATGTTGGCAATAGGTTATTGCCTTTCCGATTGGGCGGGAAGGCTGGGTGGGGGGAGGGGGAACAGGAATTGTGGTGTTTCAATTGTGTTATGTTCAGATTTAGCTCAGTCGTTGATGCAATGGCAGGATGCGAGAAATAGCAGTTCAATACTCTAAAGATTAGCACACAGCTATGGCACACATAGGGCATTCTACTGGCCCCTCTATTGTCACTTTGATGACATGGAATATCAGGGGCCTGAATGATACACCGGAAACATCGGCAGGTCCTGCAATACTTGAAACGGCATGAAGTCGACATAGCCTTGCTACAAGAAACTCACCTCCCCCCTACAGACCGCTCCCGATTTGCATCGTCCTGGGACCCAAACTGCTATTTCAGTAACTATAGTAACTATGCTAGGGGCACAGCCATCTTGATTCATAAACGTCTCCCCTTTAAATGTCACTCAGTATTGTATGATGTTTCCGGTAGATTCGTCATAGTAGTGGGCATGCTGTTCTATTATAAGATTGCACTGGTTTGTATATACGGCCCGAATAGTGATTCCCCGGATTTTTTCCATGACCTTTATGCAAAGCTTTTACACCTAGGTTCCACTCCTCTATTGCTGGGTGGGGACTTCAATGTTACATATGACCCCCGATTAGATACGACATTGGCAGCCCCTGACCCAAAACCTAGAGCTCGCAAAGCCCTACATTCTTTGTGTGACCGCCTTGCATTAGCAGACATAGGGAGGGCACGTGACCCGGGACATACTATGCACACACACTACACGGGGCTAGCGATACCTGGACCCGCCTTGACTATTGGTTGGCCTCCCCTGAATTGTCTGGTTGGTTTCACAACATATGCACCTTCCCCAGGTCCTATTCAGACCATTCTCTAGTACTGCTGGGTCTGCTTGTCCCCCGACCTGAAGGGTACGAACGGCAATGGAGATTACCGGCGCGGGCGCTAGACGACGAACGATTTAGACAAGATATATCGGAAGCCATTGAGGACTACTTTGATCTTAATATGGGTTCTGTTGATTCCGAGGCGGTACTATGGGAAGGTTTCAAGGCCTATTTAAGAGGTGTCTGTATTTCCAAGAGCGCATGGACCCTTAAAGATTTATGTACTACACTCTCCCGCCTGGAAACAGAACTGAGCCCACTAGTTGCCTCCCATAAGGCGGCTGCTGCTCCAGACTATGATATAAGACGAATGAATTTACTAAAGCAATATAGAGAAGCAGCAGAGAAGAAAATACTGTATATGGGCAAATATCACAGCGCCAAGGTTTACAGGGAGGGCGACCGCCCCGGCAGGACCCTAGCCCAGATGATTAGACCCCAGATTTTCGGTAAATTCGCAATCCGCGAACTCTCGCGAATTTACCGAAAATCCGCAAATTCGACCGCAACAGATTTTTTTGCTTGGTGATACAATATTGCGGCGTTCACTTACCGTCATTCAGCGTTTGCCGAGTTGTTTTTCTTGATATTTTGCGAGTGCTGCGCCATTTTGGATCTTGCTGCGGGATCCCGCAGGAGTTTGGCGACGCATCACGAGAGTTCGCAATTGCGAACATGTAGATGCGGGGGGCAGCAACAATCTCGCACTCGCGAAATCACAAAATTTGCAATTCTGCACAAGAAATCCACCAGCAAGCAGCATAAACCTTCTGAAAATGATGATTTTTATCAGAATAACTCCTCAGGTTGACATTAGCCTGCACTTTTTTGGATTTGAGGCCTTTTTGACTTTCTTTGGATCACTTTTGGATTAGAAATCAACTTTTACAAGTAAGTTTGTTTGAGGCATTACAGTTGCTGTTCTGCAGAAAAACGAGTTTTGCAAAACTGAAAGCACTCAGCAGATGCAAAAGTTCACTCATCATTAGTAACCATTCCCTGTAGTGCTTCCTGAGGGGCCCCTCCAGAGTTCAGTTGCCTACGTTTGTTTGGGGCATTACAGTTGTTGTTCTGCAGAAAAACGAGTTTTGCAAAACTGAAAGCACTCTGCAGGTGCAAAAGTTCAAACTCATCATTAGTAACCATTCCCTGTAGTGCTTCCTGAGGGGCCCCTCCAGAGTTCAGTTGCCTACTTCAACTATTCTATGACCCTGCTCTGACCCTCACAGCAGGCTCATAGAATAACTACAAGTAGGCCACAAAGGTCCTGGGAAAAAAAATTGCACTGCAACAGAAAGCAAATTACAGATAAGGAAGCAGGAGCCAGACAGGAAGTTTAAATTCAGTGACACATTAATCAACCCCAAATTAATTCATGTCAGTTGAAGCAGGGCAGGTGTGCTTGCTTTCCCCCCCCATAATCTACAGTGATGAATCAGAGGGTGGCAGTGATGTACCAGAGGGTGGCATGGGTGAATCAGATGGTGGCAGTGGTGAAACAGAGGGTGCTGTGAACCTGTGATGATGAACCAGACATAGAAACAACAAAGTCGCGACCGTTGCGAGCCGACAAGTAAGTTCACAATTGCGAACTGGTACAAAACCCTCGCGAACTGGCAGAAACCCTTGCGAACACAAAAAAAAAATCCGCAAATTTGCGAGAGTTCGCGGATTTTGCGGATTGTGAGTTCGCAAATACGCAAATTCGCGAACGCCAGATTCGCAAAATTCGCCCATGCTTACCCAGTATGCTAAATCGTATGTTACAGAACTGCACTCTGCAGCAGGCCATACCATTACAGACACCCTGTTAATACAGGAAGAGTTCCTTGCCTATTTTAAGATGTTATATACCACCAAATTGGGAACTGATCACTCTGAGCAGGAAGAGTATTTATCAGAAATTGCATTAGTCTATCTAGAAAGATTCATGCAAGATTTTTTAGCAGAACCCATCACCACGGATAGCATTTACGAGGCTATTGCTGCTCTAAACACCTCCACGGCCCGGGACTAGACGGTTACACACCTGAATTTTATAAGGCATATAGAGAATTACTGACCCCACACCTTTTGGCCCTAGAGATGCAGCAACTCCCTCCCACCCTTTGGGAAGCTGTAATAATCTTACTGCCGAAGCCCGGCAAAGACCCTCTCCACTGCAGCTCCTATCGACCTCTATCCCTTTTAAACCTGGATAATAAAATCATAGCAAAGGCCTTGGCATGTCGGCTATCCCTATTAATGGAATCAATAATATCCCCGGCCCAATCGGGATTCATTCCACTTCGCTCCACAGCATTTAATCTCAGAACCCTATTCAATGTTCTGCACCGGCTAGACCCAGAGACTCCTGCAGCAGCAATCCTATTAGACACTGAAAAGGCGTTTGACTCTTTGGAGTGGCCCTTCTTTCTCTGAATAATGAGGCGCATGGGAATGCCCCAGGGATTTAAAGACTCCACTGCCTTACTTTACACTTACCCCACGGCCAGGCTGAGACTGAATGGGACGCAATCTGCCCCCTTTGCTTTATTGCGTGGTACGCGGCAGGGATGTCCCCTCTCCCCTTGTTATTCATCCTAGAAATGGACCCGCTCATAAGACACTTTCAGGAAAGACACCTACACAGGGGATTGGTGTTTAGAACTGGCCCATTATTAGTCTCATTATATGCAGACGATACCATCCTGTACGTACACGATCCCCAAGTAAAT
The DNA here is from genome assembly GCF_964263255.1 of Lissotriton vulgaris. NCBI lineage: Eukaryota > Metazoa > Chordata > Amphibia > Caudata > Salamandridae > Lissotriton > Lissotriton vulgaris. Next base: position 502,384,715 of record NC_141689.1, on the reverse strand, counting down.
CTGGACCCAATATTGAGAGAGATCATCCGATTTGGCAACTTCTCTGGCCTGAAAATCAACTGGCACAAGTCAGTCATCTTCCTGCTGACAGAGTGGACATGTCGCTGGTACCCAGAATTCCCACTAGATTGGTGCACTGACTCAGTGAAGTACCTAGGAATCCACATCCACTGCGACACTGAACAGGTGATACGACGTAACTATGGAGTAGCAATATCCCAGCTAGAAACCTGGATTGACTCATGGCTCAAACTCTCACTCTCCATAACAGGCCGCATAGCCCTGATAAAAATGATAGTACTCCCCAAATCTTTATATTTGTTTCAGAAAATACCAATTCCTCTCACCAACAAATTTTTCGGCACTTTGCGTTCCCTTTTGAATAAACTATATTGGAACGCCAAAACTCCCAGGGTAAAGTGGCAGGTGCTTACTCTTCCCTACGATCGAGGCGGCTATGGGGTACCCGATTTACATCCTTATTATCTAGCAGCCCAAGCTAGTTTTGCACATAGCTGGTATCTTCCCGACGCCAGAATCCCCTCTCTTCGCCCAGAATCTGACTTTGTCCTTCCAGACGTCCTTGCCTCACTATTACCAACCGGTATTGATAGAGATCCTCAGGCTATTCGGCCAGTGTACACCTCGAGCTGGGCATGGCTAAAGCTAGCTAAACTTACTTGTGTACTCCTCTTCCCTCCCTCTGCCAAATGCTTGTTTACTACCTATCACGGGCGAGAAACTGGTTCAAAGGCCGTGTGCCAAATTTAACTTTCACAAGATAGGGGATTTCTTCCCGGGAGTCCACATATTTGATATGAAGGACAGATCCCTGTTTCCGGAGACTACATTTATGGATCGATTTGTGCTGACTAGGCTGTGTGCGGCGCTGCGAACTACATTCCCTGACTACCCACTAGAACCGCCATCATTCTCCCCGCTCAGTTTGGTGATAGACAGCGCTGAGGGAATGCATCTCGTATCTAGGCTCTACAAAGAATGCTCCACTGTGGTCCACGGGGTCAAGTCCTCCTGTCCGCTTATAACACCTTGTGTGTGGTCCGATCACTTTTTGATTGACACCACTTTCTCGGCTGTTGGCCAGATTAGGATCCAACTGCAGGAGGGCGGCACCGCCCGCAAGTGGAGAGCCGCCGATTCCTCTAAATTTCTATCTCACCTCTCTCTAACCCGTCCCCTGCTTCCCAATGATTTAAGCACCAACGAGCTTCACAGGCATATTTCTGACTGGCTCACGACAGCCAGCGATATTTTTGCCCCTTTAACTAAGTTCCCCTGATCCCGACATTGCAACTCCCACAAATGGTTCACCCCCATCTCAAGACCCTGCAATTGGAACTCCGCCGATCAGAGCGCAGGTGGAGGAGAGACTATTGCTCGTCTAGCAGAGGCGTATATGTGGCTGCGCGCAATAAGTACAAAACAGCCATCTCCGCAGCCAAAAAAGCTTACGCCTCAGAAAAAATCTTATCCGCCCCTTGCAAGTCCAAAGAGATTTTTAAAGTTCTTAACGAATTCACTTCCGATCCCAGGACACTTCCGACTCAGGCCCCCACACAGGAATCTTGTAACGCGCTAAGTACTTTCTTCATTCAGAAAATTGCTTTGATTAAAGACACCATCCCGGCTACTCCCCCTGGCGCTGGTTCCGTCTCTCCCCCCCACAATGCCCTCTCTTTCACTCAGTTTCCTCCCTTAGACCCCACTTCCTTGGCCACATTGGCTACCCATACTAAGTCTGGATCTCCAGACGACTGTTGTCCCCCCACCATACTACGAGACATCTGCCATTCTCTACCCGACTGCATCCTTCCCCTGCTGAACTCCTCTCTCTCGTCCGGTACAGTGCCCAGCTCCTTCAAGGAGGCCGTTTTGGTGCCTCTACTGAAGAAGCCTGGTGCTGATCCCGCCGTTCCGGCGAACTACCGCCCCATCTCCCTCTTGCCCTTCTTCTCCAAAATCCTGGAAGCCCACGCCACCGCCTGTCTCTCACAGTTCATCGAGAGCTCCAACTTTCTCGAGGCCAACCAGGCCGGCTTCAGACCCGGCCACTCCACGGAGACTGTGATCTTGGCCGTGCTGGATGCCTTGAGAGACGGCGCTGACAAGGGTACCCCCCAGGCCTTGGTATTATTAGATCTGTCAGCCGCTTTCGACACGGTGGACCACAACATCCTCCTCCACCGTGTCGAGCAGGCTGGCATCCAGGGCCTGGCGCTGGCATGGGTCAAATCCTTCCTGACCGGGAGGTCTCAGACCCTCAGCCTGGGCACTTTCAGAGCTCCTAGGGAGCACTCGCCCTGCGGGGTCCCCCAGGGCTCCTCCTTATCCCCTCTTCTCTTTAACCTCTATCTTCGACCCCTCCTTTTTTCTCTGAGGCAGTGGGACGTCACCGTTTTTAACTACGCGGACGACCTGCAACTCATCTTTCCTCTCAATTCCCCCTCTGCTATTCCTAATTTCCAGGCAGCTATGTCCCACATCCTCCATTGGATGTGTCAATACCAGCTCAAATTGAACCCCGGAAAGACGGAGCTCCTTCTTCCTGGCAGGAGCTCTACCCACTGGGGTCCGCACTTTTGGCCGGCAGAACTTGGCCTCCCCCCGACCCCCGTGGCCTCAGTAAAGAGTCTCGGGGTCACTATTGACTCCGGCCTTTCTCTCGGGCCCCAAGTGGGGACGGTGGTCTCCTCCTGCATGTTCCAGCTGCGCAGGATCAGGAAGGTGGCCTATCTCCTCACTCCTGAAGCCCTTCTGCAAGTTATCATGGCCCTCGTCCTCTCCCGCTTAGATTTTTCGAACTCTATTTACCACGGTCTGCCTAAAACATCTCTCTCCAGACTACAATCTGTTCAAAATCAAGCGGTGAGACTGGCCCTTGGGATTCCGAAATGGCAATCCGCCAAACCCCTTCTCTCTAAACTGCATTGGCTCCCTGTCATCTCGAGGGCAGCCTTTAAGATCGGCTGCCTCACCTTTAAATCTTTATCTGGCTCCTGTCCCGTCTTTCTGAAATCCCTCCTCAGGCCCTACTGCCCTTCACGGAACCCGAGATCTTCCCACCTTCACTTCCTGTCCATTTCCCCTATCAAACTCTGCAGATCTGGAGGCCGGAGATTTGCATTCCTGGCCCCTAAACTTTGGAACTCCTTTCCCCTCTCTCTCAAAACCTCTAACTCTCTCATTCTTTTCCGTAAATCCCTAAAAACATGGATTTTCCCTCAATCCAGCTAAGTCCCTCTGGTCCTTCTGCATCCAACCAGCGCCAGGAAACCCGCGGTGTCAGTGCGCTTTACAAGTTCCCCTTACAATACAATACCAGTGGACGACACAAGGGTTCGTTTGGCCTGGGAAGCGGACCTGGGCACTCCAATCACAGACGAGCTATAGCAGGCGTGTTGCCGGGTCACTAGCACGGTGTCATTGCATAGCAAACACAGACTGCTGCATTTTAAATACCTGCTTCGACTATATATCACTCCCGCCAGAACGCACAGAATAGATCCATTCAGGCCACACTCCTGCCAACGCTGTTGATCCCCACAAGCAGGTTTTGCACAGCTTGCTTGGACCTGCCCGCAGATCCACGTCTTTTGGGTAGACGTTCACAAACTCCTCAGCACAATGATACACATTCGTTGACACCTCTGCCTGAGATAGCATTGTTGGATTATGTGGTGCAGCTCCCCTTAAAGGTTCGCAGATTCGTGGCTATTTCCCTGCTCCTGGCTAAGAGAGAGGTAGCGATCTTTTGGGGCAGTAAAAGGACAACAAAAGGCTGGCTGCAGAGCATGGCAACTTGTACGACAAAAAGCAATATGTATGCTGACACTGTCCCATTGACATCCAGGCCCAAAGATATCTGGGGCCCTTTTCGAGCCTTCTTAGCCATGCAGCAACAGCCCCAGCTTACCCAGCAGGGTCAGGGTAAGGAGCCAACGGGAGTGGGCTAAAGGCACAGTTTTCCCCTGACACGGGGATAGCGCCCTTGGGGGTATGACGTATCGTATTGTAGTCAAGGTTACGACCCATAGGGGATTGGATGCACTGTGTATATTTCCCATAGACTGTTAAGCGGGACGACCGAGTTACATGTAATGTATGTGTCAAATTGTGTCATTGATATGCTGCGATATTATGTGTGTTAGAAGACTTGAACTGCCCTGTCAAATGTATACTTGTGACGCAATAAGACTGAGCTTTGTACACTGTTTTACTTCTGCAAACTTGCTAAATAAAGTTAATAAAAAAAAATCTTTGCGTTTCCTTCTTTTCGCCCTGAAATTTCTCCCTTTGCACATAGAGCCTCCCACCATCAAACATGAGTAGAATCTGTGGCCTGGAACAATTCTTTGCATCCAGGTACCTCTATTTCCAATACTACTGACTCCGTTAAATGTAGTCATTCTTCCACAACCTGCTCCTATGTCTCCCCATCCATTCTAACTGCACCTTCTTTGTGCAATACACCTCAATATTGCCATAGATGTAGGTTATGGGTAATCAGACATTTGTAAAGCACGCTACTCGCCCATGAGGGTCTCAAGGTGCTAGAAGGGGGGGGGATGATGCAGATACTGATAAAACAGGCAGGTTTTGAGAAGTCTCCTGAAGTTCAGCCGATCCTGGGTCTGCCGCAGGTGGATGGGGAGGGTGTTCCATGTCTTGGCGGCGAGGTGAGAGAATGACCTGCCGCAGGTGGTCATTCGTCGGATGGATGGAATGGTGGTGAGGGCGAGGTCGGTGGAGCGAAGCTGGCGGTTCAGGGTGTAGAAGGTGAGTTGTTCGTTGAGGTAGGTTGGTCGGGCGTTGTGGAGAGCCTTGTGAACTTGGGTGAGGAGTTCGAAGGTGATCCTCTTGTTTACCAGGAGCCAGTGCAGGTCTCTCAGGTGGGTGGTAATGTGAGGAGCTCTCTTCTATCTGCAGACCTCCACTGTCCCTCAAACCTCTGGTCAAATTTTCATTAACACTTAATTCCCAGAGATATGTCCTTCCACCATATATATTTCTGTATAGCAAGTTCCTGCATAGGTCGCACATTTTTGCTCAGTTTTGCTCTTGAGAGGGCATATTTTGCCAATGTGTTACCACTCTCTAAATTCACAGAATTGTGGAACAAGTCATGGAATGGTGTCTCCTCCAATGGGTTTCTCAGCAGGCAAATCTATCAGTTGAGGTTTTGGTCTGGCTCTCTATACTCTGCGAATTTTCTTCTCTCTAATGGCTTATTCATGGCTCAATATATAATGATGAGAAGATGGGCTGGAAAGGGGCGCCCTGTCCGCAAAAGCCACCTGTTATGCAGTAGCCCAATCCACAATCCCAGGCATGGTCAGTGCATAGAGTTGATGCACCCAGTGATGCGTGGCATAGGGTAAGCACTCTACAAATTGTTCCTGTAGGATTTTATCCATAATTGCATCTTTCATATCAGAGTTTTGTAACCATTTTCTGCCACGTCTTTTTTTTTTAAATTTCTGTAATTTTTTATTGTATGTAAAAAAAAATATATATTTACATGGAGCATACATGAGTGGCGGAAAGAAAGAGGGAAAAGAGAAAAGAGGAAAAAAGAAGGCGCCGGGGGGGGGGTATAGTAATATTGTCCTGCAATAGTTCGTTCCTTGCCATGGTTCGTGGGGTCGGATAGATCTACTAGTCCAAGAAGGAAGCGGAAGTCCATTATCCGAGCTTTGCTTGGCGTTGTCTTCCCCCCATTGATCTGCCTGGTGGGTATAGCACCCCGGACGATAGAGTGAAGAGAGTGATAGAGGTAGGAGATAGGAGAGTGTACTTCCTAGCCGGTTCCTCTTGTTGGAGTGTCGGTCCCTGTGGTGTGTCCCTCGGTGGCTGTCTAGTGTCTGGTGTCTGCGCCTAGGGGGGTTTATGCGATGAAAGGTAGAGGTCTAAAGGCCTCCAAATGTTTGATTGCCTGTGTGTTTTCGGTGTGTATTTCGCTGTGATGTTATCCGCCCCTCTTAGGAAAGTGACCCAGTTGAGCCATGCCTGCGGGGTCGCTTTTGTGGTGTCCTTCCAGTTGCTTAGGATTATTTTGACTGCAGCCGTTAACAGTAGGCCAATGAGGTCGCGGTCTTCTGTCGTTGTGATGGATGGGGATGCAAAACCCAGGACTAGACTTGGAAAATCTATGTGTATGGCTACACCAGTGATGTCCTTGATAAGCCTCCCCGTTCTTTCCCAGAAGTCCTTGATCTGGGGGCAGCTGAGTAAGAGATGCTCTAAATCCCCCCTACCATCGTTACAGTTCCAGCATGTGTCGCTCTCTCGGATCCCCAGGGTAGATAGGCGGGCCGGTGTCCAGTAAGCCTTGTGCACTAGCCAGTATTTGGTCTGATTTAGTGAGGCAGTTATCTTTTTCCTAGTGGTCGATCTCCACAATTCAGCCTTTTCTGTTTCGCTTAGTACCTTCCCCGCTACAGTCCCCCAGAAGTTTGTGACTTTGTCATTGAGTTTGGTGTGTTTAGGGCGTAGGGCTCTGTAGAGGTGTGCTATTTGGTGTCCTGTTTTGTTGAGATTGGCTGCAAGCTGTAAGAGCGAGGGTGTCTGGCTTGTGAGGTTTGCCTTCCTAATAGCTACTTTTATTTTCAGGAAGTTGTATAGTTCTATGTTTTGTAGGTTGTGCGCTTCCTTGAGTGTGTCAAACGTTGTGTTCTCGCCTTGTCTTAGATCGTGGGCCGTGGATATGCCTTGTCCGTACCACACAGGCATGTCCAGAACCTTATCTCTGTATTTTAAGGTAGGGTTGTGCCAGAGGGATTCAAATTGGCCTCCCCTGATGCTTGTTGCTAGTGTTTTGTCGACGCTCAGTAGAGCTGTCTTAGTGTTCTTGAGGATGGGGTTCTCCCTCATTGCTGGGTGTCGTGTGGCTGTCAGGAGAGTTATGGGGTTCATGCCCTTTAGTAGGCCGCGCTCAAAGGATAGCCATGCTGGGGTGTATTCCTTTCTTGGGTCTAGCCAATGTAGTCCCTGTCTAGCTATGCATGCTGTCTGGAATCGCTTGAAATTCGTTATGTTCAGGCCCCCTTGTTCTTTAGATAGCCTTAGCTTGTGTAGGCTTATTCTTGGTTTCTTTCCCTTCCAAAGGAAGCTGTTTAGTAACTTGTCAAGTGTTTTGTGGAAGCTCTCTGTGTTAGTCAGTGGGAGCATTGTTAGCAAATAGTTGACCATTGGTGAGAGCATCATTTTGATCGCCTCTATCCTTCCCCACCATGTTGTGAACCTGGGGGACCACCCCTCTACCTTGTCCTTGATTTTCTGTATTGTTGCGTGCTCGTTGTGTTCCAGTGTCATTCTTAGGTCCCTCTCGAAAAGGATACCCAAATATTTTATAGGTTTTGGTTGCCATGTAAGTCCTGATGTTCCTAATACTGTTCTTGTTGCGTGGATGTTTAGCGGTTTGCATTCAGATTTGTCCCTGTTAAGTTTGTACCCCGAGACCTTGGCGTATTTGTCAATGGTGTCAGTCAGTGCTTTTATGGATTTCTCTGGGTCTTCGGTGACTATTAGTACATCATCTGCGTACGCCGCTAGCTTGAAAGTCTCCCCCCCTATTGGTATCCCTACAATGTCCACATTGGTTCTGATCATCGTGAGGAGCGGTTCTATGGCTAGCAGGAATAGGGCTGGTGACAGGGGGCATCCCTGTCTAGTTCCCCTTCCCAAGTTGAGTGTGTTTGATGTGCCTCCGTTGACCACCACCCTTGCTTTAGGGTTCTCATATAGGGCCATCACCATCTTCCTATAGTTTGGACCTAACCTGAATTTCCCCATGCACTGATCCAAGAAGGGCCACGAGACTCTGTCAAAGGCTTTCTCAGCATCTAAAGCTATCATGACTGCTGCGTTGTCGCTGCGTGAGGAGTGGTTAATTACGTGGCATAGGAGTCTCGTGTTGTCATGTGACATCCGGTTTTTGAGATAGCCTACTTGCGAGTTATGTATGAGTTTTGGAAGGTAAGCGTTGAGTCTATTGGCTAGTATTTTTGCATAAATTTTGCAGTCTACATTGATGAGGGAGATCGGTCTAAAGTTCTTCGCCTCTGTTGTGTCTTTCCCTTCCTTGGGTATCACTATTATATTTGCCTCAGCCATTGAGGGTGTCATGTGTCCGCTTTGGGCGCATGCCGTGAATACCTCTCTCATTGTGGGTTTGAGTAAGTTCAGGTATTGCTTATAGAAGCCTGCTGTGAACCCGTCTGGTCCGGGTGCCTTGTTATCTTTGAGGCCTTGCGTGGCTCTCTCTATCTCATCCCCCGTTATGGGCATTTCCAAGATGTCTCGTTCCTGGTCCGTCAGTGTGGGTGTGGCTATGTTCGCTAGTAGCTCTTTCCCCCCATCATCTTGCAGTGTGTCATCCTTTGTGTACAGTTTCTCGTAGAAATCCCTGAAGACCTCAAGGATGTCTTTGTTTGAGGTCTGGGATATGCCGTGTTTGTCTTTGATGGCGCCTATCGTGTGTTGTCTCTGCTTCCCTCTCAGGTAGGATGCCAGGTTTTTGCCCGCTTTGTTTGCAGTGCACAGATTGATTGATTTATATTTATTGATCCAGGTGCCCGCTCTCTCGCTCAGTATTCTGTTTAGTTCGTACTTTAATTTAGTTAGGTTTGTGGGTGTGTTCCTGTCCTCTAATCTGGCTATGTGGCTGTTCTCAAGTTTTTTAATTTCCTTCTCTAGGTCTGCAACTTTCTTGTTTCTGTCTTTGTTCATCCTTCCCTTGACTGTCATGACTGTTCCCCGAATGGTGGCCTTCAGGGCGTCCCATAGGACTTCCCTGCTGTGTTTGGTTTATCGTTTATTAGTAGGTATTCTTTTATTGCCTCCTCTATTTTGGCTCTCGCTGGGGCGTTTTGGAGCAGGCTGTCATCGAATCGCCATCTGCGGGTCGGCTCGTCGTTGTGTTTGCCCGATAGTGTTAGGCTTATGTGTGAGTGGTCGGATATAGTTCTGGGTCCTATTTCCGTGTGGTCTATGAGGTGAGTATGTGTTTCTGACATCAGAATATAATCTATTCGGCTGTATGAGTTGTGTGGGTTGGAGTAAAAAGTGTACTCCCTGGCGTCTGGGTTACTTATGCGCCAAGGGTCGCTTAGACTTAGTTTGGAACAGAGATTTTTAAGGATGTGGGGATTTTTTGTAGATTGGCTTGGCCTGTATGGGTGTTTATCAATTGCTGGATCTAGGACTTGGTTCATGTCCCCCGCGACGATCAGCAAGTCTCCTAGTGGTAGTGAGTACAGTTGTGCGCCCACCCCCTCCCAGAATGTTCTGTCGTCACTGTTGGGCCCATATATGTTAGCTACATGGAATGTCTCCCCCGCCCTTCTGAGTGTCGTCGTGAGCATTCTCCCTTGTGTGTCTGCCTGAGAGCCTACCACCTCTATTTTGGAGTGTTTGCTTATAATCGTTACTACCCCATTCTTCTTATTCTGTGCTGGTGAGCCCTGCACCTCACCTATCCAATTGGCCCCTATGCGGCTGATGTCCTCTGCTTGCAATCTTGTTTCTTGGAGTACGTATATGTCGCTCTTGAGTTTCCTAAGGTGTTAGAGTACCTTCCTCCTTTTCACCGGGCTGTTTAGACCCTTGACGTTTAGGGACACTATCTTAATGTCAGACGCAATGCTACTCTTGTTGCTGTTTGCCATTCGCGATGCTTTTTTTCCCGCATTTGCAGTGGCTTTTCTCTGCGTCTTTTCGGTTTTGGCTTGTGTGTGGGACCATCCCCCTTCTCCTGCTTGTACTTCTCCCCCGTGTGAGTGTAAGGAGGAAGATAGAAAGATAGAAAGATAGAGTATAGAAAGGACAGATGATAGTGAGTAGACCCATGTATGTGCTCCCCGCTCCCCCCCGTTCTCCCGCCCCCTCCCCCCCCGATTGTCCCTCCCCCCCTCCCTTACTTGCTGAGTGGGTGTGCGACGACAAAGTTCCTTTGCTCCGCGTCTTTTCCCTGAGGTAGTGTCGGTTTCCTTCCTTGATGTAGCTCGACTGAGGTGGAAATGGTGCCACGGACAGAGCCTGGCACCCTGCTCTGCTGCGGCTTGATTGTCTCGTTTGGGTAGTGCCATGGTTGACCTTGGATATGATGTGCTGGCTGTCGCTCTCCATTCTAGTTATAGTACTTTTTATTTCCCTCTGTGGGCTTAGCGAGGTAGATATGTTCCTTGCGCCATTGGTGATTTTGTTCCTTTTCTTTTTCCTTCGGCTAATATCGCATTCACTCATTCAGGTTGTCCATTCTCATCCGGTGAGGCGCTTCTTTTCGCTGCTCCTGGGCTTCTGTTATCCTCCATCTCTTCCACGGGTGGGCCTTGCAGGTATCTCCGTAGTTCCTCCGGGCTTTCGAAAATCATTGTCTTCCACTTGTCCATTACTTTGAATCTGGCAGGACCAACGAAGCTGAAGGTGGCTCCTCTTCTGCGTAGTGTTTCTCTGAGGGCCAGGAATCCTTTTCTTGACTCTACCGTGGGTTTGGAGTAATCTTGGGTTAAAACAATCTTACTGCCTTCCCACTTCAGGTTCTGGTTTTTCCTAGCGAAGGCGAAGATGGCGTCTGTTTGGCTTAGTCTGAGCGGGCTGCATATTATTGCTCTCGGCATTCTTCCTGTTGCGGGCTTTCCTGCCGGTATTCTGTATGCCTTTTGCACCTCGAACCTTCTGTCGAATGTGATGCCGGTGAGTTTGGGGATCAGCTCCTCTAACATTGCTGCGCATGACCCCGCTTTATCTTCTGTCCCCTCCGGCACTCCTAGGATCCTTATGTTGCCTCTTCTTGCTCTATCGTCCTTCTCAGCAAGCTGTTTTTGTATGGCTATCGTGGTTTTCTGCAGCTCGGCTATGGCCTTGGTGTTGTCCCTTGTCTCATCCTCCACTGCACTTATTCTACCTTCTGTCATCTCAATTCTTGTCGTTGCCTTGTGGAGGTCCGCTCTTATAGCCGCCATCTCAAGCTGCATATTCTCCACCTTGAGTTTTGTATCTTTTCCCACTTCGATCCCTTCATTTACTCTCCGCAGGATCGTCTCTAGGGTGGCCGTCTCGCTCTTGTTATTTTTCAGAGGCGACCCTTGGTTGTCTATCTTTGGTTTTTTCTGGTCACCCGCTGCTTTCCCTTCGTTGCATGCCATGGTTATAATGCCCCTCCTTGATAGGATGTTGCCTAGCCTCGCTTCCGCTAGGGTTATCTTGGGTAGTTCTGTCGCCTTTGACGTTTTTTCTGAGATACCTTGCAGTCTATATCTGCTCGGTTCCCGGATGTACCTTGTTCTGGTCTTTGCCTTAAGACCTGCCAGCGTGTGCCTCGTCTCGTTCGCTTCTTTCTTACTGCTTTTGGGCGCTGGGGCTGCGTGCTTACGTATGGCGCTCAGAAGGGTAGGCTGGATGTTGTGTTAGTTTTGATTGGTCACTGCCTGTTGCCTTTAATGTGTGCTGCGCCCGCTCTGCACCCTTGCTCTGACGTTGTCTTTGTCTTTGGCCTCTCGCTGGCGCCTTTGGCCACTTAAACTTATGTGCTCCTTGTGCTCTTTTGGGTGGCCGGCTTTCTTTGCTCCAGCTGCCTGTGTCCTGGCCTGCTGGTCGTCACTACTTTCTGTGAGTCCCACGCCTCTGTGCCATTCACCCTTCCGGCAGTTCTGCTTCGCTTGTTGCCTCTGCCTGTGCTCTGGTCTGCCGTCCGCTGCTGCTCACTGCTGCTGCAGTTTGCTGTGCGGCTGCGTGCCCTCTTCGAGTTTTGGACCCGCTGTGAGTGCCAGCTCCTTGGTGCAGCTAGCGCTGTGCTTGCGCCTTCACCGCGCTGCCCCCGCGCTGCCCCCGCGTCACTTGTTCCCGCTTCCGTCGTGCTCTGTCTCACCTGCACGCCCAGCGTCACTCTCTCTGGCGTCCGCTGTGCTTGTGCCGCCTCCGCTCCGGTTGATCCGGCTTCAGACCCAGCTTCCGCTCTTGGGAGGTTCGGCGAGCTCTCCCCCTTTTGTTTTCCCTTGCTTGAGCACCTACTTCCGGCGCTGGACAATGACACCCTTCCTCTTCCGGTCCTGCCGCCTGGGGTTAATTCGAGGAAGACTTCCGGTGATGGCGCCTTCCTTCCTCTCACTTCCGGTGCCTATGTCCGTGACGGTGTCGGGTCTCCGGTAAGCGCGCCGCTCTGTTCTCGCCGGTGGGGGATTGCTTGTACGGCGGGCTTACCACGCTGCGTGTGCTCCTTCTTAGAGCGGAGCGGTGGTGGTTACGTGGCTCTTCTGCGTTGAGTGCGTTTCAATCGCTAAATGCTGTCTTACTCTCCCTTTTCTTTTTCCTTTTCTGTGTCCGTGGGTACGGTGTTGGTTTCACTGCTCTCGCAAGCCGGTTTGCTGCACAGTCATCGCTTGTTGTTCTCTCTGTGAGCTCCAGGCGCCATCTTGGGCTTCACGCTTTTGAGGCTCTCGGCAAAGTTATCAAGCTGCTTTCTCGGCAGTGCGGCTGTTCCCCTTATTTCCGATCGTCTTCCCAGCTGGTCGGACCTTTCCCCTGACCGTTCCTCTCCTTTGTTGGCGGAATTGGCTGTTTTGGCGTGTTGTTTTCCCCTCAGGGATGCGGAGCTGACGGACCTAGACGACCGTCCACATTGCCGTCCAAGCCACGCCCCACCGTCCACATTGCCGTCCAAGCCACGCCCCCTTCTGCCACGTCTTTATTCCACAAATATAGCTTCCGGAGTTTTTCATTGAGCTTTAGCTTGATATTCAAGAACTGGTGTTGATATGTCTTTTCATCAAAGCAACATCTTTCCAGAATCGCCCATTGATTTCTGCATATGGGTGGCATTTTTAAGCTTGGCTACTAGATATGTGGTTCGCATTTCTAAACTCACTAATGGGGCTTGCAGTCAAGCTACATTGTGGGGAAACTTCTTCGAACAGTAGAAGAAATAGTTTGGGTCACCCCTGACTATGTTTCTACAATACAGAAGAGGGTATATTTTGGCATACTAGGGAAGTTACAACAACATTAACCAATCGGTCATAGGTTTATATGTGCTGAAAACTTTGGTTATCACACTAGACCTGTTGCTGCTGGGCCTGCAAAGCTTTTATTTATTTAGTTGCTTTTGTTTATGAATTATGATTTACATTGTGGGGCTGGATCCCGCTTCTCAACCAGGCTGATCCAATGATATAGGTGCAAAAAGAACAGAGATATTTTTGTTTGTGATAATACATGCTTTGTTTGCATTTTGGAAAATATTACTGCCATATTCATATGATCATTTGCATGTTTATTACCATGCTTAATTTTTGGTAGGCTTCTCTTCTATGATACAAACAGTGCCAATTTGTTGTTGCCACACTCAGGATTATTTGAGCAGTTCCACTCCCCAGACCTCACCCTCACCCAAACGTCATCTGGTGAAGGATTGTTTAACTAGATTTCTAAATCAGCTCTTGTAGTCCGGGGAGAACAGGACAGCTCATACTGGATGACTACCCAGAGGGCATGGTGAGTAGATCCCAGGCTGTTGTAGAGGATACTAATAAGCCTGATGTCAGGAAGTGGTCTCCATGTCCTGTCACTCTCTCTCAAGAAAGCTTAGTCCGGACCCTACTTGGAGGAGAAGAAGAAACTTGGCATCAGTCTCTAAAGAAATCCAGAAACTTCACTGGCTTCCTGTGGCACAACGTATCAAGTTTAAGACACTATGTTTAGCCTACAGGGCCTTGAATAACACAGGACTAGTATTTTTGAAAAGCACCTTCTACTGGTATCATCCTGGCAGACAGTTTTGCTCTACTGGCGCCAGGCTTATGATGGTTCAGAGGATTCGCTAGTTGAGAAGGCCGAAGCATTGGCTATGGCACGGTTAATCTATGGAATATGCTTCCTATGGACATCAGAGCTACGAACTCACTTGCCTTATTTAGTAAAGGCCTTAAAACATAGCTATTTCAAAACTAGCTTTCCTCATATTCCGGGGCTTACGTTAAGGCTTAGCGCCAAGACACCTCCAGGTATTTGTGCGTTTAATAAGTTATAATAACATAACATAACAGAGAACAACCTCCATGTGCTGTTATTCTCCCTGTTTCCTCACGTCTGCCCATTTCATATAGTCCCTTTGCTTGGATATACTCAAAACTTGCATGCATGTGTCCTCACTAATTGATTAGAGTCACTTAAGGCCTTGGTCTTGAAGAGGAGGGTGATTTTGTATTGGATATCTGGAGTAAGGCGCTCTTGTTGGGCCCTCCTGCTTTAAATACAGGCTACTTGCTTCTCCTTCATCTGTGTTCTGTTGCGGCGTCCATTGAATGTAGGCCTTGCAGTTCTTCTAAGCTTTCTCTTCCTTGCTGGGACCCTCAAGGCTGGCTTCATATCATCCTAATCCCTGCTGCCACAGCAACCATGGAAGCCATCTCAGAGCAGGCTGATACAAGATGCACAAATGCAGGCCCATACTACACAGAGCTGTGTGGTGGTAGGCTGCGGGTAAGCGCTCTAGACTGACCAGCATGAGAGGTTTGTAATATGACCATCAGTCGCTTTTACAGAACTCCTACACGCATCTCCTTACTCCTACTTTGTTTTCCCTCATGATAGAACTCCCCCTTGTTATAGGGAGAGGATCCGTGGGATGGATAATCCACAGGCATGATGCCCCTACAGAGAAGGCTCATTGAGATAGGAAGGTCCAGGAGGTGAAGATGTTTATCAGGTGAGTTGGATTTATGATACAGTCTGCACTGTTGTATACCTGAGATCATCACTGTTCTGAGCCCATTTAATGTGTTGAGGTTCTTGTCTATTTCTGCCTTGTTATTACCCAGGGCGCTGAGCTCTTTTTGCAATGTTTTTACAAAAAATCTTGACTTTGAGCACCCCTCCCGCACAGAGCCTGGTTTTAAACTGCTGCAGCATCATTCAGCATCCCCAAGCTTGTAATCACTCTGATGGTTGGGCCAATCCTCTTCCAACGGCAGCCTCTTTTCATTAGTTTAGAAGATTGTCTGGCTTTAATTTACACCTGATAACAGATGATTTGTCTGGTTCAGCACTGAGTGTTGTAGCAGTTGCCTTCCCCACAGACCTTAATGTACTTCACCATATTCTGCATCCCATTTTGAACAATTGACCTACACACCGACACCAAGTATGCCAACAGGGCTCAATCTTTTTGAACATTTCTCAGTGTTCAGTCTGTGTGCATACTTGGAGATTATTTCACTATTTTTGTGTTCATCAAGTCTAATATTTCATTACTATGTATCACGCAAGGACATGTAGAGTTGTATACATTTCCATGACCCAGCTTTTCCCTCGTCAACAAAATAATAATTGCTATTCGCGCTTTCTAACAGAGATCTTTATTTTAAGGGACGCCAGGTGTTCGCTTTTCTTGATGAAATCCCCTGCTCAAACTTCAGTACAACTATCTTGTCCTCTTTCTCTTGCGATAACCTAATGTCATCCCTTTTGCCAAATGACCACCGGTGGCACAATTAGTCAGTGCATACATTCCGCAGCTGGGGATAACAGGGACTCTTCTGATATCTGCAGGAAGTGTGAAGATTTAACAGGATTCCCTTCACCTTCCTATTGCTATGCTGGAGGAAATTCAAGTGATGCATTCTCCTACAGATTTAGCACTTTATGAACGAGCCTGAGGATTTTCTAGTGCCACTCGACATTAATCTGGACTCCAGTCCTCTCTGGGCTGCAGTGCTGAATTTGTAGAAAAATAAGTGCCAGGGCTCTTGTCGTGAGGGCACTGCAGTTTGCACCACACATTGCCCCTGCTAAAGTTAGGAACAATACAACTGCTAACCATCATACTCCTACAAGTGTGACAATTCGGACTGTTCCAGGCCCCTAAAGCAAAAGGGTAGCAGGTAATAGTCATTTTTAATGTATATTGGATTAGTAAATAACTGTTGTTGTGGTCATCTTTAAATTAGCCAGACAGCGGAGTGGCAGAGTGTCACACGCACCAGTGCTGACAATTAAGTGTCAGTGTCCAGCACCTGAAACCACTGGCTCAAATTAAGCACAGCTGGGCTGTCTGCGTCAGACACGCCCAGTGGTGTTATAACATTAATGGCAGCGTTCCCACTCTGAAAGTTGTTCCATCAATGAAGTCATAGGCATTGTGAAAAATCCAGGCATCACAAGAAAAGCAAGTGTAGCAAATGTGACACGTTCATTCAGTTGGAGAGTGGTGAGGGTATGGTATGTAGCCGGTGGTGCAGCTTGGAGCACTGATGAGGTAGTCCACTGTCATTTGCAGACAGCACATTTCCAGTTGAAATGGCCACTAAATTTGCCTAGACATACAGTTTTACTGGTAAAACTATAGCACATAAAAGATAATGTGTGGAAATGTGTTTTTATTGAATATGTGTCATTTGTGCATCACCACTTCAGTATGACAAAAAAAATATACTTCTGTTCCTTCCTAATTTCTGATATATTTTGGAATATGTGTATAGTTCATTTATCGGTAATTAAATGTTGTTGTGTGTTAGAACAAATATGACATCCTGCAGTATTTTCTTCCACTTCCTTTACCCCAGCAGGATTGTTACGTAGGTCACTTTTACGGAATACTCTCACTTTGCAGTCACAGAAATAATAGTAAACACGAATTTCCGGATAAACAGCACAAATAGCTGACTAACATATTCACCACTTAAATTACTTTCATATTTCACTATACTAATTTACCACTAATCCTTTATGGGTTCTGGAATAGCGTGTTACTCGCCGATATAGAGCGTCAATGCCTCGTATGGGATAGTAAGCGATATATAAATGCAATTACAATACAATACATTAAATAGCCTGACATTTGACGTTAACCTTCGAACATGCAGCAAATGTAGGGTGACCAGACGTCCCGGATCTCCCCGCACGGTACGGGGTTTTGGAGAAGTGTCCCGGTGTCCAGACACTTTTCTCCAAATTGGATAAATGTCCCTGTTTTTGGGTAGTGCCTGGGTCATTAAAAGAAGCTTCCCGGTTTTTAACGGAGGGTCGGGTGAACCTGCAAGTTAATTAGTGTTATGCAGGCTCACATTGGCCGCCCTCTTGGAAACGGCAACAGAAGTTCACTACTTTAAACTCTCCTGCTGTGCTGCTTCGCCTCATTAAGCAGCACAGCAGGATATAATAAGGTTGACTCAGGACTGCAGAGGCCAAAGGGCAAGGCCAGGCCCAGCAGTAGCCAGACCCTGGAGCACTTCGCAGAACAGGAGGTAATGTGAAGACATTTTTTTTGAAGAACACAAATATATATTTGTGTTCTTTAAAAAACTGTATTTATATATACATGTATGTATATATATATATATATATATATATATATATATATATATATATATATATATATATATATATATATATATATATATATATATATATATATATATATATATATATATATATATATATATATATATATATATATGTGATCAAGTCCCCTGGGAGGGACGAAACGCATAATGGCGGCCGCTGTATGTTTGGGAGCTAAATAAACATTGTGGTCTGAATGGATTTTTTGTGGTCCATGCTCTTTCTTCGCTCACGCAGGAACAAGGCACAATTTTAAAGGAGTGCTTTATTAAATATATATATATATGTGTGTGTGTGTGTGTGAAGCTCTGGAACCTAATAGAACATTTATTCCTTTTTCTATGTTTGTGCCTGTCCCGGTTTTTAATTCTGAAAATCTGGTCACCCCAAGCAAATTTGACAAGATAAACACAAACTTTAACCCCTTCCGTGCTCCCGTCGGCCAGCACTCCCTCCCCAGTGCTGCTGTCGGCCAACGGCCGACGAAACCCTGCCCACCTTTTAGAACGCCCGCACCGCGGCGGAAAAACCACTGCGGTTAAGACGTTAAAGGCATCTTTTCTCCTGAACTCCAGCATGGTTATATTTTAGGGTGCTGAAGTACCCCGTGTACCCCTACCTTCAGCGTCTATGGAGACAATAGCACCTTGGGAGTTCCTGCCACTTGTTTGATCACAGAAGAGCATCCACTAACCACTGAATTTACATTTAGATTTTGTAGATTCCACTGTCCCCCCCTTTAGTATCTTGGCATAATGGTTAAATTACAACCAGCTTGCCACCTAAAAAAACTGACCTGTGCAAATCACCCAGGGAGTAACTAATGGCCGGATGTATCATTAAGCAGGTCGTAAATTGCACACCAACTTTGTGATGCATCTAACGTACTTATCAATTGCATCACAATATGAGCATTGGCAGGTGGTCGCAAAACCTCCTACCTCATTATTATTGACGAAAGCAGGTGCTATTTGCATCTACCTATGAATGGCTATGCAGGGATAAAGGCCTGCACAGGACAGTAGACATCCATTCCTGTGTTCGCAATACTTGTAGGAAAATATTTTTTTAACCCTGTCAGGAATGACTTTGGGGGAGCATTCAATGATACCCATGAGGAAGGCATTGAGGATATTCGAAGGGCAAACTGTCCAAGGGACAGCTTGTACGTTGCCTATCAGTTACCTGCCCAAGATGGTCATGCTATCTGGTCAATTATTTGCAACCACAACCTTTTCTCAAACAGGACTGGACGCCCTTTTCTATTTTCCATTCATACTGGGTTGCAAACCCCCTTTTCGAAGTTGGAAAGACTAGTTCCATCCGTAAAAGTGATTCTATGCAGAGCAAATCCCTCTTTTACGATTTGCAGGGTTTGTGACAGAAATGGTGTTGTGTTCATGAGGCCCTAAGACATTTGATGTCAACTTAGTAACGTATTTTTTATCCTCGGTTATCAATTCATTGTCTGACAAAGTTGCTATAAACCCAATTAAAACTCCGAAAGCATGTGCTGATAAATTGAATTTTCTTAAATCCCCACTCAGACACAAAAATGTTTCTATATTATAAACCCATAAATTGTCTATAAAATGTGTTGAGATGTGCGCAGTGTCTGCCCTTGGATAAATGACGTTTCGGTGCTTTTCAGCATCCCAGGTTGCTTATGTTTAAAACCTAGCGCCACGCTTGCACAATGACGCCCATCCCTGAAAGAGCACGAAGAGGAGATGTGATTTTAACAAGCTCTCCCGAGGGGAGGGGGTGCTGCTAGCTCAATGCTATGAAAGAGCCCGCGCTGGCGAAGTCGACTGGAGTCTTAGGCCCCTCCCTATGTTGCTTCCTAGAATCATGGGCAATCCTTCAACCAATTTATTGGAGAGTTGTTTGTACAGCGAATTGTTTATGTTTTTAAATAGCGCCCAACCACCCAATTAAAGAGCTAACCCCGCTTTTCTTCCATTTAGCGCAGTTCCCGCAGTCAAAATATAAAGGTGAGTGCTTTTTTACTGCTCCCCGGACCACACAATGACAGAATCAATTAGGCTGGTGCAGTGTTGATGCGTCCTTTTCTCCCACTGTCAGCTCTGAATGCCTCTCAGAAGCGCTTTTTCTGCCCTCGATAATTTTTAATGGAATGCTAAGTTGCTTGCGGTGGGCTGAAGTAGGAAGGGCACAGCAAAGAGCGAGCAAGCGGACAAACAGGAGAATCCCACACAAAACCGGCAGCCGCATGAAAAGGCACTTCAAGCCGAGTTCTTTTTCCACTGATGACCCCTGCCTCAATGGCTATGAAAACCTGATTCCTGATGTTAAGCTCTTTGGTTTTTCCAGTTATTTATCTGTTCATCTGTAATTAAGGAGGCTGGCGTGCATGCCTGGCAGTGCTGGCCCCATAAATAAGACATGTCTGGGTGAAGTGTTTTGCTTTTTTATGTATGTTTCTGCCTCCATACACTCAAAGATCAGACAACACATAACGGCATAGGCTCGCCAGCAATTTACCTTCAGCCTGCCTGTCCGCTGGCATGGACGGCAGTTCAGCAAAATGCCTGGGGTAGCGGAAGTGACATCACACGCCCTTTGACCTTCATTTCAACTCACACACACCTGCTTACACATGTAGACACATACACACTCACTCTCACATATACACACTATCACCCGCAAGCACGCAAACAACTTACATTTGTACTTTTGTAGGCATTTTTATACTTAACTCAGCTGCCAAGGAAAGTCCTATTCCAGCTAATTGTACTCCATTTTGTTACACTAATAATGCAATATTATTCACTATTAGAATAATAACAAATTGACAGAAAATAAGGAAAGTGGAGCCCATACTGATGTCCATAAGAACGAACAGTTGCAATTTTCCAGTTGCTGATTTTGACACTTCTGAGGCCAGGGTCACAAAGGCAGGGCCGACGGTCACAAGGCACACACTAGGGGTAGCAGCTGCGACCCCTTCTCACCCCTAAATGACGTGCATGTGCGTTGGGTGGGTATGCATAAAGTTGGCAGCACAAAGGTTTGCTCATTCCACAAAATCGCACCAGGGCTTGGAAAATAGAGGGGGGTCAAGTCTGTAAACACAAACGGGCCCAGTTCATACACATTTTTCTGTGACATACTTTTACAGCACCTTTGACTTACTTCTGAATACCAGGAGTAAGCAGGACAAATACAGACTACTACAAACAGTATTTCAAGGAACTCTACTCACAGCAAAATCTTTGTGAATAGAGCAAACCTGCGTCTAATTCCACTGCTTTGAACAGCAGGAGGGTGCTTGGGTTTAGTTTAATTAAACTGTCATCTTTTAAATGTATTACATTACTTGTGTTTTTTCTAAACCATATAGTAGGTAATGTTTATAAAGAACATAATTCACCACATAGGTGCCAAGAAAATGCCACCTGTTGGCGCAAATGGCAGTACACTGAATGATTATATGCAGAAAAATTCACAAGTGTGTTATGTAATGCAGATTTGTAGCGCACACTATCACCTGAAAAGGTTTCACGGTGTTGAGCAGGTGTGTGTCTAGCCACACCTACGGCCTAGTGGGACTACTCAAAAAGCCTGGTCTTCAGCTTCTTGTGGAATTCAAGAAGTGAGGAAAAGGCTGTTATGTAAAGCAACAGGTAATTCCACATTGTAGGAGCAATGTAGGAGAAGGCTCGACCACCAGATCGGGTTTTCCGTATACATGGAATTTGTGCAAGTAGGAGTCCGGACGAGCAGAAGTGTTGGAAGGTTTTTGAAAACAGATTTGATTGTCGAGGTATGCTAGGCCAGTGTGTTGTAGTGCCTTGGAAGTGTGTGTGAGGTATTTGAATTGTGATCATTTGTAAATGGGAAGCCAGCAGATCTACTTCAGGTATGGTGTGATGTGAGTGCAGTGTGGGAGGTTCAGAGTGATTATGGCCACAGAGTTCTGAATGGTCTGCAGCCTTCTGGTGAGCTTTTTATTAATCCCGGAATAGAGGGTGTTCCCGTAGGCTAGATTTCTTATGACCAGGGCGGAATTCCACAAATAAGGTAGTGGGCGTCCAATGTGTACATTACCAGGCTTACTGGCTAGGTCCTTCCAGTCAGAAAGGAGCAGATCCATAATAGTGTATGTTCTTGGAATCCGATGCCATGTAGGCGTTGGATGAGGATGAGATGGGAGACCGTGGAGAGGCCCAGAAGGATGAGGGCTGCTGTGTCTCCTCTGTCCAGAGTCATGTGGTTGTGATCTATGGCGGCAAGGAGGGTAGTTTCCATTCTTTGGTTGGGTTTGAAACCAGATTGAATAGCGTTCAAGAGTTGGTGGTCATTGAGGTACTTGATAAGTGTCTGTTGAGGACAAAAATGTGTCACACCAATGTATTTTCCACAGTAACAAATATAAGAACTACACCTGGGGCCCTACTTAGAAGCGAAAGGGCAGGACAAAATCAGCAAAAAACAGAGAATACTGTAATTACAAATGGAGTGGAAGAGCTGTGATTCAAATATGTGTAAATCCTCAGGACCCCAGCTGTGGCAGGTCTGCCACTGCTTCCACTGAAAAGTGATAGAAAAGTAATTGAGTGAGATGATGGGAAATCTGCCATACTGAGAACCAAACATCCACCATGAAGTTAGTGGTGGTACCACTGAAAATATGCTGTTGAAACAGCAAAAAAGTGACTTAAAAATCCTTCCCATGGATCAAACCCCCACAATATGTTAAACAAATATTAGTACTGACAGTGTAACTCCTCATTAGAGACGCATTCAAAGAGGATGCACAAATTAGCAGAAATTGTGTCAGTGGCATTGGCCACTGACAGATATTCTGCCATCAGATTTCTCTATTGGATGCACATCTGCAGAATATATTTATCCTATTAACTGAAATCCTGCCTCAAATTCACTGCTGATCAATTACAATTATGGGCATGTGTCATATAGTGGTATTCACACTGAAGAAGTGGCAAAAGTGCTATGCCTCTCAATGATAGGTAGGATATTTCTGAAGGAGGAACTCTTAATTGAGCACTGTGAGCTTAAACAAAAGTCTAATATGAGTGGCAAAAGTGGTGCGAAAAATACCTAAACATCAATATTACATGGAGATATAAATAAAAGGAGTTCTCCATCAGGAAAAGCAAAACATGTTTGATGCCTTAATGTACATTTGCACCACACCTATTACTGCAGAATATTCACTTTGCACACAATTCACAATAGTAAGTGTAGGGCAAGAAGGAAACCGATTGCAGGTAAAATCCAACTACACATGGCCAAAGATCATGTGCAGTGGTTTTGGTGAAGTGGGAATTTGGTAAAAGAAGCCTGGCAGATACCATATGTCCACCTACCTATGTGAATAGCCTTTGTCCATGGACAGCAAATGTTGGATGCACAGGGCAATTGGTCTCAGGTCCTGGCCACATTCCAGGACCTGAGACCAACCCCACTAACCACAGACTTCAGCTATGTAAATTAAGGATCGACCACATGGACAGTTGGTGACAAGTGGAGATTTTGCACTGCGCAAGGACCCTGGGCTGTTATAAAATGGGGCCCCTGCATACAAGGTGACCTCCCAAACACAGCCAAAATACTAATAGTTAAGAAAAAAACTGAGGGGGGCGTGGCTTGGTGCCCGACGGGAATGGCGGTGCCCGGGTGAAGCTCCTCTGGAACTCCGGGCGAATACTGGCTTCTCGTGCTGCTCCAGCGCTGTAACCGAGATGTGAGGTCGTCGGAACATCTACTCCTCCTCTTCAGTCTCTTGCGTTCTTTTTTGGCTGCGAAATAACAACTTTGTTGACGATGTGAGTTGTCTTGTCATTGTAGCTGCTTTGCGACCGCTATTTTGTTTCTCCAACAGCGCTGACACACCGACTTTCAATGTTTTCCTGAAAGACTGTGGTAATTTTGCCTCTGCCGCTGTTGTTCTTCCTGGTTGACTCTCTCTCTTTGGATATTGTTTGGTTTTTCCTACGTGTCTCCAGGTTCTTCTCTGTGCCTTTTCTGAATGGCTTAATAGCGGCTGCCATTTTGTGGCTTCTTCCTCCTCACAGATCCCTTCATTTTTCTGCCCCCGCTTTTGTCGTTCTTCCTTATGGGCAGAACTAAAGGCACTCTTCCTACGAAGCCACCTAATAAACACATCTTTATCAAGAATTCGAAGCTTTTTACCGAATTTTCCTGCCTACAAGACTCTTCAGCGTCTCCTCCAGTGGACGATATGGCGGCTTCTGACCCTGCTTCAGCGTCCTCAGGGAAGTCCCTGACTCAACGCCTTAAGCAGAATCCACCGTCTCCGCCAAAATCCTCGTCACCTGTCTCATTGGAGATTTTATTGGAAGAGATTAGGGCATTATGCCCTTTTATGGAAGAAACAAATACAAAAATTCAAGTCCTTACGGACACTTAGACGTAACTCGATAACAGAGTCACTGCAGTTGAGCAATCTATCTCTTCCATTATTGCTACTTGCGACAAGCTTTCTCCTCTACAATCTCAAGTTTCTACTCTCCAGTGCCAAGTCGAGGAGCTTGAAAATTGCAATAGGCGCAATAATCTCCGTTTTTACGGTCTTGCAGAGGGGCAGGAGGGGTCCGACCCCCTCACATTTTTCAAATCTTTTATTCCCAAAGTCCTCCATATGCCGGATGGCACCATGCTTAACATTCAGAGAGCGCACAGATTGGGCCCCCCTTCCTCATCTGCTTCTCCCTCACAGAAGCAAAGAGGGGTAATCCTTTATTTCTTGGAGTACGCGGACTTATTAAAAGTTCTTTCCGCTGCCAAGTCTTCCCAACGTGTCACCTGGTCTGGATCTAACTTATTTTTCACCCAGGATTACCCAAAGCTACAGCGAATAGAAGGAAGGCTTTCCTCAGCATGAGACTCGCTTTTCGCGCAATGGGCGCTCGATATGGACTCTTTCACCCTTGCCTCTTTAGAGTCACCTATAACAACAGGATAACGACTTATGAGGATCCGCTCCGCCTTCAAAGTTTCATAAACTCTCACCACACCGACGCCATGGATTCTTCCTCCTCAAATAATGGCTATTTATACGTTTTTTCTTTCATGATGTTGTTTTACCCTCCTTGTCACATTATTGATTGTCTTTTTTATTCCATTGTGTTTTGTTTACACATTCATGTCTCATTTATCATTATTGTTTTTTTTTGTTAAAGATATTTTTATTGAAAGTACAAGAAGGAAGAGAAAAAGAAGTAAGAAAAGATAGAAAACACAGTAAATGCAACAAGAGCCCTCGCAGGAGCTCACTCTGCATGGCCAAGGAGCGGTAATATTGCTGAAGATTGTACAACGCGGCCACCCTGGCCAGGATGATTCTCAAAGTCCGCCAGCCAACAACGTTGTTCCCGACGGGAAGTCCTTAGAAAGGCTTCGGTTCACAGTGGCACCGGGCAGAAGCCATCCAAGCCAGGGGCTTATTCGACCAGTTCAATTTGCGCCTCCTCACGTCTCAGCCATAAGAAGAACAATGCAGCGAGGTGTAACAGAAAGACCCACCCCCCTAGAGACAGACAGAACAAAACTCCCCCCCCAAACTCCTTCAACCCTGCAACCCCCCTTCCCCCAGTGGTGGCAGCCAAGCAACAAGCACACATCCAAACATTCACTCACACTTGAAACAAATGGAGTGCACGTAAAGTGGGCGGACAAACCGCCGATGGTAAGCCTCGAGAAAGGAAGCGGACTAGCGGGCCCCACCTAAAGATGAAGTTTTTGAAATCCCCTCTGAAAACATCCGCCATACGTTCCATACTCAGCAGCTTCCACAGCCTAGCATACCAGAGGGAAAGTGCAGGGGCCTCCTTCTTTTTCCAAGCCGCAGCCAAGGTCAACTTGGCCGCACCTATGCAAAGCCAAAGGATTTGTTTATCCGCCTTAGTCTGATGCTCCAGAAGCGGGTCACGAAGACCCAGGAGCACGAAGCCTATCGAGTCAGGAATCGGGTAACCCAGCACATCCTTGATCTGGGACAGTATCTCCTCCCAGTAGGGGCGAATGACAGGGCAGTCCCACCAAATATGGCGAAAATCCCCCAAGAGACCACATCCTCACCAACATCTATCCGACGCAGAGGGGAAAATCTTTTTCAACCGGGCCGGGTACAGATACCAATCCAGCATTGTTTTCATATGGGCCTCCCTGAGGTCAATGGAATGGTTAAATCTGCGTAAATCACGCCACAGGTGAGTCCACTCCTCGTCAGAGATATCTCGCCACAGGTGCTCTTCCCACAAACTCATATATCTAGGGCGAGGCGAGATAGCAGTGGCCAATAAAAGACCATAGAGGAATGAGATCACCCCCTTTATGGACGTTGCGCGGGTGATAAAGGATTCGAAATCTGTGGGAGGCCTTGTCGCTGCATCCCGCACCTCCGGTGACAACGCCCAGTGCAGCATTTGGGCATGCCGGTAACGCTCGGACGGTAGCACCGCGTAGTCACGCATGCAATTATGGAAGGTGAGCGGCTCATAACCATGAAACAAATGTGTGAGCGCGTGACAACCCCCGCTCTCCACCCGTCAAAGGGGCCCTCCACGAGAGCCGGTGGAAAGGCCGGGTTAAAATGGATAGGGGTGAAAGGGGACGGGAAGGAGGTCCACCTCTCATCGCTGGAAACCGAGTCCCAGACCCTCAGGGTGGTACTCGTAGGAGTGCTAATATAAGCGTTACGAGGGTGATCCCCCTTCGTCTTCCAGACCAGGTCCCATATCGATCTCCCCGCCACACTCCTGTCCATATGCAACCAGTGCTTCTCCGATTCCATCTGGGTCCACTTGACCAGCACTCGGAGTTGCGCCGCCTTATAATAGAGGTGCATATCTGGGAGGCCGACCCCACCCTTCTTCAGTGGCCAACGCAGCGTGAGAAAGGAGAGTCTAGCGCGGCCCCCTTGCCAGATATAGCTCAGGATCATGGATTTAACACGCCTGAAAAAGCCCCCTCCAAGGCGATAGGAAGTGCTTGAAACAGGTACAGGAGCTTGGGGAGTAGCGTCATTTTAACTGCATGGACGCGGCCCAGCCAAGAAATGAACATGGGCTTCCATCGATTAAGCTCGGTCTGTATCTGGGCCAGCAGAGGTGGGAAGTTGGCCGTATACAAGGTAGTAACAGATGAGGTCAGCCGGACCCCAAGGTACTGTATAGAGGAGCTGGCCCACGATAGGGGCGTGAGCGGTCGGATGCGATCTATCCTCAGCGGATGGTAGCGTGAGGTTGAGAATGTATGACTTGCCGGGGTTGACCCGGAAACCTGCCACTGCTTCAAACCGAGAGAGCACTTCCTGCACCCGTGGAAGGGAATTCCCCGGGTCTGCTAGTGACAATAGAACGTCATCAGCAAAAAGGGAAATTTTATGTTGCTCTCCCGAAAAGGGGAGACCAACAATGTCCGGGTCCTCCCGCACCCTAAGGGCCAAAGGCTCAATGCTGAGCGCAAAGAGTACGGGAGATAGGGGGCAGCCCTGCCGCGTACCCCGGGAGTGTGCAAAGAAGGGTGAAACATGGCCATTAACCATGACCCTCGATCGAGGACTATGGTAGTTGGCCCGAAGCATATCGATGAATTTAGGGGAAAAACCAAAGGCCTTCAACGTACTAAAGAGAAAGTTCCAGTCCACCCGATCGAACGCCTTTTCAGCGTCAAGGCCCACCAAGACCGCCGGGATCTTAAAGCGATTAGCCTTCTTGATCAGATGAATCAGCCTTCTGGTGTTGTCGTGGGTCTGGCGACCTTTTATGAATCCCGATTGGTCGGGATGGATAAGAGCAGGCATAAGGTCCTGGAGCGGAGCAGCCAAGATGGAGGAGTATAGTTTAGCATCTACATTTAACCACATGAATGCTAAAGGTAATCCTCCAGGATGCTGGCTTTTCTTGATTCCCATTGTTCATGACGAGCTCAGCTCGTCATGAGTGTATGGAGGTGTACATCATGACGAGCTGAGCTCGTCATGAGCGTCCAAGGAGTTAATAGAGCTATGGGCCGGTATGACTCACACTTGGAGGGGTCCTTCCCGGCTTTGGGGATAATCGAAATCATCGTTTCTGCCATAGTGCCCGTAGTCTGGCCCGCCTCCCTCATGCCATTGAAAAGTGTCACCAGAAAGTCCCCCAGTTCAGAGGCAAAGGTCTGATAGAAGGGCGTCGTGAAGCCGTCTGGGCCAGGCGCCTTAAGTGGTTTAAGGGACTTGATTGCAGTCAACACCTCCTCCCTAGTGAAGGGGGCTTCCAGAAGGTCATTCCACTCCTTGGAAACCTGCGGAAGTGAATGAGCCCCTAGGTATTCCCGCTGCTCTTCCGGTTCCAGATTATCCGCCGAGTACAGGGCGGCATAAAATTTGCCGAAGAGCTCCGCCTTGGCCGCGTCCTTATGCTCCACGGCGCCGGAGGGCGCCCGGATGCCACCTACATATTCCCTCTCCCGTTTATCGCGAAGCTGTCGAGCCAGATGTTTCCCCACTTTGTTGGCTTGAGCGTAAGAAAGGCGCCGTAAGCGCAGGAGGGTATACTCCGCCCGATTGTTATAGTGGGCCCTGAGTTTACCCCGCACTGCAGCAAGCGGACGAAGCTTCCTTCGAGAAGGATTCTGCTTATGCGCAGTTTCAAGTGTCGCCAGCTCCGCCTCCAGCGCCTCCCTTTCCTCGCGCCTAAGTTTATTCAGGGCGGAGTTCAACACGATGCACGTGCCTCGTGTCGTCGCCTTAAAGGCGTCCCATTGGGTGAAAACCGAGGTGTCCTCAGCTTTGTTAAACTCAAAGAATTCGCCAATGGCTGCCCTGAGTTTCTTGCATGACTCCTGGTCACGTGTAAGGGAGATAGGGAAATACCATTTGCGGTGTGGGGATGTCTCCGCCCAAGTCAAGCATACTGCCAAAAGACTGTGATCTGATACAGAGAGTGGGAATATCCTACTTTCCCGCAAGTCCCCCTGTAACGACTGATTTAGAAAGATGTGGTCGAGACGCGAGTACGTGTGGTGAACATGGGAAAAGAACGTATAGTCCCTAGCATGGGGGTGGAGGGCGCGCCAGCTATCGATAAGACCCAGACTGTCCATAGCGTCACGCAACTCAGGGGAGAAGAGGCCTGCCTCTGTCCTCTGTTGGTGCGAGCAATCAAGGCCCTTGTCCCAAACCAAATTGAAATCCCCCATTACTATAAAAGCTCCCTCCCCAAAATCCCCCACCTCCCTCATGAAAGCCTCAAGGAACCCATTTTGGCCCATGTTCGGCGCATATAGAACCACCCACGTGCAAAGCTTGCCAAGGAGCATCCCCTTCACCATCAGCCATCTACCCTCCTTGTCGCTTCGTACTCCCATGGGTTGAAACTGAAGTGTAGAACGGAGCAAGAGTGCCACCCCCCGGTGCTTAGTAGTGGCAGAGGATTTGTAAATCAGTGGGTATTGCCTATTCTTAAGCCTGGTTTCGTCCCTACGGGCCAAATGAGTTTCCTGCAGTCCCACCACATCCAAATGATGATCTATAATGTATTTCCGCACCTTCTGACGCTTTTGAGGGGAATTAAGGCCTTTAACATTCCATGAACCTATCGTAACAGGCATCATTTAGACGTTACCCTCCCCCACCCCGCTCCACATAGTGCCCCCCGTAGTACCATAAACAAACCGACCACACTCGCAATCATACCAGGTCCACTGCTACCACCACTGAGCCCATTCCAAAACAACCCTCCCCCAGTCCAAAGGAGCCTCAAAACAACATACAGAGAAAACAGTTTCAGAACCAGAAAGAGAACAATGAAAGCCGGACATGACCATAAGGGTCGGGGGTAGAAGACCCGGGTAATGCCCCCCTCGAGTTCAGGGTCGGGGTAACCCTCCAATGGAGCACAGTCCCTCAATGTACCTGAGGTGGTAGAGCCCCCCCCGGCCCCACGGGCCGCTGTTTGGGGAGCCTAGGCTGCCGAAGAGCTGTCCATCCGGCTCGAATCAGTCACCAGAGCCAACGAAGCCAGAACCTCTCCCCTCTCACTTTGGCTCGCCGAGGGAGTCGGGCCCTCCGCCATACCATGCCGGCCCACTCTCTGCCAAGCCGGGGAGCGGGAACGGCGACGTCTTCCCGGGGAGACGCTGGCGCCAGCCGACGCAGCCTCCTCCTCCATACCCAGAAGTTCCCTGGCGGCTGCCAAAGATCTCACTTGCACCAGCCTGTTCTGCCACCTAAAGATGAGCCGAAAGGGCTGACCCCAGGAGTAGGAGCCTGTGTCCTCGAAACTGTAGGTTGTTGGTATCCCTGGCTTTTTGTAGGATCCTCTCTTTCAATTGGAAATCGTGGACACAGACTAGAATGTCCGGCGGTGGTGAGCGCACGCCACGCAGCAGCACAACCCGATGCACTCTGTCCATGCGGATCTCCGAGAGGTCCTCCTCCGCCAGAATCTGCAGGAACAGGGCCTCCACATATTCCCGCAAATTCTCACCTTCCCCTTCCCAGGGTACCGCTCGGATTCGAATGTTATTACGGCGGGACCGGTTTTCCAAATCTTCGCAGTGGGTCTGAAGGTCTAAGTTTTGCTCTCGGAGCCGGAGCATGTCCTGCTGTAACTGATGGACGTCACCTGTGAGGCCTAGATCGTGGTCCTCCAGGGTCGCCACCCGTTCTCCGATGCCATCCACATCTCGGCGGACCTCGCGCAAATCGGAGGCCAGCTGTGACTTCAGCTCCATGATGTCGTCCTTGATGGACGCAAAAAGTTCAATCAGGAAGGCCTTCGTGACTGGGCCATCCCCGTTGTCCTTTACAGGGGACTTGCTAGAGCTGGGGGGCGATCCGGATGGACCATTTCCAGGGCCGTCCTTCACAGTCCTATTCATGCGGTTCCTCGTCGCCATGATGAGGAGCCTCGGCCAGCCCCCTCACACTTCGCGGTCACCAGGAGCATCCCGGGATATCAGGCCGCGCTCCCTCGCACCCTCCGAGATCTCCGCTCTGCCTTCACCGGGAGGCCAGGGCAATCAGAAGAGAGCAATCGCCGTGGACTCTTAATGTCCGTTGGTTCGCCCCCGGGTTATAAGGGGTAGGGACGGATCAGCACCTCTTCTCCTCTCGGCCCTCTGCGCTGTCCAGCAGCCGCCAGACAGGTCGGCGCCACTTCCGTCCGGGCGACGTCAGCCAGATGAACCACAGGGGTGCAGATGAAGTTTGTGATGGCCCCAATCAGGGGGTCCTGCAGCGCGAACCCACCACACCGCAACTCGCTGTGACCCAGGGTCCCCCGGGCTACGAGCCGATGCACTCCAGGCGATGTAATGCAGGCCGCACCAGCGCACGTGCGTCACCGCCTCGACACCTCGGCTAAGTCCGCCGTTCTAGGTCGTAGCTCGTCGGGAAAAGGCTCAAACGCATTCTATAGGTGTGGCAGGGTATACTCAGACATGAGTCCCTTTCTCACTGCTCCATCAGGATTCAAGCAAGCCGGGCCGAAGACGGCTGAAATGCCAGAAACCGGTCCCCGGTAGCTTGTCTCCTTTCTGGTGAAGAATTGGCTTGGTAGTTTAGTCTGCCCTGTTCCCATGATGCACTGGGCCAGGGACAGACTGATTTGCATATAGCCAGGTTCTGAGCTGGGATGGGGCAGTGAGATAAATAACGGTGATGGATCAAGCCCTGATCTTTGGACTGGGTGAGAGTGGTCTGCTTAATTCAGACACTCTGTTCATCACCACCCCCTTTTCTGAATCAAACGCATTCAGGGCACCTTAGTAACCCCAAGAAAGTCGATTCCGGAGCTGAGATCGCCCCAGTACAGCTACACAAGGCTATGAAGGGCTCGGGGTGCCGGAGGAGCTCGCAGGCACGTCTCACTCCGTCGCCATCTTGGCCACGCCCCCCATCATTATTGTTTTAATTCCCATAGTTCTTTCCTCCTCTTGATGTGATGCCTCCCGATCCCCCGTTCTGCTTGGTCCTGTTTGTACCGTCCGCCCCGTCTGGTTCCTTCCCTTCCCTCGTCTCCTTGAATTCCCCTCTTGTAGGTATGTTCTCAGTTCGTATACTCCTTTTGTTGTTCATATATACTCTTCTCTTACTATTTCCTCTGACATCTTCTGCACTTAGCCTTTTCTCTTTCCTTTTTTCCCTCTCTTTAGTCTTCCCCATCTCCTCCTCCTCTTCTCTCTTTTTTCATCACTCTCTCTCACTCTCTTTCACTCTCTTCTCCCTTTTCATGTTCTTTCCTTATTATATCAAGTATTCTTTTCATTCTTCCTCTATTTCTGGTTCTATTCTCTTTTATTCATCATATGCTTCAGTTTTCAATTTGCTTTTGTATTGTATGCTTTTTGTATCAAAATGATTACTTCTTCTTGGTCACATTCAGAGTCACCTCATGGAATGTTAAAGGATTAAATAACCCTATTAAAAGACAACAAGTGTTTTCCCAATTGGCTCGACTCAAAACTGACATTGCCATGTTACAAGAAACCCACCTCTCCGACTTGGAAGCTTCTAAGTTAAAAAGTCTTTGGGTTGGCAATGTTTTCTCCTCCCCAGCTTTAGGGAAAAAGAATGGTGTTGTTATTCTTGTTCACAAAAAGTTTACTGTTTCTACTACTCATCAGGAAATTGATTCTGATGGTCACTGGGTGATTACCAAATTATTAGTTGACAATGTACCTCTAGTGATTTTTAATGTCTATGCCCCAGTTTCTGTTGACAATAATTTTTGGACTCTCATTTCTGACAAATTAATCTCTCTTGATGATAAATATGTTATTTTTGGTGGTGATTGCAATCAAGTACTGAAAAAACCAAGTATAACAATGGGTCAACAAAAACATTATGTAGCTAACTGAATGACTGTGTGTGCGTTGAAAGAACACAATCCCTGAATCCAAGGTATTCCTGGTGAAAAATATGTTCCCATCAGATACCCGTCCTGTACCGCCCTACATCACTTGGGATCCTTCACCCGAAGGAAGTGGAAAGAACCACTTAGGATTAGGTAGATTGTGGCCTAATCATATGTGAAGGAATTAAGGATGTATAAGTGTAGACTATGTGGTGGTATCAGGGGGCAAAAAAATATAGTAAGCAGTGCAATGAGTGCTCGCTGTAGCATGTGATAGCGTGAAAGTTAATATTGGGTTGTGGGAGTGGAGAAAGAATTTATTAGGGTCCTACCCACACCCAAGTTTAAAAAACAGTGCAAAGTAGTGTTAACAAATAACTACTTAGGTCTTATCTAGGTCGACATGTTTCTGCAGTTTCTTTGGCTCACAGGATACCAGTCTGCTTCATCAGGACCTTATTATTAATCAAGTGCTACTGCTAATTAAAGTGAAAAATGTGTATAAAAATCATATCACCTGAGAACACCGGTTGAAATGATCCATTCGGTCAACAAAGGAGAGACATACACATAAATGCAAAATACACACAGTTAGTGACGATAGCTACAAATACACAGAGAAAGTCTCGTGATGTTCATTTATATGCCAATCATTTTTGGTCAGTGGTTGTAAAAACAATCAACTCATTAACCAGGTACACCAATCCTGGACTAAACAAGGTTATAAGCACTCACCCATAATCTGGGGAATGGACTCTCCACCTCACCCGGCCACAGCTCAGGTACAAATGGAGCACCGCTCTATGAAATGTGAAGAGAAAGAAAATGAAAGAGGAAGAGTTCGCTAGAACTCAGTCAGAAGACACAAATTCCCTCAGCGTATCATTCCATCTCGCCGTTTTGGATCTCAGCCAGATGTCGGGGAAGGTCAATGTTATTTGGGATGCAGCCTCTAAGTATTCCCAACGTAACTCAGTAGTGTGCTTGAGGGAGGTCTGATTAATCTCTTCGCTCGGTTTACAATAAACTGAACACCCGTTGAGGTCTCTCGGGCGTATTATGCCTCCCGAAGGATCAAGCCACTTTAAGCCTGTAAGAAGCAATCTCAATGTTGCCTTCAGCGGAAGCGACACGCTCCCAACCTCGTTCCGTTTAATGCCTACCCTGCCCCGCTTACCTGTCCGTCGGTACTCCTCGCCTTCCTCTAGGCTGACAGTGGGAGGTACCGACCGGGCAGGAAGCGGGATATTTAACCAACTTCCAATTGGCCAGTGAAGAGACACGTGTTCCGCGTAGTAACGCGCGTCATGGAACGCGCGTCATAGAACTACTAAACTCATGGGAAATGTAGTTTGTTTGCACTCCCTCGCGGGATACTTAACCAGCTTCTAATTGGCCAATGAAGAGACACGTGTTGCGCGTAGTAACGCGCGACTTAAAACGCGCGTCATAGAACTACAGAACTCATGGGAGTTGTAGTCTGTTTTCAATCCCTGGCCCATGATAGACAAAACGGGCCGTTCTATTGGACCTGCACAGTTATCCTCATGTACCACCCTGGTAATTCGTGGATAGCCATATCAGTGAGCATGAATGTCTCTTATAAGGGACCATTTCTACTGATTTGCGAGTCTGCGGTTTTAGACATTTATGCCTAGGTATCATGCCTAATCTTATGGTAAAAAAAGCTGTTAGGGAAACTGGTAATAAGTTTATTCTGAAAACAGAAGTATATATTCAAATTATGCACAGAGTTGATATTCAGAGATTATGGAAGTAAGTCTGGTTCATAGGTGCAGAACTTATTCACCCATGTTCTATACATCATGACCTATAGAGACATCCACGGGATGTCTTCATTCAAACCTGTGATATCGGTTTGAAGTTTATGCACCCATCTCTGTTCTCTTCGATGTAGAAAAGTGCTGATATCTGTTATATGTTTAGGGATCATAGGTTGTTCTAACACAGTCCATTGTAAATCAGTGGGAGCATGTTGAGCCTCTAAGAAGTGTTTTGTCATGCGAGTTGTTTGTTTATTGCAGCGTATTGAACTCTTATGCTCCGAGATCCTGGTCTTCACTTTTCTCGTGGTCATCCCCACATATTTTTTCTCGCAGGGACAGCTGATTAGGTAAATGAGGTTGGAACTATTACAGTTTGTGAACCTACGCTGTTCCCACGGATGTTCCGTCCCAATGTTGAGTGTAGTAGATTTCCGGGTCTGAGGGCATGCTGCACACTGTCCACAAGGATGGTGTCCAGTTACAGCTGGCATGTCCCACAGAGTGCCTATGTTTTTAGGGATTTCAGTCTTAGGTCTTGTGTAGACCAGTTTGTCCCTGAGATTAGGTCCCCTTTTAAAGGCGAATAGGGGAACGGGCAGTGTGTCTTTTCCCGTTTTCAGAATGCCCCAGTGTTTCTTAATGATGCTGGTGATTTGGTTAGATAGTGTACCAAATGTTGTCACACATGTCATTCTTTCTGTTTTTTGTTTAGGCGGCACTGTTTCCAATAGACTAGCTCTGTTGTTGTTTTGTGCTCTTTTCTTGGATCGGTTTACCAGTTGTTTCGGGTAATCTTTCTCTAAGAGATCTTTTCTTAGGTTTTTGGCATGTGTCTCAAAAGATTCTTTGTCTGTGCAATTTCTATGTATGCGCAGAAACTGCCCGTATGGCAGATTATCCCGAAGAGACTTAGGGTGGCAACTATGGTAATTCAGCAGAGAGTTTCGAGCCATAGGTTTTTGATAAAGCTCTGACTTGAGTCCCTCCACTGTGCCAATGATCATGAGATCCAAGAAAGCCAGTCTATGTGTGTTGAATTCCATGGTGAATATAAGGTACCGATTTCTTTGGTTCAACCACTCATGGAATTCTTTGAGTTGGGTTTCTGTCCCACGCCACACCACCAGGATGTCATCGATGTAGCGTTTCCATGCTCGCAGACACGATAGATGGGGGTTGGTGTCTGCGAGCACGTGCTGTTGCTCAAATTGATGCACGTACAGATTCGCGAGACTAGGGGCAAAAACGCTGCCCATGCTAGTCCCACTGATCTGCAAATACATGGAGTCCTCAAAGGCGAAGAAATTCTCCGTCATGGCCAGAGTTGCCAAGTTCATAATGAGCCTAACTGGAGTGATGGAGTTTAATTCCCGTGACAGTAACAGATCTTCTATCACTTGTAGAGTCTCCGTCTGGGGTATTGATGTGTATAAACTTTCGACATCGAATGACACCAATAGATCTGTATTGATGTCATATTCAATGTCGGGCAACAATCTTAGCACATCTTTGGTGTCTCTTAAATAGGAGGGCATCTCCCGCACCATAGGCTGTAGGAACACGTCGACAAAGGTCGACAAAGGTTCTAATATCGAACCTATCCCAGATATTATGGGTCGGC
Source organism: Lissotriton vulgaris (assembly GCF_964263255.1). Lineage (NCBI taxonomy): Eukaryota > Metazoa > Chordata > Amphibia > Caudata > Salamandridae > Lissotriton > Lissotriton vulgaris. Next base: position 502,349,100 of record NC_141689.1, on the reverse strand, counting down.
CAGGTGGAGGACGTTGGGCCTTGTGTATTTTAGGCAGTTGATAAAAATACGGGGTGACCGGATTTGATACCCGTAGATATTGGCCCTCTTTTGGAGTTAGCCAGCCTTCTGCTAAAGCTTCCTCAACGATGTGTGCTATGATATTGGTTAGTCTGGCCGTCGGGTCTTCCTTAAGTTTTTTATAGGACCGAACATCGTTGAGTTGGCGTAGGCACTCATTCCGATATGTTTCCACATCAAGAATGACTACCCCTCCCCCCTTGTCTGCTGGTTTGATCACAATGAGGGGATTCTCAGTTAGATCATTGATGGCATTTTTTTCAACTCTTGTCAGGTTGGAAAACATCTTCTGCCTACTAGTGAAGAGCTCCTTGATGTCATGATTGACCGCTTCTTCAAAAGTTAGCACCTTGGGGGGTTGGCCTAACACGGTAGGATTAAATGTTGAAGGTTTCTTCAAGCCACTATTGCTCGAGGCAATTTCTTGTGAGTTTCCAGTAGCTTTACTAGCAAACAAAAAGTGCAGCCTGATCTTGCGATAAAGTTTGCTGAGTTCAATCTGGGCCTGAAATGGATCAGTGTGATTTGTTGCGACAAAACCCAGGCCTTTATTTAGCACTTGCTCTTGGGTTTCTGTAAGTTGCTGGGAGCTCAGATTGATGACTAGACTGGCCCCGCTGTGGTTGTTGGTTGTTCCTGCGGGATCTTCTTCCCGCTCCTCAGATCCATGGTCTGGGGTGGTACGTTCCAGCGGACCTGTCCTAGTCTGGGAGTTCTTTGACGACCCCGGCTCCTCCTGCCCCCCCCTAAAAAAGACTGTTGGTTGTGGTCTCCATAGAAAGGGGGCGGACCATATGGGTTCATCATGGGCGGGAAAGGGGGTTGTCCCCATGGTGAAGGTTGCCACCAGGGTGGAAATTGTGGTTGGGGGAAAGCTGGATTGAATCCTCTCCACCCTCTCCTGTTCCCACCTCTACCTCTTTGTTTAAAGGATGACTGACTAGTGTTTGATACATCCGAGTCACTAGAGGCTCCGTCGGAGCTAGAGCTCCCATAGTTGGAACCACCCTTGTATCCAGTTTTTTGGTTGGTGGGACAGAAGGTATCACTGGTGTAAGGATACACCTTCTCCATTGAGAATTTTGCAAGATCTTTCTTAAACTTCTCCAATTTAGTGAAAAGTATTGAATCTCTGAACTCCTTACTAGACTTATTCCCATCATCTTGGTGCTTGGTGAATATTTTGCTTGATGAGATCGTTGTCTTAATCTGGCCTTCTAGGACCTGAATCTCTATCATTATTTTGTCTGCTGTTTTTTTGGCTGTTTTAATGATCAGACATAACCAATCACGCGTGCATTTCCACGCTATTAATGACCAATCATGGAGGAAGGTCTTGTCGTCCAGGAACAGACGAGGGACGTTTCCTACTATGAGGCCTATGGGTGCACAGTTGTTCCTTAAGTAATCGGCCATAATAATACCGTGTAGGCACACTCTTGCATGATTCTTTTTTAAAATTAATACCTTCGCCCAGCCATCTTCAGATCCAGTTGAAGTGGCGGGTGTTGGAGTGAGCATATCAAGCATACTCGGATTGTCTGCAAGTAAAGTCTGGATTTCATCCTCATCAAAGGCTAAGCCCAAATTAGTGGCCATGATAATACCAGTGTTTCTAAAACTATGTTCCACAAGCTCCTCTACTCAAACAAAATAAATTCAAATCACATCCGTGAGTCGGAGAATTAATCCTGCCCGTAGTCAGCTGACTACACTAGAACATTAATACAATAAGGGGGCATGTGAGGGAAATATTTAATGACCTAGCATTGTTACAATCCCTACAAATACTGAAAAAACCAAGTATAACAATGGGTCAACAAAAACATTATGTAGCTAACTGAATGACTGTGTGTGCGTTGAAAGAACACAATCCCTGAATCCAAGGTATTCCATCCCAGCTCAGAACCTGGCTATATGCAAATTAGTCTGTCCCTGGATGGTGCAATGAGCTAAAAAACGGTGTTAGATTAAGCCCTGATCTTTTGACTGGGTGAGAGTATTCTGATTAATTCAGAAACTCTGTCCATCACCACCCCCTGTTGTTTAATTATTTTGTCCACCATAAGCGTGGAAGGGTATACTCAGACGTGAGTCCCTTGCTCATTGCACCATCAGGATTCAAGCAAGCCGGGCCGAAGACGGCTGAAATGCCAGAAACCGGTCCCCGGAAGCTTGTTTCCTTCCCAGTGAAAGAATTGGCTTGGTAGTTTGGTTTGCCCTGTTCCCATGATGCACTGGGCCAGGGACAGACTAATTTGCATATAGCCAGGTTCTGAGCTGGGATGGTGCAATGAGCTAAAAAACGGTGTTGGATTAAGCCCTGATCTCTTGACTGGGTGAGAGTATTCTGCTAAATTCAGAAACTCTGTCCATCACCACCCCCTGTTGTTTAATTATTTTGTCCACCATAAGCGTGGAAGGGTATACTCAGACGTGAGTCCCTTGCTCATTGCACCATCAGGATTCAAGCAAGCCGGGCCGAAGACGGCTGAAATGCCAGAAACCGGTCCCCGGAAGCTTGTTTCCTTCCCAGTGAAAGAATTGGCTTGGTAGTTTGGTTTGCCCTGTTCCCATGATGCACTGGGCCAGGGACAGACTAATTTGCATATAGCCAGGTTCTGAGCTGGGATGGTGCAATGAGCTAAAAAACGGTGTTGGATTAAGCCCTGATCTCTTGACTGGGTGAGAGTATTCTGCTTAATTCAGAAACTCTGTCCATCACCACCCCCTGTTGTTTAATTAAAACTATTGTAAAACATATAACATATAACATATACCCAATGGCGCTTTGTGCTGGGGGTGTCCGTAAGGTCAGTTGGGTTGCCGTAAATTATGAGCTTGATCGGTCCCCTGTCCCATTGTCTACTCTGGGGCAAAGTAAAGAGGGGGAAGAGAAAGAAGATTCTAGGGGAAGGGGGGTGGAGGGGGTGGTGGTGTCCTGCTCTAATTGGAGGAGAGGTGCAGGGCTACGCCACTGGTACTGCCCAGCACCTTCAAGGTGGTTCATGCGGGTCTAGGAACCTGTCCAGGGAAGCCCACATACTCCTATTGGGGTTTCTCCATGGTGTGTTGCGTAGGGTTGTGAGGTCAGCACCTCTCAAGAATATCACCCAGTTTAGCCACCCCTTGAAGGTGGCTTTGTAGGTGTCCTTCCAATTGGTGAGGACTATTTTAACTGCTGCCGTTAGCAGGAGGTCGAGGATGTTTCTGTTGTGATGGGTGTCTAGATCAGATGTTATAAATGCGGTGGTGACTGAGGCGAACTCTTCTTTAAGTGTGCACCCTAAGGCTTTGTTTATGAAGGTAAATATTTTATTCCAACATTTTTTGACCTTCGTGCAGTGGAAGATGAGGTGTGCCAGGTTCCCCTGTTCTGTGTCACAGTTCCAGCATCGGTCGTGTTCCCTCAGACCCATGGACGCTAAGCGAGCAGGGGTCCAATAGATTTTGTGCAGCAGCCAGAATTTTGTTTGGGCTAGCACCGGGGAGATCATATTTTTGATGGGGCCAACCAGAGGGTGTTTCTTTCTTGTCATGAACTTCAGTTCACAGTAATGGTATATTAGTAACAGATCCCATAACAGATTGCTCCAGGGAACAAAAAGTCACGGCCACCCATGTTCCAAATAATCCTCTGTGTAAACCACAGTGAATAAGCAATAAACAAATTATTGTTCCCGAGCACAACACACACAAAATCATTTAGAATATATCAGGTTGAAGAAAAAAGATAATCCAAGAATATATCCGATTTTCAAACTACCGATGGATTCTTAGGCTTCGAGCGGTAGAGTGTGGAATCAATATAGATCAGGAACTGCACTATTTCTTGTAATAAAATATATGCGCCCCAAATGCTCTCTATGTAATAGAGTAATCATGTTTGGCTTATTTTCATATGTAAATGTTTACATATGAATCTGTAATTATATTATGTACTTTTTATGAATCGATGACCTAACTCATTGACACTGATGCTTTTTTAATTGTACAATTGGCAATTTAGTGAATTTAAATTGATAATCTTAATATATATTTGAATTACCTTTGTGTTTCAAGTTCCAAACTGATTGATATCATGTGAAGAACGGAAGATTATTGTTGTACACGGTGGTGTAATTTGTTATTTCTATTCCTTCTCTCCTCTTACTGTATTTTTCCCTTTCAAACTAAGAACTATCTAGTCTCTAATACTAAATGTTATTGGGCTCTCTAAACCCAAATAGAATATGGAGTACATATAATGGTCAATGAGACTTTTATTCTGTATAGTGATGCTGCTATTCCCAAAACAAATTTAATTTGGAATATATATCATAGTGATGAATTTATATTTATCTTACATGGCTGTGCATTAGCTGGATTCCAAATAGGTGGTGATAGTTGCCAAACTCTTTTGGTAACTGACAAGGATGTAATTTTCAAATATCATAAATATCGATACTTGATTATAGAATGGTTCGGCATTATTTGGCTGCATGGTTTATATTTGTCCTTAATGCAAATTATGTGCCTTCACACTTAAGTCTATATGCGGAATGGAGATAGTCACAGACAGTGTTTTACTATATATATATATTTTTTTTTTCATGCTATATATTGGATAGCAGCAAAACACACAGGTGATGGACGGAATGTTGCACAATGGCAAAACATTCACCCCCAGTCACAGATCTGAGCTTAATCCATCGTTATTTTGCTCACCAAGCCACCCCAGTTCAGGCATGGCCATATGCAAAGCAGTCTGACCCTGTGCCTCATGGGAACAGTCCAGCCCGAACTACCAAGCCATGTCTTCCCTGGACCGGAATCAAGCATCCTAGGACCGGTTTCTGGCTATCAGCCGTCTTCAGCCAGGATAGCTTGACTCCAGTAGCATAGTGAGCATGGTCCCCCGTCTGGGCATACCCTTCCCACATAGAGTGAACAGCAAAACACACAAGAGGATGGACGGAATGTTGCACAATGGCAAAACATTCACCCCCAGTCACAGATCTGGGTTTAATCCATCGTTATTTTGCTCACCAAGCCACCCCAGTTCAGACATGGCCATATGCAAATCAGTCTGACCCTGTGCCTCATGGGAACAGTACAGCCCGAACTACCAAGCCATGTCTTCCCTGGACCGGAATCAAGCATCCTAGGACCGGTTTCTGGCTATCAGACGTCATCAGCCAGGATAGCTTGACTCCAGTGGCGTAGTGAGCATGGGACCCAAGGCTGGGCATACCCTTCCCACATAGGATGAACAGCAAAACACACAAGATGATGGATGGAATGTTGCACAATGGCAAAACATTAACCCCCAGTCACAGATCTGGGCTTAATCCATCGTTATTTTGCTCACCAAGCCACCCCAATTCAGACATGGCCATATGCAAATCAGTCTGACCCTGTGTCTCATGGGAACAGTCCAGCCCGCACTACCAAGCCATGTCTTCCCTGGACCAGAATCAAGCATCCTAGGACCGGTTTCTGGCTACCAGCCGTCTTCAGCCAGGATAACTTGACTGCAGTGGCATAGTGAGCACGGGACCCACGTCTGGGCATACCCTTTCCACATAGGGTGAACAGCAGTGGGACGGGTAGGGTCAGACGTAAGTCCCTTGCTCTCCATGCCACTGGAATCAAGCTATCCTGGCTGAAGAGGGCTGAAAAGCTCGAAACTGGTCCTAGGATGCTTGTTTCCAGTCCAGGGAGGACCTGGCTTGGCAGTTCGGGCTGGACTGTTACCATGGAGCACAGGGTCAAGACTGATTTGCATATGGCAGCGTTCAAACTGGAATGGCATGGTGAGCAAAAAAACGATGGATTTAGGCCCAGATCTCTGTACTGGGGTGAATGTATGACATTGTTCTGCATTCTGTCCATCACCTGTTGTTTTTGCACATATTGGATAGCAGGCGCATTTTACAACTCGAAAATGACGCCGTTTTGGGAATGAGATAGTTTCCCATTGTATTGAATTGGTTATTATTACATATAGCGTTTTTTTAACTATCGTCCTAAGACTGTGTATTCGGCATATTTCATCACTCCAAAATGGCGCCCATTAGCGATTGTAAAGTTACTCATCTATGACTTATTAGACTCTATTGTTAAGTACATATTGTTTGTTTTTGTTTATTTTTGTAGCCCTGATGAAGTCATCGGGTGATTGTTGCCCGAGACGAAACACTTGTCAGCTTTCTGGCTACATTATTTACGATTTCAAACAACTAATCAACAAGAATAATCATTCTTTGAAATGTCTGCAATTGTGAAAAAAAAGAAAGAAAAATAAAAGAATTCATTGTTTGAATTTTTGAAAATCGGATATATTCTTGGATTATCTTTTTTCTTTGACCTGATATATTCTAAAAGATTTTGAGTGTGTTGTGCTGGGGAACAATAATTTGTTTATAAATTAAAGTCCCTTTGTGACGTGGTATGTGGCCTGGATGGGCACAACCTCCTCATGTGAAGCAATATGGGCTTCTGGACAGTGTTAGCGTGATTAAGAAAGTGAAGGTGTAGAAACTGGATAAAATGTTGAATACACTTGTTGAAAATGAAAATGCCGTATGTTGACTCTTTAAAGCTGTGCAATTGGACCGGCAGCACAGGGTTGCTGCCGTTTGTTATTCATATGAATAAGAATAATGCCTGTAGTGATATCAGCTGATGTTTTAAATATCGGGGCCAAGGTTTTTTTCAAAAGTGTGAGCGAGATGCTTGGCGGCTGATGATTATAAATCTCCATGTCATTTACCAGATATAAGGTACCTAATACCAGTACTTCCCAGAAGATTGATATTGAGCCTTGCCTAACCAAAAATACTGGGTATCTTGTTATCGGCAAACACTTTTCCCCTCATTTTTGACACCAGCTCTTCAAACTAACAACACTGTATTATCTGCATAGGAGGTAAATAGGTTGGGAGTCCACACACACCGGATGTAAGCTTTCCCAGTTAGGAGTTCATTTTCAGCTTCGTTGATGTATAAATCAACCAAATAGATGTCATCATGCATCACTAGTAAATGCCACATTGGGTCTGAAATGAACTTGTTACCATTTTCTCCTTCTTATAGTGGACAGACATAAGATCCTCATTTACCTGCCTCAAAAGGCCAGAAAGTTTCTCCATAAAACTCTTAGCATAACAGGTGTTCCAAATAAGGAACTTATGAGCAATAGCGTATGTTCTGCAACATCTCAAAAGAATTGATGCCCTCAATCCCAGGGCTGCTCCAGCAAGCCAGATATCTGTGAGTATCTAATTGTTGTGTACCATCTGATCATGCATATACATTCTTCCCTTTTCTGGAGCAAGTGATGACTTGAAAAGAAACACTTTTGTGTCACTTTATGGTCTTGGTGGTCCCTAGCACAATGCCAAGACGACAATGCTTGCCTATACTTCAAATTGTCCCTGCATATTGAACCACTTAATAATAAAACTGTCAATTAGGACCTGCTCTTGGACACATTTGAGCTTGAGATAAACATTTTAAATATCAATCATCAAAACCAATGCTATTTGCCATTAGTTATAAATTGAACCAACAAGTATGGTCCTTTCCAGGCTATAGAACACATCATCCCACTTCACCATATTTCCGTACTGTTTGCATTGCTCCTCTTAGCATTAAAATTACCCTCTCCAGTACAAATAGGTACTGTTAAAATGAATGTAACAGTCTAAGAAAAAACTTTTTATAGACTTATGGTAGGCTCATCCCCTCCTATTCCTTTCAATATATATATTGCAGGTTTGCCAGGAAAAAAACAGCCTCGGTTTACACTACCAAAACCCTCTGGCAAGCACAGGCTGAGGCCAGCTTACCAACTCTAGCCACGAAATCAGGCAGACTGTAAGCTCTCTACCTCCCACAGCTGTTTTGGTGGTGGTGCACCTAGGTTAATTATCCGTCCTGTGAGACTGTAGGAATATTTATTAGTTAGTGAGTTCCAGAGACCACTTTTCCCAAGGATAAACACTCACAAGAAATCCTCACTATACATTTAAAAAGGCTTTATTAATAATTAATCCTGAACCGAGTGCAGATTATATAAATAAGTGTTGTAACAAAAATATGTGTAATGAGTAAAATATAATAGGCAATAAAACATATTAAGAAAATGGTAATACATTAGATCTTATTTAGATGATGTTCATTAAATCAAAGTATTCATTGATGAAACTCGCCCATGGTAGAACCCCTCCCTTTCTAGCCACTAGCTAAACATACTTAGTGCCACAGTGCTGTCACAATTTTCGCAAATGATGTTTCACACATAACTTAGTTGCATGGTAACATTGCTTTCCCTGTGCTACTGGGCTCTGAGAACCAAGATCCCATCTTATTTCTATTTTCTATTGGTAGACGTTGTAGCCTGGATAGGGGAGATTGGTAGGATTAGTTGAGCTTGACGTACTGATGACATGCCATCATTGCAGCTCCGGCAGGAGCAGGTGGGGACGGTTGGGCCGCAGCTCCTTGACACCCCCAGCAGACTGATTCCTGGCCCCCTGAGTCCTTGGGTCTTAGGTCTTCACTTACCGTCGACCTCTGGTTCCCTCCTTCCCTGGTGCAGACCCTGAGCGCCTTGCAAGTGAGGGGGTGCAGAGCGGGCTGGGTCGGGCTGGAGCGGAGTCTGAGCCCTCCAGGCAAGGCTGTCAGAATGAGTAGCAGCAGTGATGAGGTGGGGAAGTCCAGGGCCACAGTATTCTCCCTGGAGGAGGAAGCGGCTAGTATTAGGCTGGTGCAGCTTGCTTCTGTGGAGGGACCGCAACCCTTGCTCCCTGTTGTCTGCTTACAGCACCCCTCCTCACATTGTGGCACATCTCCCCCTAGGGGGTTCTCATCCACACTGCACAAGTGAAAACATTGGAATTAATTGACGCTCCAACCAAAGGTAAACGTTGGGAATTAAGAAGCTCTCTTCTGCTCACGGGCATATAGCCACCACACAGTCGCTCTATAGTCGCTCCACAGCCGCATTTACTTCTGCCTTTTTCTAACTAATCATTGGCAATAAGGGAAAAGAGCAAAATAGCAGGGAACAGTGTTTCTGCTCGCTGTATATTGTCTTGGTTTGTTGCAGTGTAGGAGGCCCCCCCATCCCTTGCAATTTCGTTAAACTTTGGCGTGCTCATGCTCCCCTCTAGGCACACAATGGCTATCCATTCCAGTGGGGGGTGGCAGAGCCAGGTACCTTGCTCCATGGCCCATAGCATCAAGTGCTAAAAAACATTCACCAAGGTATACTATAATTGGGAAACATTTCTCATCAAATATTTTCTGCACATTCTGATCTTGAAGCAAGTCCCCCTAGTGAATATTGGGATTGCAAATGGGCATCAGAAATGCACACAAGAAGCATGCTATTACTGAAATCCTGTGGGATCAGAGTAATAATACACTGGTGAGGGCAAACCGTGGCAAAAGAAAACCAGGGGAGCTTCCTATCCATAAACAGGGTCCAGAGGTACCTTCACGCTGCATTGCGCTCTGCGCTTTAATTGCCGCGCTGCTGGCTTTTAAACTTACCTATTTCCTATTTTAGTTTGTATCAGTTGTTTTTTCCCTTGCTTTTAAATCGGGACTTATTCTCCCCCTCACTTGCACTCTAAATCGTTTGTGCACCGCTGTTTAGCGGGTCTGGTTCCTGGGGTGGGGAACTTTAGGCGCCATCTTAGGGTGGTTTGGGACAATCAGCGGGCGCCATTTGCGAGCGGTCTAGCGCTCCGGCTGCTTAGAGGGGCCGTTACTTAAGGCGACCAGTTTAGTGGACAGCCTTGACGAGGCACCTTCACGCTGCATTGCGCTCTGCGCTTTAATTGCCGCGCTGCTGGCTTTTAAACTTACCTATTTCCTATTTTAGTTTGTATCAGTTGTTTTTTCCCTTGCTTTTAAATCGGGACTTATTCTCCCCCTCACTTGCACTCTAAATCGTTTGTGCACCGCTGTTTAGCAGGTCCGGTTCCTGAGGTGGGGAACTTTAGGCGCCATCTTAGGGTGGTTTGGGACAATCAGCGGGCGCCATCTGCGAGCGGTCTAGCTCTCCGGCTGCTTAGAGGGACGCTTACTTAAGGCAACCAGTTTAGTGGACCGCCTTGATGAGGTACCTTCACGCTGCATTGCGCTCTGCGCTTTAATTGCCGCGCTGCTGGCTTTTAAACTTACCTATTTCCTATTTTAGTTTGTATCAGTTGTTTTTTCCCTTGCTTTTAAATCGGGACTTATTCTCCCCCTCACTTGCACTCTAAATCGTTTGTGCACCGCTGTTTAGCAGGTCCGGTTCCTGGGGTGGGGAACTTTAGGCGCCATCTTAGGGTGGTTTGGGACAATCAGCGGGCACCATCTGCGAGCGGTCTAGCTCTCCGGCTGCTTAGAGGGATGCTTACTTAAGGCGACCAGTTTAGTGGACAGCCTTGACGAGGTACCTTCACACTGCATTGCGCTTTGCGCTTTAATTGCCGCACTGCTGGCTTTTAAACTTACCTATTTCCTATTGTAGTTTGTATCAGTTGTTTTTTCCCTTGCTTTTAAATCGGGACTTATTCTCCCCCTCACTTGCACTCTAAATCGTTTGTGCACCGCTGTTTAGCGGGTCCGGTTCCTGGGGTGGGGAACTTTAGGCGCCATCTTAGGGTGGTTTGGGACAATCAGCGGGCGCCGTTTGCGAGCGGTCTAGCGCTCCGGCTGCTTAGAGGGACGCTTACTGAAAGGTCCCCTCAATGCGCAGCGGTATCGCGCAGCGGGTGCGCCTTCGCTGCGCCTGAGTCATGCCAGAGTCCTGCCCGTCTGCGCCCGTCAGCGCTAAGGAGGCGCGGGTCGCGGCAGGACTCTAAGCATTAGCTTTATCGCCATGACTTTGCCCTTTATTAAATATCAAAGGGCGGATCTGCTGGCCATTCGGGGCTGGACTACAAATTGTGAGTTCCCGCCTGTGGACCCGTTATGTGGTCCCCACCGTTGCACATGTGGAGGATGGTCCTTAGATACCCCTTCCCCTATTCGATCGTTGGAGCTGCCATCTCAACATAAAAGAACGGTAGGACTGCGTGATCTTAGCATATGGAATTTAAATGTTAGGTCACTGGTAAAGCATCATCAGGAGATATATGATCTCATCAAAGACGAATCTCCTGATCTGTTTTTCTTGACCGAAACTTGGCTTCAGGATACGGATACTTCCATCCTCAATCTGGCCTTCCCCCCAGAATACTCCATCTTCACACTTAATCGTGCTTCGAGGGGGGGAGGCATTGCGATGGTCATCAAGTCGTGCTATCCGAGCGAGTGGAAGGTCCTAAAACTCCCAGGATTTGAAAGCGCTCTTTTTAAAGTCTCGATCAGCCATCACTTTACCTTTTCTGGCTTGCTGATATATCGCCCTCCGGGATGTGACTCTGCTTTCAGGGCTGCTCTTCCTGACTTAATTAGCACGGAGGCACTGGGATGTGCTAATTTTAATGTCCTCGGAGATCTCAATCTTCATTTTGATTGCCCGACCTCCCCTTCTATCAGTAGCATTCTGGCTGATTTAGAGGCCTTGCAACTCTCCCAGCTGGTCATATCTCCTACACACAGGGGTGGGCATATCCTTGACCCTTTCTTTACTAATCTTGAGGGAGTTAGGGCGATTTGTCCCACCCAGATTGCCTGGACAGACCACTTGCTTGTGAAAATGATATGCCCCATATACGAACCTCCTTTTACACCTTAGGATAGAATAGCTCTCAGACGACATTGGAACAAACTGAGACTGGAGGACTTCTACCATCTGTTGGAGGAGGCACCACTGGGCCCCTTCACTGATGTTGATCGCAGATATGATCTCTTCTGCGAGTGGATCACCCATGCCCTTGATTCTTTGATCCCCTTGGTATGGTCCAAGTGTCGATCGAAGGAGCCTAGTCCATGGTATGACAGTTCTCTAGCGCTTCTCAAAAAAGCCTGTAGACAGGCTGAGAGGGTGTGGAGGAAATCGTATGATCCTGAAATGAAGGCCTGCTATTTGGCTAAAATCAAAATTTACCATAGGGCGGTGTGCAGAACACGAGCAGCCTTTTATGCACAAGAGTTCCAGAACAGCTCGAATCCCTCGAAACTCATCTTTAAGGTGCGAAAGGACCTGATGGCTAAGAGGGCAACGGCGGCGGAAATCTGCTCGGACTCCCATTGTGAGGGCCTGGCCTCCTTCTTCCTTGAAAAAGGCCAAGCCATCTATCGAACTTTCCCGCTGGGTTCCCCTACCTCAGAGCGGGACAGTTGTACCTTGGGAGGATGTGAGCCTCTCACTACCCTGCCCTCCCTATCAATGGAGGCCTTTGATTCCTTGAGCCTCAAAATTAAGTCAGGATCTCCTGCGGATCCGATGAAACCGGTTCAGCTTAGGAATATGTCGCCGTTATGTCGCACTCCGGTGCTCTCTCTGATTAACCTGTCTCTTTCTTCAGGTGTAGTTCCCATTAGGTGGAAGCAGGCTGTAGTTACACCTATCTCGAAGAAGGCTACCCTTGACCCCCTTAAACCCGAGAACTACTACCCTATTTCCTTGCTTCCTTGGGCTACGAAAGTTGGTAAGGCCCATGTGAACGGAATTCTTGCAGATCATCTCACCAGGGCTAACATTCTTGATCCCGCCCAGAATGGTTTCCGCGCAGGCCACAGCACGGAGACGGCCCTACTCTCTATGGTCGAGCATTTGCGTTCTGTGCTTGATGCGGGTCGGACGGCAGCACTACTGCTATTAGATATTAGTGCCGCGTTCGACACTATCTCGCACAGGATCCTGCTCCAGCGCCTAGAAGAAGTAGGTGTTACGGGCTCCGCCTTATGTTGGTTCCGTTCCTTTCTGGCTGATCTGTCCTTCAAGGTTGCGATCCCTCCTGGCAAGTCTAAATCTTATCCGTTGGACCTGGGGGTCCCACAGGGCTCATCGTTAAGTCCCACTCTATTCAACCTTTACGTGAGGCCGCTGGCTGCGGTCATCAAGCAATGGGGCTTGACGATGGTTTCCTACGCAGATGATACGCAGCTGGCGGTCACGTTGAGTGGGAACTCTGACATGGAGGCTCCCAGGTTCCATGACGGATTACGGGCAGTGGCCAACTGGATGAACTCCAACTGTCTCGAGTTAAACGCCAAGAAGACCGAGGTCATGGTGGTCGGCAAGCAGGCGGAGCTGTGGGGTGACAGGTGGTGGCCCCCTGAACTCGGTGTGACCCCCTCTCCAGCATCGGAGATAAAAAACCTAGGGGTTTGGCTCGATCCGACCCTCAGTTTCATCTGTCACACCAAGAAGGTGGCGGCCACCTGCTATGGCATCATCAGAGGCCTAAGACCTATACTTAAATTCTTTGACGCACCCACCAGGCAACTGGTGGTTCAAGCGTCTGTGTTGTCCCGGCAGGATTATGCTAGCTCGCTTTTAGCGGGGATTAATCAGTCGGAACTCACCCGGCTGCAGCGAGTCCAAAATGCTGCAGCCAGAGTGGTGATAGGTCTGCAAAGGCAGTGTTCGGTCTCTAAATCGCTGCATTCTCTCCATTGGCTTCCGGTAAGCCAGAGGATCAAATTCAAGGTACTATGCCTTGCGTTTAAAATCCTCAAGGGCACGTATCCTCAAATTCTGGAGAACTTGCTGGTACCGTATGTACCCTCGCGAACCCTCATATCTCTGGACCAGAATTTGGCAGTGGTTCCGCGTTTCAGGTTGAGCAGAGCTGGTGGCCGCTCTTTTCGCGTGTTAGCGCCGAAGTGGTGGAATTCTCTTCCTCTTCACATCCGGGCTCTTAATGATCTTCTCCAGTTTAGACGCGCCATCAAGACTATTTTATTTGTGTAGTTCTCCATCTGTTTTCTGCTACTTCCCCTTCCGGGCCTTTTTCGGTGTTGTGTTTTGTGTACCTTGTTAATGCGCCAGGACGCCCCTTCGCTGGGGCAGCTGTGCGCGTTATAAATGTGAATAACATAACATAACATAACATAACAGAGACAGTATTCCTAAAAAACAGACTATGGAGACCCTGACGACTCCACCAGTGGGAATCAGGAAATACTATAAAGCAAGAACGACTATATTGTCAGATCCTGATAGTGATCCCCCTTCCAAAGCTTCCAAATCCAGATTATAACAGCCACGTCCTCCTTGTCAATCGCAATTTGGTGGACAGCGAGGGAATTTCAGTATTGGAGGAATATCCCATAGAGAGAGAGATGAAAGGAAACAATATTGTTTACACCAAGCAATGGGGGAGGTTGATGCCAATGGAGTTAGCAGAAGTGAAACCTATCAAGCCCCTCAAATTCCCGTTTTATCTGGCACTGACCACATCCATATGCCTCAGGCAACAAAACAGGTGATGGAGGGCTAGCCTCTAATAGCCCCCTGTCCCCAGATGGCATTCCAAAGACAGCCACCTCAACTGGGAGTGACTGTAGTGTGGAACCTACTGCGCTTATCAGCCTAATACTTCTGGTAATACACGCTAAAATCATGCCTACAATCATAGTGATGCATCTCGGAGACAAATCCAGCAAGTATGCTCAATGGTGCCCAAGACAAAATTATAAAGCCTGTCAAAAGCAAACTTTTCTTCACGCTTAGCCCACATAGAGCTCATTCCATGAAGTCTGAAAAGTTAGAAGAACTCTACATAAGGGATGAAGAGCTCCTCAATGCGACTGACCCATTTGACTTTCCCCCAGTAATTAATCAAATGAATCTAAATTGATCATGATTGGAAGCCCCAATTACCCAGTTGCCAGAAGGTGGTGCATGGGCTCCAACTCTTCCATTCACATCAAAACATCCAAAATTGACAGTGGGCTACTGTCTCAGAAACCTAATGTAGAAAATCATTCCAGGACTCGGATTTTCAAAAGCCAATCAAGGATGCGACTACCACAGATCTTCATCTACTGAACTGGTGGGAAATCATAGAGAGCACACTCACAACTAAGAGTCAGGTGGCCATGGTGCACGCTGACAAACTGGATTCACAGATATCAATATTACAGTTTCTGGCAAATAATGTTAAATAATTCTAGTCTTGACTATTCCATTTAAGTTCTGTCATAATGGAAGCTCAGCAGCAGGGGGACAAGCCCCCTGATCTTTGCTACTGTTCTTTACTCCTAGAAAAAGTCTCAGCCCACCCAGGAATCATGTCGGATTTACTTACAGAGTGCAACGCATGCAATAAGAACAATAAATCACGAGCTATATCAGGAAATCCTTCCAATATTGATGCAGCACTGCTCACTATCCATCGAGATTCGGTGCCGGAATTGGCTACTGAGGAAGAGGTGGCGGACTCAGCTCTAGGTGAAATTGTCATAATTAGTCCACATGAAGTTAGTTCAGTAGACACCGCCAGTCTGTAATCTTGTAATCCCACACAAGAGGATTCCTCTCCAATTAAGCTCTCAAAGAAGAACAGAAAATGTTTGAAAAAATGTAATAAGAAACTAAAATATAAAGCAAAGGCAGAACTTTATCCAA
The DNA here is from genome assembly GCF_964263255.1 of Lissotriton vulgaris. NCBI lineage: Eukaryota > Metazoa > Chordata > Amphibia > Caudata > Salamandridae > Lissotriton > Lissotriton vulgaris. The sequence goes on along the minus strand of NC_141689.1, from coordinate 502,333,535 downwards.
TATTTTGAAACCCCTCAGGGGACCTCTAGAGAAAAACTGTAACTGTAACCCCAAGAGGGGCCCCATGTTGGCCAGAAACCGGTCCTAGGATTCTTGAATCTGGTCCAGGGAAGACATGGCTTGGCAGTTCGGGCTGGACTGTTCCCATGAGGCACAGGCTCAAGGCTGATTTGCATATGGCCATGTCTGAACTGGGGTGGTGTGGAGTGAAAAAAAATGATGGATTTAGGCCCAGATCTCAGTACTGCAGAGATGCCTGCTTCTGTTTATTGACGACGCATTTTACCAACAACAATTGGTTCATTGACCATATGTCTTCTACAGAAGCCTTCACCATACATGTCATTTGTTGCCAAAAACAGACTTTCTTTGGCCCCGTAAATTGAGTAAACCTCTCGTGTAGAGGTTTAGTTGCTGTCTCTACCTCATTTAACTGGATTTCACAAATGCATAATGGTTACATCTGAGGATAACATTGGATCTGTTGAGGCTCTAGACGATGTTTTTAACTTTTTTCTCTCTCTAGCCCATTGTAGGTCATTCCACCTGACTTTCATTTGACCTCACCACAGCATCCAGCCCGTATCACCCCTGGGACTCAAGTGTGCCCTAACCACTATGTTGTATAACATTGCACCCTGCACCTTAGAGGATCATGCTTGTAGTTGAGTTCATTGTGTTGCAGTACGATTGGCTAGTTGATCATGGCTGTTTTAGAATGGTAAATGTAGTAACTAAATAAGCTATATTATGTTTTGGCGCAGTTTTATTGTTTTTAAGAAGAATGTTGATTTTATATTGTGATGGTTATAAATAAATTGAAACAATAAAAATATATCTATCTGTTTTCATTCTGTACTGTAAAAACACATATAGGACCAGCAATCCTCGTTTGTAGCTGTCAGCTTAAGATTTAAGATGTCTGCAGAATACAGCATGCTATGCTTGAAGCTCCCAGGAAAATCTGATGGCGTCTCTCTGCTAAGATGCTTTAGCATCAGACTTAAACAGTCTTTTCTACAGATATATAGGGGCCGATTACGATGTCGGGCGGAAATCCTCCGCCCGACACTGTCTCGGAATGGTGACCGACCGACTTGCGGTTGGCGGTTCTGAATTATGGATTACGATGTGACCGAACACTGGTCAGAGTCCAATTGTTCCCTAAGGGAGCTTGTGTTCTGCCCGTAACACAGGCTTCTATAGGGAAATGGGGTGTTTGTGGAAAACCCTGCACCCTGTGGCACGCACCTCATGGTGCCTGCCACACAGTGCAGGATTTTACAGGGGGGTCCCTTAGGTACCCCCTCGGCCATCAACCGTAAGGCAAGGGGGCAAGGGGCACTGCCAGGGGCCCCCAAAATCCATGTCTAATAGCCTTTCGTTGTCGGAAGGCCAAGTCCAAAAGGCTGTTGGAAATCATCATTGCAATTCCATTTTCTGGAAATGCTGTCCATAGGTGGTTCCGACTGACATGGATAATCTGCAAGTCTCTCGGAACTGCTTCTGAATGACCGACCAGTTTAGGTTCCGACCGCGAACACCGTAATCGGGCATGCGAAGTGGAAAGCAACCGAGTCGGTCGGAAGGGCTCTGATGCTGTTGTGGAGACTACGACTTTTGGTAGGAGGCTTTCCGCCCAACATTGTAATTGGCCCCATAGTATGTAATTGATGCACGATCAACCTATAATAAAGCAAAAAATAGTATGTTTTAAATAGGATATTAGGACTAATGGCCTTTTTATGAGTACCGCAGTCTTGGGACCGCCATACTTGCAGTGATGGCCTGACTGCCACCACCCTGGTGGTCCAACCACTGTATTAGGATGGTGGCAGTGGGACTGACACAAGACCACCATCTCTGCCGGGATCCAGGATCTCACTGTGGTGGTGGTGTAGAAAGGGGCTGTACCTGCTGGCGGTGCAAGACCACCGTCTCTGCCGGGATCCAGGATCTCACTGTGGTGGTGGTGTAGAAAGGGGCTGTACATACTGGCGGTGCCAATGCCGGCACCACGGAGCATATTACGACCTGCATTTCCAACACTCATTTCATGGTCTGGACCCCACCATCAAAAGGGTGGCGGAAAAGCTGGTAAGGGGGCCCTAGCAGAGCCTATGGGTGATTCTGCTTATGGGGGTACGTACAGGGGGGCTTGAAAAGCACCTACATTTGTGCACTCTGTGGCATGCATGACATGGTGCATAACACACCATGCATGAATGTGCTGTAGGCGTTGTCACAGCGGTGGCATGCTGTTTAGGCTCTCCGCACTGCCCGCCTGCCTGCCCACTCTGGATTCAGCTTGTAATCCGGTGGGCGAGTTCACCACAGGCTTGGTGATCTTCCTTGGACCAGCGTAGTGCTGGTCCCCGAGAAAGACCGCCAAACTCACAATAAGGCCCTAAATTACAAATTTATAAACAAGACTGTGCATAAGAATACATGACGAAATGAAATAGGCAGAAAATTGCAACACATACAACACCATTGGAGTTTTCATTTGCAATAGTACACACAGGCTGCATCAGTTCCTCTACTCTTGAACAGAATGCCCTAGATTTTATAACAATTTGAATCCAGCACTTCTTTGTGGATATTTAGCTTAGATGACAGCCAGATAGTCACACACCTTCCCTGATTCTTACCGTCTCTTTTGGGTATCGTAGCGTGAATATAAGAAGAACAAAAGGCAAGTATATACAATGCTATGGAGTTCTAAACATCATGGCTCCAGTTGATAACCTATGGAATAGCAATACACGCACTAGGTAAGCATCATCTGTACATCTTTACCTATTCGAATGGAAACTGTCTCAACTCCGGGGTCAATATAATATGTTCTATGAATGAATGAATGAAGCCTGATTTATATAGCGCTACTTAGCCCAACGGGCGTCAAGGCGCCTAACCAAAAGGAGTATTAGGTCCGAAAGCATGCTTACTGATATGCCTTAGTGAAACACCATGTTTTTAGGGCTTTTTTGAAGAGGGCCATAGAGGGTTGGGTTTTAATCTCAAGAGGCAGGACGTTCCACAATTTAGGGGCCACAGATGAGAAAGCCCTTCCACCCCATCTGACCTTGTTTGTTCGAGGGACGGAAAGAAGGTTCTTACTAGCAGAACGAAGGCATCTGCTGGGAGAGTAGAGATTCAAGAGAGCGCTTATGGCTTCAGAGCAACCAGCAGATAAAGCACTGAATACCAGGCATAGTATTTTGAAGGCGATCCTTGACTGGATCGGGAGCCAGTGGAGACTCTTCCTAGCAAGAGTGGCAGAGGCGGTGTTGGGGACGTCCAATACAAATCTGGCAGCCGCGTTCTGGACGGTCTGCAGGCGTCGGATAAGGCCTTTATTGATGTCAGCATATAATGCGTTACAATAATCAAGCCGAGATGCCACTAGGGCGACCACTGTCTGCTTGCGAGCTTGAGGGGAGAGATAGTGCGAGATCTTCCTGAGCACCCTAATAACTCCCCAACAGGTGGACACAGTCCTGTTGACCTGTTGAGCCATATCCAAAGACGTGTCAATGATCACGCCGAGATTCCGGGCGGAATTTGATAGCACAGGGCAGGCACCCAGAGAAGGAGGCCACCAGTCATTAGACCATATGCCTTGGTCTTTACCGAAGATCAAGACCTCGGTTTTCTCTCCGTTCAGCTTCAGGGCGTTGGAGATCATCCATTCGGAGACTGCTTGCATGCAGTTCCTGAAGCTGAGTGCGGAGGTACTCACCGGATGGGAGAGGGACACAATGATCTGGGTGTCATCGGCGTATGACACCACCTCCATCCCGTGTGATCTTACCAACCTGGCAAGTGGGGCCACATAAATGTTAAAGAGGGTCGGACTCAAGGCCGACCCCTGTGGAACCCCACACTGCACAGGTTTAGCAGGGGAGAGGAACTCTCCCATCTTGACCCTCTGTTCTCTCTGATCTAGGAAAGAGGACAGGAGACTCAGTGCAGGGCCTTCTACCCCTATTTCCCTCAGACGAGCTGTTAAAGTCGAGGGAAACAGGGTATCAAAGGCTGAGGTCAGATCTAGTAAGACCAAGAGGGTGGTCTGGCCTCTATCAACCTTTGAACGAATATTATCTAACACTACAGTGAGCGCCGACTCGGTGCTGTGGTATTTTCGGAAGCCATGCTGGAACTGGTCCAGGAACCCAGAGGCATCAAGGAAAGCAGTCAAGTGCTGATTGAGATGTGTTTCTAGCATTTTAGCGGGGGCAGGCAATAAGGAAATCGGACGGAAGTTTTTAAGGGTCTCTGGATCTAGAGTGGGTTTTTTAAGTAGTGGCCTTTTTCCAAGGTGCTGGGAATAGGCCCTGAGTTAACGCCTGGTTCATCACCTCCAAGAGGGGGGGCAACAGAGTTTCCCTACAGTCCTTTAGGACTTTCAGAGGGCAGGGGTCCAGAGGCGAACCTGATTTCATCCTATTTAAAAGAGAGTCTAATTGGTTGAGGGTGAGGGGCGGGAAGTTGGTCAGGGTCTTGGCAGGGTCTTTAGTCCAGCACTCTAAAACAGGTTGAGTCAGGGAAGGGTGGGGACAAATTAAGTTTTTCTGTGTTTCCAAGGAGAGAGAGATGTCAGAGATTTTGGTATGGAAGAACTGTGCGATCTTGTCGCACAGCTCTTGGGAACCTATAATAGGGTCAGGAATTTGAAGAGAGCATAGAGAGTCAACAATCTTGAACAGTTCCCTAGAAGAAGTAAGGGACACGGTGAGCCTGGAGAAATAGTCCTGCTTCTCTTTAACGACCCTAGACCTGTATTCTCCAAGCAGAGACTTATGAGTTTGTCTATCAATGGGGTTCCAAGTTTTCCGCCATTTCCTCTCTTCTCTCCTACATCTCTGCCACAGAAGTCTGAGCGGCACCGTAAACCAAGGAGCGGAGGGTTTCCGCCTAGCTGAGTAACGCAGGGAGGCAGGGGCCAGAAGATCTACAGCTTTTGAAATAGAGATGGCAAGCTCCTGTGTAGCATCACGGGCATCCTTCAGAGGGGAGATAGGGGTCTGTGCAATGAGGGGGGCAAGCGATTCATTAGTAATACTCTTATAGTTCCGTTTAGAGATCATGTTACTGGAACCCTGATGAGATAGAGAGGGGGGCAGGGAGTTAAGTTCCAGAGGAACTGCCAGATGGTCTTACCAAACTAGGGGGATAGGAGGGCCCACAGAGTGTCGGGGGTCATTGGAGAACACCCCATCAAGGATGTGGCCGGCCAGGTGGGTAGGACTGTTTACCAGGTGAAGAAGGGCACAAGCGGTCAGGGGGTCCATCAAGGAGAGAGTATCCTTAGAACACAAATCGTCTAAGTGAAAATTTAGATCCACTAAGACCGTAAGATGGAGCTTGCCAAAATAGGACTCTAGGATTTTAAAAAGATTAGGGCCAAAACCGAATCTGGGGCCAGGTGATCTATAAATAAGAAGACCAGTAAAGGACACTGAGGGAGAGGAAGATATAGAAAAATACAGGGCCTGAAAAAGGTCTGATGGTGTAGAGAGGGTTTTAGTGCGACATATAGATGGAAGCTTATAAAGGATCGCCAGCCCTCCACCCCTGCGTCCTGACCTATCCAGTCTCTGTAATGCATAGCCCTCAGGGATGGCGTACAGAAGATCGGGACCGGATGAATCAGAGGCCCAGGTTTCGGTAATGAAGACCCATGAGGGGTTCCTGGCTGTGACAAAGTCGTGAAACGCAATGTTATTTTTGATCAGTGACCTGGCATTGATAAGAAAGCCCCTTTCCGTATGGGGGTTGGGGATAGCGGGGTTATTTTTCGGTAATTGTCCTTTAGGGAAAAGAAGGGAGGGGAACTCAGTGTTATAACTAGGGCAGCAACATAATGGGGAGCCATGGAAGGCTACAGGGGGAAAGGTATTATGACAGGGTAAGGGAGGAGGTTTAAGAGCAAGTATGTCCGAGTGGGCATACGACAGAGTTACCTGACTAGCTAACGATGTCTTCTCCCTGCAGGGCCCGTCCTGCAGCCCGTCCTCAGCGCGGACGGGCGCAGACAGGCTTGACTTTGGCGAAACTTCGGCGCAAATTCGCTGTGCGCATTCGCTGTGCGCGAATAGAGACATCCTATTAAGCACGTCGAGTCACCTATCTCGCGCCCCACCTGACTGAGAGCAGCCAATGGGAGCGGGGACCCAATCTCTGCCGGCGTGCCCTCCACACAAGCGGGAAAACCCGTGGTGGAACGGGGCACAGGCAGGAATGCTGAACGAGCAGGAAGCTGTGTGAGCACAGTGCTAAAGTGCACAAGTGAATTAAAACACGCCGCAGTTTTAAAAACACACTTTATAAATTCGTAGGTTAAAATAGAACAATTTCTAGCTCAGAAGGACAATTGCAGGTAAATTAAGACAGGTCACCAAAACATTGTAATCATGCCCTGGACGCGAACTAACCGATGCTACAGAGTCACCTGGTTTAAAGGGTCAGCTCTCACGCCCCACCTGACTGAGACTTCTAGAGTTTTTAACGCAAGGGATTTGCACACTTAATCAAGAACGCACACTTATTCCATTGGCAGAAATCAAATATTGTCACAAACTTTCCAAAACAGTTTCTGTTTAACTACAATTCTCAAAACGTAGAACCAAAGAAAAAACATGAAAACATTAACCTCTATAATCCACCCATTAAACTCTGCAAACCATCAAGATATCATCCTGTGATAGACATCTCCTTCCCCAAAGCCAATGCAGTGACTTAAAGAGAAGAGGGACAAACCGTTCCTGCCTTTTCTCTTCCTCCTCCATCAGAACATTAATTATAACCATAATATAGGGACCACAAGGTGGTGGAAGATGTAAGTTATCTTGCCTGACCCACAGTGTCTTTTTCGGCCCTCTGGTATCTGGGTCCTAATTTTGTGGGCTTTAGAAAGGGATTCATTTGGTGAAATACCCTTGTGATTTTGCACGGGAGGTTGGAGACGCATGCAATGGGAATTTCATAGTATTCTTGCAATGGGACCTAGTCCAGCTATAGGAAAGTGACAGGAGATAAAGCCTCCGTGCCCCTCACAGTTTCACCAATCAGGATATTGGATTAAATTAAAGATCAACGAGGAGCTGTAACATGTTCAAAATGAGTTTCAAAGACTTTAAGTGTATTCCAGAAGCGACATGGCATGCAAGTATTTTGCAGATGATATTGACTAGAGGTAAACCATTACTCAGGCACTTGCTAAGGTAATTGCCTTCACTAGTTCAGACTGATACAGTTAGCTTTGGGTAAACAATAAATCTAATGTTTAAGACAGCCATCAAACTTGCATGAACGATGTTTTTTAAAGTCTCTGCTTTGACACGCTCTAGAAGAGGAGCTTTCCTATCACCTGAGATGTTGCTATAAATCCTTAGGCAGTATAACCTGTGGGTGATAGGCCTACAGCATTATTTTCTTAATCACAGTTTAATTTGAGTATTTTCACAAATAGTCACTCCCATCATCAGTTTCCTTAAACAAAAAGTGAATCTTTTATGATTGTGGAGGCCCAAAACTGCTTCCAGTTTTTCAAAAATCTCATTAAATCAGACTCTTGTTTGGTGCAGAACCAAGGTCACCTCCTTCGTTAATACTGGCCTGGCCGGTCAGGTTTTGGAGGCAAGGCTATCAAAATGACTATAAGAACATGTGAACTGCATCCATTGACATGCTGGGTGACCCCTGTAGAGTCGAATTAGGACAGTTTAGAGCTGCTGGTGGTTAAGACAGCTTTTCGTGATGCACTCCTTACCAGCAGAGTTTGCTGAAGAAGGTGTGCACCAACTGACTGTCTGGGCAGTTGTTCCTTCATCACACCCACAGTGTCCAGAAGCAGTCCATCTGGATCCAGAGAGGCAGGATCCACGTCTGTGACACCATGAAGACAAGAAGAGGCTAGTGGCACAAGTAAAAGAGTGCAAATTAGAGGCAGTGCTTCCAGCTGTGATAAGTCATTATTCATAACCAGGCAACATACATTAGACAGTGCAAATTACATCCATAGAGCAATTAATAGCATTTCAAACACTAAATATCAAAGTGAATTCACAGCACTTAATTTTAGTCAAAAAGAAAGCAGCCTGAGAGCAACACAGTGTCTCAAAGGAAAGCAAGCGAGGCTTTAACGAATAAAGACTGAAACAGGGTAGTAGCACACAGTAAAGGATTGGTGGGCATGTGAACAACGATATGAAGCAAAAGTGTTAAACCATAAGAGGAGAAACTAGTTACAGACGAGACTAATATATTGATCTCAATGTGTGATTAGTAACTTTGAGTACTTGTCATTTGAATAATCTAAGTAGTTAGGTGCAGTCTCTTAAGGTGTCGCACTGCATGCAGCAGAGTGCCCATAGATACATCTGTGAACTAGTGGCCTCTGTTTCTTTCCTTTTCCCTTTCCCTTCTGTGCCACCCCTGTGCTTCTCCGGGATAGGTGCACATGAAGCCTGGAGTTGGGAGTTTACTGCATGTTGCCTCTGTGGAATAACCTGACCCTATATCATAGCTAACTCAAGCAAAGACTTGTAGTAGTAGATGCAGAATCTTCTTTAGAGGAAAGTAGGTCCCATGCAATGCAAAACACAATGGCCAATGGAGAGTGCCTCGAAGAAAGCTCTCATTCTGGAACCCGTGTAGTCTACATGGGAGTATGGTAGAGAGCTCAATGGACATAGTCCATTCTTGGGAGCACCAGGACAGCAGGGCCTGTACCTTCTGTTAGACTCAAGAAAGGGAGTCATTCACCTGGGCACTCGTAGACAATGGAAGACGGGCGGCCCTGGGGTCCGGGGATAGAGTCAGGATTCAAGGTGACTTCAAGATTCTTCACTGAGTTTGAAGACGGTTGCGGGCGACCAAGCGCCAGAAGCCGCCAGGAGGCGCCCACACATGGCACAATTCTGCTTGTCAAGATTTCAGTACTGCTGGAGCTGCGGTGCAGGGGATTTCAATACACCCAGCCCTCGCTCTGCTAACAAAGTCCTGTTAAAAAAATACAACTGTTGTCACTGGGTAAAATATTACATGATAGAAAAGTCGAGACAACTGTGAAAGCACTGCAGGGGTGATTTCAGCGAAGTGAGCTGCAAAAAGGCAAAATACACATTTCTAGGTGAATGTCAGCGCAGCCTGCATACCCTTGTGTCCCTCTCCACAAACAATCTGAACGATAGCTGAAAATGGCACAGCGATTTTGCAGCACTGTTTAACTTGTGGAATTATTTAAACTAACAGCAAGTTAAATACCACCATGAAAGCAAGTCCCAGAGAAAAATAATTCACTCCATCTCATCATATCTAAACTGCTGCAAATGACTTTCCCCATAGCGGAGCGCAATTTCAGGTATGGCTAATCTGACTTTATTATGCACAATTGTTCATGAGAGTATAATCACCGAATGAAGAGCGCTTAATAAGATTGATCCAATTCAGCTGAAGGGGGCGATGGGTAATAGAGTGGTGGAGCATGCGGAGTTTCTCATTTTTGCTAGGCTCTTTTTCTATGGTGGATACATTTGTATGCCGCAATATGATAGGTCCCATTGTTCAGTCACCGCTTTCATTTGAGGATGCAGAGCTGGATTACATCCAGTTAAAAGAAAAAATGTAACTGTCAGTGCCTTTACTACCTGTGTCACGAAGAAAGAATTGATTTATTTTCTTAATGATGTTTATGCAGCCAATTATCAATCAGATATCTTTGGGGTGGAGGCTCAAAAAGTAACACAATATACTCAGCACTCTGTGGGATGAATAGATGCACATCAAGTTTAATCAATATTAAAGCCTTTATTTGAAGGTTAATCTTAAAATACAAATTTGTTTGTGGCCAGGAATGATTATTCCAAGGCTTTACATATTGAATTATCATTGTTGGCTTCAAACAAATTAGTATTTTAAGATGAACTCTCAAATAAAGGTTTGATTAAACTTTTTGACCATCTTGGATTCTACCATACTTTGGATTGGAGATGGCTGAGGAACCTTTGGACATAATAGGACTAATGTATATAACTCTGGATATTATCTATATATGAATTTATTGTGTTATACATTTTGATTTGCATCCCTACATTCCACAGCTGAGTTGTGTTATGCTGAGATTGTTTCTCTTATGAAGGAGCTGTGGTGGCTGTTCCCTTAGACTCTTGCACTTGTGTTGTCACTTACCATTGATATTATATAAGTAATGGTGGTATGGTATGTGCGGCTTTCTCTGTTAGCCTCAGCCATCATGTGTAAATCATTTATGGAGGCCCATAAAAATGTCTACGAGTGATAGCTTTGTACCTAAAATGCACAACTATGTATTCCTTTTTGGAACTCACCAAAAATCCACAGGTCTGTGCTGGAAAACATATCATTAGAGAATATTTCCAAGCAAACTCCTACTTCTCCTAGTCATATTCCTACAGACCCTAATAGACAATCTGAAATTTTTGTGTTTGACAAATTGTGTGTTTGTGTATTTCGCTCTGTTTTTCCTACCTGTCAAACGCAAATGAATGTGTCCCTTCCTGCTCATAAACAATCACAAAAGGAGATTTGAAACTTCTATGTATGCTGCATTGTGCAGCATGCATAGAAGTTGCAAATCGTCATTTTTTTAATGATTGTGTTTGGGCAGGAAGGTGTACTTTCCTGCACATAACAAATCATTCATAGTGATTTGCTTTTTCTGAGTGTTCTGCACAATGCAGCACACATAAACAGCAAAAACGAAGAGAAATATAGCATAACTCCTCTTTTCTCCATGCTAAAACCAGGTTTTCCCTGGTCTTAATTTTTGCACCGCCTCCTATTTATGTCACCCTTGTAAATAGGGGCAGCGTCAAAATCAATGGGTGTTGCGGCAGAACACCCACTGCAACACCATTGCTTCATACTAAGTATAGCATGAACGGGTGGCTTATTTACAAGGTGGTGTTATGCCACGTTAAGTGGCTTAACGCTGCCTTGAAAATAAAGCAAAGTCCCTGTCGCTATAGGAATGTAATTAAAAGTGACGTTCCTGTGGCGATAGGGGCTTGTAAATATGACCCAATGTGTCTCTGTGGATGTACATGAAAACCTTGAGGGTGTTTCCAATATACCCTCAGCCCATTTGCAGACCGTGACCGTTGCATTCCCATCCTTAAACTTACAGCTACAGCAAATTCAGCCACCTAGTTGTTCACCAAGTAAGGAGAAACACATTAACCGTATATACTGACATATGCTGATTCTGTAAATCAGGGTCTGTTATCTGCAGACAAGAAATTTAAGTGAACAAAAGTTCTGCAAATTGAGCAGCCGTTGACAACATATGAATGCAAGGTCAGTCAATTTCAAAAAATGATTTTAGGAAAGGTATTTTAGCTTTCCAAGGCTCTGAATTGAAATCAGATTTTTGGCCTCACATCTATACTGCAGCCAGAAGATCATTTCTAGGTATATTAAAGTACTAGCAAAATGTTTTTTTGCCATATTTATACAAACTTTGCTCTGGTGCAAAAAAAGAAGAATGTCGCCGACGCACTGTTTTTGTTCCATAAATACTGAGGAATTGAATATTCATATTACAGAAAGATTTTCACAACAAAACACAAATTGAGAAGATGGATTAAAGAACCATTGTAAAAAGAGCAATATTTGTGAATTAATTTCTGTGTGTGTTACACTGATTAACTGAGAAAACCTGCAGCAACATTATTTTACTTCATGTTTTCTAGCAAAGGAGGAAATACGCGCAAATTGTGCTTTAAATGTTCTCACAGGTCAAACATTCGAAACATGAATAGTAATATAAGTGCTCTATGCCCAATTAAAGAAGCCCGGTAAAAATAACGCAAAGTCTATTTCTGCCACTTTTGCCCAGGTGAAAAACTTGAGTATGGAGAAAATCCTTCTTAGTTCGTCTCCAATTGTGCAAGCAACAAAAACGGTGCAAAAGGCACATTTCCATGTTTTTTTTTACAACCGTGTAGCCGTTTACGTAATATATAGCGCACTGGCCACAAAGAGAGGCTTGGCGGCTCTCTCTGAGTGACCTTTTGCGTCTCGACACTTCTCCATGCTTGAAATTGCTCGAGTGTAATTGTATGATAATAATAATCATAGAAGCAGTGCTTGCGCTCTCCCTCTGAAGCTGTCATGCGGTGTGCCTGGATTGCTGCTCAGAATGTGGCAGCAGGGGCATGTGTGCGTCTGCGAGCACTGACTGCAAAGTGCGCTGCCATCCTGCCTGGGTAAAGGCCCTATATAAATGCAAATGACTGTTGTCTTTATCCTATTGCATTTTTGAGATAAATTAAACGTGTGGCTATCCCGGACAGAATGCAACAATCATACGACCAGATAGCCACAGAAAACAAGATTAAAACAATCGGTATATTATCTCCAGAATACAAAAGAGAAAAAAGAAAATGTTATAAATACATAGGCTAGATCGTAATATGCCTCCCATTGAAATGTAGTTCGGTGTCTAATACTATTACACGCTTTCGAGATATATACTGGTAAAAGAAAGCAAGTTAGAAACTGGAATGTCCAAAGAATTATATATGCTCGATGATTTGCATAATTAGCATTTTTTGATGTGCTAGAAGTCAAAAGGCAGATTCGTAAAGGCATTAAGTTAGACTCATAGGCCACACCTACTGGAAATGATGCATAGGATTTTGCACTGCATATGCCATCTTAGCTTATAAGTAAGGCGTGGTTATGTGTAGTGTTCATGTACAATTGCGGTTTACATCCATTACTAATTCTCCAACAAATCCAGCATCCTCTCACTGCCTTCATTTGCATCACCAGCTCTCAGCATTAAAGCACTGGTACTTCAAGGCCCAATCATTGGTCCACTCCTCATCAATGCTTATCTCAGCTCACTAACAGAGCTCCTTGAAACCTTCCGCCTGGCCTGCAACAAATTCACGGGCAACGCCATGATCACCCTAAAACTGGAAACCAAAGAAAGTTGGACAACTTAGGAATTGATCACAGTTTCTGAGCTGTGAATCAATGGACACTGATACATCGTTTTAAACTTAACTGATCAAAAACTGAGTCCCTGGCATGCAGAGAGTGGAAGGAATCTTACCTATCAAAGAATATAAAAAATTAATTATACAAGCTAAATCCACCTTCTTTACAAATAAAATCATAAACTCTACAAACAAGTCTAAGGAAATTTTCAGAATTGGGTCCGAATTAATCCTGACAAAGGGACCGCGCCGACCTTGCCTACCCAGAATTTATGCGACACTTTCAATTCCTTCTTTATTGACACAATCAAAATGAGAAATGATGGCATGTCCATAAGTACTTTCCCCTCTGCAACATTTCTTAAAGACAGAAACCCGACTACAATGCCCAAACTTCCCACTATCAGCAAGGATTGCCTCATGGACCTGCTGACCAAAGTGGAATCGGGCTCTCCCAATGATACTTGCCATCCGAAGGTCTTAAAAGCAGTTTTATCCCTTTTCACTGACCCAGCCATACCCCTCCTTAACCAATCCATGGCCAAGGCATGGTCCTTAGCCCTTTAAAGGTGGTGATAATGGTCCCAATCTTAAAGAAAACCGGTGAAGACCCACTCATCCCGAAAAACTATTGCCTTATCTCTTTGCTACCTTGCCTAGCGAAGGTACTAAAGGCACTTCCTAGAGGAAGCCAATTTCCTCGACCCCATCAATCAGGCTTTTGATCAGCCAACTCCACTGAAGCGGGCATCCTCTTAGTTGTGGATGACATCCGAGAAACAGCAGACAAGGACATCACTCAGGCGCTGATTCTCCTTGACCTTTCTTCGGTCTTCAACACCTTGCTCACTTTGCCACTGGAGTCAAGCAAGCCCGGCTGAAGACGGCTGTAATGCCAGAAACCGGTCCTGGGAAGCTTGATTCCAATCCAGGGAAGACATGGCTTGGCAGTTTGGGCTGGACTGTTCCCATGAGGCACAGGGTCAGACTGATTTGCATATGGCCATGTCTAAACTGGGGTGGCGGAGTGAGCTAAAGAACGGTGATGGATTAAACCCAGATCAGTTGACTGGGGGTGAGTGTTTGTATTGTTAACGCTCCGTCCATCATCACCTTTAGTTTTTCTTTGTTCGCCCTAAATTGGCAGGGTATGCTCAGACGTGAGTCCCTTGCTCACTTTGCAACTGGAGTCAAGCAAGCCCGGCTGAAGACGGCTGCAATGCCAGAAACCAGTCCTGGGAAGCTTGATTCCGGTCCCGGGAAGACATGGCTTGGCAGTTCGGGCTGGACTGTTCCCATGAGGCACAGGGTCAGACTGATTTGCATATGGCCATGTCTAATCTGGGGTGGCGGAGTGAGCTAAAGAACGGTGATGGATTAAACCCAGATCAGTTGACTGGGGGTGAGTGTTTGTATTGTCAACGCTGCGTCCATCAGCACCTTTGGTTTTACCCTGTTACTACAAACAGGGACCAAAAGTCTCAAAACAGCCCTTAACCTTGACCGAAAAGGAACAGTCAGCTGAAGGTGTCAGGCCATGTCCCCTCTGAACAGGAACAAAAACAACCCAGACCGGTTCTGTCCTTGCTGGACCTCATCAATGAGGCACAGTTGGAGTCCTATTGTGTGTTACCACACTCCTGGTTAGATTCAGCTAACCAGTGTTCGTGGACATCTCCCATACAGGTGGAATGAGACGAAGCTATAGGAATTATCTCTCTACCTCTTGTTAGGTGGAACTATGTGATACCATGAAAAGAATTGTGAGTCCAAGATCGCTTCAGAGACACTAATTATGTGAGTATCCCACTCACTTTTATACATGTTCAAACACAAGTAATTATACATGAAAGGTTTTTAATTTTAGACTCATTATTCATATAATAAGTAGAAGAAACTGTACACCAAATGATATCTGTAGCTATTCATAGTGAACTTAATATGTATATATAAGAGAAAAATAGAAACAATGAAATAGTTTTGTAGCAATTTGTATATTTCCATTCATCAACAATCTACCAATTCATCCAGTTATTCAAGAAAAAACCGTACTGCAATCTTATAACATTCCACTGGGTTATAACTTAGATAGATCGATGGATGAATGCCTTGACATGAAGCTAGGCCTGCTAACTTCATCTCACTCACTCGCCTCTAATTTGTCCCTGAGTGAGAGTGTTTCTAGAGGAAATATATCAATGTACTAAAAGGCACCCTTAGCCCACCAAGAGGAGTCATCTGTGACCTAAGGGCATCCTGCACCAACTAAGATACATTTAGTAGGAAGCCAGTGAAATTGATCCCACCATGTCGTAGTGAGCAGAGCAGCCATGTCTAGGCATATGCTTCGTATTATGGATCTCTCTCGAAGAAAACCAAAAAGAGATAGATTCAATGCCTTAATTGATCTCGGCAACTGATCTAGGCCAGATTCTAGTCTCCAATGTTTTTGATCTTGTGCAATTAGGGACACTTTTTTGTGTTTCACTGAAAATTACAATAAGAGCACAATTCTGCTCATCAAACATGACATTAAAACATGAGCCCACATGGGAAAGACAAACTGCCTCCACCTAAGCTCTGCCTTGGAGTAGCATTCTACAGATTCACCATTGCACTGTGGTGCATCATTAAAAGTGCATATGGCTAGGTCTAAACAGCGGTGGCATGGTGAGCAAAAAAAGGATGGATGTAACCCAGATCTGTGAGTGTGGGTAAGTGTTTGATTAGTTCAGCATTCCGTCCTTTATTCGTTCTTTCTGCATTTGTCGCCCTAAGTGGAAATGGTATGCCCAGACATGGGTCCCGTGCTCACTGTACCACTGGAACTGGATTCAAGCTAGCCTGGCTGATGAGGGGTGATACCCGGAAACTGGTTCCAGGATGCTTGTTTCTGATCTAGGGAGAACCTGGTTTGGCTGTTCGGGCTGGACTGCTCCCATGGGGAGCAGGATCAAGACTGATTTGCATATGGCTGGGGTGGCATGGTGAGCAGATAAACGATGGATTTAACCCAGATCTGTGACTAGGGGTTCATGTTTGATCAGTTCAGCATTCCATCCAACATCTGTTCTTTTTTCATTAGAGATGTGAAGCCTATATAAACATTACACAATTGCATTTAGAACTTTTCTATAGGTTTGCAGTTGGAATGCTTGCTCTTTAATCCCATCCCATCCCAGCCTACAACTCCACATGATGAGGGGAGGGGACCATTCCCTCTTTTTAGTTGTGACTTTAATCCAATGCAATGGTTCAGACTGTAGAGTCTCAATCGCTAGGTCCATCTAGTCACTCTGGTCCCGATAATTGACGTTTGGTGGTGCGCCACCGCTGCGCTCCTGCACCACCAAAAGTTGCCACCGGCCCACCAGATTACAAGTTTTGTGCAGTCTGGCGGGCGCATGATGGTCCAGCGGTGGTGCTGTTTGTAAAGGCTCCTTGTGAGCCTGAAACAGCACCGCAGCAGGACTGCCAGTGCACATTACTGCACATGAGCAAATGCACCAGGTTATACATTTCTTCCTGTGAAGGTACAGAAATACAGGGGGCCCAACATGTGCCCCCTGCATGCACCCCCATGCACAAGAGCAAGAGAGGGTCCTGTAGGGTCCCCTTTCTTTCCTCACTGCCAGTTTTTTCATGGAGGAAGAATCTCCATGACAGTGCATGTGGTGAGGAAAGCCATAATATGCTTGGCATTGTCTTAGGGCACCACCAAGCATATTGTGGCCCTTAGACTGCCCCAGGGCCATGAGGGATCAGCGGTTCCCTAGTGGCTGCGGGTGTGCAATGATGGTCCGACTGCTGATGTTCTAATAGGGCAGTTGGACAGCTGGTGCGGCAGTGGCTGGGCCACCACTGCAGCGCCCCCACGAGTCTGGCAGTCCTCGGAGTGCCAGACTCGTAATTAGGGCCTCTGTCTCTCCTCTGACTCTGAATTTGCTTACTGGCTTCAATTTTCTCTAGGAAAATCTACTGCACTGTTGGGCCTCTGTTTGTGCATCACCATCCTGCCCTTCTGTAGTGTACTCCTTCCTTGTCTTGGGCTCTACTTGGTTGAGAGCCATCAGTCCCTATCTACTTGCACCCAGGGCTCAAGGGGTTACAGACTTCCTCTAGTAATCATTTGTCTTTCCAATCAAAGCTACAGCAAAAAGAGTGACCCCATCTGTATTTGATTCCTTTTGAAGAGCTTTCTCTTTTCTACATATATACTGGCAGGTATGGTGGCCCTGTTATATCCTAACTTGTTTTCCCCTCTCAGATTTTTCATATCTTCCTTATTTTCTTCAAAAGTTGTGCAGCCTGGTCATTATGTCTGGAGAGTGTTTTTATGTTCATGGATGCCCTCCTGTGTGCTCTATTTTTAATTGACACTCATACGATTGATCGAGTAGTAAACCTATAATGAGTCTTGAAAATATTTCTTGATGTCTGGGCCTTCTTTTAACCCCTTCCATGCTGATGACGAACCCCAGCCGTCATGCACTACGGTGCTCGTGTGCTGATGACGGCTGGGGTTCGTCACGGCCCGCCCCTGTTCGTGTTGTTTACAGCACACGAGGGGAATCGCGGCCGCATGGAAAGGGTTAATAGGATCCCCAAATGTGTGCATTGTTTCTTCAGGGTCTTTTCCCCAACTCATCTTTTTTCTCTTGAAGAAGTGTATGTTGTTCTTCTAGAAACATAAGGGCTGATTATGATGGCGGTGGGACCTCCACTGTCAGCCCGTCAGTGATGATCAGTGATGGTCCCACCACCATCGGACTATGTAAGACTATGTAAGACCGCCTCCACATTAGGATGGCGGACATATGGTCAGGGGTGGGAAGACCATCCGAAACTAATCCAAAAGGCTCCCATCTGTAATGCCTACAATGCATTGCCATAGTCATTACAATGTCAGTTTCCGCTGGCAGTTTCATGGTAGTTAACCCGCCATGAGAAGGCTGGCGAAAAGTGACTTTGGGGGGCCCCCCTTCCACCCTGGACCTCGGGTAAGTGCCCTACATATCCCTGCACCATGAGGCAGGCACTGCATGTCCCTGCAACGTAGTTCAGGGATATGCAGAATGTGCAGAATGTGTATTTTATTTCCTGTGGCGTGTGCTACAGCCCGCAGCAGTCTCCGCAATACAAATGATACTCATTGTGACAGACTTAAAGGCGGTCATATCGTGATTCCAATGGCGGGACCGCCGACAGAAAGTCAACCGGTCCCGTTTCCGAAGGGATGGGGGTCGGACGAAAGTCCGACCACCATCCTAATGAGGCCCATAATTCTTACTCTGATTTAATTCTGGTCTAATGTTTTTTGTCACTGTTCTTCTCAAGGATTGGTACCCTCTCCCCCAGTTCTGTGAAATCTCTTGATGAACTTCCAACCTTGTTTCAGTTTTTTTTGGACACTGTTTAGCTCACCTTCGAAGTCTCTAGAGAAATGCTTGCTGTAATAGGGCCTTAACACTTTTGCTGTTAACCTTCACCCACCCTTCATTCCTGCCATTCTGCTGAGTATTGAGAGCTTTAGTTGCTTGGGAAATTATTTTTTATGCATGGATTATCTCGAATTTAACTCTCGAGAGAATTCCAAGTAGTTAGTTTGGGCCACTCAACTATTCTACTTGCTTCATTTGATTCCCTAATTTATGAGTGGCTGTTTTTTGTCATAAACGTTCTATGGCATACCCTGGCTCTTTTCATCTTCTTTGGAGTGTTGTGAGGGCTCCATTCACTGGTTTCACTAAGGTTTCAGCCCTCTCTGATTGCGTCTCAATGGTGAGATTCCTCCTAAATGAAATTCATCACTGCATCCAATCACCTCTTCCAGCTACGTGTGCATCTTTTCCGAGCCATTAGGGATTCTGTGACACCCCTCAAAATGCCCTTGGTATGTTTTATGGGGCCACCTCTTAAGATCCTCTCAAGTTCCTGACTTGCCCCACAGTAATCACTGTAATCACCGGGTCAGCATTTGCCAGAGTGTTTCTCTCAATTATCTACTCTCCTCCTTATTGGTCAAAGCGGAGCTCTCAGCTTATATTTCTGCCACCATCACAATAAGGCCATGCCCTCGCCATTATTATTTCTCCCTGCTGAGAAGTACTAGTACTTTAAAATTTAAAGCATGGAAGTTATGATGTGCCCGTACTATTGCAGTGAAAGCAAGATTTGCTCCTGAAGTCACCAGTCAAAAGTTCTACATAACACACCTACCCATTACAAGGTGTGTTCAAAGCCGAAACGCGATGGGTTTGAGACTGTGGTTGCTCTGCACAAATAAAATTGGATTCGTGTTTGAAAGCTTGCTGGACTGAGGTACTTTCTTTGTAGTGCGCCCCCTACACTTTAAAACAGATATGGCCCTTGGGGCTGGGTCCCCAGGGAGTATAAAGGCTCAAGCAAGGGGGCCATGCAGCCCCTCTGCCCTACAAAAAACACCCTAAGGGATGGGGTCCCCAGGTCATAATAAGGTTCAGAGAGAAGCGCCGCTTGCCCCTCTCTTATTAAAAAAGAACATAAGGCCTTGGGGGAGGAGGTACCCAGGGCCTAATGAGGCTTGGAGAGGGGGGCCAGTGGTCCCACTCCCCTTTAAAAAAGGCCCAGGGCAATGGGGTCCACAGGTTCTAATAAGGCTCCCCTTTAAAAAACATAAGGCACTGGGAAATAGGGGCCGCACTGGTGGATGGTGTCACCAGGGCCTTTTAGGCTTAAGGAGTTCGGGGAGGGGACCCATAAGGCATCAATCAATCAATCAATCAATCAATCATAACACTTGTATAGCGCGCTACTCACCCGGAAGGGTCTCAAGGCGCTTGGGGGAAGGGGGCCGCTACTGCTCGAACAGCCAGGTCTTGAGTTGTCTCCTGAAGGCGAGGTGGTCCTGGGTCAGCCGAAGGTGGATGGGGAGGGAGTTCCATGTCTTGGCCGCCAAGTAGGAGAAGGATCTGCCTCCGGTGGTGGCTCTTCGGATGCGTGGTACGGCGGCGAGGGCGAGGCTAGCGGACCATAGCTGGCGGGTGGGCGTGTGGAAGGTCAGGCGGTCGTTGAGGTACTTGGGGCCCAGGTTGTGGAGAGACTTGTGTGCGTGGGTGAGGAGCCTGAACGTGATTCTCTTGTTGACGGGGAGCCAGTGCAGGTTCCTCAGGTGGCCGGAGATGTGGCTGCGCCGAGGGATGTCCAGGATGAGTCGGGCGGAGGCGTTCTGGATGCGTTGTAGTCTTTTCTGTAGCTTGGCTGTGGTTCCGGCGTAGAGGGTGTTTCCATAGTCCAGCCGGCTGGTGACAAGGGCCTGTGTGACTGTCTTCCTGGTTTCGATCAGGATCCATCGGAAGATCTTGCGGAGCATGCGGAGGGTGTGAAAACAATGAAGAGGAGACGGCGTTGACTTGTCTGGTCATCGAGAGGGAGGAGTCCAGGATGAAGCCCAGGTTGCGTGCGTGGTCCGTCGGCTTGGGTGCGGTGCCCAGGGCTGGGGGCCACCAGGAGTCGTCCCAGGCGGAGGGTGATGGTCCAAGGATGAGGAATTCCGTCTTGTCTGAGTTCAGTTTCAAGCGGCTGTTCTTCATCCACTCGGCGACGTCTTTCATCCCTGCGTGGAGGCTGGTTCTGGCGGTGTCGGGGTCTCTGGTGAGGGAGAGGATCAGCTGGGTGTCGTCGGCGTAGGCGATAATGTTGAGGTTGTGTTGGCGTGCGATGGCTGCGAGAGGTCTCATGTAGACGTTGAAGAGGGTGGGGCTGAGTGATGATCCTTGCGGGACACCGCAGATGACTTCAGTGGCCTCGGAACAAAATGGGGGGAGGCGGACTCTCTGTGTTCTTCCAGCGAGGAACGAGATGATCCACTTCAATGCCTTTTCTTGGATGCCGGAGTTGCTGAGGCGTTGGACTAGGGTGCGGTGGCAGACAGTGTCGAACGCGGCGGAGAGGTCCAGGAGGATGAGTGCCGCTGTTTCCCCATTGTCGAGGATGGATCGGATGTGTGTCGGTGGCTTCGATGAGGGCGGTCTCGGTGCTGTGGTTGGCTCTGAAACCGGACTGTGAGGAGTCGAGGGATCCATTTGTCTCGAGGAAGGCGGCAAGCTGTCTGTTGGCGATCTTCTCGATGACTTTGGCAGGAAAAGGGAGGAGCGAGATGGGGCGGAAGTTTTTGAGGTCGGTGGGGTCCGCTGTTGGTTTCTTCAGTAGGGCACTGAGCTCGGCATGCTTCCAGCTCTCCGGGAAGGTGGCGGTGTTAAAGGAGGTGTTGATGATGTCTCGGAGTTGGGGTGCGATGGTGGAGTCGGCCTTGTTGAAGACGTGGTGGGGGCAGGGGTCAGTCGGAGATCCAGAGTGGATAGTGTTCATCGTGTGGGCTGTGTCTTCGGTGGTCACTGCGGTCCAGGTGCGGAGGGTGGCGGTGGGGTGCGTTGGTTCGATGGTTGGGTGCGAGGATGGTGCTACGAAGCTGTTGTGGATGTCGGCAATCTTGCGGTGGAAGAACGAGGCGAGGGAGTCGCAGAGATCTTGTGAAGGGGTGATGTTGTTATTGCTGGTGCTGGGGTTGGAGAACTCCTTGACGATGCTGAAGAGTTCCTTGCTGTCGTGGGCGTTGTTGTCCAGTCGATCCTTCAGTGATTTCTTCTTGGTGGTGCGGATGAGCTGGTGGTGCTTGCGGGTCGCGTGTTTAAGGGCGGTCATGTTGTCAGTGGTCCGGTCGAGGAGCCAGGCTTTCTCAAGGGTGCGGCAGGTCTTCTTGGATTCCTTGAGTTCGTCAGTGAACCAGGGGGCCTTCTTGCTTCTGGGTTTGCTGGGAGGGTTCTTCAGTGGTGCAAGGTCGTCGGCGCAGGTGGTCAGCCACTGCGTGAAGTTGCGGGCTGCTTCGTTGGGGTCCGGTGTGCATCCCTCCCCTTTAAAAAACAGAAGGTCCCCATGGACGAGGGGTGGTTTGCCACAGGGCCTGGCCATGCACGGTGGGGGGTTGGCCTTATGTATGGTAATAAAACATTCTTTTACGGTAAAAAAAACCCTAGCAATTCCCTGAAAATAAACAAAGGTTAAAGTAATGCGATAGTTAGTTGTGATCAAAAGATCTGTTTCTGTTTTTTAAAAAAAACCCTTATAAATAAATTGAAAGAAAACAAAGGTTAAAAGAACGTTATAGTTAGGTGAATATGTCATTGACAACATTATTGTTTTGAACAAAAAATGGAAAAACAGAAATTCACCAGCTATAATTAGCACAACTAACTATAGCTTTTACTCCCCTATGCACTGCTCATGACCTCACATATTACATCACTCATGGCATGTTCTATGATATAATTTATTATATCACCGATGACATCTCAAATTACATCATCCTAGCTTCTTTTGCACACATAGGTCTATGAACATGTATACCTTTATAGCTATGAAAGTGAGTGTGACATAGCACAGAATAATAAGAAGCATTGTTATTGCTATCATAAATACAAGCTCCATATGTAAAGTAAGCTTGTGTTCTGTACAACATTGACCCTATGTTATACACTTCATGGGTAGTTGAATTCATGTTGACTCTGAACCACAGATAAAATGGTAACCTATCCTGCATACCGTTCTCAATCTGTATACAGCTGTTCAGGTAAAACCATGTTCCTCCAAATACTGAATGGCTGTTACATAGCTAATGCCCTACCACGGGCAGTCTTCATCTGTACCAAACCCCTGACAGTCACTGAATTAACACTAAGAAATTAAATGAGTGTGAGTAGAAAAGTGGGTATTGTACACTCTATGCAAAACTTGTCCATAGAACTATTCACTTAAAATAACCAAGGTCTGAAGGTGCTAAAGATCACACAAACTGCAGACTGACTGCTGTGGTGAACCACTTTACAGATAACCCATTTTCTGAAGCAAAACAAACACATGTAAATAGGTTAATACCTGGTGCACATAGTCTTCTATGTAATGAAGAAATTGTTATGCTGAGACGATTCTTTCTAATAAGTCTAGGCCGCTTACAATACTTAATATGTTTTACATACAGTCTGTTGGAAACTTTTTTTGCAGAGCCAACAAACTTGTGCTGAATGTCGTCAACTGTCACCTGTACACATATACACACACACGTATATATATGTATATTCACTGAAAAAACCATGGGTTATAGACCATATATAGTTAGGAATTAGCATTTACAAAACCTTATTTTACTCACACAAAACCATTGAAATTTCATATATAGTTAGTTGCACTAACTATATATCGCGCACCCGCAATCCACTGCTGATCATGTCACATATTACATCATTCATGACATGATCAGTGACATCACTGATGACATCACTGATGACATCTCAAATGACATCACTGATGACATCACTGATGACAACATCCAGTGACTGTATGTTTCTGAAAAGTCAAAATATGTCTTACATATTGAAGAATGAGTGAATGTATAAGTGTCTGGATGAAGGATTTAGTAGGTGCATGACTGACTGTATGAGTGAGTGATTAAATGTGTCTCACTGAGTGCATGGGTTAGTGACTAAACTGTCTTAATTTGTGCATCATTATATCTGTTGTTCTGTAAACTGCTGCATGTGTTGATCAGTAGCTTTATGATTAAGTATATGGGTTATTGATTGGTTGCCCAAGTATTTGTATGGGAGACTGAGTGTGTGTGTGGGTGGCTGGGAGGTGTATGACTCTGTGCATAGATGTGTGAGCAGTTGATTCACTAGATGTATGGGTTCAAAAGTGCATGTGGAAACAGCTGTATGGGCGGTTGACTGTGTGCATGAGTGTATTGGTGAGTGAATGGATATCTCAGTGCTACATGTCAAAGTAAGTACATATGTAAAACACAGTACATGTGAGAGTTGACATATATAAATAACTGTGCATAAGAGCCAGTGAATTTGTGAGTGGCTGTATGGATCATTGTGAACTTGTATCAGGGATTGTATAAGAGAGTAAATATGTGTTAGTATATGTTTGAATAAGTAAGGTGTGTATAACTGTATAGTTGAGGAAATGGAAGTGTGATTGATTCTTTGCATGACTGACTAGGTGTGTGAGTAACTCCATGGATGAGTGACAGTCTGTGAGTGTCTATTTACTCTGAGTGTATGTAAGATTATATTAGAGTCTGAAGAGGTTCACCGTATTATCACATGAATTATGTCATCAGTGATGTGATCAGTAATGTCAAATGAGATGTCATCAGTGATGTCATCAGTGATGTCATTTGAGATGTCATCAGTGATGTCATCAGTGATGTCATCAGTGATGTCATTGATCATGTCATGAATGATGTAATATGTGACATGATCAGCAGTGGATTGCGGGTGCGCGATATATAGTTAGTGCAACTAACTATATATGAAATTTCAATGGTTTTGTGTGAGTAAAATAAGGTTTTGTAAATGCTAATTCCTAACTATATATGGTCTATAACCCATGGTTCTTTCAGTGAATTTTCAAGGTTTTGTAAATGCTAATTCCTAACTATATATGGTCTATAACCTATGGTTTTTTCAGTGAATTTCAATGGTTTTTTATTAGCAAATATCAAAAGCTTTAAAATGTCAAGTACGTGGTAGGTAAAAACATTTTCGTGTTTTAAAGATGGCTCTGGGCAACCGTGGAACTCGGACGCTTGACTGCTAGGGCATGGGCCCCATTCCCAAAAGAGTCCCCTCAGCCTTGAAGATTCTACAACAGTCACCGGGACCCCCGACTCCCGTAGACTTCCGGTGGGGAGCGACTGCCATGATTGCTCGCGGAATGGCCACGACGTAGCCACGAGATGGTGGTGCTCTCATGCTGACGCCAGCTTCAGTCTGAAACATCCAGAAACACTGTAGACTACCAATTCGATCAGTTCCGGTGGAGCCCCAACGTGACCCGGTAGAGAAGAACTTGCCCTCCCCTCTTTGACTGATGGTTCTTGTTGCCTATCCCTTCTGTTGTCATTTAACAGAACTTTATGGACTGCTGAAAGGGGTTGTGTTCCGACCGCTGGTTGGTGGAGACATTTTGACTATATTCTGGACCTGCGTTGTTGCGTAATGCGTCATATGACGCGCCGCGTTAGCACACCCGGAAGTGCTCCGGTGCGCGAGGCGCAGCTTCCTGGAAGCGATCCAGGGCGCGGCGCGCAACGCGTAACGTAAGCATAACAGGTCATGTGACTTGCTAATAAAACTTTTCATTGGTTCATTTTACTTTTGTTTTTCTAATGATGGAAGGCTTGGTCATATGACCTAAAAATAACACTTTTCATTGCTTTCGAACATTTTTTTTTCCCAAATGATGAAAGCCCCACCTTTTTTTTTCTCACTCTGACTTGTAAAGCAAAGGACCCAGATGCATTTATAGTTTATCACTAACAATGTTACAGGCTAATGTATTTTCCCGGGAAATTTACAACTGTCCTGCAAGTAAAATATTCCTATTTCGAGAAAAAGAGCGTTTCTTCGTCCCATGAGGGAGCCGTTGAACAAGCTCGGCCTGCTTGTTTAGTCGCTGATAGGCCTGAATATCGGATTCTTATCGATCACTTTATGTTGCAGAAGTGGAAAACACAACAGCCCTTGACCATTTATCTTTACTGCGTTCCTGCGTATTATACCTTTTAACCGTCATGTAATCGGGCTGCTTTATTTCACTTGCCTTTTACTGATTTGAAAACAGTGGCTATTATTCAAAACTTTACCAATCTAGGTACCACTACCATGTTTTGTTTTAAAAACCTTTATTGTGAAAATGTCAGCATACAAATACGGGCCTATAACCATGTGGGCCGGCCACGGAGCAAACTGGAATCGTATATGATGAGGGGACATTTACACTGTAGAAGAACGTAACGGGCGGGCCATTAGGTTGCAAGAACTAAGGTGTCTAACAGTTGCGGAATCGGTGGACGTACATTTTATAATTAAAGTACGACAGAGCCAGTTACAATAAAATTATCTAGATATACATTTGCGGGCAAGTACCATGGGTGACGTTAATTCGAACTTTCAATAGTACAGTAATCAATAACACATCAGAACTTAATATCAATAGGGATGTCCAAATGTTCAATCAGTACTCGTCCCCGCCCGCCATGTGCTTCAAAACTGCATACGTATCTCGTGATATCAAGGTTGGGCAACCAGTACACAACAAGGAGTTACGAGTCCCATTTATACCGGCGCCATTTTGGGCGAGGCCGGGCAGGTCCAGGATATAGTCAAAATGTCTCCACCAACCAGCGGTCGGACCAGAACCCCTTTCGGCAGTCCAAAAAGGTTCCGTTAAATGACAACAGAAGAGATAGGCAACAAGAACAATCAGTCAAAAGAGGGGACGCTTTCGGGAATGGGGCCCATGCCCTAGCAGGCAAGCGTCCGAGTTCCAAGGTGTCCCAGGGCCATTTTAGTGGACCAGGCCCAAATCCAAAGAGCCGGCCGCCATTTTGAGAGTCCTGTTGCAGCCGCCTATCGCTGCACCGCAAGAGTGGGCGCAATTCAGCTGGATGGTGGGCGAGACGCTGTAGCCGCAAGAGCGGGCGCAACTCAGCTGGATGGCGGGTGAGGCACTGTGCCGCAAGAGCGGGCGGAACTCAGCTGAATGGCGGGTGAGGCACTGTGCCGCAAGAGCGGGCGGAACTCAGCTGGACGGCGAGTGAAACGCTAAGAGGCGCCCCACTGCAGATGAGGTGCCTCCACCTGGGGAGGCGGGAGAGGCCCGTTTGCGCCGCCTCCCCCCCCCCCGGGCACCCCACGCCGTCTTTCGGCACAGCACTGTAGGATGGCCACACCAGTGCAACTTGCTGGACACCACCTCGGTGCCATCCAGGTCTCGGCGCGTTGTGCTGCCTTCGGCCGCACAACGCGGGCGGACGGAACTCAACTGGACGGCGAGTGAAACGGTAAGGGGCGCCGCACTGCAGATGAGGTGCCTCCACCTGGGGAGGCGGGAGAGGCCCGTTCGCGCCGCCTCCCCCCCGTGCACCCCACGCCGTCTTTCGGCGCAGCATTGTAGGATGGCCACACCAGTGCAACTTGCTGGACACCACCTCGGTGCCATCCGGATCTCGGCGCGTTGTGCTGCCTTCGGCCTATTCGCACATCGGTCCGCTACTGATGCCGCCTCACAGGCCAACGGATTTTGTAGGCTTTTTATAGCCCACAGCCGCATAACAGGTCATGTGACTTGTTTGTAAAACTTTTCATTGGTTCATTTTACTTTTGGTTTCCTAATGATGGAAGGCTTGGTCATATGACCTAAAAATAACACTTTTCATTGGATTGAAACATTTTTTTTCCCAAATGATGAAAGCCCCACCTTTTTTTTTCTCACTCGGCCGTCCAAAAAGGTTCCGTTAGATGACAACAGAGGGGACAGGCAACAAGAACCATCAGTCAAAAGAAGGGAGGGCAAGTTCTTCCCTACCGGGTCACGTTGGGGCTCCACCAGAAGTCATCGAATTGATAGTCTACAGTGTTTCTGGATGTTTCAGACTGAAGCTGGCATCAGCATGAGAGCACCACCATCTCGTAGCTCCGTCGTGGCCATTCCGCAAGCAATCATGGCAGCCGCTCCCCACCGGAAGCCTGAGAGAGTCGGGGGCCCGATGACTTTTGTAGAATCTTCAAGGCTGAGGGGACGCTTTTGAGAATGGGGCCCAAGCCCTAGCAGGCAAATGTCCGAGTTCAAATGTGTCCCAGGGCCATTTTAGTGGACCAGGCCCAAATCCGAAGAGCCGGCCGCCATTTTGAGAGTCCTGTGGCAGCCGCCTATCGCTGCACCGCAAGAGTGGGCGCAACTCAGCTGAATGGCGGATGAGGCACAGTGCCGCAAAAGCGGGCGGAACTCAGCTTGACGGCGAGTGAAACGCTAAAGGGCGCCCCACTGCAGCAGAGGAGCCTCCACCTGGGGAGGCGGGGGAGGCCCGTTCGCGCCGCCCCCCCCCCCGGGGCGCCCCACACCGTTTTTCGGCGCAGCATTGTAGGATGGCCAGACCAGTGCGGCAACTTACTGGACACCACCTCGGTGCCGTCCGGATCTCGGCGCGTTGTGCTGCCTTCGGCCTATTCGCACAACGGACCGCTACTGACGCCACCTCACAGGCCGACGGATTTTGCCGACTAAAAGACAGACCAAAGCAGCCCATTGTTGCTTTGAGATGGATGTTGCAGCGGGCTGCCATGTAAATAGTTGTTTAAAATGTTTTTTTTTACGTGTTTACTTTGTTGGAGCGTTGTATATATTTATAAGTTATTAAAGTGTTATTATCCTACTACTTTGTTGGAGTGCTATATATTTTTAATGTGACACATAATTGTGAAGACTTTGATGTACAAAAAGGCATCCCTGGAATCTTCCGCTTCAGGCTCGGTCCCACACACCCTTACAGTGAGAATCCCCTCCCCAATCACAATACAGGATTGTTATCAGATAGTAGGAACGCGTGTGGTGTGACGGATCTCATGGGGTGGGGGCCTTGATCTACTATAACTCCTTTGAAGAGGGGTGATTCTTTACAGTTGGGGCCATAAACTACATCCGCAGGGCTAGGTGATAGCCTGGGACCAGCCTGGACAATCAGACACAAAGGAAGAGGAGTGTCAGAGGGTGCGGTAGTGAATAGGGTGAAAGGGAGGTGTCGGGCGGGCACAGGGTTTGATTCTCAGGGAAGAGCAGCGCAGATGGGGGAGGTTTATGGCCCATGCATGAGAGAGAGAGCGGGGGTGACCAGTGCGTGGGGGAGATGCTTGCGAGGGTGGGGAGCCATGCTGAGGATCGGCGGCGTGCAGAGAGTGGGTCTGGTCAAGGCATCTAAAATAGCTGCCGTGCACGACAAAAGTGTGGCATTGGAAAAAAGGCAAGATGGCGCAGACAATGTTTATCAATACGGATTAATTTATAACAGATATTTTTAACAATATATTTACTCGCAGTGACAAAATGGCGGTCAACACTCCCTGATTTCCTTCGAATCGAACGTTAACAGACGTCACGCAGCAAAAAAAACAAAACGCTCACGCGCAGCTGCTGGAAGACATGTATCAACATATATGAGCATCCTCAGCCACCCTCAGAAAACATAGGGGGTCAGGATACGTCTCCCGTACCCCCTTATACCCATTTCTCACATTTTTTTTCCTCCATCTTGTAATTTAATTAAAACGAAACACAAAATGGCGAATACCCGGTTCGCGAACCGGGAAGCGCTTCTACCACGAAAAATCAAATTTTTTTTATTTGCCCCACGGGACCCTTTAATAACCCCAACATCATTCCTAGGGGGTCAAGAGATGTCTACCTTGCCCCCTTTCCTTAAATTCCCCCTTCGTTTTTCTCCTCCTCTTGTCTCTCGATCCTACCGAGAGACAAGATGGCGGCCGTTCCGGACTGTTTAGGATGTTGACAGACACCGGAGAGCCAATCAGCTTCGCTTCGCAAAGTTCCGTAACGCGAAAAGTACGCGAACCGGAGCGCTACTCGGGACGCTGTCACAGATATATCTGTTTTTTAAAACGTTAATTTCTCAAAATTCACTGGAGCACATATATTGAGACCCAGCAAAGACACATCGGGCTAACAGTCCCTACAATTTTGCCAAGTTTCGTGCAAATCCATTCAGCCGTTCGAGCTAAAAGTGAGGCCAAACACCCTATGGAAAAATGAATGGGAAAAACGCGTTTTGGGACCCCCCTTTTTTCTCGGCCCCCCCTTAACGAACCCCCCCAAAATTTTCGGGGGCTGCTCAGAAACATAATGTGCCATTTTCCTGAAAATTTCAGCCGATTCCGTCCACAAACGCCAAAGTTATTAGACATAGAATTTTCAAAAGTCCCATAGAGAAAAAATCCTAACTATATATACCTACTGGCTATCGCCAGTAGGTAATATATATATATATATATATATATATATATATATATATATATATATACATATATATATATATATATATATATATATATATATATATATATATATATATATATATATAAAATATATTCACTAAAAAATCCATAGGTTTCAAGCAGGTTATAGTTAGGAATTATCATTTAAAAAACCTTAGAAATTCATCAGTAATGTCATTTGAAATGTCATCAGTGATGTCACTGACCATGTCATGAATGATGTAATATGTGACATCATCACCAGTGGATTGTGGGTGCGAGAGTTACAGTTAGTACAACTAACTATAACGGAGGACTTTCAATGGTTTTGTATGAGTGAAATGTCCAGCTAACTATAACACCCCTGAAACCTATGTTTTTTTCAATGAATTTCTAAGGTTTTTTTAAATGATAATTCCTATCTATACCCTGTTTGAAACCTATGGTTTTTTCAGTGAATTTGAAACGTTTTTTAAATGCTAATTACTAATTGTAATGTTCATTAAGCATATCTGTTTTTTTTCTATCTTTTTAAATTATCATCACGTTCTCAACATCTTAAAAACTGCAAATAATACCATTCTTCATAGTATTCCTTCCTCCAAGAAAATCGCCTCAAACCAGAACCACAACTAACATTATTGATATCCAAACTAGGCGTTCTCTTTGTAAAAAAACAAAAAAACACCACTTCTCCATATTATCAACAAGCCAAATCTGTAATGCTACCTAAAAAAACAGGCGATAGTTTCACTTACCACTAACAAATTAATACCAACATTTAACTAGTGTAAGGATGTGGACTATGTACTGTGTGAATTACATCTAACTCACACCCATATCTAAAGACAAATATGTAATAGAGGTACTAATTATGCACTTCCAACAGCCAACAACATCACAATACCTAGCGCCACCACCACTACAACTACCCCTCCTGACCTCTCCCCCTCTACTACCTCAAAGGCAGCGCAAAACAGGACAACGGACCTTCCAAAAATAACATATCCCCTCAACAGCACACTAGCACAATGTTCAGAGATGTGGCAATCAACTATGTATAAGGGAAGGAACTGGCACATCAACAATAATGTACACAATGCTAACACTACCGGTGATATGGTATACACAACTCACTATACAAACCAAAAATGTTTCCGTGTGTAGATACACTATTGAGACGTGTAGCGTACTGCCCAGTGGATGCAACCATATTATCTCAGATACTGGGGAATATTTTGGTCATGTAGCTGTGTTGTCTTCCCCCCCTTGAAGCAGAAGCGGAGTGGGCTGGTCCAATGTACGCAACTCCAGCGTAAGAGAATAAATAATTAGCCTACGCCTTGGGTGTGGTTCACTTCTGCAAAGAGAAAAGACTCTGCCACAGCGAAGGTCCTCACCCTGCCACGTGGCTGCCGCCCTGAGCACGTGTCTTCTCGATACAGGTCGATTGCGAACAAAGCGCCAAAGCACCGCAGACTTATGTCTGTATCGACTACTGCCTTTCGATCTACACTGCGGACAGCAGGGTTCACAACTTGAATTCAGCTTTGGATCTACACTACGGACAGCATTGAAGTTAGCCTTGATTTATGTAAGGGAGAGACAATTGTATTCTATGTCCTCAGACTTTGTTAAAATAAGTGACAAAAATTCTTCATCAATATCTTTGCTGACTACTGCCTTCGATCTACAGTGCGGTCAGTAGAGTTTACAACTTGATACCAGTTTCACGTCAGCACTACAGACAACATTGAATTCCGTCTCGATTTATTTAAGGCAGAGACAATGGTACTCAATCCTTCGATTTTGTTAAAGGATGCGCCAAAAAACATTCCTCAATGTCTGTACTGACTACTGCCTTCGATCTACACTGCGGACAGCAGGGTTCACAACTTGAATTCAGCTTTGCATATACACCACGGACAGCATTGAAGTTAGCCTTGATTTATGTAAGGCAGAGACAATTTTGTTAAAGGATGTGACAAAAAACATTCCTCAATGTCTGTACTGAGTCATCAGGAGCGCATCAGCACTACAGACAACATTGAATTCAGTCTCGATTTATTTAAGGCAGAGACAATTGTACTGTGTCCACAGATTTTGTTAAAGTATGTGACAAAAAAGCATTCCTCGGTGTTTGTGTCGACTACTGCCTTCAATCTACACTGCGGACAGCAGGGTTCCCAACTTGAATTCAGCTTTGCATCTACACTACGTACAGTAGGGAATTCAGCCTTGATTTTTTTAAGGCACAGATAATTGTACTCTATGTCCTCAGATTTTGTAAAAGGATGCAACAAAAAGAATTTCTTGATGTCTGTGCTAACTACTGCCTTCGATCAACAGTGAGGACAGTAGGGTTCACAACTTGAATTCAGCTTTGCATCTACACTACGGACAGTAGGGAATTCAGCCTTGATTTATTTAATGCAGAGACAATTGTACTGTATGTTTTCAGATTTTGTTAAAATAAGTGACAAAAAGCATTCATCCATGTCTGTGCTGACTACTGCTTTTGATCAACAGTGCGGACAGCAGGGTTCAGAACTTGAATTCAGCTTTGGATCTACACTACGGACAGCATGAAATTCAGCATTGATTTATTTAAGGCACAGATAATTGTACTCTATGTCCTCAGATTTTGTAAAAGGATACGACAAAAAGAATTTCTTAATGTCTGTGCTAACTACTGCTTTCAATCAACAGTGAGGACAGCAGGGTTCACAACTTGAATTCAGCTTTGGATCTACACTACGGACTGCATTGAATTTAGCCTTGATTTATTTAAGGCAGAGACAATTGTACTCTATGTCCTCAGATTTTGTTAAACGATGCAACTAAAAAAATTCCTCAATGTCTGTGCTATATACTGCCTTCGATCTACATTGTGAGGGTTCACGATTCAGGTGGAATGGCGATTGCACATGATGCATTCCATTAGGCAAGAGATATTGTACCAGTGCGACCCGCCCAAACCACGAATCATCGCAGGGTGCGCACACGCTGAGTTCTTCAAGTACCACTAACTCACTGCACCACAAGTCATCTCGCCGTGGCCTTATTAAGACAGAATTCACTAGGCAAAAAACATTGCTCCCAGTGCGTCTGGCCCATACCACGCATCATCGCTGGCTACGTAGACGCTGAGAGAGACACCTACCACTAACTCTATACAGCTCAAGTCAATGCCACATGGCTGTGGTCCCTTCCTGACGTCTGCCTCAGGTCTATACTGCAAACAGTAGGGCTCACAATTCAAGATTAGTACCGATGCAAATTGTGTAAGAGACTAAAATCGGTTAAGAAAACCAAATGCTCCCAATCTGCAACATCGCCACCAGACATATGTACCCATTTTGATAAAGTTAGAATGCACTGCGTAAAGTGCAATAGTTTAATTTGTTATGGGGAGCACTCAGTAGACCTAATTTGTAGAACAATTGATAACCATTGATGGTAGTTTTTTTCCCCCTAAAAGTACATGCAATCCAGTATGCAACATTCAATGCTTTGAGTGGAGCCCGTTCATTCCACGCATCATCGCAGGGTGAGCACACGCTAAACACCAGACGTACCACTAACTCAGTACACCATAAATAATCGCCACATGGCTTTATTAATGCAAAATTCAGTAGTCAAAAAGCATTACCCCTGTGCGGCCTGTCCGGACCAAGCATCATCGCAGGTTACATATACGCTCAGTCCCAAAGGTACTACTAACTCAGTGCACCATATTTCATTGCCACGTGGCCGTATTCAGGCAGAATTCAACTGACTCTTCATTCATAGAGTGTGGTACCAAACAAAGTATAACGTCCCTCAAACCAACACAATATCCCTTTAGTAGCCTTCCTTCAAAAACATTTTTTATATCAGTTCTAGGTTTAGTTGAAAAACAAAATTCATGCTGCAAGTGCAAAGGCACACTTAATGGCAGTCTTCACTGTGGACAGCACAGATCACAACTTGAACTATAATGTCCCTGAAACATACACATTTCGACAATGTATTCCATACATGTTTCATCTTTAATTTCAATCATGATTACAGATAATGCAGTCCAACCTAAGATCTACACTGCGGACACCAGGGTTTACAACTTAAATTCAGCTTTGGATCTACACTACAGTCAGTAGTGAATTCAGCCTTGATTTATTTAAGGCAGAGACAAAAAATACTCCTGTGGCACTGCTAGTATGCGCAAGCACCTTTAATCCCTGCATCCTGTGAACTATGCTCACAAAGAATGTAGAACACTGCGCCAAAATGTACCTCCACCACCGGCAAAACAAAGTCCCTCTGGGGCATCACCTTTAACATCGCCACCAGACATACGTCCCCATTTTGAGAAAGTTAGAATGCACTGCTTGATATGCAATCATTTAATTTGTTATGGTGAGCAATCAGTAGACCTAGTTTGCAGAGCAATTGATAACCATCGATGGTATTTTGTTTTCCCTCAAAGTTCATGCAGTCCAGTATGCAACAGTCAATGCTTTGAGTACAGACTGCTCGAACCACGCATCATGGCAGGGTGAGCACACGCTGAGCACTAGACGTACCACTATTTTAGTACACCCTAAATAATCGCCACATGGCCATATTAAGGTAAAATTCAGTAGCCAAAAGACATTCTTACCAGTGCGCTCTGCCTGAACCACACATCATCGCAGGCTCCACACAAACAGACCCTACCTTAATGCACAACAACTCATGAACCCTTTACAATAGAATCTTCTGTGTATTATTTCACATATGGTGCTCCTATCTACCTTTGTACAGCAGAAGTCATAAACAGTTTATGATTGAATATCTGTGTATGATATCATGATTACTATTCTACTTGTTACTAACAGCAACGTAATTTAATGGAGTCGTGCACACGTGACCGTACCCACATCAACTATCTATCTGTGTCTGTGTATTTATTATGTTTGTAAAATGCTGCTCCTGCGCCCTACCACATTATATTGTGCTGTAAACAGCGTATGCAACCATCTTACCTCTGCCAGTAACAGAAACTTTGATTATATAACTTTCTCTTGCTCATTCTACAAATACGAAAGTACAAAGTGGATCATTACAATACTGCAAAGTAAGTGTATAGTCAATTTATAATTGTGTGCTATTTCCTTTTTTTTAGCATATTTATATAGCGCGAAGTCGACCCAAAACTATATCAGCATTTTACATGAGCACAGTATTTACAGTACATTTTCAGGCACGGGTACGTTACGTAATTTCCCTACAATAACAGGATGTGGACGCACCTCGAACACTGATTTCCAGCACCAAGTTCGACAGTATACCTGAATGACCACATACGTATATATATATTAACTGCATTTCATGTGCCAAAAACTGCAACCTAAAGCATTCACAGCCCTGTATTACTACAGCTACAACACTCCACTGAATGTACAACAAATATTCATATTCACAGAAATGCGTCATGTCCACCATCTTTTATGTGTGCAACTATGGATGAATATAAGGTCAGTAATACCCCGTACCTTCCATGTTGCCATGTTGTGGGACTTTACAGACATAATGACACATTTGCATTTAGGACCCGGGTGACGGCAGTACTACAACACGGACACCCAAATCAGTTGATTTCTCATATAGCTCATGACGGAATCACGCCCATAGCCCGGAGTCATCATTCACAGCCTTGTGCAGCACTGGCATACGTCAGTCCAGCCCACTCCGCTTACGCTACCAGGAAAACACAACAACACTACATGGCCCAGATTTCCATTGTAGCAATTTCTTACTTCCAGGTCTAGTTGTCAGAACGGCACACACACACTCCGCCATGGCTGGTATACACCCACACCACACCCATCCAGCACATGCGTCACTACACACGTGACCCTACCAATAAAAAAGACGGGGCGCAAGTGCTTTACGCCATTTTAGAGTTGCTCCCATCGCAAGCGCTGTGATGGCTCATCCTAGTGGCTTGGACGCCTCATGTAGGCCTGAACTATTGAACAAGAGGGCCCACTACCACGTGCGTGACCTCTTTGGTCACTGAGTTAGTGGTATCGCAAGGACTGAGTGGGTGAGGAACCTGCGATGAAGATAGGTGCACGAGTATGTCCTTTGCCATAGTGATATCAAGACTCAGCACCAAATCTGAGACTTCATGGTAGCAGAGCGGGACTGCATGATGTAGAATGTACCCTGTCCGCGAAAAGGTGAGCAGTTAGGCCTGGGTGCGCAGCGGACAGAGTAGATGGGGTGCAGCAGACTGGATACAAAAAGCCGATGCAGCGATTTAGGCGTACGCAGTCCTTTATACTGTATCTTATTGCATGTGTATTTTTTTTCGATGGCAGGAAAGTTTTTATAGTTGGTCAAAAGTCCGTTGCTTGTGATGATTAAAACCACGTGTATCACTGCGCAACACTTGTTTTCACAACCGGATGGAAAAGATTACTACTCTACTAATTCTTCATAAATCGAAGCCCATTAAACAAGTTGGAACTGTACAAATAGTTGTATTTTTAATACGGGAGGGAAGGTGTGTGAAAGGGTGATGTTATTCTACTCCACATTAAGATAGTGACAATTACCAATCATAACATCTTTCTTTTACTATCTTTTAGATGTGGAGCTTCAGGGTGCACTATGTCCTGGCATGTGGTGGAAACACACTGTTGACAGAAAGGTGAATAGCAAATTTTCTTTTCAGTCTCTCTCTCACTTCCTCTCTCCTTTGATAAACAAATGACACACAATCTTATCTTCCTTTTTATCTAACAGGTTGTGTTTCACAAATTGGCGTTCCCCCTCAACACCTCCAAAGCTCAAAGTTGGAGGATTCTGCGATGATGCGTGGCCATCGTAACAACGCCTGAGAAGGCTGCTTCGACACGTGGTGGGCCCTGTTTGAATCACGCCAATGGCACAAGGTGAGCAAAGAAGCTTGTTTCCGAAGCAACGAGAAGTCACCTGTGGGCCGAGAGAGTGGATAGTGTACAGCAGCTTGACTGTGTAGGAATGTACAATTACCTTCGGGCAGTGAGAATGGATAGGTTGGAACAGTCTGGTGCGCAAGAAAAGGCACTCACCTCCAGACTCTGGGAGTCAATGGGGTGCAACAGTCTGGGTACGCAGTAATGAGAACTCACTTCTATGCAGTGGGAGTGCATGGGGTATAGTACTCTGGGAGAAAAAGAGCGCACAGACACCACCTTGCAGTGGAAGTTGATGTAATACAGTATCCTGAGTGTCCAAAGGCATACAGCAGAAATATACTTGTGCAGTTGTATGTACTCTGCTATGACTAACTTTATACTATCTTTCAGATCACTAAACTTGAGGGTGCACTATGAACCGGCACGTGCTTGGACACACATCGGAGGCAAAAAGGTAAGCTACGAAGATTTTCTCCAGTATTAACACTACCTCTCCTGCTTCGTCTATTACTTTCTCTCTCTAACACTTTCAATGTTGTTTTTTCTCTCTTTCTATCTCTCCTTCTCTCTCACATTGTTTCTCTTTCTCTTTTCAAGTTATGAACGCTGCTGTCCACTCTGAAGATAAAAAAAGTAAGGCTGAATTTAATACAGTCTGCAGTGTAGTAACAAAGCAGACTTCAAGTTGTGAACTCTGTTCGACACAGTGTTTACAAAAGGTAAGCAGAGCGGCCTGGATACACAATGCCTCCAATTAAATGTATTGCAAATAAACAATATTGTCCGGCATAATGACGTGATCTCTCACCTAATTCTGTCTCATCTATGAATCATTTTAAAGACCTGCTGGACCATACTGTAGATCTGACACAGTAGGCACTTCCCTACAGACACCTCTTCAATGCGGGCCTATGAGAAGGGTAGGATGTATCAGGCACCCTGCAGATGTGCAAATAACCAAATATTGCCAAGTGTTATGTTAATTTGTGATCTTTGAGCTCATTCAGTCACATTGTTCTAATTTTAAACATTTCATTTTTGTTTTGCAGGGATGTACCCTCCTACCATTGAAGTCTATCTCACATTTTGATTATTATATTGTGTTATGTTTAAGGTACGTTTTTAGTTATTTATTTTTGTTCTAATAAAAGTTAATAAAAGAAAGTATATATGTCTTCTTTTTCTGACAACATTTCACTATTATTTAGTGTGATAATCATATGCTTAGAAAACATTAAACAATAAAAAGTACAAATGATGTTTAAAACTAGAAGTATAATACTGAGGCTAACTCTTTACCAGCTCTTTACCAGAGTCTGTAGCTGCGATTAACCGTTCCTATGGAAAATGTAAAAAACTCCAGCACAGTTACTGTTTGGATTAGCAACATTGTGTGGTGAACTTGTGACCTAGGTACTCACTTAAGTGTTCCATGAACTGTTACTATGGTTTGGGGGTAGGGTTGAAAGGTACAGGCTGTACAGAAACCGGTATATTTACCCAGGATCCTCTACATGACAGAGGGGAAAGCAAACTGAGACAACAGAATACTGCGGAGCAGATTTACAAGCCCCTTGTGCCACTTTCGCATCACTTTTCCCATGTTAAAAGTGGCGCAATAGTGACGCAAGGGACTTGTAAATCTGACCCTACGAGCAAAAGAAGTACACAACTCTTCGAATTTTTTATCGATCACAATTAGACAGTGTTGCTTCACGATTCACAGTGCACTTCACTAAATACTTTGTGCCTATTTAAATGGGAGATGGGATTGTCGAAATTACAAAACTTAGGGGCATATTTACAAGGACGGCGTTAAAATTATCGCCACTTTAACTGCAGCAAACTTCAACTAAAACGGTGATAATGGACTTCAAAATCCTTTGTTATCTTATCGGAAGATTTTTCAACACTGCTGTTTGCTATGGCAGAGTGAGAGCACTTTGAAAGAAAACCTACTCTCTCTCTATGGGGTTCTCTTCCATATTATATTGTCATAGTAACACCTACCTTGCCACTGGGAACGCCTACATTTCAACTCATTGGAGATATGAGGCGAGCTGGTAGCAAACCGGCTGCTAACTTGTGTTAATGCATCTTAGCATCGCCTAGTGTAGTGTAGTTCCTATATTCCCAATAGGCTCTGCGCTATGGAATAATATATACTATAGTTTAGACGTAGGACTGAGGTCGACTAGGTCTCTATCGAATATATTAAACTTAATTGTGAGTGCCAGCTAGCTCAGAGGTCACTAGAAACGTTCTCGAATTCACAAGAAGGGATTAGTTTCTGGCAACCGCATAAACATGACAACTTTGTTTCCCCAGGATAAGAAACGTATCTCTAGAGTCGCGGAAACAATAGACAACTATTTCACTCAGTCAATCGTGCATACTTCGTTTCACCAGAGGTGCAGAGAAATAGAGAGACGGGCGTTTTCAATAAAAGTATTTATTGAACAGTCTTCTTTCTTAAGCATAGGAAATGAACTGCTACTATCTTAATACTGGTTGCAAAGTATAATGCATACAGTATGAAGAGTATTATAAAATAATACTGTAAAAGCATGGTATGGTTTCTAAGCCATATAAAATAGCATAGAATACATACATTAATAAATAATGACTAAAAGTACTCAACTGGTGCTTCTAAAATACGCCTACCCCGGTGTACCTAACCTAGGTCTAGTACGAGGGAAGAAGTAAGTGAGGTGTAGCTTACGTTTAGTATTCTTTTGCCAAGAATCTTATTCCAAGAATTCTCTAAGGGTCTAATCAGCTCAGTACCTTGGTTTAGAATGAAGGAGGTCTTGTATCTCTCTCTCAGGACTCGATTTCCCAGCAACCCGCAAGGGTAGCCTGGAAACACTGGTGCTGGATTTCTCAGCAGGAGAAAAGACAGCGTCTCTCTCAGTGCGTCAGCTGGAGGGTCGGCTTCCTTCGGCACTTGCTGTAGCAGGGCGTCGGGCAAGTAGATAGTCAAACTGCTCCAAACCACTGTGTGTTTGCCTGGGCAAATGTGGGCATATTTATACCATGCCAAGTTTGACGTAAGGTTGGACATAATAACGTCATCAAAGACTCAGTTCTTTGAAAACTCCATGAGTTCTTGGATAAATCAATATTCAAGCAAGGGGAAGTCCCTGACTGCTGAAGGCGGGTTTTTCCAAGAAATCGTTGTGGATTCTCAGAACTAGTGGAAGTAGCCATGCCGTATTTGAACTGCATAGGCTAAGTCTAAATATGGTTATGATTTCTATGCCTATGTAAGGATAGGGTGATTTATACTTATATATGGGCATAAATTGGCAAAATTACACTAGGGTCCTAAATTCATGTACAATACCCACTCCACTTTATTAAGTTCAACATTACTAAATTATAGCTACTGAAACATATCTAAAGCATGTGTTTACAGTCCCACCCAAAATACAAAATTTGCATTTGAAAAGGCTGTACATGAAATGAGCATAAACTGTACGCATTTGAGAAAAGTGTTTACATATACGATATATAGCATAAAATGATTAATGCTAACCTAATGAATCACGAAATTTCATTTATGAAATGGCCCTTAAGTACAGAAAAAAGGTCGAGACCATCCCATAGTAGAATATATAAACTGTTTTGGTTTTGAGGACAAGGCCAAATATTGTCTCTAGGAAGTGTTCAAAAGAATTCATGTTCTCTAAGAATAGTTTTACTTTAGCAGATTACTCTGTGCCATAAATAGTTCTAATTTGGAAAAAGTTCAAAATGAATCATAGAAAAATAGAGTCCCAATTTAGAATGTTTGTTTTGAAAAAGCGAAGGTCGGATTTCAGAGTTCATGGAACGCTGTGCTCAAGATAAAAAAGTTATTCTCGGTGTCAGGAGAAAACATCAGATCGTCTAGGCTGGCAAAGAAACCGTCTACCATAGTAGGCGAAAGTGGAATTACTTCATCAAGTAGATCAAATGTGCACAAATGAGAAGCATCGCTGTCAGCGTTATCCGCATTAGCAATGTTCGCAGTAGGTGGTACCCGTGTGCCTGTTGTTCCACGTATCTCACCCTCAGTTAGACTTGCCGGTGAGACCTCAATGAATGCCGTCATCAGAAATGGTAGCCGTTGGGGGCAACACGATGCATGAGTCGTTACCAGACCTAGCACGGCGTCAACATCCAATGGCAGTACTGATGGAAGTGTAAGACAGATGTCCAACACGCATTCTTCTCCGCAAAGCAGGCATCGTAGAACAGGTAAAATGCAATCTTGCCAGATTGGTCTGAATTAAAAGAACCAAGTGGTATCCAGATCTCTTAAACGAGCCAAGCCAAGAATCTATGTAATCCTTTCACGATACCGCATGGCTAGGAGGGCTTGTTCCATGGTAGTCTGGGTATCGTTGGTGACTGGACTTGCCATATCGGAGCAGAAGGAATAAAAATAGAATTCCTGCTGTGAGTCCCAAAATGAGATGCAGGCCGCTGAACACAGAGTGCACAAAATTTGGAAAAATGCTGAGGACTGCTTCAAACGGTGCTAACAGTCCCGACAAAATCGTTTTAAATACATGTGCGATGCCACTGGTATCAGACATGTTTAAGATTTGACCTAACATTTCTGCGAAATGTACTGGGCAGTTTGTTGATAATAATGCATGTATCTCTGCAGAAGTCCTTGCAACTTGCAGATCATAAGTTTCTCTGGATGAGGTCAATGGCACAGTTTTCCCAAAAGAATGGCTTTCATTCTGCTTAAAGTATCAATTAGTATAGAAGAGATATTCAGTGAAGGCCATAACGCCGACTCCCTATCTGTATTGCTTTTTGGAAACAATACTTGCATACAACAAGTGATCCTGGCTGACACACTAACTAGATGCGCTTTTCCTGGCAACATGCCACAACAGCTGTGATCATTGAGCTTAACGTAGCTGCCATTGGAAAGCTGTCTGAAAATTGGTTCTATCACCGCTGCTGGTGAACCGTGCAGGTGGCAATAAAGGTTATTTGAAGAACCCTTGCAGGTTCCGTGTAATTAATACCTTGACACAAAAGTGTACCGCTTAGTGAGTTCTTACAATTTTTACCACTAAGAAATACCTCCTTTCCCCCACTCCAACATTTGTGTGTGTATGGTCAATTCCAGGTAGACTTGATGTATTCTTTACCCAACCTTTCATACATGCCTGCTGGTATGTCTCTTAAGCAATACTGAAACTGGAAAATCGTCACTGGTATCATGATGGTGCTGTGCATTATCCATTCTACGACTGCTTTCTCCGAAACAGTTAATGGTAATCTTTCCAGTTTTTCAATGCTCAGCACCGTATAGTCTGCTCCTCTTTGTGCCAAAGAGATTTGTTTATTTGTAAGGTAAAGACAGTAAACAGTGACGTGGTGTTGATTAGACGCCATGGCACATAGCCTGAATGGAGATTTTGTAACGTCCAGCCTAGCAGCATTATAGAACGTAATTGAGACTGGCCATTTTGCAGCATTAGCAAGTCCTGCTTTATTATGTCAATGGCAGATGATACAATGCTGTCCAAAGAATACATTCTGGAGGACAGAGTCGTTAACCCATTGTCCTCTACAGAGAGAGCTTTCTCTAAATTAATACGATCAATTTCTCGTATTCTTTCTGCAGTTTCCATTTGCGTGATTTTCCATGCTTCATTGTAAGCAGAATATATACTGGCGTACATGAAACGTTTTTGACGTGGCATACGAGGTCCAAGTAAGAAGTCTCGTAAATCAACGCCGTCTTTAAGTAAAGATAAGTATTGTTTAATTTCTGGAAGTTTGGATTTCTGTAGCCACTCAAGGCATAGTTTTCCTACACTGTAGGTTGTTACTATCCCTGGATGTTGTCTCTGGGAATATCTTGGATCTGGTCTATTCACTGTGAACCCTTGTGTTTTGTTCAGGAATCTATCTTGACAGTTATTCCTGTCTATGGGCCAGATTAACCATTTTTTTCAATCAGGATTAGTTCTGTTGTGTTGTAAAATCTGTTACCTCCTCATCTGCAGTGTTATTACTGTCAGCCGTGGGATTAGGTATGGACGGTTTATTTAAATCTTTTATCTTAGCCAAGCCAAGACAAGATGTTTGTTGAATTGTATCATTTAAAAACATTATTTGTTCTGGAATAATGCAGGCTCTGAATAAGGCTTCTAAACCCTGTACCTGCCAGTCTTTTGTGCCCCAAATGGTTTTTGTCTCAATGTTGTCTTTCCAAAAGTCAAAACCTAATGTAGACAACTGAGCATAAAAGTTTGCAGAATAAATTTGTTTAGTATTGGTCAACATGTTTTTCATTCCTGTCTTATTCACATTTTTGAAATAAAACATTTCTGGATTTGTGATATTAAACCCTGAGAAGGATGTTGTGGTCCACCGTTCGACACGGTGGACCACACTATCCTTCTCCACCGTGTCGAGCAGGCAGGCATCCAGGGTACCGCTCTCGAGTGGGTCAGGTCCTTCCTGACTGGAAGATCTCAGGCGGTTCGTCTAGGACCCTATACTGCAACAAAAACCCTTACGTCTTGCGGAGTCCCCCAGGGCTCCTCCCTTTCACCGCTCCTGTTCAATCTATACCTCCAGTCGCTGATCCACTCCCTTCAGAAATGGGACATTATTGTCTATAACTACGCTGACGACTTACAAATCATTCTCCCGCTCAATTCACCTCATACCATCAACACGTTCCACGCAGTCATGATCCACATCCAGTCATGGATGAACCAGAATCAATTGAAGCTCAATCCCGGGAAAACCGAGCTCCTCCTTCCCGGACTAAGTCATGCCCACTGGAGCCCTCAGTTCTGGCCCTCGGAGCTAGGCTCCCCCCCAGCCCCGGTAAAATCAGTAAAGAGTCTGGGAGTGATCATTGACGCTGAACTCTCCCTCAGAGCCCAAGTCGGAGCGGTAATTTCATCCTGCATGTACCAGCTTAGAAAGATCCGCAAGGTCCGTCACTTGCTCCCTCCTGCCGCACTCACCCAAGTGGTCATCTCACTTGTGCTCTCCCGCCTGGATTTTTATAACTCCATCTACTACGGCCTCCCACAATCCCTGGTACATCGCCTTCAAGTCGTCCAGAATCAAGCGGCCCGTCTAATACACAAAATCCCCAGATGGCATTCGGCC
This sequence comes from Lissotriton vulgaris, assembly GCF_964263255.1. NCBI lineage: Eukaryota > Metazoa > Chordata > Amphibia > Caudata > Salamandridae > Lissotriton > Lissotriton vulgaris. Next base: position 502,289,603 of record NC_141689.1, on the reverse strand, counting down.
AAACCTTTACTCCTCAGTCTGCACTGGCTCCCAATAGGCCAGAGGGCAGCTTTCAAGGTGGCCTGCCTTACCTTCAAGGCGCTTCACTGTTCCGGTCCCGCGTTTCTGAAATCTCTTATCTGTCCCCACTGCCCAACGCGAAACCTCCGTTCAGCCCACTGTCATCTGTTAGTCATTCCCAAAACTAAAACCAAGAAATTCGGCGGTCGCCGTTTTTCTTATCTGGCTCCCGGGCTTTGGAATCTTCTCCTTCTCTCCATCAAATCCTCCCCTTCCCTTCTGAATTTTAGGAAATCGCTCAAAACCCACCTTTTCCCTTCCCTGGGCTAAAATTCCACCACTCGTCTCCTCCCTCATTCACTCTGTCTTATAGCGCCAGGAAGCCTATGGCGTCAGTGCGCTTTATAAATTGCACCTAAAATAAGATAAGATAAGAAGTATGGAAACTTTTCATAAAATGTTTTTGAGCTACCCTTTGGTGGCTTTGGACAATGTTCCCATTGATTATAAGTAAAAAAAAGTCTAGGGTTTGCAGATGTATGCAAATAATGGTGACCATAATGATTAAAACAATACATTTGTTCATAATCTGTTGAACCTTCTAAGTATTCATGTTTTGTAAATTTAGCTGACATTTCTAAATCTGTCATCATATTATTAACAGTTTCAAAGTCCCAATCATCAGAAAATGTGCTGGGTGAGACAAAGTCACTCAAAGAAACCTTAAACTGGTGTGGAATCTTCAACAGTTCCACCGCGCCATAAATGTCATATTCAGTTGTGTCCCATGCTATACCACCAGGTATAGGAACGGCTGTGATGTTCACTGATGACAGGTCTCTTCGTTCACGATGAGATGATTTGTGAGGTTTCAGGAGCAAGTTGATGTTCTTACTTGCTGTGTCCATTGTACTGTATTTTCCATCTATCATCTTTCCCAAACTTAAAACAAGAATGAGCCAAAGCAGGAGAAAAAGTACACCTAACACAATCCAAAGTTCAAACCATGGTGAAACCAGATATGTTTTTTCAAGTTGATGAAAGAGTTCTGTTATTTTTTCTTTGAAAGTTTTTTTTTCTGGCGTATTTTCAGGTTCACTAGGATCCTCAGAAAATGTTGATGAAATAGCCAGAGGCAGTTCTGTCAATTGTTGAAATTGCATCAGGATTGTTTGGAATTGTTGGAGCTGCTTCTTCCTTTGTCATATTTGTATAGTCAGAGGCTATATCATTGTAGACAAGAGTTTCTTGATGAACTGTTTTTTGGGTCTCAAGAGGTACAAGTTCCATGGTATTGTTGCATAGTCCTTCATTTCTTACTGCAGGTTTATCAAAGGTGATAAGTCTTTCAGTCTGAACCTCTTGGATTGTAGCAAGCAGGGGCGGCTGGTGTTAAAGGGCGAAAGGGGCGTTGCCCTGACATCACGGGGGAGGGAGAGGGAGAAAAACCTACAAGCTGCTAAAAAGCTAATTGTTGCTTTTGACTAGAGCTGCTCGTAGGCTTTTCTCCCTCTCCCCCCTCGCCCGCGCCTCCCCCCCCCAGATGGCAGGGCAACATGGTCTTTTATGAAGGATTATTGGTAGGAGTACCTGATTGCGCATGTGTGACCAGCGTTCGTAATGATTCTCGGCCAGACCAGACCAGTGACATCACTGTGGAAGGCGTGTCCAGTTTTAGAAGTGATGAACAGGCTTACTTCTGGGCGTATACTGCTCTGGCCCAAGGCAGGGTCTTAAGAGTTCTATTCATTTGATGGTAAAGGGAGGGGCAGACTCATGGGGACAAAGCAGAAGTAGGTGGCTACCATGGGCAGCCGGCCTCGCCTCCTCCATTTCTTGTGTGGCTTGTATTGGCTGATGAGGCCTGAGGGGTGGAACCCAGCAGCTTTCGATCCAGAGGACAGGGAGTGCTGCTGTGCACGTGACATGTTCTGTTGCTGTGGCAGTGCTACACCATGCAGTCTGTTAGATAGGCTACCTCACTAGTAAGTAGCTTGCTTTTAATATACTTGGTATATTGTTATTTTAGCTTAAGATAGAGCATATGTAGAAGTCTCTGCACTGCCGCAGCAAGCCTATCATTGTTAAGCTTATGCAAGCTTTAACCCCGGAGGCTCACTCCTCAATGCTCCTGGACTGATATGTTTGCTTCGACGTGTTTTTTGGTTCGATGGGGCTTTGGTCAGAGCCCCTGTAGAGCTGTATTCTCACCCGCTTACCTGTTTAGCCGAGCCTACGCATCGCAGCATGCCTGTCTGCATATTGCTTGCATGCGGGGCCTGCCCTGCGGCGAGACCTCCTTGTTTTTCCTGCACGGTTAAGACTTGCCTCAGACGTTGCTGAGTGTGTGTACAGTCCGGATTACGCAAGAGCTCCTTTACCTCAGTCACTTAAGCATGAAATACCAACATAGCAACCCCATGAGTAGCTGCTGCACAGTCCAGGGCTGGGAGGGAACCAGGAAGAGCTGCAGCGCGCGGAGGCGTGGCTTGGCTGAGGCCCGCGCGAGGGGTAGGGGGTGCACATGTTAAAAAAATACATTTCTTACCTCCGACGCACTCAATCCGGTGCATCATTTATAAATGCATTTTCATTAATATGCGGTGACTGTTCAACTCACACCAGTCAGTCTGATCAGACTGTGTGTGCGTCGTATTTTTTTGGCAAGTAGCAACTAACTATTGTAGTGTGGGAATGTATGTTATTTGTGTGACATAATATGCTTTTCTGACCGCCGTTTTATAAAAGAACACCTATTGCTTTACTGTGTCACATGACATTCAAAAGTTACTAAATGGCGGCACAATCAGCTAGGCCGGCTGGGTGAACTGAAAGTTCAACTGTGAATGCAGCTCTCCAAATTAAGTTTAAACAGCTCGGGGTAACATGAAACCGCTGAAGAGAAAGACATCCTTTGATCAGCCCCTCGCATTCATCATAACATTAAGGTCAGTATGTCTGAACCCTCCAAACCCATCCATTTAACTTAAGCATGAACTATAAACCAAACCAGGCATCTTAAGAAGAAGTACAACCCCTTGACTGCCACTGTCTGCAACTTGAAGGGGTCCCTGCTGAAAGTGGCGAGGGGCCCCTGAGGCTCTCAGTCCCATATCGCACAGATAATAGCATTTAGCTGAAAGGAGGGTGGACCCCTGAAGTGTGAGGGGCGAAGCAGGGGCCAGATTTGTCTGGACATAAACACGGGGCTCGTAACTGGCACCAGGACATATGACATGCTGTAGTCTGCTCTGCTGTAGTGTAAACCATATGGCATGAAGATTATCAGCTTTACCAACCACATGCAGTGCAGAGACAACCCTGTTTGCAGGTAAGGTAAGATAATTGAAACCCTTGCTTGTCCCACTAAACTATTTTATTTCAATAAGATATGAAGCATTTTTTATGTTTATTTTCTTTAAATAGTTCCAGGCTGCACTTTCACCATTCCTTTATAAACCTTATTGCTGCCTCAAATTAGCTCCAAATAGTACCATTTCCCCCACTCTACTTTAAAAATGTCCCCGTGATTAGAACCCCCGTCAACTCACCTTATGACTGTTGGAGTTGCTTGCTTCGCTAACAGCAAAGCACTTACCCCCAACTTTTACGCCCCACCACTTTCAAAAGTCACCATCCACCACTGGTAGCAAGATTAGGTCGTCTGCTACATCTTGGGAGTCCACTGGGCCTACTACTTATTATCGGCCACATGATGTGGTTTGACCAGGTCGATGGACACAACTCTGTTCTCCCTTTTACCACCAAGTGGCAGTAGTAACACTGATCTTGTTCCGTGGATTGCTAAGACAGGTACTGCTTTTCTGTAAGAAGGCATAAATTATTTCTTCACCGCTATCTTTTCCCTGACTAGATCCCCAATCTTTGGAATCCAGACGGGTTTTGCTGGGACAGGTGGTTTTCCTTCAGTGGTTGTTGGCTTTTGCGCTGTGTTACTCAGACTTCTTCTTGATTCATTTAAATCCTGTAAAACAGCCAAACGATCTTTGATATCAAAGGGTTGTTGTTCTACCACTGAAGTTTGACAATCAAGGTCTTCGATAATCATTCTAGTACCAAACAGTAATTCATGTGGCGTGATTCCACCCAGAAAATTTCTTGGTAGATTGTTAAGACTACATTGGACACTTATTAGATGTTTAACCCACCCATCACCCGAACCTAATACCCTAGCTGTTATAGATTGCTTTATGTCACGTTTTTTTCTTTCCACTACCGCATTTCCCTCAGGATGGAATGGACTTGAGTACCGCAATGCAACGCTCGAGCTGGCCATGGCCTCTTTGTACGCTTGAGAGCTAAACGCAGGACCCTGCTCAGAATGTAGCGTGCCGATTGCGTATGTGCCGATAAAGACTCGCAAATCTTTTATAACAGTTCTGGCGTCAGCCGAGCGCTGACGTCCGCATGTAGATAGTCTAATGCTGTCTAACAATGGTGTCTGAACTGGGCTGGCTACACTGTAGTCAGGTATCTGGTGGTTTTCAAAGCTATGATCTCTGTAACAAACATCGCAATTAATTCCAAATTCGTAAACTTGGACGCTCATTCCTGGCCACCAGTACATCTCTTCTAACTCTTTTAGAGATTTTAAGATCCCCTGATGTGTCAGACCATCTCCATTTGTGCTTCGTGAACCAAGCACCTCTCCGGTTCCTGTTTGGAATTACTCTGTCCCCCACTCCAGGGATTCGAGCAAAAGGAACGGAGTTTGCATCAATTATGTATGTATATGTGAGTGGATAGTTTAGAGGTAATGCTGCATAGCTACGTTTCATTGAGGCTCTTACTGCTAGCAATGTTTCACCGTCTATTTCCTTTTTAGGATGAGTGATTGTAGCTACGGAAGCCGTTTGCACAGCTGCCTTCGCGGTCTCATCGGCCAATGAATTTCCTGCAACGTGAACGCCATCACGCTGATGACTCAGTGTATGAATCACGTGTGTCTTTTGTAATTCTTTCTGTAATAGAACTACTTGTTCCCAAAGCATTTTATGCTTAATTGTGCCACCTTTTGCGTCTTTGAAACCGATTTGAACCCAGTTCTGCAGATATTCATTGTAAGACTGGAAGCAGTAATACGAATCGCACACTATGAGTGTGGGGAATTTGCGATCTGTATTTTCAAGCACCATCTTGAAAGCCTGTAGTTCAGCTCGCTGAGCTGTACAGTCACCGAGTGATTGGGTTTTAGTAACCATAGGTCTGAATTTACCTTCGTGCCAGCGACCTTTAACAATCGCGTACGCAGCACTATAGGCTTGTTTACCCCGAATTGCGGGCTGTGCTGATCCGTCTGTATAAATTATACAGCCGTAATGTTCTAGAGGCAGAATCTCGGTCGGCGGAGGACATTCGTGTTTGTATTGTAGGAATTCTTGTGTTTTTAAGTAGGGGTCAAAAACGTATTCAACGTCTGTTGTAGTAAGAGAATTAACCCATTGTATCCACCTTGGATATAGGGCTTTAGCATTCGGAATGCTTGCCTTCGTCACTGCCTCCAGGGCATGTACAGGTGTAACGATCATTATGCGTTTTCCCTGCGCGAGAGCTCTCTCTTTTGCTACTGCAGTTTGAACCTCTGTCAGAATTTTTTCCGTAGAAGTGAATTTCATTTCAGCTTGTGTGTACAAGTGTGATTTAAATGCTATTGGTACCTTTTCACCTTCATTAAAGGTCAGGTATGTGAATCCGCATCTCCCTGGGATGATTCGGATCACAAGGTTGCACACGTTGTCGCGTGTCTGTAATTGTGTTTTTGCTAACATGTCTGTTTGCACTGAACGCAAATTTTCTGTGTGATTTTGAGTCCCATTAGTTGGTTTGAAATCAGGTTTGATTAGTTTGTAGAGATGTTTAACCCTTTCTGCGTAATTTAGAACATAAGTTCTTCCAAAATTCAGGAAACCTAGAATTGACTGTAAGTTCTTCAGTGTTTTTGGAGGTTGGAGCAGCGCACATTTCTCTAGAAAGTTAGCTGCCAGGCTTTTGCTTTCACTTGATAACTCGTAGCCTAATAATAGGACGTTGAGGTGGACAATTCTTGATTTCTTAAAATTGAATTTGTACCCTTCAGAAGCAAACCCAAGTATTATGGTGTTCACTCTTTTCAAGTGCACGTCCAAATCATCGTCTGTAAGATAGATGTCATCGACATAAGATAATGCCTCATCATCATACGTTTGTAGTAACTCTGTTACTCTTGCTGAAAATAACCCTGGACTATTCCTGAATCCCTGGGGGAGACGGCAAAATTGTCCCTGTGCCCCCATAATTGAGAAAGCGGTCAAGTACCTGCTTTCTGGTGCAAAATGTTTTAACAGAAAAACCCATTTAAAATATCTAATGTGATTTTATATTTTTTACGCACTATGTTATTCATCAGTGCTGCACTGTGTGCATTTTGTACTGCAAAGGTTTTGCAACAAGAGTTTAAGTGTCTGTAGTCCAAAACTAGACAATATGCATTGTCTGGTTAGGAGACAGGAAACAAAGGATTGTTCATGGACGAGGTGCATGTTTCAATCACCCCTTGGTATTCAAGATGATTTAAAATCTACCTGACCTCTTTTTTAGCCTCCTGTTTAATAGAATATTGCCTTTGCATTGTAGGTTGAGTTTTTAACTGGATTTTATGGTGAGAAGAGCCTTCATCCCATCCTACATGATTTTTATATAATGCTGGAGCCTGGGCTACTGCCCATTTTCTGGCATATGTGTATTTTTTTTTTATTGGAATATGATTTGAGAAGGCTGGCATAATCATCTCTTCGCCATGTGGACACTCCCTGACAAATTCAGGTGGCCAGTCTTGTTCAGCTAGAAGAATGTCATAACCCTTAGATAGCTTCTCCCAAAAGAGTGCTTTTATTTTCCTAGTTATGTCCCCCTCCATCCGGAGTGTTACTTCATATAACTTATGGGGAACACTAACCCTGGTGTCGGCAGTTTCAACTTTAATGCATTCATTTAAGTCCTCTGTCTCCAGATGATCCTTCAAGATCTTGCGATCTATGGTGACTTCTGCTGGGCTGTCTAGCATTGTCTGGGCCCACTCCCCGTTCTTGAGTTGTATCCTCAAGATCCTGGGCATGTCTGATCTTTACACTTGCTACCTTCTTCTTGGTGAATTGAGTTTTCTTATTTTTTGGAACGTGCTGTTCGTCTTTGGACTTCACGCGTTCTTCCTTGTGTTCTGATCGTCCTCTTCTTTCGGATTTCTGCGAGGTAGTCTGAAAGGTACGAGAGGAAAGTGTATCAGTATCTTGATATCTATCAGGTTTTCTCAAATTATCTCTATTTCTGAGGTTATACCTCTTTTCAGAGGGCTCCCGCTGGGGAAACCTACCTCCCCCTTGGGGAGATGTTCCTCTGGACTGAGAATGCTTCTCTTTAGGAAATGTTTGTTTGGTGTTTTCCCACTTCTTTTTAGGAGTAGTGAGATTATTTTTAATAAAAACCTTTTCAGGATTTTCTGTTAGTTGGGGTTTTACTGGTTTCCCACCCAAACTATCTCTACCTAGTTCTTCATACGATTTTTCAATAATACTTGCAAGTTCATATGGTTGCTCTGTTATATCTGTTTCTTTTAGCATTCGGCGGATTGCCACGGATGCTGCTTCACCTTTAATGTTGGCTAATAGTATAGCCGAGACCTGTTTGAAATATTTTAGTAATTTCATACCAAGTAATTTCATACCAAGATTTAAAGCAGGTTCAGGTCCATATTCATTTTGAATCTGTCGAATGGACGGAACACCATGTGTTTTTGTGTAGATTGAAGCAAAGACTGTACCCCAAGTATCACAGTCCTCCACATGTGGTGCTATTGCCATTGGTAAACAGATTATCAGAATTCTGTGTTTCTCATGAGGTGTACTATCAGGAAATACTGCCTCTATTTGAGTAATTTTTTGTGCTAACCAAAACTGAATTTGTTCCCTTTTTGTGGGTAATTTACCAATGACTGATTGTATAGTCTGTGGTGTGATTTTGTTTGTGTTCCCCTGGTGAGGGGTGTGCTGTGGAATCCTTACAGTAGGTTGGACTGTTAAGGTCCGCATGACATATTGAACCAATTGTCTATGTATTTTAATAACTGTTTTAGCTGTGCTAACAGTTCTGGACAAGTCATGAATTCAATGTCAGGATGTGGTGTATAGCTGGCTAGTACCTGCCATGTTGCTCCTGGTCTACCTAGTGCACCGAGCCTGGTAATGTGATTTTGATGTTGTAGGGCGCCTTTAAACCAGAGCTGATGCTCTTGGTAAGTTAATGGAATTTCAATGTCCTCGTAAGGAACGTATTCCCCTGAAGGTTCCTCTACTTCGTAGTAGTGCAACTCATGTGTTATTGCATTTGCTGCAGGAAACTGAATCCATGAATAGAATACCTCTGTCTGCCGATATTTATGTGCCTCTATAACAAAGATTAATTTACCACCTCTCGATGATACCCCATTATTTAAGAGTTTGTAAGTTATAGTTTTTCTTACATTTTCCGGGATCAATATTGCATCCGGGATATTTTGTTGGAGACTTGTGTCCTCTAAAACTGCTTGAGCAGCTCTAGGTAATTCTTCATCACTATTCATTATTTTGTTGACTGAAAGTTTGCAGAACAAGTTTCAAGGAGACAAAGATTAGGTGCACAATATTTTGGAACACTGTATCCTTCAACGTTGAACAAGCCAAAAACTAATACATAGGATTTTTCGTCCTACTCAGTTTTGGCGGATATTATCCTTTCACCCACTCCAGACGTCTATTGGAGTATTTTACGGGGGAAGGGGTCTGTGTGAAAAGCACGACTGAGTTACTCTAGTATCTAGCGTTAAATTATCGCCTTACCAAACGTTGGACGCCATGTGGTGTAGTTCCTATATTCCCAATAGGCTCTGCACTTTGGAATAATATATACTATAGTTTAGACGTAAGACTGAGGTTGACTAGGTCTCTATCGAATATATTAAACTTAATTGTGAGTGCCAGCTAGCTCAGAGGTCACTAGAAACGTTCTCGAATTCACAAGAAGGGATTAGTTTCTGGCAACCGCATAAACAGGACAACTTTGTTTCCCCAGGATAAGAAACGTATCTCTAGAGTCGGGAAACAATGGACAACTATTTCACTCAGTCAATCGTGCATACTTCGTTTCACCAGAGGTGCAGAGAAATAGAGAGACGGGCGTTTTCAATAAAAGTATTTATTGAACAGTCTTCTTTCTAAAGCATAGGAAATTAACTGCTACAATCGTAATACTGGTTGCAAAGTATAATGCGTACAGTACGAAGAGTATTATAAAATAATACTGTAAAAGCATGGTATGGTTTCTAAGCAATATAAAATAACATAGAATTTATTTATTTATTTATTTATTTATTTATTTATTTTATTTATTTATAGTGTTTTGTATAGCGCGAACAAGACCCGTGGGTATCAGAGCGCTTAACAAGGACAGAATTACATATAGACATTATAAAAGCAGTAGTGCCAACAAGAGAATAATGAGGTAGAAAGCGATATACAGTATGGACGAGGTTAAATAAATATATTCAAAATGACTGTGTAATTAACAGTAAGTGGCGAGCAAGGTTTGGTTTGTGTCAAAGTAACAAGCCGTGCTCATTGAGGTAGGGTTATAAGGTGTCCCAGTGCATATCAAGGATAATAAGTATAAATAAATCAGGTGCGGTAGAAGATATATAGTAAGATTGTGACATATAGATAATGTTCCACATATATGGCTAAATAAATCAAGTGAGAAAGAAGGTCTATAGTATGACCGTGAGATATAGTTAAAGTTCACACATATATGAGGTAGCAGCAAAGTGCCAAGTCTCGGCTTGTGCACGGCATCATTTTCTTATCCGCTGATGATCATCCAATTTTCCAGGAAGAGGGCGGTCCTTAGTTAGCTGAATTGTACATCCCAGTGATCGGTAGGTTTCTCTAAGTAGGGTATTTACCCATCAAGTGGCTCTTCAGTTCTCGTTTGAATGTTGTTGTATTTCGAATCTTCCTGATGTTTGGAGGGAGTGAATTCCAGATTCTGGGGGCAGCTCCGGAGAATGCTCGGTTGTAGGTCTTTTTCTTGTGGAAAAAGGCTGGTCGTAATAGCAAATCTTTTGCGCTTCTCGTTGTTCTGTTACCTCCTGAGAGCTTAAGTTTCTTGGCTAGGTATCTAGGCGTGTTGTAATGTACAGCTTTATGCGTAATACAGGCCATCTTCATTTGAATTCTAGCCTCGTAAGGTAGCCAGTTTAGTGCTTTCAGGTGAGGAGATATGTGATCGAATTTCTTCGTTCCCGTAATGAGTCTCACCGCTGCGTTGAGGCAGGCTTTTAGCGGTGCTGTGGATGATTTTGGTAAGCCCGCTAATGTGGTGCAGCCGTATTCGATCCTCGAGATGACTAGTGATTGGATAGCCAATTTTAGATCTGTCTCAGAAATAAAGGGTTTCAGTTTTCTTAAGTAATTCAAGTGGAAGCGGGCGCTCTTGGCCAACGAGTTAATATGGTTTTTCATGTCGAGGTTCTTATCTAGTGTAATTCCTAGTGATTTGACTGAGTTAACTAGGGTCGGGGTGCAGTTTAGCGCTGTCACCAATTTAGTCCACTCTTTAACTTCTGATTGGCTCCTTGTTGGTGAGATAAGTAGGAATTCTGTTTTCTGGGCGTTAAGTTTCAGATGGTTCAATGTTAACCATCGCAACGCACTCTTTAGTGTCTTGTTCATTAAGTCAATGTCCTCAAGGGAGGCGATCTTTAAGTATAATTGCGTGTCATCCGCATACATGTGATAGGATACCTGAGATTCTTGGAGGATCTCCGTGAGAGGTTCTACATATAAGTTGAATAGGTCTGGTGATAGCGTTGAGCCTTGTGGGACCCCGACAGTGTTGGGGCTCGGGGACGAGATTGCTTGGTTAACCAGGAATCGCTGAGACCTGTTCTGTAGGAACGAGTTGAACCATTTCAGCACGTTTCCAGACAGACCCATCCTGTCATGTAGTCTGGTCATTAGCACTTCGTGCTTTACCGTATCAAATGCTGAAGATAGGTCTAGGAGGATCAGTAGGCAAGATTGATTTCGGTCTAGGGCTTGTAGAGCGTCATCGACAATGTGCAGGATCGCAGTTTCAGTACTGTGCCCTGTTCTGAAGCCTGATTGGCAATCGTCTAGAAGCGAGAATTTAGCAATGTGTTGACTTAGTTGGCCTTGAACGCATTTCTCAATGAGTTTAGCCAGTAGAGGGATGTTGGTCACTGGCCGATAGTTGTTCGGGTCTGTAGCATCAGCTGTCGGTTTTTTGAGTATGGGCATCACCTGCCCTGTTTTTAGACAGTCTGGGAGGGTTCCTTGTGCCAGTGAGGTGTTTATTATCTCGGTCCAAATTGGAACTAGGGTGTGGCTGATTTCTTTTACACATTTTCCTGGTAAAGGGTCTTGAAAGTGGTTATTCGGTTTGAGTTCCGCCAGCGTTCTGGCGATCTTTTCCTGGTCGAATAGATCAAAAGTGTCCCATTTTGCCTTATTTTTAGTTTGGGGACTCTCTGGGGAGATATTGGTCTCTTTACTAGGTGGAGGCAATGTCTTAAGGTTAGTTGCTGCATTAGTAAGATCATCTTCAAGCAATTTAGATTTTTCCGTGAAAAATACGGAGAATTCCTCGCAGCTTATGGGAGTCTTCGTATTCTCTAAAACCGTTTTGGCTAGTTTATTTGATTGTTGTTTTAGAATCTCGAAGAGTTTACGTGGTCTGTTTCTGGCACTGTCCAATTCATCTCTGATAAATTCTTTTTTGGAGTTGATTATTTTTTTGTTGTATTCTTTCCTTGTTTTTCTGAGTGCTTTCAGCTCGGGGGAGGAGGGATGTTGTCTCCATCTCCTTTCGGCCATTCTCAGTTTGCGCCTGTCCTCATTTAATGATTCGTTAAACCAAGGATTTTTTGATTTCTCTGATACGTTTTTCACTTTTTGGGGCATGGTTTCATTGACGATATTACCGATCGAGGTTATGTAGTGATCCGTCAACTCATTGACATTTTGCTTACTGCTGGGTGGCTTCAGGTCTTTCTCACACCTTTTCACCAGTAGATCAATGTTAGCCTCTTTTGTGTCTCGGGTCAGTTTCATGAGCTTGCGTGGTTGCACGGTCCTGCCCTTTGTCATTGTAGGTATCGCGAATGTTATGATGTGATGGTCAGACCAGTCACATGGGTCTATAGCAAGGATAGATGTCTCATCCTTTCTTGAGATAATCCAGTCTAAGGTCGCTCCTCGTGAATGAGTGGGTTGGTTGCAAGCTTGTACAAGTTTTAGCTCATTGAGGAAGTCCTTAAGCGAGTTGACCAGTTTGTCACCGCCGTCATTCCAATGGAGGTTAAAGTCACCTAGGAATATGTTATTGGCGTCCGAATTAGAGTTGGTCGTTAAGATCTCCATCAGTTGCTCGGTGAACTTTGCGTTCTCTCCTGGTGGGTGGTAAAGTATATGCAACTTGCAACTTTGATTCGTTGGTGTTCTCACATTAATACCAAGGTATTCACAGGATTCTAAGGGGTCAGAATGGAAATGGCCGACCTCGATCTCCGACCGGTGAATGCAAGCTATTCCTCCTCCCACATTCTTTGGTCTGTCTAGTCTGACGATGTTATATTGTGGCGGTATTAAGAGATCCATGGTAGGAGAAGATGATTCATTGAGCCATGTTTCCGTGAGGATGGCCAGATCAATTTCCTTATTGATGATGAGGGCGGCTATGTCTGCTGCATGTTTAGTTGCCGAACGACAATTAAGTAGAAGGCAGGTCAGGGGTTTCTGTGATTTAACTAGTTTTCCATTATCCACTTCAGATGCAATTAGCTGGATATGTTGTAGATTTTGGTGAATTGCTTGCCTGTCATTTTTTCTGGCCTTTCTACTAGGGTCAATAGGTACTGTTTTGATATTCTCCTCCTTACTACGGGCAGGTTGTTCATAAGACCTGAGTAAGGCCCTAGATTCTTCCTTCGACAAGGGTTTGGTCCTGTTAGGTCTATTGTTTCTAACTACTAGATTCTGGATGTGTGAGACCTTGGTGTGAGTACTTATCATCGTCTCCCAGATTTTTCCAATTGTCTGTGAGACTTTCAACGAGTTTTGCGCCAGGTTACCAACAAGTTTCTGAAGCTCCTTAATTTCTTTCCGTGTTCGGAATGCGTTCTTGTGTGAGGTAGACATGGCCGGATGAGTATTGCAGTTTGCTCTTCTCTGCAACTGATCTGATCTCATTCCCACAAATCTTTCCTTGGTAAGGGATGTTCTTGTGTGTAGGGATCTGTGGTATTCCGGTCTCGTATTCGAGGAAGGAGAGGGAAGGTCGATATCATCAACCTTGCTCCTAACATTGGCTTCCTGGGGAGATTCTCTTGGAGCTGGGGTACACTCTTCCAGCACGGTGAAGTTGTGCATTAGCGGCAACTGTTCTTTCCTTGGGGTTTGGTTGTTCTGGCCAACTGATTGATTGATGTCTCTAGAATTGGAGTCGATGTTATCGAGTGTGATATCTGGTAGAGTCAGGTTTAGTTGCAGGTTTGGTCCTACTGATTCCTTTAAGTTTTGGATAGTTAGCTCAGCGTTCTCGAGTTCTCTGCTGGTAACTTGAATCAGCTCTTCCTTGTGGGACCGGCTCTGCTCTTCGTTAGCCAGATTGGGAGACCTCCCTGTTCTTTCCGTCTTATTCTCCAAGGATACCATCTCATTTTCCGTTATATTTCCAACGCTGGGAGTTAGAGAGATATGGCCCCCTGGTTGGATGATGTCTCTAGTTGTATTGACACTGTTGTCCCGCGTGGCTTCATGCTGGGTCATGGGTAGTTGGTATCCTGGTCTCTCCAGGGTTTCTTTTACTGTTGGGAAAGTCTTCTCAAATTCCTCAAGGTCCCTATTGGCTGCTTGTATCAACACTATTCCCGTTTTATATAAAGTGATGCATAGTTCAGCATTGCAACTTCTTGATGGGGAAGTCCTTATTTTTGTGCCATGAGGGGTCTTTTTCATATCTGTTATGGCCAGCATGTCTATGAGGGCATTGCGCCATTTCGCTGTTTTATTAGTGTGGAAAATCAAGTCATTCATTATGATGCCTTTAACCATATCAAAGTATGGGTCAGCGAACAACACGTCCGGGTTTTTTCTCAATGTGTTGTGTTTGAACTTTTTGGCAGCATTTTTAGATAGATTAGAGGGATATTTTATATTCTGTGTTTTAGGGCCTATCGTCACTCGGCCTCTTTCATCCATTTTCACTTTCCTGTGGTCAACTTCTGTTGATTTGATCTGAGTTGATCCCTTGTCAGTGAATCGTGGTAATCACCTTATTATACATTAATTAGAATACATACATTAATAAATAATGACTAAAAGTACTCAACTGGTGCTTCTAAAATACGCCTACCCGGGTGTACCTAACCAAGGTCTAGTACGAGGGAAGAAGTAAGTGAGGTGTAGCTCAAGTTTAGTATTCTTTTGCCAAGAATAGTCCAAGAATTCTCTAAGGGTCTAATCAGCTCAGTACCTTGGTTTAGAATGAAGGAGGTCTTGTATCTCTCTCTCAGGACTCGATTTCCCAGCAACCCGCAAAGGTAGCCTGGAAACACTGGAGCTGGATTTCTCAACAGGAGAAAAGACAGCGTCTCTCTCAGTGCGTCAGCTGGAGGGTCAGCTTCCTTCAGCACTTGCAGGGCATCGGGCAAGTAGATAGTCGAACTGCTCCAAACCACTGTGTGTTTGCCTGGGCAAATGTGGGCATATTTATACCTTGAAGGTGCCGAGTTTGATGTAAGGTTGGACATAATAACGTCATCAAAGACTCAGTTCTTTGAAAACTCCATGAGTTCTTGGATAAATCAATATTCAAGCAAGGGAAAGTCTCTGACTGCTGAAGGCGGGTTTGTCCAAGAAATCGTTGTGGATTCTCGGAACTAGTGGAAGTAGCCATGCCGTATCTGGACTGCATAGGCTGTCTAAATATGGTTATGATTTCTATGCCTATATAAGGTTAGTGTGATTTATACCTATATATGGGCATGAATCAGGAAAATTACCCTAGGGTCCTAAATTCATATACAACACTAGAAAATAGGGCGATATAATTTTCACTGCAATTTTGGCTTTTTTTTAAAATTGCGGCGAAATGGCACTTGTTAACACCTTGGCTGCTAGGTGTTTTCCCCTCCTGTGCTGACTTTTTTGATTATTATGGTTTTATGACGAGCTCAGCTCGTCATAAGCACAGCTCAACCGTGCCTCATGACGAGCTGAGCTCGTCATGAGCATCGAAAGGGTTAATATGCCCTCAAGTTTGCTATGACACAGTTGGAACCTCGACTCCTGCCCTGCCATAGCAAACAGCAGTGTCCCGGGATAGACACCACGAGACACAGCAGGAGCCGCTCCTGGGGGGTGGTGTTCCCCAAGGCTTTCGACTGCTCCAGAATGAAGACCACGTGGACCCCCTCCCAAAATATAAAAAGCCCCGGAGGGTGGTAATCCCTGAGGCTTAGATAGACCTTTGAGCTCCCTCCCCATTTATTTTGTAGCACCGAGGAATGGCAGTCCCCGGGCTACAGGACCCCTCGGAACCCCCATCAAATGTAATATTTTAGACCCCGGATTTGGCCCTCCCAGGTAGCTAATTTTTAAACAAGCACAGGAGCCCGCGCTTCATTTTAATTTTTATTACGGCGGATTCATGCACCCAGCGCATATTTCTCAGTTTTTTCAACAACAAAAAAGGACCCTAGGGGTCCTTGTGTGACCCCCTAAGCAGGTCTAGAGGGTCAAAATATCTCTTACCTGCCCCTTTATACGTTTTGAACACTTGTCCCACTAATTTCTAGATCCTCGCTTCTACCGAGGCACAAAATGGCTGCCAACACTTCCTGGTTTCGAATGTTGATAACCACTTGACCGTCAATTAGCGAGTGATCGGGACGGTGTGCTTATAGTGCGCGCAAGATGCGTGGATCCACCGAGGCCATAGATCTATATGTACTTTTAATTGTAATTTTCTCAGGAACTACTGAACGGATTTACACCATATAAGCAAAAGGCACGAGTTTGAACGAAGGACTACCACTTTGCCAAATTTGGTGTAATTCCGTTCAGCCGTTCGGGCTGTAGCCGAGAGGAACGGTTCCTATGGAAAATTGCATAGGGAAAACACGTTTTGGGACCCTCCTTTTTTCACAGCCCCCGCTTCACGAATCACCTGAGTCTTTCAGGATAGGAGCACCCCACCAGTTTTGAAAATTTCTCAAATATTCGTCAACCGCACCAAAGTTATTCCAAATAGAATGTTGCGGATTTCCTATGGAAAATAGGTCCTAACTATAACTACCTACTGGTGACCGCCTTTCAGCTGGGACCCTCACAGCATGGGTAAGGGACCAGGTTACAATCCAACACACTTTCCAACCCGGGGAAACACGCACTCCGTGTGAAAAAACCCAACACTCTATTAAGTCCATAATGGTGATTTAATCCGGTGCAAATGTGTGAAAAAAGGAAACCAGTGTGTTTCAGCATCAACACGCCTTGGTCATGGGTGAGTTAGTTTTGTTACTAGCACCATTTAAAAGCACAAATACATGGAAATAGAAAAGGGCTAGGAACTTTCCTTGTACATTAGGAAACTGTCACAATATTTAAAAATGTTAGAGTCACATAAATCATCATAGATTCAAAGTACAAAAGTGCCATGGAAGCCAACATCATCATGTAAACAAAGCATTGCTAAAAGAGATACTAAAGTGCAAACACCAATGTGTGTATAGCAACCTCTCTCACAAGAATTTGACCATTATTAAAACAAACTGTGCAGCCTCTGTTCAGGGTACCTTATCATATCTCAGTATTGTAATTAAACACCAGATAATAAAGGGCACTCATATATATTGGTATATCATCATGCTCATGGCAATATATATAAATCACAATGCATATCTATTCATATTGCATCAATCCTTTCCTGTTCTCTTTCCCAGGAAACCTAGGTAGGAGATCCTATAATCTAACCTTTATCCTGCATTCAATAATCTCACTTCTATATGGGTGTAGGCTACTGTGATAATTCCTGCCATGCACATTAGCTGTAAATAGATTGCGTTACCACCCTAATTATTTTGTCTATTCACAAGATTATTCAGAAACCTTAACATACCCATCCCCCAACACAAGAAAAAAAGTCATATTTTAAACGAAAGAATACAAAGAAGTAGACAAAGATACCTCAGCTCTTTTGTGTTTTTTCAGCTTCTTGGACTCAGGTGGAGCAAAGAAGAAGAAACAAGTACCGCCTCAAGGGCAACCATGTACAGCACTGACGTAGTTGGCCAGCCTCTTCAGAAAGAAGGGCCCCTACCTGAATAAACAAAACACAAGACGCAACATTTATGTTAAAACCAATTAAACTGATGGTGACACAAGTAATCAGAGATACAAGCAGGCTAACCATTAAAAATCTGATTTTAACTCTCTCATACTCTATTTGTGCCCTTCATTTGTACAGAAGTGTCTAACCCCCCAAAATACAAACGTGTAGATAGGGGGCATAGTGTTAGTCTAATCTTCCAAATGGATAAACATCTCCTTATCTGAATTGATGCCTTTAGGAAATTTGGTATCAAGATCTAATGTGTACCTAGATTCAAACTGTCTAAGCTTACCTGTGAGGTTCCCCTTCTTGTAGAAACCTGAATTATATCAAGGGCAAAATACTGTAACAGGTCCCTGTCACATTTGTGTATAGCTTCAAAATGATGTGCCACAGGTATTATTTTTCTCTGTTTTTTATGGTTTGCATGTCTTCTAACACATCGATTTTCATTGAATGTGTAGTGCTGCCTATGTACAGTTTCTCACAAAGGCAAACAAGAGCATATACACACATATCTGTGTGGCAAGTAAAATACTTTTCAATACATTTGTGTGTATAACTGAGAGGAGAAAATATTGTTTTGTGTTGTGGCTATATTTGCAAGCTTTAAAACTTCCACATTTGTAGAAGCCCTCCGTTGCCATGCCAGACTTCTTGCTTTTACTTACAACTTTATTTTTGAAAACCTTGTCTTTCAAAGATAACCCCTTCATGAAAGTAATATTGTGGTGACTATTCAATAAGTCTGAAAGTGTGTTTCCTGTTATCAGTGTGTCCCAGTGTCTATTGAGTGTGTTCCTCACTTCTTGGACTTTATTACTGAAGGTCATAAAAATCTTGCCACAGAAGGGGCATCTGGGCTAGGGGCCAGTTTACGGGCTAATAGGTTGCCTCTGCAAATCCCCTATGATTTTTCGAGCTGTTAAGAACAAACTCTTTGTACCCTCGTTCCTGAATCTTGTTGTCATCACTTTACATTCCTTATGGAAAGTGGTATCAGAGCTGCAATTTTGCTAGCCCATTGAAATTCTCCATATGGGATGGCCTTTATTAAAGTTTTAGGGTAGCTTCTCTTTGCATGCAATTGTCGGACGTGCTTTTCCTGTGAGGCTTAGATACCTATTTGTTCCCTTCTACCATCATTGTGATGTCAAGAAAATCTATGCACATATTGGTGGTATTTCCTTCAAATTTTAGAATGAGTGTGTTTTTATTAAATTTAGCAATGACATTAGACACCTACTACTCTCACATTTCCAGATCAGGAGCAGGTTGTCTATGTAGCATGTCCACAATGCTACATGTGCAAGGTTTTGGACACATTTTGCTCCCACCATCCCATCAAAAGGTTGTGCAGCAAGGATCACAGCAGGTGCCCATCACAGTACCTTGAGTTTGTCTGTACGTCATATTATCAAAAATAAAAAAGTTGTTCTCAATACAAAACTCTTTCATGGTCAGTTTCATCTCTGTATGGAATAGTAGGGAATATGACTATGCCCTTAGAAAATGTGTGCATGCCTGTATTCTATCCCTGTGTCTAACACTGTTGTACAGACTGCACACATCTAAAGTGAATACAAAATAGCCACTTTCCCATGGGGTGTCATAATTCTTAAGCAGGAAGTCCTTACTGTCCTGAATGTAGGACAAAAGACATGAAACAAACGGGCACAGGAAATGGTCAACATATTTGTATTTTCCAGTAGTGATCCAATGGAAGAGACAATAGGTCTTCCTGGAGGTAATGAAGGATTTTTTTGTAGTTTTGGCAGTAGTTAAAGTAATGGTACCCATGGGAATATATTAAGTAGGAACGAAAACTCCTCCCACTCAATAAGACCCTGCTCCGCCCAATCCACAGCATGTCATAATATTTAGAATTAGATGTTTCTATTTACATTTTAGATACCAATTCATAACATTCAACCTTATTCATTTGTCACAAGCCTTCTTATAAGTAGTCTTCTGTGGAGAGGGCCACAACATTGACACCCTTGTTAGATTGTCAGATGGCAATGCTGTAGTCCTCATGCAGGGTTCTCTTAGCTAGTCTTTTGTTATTGATTACATTGTGAGATTTTAATTTGTAATTCTTGGCCATCTTCTTGAAACTTCTTATGACCAAGATCTCAAAAGTATCAATAGCGCCAGAGGGAAGGGTTGTGTTGAAAGTAGATTTTGGATTGAAATTATTTGGACAGTTGCTTCCCAGATCAATGCCCATGATCTCAACGATCAAAAACTTATCCCATGTGGAATTTTGTTGCATATGTAACTCTGCAAGGATAAAAAGCATATCAATATCACCAATTTTCAAGTAACTTAGTGTAGTTTGTTTCTGTTTTTGGGAATATCTTTGACTTTCAACTTAAATCACTTTTGGAGTTTCAGTTTCCTCACAAAGTGAAATCAATCTTTCCTGCTTTACACATAGTTAAAATCGCTAACAAGACAGAACGAGAACACTTATTTTAAAACTCTGATTTTCATTGAAGAGAGTGGACATTTAGACAATTTTACCACATTATTTGAAGTAGTCGCTGATGTCTCGACTTATGTCCCCTTGCCAGTATTTCCACAAGGTTTGTTGCTGTTTTTGTGCCGTTTTCCTCTCCTTGTTTCCTTGGGATGTTTTGATATTTCTTTATAAGTCATCATATTTGCAGCTGAAAGTTAACATTCAGCCATCTTGATAGGCCCTTTGATCCCATGCAAATTACCTTTGCTTTTTAATACACTCTCTTCTTCATGCTTAGTCACCCTTTTCATTATTTCTTCAATTTTCTTTGCAAACGTTTCTTCTATTTTCTCTACTCCCTAGTTCCTGTTTAAATACATCAATTTCCTTCAATAATGTTTGGTGTTCTTGCCATGCGAAATTGATAAGTTATGTCATTGTGCCGTTAGAGCAATCTGTGAGATTAGATGTCCGCTCCAATAATAGTTCAGGATTCAGTTGCTCATAGGAAGGCGGAATAAAGGTCCTCAGGCCCCTCGGTACGCGACCATGTTCTAGATATTTTTCAAGGGTCTCAGCTTTCCACCTTTTGATGATTTTCTTTCGTAATAACTTCTCTAATTTGAAATACTTAGAGTTAGCAGGCACAGTCATTTCATTTGCATCATTCATTATCGATTGTGTGCTTCCTTTAGCAAATTGTTCAGCTGCTTTTAGTTTCTTCAGTGTGTCAACGTTATTAGCCATGTTTGCTTGTATTTTTAGCACCAATTTATATATTCTATATTCGTATAGCTAAGTCGAGTTAATGGCACCGCCCAGGACTAACTACCCAAAGAATAATTTAGGGGTAATCAAGGAACACCTGCACGATGCCATAATAAATTAAGAAAATGCCACAAGAACCAATCTTTCTATGGTGTATGGAAAATCTACGATGATTTATGTGATTCTGACATGTTTAAATATGGGTGACAATTTCCTAATATACAAGGAATGTTCCTAGCCCTTTTCTATTTTCATGTATTTGGACTTTTAAATGTTGCTAGTATCAAGACTAATTCATTAGTGACCAAGGAGTGTTGATGTCGAAACACGTTGGGTGGTATATATCTGCATGTTCACATCATTATGGTAATATATATATATATATATATATATATATATATATATATATATATATATATATATATATATATATATATATATATATATATATGTATATATATATATATTCACTGAAAAAACCATAGGTTTCACACCAGTTATAGTTAGGAATTAGCATTTAAAAAACCTATCAAATTCACTGAAAAAACCATAGGTTTCACACCAGTTATAGTTAGCTGGAAATTTTACTGATATAAAACCATTGAAATTCCACGTTATAGTTAGTTGGACTCACTATAACTTGCGCGCCTGCAATGCACTGCTGATGACGTCACATATTACATCACTCATGACATGGTCAGTGACATCACTCATGACATCACTGATGACACCATCCAGTGAATGTGTGTCTTTCTGAATAATAAATATGTTTTCTATATGTATATGAAAAAGGTCGATGGAAGAATAAATGTTTAAGTAAGTGTCTAAATGGATGTTTTTTTTCTAAAAAAATGATTTGGTAACTGCCTTATTAAGTGTATCTTAGTGAATACATATATTAGCGAGTAACTTTTAAATATTGAAATATATGTATCAGTGTTTCACTTTGTGTATAAGTGGCTGCATGGGTTGGTGACTGACTCACTGTTTGTATGTGTTTTGAAGACAGCATATGTGCAGGACTGTATGGGTGGATGAGTGTGTATATGTGTGTGTTAGTGAGTGAATGACTGTCTCACTAGTGTCTTTATCAGTAACTACATATGTTTTAATCTAGTATATGTGAGTATTGATGTATATAAGTGAGTATATGTCAGAGCGAGAGATTGTAAGAGTTCCTGTTTAAATAAGTATGTGTTTCTATAAGTGATTGTTTAAGAGAGTAAGTATGTGTAAATTTCCATAGAAGTAAAGTGGTAGTGTGTGTATAGTTCTATATGCAAATAAATGGATGTTCAATAGTTTATTTGCATGTGTGAGTATGTGTGTGAGTAACTTTTGGATGACTGTCGGTGTGTAACAGGATGTATAGGTGTATCACTACATATGATGAGTGAGTATATGTATGAGTGACTATATAGAACTGTTGGTGAATGAGTGGATGTGTATATAGATGGTGGAATTACTGAATTGTTTGTTGTAACTGGTATGGGTATCTCATTTTTTTGAAAATGTTAATTTCTATTTTTGAATATGTGTTTTAAGGCTTACATTACACTGAAAGGAGGTCTGTCACTCTGTCACAAGGATGGTGTCATCAGTGATGTCATGAGTGATGTCACTGACCATGTCATTAGTGATGTAATATGTGACGTCATCAGCAGTGCATTGCAGGCGCGCAAGTTATAGTGAGTCCAACTAACTATAATGTGGAATTTCAATGGTTTTATGTCAGTAAAATTTCCAGCTAACTATAACTGGTGTGAAACCTATGGTTTTTTCAGTGAATTTAATAGGTTTTTTAAATGCTAATTCCTAACTATAACTGGTGTGAAACCTATGGTTTTTTCAGTGAATTTCATAGGTTTTTTAAATGCTAATTCCTTTCTATATCGAGTTTGTAACCTACGATTTTTTTATAAATTTGCTGTTTTGTGTAAGTATTAAGTATTATTTTTTTATCATTTTTTCCTGGGGCGGTCTGGGTGCGCACTCCGGTAAGCTCTCCAGAAAGCGCACCCAGAGCGCTACTTTCGTTCGTGAAAAAAAATATGAATGAAAAGTAAATAATAACGCAAGACATTTAGTACCATACATATAAAAGCAGTTTTTTTTAATAAGGAAATGAAAATGATTTTGCATTTCCGTGAAACTATCAAAACGTCACTTCGGCGCGCCGCGTAAGCGCCCCCGGAAGCACCTACGTTCGCGCCGCGTAAGCGCCCCCGGAAGCGCCTACGTTCGCGCCGCGTAAGCGCCCCAGAAGCGCCTACGTTCGCGCCGCGTATGCGCCCCCGGAAGCGCTCCGGCACACGCAGCGTCAGCGCGTCAAGTCATGTGACCTTAAAATAACACTTTTCATTGGTTGCTAACAGTTTTTTTTACAAAGAATGAAATCCCCACCCATTTCCTTCACTTCTTCTTTCACTTTTGTGACTGAAAGACCTGCCTTTTTGCTCTTGCATCTTTCTGGGTTAATCATGGCTGCCAGGCCATCCAGCAGTGAAGATGAGCCTGAATTCATCGATGAAGAGCCTCCTCAGCCAAAGGTGAAGGAGCATTTCATTTGGAATTTTTTTTCAATACCAGCTGACCAGAAAAAGGTGAATGCTCCAATAGTGGAGTGCAGGATCTGCAAAAAAGTCCTGTCACGGGGTGACCCCAAAAAGAAATATTCTTTTGGGAACTTCACAATGATTTGCCATGTGGAGAGGAGGCACCCCCAGAATTTTGCCCGGGAAAGTGTCAGGACTCTGTCACAAGAGGTTCCCAGTGATGGGGCCTCTACATCCACCGGAGGAGCAACTACTACTGTGAGGGGGCGATCGCAGGAGCTGGTTCCAAATATTCAACCTGCATTCAACAAAGGTGTCCTGAAATGCAGATACTGCGATCAACTCCTTACCTATGGGGAGCAAAGTGTCCTGCTCATGGTTCAAGCATTGGAGAACCATCACTGCCGTTCCCAGCCCTAATTTTTTGGGTTTTTTTTTGCTCCTGTTGAGCAGTTTCCATTCCCTGTTTTTGTTTCTGTTCTTAAAAAAAGAAGAAAAAAAAGTTCTTTTCAGAACTACCTCCAATTCTCATCAAAGAGCTATATTCTTAAAAAAATGAAAAAGAGTAAGTGGAGTGCATTGATAATGGAAAGGAAAATGAGTAAGAAAGAACAGAAAGGTATGAGAGGAGAAAGGAAGTGAAGTAGGGGGACTGAAAGAAGGTGAGTGTTGGGAAGGAAAGTAAGGAGAAGGAGAGTGAATATGGGGAATGTGGATATTCAAAGAAAATGTTGAAAAGGAACGGGGGTGTGGAAGGGTAAGAAAAGATGCATTGCTGGAGTTGAAGACTGAAGGCCTCATTTATGAGGCCATGCGTCACTTTAACGCCACCAGAGCGTCACTTTTTGTGACGCATCAGTACAGTAAAAAATGCACCTTATTCAGTCATATTTACAAAGTGACGCATCTAGGTAGATGCATCACTTTGTAAGCCCCTGTGCCACATTATTCCTACGTCAGGTGTAATGTATGCAAAAGGGACGTATTGATGCAAGAAAGGGTCGTAGAGGTGACGCAGTGAAATCTATGAGATATCACTGCGTCACTTTTATGACGCTGTTGCGTCCAAATATTACGCCTGTTTCACAGCAGGCATGCAGGCCCTTTCACATGGGGCCTGGCCCCATGTGAAAGGATGCATTGCTGGAGTTGCTTCATTTTTGAGACACACTCCAGCAATGCATCACTTTTGCGCTTACAGATACGTCTGAAATACTGACGTATCTGTAAGAACTTCCGACATAATACGTCATAAATTTAATATGACGCATGAGTAGAAGACTGAAGGCCTCATTTATGAGGCCATGCGTCACTTTAACGCCACCGGAGCGTCACTTTGTGTGACGCACCAGTGCTGTAAAAAATGCACCTTATCAGTCATATTTACAAAGTGATGCATCTAGGTAGATGCGTCACTTTGTAAGCCCCTGCGCCACATTATTCCTACGTCAGGTGTAATGTATGCAAAAGGGACGTATTGACGCAAGAAAGGGTCGTAGAGGTGACGCTGTGAAATCTATGAGATATCACTGCGTCACTTTTATGACGCTGTTGCGTCCAAATATTACGCCTGTTTCACAGCAGGCGTGCAGGCCCTTTCACATGGGGCCTGGCCCCATGTGAAAGGATGCATTGCTGGAGTTGCTTCATTTTTGAAACACACTCCAGCAATGCATCACTTTTGCGCTTACAGATACGTCTGAAATACTGACGTATCTGTAAGAACTTCCGACAAAATACGTCATAAATTTATTATGACGCATGAGTAGTAGACTGAAGGCCTCATTTATGATGCCATGCGTCACTTTAACGCCACTCCTGCGTCAATTTTTGTGACCGCTGGTAAGGGAAAGTGAAGGACACCGGTCGTTCACGTTTGACTTCAAGACAGTCAGTTTCCGGCATGAATTGAACTGAGAAATGACAGCCTGAATGAATTGAGCTTAATAATTGCACCGCGAACAGACTCTGTAACCTTCACTGTCACTGTTGATAACCCAGAAAGAAACGCAAAGGGAGAAGGATCGACAGTGATGCAAATAATAACGAGACTTTTTGCTTTCACGGTGCATGTTGGGATTTGTGGTATGTGAGGGCCACGAAGCACCATTGTAGTCCCACCAAAGGCGGATAAAACAGGAAGTTACGCCGCAAATCCAGAACGCAGCTCACCTGTGAACAAGGCTATTGTATATAGCTGAAACGCGTAAGGACTTGAATGCTGTGTTTCTGCTGAATAAAGTACGGGCTGAATTGAAGTTTGGTCTGAAGTGCCTCTTTTCGGAAGAGTGGAGGTTAGCGCTGGATATATATATATAGATAGATAGATAGATAGATAGATAGATAGAAAGATAGATAGATAGATAGATAGATGTAGATATATAGATATAGATTTAGCTGTATAGATTTATATATAATAATATATATTGTATATTAACAGGTTATAGTAATGTAATATATCTTTAATAACAGGTTGAAGTAATTTAAGCGTTGGTGTTGCTTTAAAATAGTGACATATAAATACTAAATTAATTTACATATGTTTGAAATGTAATTTTCACGTAAATAATTTAAGATAACCTTTGTATTTAAAAATATATATTTATAATTTCATATTTATCTATATTCTATACATAGATAGATAGATAGACAGATAGATAGATAGATAGATAGATAGATAGATAGATAGATAGATAGATAGATAGATAGATAGATAGATAGATAGATAGATATACATTCACTGAAAAAAGCAAAGGTTAAAGGGGCATTATAGTCAGGTGAAAATGTCAGTGAAAACATACCATTCACATTGTATGAGTGATATAATATGCAAGGGTATAACTAGTGTACAGAGAGGTTATAGTTATACCCTTGCATATTATGTCACATATACCATCTGAAAACATAGCTTTCATAACAACACTTGGGACATCTCAATAAAGATGATTTTTCAGTACACTGTGCATGGTAGAAGTCGCAACATATAGTTAATGTAATGTGGCAAGTGAGGTAACAAGGCTGTGTACAGAGATGTGCGACTTATAGTATTTTAAAGGTGGTGCGTAAATCCTAAATGTAGGTTATAACTATAACTTTTGAATTTCTAATGTTTGTATTGTCTACATTTGGTTTGTATAGAAAGAATAAGTAAAGTTTTCCTAACTATTACAATCGAGTATGCACATATACTATACCTATGATTGGCTTGATTATTGCAATTCTCTTTATATGACATTCCTAATCTGCTTTCTGAAATAAACTTCAATTATTTAAAATATGGCAGTGATAGTTCAGCTGAATCTATCAAGTACAACATCGCTGGCCTAGTATTTAGAACAATTGCACTGGTTACCAATTGATAAAAGGATTATGTTTAAAGTGCTCCCAGTATGTTGTAAGGCTATTTTCAGACAGAGTTCTAAGCTTGTAAAGGACCTGATTGATCTCCATATATCTAGTAGGAACTTGTCCTTTTCCTGCCACTTGAGTCTTCTTAATATAAAAAGGGTCTGGCAAGGAGGTCAGTCCTATTCCTATGAAGCAACCAGGCTGTAGAATGTTCTCTCTACTCAGCCAAGAACTGTAAGGGATCTTAGAATTTTTAGGAAAATACTTTAAAAATACCTGTATAAAGAAATGGTTAACCAGTCAAAGATACTAATGCCAGAATACATTTTGGTAATCGCATGATGTAAAAAACGGATATATGATGTTAGCACGCATACTTTTAGCACGCATACCATTACCACGCATTTTTTACAACGCAGGACCATTTACAACGAATACCTTTACAACGCATTACACTACAGCGCAGATACTATTACAACGCATACCATTACAACATAAGTATAGGTAAGTATATATATATTTTTAAATAATGTAATTAATAATTATTTAAATATTTTAAATAATTATTAAATATTTTATTATTAAATATTGTAATTATTTATATTATTTTACTTAATAATTTGTAAATATTTATGTTAAAAATACCCCTGTACCCCAAAACCCAAACCCAACCCTGAAACCTAAAAATACCCCTGTACCCCAAAACCCAAACCCAACCCTGAAACCTAAAAATACCCCTGTACCCCAAAACCCAAACCCAGCCCTGAAACCTAAAAATACCGCTGTACCCCAAAACCCTAACCCAGCCCTGAAACCTAAAAAATACCCCTGTACCCCAAAACCCAAACCCAGCTCTGAAACCTAAAAATACCCCTGTACCCCAAAACCCAAACCCAGCCCTGAAACCTAAAAATACCCCTGTACCCCAAAACCCAAACCCAGCCCTGAAACCTAAAAATACCCCTGTACCCCAAAACCCAAACCCAGCCCTGAAACCTAAAAATACCCCTGTACCCCAAAACCCAAACCCAACCCTGAAACCTAAAAATACCCCTGTACCCCAAAACCCAAACCCAGCCCTGAAACCTAAAAATACCCCTGTACCCCAAAACCCAAACCCAGCCCTGAAACCTAAAAATACCCCTGTACCCCAAAACACAAACCCAACCCTGAAACCTAAAAATACCCCTGTACCCCAAAACACAAACCCAGCCCTGAAACCTAAAAATACCCCTGTACCCCAAAACACAAACCCAGCCCTGAAACCTAAAAATACCCCTGTACCCCAAAACCCAAAACCCAACCCTGAAACCTAAAAATACCCCTGTACCCCAAAACCCAAACCCAGCCCTGAAACCTAAAAATACCCCTGTACCCCAAAACCCAAACCCAACCCTGAAACCTAAAAATACCCCTGTACCCCAAAACACAAACCCAACCCTGAAACCTAAAAATACCCCTGTACCCCAAAACCCAAACCCAATACCCCTAATAAATGTTTATAAAAAAACATTAACTTCCCTATACTTACGTTGTAATGGTATGCATTGTAATAGTATCTGCGTTGTAGTGTAATGCATTGTAAAGGTATTCGTTGTAAAGGGTCCTGCGTGGTAATAGTTTCGTTGTAACTGTATTTCGTGCTAAAAGATGCGTGGTAACAGTTACATACCGTAAAAAGCACAATTAAAATTTACAATTATAATTACTTACCAGCATCTACTGTACACTGTGTTCAATTCTTTGAATATACAGTGTGTCTTTCAGACAACTCTTTTCTCATATGCACACTCCACATCACAATTTCTCTTAAGGTGTTGTGCAGGTGCACAAGAAACTTACCATTAGGGTTGGGCAGAGATCGCTGAGTTTCACTGAGTTACCAAAAAACTCTGTGGAATTCTGTGGAGTTATGCGTGTAGGCAGAATTAATCAAACTGTGCATGCAGGGTAATTGGGTGACCTGGCCAGACCACAGAGGTGGTTCTGCTTAGGACCAGATGCAGTTTTTTATTTTGTCTGGCCAGCCCATCATGCAGCCAGCTCGATCAGGGGTGGGGGGCTGCTGCAAGGTAATGCCACCTGAGGCTCACTGCGGCCAGTAGGCACAGCTCAATATGTGGTGAATAGGGTACAGATTCTGCCTGGAGACACTGTATGTGTTTGTACTGTCTCTCTTGGGGGCAGCCTCATCCCACCATCACCCACCTTTCCAGGCCAGAAACAGAAAGTGCCTTACCTCACCTCCGCAGCCAGTACACAGACAACTCTGAGTCTGGCAGGAAGTGCGCACTGAACACACCTTCATGGTCCAACGAAGTGTAGCAGAGCCTTCACACCAGCAGTGGAGGGCAAAACCCCCCCCCTGCAGACCGTGTGCTCCTTTTCAGGCTCTATACCCTGCCTGCAAAAGGAATTCAGTGAGTACAGCTCTTCCATCGTCAGCTTGTGCCCTTCCTTTCCTGGGAGTTGTAGTTCACACAGAACTTTTGACACCATGGCACAGAGCTGAAGCTGGGAGCTGTAGCCACACTTACACCATTTTTCGTGGATTCTGCAGTGTGTGGAGCTCCTGGGGACTACAAATCCTAGTCTACTAACCGGCTCACCTTGGCCTCGGTTACCGGGGTGCAGCAGAACCTGACAACCGGCCCAGGTGGAACAGTGTTGATGACCAGGGGCTGACGAAAAGGGCGATGAGGTAGGTAATGTCAAACTGGAGCAGGGTAAAGTGTGGGGAAAGTGGGCCTGGATATATTGGGTTGAGAGTGTAGTGGGGAGGAATTAAAAGTAGGGGTGAGATCCAGTCAAGGCCGCTGCAGGTAAGATGGGTGGGGCCGCCTGGGGGGGGGGGCGTTTCGAGAAATGACCACAACGGAAAATCAAATAAATAATTAATCTACCCTCATGGTCGTTTCTAAAACTTCCCCCCAGCTAACCCCACAGCCCCACTGCTCTTACCTGCAGCGGCTGCGGCTGGTGAGATCAGCATCTGCACTGACTCTGCTATGCCGGTGGCGCGCGGAGCCCTGCCAAACTCTACACTCTAAGCGAAGCGCAGAGTCCCAAAAACTCGGCAAACTCCGCTGGTGGAGCAGAGTCTGTTGCCCCCCTTACCATCTCAAAGAAATTATGCATGGCAAAAAGCCATGTAGAGAAACTTTAAGGGGATGGTAGCTCTGACTTCAGCAATGTAGAGAAACTTTAAGAGGAATGGTAGCTTTGACCAGTTTGTGGCCAAGTGCCTCAGCTTGTGCCTAGTACCAACTGAGCAAGGCCAAATGCATTGTGCAGTACATTCTGTGGATCCTGATTCTGGGGGATGTTAAATGTGCGTGGCTCTGCCCTTTCACTTAGCATCAACTGTACATAGCATTGGGTCATGTTCAATACCATAGTAGTATATAGTGCAATATCACATATTATCCGTGAGGAGTTTGGTCTGTACAGTGTACCATTACTGGGGAATTTCTGTGTTTTAGGTCACTTTAACTGTAGTTTCTAAGAGGGGTGGAAGAGAGAGAGAAAGAAAGAGAGATAGAGAAAGATAGAGAGGGTGAGTGCATGTGCGCATATTTAACTCACATTGTACCGTTCCACGGTGTTGGTAAACAGAGACAAAACCAGACAAACATCATCTCTGCAAGGACCATCATGCCATGGAGACCTGTCCCTGTAGTGTGTTTAGGTAATTTAGAGCAAGTGCATAAAAAAGCACAGGTGTTTTTGCTTAGGTCCACTGTAGAACGTACCCCAGTATCAAGGTGTACAGGCAGGTCAAATTGAAAATACACACTCAATTATTTTGAAATTTGGTAGATGTTTGAAACGTATAGCTCATGTTCTTCATTTCATATTAGGTGCTTATCGGTCAGGATAAAACTATGTTTTTTTAGATGCTCTAAAAGGAACATTTTTCACTGTGTTCCACTGCTATGTACTACAGAAAAAAACACAAATGAACATTGCACCAAACTTTTCCTGTAGATAGACAATTTGTGGGTAATTGTTGAGTTTTAAAAGGGTGTTAGTTGTGCTTGGGTGATTTAATGTTTTACCTATTTTGGCACGTGTTTGAGAACTTTTTGATATCGATTTTAAGTTTTCAAACAAATCTCATTGTCTGTTTCATAATTGTGGATAAAGATTTGCCACAATCTGGTGAACTAATATTAGGCATTCCTGCTTTTAGTGTTTATTTTTGTTGTTGTGCTTTCTCAATGTTTTTCAATTTTTTATATCAGTGTTCATTAATATTTATTTAGCTGCCTCGCCATCAAAATAGGGAAAACTGTGTCTTTCCAGTGTTTAGAAAACATTTCACATTTCTTCAGTGATTGTTACAACACACATATTCAGTTTAAAGGAAATGTATTGAATAGTATGCTGTGTCTTCTGACTGACAGTGTGTCAAATGAACTTAGAGTTGACAATGAAGCATAGAAGTCTTTATATTACACTCACAGATTGTATCAGACCCCATCCTCACTCTCAAAAGGGCTCTTTCTGGGTTAATGGACTATTAGTGGATTAGGAAAGAAAGAAAGTGTTATGATCAAATACTTTTTTGATAAGCACATTCCTGAACACAGTTAGCAGGGCGGTCATCACATATTACTTATTAAATATTATTACATTGCGTGGGTGATCAACCCTAGCAAAAGCATAGTATTTTGTGCAGTTTTAGAATTTTTAATTACACCAGGTTACTTTGCCACCTTACTTTCTAAAACATCTGACTTCTGATGCCTTTAACATGCTTGTCACTGCTTTTCTACATCCATCACCTGACTACATGAAAGTTTTGCTGCTGTTATTGCTTTGAGAGTCATGGCTGTCATGTGTCCCCATGGCAAGTCCCACACACTTTAAATCGGTCCTGACTTTTTAACTGACATTACATTGTATTCTGGTCATTCGAAATGTAATTGTTAAAATTGTAAGCATGGCCTCGAAAAAGGCAAAACACACTATTCATAGGTACCCATCACTACACCTTGCATTCAGTGTTGAAAGCCTTGGGTGTTTGACAGTTGACCTGAGATCAATACTGACTTATGAGCAAAGGGGCTTGATGTATCAAAGAGGTTTACCCATTCTGTGTTGATGGAAAAATGTGAGAGTACATATTGACCAATATTCCTATGAGCCTTTAATTTCACCTCTCAATGACAGAATTAAACACAGCCAAAAAGACCAAATATGATTTGAATACTCCCAGATTCTCTGCAGTGTAAAAGGAAATTAGACCAGGTCTGAAAACATGCTTTGAAGCCTTGCACCTTTATTCCAAGTACAGAAAATATGAAATGCATACAAGGAAAATAAAACATTTTAGTGACAAACCTAAACAACAAAATGCAAGCAACTAAACTTAGACCAGTCTTCTGCGCCTCTACCTTGCATCACAAACTCACATTGTATTGGCCCCTTCAGGAAGAAATAAAAATAACACTTTCTCTCTCACTTTATTTTCTGTGGCGTGTCAGTTTGTGGACACACGTATTAAATGTATCAGTATTTATATGTTACAACTGATAAGGCTTATCTTATTATAGGTTAAACCTAATACAGGAAAGCCTAGCTATCACTGACTGAACATTTTGCACCAGCTACCATTTCTTGGTATGAGCAGCTGACAATCTGTTCTTAAACCCACTAATGTACAAGAAACCTTGGAGGTCCTAGAAAAGATAAGGGGAACAGGGGACATTTCAGAAAAGGGGAAGCTGCCCTACATTGCTAAGGCAAAATTTAAAATCAGGTCATTAGCCAAAAATATCAGTTATCAACCATTAAGATAATCTCAAACTGCACAACACCTAGAGTACAATGGCTTCTTGCTTTGTCCCAGTGTCCTAAATCACTGAAAAAAGAAATAACATTTATTCTAAAAAAACATTCACATTCTTTTGAAGACGTCAGTTGAAGGGGCATTATGGTTACAATTAAGCCCTGTCAAAATGTGAACTACACCACTATAATTTGCTTAATTATGGGAATTTCACATTATGGGGGTTGTTTGTTGTTTATCAAGAGTAGGGAGAGTGATCGGTTGATCAAGAGGGCACTAATTACCACTAAGAGAAGTGGAAGGTCCAGTCTCAGCTTGTGCCCACAAGTATGGGTCAGCAAAATGGGTTGCTGGACTGTTCCTTAAATTAGAAAGTGTGTGTAATTGGCGTGGCTGAAGTAGTTGGCTGGTCATTCAGTATGTGGTGAAGTTATGTCCACTTGGTGTGCATAGTGTGAGACTCGTCATGAAGTGGGCAACCCACTCACCTAGTAATCAGGGACTAAAGGCCACATCAATGCTCAGCGGGTCTGTACTGCAGGACAGGGCCCTTAAGGTTTGACTAGGAGTATAGAAAAAGACGTGTATAAGATCAGCACATGTCTTCGTGAAAAAGAGCAACAACAGAAAAAGCAAGCAAGCCATGGAAGGATTCCAGGATGCAGACCCCTCGAGTTTGTTAAGTTAACAGGGATCCCAACCGCAGGTCCTAATAGCATCGGGAGTATGCCCTCCTTACCTCTCAGTCACTGCGTACCGGTCTCGTCACCTACCCATCGCCGCCGAGCTCGGATAGATGCTGAAGCTCGGCGGCGGTCGCCATTTAAAGCCGGGTAGCGTTTGATACGTGGCTCCGCCCCCACACATACACGCGCCAGCCACCGTCAGAAATGTCACGTGATGTGGTTGTTGAGCGTGGCGGCCATTGCTAAGTGGAGGTGGGAGTCAGAGGGAGATAATCAGTTTGGGTAGAGATTAAGTTACAAAGGGAAAGAGCAACCCTTTTCCGCATTACGTATAAGGACTAATGTGCAGTAATCGCAGGTTAATATGCAACGTCAGTCCCTTACGGACACCCAATTTTAAGTGCATGTGGAATGGTTGTGAATATTGATGGTAAGAGACACGACCAGATCAGGAAGCTACAAATGAGTGAGCGCACTGGCTGTGAGGCTCGATTAGCTGCCAGGGTGCCGAGTAAACTGCAGTATGATATTGTGTTATCTGCGGTCGCCATTTCAAGCCGGATAGCTTCATTGTTTGATGTGTGGCTCCGCCCCACACACACGCGCCAGCCACCGTCAGAAATGTCACGTGTTGTGGTTATTGAGCGTGGCGGCCATGGCTAAGTGGAGGTGGGAGTCAAGGGGAGTTAATCAGTATGGGTAGAGACTAAGTTACAAAGGGGAAGAGTAACCCTTTTCCGCATTAAGTATAAGGACTAATGTGTAGTAATCGCAGATTAATATGCAACGTCAGTCCCTTACGGACACCCAATTATAAGCGCATGCGGAATGGTTGTGACTATTGATGGTAAAAGGCACGAACAGATCAGGAAGCTACAGATAAATGAGCGCGCTGGCTGTGAGGCTCAATTAGTTGCCAGGGTGCCGAGTGCACTGCAATATGATATTGTGTTATCTGCAGTAATTTAGGTCAAAACTAGTATCTATTGAAGGGCACATTTGGACGCTCAAGGCGTGGTGTACATGGGTTAGCAAACAGAGTGTCTAAATCCCCTATTCACGTGACTAAGTCAAGATATTTAGTTTTTAATTTTTAATTGCAGTAGGGGACCCCCTGAATAAAGTAGTTTCCGGTACCCTCTACTCCATTTTAACCACCACCTAGGCTACATTCCTAACTACCCACATACCCGCACTTCACTAAAAGGCAGTTGGATTTAAAAGATCTTCGCCAAAGAGCCCCTCTCTGAGGTGAGCCCGTCGGGGATTGCACCGCCTCCCCGACGAGGAGCAACGCCGATGATGAAGCATGGCACCCATATGGGTGTGTGAGGCAAATATTTCCAACAAAATGGATGCCCAAAGGTGTTACACTTTCACCTTCGGCCACGCCAATTACACACACTTTCTAATTTAAGGAACAGTCCAGCAACCCATTTTGCTGACCCAATTTCACATTATGCTCATTACATGAAATTTCTGAAATTATGCCCTTATGTCATGTTGTGTAGTTACATTGCGGTGGCAACAAATGATGGACTGATTGCTGAATAAATCAAACATTCACCTCTAGTCTTGAAATCTGAGTTGAATCCATCGTTCTTTTGCTCACTGCATCCCCCCAGTTTGGACCCAGCTATATAAAAATCAGTCTTAATCCTGCTCCTCATGGGAATAGTCCAGTCCAAACTGCCAAGCTAGGTCCTCCCTGAACCGTAAACATGCATCCTAGGACCGGTTTAGGGGTATCATCCCTCATCAGCCAGGCTAGTTCAATCGTGGCAAAATGGGAATTATGTGAATAACTGTAACGTCAGAAGATGTCATCCGCGGTATCTGTGTTTTGGGCAGCATGTATTTAGGAAAACTGCGTCCTTGCCTCCAAATTACACATTTCTCTAAAAAATATAGCGCCAAATTCCATATCTGCATTATGCGAAACTATGAGTGATTTTGTGACAATTTAACATAATTACACAAAAACAAATTACGTGGATTTCGTGCACATCCCTAGTTACAATTTAAAATCTAACAAATACTGAAATTTGCTGGTTCTGGTGTTTGGCATTCCCTTTCCTTGATCCATACTGTGCTTGAGGCTGGGCCTGAGATTTGGACATACCTCATTTTTAAGTCATATATGCATGTTTTCCTCCTGTCTAGTGCAATTGAGTTTAATATTGACACAGTATTTCTGTTAGCCACACAAAATATTTAATTGAATAGTAAAAACAATACAAAATGTTTAAAGGTAAATTATATTGTGCTCAGGCCAACGTCAATTACAAAGATTAAATGTACAATTTAGTTTAAACTGTTGTTAAAGCAAATGACTATCATTAAATATAATTCATAGCGTATTTAACTATATGTCACAGAACACATTTTCTGTGCTATTCTGATATATCGAAACTGGATGGAACACGTTTTCAATGTTCGGTTCAGAGACTCTAAATCATACTTTTGAAGTACATATACATCTTGTAGTCTAGATATTAGTCAACGGCAGACAAATAATAACTGGCCAAGTTCTGCATTAACCATTTTTTACTGCTTTCGCTGATCTTTAAGGGCAATCTAATGTATGCAATCAAAGAAAAATCTTGAGTGCCTCTCAAAATGCTGCTTTTAGCGCATGTTGACAAATTTCCAAGTAAGTGGCTATAACATTATCTGTTGCCCAGATACAACGAGAACATTAACAGAAAGTGCTCCTTCGATTCTAAAGACATCGCATTAAGTAAGCAGAATGCTGGGCCACTTGGCTGTTAGAGTAATTGCCAAGAGGAAATTCTTGTGTCAGATTGTAGATGTTAGAGTTTTGATCTTATTTCAACCCCTAAATTTAACGTCACTTTAATCTTTGTTTTATTCAGTGAACTTTTTTTTTTTTAACACAAGGGAAGATCTTATAACTATACCTAAAATTAATGTTATTTTAACCTTTGATTTTTTTCTGTGAATTTCTGTGGTTTTTGATCATATCCATCCAACTTCTCTGCTGTGCACAACCTTTGGCTTGTGCAGCAGGTTGCAAAGCCTTGCCTCTGCCCAACCTCCATTGGGTGTCGAACCTCTTTGCAATGCATGGTCTTCGCCAGTGCACAGCAGGGGTTTACCTGCAGGGCCTACCCCAACCTCGAGGCAATGACCAAAACCCAGCCCTGGCATTCGCCGGTGCACAGCAGGGTGATGGCAGCTGCTAGGTGTTGGCCTCTTACCGGGCCCTGTGCCCAATCCCAACGCAGGAGGCACACCCCCCAATGTTCACAACATTGGGCCATGTGCAGGAGGGATTGGCCGCTGGGCCTGACTGGAATCCAACTTCAGGAAAGTCCATCCCCCCGGACACCCTCGCACATTTCACATTTTACCTCTCTATTTAAAAAATTTCACTGGTACCGCCATATCGCTGCTCAACCTTCACCACGGTACCATGCAAACTTCCCAGAGAAAGCTTACACCGTACTACGCTACCCTGAGGTGAAGCTTGGATGGGGGTACTGCAGGAGTAACACAGAACATCACGGGAAGGCCGCTCTGGGTCTCACAGGAGTACCACGGTACCCACAGCATGAAAACATTTTTTTTATTTACATTGTGACCCTGGGGGGTTCCCTTTGGGTCCACCCCAAGTGCCAGAGAGTTAGGAGGTCCCTACCCTGCCTCCTTATACATTTTGTAATTGTATTTTCAGGACATAGTGACCAGGTCCCTAAATCCCGTAATGGGAGCCATATCATTTTCATCAGCGATTGCAGCCGGCCAATCATATCACTCAGTACTGCTAGACTGTTCCCAGTCCTGTGGTACAAAAATGCTCCCTCTGCCAATTAGAGGGCCATATTTTTTTACATTTGTGGTACCATCGGAGTCCAGCGGGACTAACCGTCCAGATATGCCTAACTTTTTAACGCGTTCAGACACAATAAGAGCACCTCTTTAAATGTATATTTCTCTGAAACAGATGAATTGATTTACAGCAAATCGCAAAAAGCAAGCTTTCTGAGTAAAGTTCCCACTTTCTTTTTTTGTTTGACCTATTTTTTTAGAGTTTTCGGGTAACAATACATGACGCAAAACATCCCATTCATTAACAAGTGGGAGCTATCAAAGTGCTTCTGCTTGCTGGAACCAGAGGTTTAATCTCTTTCGATTAATAGATGAAACTATTGCTCTTGCACACAGGGAGCTACATTTCGAGCAGCTCCTTGTGTGCAATAGCAATGCCAGCTCCCGCAGGAGGCGGGAAGCCAGCTGGGACCACTGGAGCCTTGAGGCTCCCCCCTTGGTCCACAAGATGAACACTAGATGCCCTGGGGAGGCTTTAGGGCACCCAGGGAAACATGGATGGGCCCTGGAAGATGGGGTCCCAAGGCCAAAATCGACCTGGGGAGGAAGGCTGCACAGCACCCCACTCTCATTGAATTATATATGTGTTTACCCAACGAGATAGTACTTACTAATTATCCAGCAGAAACTACTCCAATTGGGTAGGCATTTTGTGCAAAAATGTGACCTCTTATTGGATAAATAGGCAGGTGTGGTTCCATTCTGGCTCCGGTGCTCATTTCACAAAAATAAAACCTCAATGGGAAGCGCTTTCACACATAAACATAGCAGATGCCCCAGTTGAAGCTCCATTTCTGTAAAGGGCAAATTACCCTAACTTCTTGAGCTTGGTTAAGGCAAAGCAAGTGCAATTCTACTTTGAAGAGCCATGTGAGATTCTGGATGGAGGTGAATGCGATGTTATTACAGAAGAGTGCAATCTCTTCTGTAGTGACTGTGACAAGTGGGTTCCTTCTTGTCGTCTCCTGGTGAGAGCAGAGTCTATGGTTCTCCCTTTTAAATACCTGAATGAAAGCAAATGCACAAAATCCATAGCAATACTCACACATGCACTCAGACACACAAAGGCACTCACACACCCACTTACAGACCCACACACCCA
Source organism: Lissotriton vulgaris (assembly GCF_964263255.1). Classification (NCBI taxonomy): domain Eukaryota; kingdom Metazoa; phylum Chordata; class Amphibia; order Caudata; family Salamandridae; genus Lissotriton; species Lissotriton vulgaris. The sequence goes on along the minus strand of NC_141689.1, from coordinate 502,251,595 downwards.
CTCACAGACTCATAGCGCCATTCACAGACCCAGCCACAGATTTACACAGTCACTGACATAACCAACAACAGACCCACTCAGACACTCACAAACCTGCTCAAAGACCCACACAGAAACTCACATACCCACTCACAGACTCACACAGGCACTCACACACCCACTCTCAAAGGTTACAGGTTACAATGAGTAAATACAACTTTAAAAAACTTTAAAAATCTCTGAAAAAAACAAAGGTTACATGGACGTTATTGTTAGGGAATAGAGCAATAAAAAACCTTAGAAATGCACTTAAAAAAACCAAAGGTTAAAGGGACATTACAGTTAGGAAATAGAACATTACAGAACCTTCAAAATTCACTGAAAAAAACAAAGGTTATTTGAGTGGGTCTGTGAGTCGCCAGTATGTAGTTATAGTTGGTCCTAGTTTTCATAGGGAAAGTGTTTTTTGTTTTGCTAATAACTTTGGGGCAGTTTGGCAAATCTTCACAAAAATGTCAAAACTTAATTCAGCTGCTGTTTTGAAGGTTTCTGGGTGATGCGTCAAGTGGGGGCTGAGAAAAAGGTGGATCTCAAAATGTGCTTTCCCCATGCAATTTTCCATAGGGATTTTAGAAACGACTACAGACCAAAACGCTGGATGGAATTACACCAATTAAGGCAGAAAGCTAGCTCTTGGTCCAGAAAGAGCCATTTTTTTTGTTATTTTGTGTTAATCTGTTCAGAAGTTGCAGAGTTATTAAAGAAAAAAGAAATGTGTATCTCCAGGGATGTGAATCCTCAGCGGATCGGACAGATCTCATGCTTAAATCTGATTGGCTGTCAACACTTCAACCAGGAAGTGTTGGCAGCCATCTTGGGACTGACACTCATCTGCGTCCCATGAAAAAAGGCAAAAAAAACATAATGGGGCAGGGTAGGTATACTTTAACCCCCCAGGCCTTGTCCTGATGTCTCACAGGGACCCTGCCAGGGTGCAAAAACGTTTTCTTTTATTGTTTTTACTAAAGATCCATGAATCCATGGTAACATTTAAAAAAAAACATGTGGCTCCTGCACTTGTTTTTTATAATGCCTCTCGTGTGGGCCAGGTCCCTTGGGTGCATTATCAGAGTGATTCATCACACCTGGTAATTTATTTTACACTCCAGCTAACAAATGTAGAGTTCACCATATTGGTAATGTTGTAAGATTCTGAAGTATTCAGATCTAGACAAGTCAGGAGCCACCTTTGAATGTAGTCAGGCTGCCTTTTAAAGTAAACTGAGTTTATCTTGCATGCCCATAAAAAATGCAGGGAGATAATGGAAACAGTTACTTATGTTTATGTTTATGTTTATGTTTATTGGTTTATACAGTGCTGAATCACCCATGAAGGTATCTCGGCGCTTGGACTGAACATTGTGACAGAACCTGAATATAATTAAAAGAGATATGTTTTTAGCATTTTTCTAAAATGGGTCAGATTTGGGCAGGCTCTTAAATGTATCGGCAGGGTATTCCAAAACATCGGGGCCTGAAAAGAAAAGGCCTTAGCTCCACTGCGCACTTTTTTGATCCTAGGAGTTGTGGTCAACAGATCAGAACTAGATCTGAGTAAGCGCTTGGGACAATAGGGGGTCAATTTATGGGTCAGGTACATAGGTCCTTGCCCTCTAAGAGCTTTGTGAATAATGCACCCTATTTTAAACTTAATTCTTTTAGAAATAGGGAGCCAATGTAGTTGATTTAGAATAGGAGCAGAGGGTGTTCTAGCCGGAGCGTCGACCGTGAGGCGGGCGGCGGTATTCTGGACAACCTGTAATTTCTTTGTGGCTGCCGTATTGGCTGAGAACAAAAGGGCATTACAATAGTCTATCCTGCTAAGTACTAAGGCCTGCATCAGAGTTTTCTTAGTAGAAGTGGGCAGGAGGGGATATATCCTGCGCAGGAGGCCTAAAATGTAATAGCAGGACCCTGCCGTGGTGTTGGCGTGTGTCTCCAAAGTCAGTTTACGATCTATTCGGACTCCCAGATTTTTGACCGCCTCCTTAGGAGTGGGAACAGTGCCCAATTCCTCTGGCCACCAGGAAGGAGTCCAGCAGATGTCAGCTCCTCCGAACAACATTATCTCTGACTTACCTGCGTTAAGTTGCAGGAAGTTGGACTGCATCCAAGCGGCAAGCGCTTTCATGCCTTCCGAGAATGTCTGTTGGATATGCAAATTGTTTTTGTCGAAGGTCAGGAGGAGCTGAGTATCGTCTGCATACGAGATCGGGATAAAACCGAGTTCTCTCATCAGTCTGGCTAGGGGGGTAACATAAATACTAAAAAGGGTCGGACTGAGGCAGGAGCCCTGGGGGACCCCCTTGCTAACCTTAGTCGCGGTTGACTTAAAAGTACCCAAAGTGACAGTCTGTGTCCTGTCTGACAAAAAGTTAGTGAGCCATTGTAAGGCCAGACCTCTGACACCTATACCGCCCAGTCTCTCCAATAAGATCTGATGGGAGATCATATCGAACGCTGCGGAGAGATCAAGCAGCACCAACAGTGCCGCTTGATCTCTATCCAGGGCCATCCGAATGTTATCTGTAACTTCAATGAGGGCGGATTCTGTACTATGTTTAACTCTGAATCCTGATTGGGAGACATCTAACTGTTGTGAGTTTTCCAGATATTCTGAGAGATGTCTATTTATATGTTTTTCGATTAATGTGGTCTGTAAGGGGAGCAGGGATATGGGACAGTAATTGCTAAGATCGGTGTTCAATGCTTTGGGATTCTTTCGTAGGGGTATAATCTGTGCATCTTTCCAGGCAGGTGGAAGATAGCCATTATTGAGAGAATTGTTAAGAATATCACAGATGGGAGAGGCAAGCTCAACAGCAAATTTAGAGGCAATTTTGGCAAGTATTATATCCAATGGGGAGCCTGATTTGGTTTTCTCAAATAGAGATGTAACTTCAGGAGGACTAAGCAAAGGGAAGACATGAAGCGAATGAGAAGAGCTACATGTAGATGCTGTGTTAGGTATAGCAGGTAGGGGAATAGGATTGGCAGCACTGATTTTTAAGTAAATGGAATCAATTTACTGGGTGAGGTATGTGGCAACATTATTGCACAGTGCTTGGGAAGGGGATTCCCCTGTCTTACAGACTTTAGGATTCACATAGGATTTGACTATATTAAATAAGATCCTAGAATTAGAGCCTGAAACCAGATTATCTTATAAATCATGACAGCTGCATTTCCTGATTTCCCTGAGCTTCTCAAACACCCCGCACGCAGAGGTGGAGTACCTCAACAGCCAGGATAGAATAGTTTATTTGTGTTTACCCACACGCAGGGATGCAGGGAGAATGCTTATTTGGCCTGCTTGGCACCAGTACTCCCTGGAGGTACCTATTTTGAAGGGGTTTTGTTGCTGTCATGACTTATAAATTTAATATGAATATATAAATGGTGCTCTGTGGTTTTAGAAAGATGTGTGTGAGTAAGTGCTCTCATGTTTTAAAAAAAATAACAAGTTTTTCATAAAGCGCTTCATGCCTCACCTTAACTGTTTTGAAGCACTGTAAATAGCTGTGTTGCCCAATTTACCAATATTCCATTTGTCGAACCCTAAGGATTGACGTTTGAGTCAGATTTGTGACCTGCCAATCGCTACCTATCTTCGGCAAGCGTTCATCTCACCAAACAACTAGCATGTAGAAATAAAATTTATTGAGAAGCAGTGTTTAGTTTAGTATCATGCCAAGATGTCTTTATGGTTTTCTGAACATACAGTTTATATGATTTTAAAATACGTTTTGAGCTAGTAGTAAACAATGTTTGACAGGTGGCTTAGGGAGTTCAATGCACTAACTTCTGCAGCAGTCTGCAAGTGGTGAAGTTGAACCCTGGGCACTCAGTCTTCAATCATTCTGAGGCTGATAAATGGAGTGCCGTCAAACTGATAAAAAAAAACACTGAGGAACCTGCTGTATATAGCACTGAGAAACAGCAAAGGAGTGCTATATAAAGCCAAAAATATATATATACTACCTACTGGCGGTCGCCAGTAGGTAGTTATAGTTTGGACCTTGTTTCTATTCAAAAGGCGTTTTTTCTTTTGCCAATCTCTTTGGCGCAGTTTGACGAATCTTTGTGAAATTTTCAAAATTAATGGGGCGCTCCGGTCAGCTCCTGTCTTGAAAGTTTCGGGTTGATTCATCAAGTGGGGGCTGAGAAAAAAGGGGGTCCCAAAACATGTTTTCCCCATGTTAATTTCCATTGGAATTTTTGGAACAGGCTACAGCCCGAACTGCTGAACAGAATGACACCAAATTTGGCGAAAAGGTAGCTCTTGGTTCAGAAAGCAACCTTTTATTTAAATGGTGTAAATCCGTTTAGTAGTTGCTGAGAAATTCAAAAAATAAAAATATCGAAATCTGAGCACCAAGGAGGATTCGCGAATCCTCCCTAGCACGAGCTTCATTCTGATTGGCTTCCAATATACCAAGTCAACAACAAAAAAGCCCTGCCTGGAGGACGTGAACCATGTCAGTTCCTATTATAATTTTATAAATTTATAATTTTATAACAGCTGTCTATAGTTACTGCTAACTGTTAAACTCCCCTCTATACTTTTATTCTGGTAAGGGGATATTTCACTGCACTCTGTCCTAAGTTCGTTAACCCCTTAAGTGCTGCCTCGGTGCATTGGCCGACGTCAGCACTACCTCCCCAGTGCTGCGCACGACCATTGGACGTCCATTCAGCACTAGTTCCAATGGACAGCGCAGCACTGGGGAGGAATGTTTAATAGCATCTATGAGGTTAAAAATAAATAGGCCAACAATTCTTTGACAATTGCACAGAACAGACCAAAAAACTGTCTGCCAACCTTGCTCAGTATCAGGTGTCCACCAAATCAGATTAGATCAATTACTAATTAGAAAAATGTGAAAGAACCGAATGACACCTCACGGAAACACTACCAACGGGGTAACTGGTATGAAATCTCCAGACAGGGCCCCTGTCTCATCATTGGTTGTCATCCGGTTCAAAAAGAAAAGAAAGTGTCCAGAACAACAAACCAAAAAGTGCATGGAAATAGTGGAAGCAGAAGGGGCCTGCTAGTGACAATCAAAAAGTACATAAAAAACAGCCAACACTCCTCTTCATAACTTTATTCGTTGAGATATTTGTGTGTGCTGTTGATTTAAAAAGGCTGGTAGCTATTCATGCACACCATTACCTATTGCCGACATGTTTCACTGCCACAACAACTTTGGCAGATTCATCAGGGCCGCACAATTTTGCTGCCTATCCACTATTGGACACTTGTTCTATGTCAACTGTCAAAGAAAGAGGCACATACAGAATGTTAAAAACATATAGTGTCACCCTTAAGAGCTGTATATATATGAATAGTGCTGTGTTAATGTTAGTTACCCTTCTGCAGCCTGTTTGCTCGTACCAGCTGCCAGGGATACCACAGGGGTAAAAAGAGTACTCCTGAAGTGAGTCTCCACGTTCACATCGATTGTGTACATCAATCTAAGGACAACAGACCCAAAATACTGTCAGCGTTATCTGGGTATCGAGTGCAGTATTCATCTTCAAACATATATAAAGTGAGGGTGTCACTGTTATGTTTACTCTATATCAGAGTTATTTCAAACATGATGAAGACTGGTTTTTACAATTAGTAGGCACGAGCATGGGAAATTGCGCAGCTCCAGTCTACGCGAACATATACATGGGTGAATTTGAGAATACCAATATCTGGTCCAACCCCATCTGGAACAAACATATCAAGATGTATGTTCGTTTTGTTGACGATTTATTTATTCTTTGGAAAGATACAAGAGAGAACCTTGAGCAAGCTTTACGCACCTTGAATTCAGCTAACCAACGAATTCAGTTTACATGGACAATAGATTCTCAAACCATAACATTTCTGGATGTTCTCATCACTTTAAAAGACAACCATATCACAACAGACATATTCCGCAAAGCTACTGACTGGAATAATGTTTTACACTATACAAGTTTTCACCAGGCATCTTTGAAAAAACACTTACCCAAATCTCAGCTACTAAGGGTCAAACAAATCACTTCTGATCCCAACGTGGCAAATATCAGAATAGAAGAAATGACCAACAGATTTCGAGAAAGAGGATACCCAGAACAGATACTAGACACAGCCAAAAACCAGGCGAAAGATCTAAACCATTTGGATCTTCTAAAACAATCCAGGGTGAAACCACAAAGTGACAGAATGGTCATAGTATCGAAATATTCAAATGTGAGCTCTATGTTCAAAAACATCATACTGAAACATTGGCCAATGTTACAGCTGGAGTCAGACTTTAAAGATATGTTCAAGCCAAGACCTCTCTTTGCATACACAAGAGGAAGAAACCTGGGAGAAATTTTAAAACAACCCAAAACCATTAACTTACCCTCACGAGGCACCAGACCACGCACTAATTGCAATAACTGCAATAACATAATCACAGGCAACAAGGTGACGCACCCTATGAAAGGATATGATATAGCCTTGAACGTCACGGCCACCTGTGACACCAACAATTTAATATACCTGTTAAAATGCCCATGCGGTAAGGTATATATAGGGAAGACCGAGCGAAAACTTAAGATTTGTTTAAATGAACACAAGTCCAACATCAGGACAAAGAATTTGAAATCATCAGTGGCCAGTCATTTTATGGAAATGAACCATAACATCTCTCAACTCAAGTTCATGGTGTTAGAAGTGATTAACAAAATTGAGGGAAGAGACAACAATAAAATGTTACTCCAACGAGAAAATTACTGGATTTACAGACTTAATTCCATCAAGCCATACGGGCTCAATGAACGTATTAAATTTTCATGTTACCTATAAGATACCTATGTATTGACAATCAAGCCCACCACGATGGGCCCACTTGTTCTGGACCATCCCCTGACCGTGTATTTACTTAATTTGTTATACCTTATGGTTTTACATTTACTATCTAGTGCCCACTAGATTTATGTGTTTAGTTTCTCCGTTTATTAGATAATAGACATCTCATATACACGCCATATGTCATTATCACATTACAACCGAAGTTTCCAGCACCCCGTCAGTCCCCTTTTTACTCTCACGCTTTCACGATCACATGACCGGTAGACTTTTCAGCTTCACTAATTGAGCCCGTTTTTTCGCGCCAGTACCCGTTCGAACTACAGCGAGTGTGTATCACACCACTCTAAACAGCAGAACGTATGCCACATCGCATTGACAAACTCTGTAAGTAAGCATAAGCGTTTCTATTAGGCACTGCAGCATGTAAAGCACCGTCATTTTTTTCGTTATGTTCTATTTCACTTTATTCATTTTCACCCGAGTTTGTCATTAGCAGCACTCCGTCTTAACATACTTAAAACACTGTGTAAGTCTTTATTTGAGCACCGCTAACCGAGATGCACGACTCTGGTCATTTTTACTCACACTCACCCGATATTTGTAAAAGCATGAGACAGCAACCTCAATTCACTTTCTCATTCGGTAACTGCATGTTCCAGCGCGACGTTCACAACCATCATTTTTAAGCACAATCACAGTTCTACCCAATGTGTCTACACCATAGTTGTATTATGACATTTGGCAGCATAGATGTGATATGATATATTTTCCACTGTATGTCGTTTTTTGTAGATGCTCCCTGATGAATGGCGGTTGCCCGAAATGCATTGGAGCTGGATTAAATAATGCTCATCAATATTGACAATGATGTAAATACAGACAAAAATAAACTAATGATCAAGAGGAAAATAAAGCTTGATTACTTCATGTGAAAAACTACATGTGTAAATCTTTTTTATTAATAGAGGAGGATTTCACCACACATCAGTGTGCCTCGAGGGATGCCATCAGTTCTTAATTGATGACACTTTCTTAAATTTAACTCTACTCGTCTTTGGGTGGAAGACGATACCTCAGGAGCACCTATTCAATCCTAATACCTTCACCAAAAAAACGTAACCAAATTTAAGGCTGTGCACCGGTCGACCGAATCTTAAAACAGTTCTTGCAGAGACATACTGTCTATTACATAGCAACAAAACAATAATTAATATTATCAGCCATGTGCTGAAGAGTAACACTTCTATAACAATCCAAATGTAGGGCCACTGTGGTATTAGGTTATTCTCACAAAACCAGTGATATGCAGAAAGAAATCCCTGCGGTAGAGTGACATTGGAATGTGTTGACAAGTCAACCATGAAGAATTCTGAGCCATTTTCATAGGTTGTTCTTTCTTGAAAAGGGACCATCTTGTGGATGTTGGTCAAAGTGGCGATTCGTAGTAGATCATAAAGTTTGAGGCATAGTATCAGCAACAGAAATTATGACAGCATCAGATTCAGTTGAAACTTGAGGTTCGAATCTCCCCGGATGGCAACTCAAGCTAGTAAAGTTACTATATTCTCCAAGGGGTATTTCATTCAGAGTATGGAGAGGTCGAGAGGATCTACTCTCAGCTATTCTTGATGTCCAGAAGAGTCTGATATACAGATTCAGTTAAATAGTATTTTTTTAATGTGGTCAATAAGCACCTGTCGGTTTTTCTTGGAACCGACCGAGGCAGAATCACAGTTTGTTCGCCTTTTATCCCAAGTATAGGAAATGGGTGGTCTGTAAAATGGTTTGAAAGCTTGCTTATCATGCGCCTTTTCTCAGACTAGATTCCCAATCGTAGGGACCCACCGGTCAGCTGCTATAAAAACCTTTTCTTCGCTGGTGATGTTTTCTGAAGTCTCCAAAATGGGCAACTTGCCTTTGAACTCTTGTACGTTCTATAAAATATTTGAACATTAGTCCAATTCAAATGCATTTGTGTCCATGACTTCTTAGGATTATCTAAGCCAGGCACTTGCATTGGGTATCCAAATAACACATCGTATAGAGCACGCCCACCCAATACTCATTTATTTGTATTTATTTATTTAAGCTTATATCGCGCACAGCTACCCACACTGGGTTTCCCGGCGCCAGGGATAGACTATAGAAGAAAGGAGGGAGTACTACCTGACTTGAGGCCACAGCCGACTATTGGTCACGCTTAGTAAAAAGCAGAGTCTTCAGAGCCTTACGAAAGCGGAGTAGGTTGGTCTCTGATTTTAGTGCCAATGGGGGGGAGTTCCAGTATTTAGGACCCAAAGTAGAAAAGGAGCGGCCTCCCATTTTTGTCAGCTTCCATCTTGGCACTGTGAAGTTACCAGTGTCCGATGATCTTAGTGAGCGCAGGGGTCTGTAGGGTTTTACCAGCCCTTGAATATATGCTGGGGCGCTACCCTGCTTGGTCTTGAACATGTAACAGAGTGCCTTGAATTTAACACGTTCAGGGATGCTCAGCCAGTGAAGATCACGCAAGGCGGCAGTGGCTGAAGTACGTCTAGGGATGTTCTTTAGCAGGCGCGCAGCCGCATTTTGCACCACCTGCAGCACATGTATGGTGGCTTTATCTGCGCCCAAGTAGAGAATGTTGCCATAGTCCAGGCGTGATGTTACAAGTGCCTGGACTACGGTTCTGCGGGAGGAGAGGGGGAGCATCCACAGAATCTTATAAAGCCATCGCAGCGTTGAGAAGCAAGTGGCTGCAACCTTAGTAGCCTGTTGCCTCATAGTTAGCCTGTCTAGGCAAGTTATTTAATGCTCTATGGCCTCTATATAGATGATGGTATCAACTAGGACCTGAACTTAGTACTCAAGCAGTCAATGCTTGTTTAGTCGTGCCATTAGCATGCTCAACTAATCCATTACTTCCTGCTCTGTAAGGATTGCTGAATTGCAGACATAAATTAATCGCAGACATAGCTTCCCTGTAAGCCCTGGAGGCAAACGCAGGACCATTGTCTGAATGAAATGTATGGACTGCTCCCATTCCTACAAGACACTTCAAATCTTTTACGGCTGCTTGGGAACCTGCATTTCTTTTAGGTCATACCCATAGGAATTAAGAATATGATTCAATTGTAACCAATATGTATTCATACGGGTTTGCAGAATTTGGTGAGCTGATATGAACTAAATATAGTCACCTGAATGGGATACTACAGACCGTAAGGGTGGGTTTGCTGGTGTCTTCTGACAGTAGAAACTTTAATTTGTAGACAAGCATCACACTGTCTAAAATAATCTCTGGATTGGATTTATAAACACATCCACCAACAGGGCTGCTGTAGCATGGCTATAGTTGCAAATGCCAACCCTCATGGGATTCCTAAATTAAATCTAATCAGGCCAACTTAGTAGGAATTAACTATAGGTGTGTGATCTGAACTGAAGGTGTAGGAGTACTTGTGCATAATATCAGCTGTCAGGGTTTCCTCTTTCATAGTTACTTGTATTGCTATAACTAGGCCTGGGCGAAGCACTACGCTACGCTCGTGGAGTTTGCGAAGTTTGCGCAACTTCGCACTACGCGAGCTGCACGTAGCACAGTGCGAACACGCGTAGTGCAGCGTAGCGTAGTGCAGAGCTCATTTTTTGCTTGTTCGCGGTCCTGAACGTCATGTTCGCGACCGCGAGTAAGCAAAATGACATCCCGGTGAGATTCTCAACGCGGGGAGGTAAGGTTCCTCATTGTGAGTGGTTGCGCATGCTCGCGACCGCTCTCAATGAGAAACTACCAGTTCGCGTTGAGAAAGCTGCAGCTCGAGTAATAATCTACTCGAGCAGCAGAAAACTACAGCTCGCACTGTGCAAGATGCCGTTTTCAATGATTGCACAGTGCCGGATGCTTGTCCGCACTGTGCAATCATTGAAAACACTTCTTGCACAGTGCGAACATGCTACTACGCAGCGCGCGTAGTGCTACGTGAAGTTCGCGTAGTGCGAAGTGCACTTCGCGTAGCTTCGCGTAGCTTCGCGTAGCGCTACTTCGCGAACTACGCCCACCCTTAGCTATAACTGTATCTGCATTGATCTTAGTTTGAGACTTAGTTTAAACTGCTACCCTGACAGTCTGTAACGGGGCTTTAAGAGCTACATCAAATGCACCGTTCTCTCTGGCACAAATTCCCTCATGCTGATGGCCCAAAGTGTGCATCACAGAGATCAATGGAAGCTTATCTTGCAAGATAGTTACCTTTCCCTAGAGCTGTTTATTATTAATAGGCTTTCATTTTGAATCTTTGAATCAATTTAAGGACCAATGCCTCAAATCAAGATTGTAAGCTTGAACATAGAAAGCTGAGTTGGATGCTTTTAGTGTTGGAACTGACGGGTCAACTTTCTGTCCTAGGGCATGTTGTGCTGTGCTTCACCTAAGACTTTGGTGTAGGAATGCTGTGGGTGAAACTCTCCATTCTTTACTACACCCTACATGGCTACACAAGCTGTGGAATTCTTTTTTTGTTCTACTGCAGGTTGAGCAGAACCCTCTGTGTAAAACACACTCTGATATTACTCAATGGATAAAACTTTTGGAGTGAGTACAATGTTTTGTTCATACTGGAGAAACTCTTAAGTCCAAAGAGTCGGATCATATTGGACTTTTATGTCTGCAGCACTTAAAGAAGAGGTTCACTGCACCCATCTCAGGTTAAGACGTGGGCAATAGGAATGCTTGCTCTAGTGGTTGCCTCAAGGTACAGTATTGGAGAAACTACAATTATGAGTTTTCCTTACGCCAATAGGCGTTCTTTCAAAATTGCTGTAGGAATTTTTTCGTTGGAAGCAAACCGTGTTTCTGCTGGTGAACGTAAATATGATTTGTAGGCTATGGGAACTGTATGTTCCTTATTGTAGATTACATATGTGTGACCCAAATAATTATTTATCAATCTCAGCACTAGGTTAGTTTTGCTATAGGTAGTCTATAAATATGTTGTCTCTAGCATGCCCGCTTGCAGGGCACGCAAGAAATCAGTGTATTTAATGGTCCACTGTTTTTCAGAAAAAGTGGGAGAAATCAGGTCATACAAAGGCTTCACTCCCTGGGCATAGTGAGGCAAGTAAATCCATCTGAAGTTAAGAACTCCAAGCAGGGATTGAAACTTCTTTAGGGTATGAGAGGTTGCAAAGTTCAGAAGGAAATCAGGTGCCAATCCTTTGCCCAAGTCAGACATTTCATTTTCAAGAAAGGTCAAAGTTAATTTGGCTATTTTTAGTTTTTTTTAAATACATTTTGTATGCGTGTGACATTAGGATGGTCACAAATACAGTCTCCCCTTGTCAGGTGTGCATCCAAATTATCATCAGTAAGATAAACGTTGTCCATATATGATAGTGCCTCAGGATCTGGTTGTAAGATCTCCATGATGCATGAAGAAAATGTCTGTGGCTGTTCTTATATCCCAAAACCAAACATTTACACAAGTTTTGCTGTTGAAACTGAAAGCTGTTAGATACTCGCTTTCAGGTGCTATATTATGACCAAAAACCCATTGGAAATATCTAGAGTGGTTTTGATTTTTTTCAGGAATAGATTAGTCATTAAACCTGTGCTCTGGGCATTCTGTTCTTGCGTAGGGATTCAGATTTTTATAATCTACAACTATTCTATATGACCCCTCTGGTTTGGAGATGGGAATAAAAGGTGTTTTCAAAGGAGAAAGGCAAGGTGCTATGACGCCTTGGTATTGTAGCTGCTCTAGAATAGCTTTTATATTGCGCTTTGCTTCTGGTTTGAAAGGGTACTGAGATTGTGCTTGAGGCTCACTGCATAAGGAAATGACTTGTGGAATAGAGTGTTTATCCCACCCCACTTCTGAGTGTACCGCTTCGAAAGAATTTACCGAATCTCTCCTCTCTTTGAACTTTGTGACGCACATATCCGTTCCCCCACATATTCACGGTTACATACTCGACCAGGTTTGGTCCCTCAACCTTCCTGTTTCCCCGGTGTCTGTATCTCCCTGTCCCTGGTCCGACCATGCCCTTATCTCTTTTTCCATTTCTCTCAACCCGGTATCTAAGGTCCCACACGCCAAAAACACCTGGGCGCGGAATTGGAACCGAGTTGATCTTCCCTCCCTGACCTCCCTGCTTCGGAACTCCATTCCGACCCTCTCTGGTCTTTCATCCAACTCTCAAGCCATCGCTATCAATACCTGGCTGGCTGGAGGTTGTGACTCAGTGGCTCCTCTGCGTCGTATTTCCACCCGACGACCCAAGGACTCCAACAGGTGGTTCAGCGACCACCTAAAAGAACAAAAACTGACCGTACGGCAAGCAGAGAGGCAATGGAGAAGAAACTACTGCCCCTCATCAAAAACCCACTATCTTACATTACTTACTGAGTATAAAAAAGCTATCCTAGCCGCCAAAACCATCTACTTCTCAACTAAAATAATGACAGCCGAAAATAAACCTAGGGAGATTTTCGGTATAGTGAACGATCTAGCCTTCTCCGACAGAGCCTCACCCCAAATCCCTCCAACCCAGCCCCTGTGTGACCAATTAAACACCTACTTTCTGGACAAGATCGCAGCCATCAAGGCCAACATACCCCTCCCCTCGTCTACCTTTGTTGATCCTTCCCCTCCCACTGTTCAACGCCATCTTACCTCCATTCCCCCCCTTACTGAGGAAGTATTCTTAGAGATACTCCCCAAAGTAAAATCGGGTTCTCCGGCAGACATCTGTCCGGCACGAATCCTGCAACAGATCTACTCCTCTTGTCCCCAACCCCCCATTACTTTCCTCAATAGTTCCCTTACGCAGGGAGTGGTGATCCCCGCGCTCAAATCAGCCACTATAGTGCCCATTCTAAAGAAGCCCGGCGCTGACCCGTCCATCTCAGCCAACTACCGCCCCATTTCCCTGCTGCCCTATTTGGGCAAGGTGCTTGAGCGCCATGTCACCTCGGTACTCAGCGCCTACGTAGAAGCAAATGGGGGCCTGGCTTCTCGCCAGGCCGGCTTCCGCCCCAGGCACTCTACCGAATCAGTCGTGGTGTCGGTCCTAGACAACCTCAGGAAGGGTATGGATCACAACAAACACCAGGCGCTGGTGCTCCTCGACCTCTCCGCCGCCTTTGACACGGTGGACCACACCATCTTACTGTCCCGTGTCAAGGCGGCTGGAATTGAGGGATCAGCCCTGGTCTGGCTATCCTCCTTCCTGAGGGACCGCACCCAGGCGGTTCGGCTGGGAGACTTCACGACTACCCCACTTCAAGTCACCTGTGGTGTTCCCCAGGGTTCTTCTCTTTCCCCCTTACTGTTCAACCTTTACATCTTTCCTCTAATCTTCGCACTTCAGCAGCTGGAGGTCACCGTGTACAATTATGCGGATGACCTCCAGCTCATCTTTAACCTTTCCTCTTCTCCCCTTTCTGCCTCTAATTTCCAGTCTATTATGATTTTCATCAGGGACTGGATGAACTACAACCATCTCAAGCTGAACCCGGATAAAACCGAGTTGGTTCTCACCGGTGGTTCTTCCAGTCCCTGGAACTCTCTCTTCTGGCCCTCCTCTTTTGGTCCCTCCCCCACTCCTTCCTCCACAGTTAAAACACTGGGTGTCAAAATGAACAACCAACTCACCCTACACTCACAAATTAGCTCTGTAGTCTCTTCCTGTTTCCTCACTCTTCGAACCATCCGCACCGTCTCCCGTTTCTTCTCCCCCCAGGCACTTAAGTTGATCATGTCCGCGCTGGTGATCTCGCGGCTGGACTATGCCAATGCCCTGTACAACGGCATCCCGGCATACAGCCTGCGGAAGCTCCAGATGGTCCAGAACCAAGCGGCCCGGTTGGTCTATGGTCTCCCACGCTTTCACCACTCCACACCCCTCCTCAAGGAGCTCCATTGTAGAAAAAGGGTAGGGCTATGGCCTTTTCCAAGATTTGCCCGGCGCTAACCGCCTCTATACCATTCAAGTTACCAAGCAATGAGGCAGGCGCCGGAGACTGGAAGGCAGGAAACAGAAGTTTTTATTCCGACGGAGCAGAACACATCAGATCAGACAACAAGGTATCGTCTCGAGGTGCTCTCCCAGCCTCTCTGGGGCCTGGCCTCTTATACCCTGGTTTATGACATGTGAGCATTCTTTATTGCATAAAAGACTCTTTAAACTTATGAAATGACGTCCCCATAATCCTCGTGTCAAACCCACCCCCACATACATCCACAATAGAGGTCCTCACCCTGCTGATAACAGGAGGGGGCTATCACGCGGCTGAGTGTTCCGCCGATTCTTAGGATGTGTGCGCCTGATCGTATCCCATGAGGTGGGGAGGCCATGATCAATAGTGGGTCCTTTGAAGAGGAGCGACTCCATACAATAAGGGGCAGTAAACGGTATCTCCCGGCTTAGGCGATGGCCTCGGACCTGTGTGGACAGTCGGACTCGGGGGAAGGGGTCATCAAAGGAGTGGTATTCATGCCGCGTGGACAATCACAAATGCAAAAACAACAAGTGATGGACTGAATGTGGATCAATGTCACACACTCCCCCAGTCAAAAGATCTGGGCCCAAATCCATCGTTCTTTTGCACTCCACACCGCCCTGGGTTAGACAATAGCGATATGCAAATCAGCTCTGACCCTGTTGCCCCATGGGAACAGTCCAGTCCGAACTACAAAAGCCATGTCCTTCCCAGAACGGAATCAAGCATCCGAGGACCGGACCGGTTTCGAGGTAACACCTCTCATCAGCCCGGCTAGCTTGACTCCAAGTGGTGTGGAGTGCCTGGGACCCACGTCTGGGCATCCCCAGCGCACTTAGGGCGGCAATTGCAAAAACAACAAGTGATGGACTGAATGTGGATCAATGTCACACACTCCCCCAGTCAAAAGATCTGGGCCCAAATCCATCGTTCTTTTGCACTCCACACCACCCTGGGTTGACGTGGGTCCCAGGCACTCCACACCACTGGAGTCAAGCTAGCCGGGCTGATGAGAGGTGTTACCTCGAAACCGGTCCGGTCCTCGGATGCTTGATTCCGTTCTGGGAAGGACATGGCTTTTGTAGTTCGGACTGGACTGTTCCCATGGGGCACAGGGTCAGAGCTGATTTGCATATCGCCATTGTCTAACCCAGGGTGGTGTGGAGTGCAAAAAAATGATGGATTAGGACCCAGATCTTTTGACTGGGTTGAATGTGTGACATTGATCCACATTCGGTCCATCACCTGTTGTTTTTGCAATTCCGCTATAAGTGTACTGGGGATGCCCAGACGTGGGTCCCAGGCACTCCACACCACTGGAGTCAAGCTAGCCGGGCTGATGAGAGGTGTTACCTCGAAACCGGTCCGGTCCTCGGATGCTTGATTCCGTTCTGGGAAGGACATGGCTTTTGTAGTTCGGACTGGACTGTTCCCATGGGGCACAGGGTCAGAGCTGATTTGCATATCGCCATTGTCTAACCCAGGGTGGTGTGGAGTGCAAAAAAATGATGGATTAGGACCCAGATCTTTTGACTGGGTTGAATGTGTGACATTGATCCACATTCGGTCCATCACCTGTTGTTTTTGCAATTCCGCGTGGACAATCAAGCACGGAGGGATGGTTTATCAACAGAGGGGTATTCATGGAAGGAGGGGAGGTGCTGGTCAGGCGCGGGCGTGACTCCCAAGGACAGGGTCATGCAGGAGGAGAAGGGTTATGCTCATGTGAGGGAGGGAGGGGGAGCCAGGGTGCGCGGAGGATGCTTGCAGGGTCAGAGGAGCGCGCTGGCGATCGATCGTGGACAGGGAGACCATGATACCTAAAATGGCTGTCGTGCACGTTGTGCGTGGGTGACAAGCTGGCGCAGATGATGTTCAGCTTGTAAACTAAAATTCCACAGTCCTCCCTTTCAACATGTCTCGCCAACTTGTCAGTTCGGATTTATCCCCATAAGGCCACGTATTTCTACTTCATAGAGGGGACTCATGTGCTCATTTCGGAAGTCCAAAGTCTTTGGGCACATACAGTTAGAAACAAGGCCGAATAAAGATGGCAGACATTGGATACCCAAACAACACCCACATAATATCACAACAGGTATCAGTACGAAGGAAAACAACCTCCAACCCCAGTCCTTCAAAGTGTCCCAAAACCAGCTCCCAAGCGACCATCCTTCTTGTTCTTGGTGAACCTCCGAGGAAAGTCTGTGGAGGTGTTCAATTGCTTTGTAGACTGAGGGCGAGTTATCTGGCACGTAGGTGCAGCAGCTGGATCCGATGATGCGGCATGCTCCTCCTCGATCGGCTAGAACCACATCTAGAACAAGGCGGTTTTGAAGGGCCACAAGGCGGACCGCCTGAAGCTCAGCCGTGTTGTTAGCGAGGATGCCAGCCGTGATGTTGATCGTTGTTTCTACTGCCTGGGTCAGGTGTCGGATAGCGCGGCTGTTCGCCATTGGGCCCCACAGGGGAACGAGTCCCTTTGCTGCATCCAGGAACTGTGCTCCAGTGGAGTCGGCTTGTCCAATGTCATCTGCACGCCTCTGCCGGTGATGGTTAGCAGGGGCTACATACGTGGGGGGGAGAACGAAGGCAATGTAGCAGATACCCTTCCAACCTTTCGGGAGCCAGGTGTAAGCTTTGGTGCCACACACAAAGTACATATTTGGAGAAGCAACAAAGGAAGGGGGATCAACTGAGTCCAATGTTCTGATGATTCGGCAGGAACTGTGACCCACCAGCTGTGTTCCCTGGCCTTCGAGACACACAAGACCTGTAACATTGATAACAGACAGAGCCACAGTCAGAGTGGCGGTAGTTTGTTTTCGCAGATGAGAGAAGGTGGATCTAGCTGGATTGTGGAGCACCTGCACTTCGACACGTTCTTTGGCTGGAATGTTCTTAAGGAAGGTGGCGCCCGTGAGCGCAGGACACAGGGGAGCAGAGGTCTTTCCGGTTTTGTTCAGCCAAAACCCAGAGTAGAAGTGCGACACTGTCTGGCTGGAAGTGGCGTTATCCTTGTGGCTCTCTTGCATGAGGATCAACCAGGCGAGGCAGGAGCCGTGAACTGAGAAAGGAGAAGGGATGAAGGGGATGGAGTGTCCAGTGGCATGCGGGAGCAACCCGCAGATCAAGCAGTTCGTGGCATTTGCAGCAAGGTTGTGTTGGTGCAACAGTTGCACGAAGGAATTGTTCCAGAACTCCCTGCGTCTCTCTCGGAGCTGAGGTGACAGGGAGATCAGGTGGTGCTCTTTCATGGGGGTTGGTTGTGCAGTGGGCAGCAATGCCTGATGAGCCGGTGTGCTTTTCTCCAGGATCCAGAAGGAGGTCATGAGGAGGAGGCAAAAGAGGAAGACAATGAAGAAGGCGATTGTCTTTGATTTGTGCAGGTTGTCAGTCTTTGGGTTCCTGTAGTGGGTATTTCCGGTTGCTTCCATCATCTTCTCAACTGGCGCTTCCATCATCTTCTTATCTGGCGCTTCCATCATCTTCAAGGTGCTCGGTGGTGGGCAGAACCACAGACTTCGTTTAGCTTCTCTCCCGGTAACCCTTGGTTGTGTTTAGGTCACCGTTCTGAGATTCAACTTAGTCCGTGGCCTACTTAGCCGAAGCTCCCTCCTTTCGACGCAGGAAATACCCTTCTCTGGATGGCACAGTGGGATCAGAGAATTTTGCAAGTTCAAGTGCCTCAGTATCGGGATAACAGTTCAATGTTGGTCGGTCTTTGTTCAGGAGCTCTTCTTGGGTGTTGACGTTTTCTGTCGTGGCCAGGGTCGCGGAGACCTTCCGGCAGTGGTGTGCGTGCAGCCAGTGCCTCTTCCCCTCCACTCGAAGCGCCGTCCGTGTGGTGATCAGCACTTGCCAGGGGCCCGTCCACCGGGGTTCCAGACTCTTGGTCCGTTGGAAGTTTCGGATTAGAACGAAGTCCCCCGGTTGGATGTCGTGGCCTGGGCCCCTGGAGGCATCGGGGATGGCCTGCTGCACCTGTTGATGAATGACAGACAACGTTTTAGTTAACTTGCACAAATAATCAGACAGTAGGACGTCCGGGACGTCATGAATGGAGGTCGGTTAGGGAGCAGTCCAGAGGTTCATCGGTCGCCCGAATACAACCTCGTAGGGGGTCAAATGGTGTTTGGTGGGAGTGGAGCGCATCGATAGCAAGGCCAGTGGGAGGGCATCTGGCCATTTAAGTCCGGTGGTGGCCACTATTTTTGACAATTTCAACTTCAGTGTGGCGTTATGGCGCTCCACCAGGCCGGCGGATTGGGGGTGGAAGACCGCATGAAATCTCTGTTTCACCCCCAACCCCTTTAGGATTAGTTGGATAACTTCAGCTATGAAGTGGGGGCCATTGTCGCTCCACAAAATTCGACAAAGGCCATAGCGAGGAAAGAATTCTTTCAGTAGTACTTTGGCAGTAGTCATGGCAGTGTTGTCACGGGTTGGATAGGCCTCTACCCATTTGCTGAAGGCACATACAATGACTAGTACATACTTCAAGCCTTGACATCTCTCCAGCTGGATGTAATCCATCTGGAGGACCTCAAAGGGGTGATTGGGGGTCCCAAACCCTCCCCGGGGTACCACAGTTCCTTTCCCGGGGTTGTGTTGCAGACAGATAAGGCACTGCTGGACTAGGCGTCTGGCTGAGTCGGGGATTTTGTCGTTGTGCCAGACTTTGGAAATGAGTTCGATCATGGGTGCAGATCCTATGTGTGCGGGGGAATGTGCCATAGTCAGTATGGGGATCCGGTATGAGTCAGGCAGCAACCATTTGTTTGCATCTTTTGTTCGCCAGCAGCCCTCATCATCCTTCAAACCCACCCCTGCCCACTTAGTCAGTTCGTGAGGGGTGCTGGCCGACTGGATGTCTCTAATCATTTCCCTTGCGTCAGTCCATTTCTCTGCTTGTGACCTGGTCACATACATGCGTGTCACCGTCCTACTCTCAGCTGTGGTTCGTGCAGTGATGTCGGCCAGTGCATTCCCTTGTCCGACTAAGTCTGTCACCTTCTTGTGTGCCTGGCATTTGATCACTGCTAGTCGTTTGGGGAGGAGAACCGCTTCAATCAGGGCAGAAACCAGATCTCCGTGAAGGATGGGGGTGCCGTGGGACGTCAGGAATCCCCTTTCCCTCCACAGGAGCCCAAAATGGTGAACCACCCCGAAGGCATACTGGCTGTCTGTATATACGTTCGCGGTGGTTCCTGTGGCTATGATGCACGCTCGTGTGAGGGCTATCAGCTCTGCTGCCTGGGCAGATCGTTGTGTGATGCGGGCTGTCTCAACTACTGTTCGGGCTGTCGTTACTGCATAGGCAGCTGAAGTGGTGCCATCTGGGAGTTTGATGCATGAGCCGTCTACCCATAGCTCTCCATCGGGGTCTGTGAAAGCAGTGTCTCGGAGGTCAACTCTACTCCTAGTTTGTTCGTCCGTGAGGGTCACACAGTCGTGTATGGGAGGAACGTCGGGGTCATTTTCAGGCAGGGGCAACAATGTGGCAGGGTTCAAAGTCGTGCATCTCTTTAGTGTGATGTGGGGTGCAAGTAGCGTCAATTCGTACCCTGTCAGTCGTGCGCTAGTCAGATGTTGAGTCTTGGTTTGGTTCAGAAGGGTGTCGACTGCATGGGGTACTAACACAGTGAGGGAGTTTGAAAGTACGATTCCCTCGCTCTGACGGATAGAGACAGCAGCGGCAGCTACTGCTCGAAGGCAGGCAGGCAAAGCTCTGGCTACAGGATCAAGAGTGGCGGAGAAGTAGGCACAAGGGCGCTGCTTTGGACCTATAGACTGAGTCAGGACAGACAATGCACACCCCTCCCTTTCGTGGGTGAAGAGTGAGAAGGGTTTGGAGTAATCCGGGGTTCCCAGGACGGGCGCTGAACAGAGGGCATCTCGTAATTCCTTAAAGGATGCTTGACACTCAGGGGTCCAAGGGAGTGGGAAGGGGGCATCTTTGGCCAACAGGGCAAGTAGGGGTTTTACAATGAGGCTGAAATTGGGTAACCATTGTCTGCAAAAAGAGGTAAGGCCAACCAAAGAGCGGACTTGCTTTTGTGTTTTTGGGACGGGGGTGTCTAGGATGGTTTGGATTCGGTCGGGTGTGAGTTTCCTCCCCTCTTTGGACAGGAGATGGCCTAGGTATGTCACTTGTGGCTGGCAGAACTGCAATTTCTTTTTGGAAACTTTGTGGCCATTTTCTGCAAGAAAGTGTAGGAGTTGAACAGTGGCTGTGATTGCAAGTGGGGTGGTGTCGGCCGCCAAAAGGATATCATCGACATATTGGATCAACACCACTCCATCCGGTAGCTGGACGGCGTCCAGCTGTCTTTTGAGGGCCTGGCTGTAAATATTGGGACTTTCAGTGTACCCCTGGGGAGCTCTACAAAATCGGTACGAGCGGGATTTCAGGGTGAAGCCGAAGAGATAACGGCTGTCTGGATGGATGGGGATAGAGAAAAACGCATTCTTGAGGTCGATAACAGTGAAGGTGGTGGCAGTGGACGGGATGAGGGTCAGAATGGTGGTGATATCTGAGACTACGGGGTATTGGGGTACAACCACTTTGTTGATCTCTCGCAGGTCGATGATGAAGCGGTACGCTTTCTCATCTCCCTCGCCTTGCTTCTTAACAATGGGTAGGATAGGGCTGTTGCAGACATTGCTAACCACTTCTTCGACTACTCCTGCATCTACCAGAGACTGAATGATCGCTACCAGTGCCTTCTCACCCTCGGGCGATATCCGATACTGCGGGAGTTTCGGGAGCATAGCGTCCTGTCTCACAGTTATATGAATAGGATCAATCATCATTCGTCCCACATCAGAGTCATTTTTGGCCCATAGGTACGGAGGCAGGGTATCAAGCAAGGACAGGTCAGCATCAGTCATGGAGCACATGTGTCGTGCAGGGCAGGATTTGGGTATGTCTGGGTTGTCGTACAGGATGACTCGGACTCCATCTGGGGAACACCTAATGGTAGCTCGAAAATGCTTCAGTAAGTCAATGCCCATAATGGCGTCAGGGGAGTTGGAGGAGAGCAGAAATGTTGTGTCAGTGGTGTTGCTTTCTAGGTCAAAGGTGACAGGCACGGACAGGGGGTTAGTGGAGGGCGTCCCATCGAAACCTATCGATGTAATGTGTGAGCCAGACAAGGGTGCCCTTGGAATCAGTCGTTTCGATAACACACTACGTGTCGCCCCAGTGTCTACCAAAAATGGAGACTCTGTACCCAAGACCTTAGCAGTGACATGAGGACCTTGCTGGTCAACACAGAGCTCGACTGGATCCCTCCCTTGCCCCTGGCAGTCCTATGCAAAATCGGGGGCATTCTCACCGTCGGATAGTTGATACTGGTTCTGTCGTGGACGGTCGAATGTGTTCGATCTCCCTGATCTGTCATTGTTGGTGTCGTTTGTGTGCCCTCGTCCTTGTCCCCTATTTCTCGGTCCACCCGCTACATCCTTGGGGTCCCTATTTCTGTTCATCTCTAACAGAACCGGACACTGGGATTTCCAGTGGCCGAATCCTTTGCAGAAGGCACATTGGTCATCGCTAATGTCTCTACGTCCAATGTGGGGTGTTGGGGTGTGGTCTTTAGGAGGTGGATTTCTAGGGATGGTCGATTGGTAGTTCCCCCTGTGGGGTTCCCGTCCGACCGCTATACCTTGTATCTAGGCTATCATCACCCTTTCTTTCAAATCTTTCTTCTTTTTCTCGGACGCCCTATCATTCTCATTCTTCTGGTGCTCGTAATACTGAGCCATCTGAAGGATAGCTGCGGGCTTGGAGGCCCCCCAACTACTCTCACTCATCTGCAGTTTTTGGGAGACCTCTTGTGATAGGCCCTTCACATAGTTTTGTACAAACAGGTGTTGTCCGGTTGCGGTGGTCATGTCTTGGCCACTGTAGTCGGAGAACACTGTCTCGAATCGGGAGAAGTATTCTGATACATCTTCCTGGGGTTTCTGACGACAGGCCGTGACTATCGACCAATCTACCTTTTTCTCTGGGATCAGTGTCTTTAGCTTCTGAACTAATTTGTCTGGGAGTTCTAATATGTCCTTCACTGGTTTCCTTCCAGGCTCTCGCTGTCTATCTAGTTCACTGAGTTGGTTCCAGGTATGTCCAAACAGATCTGTGTGGTCAGCCTTCCGGATTTGCTTCCACACGTCAGCTGGCAGGCATAACCCGAAAAACAAGTCAATGTCTGCTAAAGTCATTATCGTCGAACCCAAGGCTGTGCCCAATTCGGTATAGAATGCTGTTGGGTTCTTTCTTAAATCGGGCAGAGTTTGTCTAAAAGTTAGGATATCTTGTCGGTCCCATGGTTGGTAAACCCAATTGTACACAACCCTCCCTTTTGCATCTGCGTGATTAATATCATCGTTTGTTCCCAGACCACGTGGCGGAATCCAGTAAGGGGCCGCCTCTCTGATGGGCATCATAGTGTTGGCTACTTCTACTGAGGTCGTTTCAGGGACTGTAACCTTGGCTTCTGGTTTTTGTTCCGTGAGGTGGCGGAAGACCTCAAGCATCTGCATGAAGAGCTCCGCTGCCTCACGTTCAGTCCCATCCCCAACATCAATCTTCCTATACAGCCTTGTCAGTTTAGCGGGGCCCTTACTCTGATACCTATCCTCATATGCGTTCAGGGTGTGGTAGCTGAATCGTAAAATGAAATGCCGTCTGTGGCTGTCGGCATGCGAATTATACATGTTCATTGTGTATTCTTCGCTCTCCCTTCGTTCTACTAATGTCTTTGCTATTTTGTCAATCCCATCCCGCTCATCTTTGCTCAACCTATTTGGTCTGGCTGGTGGGTGCTTGCTAGCCTCGGGGTCATCTGGTGGTGCTGCTAATGTGGCTGGTGCGGAGGCCGTGAGGGCTGGTGCACTAGCGCTAAGGTCGTTCTCGTTCGCACTCAGGGCCTGCAGGTGTTGTTGGCAGGGGGCATATGGAGGGGGCATGTAGATGATTGGGGGACCTAGCAGTAACTCATCGTTCGCCCGTTGTTTGGAGGGCAATTCAGGGTAGAGCGCAGAGGGGGTCCTAACGGGACATTGACCTGTCGATCCTGATTCTTGGTTTTGTGTAGCTTCCTTTCTTTCTTTTATTTCTTCTTCTAGTTGCTTAGCGGCTAGGTGGGCTGCCTTTCGTAATTCTTTCCCTATTTTTGCTTCTTCTCTTTTTCTTCGTTGTTCCGTTTCTTTGCGCCACATGCCGATACTATCGAGCATAGTGGGCGTAGTCTTATTTTTCTGGAGCGCTATTTCTAATGTTTTTATTTTATGATCATCAAAGGAACCTATCAGTGGCCACTGACTTTTGAGGTCCATTTTTGTGTATTTATGCCATAACCTAGTATAGGCAATAGCGACTAGTCCATGCTTGGTGAACATGTCCTTATTAGGGGTGTCCTCCAGTGGAGCTGGATGGTTCATCTCTAATAAGCGGTCCGGGCTGAACAGGCTACCAATCAGTGGGGAGAAGATAGGCATGACGGGTTACAACGGGGACAAAGGTCTGCACTACCTATCTTATCACGGCGGGCAAAGACTAGACAGAATATTTCTATTCTCCGTTGTTTGCAGGCGGTGAATACCTCAAAAGAACCAATATCGAACAATCAATGTTCGGTCAATCAAACAATCAATGGGGAGAGTAAGTGGGTACGACGTGTTAAAGGTTTGCGTTACCCACTCTTTCTCTACCTGCAAAGAGAGACCTTGTTCTTCCCTGTTTGCAGACAGAGAATCTCCAGACAACAATCCACGAACGACAGTTCGGGAAAACAGTGGGGGAGGAAGATAGGCACAACGGATTACAATGGGGACAAAAGTCTGCGTTACCTATCCTTCACTGCTTGCAAAGAGAGAGCCTGTTGTTTCTCCGTTTGCAGACGGTGAATCTCCGGAGGGATCAACAAAAGAGTAATACTAGTATTATCCAAATCAAACAATCATTTCTCAATTTGTCGTGTTTACACGACCTTACCCGGACCGCATGGACGGTTTCCTGTCTTCCGATTCCAGCGCCCGATCGTCCTCTATTCTTCGTGATGTTCGTGGCACTCCTGATGGTTCCCAGTCAGGACCGTAGATCACTCGAGAGAGGTCTGTTCGGAACCAGTGAAGGTCGGATGATCGGCTGTCAGACGAGGGTCTATCGGACACGAGCTCTCCCGATCGTTGCAGTCGTTCACTCTGTCGTCGGGACCTCTCCCACTGGATCCACGTGTCGCTGATGAGCCCCACGCTTATGGACGCCAATTGTAGAAAAAGGGTAGGGCTATGGCCTTTTCCAAGATTTGCCCGGCGCTAACCGCCTCTATACCATTCAAGTTACCAAGCAATGAGGCAGGCGCTGGAGACTGGAAGGCAGGAAACAGAAGTTTTTATTCCGACGGAGCAGAACACATCAGATCAGACAACAAGGTATCGTCTCGAGGTGCTCTCCCAGCCTCTCTGGGGCCTGGCCTCTTATACCCTGGTTTATGACATGTGAGCATTCTTTATTGCATAAAAGACTCTTTAAACTTATGAAATGACGTCCCCATAATCCTCGTGTCAAACCCACCCCCACATACATCCACAATAGAGGTCCTCACCCTGCTGATAACAGGAGGGGGCTATCACGTGGCTGAGTGTTCCGCCGATTCTTAGGATGTGTGCGCCTGATCGTATCCCATGAGGTGGGGAGGCCATGATCAATAGTGGGTCCTTTGAAGAGGAGCGACTCCATACAATAAGGGGCAGTAAACGGTATCTCCCGGCTTAGGCGATGGCCTCGGACCTGTGTGGACAGTCGGACTCGGGGGAAGGGGTCATCAAAGGAGTGGTATTCATGCCGCGTGGACAATCAAGCGCGGAGGGATGGTTTATCAACAGAGGGGTATTCATGGAAGGAGGGGAGGTGCTGGTCAGGCGCGGGCGTGACTCCCAAGGACAGGGTCATGCAGGAGGAGAAGGGTTATGCTCATGTGAGGGAGGGAGGGGGAGCCAGGGTGCGCGGAGGATGCTTGCAGGGTCAGAGGAGCGCGCTGGCGATCGATCGTGGACAGGGAGACCATGATACCTAAAATGGCTGTCGTGCACGTTGTGCGTGGGTGACAAGCTGGCGCAGATGATGTTCAGCTTGTAAACTAAAATTCCACACCATTGGCTTCCTGTCAAGGAACGCTCCCTTTTTAAAACCGGCTGTATGGTTTTTCAGGCCCGCCAGGGCACTGCCCCCGCATTCATTTCCTCTCTGATCAATGAATACGTCCCGATCAGAGAGCTTCGCTCTTCTTCTAAGTCCCTCCTGCAAATCCCACGTTTCAAACGTAAAAAGTGGGGTGGAGCCAATTTTTCAACCTTGGCTCCCACATTCTGGAACTCCCTCCCCGACCACCTTCGTTCTGCCACTCAATATTCCTCTTTCCGCAAAGACCTAAAAACGTTCCTGTTCAAACAGGCCTTCCCCGTGTAACTGGGTCCCTCCCTGCTCTGCGACAAGTTCACTCCGCCCTCAGTTGTTGGACCCTCCATTATAGCGCCAAGAAACCGTCCGGTGAACGCTGCGCTCTACAAATGTTTTAAATTCTACAAATGTTTTAAATTCAATTCTATGTAATTGCTGGAGATTGATTCAGCGCCCACTCACTGGTGTATATTTCCCTGACATCTTCTAGTACTAAGGAAAAAAAGGCCATTCTTATTACATACTCTCCCCGGGGCTCTTCCCTAATAAAGACTGGAGGCCAGTAATCTTCTGCAATACCATATCATATTTTTCTGGCAAATCTGGCCAAAAGACTGCTTTAATGGTACATGCTATGTCTCCTTCAATTTGAATGTTGAGTCTGTAAACCGATCAGTAGGATTTAAATCTTTATCTGCAGTTTCAATCTGTATATATTTGTTAGTTGGACTCACCACCAGAAACCTCTAGAGAGTCTGATGCACAATTGTTACTTCTTCTGCATTGTCTAGGAGAGGTCTCACCCAAGTACCGTTCTGCAGAAGTATTCGCAGCTGACACACCATGTTTAGAAAGTCCTGCTACTTTCTTCTTTTTGAATTGTGTTTTGGAATCTGACCTTTAATTTCGTACTTTACGCTGATCCCAGTCTCTCTTTTCTTTTGTACTGAGTTCGACCCTTTCCCACTGTCAGTTCATTGTCAGAATCCTGAAAAGAACGAGAAGCGCAGCTATCAGGATATTGATACCATTCCAGCTTTTTAATCTTGTCACAGTCCCTCAAATTGTAACCACTCCTACTAAAGTCCTGGAATACGGGAGATCCAGTCCATCTTTTCTTTTTACCACTCTTCTTTTTCTTACTTTCCGTTATAGGTTTTTCCTTAATAGAACTCTCAGCATCTCCTTTGGGTTTCAAATGGGGTTCAAGGGATCATGAAGACAATTTGTGATGATCCACAGCAGTGTAGACGTCCAAGATTATAATTTGTAGTTCCCATTCATGATCCTGAATTGGAATAGGCAAACCTATTGCATATGGCCAAAGCCAACCAGGGCTGGTTTTAGCCCAGGTGGCGCCCGGTGAAATAGTCTATAATGGCGCCACCCCGATGACGTCCTCCTCGGATTCGCTCACTACCACCAACAAAAGTGTCCCATATCTCTCCATAGTCCCTCTCGCACATACATTTCATTTGTTTTAAAGCTCTGGTAAAGGCTAGCTTTACTAATCCACTCCCCTGTCCACATAAAAAAACAGATCTGTTCTTTGCAGCAGGCATATTAACCCTCTGCGCTACTTTATGGTGAGTCAAAACTGTCACTAGACAAAACTCTGATCTCTCTCTCTAGCAGGAACATTTAATCACAAGAGTTATCTTGACATTTGTATTGCTGCCTGAAAGTTTGGACACCCAAGGAACTCTGGAGAAGGTGCTTTTACATCTTAAGTTATTGTTAAACACAGTGGCCCCTCCTGCAAGTCAGAGCCCAGTGCAGATGCCCCAGTTGCACTGCCCTAAAGTAGGCCCAGAGGCAGAAGCTTCTCCTTAATTTTGCTTAAGATGATCGAGGAGATGGTAGCAAAATTTCCCATTAATTTAATTCCTAAATCCAGAGCTGGTGCAGCTCTGTGTTCATTTTGTACTTGTTTTAATACTTCCGGGATAACTGCCAATGAACGTGAGCCATGTGTGTTGGTATAGATCAGGGGTCTCCAACCTTTTCTGTGATGAGAGCTACTTCAAATTAGTGAAAATCACTGTGAGCAACTGAAGGCCAAGTAACTTGCACATTGTTAACAGACACCCTCGCCCACCTTCATAGATTTTAAACGTAATGTCCTTGGAGACTGATATACTATGGTTAAAACAAAATAGGGCATCCATGTGCTTCAGTGTGCGCATGGTCTGTTTGGAGTGTATGGACATGTGTGTGAATGAATGGGATATATGTGTATGGGTGACTCAGAGCCTTTGTCATATGTATTTGTGGCACGGGACATACCTTTCGCCATATGTGACACTGTCACATGTATAATACAAACATACAACTATTTTTTTTAACTGGGAGAAATAAATTCAAAGTGCAGAAAAATGTTCCTGCAAAAATGTTCATAATAAGGAACATTTTTCTGCACTTGATGGAACATTTTTCTGCACTTTAAATTTCTCTAATTTATAAAAACTGGCTGTATTTTTTAGTTATAAATATGTCATCATGTCTACCAGTCGCAGGGAGCAAGATGCCTGCTGTGTGTAAATGCAAAACTTTGAAATGGGAGTAAATTCAATGGTAGAGTTAACTTTATGTTTATATACATTACATAAAACTCATCATTTTGACTTTCTCCCATGTCAAAGTGTCTTTACAAACAGCAGGCGTATTATTCCCAATTGCCTGTAGATATGGTGCCATTTTTGTAACAGGAAAATACAGTCATTTGTTTAAATATGAGGACCTTAGAGTGAAGAAGCAGGCTTCATAAAACATTATGACTCATTTTAAAGTAGAGAAAAACATTAAAACAATTTTTCATAGAAACATTTTCTTCACTTTAATTTCTCCCATTTAAAAGAAAATGACTGTATTTTTCAGTTATAAATATGGCACTGTGTCTACCAGCCACTGGCAGCAAGATGCCTACTGTTTGCAAATGTGACACTTTGAAAAGGGAGAAAATTAAAATGAAGATGTAACTTAATTCTTAAGTTAACTCTTCATTTACATTTTCTCTCATTAAAAATCAGTTGGAAATATAATTGCGTTCTCATGCTCCAATATTGAGTTGAGAAGGACTTCTATTTAAGAGTTAAATACTTCAGTGCTGCAGTTCTGAACCTCTGTGACCCACATGAGTCATAAATCTGAGTAGAGCACTGCTCATTATCAGGCTCTGCTATCTGCAGCCTAATAATAATGTAAAACAATCATAGCCTTTCCTTAACCTTAAAAGGAAAATTCAACACTCATTGCAGTTCTTAGTTAAAAATTAACCCAAGGCTGGGAGATACTCTGATGTTTTCTGCAATCTACTGGTAGCTTGTGATCGACTGGTTGGAGACACCTGGTATAGATGCCGGCAAAGATGCATTTCCAGATGTTACACTCCCTTCTGTGGCACCATTCCTAGTGGAGACTCATAGTTAAAGTTCTGTGCTTATCTTGGGGTGTAGTATGAGGAAAGACCGCTTCCAACTGATTGGTCTTGCGAGCAATCCAGAAGGCAATTTCATAATATTTCAGGGGCATCTTCCCCATATTAGCATTTATAGTATGAGGTCTGATTGCCTGCATTGCAACATGTCCCTGTACTAGTGGTCCTGTCAGAGATGTCCTAGTATTCATAGTTTGTAATACATCTTGAATATTCTTCCTATATAGGGAAACTGTATAGTTTAGAATCCATACCACATTTGCAAGGGAAAGAGTCTCAGGACTTGGAAATGGTGTATATCTACCTACAACTGGCCATGTAGCTTCTTTATTACTCAGGGGGCCCAAGCTATTGTTTCTGACTGTGCACTGTAACTCATTAGCATTCCAGTTCTGATATTCTAGGTAAGTAAAAGGGATTTACAAGTACTGGTATGCTCTATAATGGGAAGGCAGTGATGCAGCTTTGTGAGCATGGAATTGTCAAGAGGTTTCATCAATAGCCCCAACTCCAACCATGAATAAAATATTTTAAATACATGTGCTGCGTGTGCAGCTACTATGAATGTAACTGCTGCTCTTGTATCAGGGATGCTTCCATTCTTGAGATGTTGTGTAACTGCCTCTCAGTAATTTACTCCTATTAAGCCAGTAGCTACCATTTGAATAGAAAATGGATTCGAAACCCTTTTGGATTCAAAAGAAGGAACACCCACAGATGGGGGCTAACGTTTTAAAGGTCAAGCTTGAAAACCGTAAATAAGTGATCCCTTATTTCCCTGTAGGAGGTAACTACAGTTACCACGAACGTATTCGTATAATGGTAATGATAGCTCTCTTGTGTGTGTGCATATTCAAAGACTACTAAAGCGTACAAACGTATCCCATTGACCCATATCGGTCACCATGTTGCGTAAACTATGTCTCTAGGTTTAGTTCGACAAGTTCTGACTTTCCTGCCCTGGAGTGCACCAACGATTGAGTGTTAAAGGCCAGGTTGTGGGAGCCCCACACAAACTCACTCAGCTCTATGGTTGATATAATGTCACTGATTTCTAGGTTATTAACAGACTTGAAATTATTTCAGGGATGCAGTGGTAAACCAAACCCAATTTCAATCTTTAGACTATCACACACAAGCACTGCACTAAGAAAGAGACACTTTATGGCTAAAAGAGTTTATTTCAACACGCTAATTCTGTTGCTTAGCACATGAAAAGTAACTACACAGAATATGATTAATAAAGCACTGAGGCATGTGATCAACAATGAGAAAAATATGAACATTTCAAACATAGTAAGAAATTCATTTATCAACGGAGCAACCTAACATCCAAAACCCCACTTCTATGTGCTACACTCTGAGAGCAGGGAGTAGATTAACGTGGGTCTAGAGTTTCTTGGGGGATGACAAATTGCATACCTGTTCACAGCAAAATGCTGTAATTATCAGGAGGGCTGGAAGTAAGTCTTCTCACAAAAGAAAAAGACACAACAGCTGTGCTTAGCTCTTCTCTCAGTGTGTTATCAGCATTCAGCTTGGGACTGGAAGCTGCAGCAGCACGTCAATCTGGCAGGTATTGTAGGGAGAATCTCGGACATCTGTTGCCATAATCAAGAGCAATGACCTCTCCGATTGGATGTTTATTTCAGAGGATTTCTATAGTATATCGACCTTTCTTATCTTTTGTAACGAATGTATTGACATAATCATATGCATAAGGTAGATGTACTAATAAGGGGAAAAATAGGTCAGTACTGACTAAACTCTTACAGATGTAAAGGCATCTGTTTGAAGGTACTGTTCCATCAGGAATTTTTATTTGTGTCACTACAGGAAGGTAATATAAACTTTTGTATGTTACTGCCAGGAGGATATGTGATCTTTTTATATGCCACTGCCATGGGATATGACATATTTGTACATAAGGGTCAGAGGAATGTTACACATTTATGGGTCAAAAGGATTGTGACATAGATATTTTCCCCAGGAAGGTAAACACCAATCAATCAATCAAGGAATTTGTAAAGTGCACTACATACCCGTGAGGGTCTCAAGGTGCTGGGGGTGGGGGGTAATGGGGGAGGCGCTACTGATCGAAGAGCCATGTCTTGAGAAGTCTTCTGAAGGTCAGCAGGTCTTGGGTCTGTCGAAGGCTGGTGGGGAGGGTGTTCCAGGTCTTTGCGGCGAGGTGGGAGAAGGATCTGCCGCCGGAAGTCATTTTCCGGATGCGTGGGACCGTAGCGAGGGCGAGGCTGGCTGAGCGGAGGCTGCGGTAGGGGTGTAGAAGCTGAGTCGTCCATTGAGGTATGCTGGTCCGGCGTTGTGTTGAGCTTTGTGTGCATGGATTAGGAGTTTGAAGGTTATCCTCTTGTTGATGGGGAGCCAGTGTAGGTCTCTCAGGTGGGGGGTGATGTGGCTGCGTCGGGGGATGTCGAGGACCAGTCGTGCCGAGGCGTTCTGGATGCGTTGCAGCCGTCTCAGGAGCTTGGTTGTTGTTCCTGCAAAGAGGGCATTTCCATAGTCCAGCCTGATGGTGAGGAGGGCCTGAGTGATGGTTTTTCTCGTTTCAGAGGGGATCAGAGCAGGATCGTTCAGAGGGTGTTGAAGCAGGATGCAGAGACGGCATTGACCTGCTTTTTCATGGAGAGGGTGGAGTCGAGGATGACCCCCAGGTTGCGTGCGTGGTTGGTGGGTGCTGGGACAGTTCCCAGCAAGGTAGGCCACCAGATGTCGTCCTAGGCTGAGGGGGTGGAGCCGAGGATGAGGACCCCCATCTTGTCAGAATTCAGCTTCAGCCTGCTGTCCTTCATCCATTCGGCGATGGCCTTCATTCCCCTGTGGAGGTTGGCTTTGACGGTGAGAGGGTCTTCGGTGAGTGAGATGATCAGCTGGGTGTCGTCGGCGTAGGAGATGATATTGAGGCTGTGCTGGCGGACGACGTGGGTGAGTAGAGCAATGTAGATATTGAACCGCGTTGGGCTGAGAGAGGATCCTTGCGGTACGCCGCAGATGATCTTGGTGGTCTTGGAGCGGAAGGATGGGAGGCAGATGCTCTGGGTTCTGCCGGAGAGGAAGGATGTGATCCAGGTCAGTGCCTCCTCTTGGATTCCGGCATCGTGGAGGCGCCCTGTTAGGGTGCGGTGGCAGACCGTGTCGAAGGCGGCTGAAAGGTCCAGAAGGATGAGGGCAGCTGTTTCTCCTTTGTTCATCAGGGTCCTGATGTTGTCGGTGGCAGCGATGAGGGCGGTTTCGGTGCTGTGGTTGCTGCGGAAGCCGGACTGGGATCGGTCCAGGATGTTGTTGTCTTCGAGGTATCGGGTCAGTTGTCTGTTGACAATTTTCTCTATGACTTTCGCCGGGAACGAAAGTAGGGAGATGAGCCGGAAATTCTTGAGGTCCTTGCTGTCCACCTTGGGTTTCTTCAGTAGACCACCATGTTTTAAAATCGAGGAAGTACATTTTTCAAGTAGGCCGAAGACAAAATGGAGTCTCAATCATGGATAAAATGGAGGTCTACACGACAATAGGGAGTTATTGTATGAGCATCCATTTGCTGATGCTGTGTACAAGAGGATGCTGGGGTCTATGGCCAGGTAAAGGCCTTTGGTGATAAACTGAGGAAGTTAGGAATTAGTTTTCATCCCTTATCTGCTAGGATTTAATATGTAGCTACAAACCGCAATCTGTTACTGCTCTCATGAAGTTCCTATCATCACCTCCACAGCGGGATTTATCAGGCCGGCCGAGGTGCAGATGCGTGAGAAGGATACACTCCGTTTAAACAGAAATGAATTTGCCAATTAATGTGGATGATAATATGAACTTCATGAGGTCTCAGAAGAGAGAATTCATTTAAGAATAAAATTTGTAGCCTGATGACGTCCAAGTGTGGACGAAATGCGTAGGCTGATGATTACATGTTATATAAGTTCTTGGACTTATTGTTACTGAATAATATTTGATTGTGAAATAAAAAAAGGATCATTATGACAAAATAAGCGTGCCTATGGACTTGGTTCTTAACAAATACAATAATTGATTGATGACTAAAGTATGCACAACAACGCTCCTTTCCAAGAGTTTATAATGTTTTGATGACTAGGTCTGAGTGGCGGTGGGACCCGGCAGAGTAGAGCTTTACAGACACAGGACTTTGTTTTGGAAACTTTTCTGGTACATTCACCAGTGCGTACATGTGTGGAGCCCTCATCGCCTTCAGGAAGGAAACATTGTACCCCTAACGTAGTTTCCACAATTTCTCCTTGACCCATTTATAGAATGTGGATCTAAAGGAAGGGATTTGTCTAAGGGCAAAGGTTTCCCATTGGAGAAAATAAGAATAATCAACAATGTGCTTTCATATATTTCTACCTTGCGTGTTTGAGATGACTGTTTGGCGCTATTATGCATACAGCACACCTCTCAATCTACAAATTATATTGAATTCTAGGCATGCTCTGACAGGATTTTGTCAATCCCCCAAATTAGGAAATGTACATAAATCAGAGGCTTAGGTCTATGATTAGTAGATGAGCATCATGATGTACTAATCTCTGTTGCAAACTAGGATGTGCCCACAGCACCCCCACGGGTTTGCGAACACTGATGCAATTTGCACTGTGATCCGTGTACAAAGAGGAGGCAAGCATTCTATTCATACAGGGTAACAAAATGGCCTGTCTAATGAATATTATTATTTGACAAGTCACTATTTCCAAACCCAAACATCTCTGCAGGTCCATTCAGCATCCTCCTAAGCCTAGAAGCATTTAACAGACAATGTCACTGACAGAGCACTGGTTTGCATGTCTTTATTCTTCAGCATGCAATCGTTAACTGAACGCACCATGTCACGAACTTTATTAGCCACACCCAGTTGCACCCACCAGATTACATATTACTTGTAAGGAGTCTGTCGAAGACCAACAGAGTCCTCATACACATAAAAATAGGACACAACATCAGTTCCCCATTGTTAAATAAAAATGTGTGTATATATATATATATATATATATTCCACACACATGGCTCCTGTTCACGGACGTTTGGCGCTCTCTTTCCGTTGCGTACTTTGTCGACAGAGCCAAGTCGATAATTATTGCCACAGCCTTCCTTTCCAAGAAGAATTAGTACGCACTCACAATGTCCCATAAATTCACAATTCTTTTTATTCGCAGTAAAGCTACAAGTTCAGCAAGGAATACCGATGCGTTTCGTTAGTCACCACTAACTTGCTCACCGTGAGCAAGTTAGTGGTGACTAACGAAACACGTCGGTATTCCTTGCTGAACTTGCAGCTTTACTGCGAATAAAAAGAATTGTGGATTTACGGGACATTGTGAGTACGTACTAATTCTTCTTGAAAAGGAAGGCTGTGGAAATATATATATATATATATAAATATATATATATATATACACATTGCAACCCCTTGATGAGTAGTCGAGGTGCTTGAACCAGTCTTTCAGATCTAGTTGTACGAGATAGTGGAGGGGCGTCTTATCTGGCATCTCTAGAAAAGAGTCTGATGCTTGACTTGGGCCCTCAGGTAGTCTTGCCTGACTCGTGAGGACTGGAGCTGACGAACATCGAGGCAAAGGCTTAAAGTGAGACAAGTCTCTGGTAATGGCTTTTCCAAGTCGTTGGGCAGTTACTACTTGTCCTTTGCTTGCCACAATTCTTAGTGTTCAGTACCGAATTGAGCGTCCATCTTGTGTGTCCACTTTTGCTTGACATGAACACTTCATTTTGCATTTGCGAGAGGTATTAGTGACACAAATCTTGTCAGGGTCTATTGACTGGCTGGTGGTCCATTGGGGTATCTTCGTTTCAAGAACTCTCCCAAACAGCAAGGTGGCAGGACTTTTTCCTGTCATGGAATGAGGAGGGGAACAGTAGGCTTGAAGGGATGGGCGTAACGCAGACTTTAGGTTAATGCCTTCCAGTACAGCAGGTTGAACCACCCTTTTCAAAGTACTCATAAATCGTCCAACAACACCATTTACCTGAGGCCCGAGAGGTGACCTTTTCAAATTTTTGATGTTCAAAAGATTAAGAAAGTCTTTGTACTCTCTGCTATTAAAGGGTGGGCTGTTGTAAGATTTGAACACCCTGTGTTGTGAAAAACTCACCCAGACTCTCAATGACTCTGTCATCGGTGGTTAATGATAAGTCCTCCACCAGAGGAAAACATGAGTACTCATCAACAACTACCATTAGATGATGTCCGTTATTGAGAGGTCTGAAGAAATCAACCTCAATCCTCTCCCAAGCTTGCTTAGGTATATCAAACATGTTCAACGGGTCCTGAGTTATTTTCGGAGAAGGCAGTTGCATATAGATGACAAGCTTTTAGCTCCCTTTTGACTCATTTTTCAAGATGCGGGAACCACACTCGATCCTTGCAGGTTCTTTTAGTTGTGGCAGTGCCACAACGTCCTTCGTGTGCTAGTTCAATAACTTGTTCCCTCAAGCTTTTAGGGATAACTATTCTTGTACCTCTTAGTATGTCACCATCATGTGGCACAGAAAGTTCTTTAGGAATTTTTGAATTTCTGGTATTCAACATCATATGTAAGAGTTCGAGTGTGCTTTCTCCATGATTGTGTTGTAATGGTTTCCTTAAGCTTAAGCATGTCTTTGTCAGTATTAGTTGCTGTCAGAATTTTTCAATGTAACGAGCTGCTGGCGCACTTGACTTTACTTTGAAATTGATGTAGGCCTCTGCCACTTTGGACAATGGGCTATGATGCTGTATCAGCACTCATGAAAAGTATACTGCAGGGTTTTGATCTTTCCCCGGTTTGTGCACAATAGTGTAATTATATTCCTGCAGACACAACCCCCACCTCTTGGTGCGAGGGGGCATCTTGGCTTTCAGATTTCCGAAGATGGTGAGCAACGCTTGATGATCTGTGACAAAAGGGAAATGCTTTTCATACGGCACACGTGGAGTTGTTTACATGCCCACACAGCAGCTAAGCTTTTTTTTCTCCGGTCGAGAAGAAGCATGTGCAGTCTGAGATAGACTCCAGCTAGCATAGGCCACAATGTGTCTCTCACCATCAGGATGTCCATTGTGTTAGGCAAGGATTGCTCCCAACCCTACTGGGCTCACACCCACCACAATCCCTGTATGCAATTTAGGATCAAAGTAAGCTATTTCAGTTGCATTTTTAATTGCATGTTTTATTTTCTTGAAACGTCAGTCACATTCAGATGACTATTCAAACAGAACATCTCGCTTTGTTAGTTCTCTTAAAGGGGCTCTCACAGTGGCAAAATACCAAATGAACCTAGAGCAGTAGCTGGCCATACCTAGGAAGTATCTCAGCATGGTCAAATTTTCTGGAGGAAAAGCAGTGGTAATGCTTTTACCTTTTCAGGATCAGGAGCCATTGCCTTTTCAGAGAAAATATGCCCAAAGACTTTAAGTCTATTTTTGTGAAATTCACGTTTCTCAGCATTTAGCATGAGACCTGCATAAGTGAGCAGTTTTGTGAAGCCCAAAACACCAGTATATCATCATTGTAGTTAAAAGCACATGTGACAGGCTGAATTACTTGATGAAGGACATCCTGAAAGATTTCTGTAGCTGACGAAATACCAAAACTGAGTCTTTTATATCTGAACAAACCAACATGTGTTGAAAAAGTAGTAATGTACCTACAGTTTTTTTCTAGCTCAAGTTGATCGTACCCTTTGTATAGATCAAAGTGGGAGAAGACTTTGCCACCATTCAGCTGTGTGATCATGTCCACAATGTGTGAACCTGGATGCATTTCTCTTTAATTTGCTTTGTTGGCCTGTCTCATTTGAACCACAAATGCACACAGAACATCCACTGTCCTTTTTAGGCACTACCACAATGGGTGAAACACACGGTGTTGGACCCTTAGAGAGCTCGATGCTGTCATGCTTTAGCAGTGTTTCTTGTTCTTTCTTAATGACTTCCTGTAAGTCAAAAGCAATTTGACTGGGTTGCGATGCAACAGGGCGAATATCTTTATTAATGTGAAGCTTTACCTTCATTGTCTTACATTTCCCAATTCCATGAAACACTGTCGAGAATTGGCTCACTTTTTCAGAATGGGTATTCAGCTGTAGTTAATAGAGATCAGTCCCATGTCAACAGCAGTATCAAAACTTAATAAGCAGGCACTCAATAAAGTACCTGGGAGGACATGAATCGTCACTTGCACTGTTGTTTTCTTGTACTGCATGGTCGCCACAAAGGATCCTTTGCTCTGTAATAGTGCAGAAGCTGCCCAGGTGTACACCTTTGCTCTCAACGGTGTGAAACCTGGTATTGGAGACAGTTCCTTATACTTTTCTGTCGGCATGATATTTATTTATGCACCACTGTCTATAATGAAAGTTGAAGGGTAACCATTCACCTTCAGCATGATTCTAGGACAATGTCTAAAGGAACTTTGTTGCTATATGTGGTGACTCATTTCAGATTTGTGTTTTTCCTTGCAAGTGGCCAGCCCTACATGCGCACGGCGGTCTGTGACTGACAACACCATCGCACATCTCTTTTCCTCACTGTCACTTGATGACTTCAACGAACCGTTGGGAGATGAATTTTATAACGATCAACTTTGTTTCATTTCCACTTGCCTTAGTTCATATTGCCATTTGGCTTTGTTGCGGTGTCTAGAGTGCTTCTGGAACTTTCTCCGGTCCACCTATATGCGTATCAACTCTCAGTAAACTCTTCCATCGTCTCACCAGGTTGCTGCCTTGCTTGGTTGAAAGTGTACCTTTCATAGTAGACATTCAGCATTGGATTGAACTTGCCGTCCCACTTCTTCTTGATTTGACGGTAAGATATTTCACCAGCTTATGATAGCTTCTGTATCAGCTCTTTTACTCTGTCATCTGCAAGGATCTTTGAGTATTTAATGATCCTTTTGTCATCTGCTTGTTCTAAAGCATCTATAAAGTCATTAAATGTTTCAATCTAGGCAGTCCATCTGGCAACAATATTCAGCTTTTTGGCGGTATTGAAAGGAGGTGGTGGTTTCAGGAATACAGCTGTGCTGATTTGGACTGGGTTTTGCATTCTCCAGTTGTTCTAGTGTGTGCTGTTCAGACAGCATTTGTCCTTCATGGCCCTGTGACACCTCTGCAAGTATCATCCTGCTCACTAATACTCAGGTTGCGCTCGACCTGAGGTCTGTGGGTGCCATCTTCCTTCTTAACAGTGAGTGATGATTTCATTTCTTGCACACGTCCCTCACCACTCTCCACTTTATGCATTATACCTGGCTGTCACTGCCTTTAGTGCTTCTTTGTACCTGGTTGTCACTGTCTTTTGCATTTCTGCTTTGTATCAGTGGTGGCTTCGTGTTATGCTGTGGCACAGTCTCTCTTCTTTTGGCTTTACCAGAGGATTTTAGGCAGGTTTACTGACTATGCTCCTCTGTAGGGCCTTCACCTTTTTCTAAGGCCTCTCAAAAGCTGGAGATGCACTGTGAATCCACATTCGCCAACTTTAGACTGCTTCTTGAGGCGCATGCGGCAAGCACGAGCAGTGTGCTGGACCACAGCAAGGTCTCAGGGAGAGCAGTCTTGTATCATTGGATGGCATGTATCCCACCCTCATCGCCATTTGTAGCACCCTCCCGAGCCTGGGAGCATGTAACAGACCACACCATACGCAGTGCTCTGGTTTGCACTTCTTTATTTATCAGCATGCAACAGTTAACTGAACCCGATGCATCACAAACTATATTACCCACATCTAGTCACATCCACTAGATTACATAATACTTGCAAGGAGTCTTCCGAGGACCACTAGAGTCCACATGGACATAAACACAGGATTCGACAGTCCAGGGCCTAATAGAGGTCTTAATGTGATTTTAAGCTTTAAGGTCCTTGCTATTACTTCTCTAACTTCCCTTCAATAAATCGTACTCAGATCCCATGACTGGATAAGAAAAATAGAAATGGTTGTCTCAGACTCCATGCTCACTGATAAGTACTGTGATCCTCTTTAATTGTCCAGGTTGCACTGGCACTAATGCAGCAATTGAGTCAGCACACAGAGAATGGCAGTAGGGATGCAGATACGTTTCCTGAAACAAATAGTCTGCAATTGCAATCATCTCTCTGTTAAAGGGTCTTCTGTTGGGAACATCTGCTTTTGGTGGATTCTCAGCTCAAATCGGTTGGCCAAGGCTGTACTCTGCATTTGTTTTAAATTCCTCATATTATTTCAATATTAATACAAAACATAAGTATTACGTCTAAACCCTCTGTATTTGAAAGGATTAAGCGTATTCCATGCAGGCACACACAATGATTAACCTTCACTGACACTCTTCCACCCTTGCATGCCCCCTTTGCTGCTGGCGACCTCGTTGGGATTGTTAGACTTGCGCCAGGTTCTTCAGATCTCATGTGTGGAGCAGCCATGGTTCCCTGTGATCTGGCACATACCGCATTCTCCACAGTTTTGCTCACTCTATTCTCCACCCTTCAGTCGCCCTCCCTGACACCAGCACTGATCATGGAAAAGCTGAGCTGATTTCCAGATTCCAAAATATTGTCTCTACATGTTAAACACCTCCTCACACTCATCTTGGGTGGTTGCAAGAGCCCAGGGTTCGGTCTCTCAGTTAGGAGTTGTTTTTGATGCTGTTCATGATAGAGTACCTTTTGTAGAGCGTTTCTGGCACAAGGTCAGGGAACAGGGGAATTCGTGATCCATCAAGTCACTTTTTGACATTGTTAAATATTCTTAAAATTGGCCCAACATGTCCGGAATTTGTTTTATATTGTGTGTGTTTACATTGACAGAGCATGTAACAGTGCATTTCGGGATGGACTGTTTGTATATGATCGGTTCACATCTGTAATTGCACAGAAAATACAAAACAAAGAAATACAATAGGATGAAATTCATCCAGTTAAGATTAATTTCAGTATTTCCATCCGTCATGTTTTTGCTGTTTAAGCTTTCTGTCTGCTTGACATCTTTAAGGTGCCAAGCAGACAAAAAAAAGCAGAATGCTTAATAAATAACAGTACATTATAAATTCTTAAAGTGATAAACCTTACAAGGACAGCAATAAACCAATTTAAAACAATGAACATACATAGTTCATCATAGTTCTCGAAATATATATCCTCATACCATATCTAAAAATGTCCTTCAATTTTAAAAGTTGAAATATTTCTCCTGTATAATGGGATGGAATTTCTCTGGCTGTGTCCGTCTAGTTTAAAACTTTTACTGCCATGTCTTTCCCATGAAATATTCCTCCAATATGAGCATAATAGCCAGACTTAAATTTGGAAATCGTTTGTCCGTCATTTTCGAAGGGGGAATAGATGATCTGGCTTCAGGCCACAAATACACCTAATGGCTGATTTAATGGAATATTCAGATAGACATGAAAACTGCAATCGAGACAACTATATGGCCTGTATACGAGTGAAAACTTGTTTTTATCTAATATATGACTCACTATCAATGTTTACGAGTATCCGACCTCAGAATACTGGCGAAATGGTTCAGATTGGCAGGTAAACGAGCGTTGCCTAACCACAGCAGATCATGCAGTATTCTTACACAATTTGTAATTTGCGGTGTAGTTTTCTAATATATGATGGTTAGGTTATTCTGTTCTTTCACTTGCACCAATGAGAATTATTCTCAAAGTTCAGTTCTTCAACCTTTGTTAGTTTTGTTGTGATACACTATTACATCTCCCATGAACTCATGACCTTCGATGGTGTGGCTGGGCTCGACTCACTCCTGTCCTGAAGATTGAGAACTCTGGAAGAAGGCTTATTGCAGACCTGAAATAGGACATGCCACTCTCTTTCAGAGAATCTCTAATTGGCAAGCTATAAATGCCAGCTTCCATTTAGCATATTATGCCAGACATAGAAATGCATGAGAGGACAAGGTCCTTGGTTCTATGGAATAGATTGAGCCTGTTTGTGCACAGTGGCCAGAGGAGTAGATACGTCTAGAAATCGGAATCTGAAAATGGAGTCAATGGACAGGCTTTTTATTTCACCTTTTAAAACCAATTTATATTTGCGTTATGATTGTTCTGTTTACATACTGTGAATACGGGTTATATTAAAACGATTAGGGGAGTCTGATATGACTTCAAATAATCTTTATTACCGTACATCTTTTGTCTTTTGAGGTTTCACTTTATTGATGACATCTTTGGATCTTTCACCACTGTATTCACACAACGCCTGTAAATCAGATGGCTCTACTGTCATTATATTATGGTACCATTTTTTCATCATATCAGTGGACACGTTTGGCTGGGGAATATGGATATATTCAGTGGCCTTTTCAATGCTGTATTTTAGTTTTATGTATTTTATTAACTAATGTAGCATGCTCAAATATTGGGGCTTCATGGCACTAAAAGTTCTAAGGTCTCTACATGCAAACACTACAGCCAAGGTCCACAATATAGATAACTGTAACACTTTACAGTATAGACAAAGACAAGGTTGAGCTCTTGTTCAAAAAATGTTTGGCCTTTTTCATCACCTTGGCAGCTTATTAAACAGCTTAAATTTGAATATGACCAAATTTGAATTGAGAGAAAGTTGATGTACTTTTATTTTCAGATGAGGTCATTCTGATATCTCTGACCCAGCTCTTATTGCACGGCCTCTTAAAGGGCTTTGAATACTTCTGGAACCAGAGGCAACTGAGAATTCTCGAAACTAAAAGGAAATATATTGTCCGTAGGGCTAAAATAAGTCGTCACAAAACATTTATTTTCAATATTAGTAAACTAAAAAGTGTAAACCACTATTTGAGTGTTTAGTTTTTTCCGGAGTTTTATATAGCGCGAACTTGACCCGAAGGTGTCGGGTATCAGAGCGCTTTACATGTGAGCCAATTACGTTACTCAAGGATACGTCCATTTTTGTTAGGCAGGGGGACAGGGCTCGAGTCGGGATACCACGTGGGTGGACGGCGTCCCCCCACTTATTTTACCGGGTGGACGCTGTCCCCCCTGCCAAACAGCTGG
This sequence comes from Lissotriton vulgaris, assembly GCF_964263255.1. Classification (NCBI taxonomy): domain Eukaryota; kingdom Metazoa; phylum Chordata; class Amphibia; order Caudata; family Salamandridae; genus Lissotriton; species Lissotriton vulgaris. The sequence continues at coordinate 502,209,088 of NC_141689.1, read as the reverse complement.
ACTTAACTCTTTCGCCTCTCTCAGACAAGATCAGAGCTCACGGCACACTGCTCACGCGCTCACCTCTCAGATGAAACCGCATCTAAGGGGTGAGCGAGGGGAGGCAATGAGCCCGATGGTGCAAGCCACCTTTCGTGACGTCACTTCCGGTGACAGCGTCCCCCCACTTCTTTTTTTAGGATTTCTGCCCTGCAGGGGGAGATTAACCGCCTGATTCATGAAGCAAAATTGCGCCCGCAATCGCTTTGAAAATGCAATTGTGGGCGCAGTATCCGTAATCGGGATTCAACATGAAAATAGCGAATTCGCAAACCCATAATTGCGAATTCGCAATTAAAATTGCAGAATCCCGGTAGTAGAGCATTAGCGAATCGGAAAATGCGACAATCCACGGATTCTGCGAAATAAATAGCGAATTCGCAATACTATCGCAATCGGCATTCATGAAAAATCGCAAATAGCGAAAAACCCAAAAATCGCAGTTTGCGTGGCGCAAATTAAGGACAACTCAAAGCAGGTGGTAACCATAAAAGCCATCAAAAATTTTCTTTTACAAAACCGTTGGCCAATCAGTAACAGGTTCAGGCCAGACCAATCACACATAAGGACAATCAGCAGCAGCATTAGGAGTTCCACAATGCCAGGAATGTACATGGTGGTCAGGCGTCGAAGGCTACAGGGAGCAGCACGGAGGAGACGCAGGATCCAGGACAGGATTTTCCGCCAGAGGGTCACCTTGCTGGGCCAAACCAGAGAGCAGATATATGCAAAATACAGGCTGAATGGGAAAATGATAATGCAGCTAATACAGGGCCTTGACCCCCTGATGCAGCACCCAACAAGGCGTACCAATGCGGTGCCTACACATGTGCAGGTATTGTGTAGCCTGCACCTCCTGGCCTCCGGGAGCTTCCAGGGGATAGTAGCGGCTGCTGGGGGGATATCCCAGCCCACCATGTCACTCTGCCTCCAGACTTTTGTTGACGCTATGCTCACCCAGCTACACCGTCACATCACATTTCCCACCAGCCAACAGGATTTGGACTTGACCAAGCTAAAATTCTACAATGCAGCCCATTTTCCACATGTACTCGGATGCATAGACTGTACCCACATCGCCATCTGCCCACCAGCTGCCACGGAGTATATGTTCCGCAATCGCAAGTCCTACCACTCCCTCAACATACAGATGGTCTGCAATGCTAAGACATACATCACTGACATTGTGGCCCAGTACCCAGGGAGTAGCCATGACTCCTTCATATTCCGGCACAGCGGCCTCCACACACGACTGGCCAGGGGAGACTTTGGGGAAGGACACCTACTTGGTAAGTACACTTTGTCGACAATGTCACATTGCTATTAGGTAGCAGCGCAGCACAGGCAATCACCCTCTGCTCCTCTCATTCAGGTGACAGTGGCTACGCCCTCCGTGAATACCTCCTCACCCCATACCTCAACCCTGCTACACCCCAGCAACGGCGCTACAATCTTGCACACATACGGACAAGGAATTGCATAGAAAGGACATTTGGGCTGCTCAAGAGCAGGTTCTGCATACTGCACAAGACAGGTGGGGCCATGTATTACAGTCCTGCAGTGTGCTGCCGCATTGTGGCTGTCTGCGCAATACTACATAACATTGCAACCAAGCGCCGGATACCTGTCGACATCTCTGGCAGTGAATCTGAAGGGGACAACCGGCCACCTGCACATGCACGCCATGCACGCGGGGAGAACCCAGCTGAAGGCCACAGACGTCGCAACCACATCACAGTGAACAGTTTCTAGCGCACCCTCTTCCCTCACCCCACAAATCACAAATGCATGCAAAATGTAATAATGACACAACGCTAATGTGTGCTGCAAAAATAAATATAATTGTTTCAATCACAATAATGGTACCACTTCAACTTTCTTCTTTACTAACAGTATTACTGCATACTGCTGTGTCAAAGGACAGGGCAGGCTTATACGCAGCCTGTGCCTGTAATAGTCATATGTAGTCAATTGCGCCTCCTGCGCGTTCCACCCAAGCGCCTCTGAGGCTCATCCTCTTCCGGGGCACTTGTACCTGCTGTGGGCCTGGTGCTGCGCCTGAGTGGCGCGACTTGTGAGGCAGAGTGGCTGCTCATGCTCGATGTCCCCTCACTGACATCATCACCCCCAACAGTGGCAGGTAGAGCAGGAGGGTGTAGTGCTGTCACCGCCGTGGTCAGGTGCTCCGGGACCCTGGTCATATCCTCACAGCACTGGATGAGTTGGTCCTGCTGTGCAAGGGACCGCCGCGACAACTGTGATGTTGCATTGGCTGCAACATAATTGGACCTGCTGTAGGCGGCCAGCCGGCTCATAAGCTGATGGTGGCGCCGGCGTGCTGCGTTGTGCTGAGTTGTCATCGCTGCAGTGTTGGCCTCCATGGCTGCAGTCATGCGGGCCATTCCCTCCCCCACACCTGCCATGGCTGCAGTCATGTTGTCCATGTGGTCCCCCACACCTGCCATGGCCGCCGTCATGCGGTCCATGCGGTCACCCACTCCGGCCACATTGCGCCCAATCTTGTACAGCTGGAGCTGTATGGCACCTTGCTGCCGTGCCTGGTGCTGATGGATACGCAACATGCGTCTTTCGACGCTCATTCGCGCCAGCCCCTGTCCATTGCCCCTCCCGCTGATTGCTGCATTGGTGTGCTGGCGAGACCTGCCACGCCAGCTCTGCTGGCCTGACACAGTGGCTGGCCGCTGTGTTGCCTCTGTCGCGGGCCCAGATGTAGTAGCACCAGCTGCTGGTGGTGTCACAGCAGGCGTTGCTGGTGCGGCAGGGACTGGAGGCACACTAGTCGTGGGCCTGGCTGCGGTTGTAGTTGGTGCGCCAGACGCAGGGGGCACACTAGTCGCGGGCCTGGCTGCGGCTGTAGTTGGTGCGCCAGACGCAGGGGGCACACTGCTGGTGGACCTGGCTGCTGGTGTTGTTGCTGCGGCAGGGGCTGGTGCCTGTGTTTGTGGTGGCACCTCCTCCTGGGCCTCCTCATCTATTAGCAGCCTTTCGCTGTCGCTGCTTTCAGCGCCACCTGTGAGGGTAAGTGGACGATCATTAGTTGCATGTATCTGTCAGACGTGCAGTTGCTACATGCATGCTGGGTGACATTCCCTGACTGACTGTGGCTTTGCGTACTTTGGAACCTGTCTGGCTGCATTGTGGTACTACTACATTGCGGCCACACTACATGTCCCACAATGCTTCAGGGCATTCCCTGATGTGCAACAATGGCATGACTATGGAACATTATGGGAGCATATATGGTCATGGACATTCATAGGGGACAGGGTCGCAGTTGCATGCCACGTACCTTGGGTGTCTTGGGTGGGGCGGGCTGAGTCCAGACGTGTGAATCCAATGCACGCCTCCCTCTCAAGGGTGTCTTCCACTTGGTCCTCCAAGGCTGTGTTTGGAGGGACTGTAGGTCCTCCCCCTCCAGTGCCCGATGCCTCTCCAAGGCGCTCCGCCACCTTCTCTTTGGCACGACCTCGGAGGTCGTACCATCTTTTTTTAAGTTTGTCGAGTGACCTATCGGCCACACCCACGGAGTTGACGGTGGAGGCTATTCCCTGCCAGATCCTCCTTTTTTCCTGCTCCGGGACCCTCCTGGAGTCTTTGCCAAACAGTTTGGAGTGGTTGGCCACCACCCCTTCGATCAAATGCTCCAGCTCCTGTTCTGAAAATTTCAGCTTCCTCTTCCGCCCTGTGGTGTTGCTGGGGCCAGGAACAGGTTCCTCAGACATGGCAGCAATGTTGTTGCAGAGTAGGAATCAACAGTAGAATAGCAGGAGCTCTCCCACTTGCTCACTCGAGGTCTGCCTCACTGTGGTGAATGGGGGTGGGAACTGGCTGCTTCCTGGTTGTGATGTCATCACTGTGCTCGAAATGCGACTTCCCGTTTTCCCGATCTCGCGATTTTGCGATCTCGCAATTAGCAATCTCGCAATTAGCGATATCGCTATTTGCGATATCGCTATTTGCGATATCGCAATCCCGACACGGATGTGGCCGGAAATAGCGATTATTCTACGATTTTCGGTATTCGCAAACGGAATTTGCGGCCGCGTGCGAATCGCATTTTATTATCGCTATACATCATGAATTCCGATTTGCGATTTCTCAATAGCGATTCGCAATTTTTCGCTATTTGAGAATCGCAAATCCCATTTTTCATGAATCAGGCTGCTAGTGATTTGCCAGAAACCGAGGATGGTGAGCGCCATTACCGAGACTCGAACCCGGTTCCCCAGATTTGAGATCGACCGCTAGTCGTTCCCCAGTTTAAAAGTAGACTTACCTGGAGCAAACCTTCCTCCAGATAAATTAGCGTGGTTACTGAAAAAAACGTCAGTTGCAGCATTGAGAGAGTTTGTGGCCAATCGACGTCATTCAACAGGTCCCCCAGATAAAACATGTAGCAATAGCAATTTACGTATTTAAACCATGGGCATACCTAGATACTTCGGGCTTTATTTATGAGGCCATGCGCCAGTTTTGCGATGCTGTTGTGTCACTTTTTGTGACGCAACGGTAGCGGAAAACATGCTCCCTGTTGCGTTCTATTTACAAAGTGACACATCTAAGCAGATGCGTCACTTTGTAAACCCCTGCGCTACATTATACCTGTGTTAGGTATAATGTATGCAGCCTCGTAAAAGTGACTCAGTGAAATCTATGAGATTTCACTGCGTCACTTCTAGGACGCCATTGCGTCAATATCTTACACCTGCCTCATAGCAGGCGTAAGACTGACGCAGGCCCTTTCACTTGGGGCTTGCCCCATGTGAAAGGACACATTGCTGGGGTTGCGTCACTTTTGTGACACACTCCAGCAATGAGTCATTTTTGCACCTACAGATACGTCACAAATACTGACGTATCTGTAACTTTTTGCGACATGATGCGTCATACTGTAAATATGGCGCATCCAGCATGTCGCGAGGAGTGTGCAATCAAAAGTGACGCATCGCTGTTTTCACACAGCGATGCGTCACTTTTCATAAATGAGGCCCTCCATATTTAAGTACATTGTCGAAATATTTTCCTGAGTTTACTGTTGACCTTAGTCTCTGCTGTCCCTTTAATGCCACGCCAGGCCAGGCCCCTAGCCAGGGATAGGTGTTGTTGGGGGCATGGCCCCAAGGAACAACTACATCATACTAGGGGTCCCGAGACTGGATAGTGGAGTTGGTCCTCAAACATCTTTTTTTAAATGACACAGCATGATGGGATTTTAAAGAACGGAACACACTGTGCACTATTTTTTAAAGTATAAGTTGTATTCTAAATTTACTATTTGTAACAATTTTTAGAAAACTGTGCCTTTTAAAATATAGAGAGCCGTGATCAATGGGAGTATTTCAGGAAATGTTTGTCACAAGGTGTTTTGAGAGCATTTCCTGCCAGTAAAACTGATAAACTGTAAAGAACATAAATGCAATTGTGCGTGGGGTTGACTGTTCCCCCATAATGTGCCTTAAGAGAAATGAGTGGCAAATGCTGCATTTCCGGACACATTTTAATAATAATTATTGATAATAATTGGTGGGATTAAAACTTGTTCTAGACACATAATAATGAGTACACAGACACGGGCATACAAATACATGGTCCCACTACCAGCCAGCACTGAACTGACAGTACCTGCCTCCAGCAACAAAATGCATGGTCCCTCTTTCAGACAATGCTGTCCAGAAATAAAATACATGGTCCCACTGTCAGCCTGCACTGTACTGACTGAACCTGGCTTCAGACCAAAATACATGGTCCCACTGTCAGCCAGCGCTGTAGTGACTGAACCTGGCTCCAGAATAAAATACACGGTCCCACTGTCAGCCAGCGCTGTAGTGACTGTACCTGCCTCCAACAACAAAATACGTGCTCACTCTGCCAGCAGCGCTGTACTGACTGTACCTGGCTCCAGCAAGAGAGACCTCAATGAAACAGTGAGTGAAACAGGTAGCAAGGATGCCATAGCTAGTGGGCATGGCACAGCTCAGGGAGTGAGTGTCGCAATGTGTCCACAATGTCTAATTTGCACCACTGGTTTGAGGAGGTGGGTATCAGCGCTCATTGTGGAGGCCCCCTACGTATTTGTCATTATCAGACTTTGACACAGACCACATAAAGGACATCAGAAAAAGGAGAAAGAAGAAAAATACAATGGGACAGTGGCAAAGGGGGAAAACGGGTGTAAAAGAATCTTAGGGAGTAAAAAAATAGACAGGAAGTGTAGGGTACTGGAAGAAACAACCATCTAGTGGAATACAAATTAAGCAGGCTTGAAATTTGGCAATCTCTTGATAAAGTACTTTTAGCCTGATTTGAGCTCTCATTTTCTGCACTTTGACAGCAGAAAGTATGTGGCCTTCTCCCAGTGATGCTGACTGAAAATGTGTCTCCCGAGAACACTCATTGACTGAGGCAGGGTTTGTGATTATTTTGGGACATATCTGAGGAGTTTAAGAAATTGGGTTATTTGTTAAGGGGGATGCAAGCTACACTCAGGCAACAACCTCAATCCTTGTCAGGGTTAACCACAAAAGTCACTAATTTACCCTGCCCTTAACCCTATGGTAGCTTGGCACAAAGCAGGCAGGCTTAATTTAGAAGCAATGTGCAGTACACCAAGAAGAATAAAGTAAAAACAAAACACAAGAAAAATCCCAAACCAATTTAGAAATACAAAGTGAAAATTAATAAACAAAATCATAAAAGAACAACAAAAATCCAATCACTAGTAACAGAGATATAACATTTTTAAGTTTTTTGTGATAATAGTACCTAAAAGCACAAATTGCCACTCGCGGTCATCTGGTCGTGCAAGACTGGGGGAAAGTCACAAGTTCAGGCCAAACACAATGGAGTGGGGCTCAGTTATAGGGACCTGGTTAATCCTGCTGTAAGGTTACATTCTAAGTCTGGCACGAAGAGTTCAGTTTACGGCTGAGGCGGATGCAAGGAGGAGGTTGAGCGGCGTAGATGGTCATCGCTGTAACAAGAAGAGCAGGTCGGGTCTTGTGGACAGTCATTGATGTAGTGCAAAGAGCCTGTTAGCTGTATCAGGCGGACTTTGCTGAAGCCTCACGTTGGCAGTTGTCACCAGGTGTGGTTGCTGTAGCATGAAGTGCAGGTATCACGTTGCTGGTTGCCACAGACAGTCATTGTCGACCTGAAGATCATGTGCGCCGGAGCTTTGGTGCGAATGGGCAAGTTCGCAATCGCAAGTAACCCAAACGTCAGAAATTTTACCTTTACTCTTAGGAGTCGCTCTCATTGATACCAGCCTACTGTTCAGGACCTGGAGGCATCTTCTTGGGAATAAGGACTCCCTCCAACAGAGGCCAGCAGCATGGCTCAGGCAGGTTGGGCTGCAAGTCCAGGCAGGTTCAGTTGCAGCAAACAATTTCTAGACACTTCCCTCTTGCTTCTCAATCCAAATAACTGATTAACATATCTACCACTCAAATTACTTTCATATTTTAATCTACTAATTTAATACAAATTTTTTATGGGTTCCGGAGTAGTGTGCTACTCGCTGAAAAAAGCGCTTCAACAGCTCATCAGGGATACAAGCACTATATAAATGCAAATCTTTTTCCCTCTTCTATCCCATACTATCCTTCTCAATTCAAAGAACTGACTAACATATCCACTGCTCAAACTACTTTCATACTTCACTGTACTAATTCACCACTATTCCTTTATGGGTCCTGGAGTAGCATGCTACTCACCGAAAAAGTGCTTCAACGCCTCATCTGGGGTAATAATTGCTATATAAATGTAAACCTTTTCCCTCTTCTATTGCTCCACCATCCTTCTAAATCCAAATAACTGACTAACTTATCCACCGCTCAAATTACTTCCATATTTCACTATACTATTTCACCACTAATCCTTTATGGGTTACAGAGTAGCATTTACTCACTGAATAAGCGCTTTGACACCTCATCAGGTGTAGTAAGCTCAATGTAAATGCTATTACAATACAATACAATGTTCATCATGTTCTAAAACCCAGAAAAACAGTCTACCACCCCCCTCATAAACAATACCTTAAAACGAACACCAGAGAGTGACTCGGTTAATGCTTAAATAAATGCATCCACTTTACAAAAACTTACAACAAAATGCCATAAATATTACGGTGCTGCTAGTAGATACTCAGATACAACTGAATACTCAGATAGGTCGAAATGACTGTTAAAAACTACACTACAGGCTGCAATGGCAGACCAGAAAAGTGGAAAGTTAGTGCTGCAGGCTCACTAGTAGCCCTGAGTACATGTAGTAACATTTGCTAGGGCCTTACAATTAGATTAAATGTGCCAATTTGGTGTAGGTTAATTTACCATGTTTGAAGGACATAGCACAAGCACTTTAGCACTGGCTAGCAGTGGTAAAGTGCACAGAGTGCTAAAGCCAACAAAAATAAATTCATCAAACAGGAGGGATGAAGGCAAAATGTTTGGGGGAATACCACACCAAGTATGTCAGGTCTAACAATGGTTTATTGCAAGCAGAGAGCCTCCATATTATCTCCAAAATAAAGGGTAGGAAGTATTGCCAATGAGTTGCATTTGAGAATGTAGAGCCCTTCTGGTGCTGCTGTTAAAAAACATCATAGTTTATTTAGGACTAAAGACTTGCTTGTTCCCAAGTCCACGGTCTGAGTGGCTGTGGCATCCCACTGTGTCTCTCCAGTCTCTTCTTTGTGCCCATGCGTAAAAGTTCGCATTGTAATAGTTTGTGTTATAACGTCACACATCCGTTCCTGTGCCTGTAATAATAAGTCTCAGCAAAAACTGAAAAAAAATTATGACAAAAGGATATCAAGTGAGAAATGAATATTATAGGTTAATGATGCTGATTTGAGTTAATAAATAATCATGTCAAAAGGATTTAGAATGCAAATTCAGATGCAGTATTATCGCAGGAAATTTTTAATTTGCCAGGGAGTGGGGATCATGGATATTAACATGATATCTCCATTTGAAAGGGTGTAGAATAGTAACCCGTTTGCCTCTCATACTAAATAAATATGATAATTTGCAAAAGAAATTGGGAAATGCCCTTGTAACACGGGTTATGAAAAAGTCCAATATGAAAGCTAACTTGACACATTGAATTTGATGGTGTTTTCTAGTTTATGTGGAAGTTGGTGTCAATAACGGTTTCTATGACTTTTAGTATGGTGGATTGAGAGAAGCACGGCAGTATGCCTTGATAAAAATGGAAGTAAAATAACGTGAACAGAATACTTATTTCAATATATGACTAAAAGTAAATAGAACTATGCTCTGGAATAATATGTCATTCTGTTGAATTAAGTTTGGGAAGGTAAAATAGTGAATGTATCATGTGGGTTGAACATAATTTTGAGGAATAGCATAACAACTATTGGGCCAGATGTACGACCATTTGGTATTGCGACTCGCAAATTGCGAAAAATAGCGAGTCGTAATTTGCGAGTCGCAATAAAGGAAAACGGAATGCATTTTTTTTAAAATCAAACGCTTTCGTTTAATTTTTTAAGGGCAGGCAATGGTCCCAGGGACCACTGCCTGCCCTTAAAAATATTTTTGAATGCATTTGCAAAGGGCCCCTTCATATTTGTGACTGCATTGCCACCTACTTGAAGTAGTTGGTAAATTTCACCGGTTTTGCGACCGCAATTACTGTCACAAAACAGTCATACATAGGGCTCAGAGTCGCAATTAGGAAGGAACACCCTTGAAGCGCCCCTTCCGAATTGCGAGTCACAAACGCTATTTAGCGAGTCGCAAATAAATTGTGACTCGCTACATACCGTTTGTGCATGGCCCAGTAGGGTTTTGCATGCGCAAACGGGTCACAGACCCGTTTGCGCATGCAAAAACAGGTTGTACATCTGGCCCATTGTGATAGTGGAATATTTAGTTGATATACCATTCACTTGTTTTAACAACGTGTTAGACATTATATAAATAATCACAGAGTAAAAGACATTTATTATTTTGACATTGCATCTCAAGAGGATGATGGCTAGCTGTGTTGCTAAAGTGTAATTGTAAACAATATATGACTAAAAGTAAATAGAACTATGCTCTGGAATAATATGTCATTCTGTTGAATTAAGTTTGGGAAGGTAAAATAGTGAATGTATCATGTGGGTTGAACATAATTTTGAGGAATAGCATAACAAATATTGGGCCAGATGTACGACCATTTGGTATTGCGACTCGCAAATTGCGAAAAATAGCGAGTCGTAATTTGCGAGTCGCAATAAAGGAAAACGGAATGCATTTTTTAAAAAAAATCAAACGCTTTCGTTTAATTTTTTAAGGGCAGGCAATGGTCCCAGGGACCACTGCCTACCCTTAAAAATATTTTTGAATGCATTTGCAAAGGGCCCCTTCATATTTGTGACTGCATTACCACCTACTTGAAGTAGTTGGTAAATTTCACCAGTTTTGCGACCGCAATTACTGTCACAAAACAGTCATACATAGGGCTCAGAGTCGCAATTAGGAAGGAACACCCTTGAAGCGCCCCTTCCGAATTGCGAGTCACAAACGCTATTTAGCGAGTCGCAAATAAATTGTGACTCGCTACATACCGTTTTTGCATGGCCCAGTAGGGTTTTTGCATGCGCAAACGGGTCACAGACCCGTTTGCGCATGCAAAAACAGATTGTACATCTGGCCCATTGTGATAGTGGAATATTTAGTTGATATACCATTCACTTGTTTTAACAACGTGTTAGACATTATATAAATAATCACAGAGTAAAAGACATTTATTATTTTGACATTGCATCTCAAGAGGATGATGGCTAGCTGTGTTGCTAAAGTGAAATTGTAAACAAAACAAGATTGTGCTCTACTATAGTTTTTTAAAAAGGTGTGAAGAAGGAATAATGTAATACATTGGATAAATTATGTCAGAAAATTAAAATGATAAACAATGTAAGATTGTGCTCCACTTTAATAGAAAAGGGTATGAAAGGCGACATGTAACGCATTGGGTATTGGTAATGAGGTGAAAATATTGCATGATTATGAGACTAGATGATGGGTAGATGTAAGGATGTGTTTTTCATATTTTGTGATTACATTATGGAATAAAGAAATATGATTCAAAGCATAAACAGACTTTTCTAATAGTGTATGAATAGACAGATGTGATTTGTGTGCATATGAATGAGAGGTTAGTGCATTATAAGTGCGCCCATAATTAGGTGTTCCTGCCCCATAATTTGTTCCTTCTCGCCGCATATCTCCTGTGGCCCTGCCCATAACTGGACAATACTGCCTCAGCACAGAATAACATTTGGTAACTAGATACACTGCCTTCGACCCAGTTCCCCAGAATCAAGAGTTTATATTTGGGTTCAGTGGTGTCCCGGTGACTCCGACCAAGCAATCATTTCCCCCCAGAATTTCTTCACTTCCTGGCATTCTAGCTGGTATGTAGAATGTTTGAGTCTGTGCATTCTCAGCTCCCCTGGATACAATCCCTGGGGTTAATTCACCCGATCTTGGCCAGCAACGCTCTAGTAAAGTAGATCCTATGAAGAATTTTTAATGGTAACAGCAGGAACCCTGGCCAGATTGCCACATCCCTGGCTCCCTATGGGGCCTTGTCCCATTCCTCATCCGTTAGCTCACTCCGGGGTTCCTTGTCTACTGTCCCCTTAGTTCACCGAAGATGTCAGGTGTGTTATGAAGTATTGTCTCGTATATAAAGGATCTAATCTTCCTTTGGACATGTTGCGTCAGAAGTCTATAATCAATAGGGTTTAGGTCTTCAATGCATTTGCCCCTCAGCACATTCAATGAGAGTGCGTGTCTGAGCTGTTGATTTTGAAAAATATCCCCTTTTTCCAGCTCACATTCTTCTTCATGAGTGTCACAGATTTTAAGTTCCGTCATACCCACACTTCTCTGACTTTACTAATCCCTATTCTGTCCCATTTCTAGAATCTCAATTGTTTCTCCACTTCTTATAATCAAGCAGAGTGCCACAGAGGGGTCTCCCATGCCCACTGACATCAGTTTCTTTCATTAACTCTTATGCGCTTAGCAGCAAATTGAATGAGCCAGTGTGCAGACTCCTAAAGTGGAATTTTGATTAGGTGGGAGAGACCATTCTACAAAATGGGGAGGTGAGATGGTGGTGAGGAATGTGCGACTAATTGGAGGTAAGTAACTTATTCCTCTGATGGATACTTCTAACCAGAGATTCCTCACCTTTGAATAGATACCAAAGGAGTACCTCCTAATGTAGTGGGTTTATAGAATGGCCTCAATGGGTCTGACTATTTAGGCAGTAGTGCTTCGTGAAAATGTGCACTGATGCCCACATAGCTGTCTGACAAATATCCAGAAGAGGCAATCTGAGTGCCAACGCAGTGGTAGCCTTGACCCTTGGGAAATGAGGCCTTAGACCTACTGGAGGCAGCTTCTTAGCCAATACATAGCAGATCATAATGCAAAGAACTTTCCATTAGAAGATGGTCTTTTCTGCACTGACTTACCCTTCTTCAGACCAGAGAACTCCACAAAGCGTTAATCGTCCACCCAATGTTCTTTGGTACAATCAGTGTAAAAACTCTCTGTGCTCTCTTGTGGGTCCAAACTATGGCATTTCTCTTCCTCTTTTGACAAAGCAGTGGAGCTAAGAAGGTCACAAGGGTGATGGTTTGTCTGACATGAAAAGACATGGGCATCTTTGTCCCTAACACCAGTTGTCCAGAAAAAAGGTGGTGTAAGGTGGCACTCAAACAGCATGCAGAAGTTATCACAACCAGAAATACATTTTTTAAAGTGATTAAGTGTAATGGCCAATTGTGCATTGGTTTAAAAGGGGTACACATTGGAAATATGAAAACCAGATTTAAGTCTCACTGTGGTATCACAAAGGGCTAAGGTGATAGCATTGCTGTATATTGATGGACTTGGCCCTTTCTACACATTTTTGGCTTCACCCTCCTGTTTTCTGAACATGTTTTTGTGAGCTTTTAGGACTCTGTGCATTTTAGCACTACTAACCAGTGCTAAAGTGCTTATGCTTGCTCCCCCTAAACATTGTGAAATTGGCTTACACCCAACTGACACATTTAGTTTACTTGTGGTACTACACGTACCCAGGGTCTCTAAATTAAATGCTACTAGTGGCCCTGAAGTACTGGTTGAGCCACCCACTTAATTAGCCTGTGTGTGCAGCTTTAAACTGGCATTTCGACCTGGCAAGATAAGGCTTCTGCTAGGTTAAACCTTCTTTTTTAACTCATATAAGTCACCCCTAGGTTAGACCCTAAAGAGCTCAGAGGGAAGGGTGCAGTGTATTTAAAACTTTGGACATGTATGTTTAGGTTTTATATGTCCTCGTAGTGAGAAACACTTAAATTAGCTTTCCACTACTGCAAGGCCTGCCTCTCCCATATGATAACATTGGGTTAACCTATTACATTTATTAAGTGATAACTTTCAATTGGGAGCAGGTAGAATGTCAGGTTTGGTGTCTGAGAAATTGTAATTAAACATCCTCTTTAATGGTAAAGTTGGATTTTAAGTCACAATTCTGAAAATGCCATTTTGAGAAAGTTGGCATTTTCTTGTCCTAACCATTTGGGGCCTGCATCTTGTTACTGGTTCACATGACCAGGTGTACCTGGTCATTGGTCTTTGTGTATTGCGCCCAAGCTGTGAGACTAAGGAAAGATAGGTGTCAGCAGCAGGGCTTTAAGTTGGCCTGGTGTCAAGGGGTCGAGAGCACCGGCAGTTTTTTAAAGGGTGCCTCGAAATGGGTCTCTATCGGGCTCTGTTTTGAGCCCTGGCACAGGCGGTCCATTTTTTTCCCAGACTGCAGTGACAGCAGTTTGCTTAAAAAAGTTCCAGGGCACAAAACAGCCCAATAGAGACCAGTTTTGAGACAGCAGGCACATCGATGTGTGCTGCCACCACACTGCTCACTTCTCACTAGTGGAGAAGTTACGGTATGACGTCATGCCAGGTGAGCGTTGTGGGGGAAGGGAAATCATTTAAAGAGTCATTTTCTTTCTGGATTTCCCTTCTCTTTCTGAAAAGCAAGAGCAGCAACATTATGGTAGGGTCACCAGGGCTGTAATTGGAAGCTTTTTCAATTCATATGTAACAAGCCATAGTTGCATTTTTTTTATCTTATGCAACTAATAATCATTGACAAAGTCAATAGTCCTTACTTGTTGTAGGTATGATGTTACTTGTTGTATCACATATCTGGATGCAATGACAGAAACAGCAAAAAATATAGTCAGACGGCACACTATGCTAAACACAGATTTTTAGTGTAAGTGTTTTAAAGCCACACCCCTAATTACATGGGCCACGCCCCTTTGAGAGACCCCCCAGTTTTTTCATCCCACTTAAAGCCCCGGTCAGAAGGATGGGCCATCTCTGACTTGATGAGGGGGAGGAGCTGTCATCTACCACACATGCACAACACAAAGGCTCTGCTAATATTTTGCAACACCAGACATGCTGGTTCTAGGACAGGGAGACCGAAAATTTCAAACACCTCTGGGGGTGGGGACATCCAGAACTGTCTCTTACTTCAAGTGGGTACCAGGCATAAATAATTGACCCTCAAATCCAACTCTTTAGCACACCTCTGGACCAGAAGCAGACTGCATATCTCTGGTTCTTCGGATTAGATTTGTTGGGTCTAAAATAATTTAGCAAATTTTACTCTATTTCTTTAAACTGGTGTGGGATTTTTCTTGTGTTGTGTTTTCACTTTATTACTGTCTGATTTACTGCATAAATACTTTACACTTTGACTATAAGTTAACCCTGAATGTTTTTGTGCCAAGCTACCAAAGGGTTAAGCGCAAGTTAATTTGAGGTTTTCTTGTGAATGCACCCTGACAGAAATTGTGGTAGCTGCTTGAGTAGGGTTTCACTCCACCTCAACCTGTAACTCAATTTCTAACATTAATCTTTTAACAAACGCATCACAACTGGTGATTTAAATAAGGAGGGTTGGTCCGGCAAACGTAAAAAGACCAGACAGGATGACAGGTAACGTTTAATTGTGTCCAGAACAAGACTTTGCTAGGCCAAAAACAAAATAAACAACACATCCGACAGTTCTGTCTGCTGGCAGGTACTGCACCAAGCCACAAATTTGTCCTGGTGCCCAGCGTCCACAGATTATGTTGAAAAATGTCTGGCTGCCAAGCAGGCATCAACGACCTTGGGAGGAAGACCAAAGGAGATCAACTGTCGCTGCTGAATCTCTGTGCAAGGATGTGCTGGTTACACAGGCTCAGGAGAAGGACCTCGCACTGCTGCTATGAGAGAAAGTCCTCCAGAAGTGCAGCCCAATTGATGGATGAATGATGAAGCCCAGAAGTTCTGCTTACAACACTTTCCTGGTTCAATACGGAGCCACTAGAATGACTTGGTCCTGGTTGTTCCTGATCTTTTTCTGAGCTCAGGGCAGGAGAGGCAGTGGCAGAAAGGTATACAGCAGCCTCATGCTTCACTGTAAATGAAATACGTCTCAGCGAGAGAGCCTTCTCGGGGACTCCAGCATGCAAAATAGGTGACTTTGAGTATTCTCTGTGGTAGCAAATAGATCAGGCCAGGGTTCTACACATTGCAGGAAGATGCCCTGTTCCAATGCCAGCTGTAACGGGCATTAGTGATCTGCTAGGTGTTGTTGGCTGAATTAATTCACCCTGGTGTATTGAAGTCCCATTAAAGAAATCCTCTGGCGAATTAGCCCACCAGAGAAATACCCTGGCAATTCAACCAGTTCCAGAGGAGAAGAGCCACTTGGCAAACAACTCTGGACCCCATGCCCCCCTGCTTGTTGGAGTACCACATAGCAGTGGGGTTGTCTGTGAACCTCTACCAGCCATCCCTTGATCGAGGTCAAGAAGGCCTTCTGTGCCAAGTGATTCACCCTGAACACCATGAAACTTGTTGTGGAGGCAAGTCTCCACTGGAGATCAGAGTCCTCTGATCTCGACCTCCTGCAGATGGCCAATGGTAGATGACCTCCCCAATGTAGTAACAATACAAGCTTCAGTCAACTCTGGGTAGGGCAGGGAGAGGAGTCTGCTACTCATCCAATTGTGGTCAAAGAGCCACCAGTGCATGTCTTTTGCAGTCTCCACCAACAGCTGGATGGAATCTTGAGCATGATCCTTTGGTGCTGAGCCCACTGGAGCTTCGGGTCCAACTGCAAATCTTGCATGATCCACCTGGCATGGTCCGCAAGGAGGGCGCAGGAGGCTAGTAGACCAAGAAAACTCAGAGCCATCCTTACTGAGATCCAGGACAGAGGCTGGAACATTAGCATAACAGCCCAAATTGCCTGGACTTATTGGTCCAGAGGGAAAGCTTGAAAGTGTGCCATATCCAGGATGACTTCAATGGAGGCGAGCTTCGGTAAAGGAGTCAGGTGTGACTTCGGAAGGTTGACTGAGAATCCCAATGATATCAGGAGGTTCAATGGCCCGTGACTACCTGTGGGAAGCCTACATTATATAGCCAGTTATTAAGGCAGCCTGACTTCTGAAGATGAGCAGCGACCTCCTCCATCCCCTTTGTGACACCTTTGGAGCACTTGTGAGGCCGAAAGGTAGCACAGCTAATTGAAAGTTCTTGTGGGCCACCTTAAACCTCAGTTGACGTCTGTGGGACTGCAATATGGAGATATGAAAATAAGTATTCTACATGTCCAGCACTGTCATTCAGTCTCTGGGATCCAGGGTAAACAGAACCTGGGCAGGATAAACATTTTGCATTAATCTTTGCACAGGAGAGGATGAAGATCTAGGATAGGACAAAGACCTCAGTCCTTCTTTGGCACAAGGAAGTAGCGGGAATAGCACCTAGTCCCCTCTTCTGAGGGCAGCACCCTGTTGCTGGCTCCAGTTGCCAAACAAACCTGTACTTCCTGGCATAAAATGAGCACATAGCCCTCCAAGACGTGGTCTTATGTAGGTGGCAGGTGCTATTGGTCGTAAAGGAATGAAATATGTAGTCCCGTAAGACAATCTGCAGAACCCAAATATCAAAAGTAATGTGTCTGCAGGAAGTAGATGATCCTTTCTCATACTAGATGGCTGTGTGACAGTAACGTCACAGTAAAGGGGCTTTAAGGTCATGGTCAGAGGGGCCTAAGAGAGCGACGAGAGCTGCCCCTGGTGGCCAGGTTTTTTTCTGTTGATGCCACAGCTCCACCTCAAAAGTGCTGGAAGGCCTGCTGTGCAGGTGATGGAGCATGACACTGTCTATACAGTAAGCACCTGGCATATTCCAGAAAATGGCAAGGTTTTTGGGGGGATTGCTTGACTGGAGATGAAAGGCCAAAAGAGATTGCCATGGTTCAGCTGTGCTTAAAATGATTAAGGGTCGAATCTAACTTCTTACAAAACTGTCAAAAGACAAGTCCAACAAGGACACCTCAACCTTGCCAGAAAAGCCAGTCAAAGAGAGACGCTAGTTCCCATTGCCCAACTGTGGTGTCCATGCCCAAAAAGGTGCCAAATTTGGCCAAATTCTGACTATTGGATAAAGAAGTCTGTGAATCTTCTGGGAACACACGTAAGAACTCACCCACCAAGTCTCACAGTGCATGGATGTAGCGACCTAATAAACAGCTTGTTAACTGACCGCAAGGCTGACTGATGGAACATATGCTTGCCAAAGTTGTCTACCAGTTTTGACTCCCTGTCAAGGGGAGTTGTTGGAAAGGTGTTAGGGTTCACTCTACGAATAGAGGCCTGTACCACCACACTTTCAGGGGTTGGATACTGAGTTAAAAAGTAAGAGTCTCCTAGAACAGGTCTATGTTCAGCAGTGTGTTGGTGAGGGATTAAATGAAGGGCAAAAGAGGTTCTGTTGGTGCCTGGCCAGGCTGTAGAACTTCTGTCATAGACATTTGTCTTTACCGCCGTAGTAGGTAGATGGAAGCCAAGGACTTCAGCAACCCTCCTGATGACTGCAACAAGAGTGCTTCTCTTGCTGGCCTGGGAGGGAGACCCAACCCAGTATTGGGTTGGTACTGGGTTGGTACCATACCCACTACTATCATCTCCATAAGGCTAGCAGATAATAATAATAATAATACTTTTATTGTGCATGGTTATTTAAAACCTTTACAATATAAATCAAAAAGGATTCAGTAAAACATATATCAAATTAGCGTGTTAAAACAGAGGTTCTGTCCTTACGGCAAGACACAAGATTCCATAGTGAGGTAGCAGCAGCAGAATTAAACATCATGTTAGACAGCCTATTTATCCTAAAAGCAGAAAAAAAATAAAAAATAAAAAGTTAAGGAATAGATTATTCCTCCTTGCCTGCCAAGGGAAGATAAAAAAAAATAATAATAATAAATAAAAGAGATGCCAAGGAGGAAGAGAGGATAGTTAAATTATGATAACAGTTCGGGGGAGCCCTATTACCAATCAGTACTAGACAGTGTGAGGGAGGGCAAACGGTGTCACTCTGGAGGATGGGCTTCTGAGGTACCATTTAGCTCTTCATTATGGCCCTTTACAGTGCTACTTGAATTGTTCGTTCCTTCAAAAAAAAATTTGAAGCGTGCCTCAGCTGTTTCAAGAAATTTTACCATTCGGCAACTCAATTGGATGTCATCTCCTTTGAAGCAGGCTAGCGCCGCTTGCCTGCAGGTCCGTATGTTACTGATGTTGAAAAGTGGTCGCAGGAGGACGCGGCGATCTTGGGTGAGCTTGGTGCAGGTAGAGATCAGATGAACTATATTTTCTTTGCCAATCCCGCAGAGTCAGCATGTTATAGGTAGATGTGGCCGTAACCATGGAGGTAGGTGAGCCGCTGACGGCAGTAGACCTAGGCGATATTTCAAGAATTTCTCTTTTGTTTTTTTAGTGAATCCTATCTGCAGATAGGTTTGAGGCAAGGGCATATTGTATGATTGAACTGTGAGCCAGCCATGAGCCCGTTCTGTTAGGGCAGCTTTGTCCTGCAGCAATGATTCCTTCCGTACTATTTTATTGACCACCTTTTTGAAGAGAGCTGTGGAGCCTGAAAGTTCCCAAAGTTGCTGTAAGCCAAGGTCCTCAATGGCTGCTTCCAAGTACCGCCTTGCCGGGCATGTTTCTTTATTTTGAAGCTCCTTCCACAGGAGAGCGTTTAGGGTCTTCGGGTCCCCCCTGCTTACTTTATGCCAGGTTTTTATGTAGGCTCCCTTACATGTCAGCTCTTCTTTTTGTAACCCGAACTCTAATCTCATTTGGGCAGGCAATGCATACCTTGGAAGGCTGAAGATCATGCGCAGTGCTTTTGCTACTGTTCTGTCTAGTAAGGGAGCGTCCCTTCCCCTCATAGCTTCACTGCCATAAGTGATTGCTGGAACAAATTTTGCCTGTATTACTTTTATGAGAGGAAGCAAGCTTGGCCCCGAAACTGTGTTTTTTAGATTTCTGAGCGCCGCTGCAGTAATTAGTCCTCTCCTTTTTATGGCTTCACATTGCGGCTTGAAATTGCCCTTGTGATCTATGATGACCCCCAGATATCGATATTCGCTGACTTTTTCTAGCTTTCTAGATGACAAGAGCCAGTTTCGTGTTGCTTTCTTTTTAGAAAGGTTAATACACATGATTTTTGATTTTTCACGATTGATGGTAAGCCTGTTGGCGGCGGAATATCTTGAGGTGATGTCCAACAGCCGCTGAAGGCCGACCGGAGTCCGGCTGATGAGTAACAGGTCGTCTGCGTAGAATACATTTGAAATCTGTGAGGCCCCTAACTTTGGAGCGTGCGAGTTGCATTCATTTAATAGTATAGATAATTCTCCCATAAAAAGATTAAAAAGTATTGGGGCGAGTACACAGCCCTGTTTTACTCCTGTATATGTTGGAATCTTTTTTGTTAGAAAATCACCGGTGCCGAGCCTAACTTGTACCCATGTCTCGCTGTGTAGGAGAATTAATTGGTTTAAAAGCACCGGGGGAATGTTCAACTTGTGTAGTTTTTCCCACAAAAGGTTTCTGTTCACGTGGTCAAAAGCCGAGCTATAGTCAATATAGCACAAGTAGAGTGGGTGGTTCACTTCTTGGGCCGCATCAATTAATAAAGAAAGAGCTAAGATATTAGAGGTAGTTCCCATACCTTTGCAGAAACATGTTTGGTTGTATGGGATTGCTGAAACTTCAGTTGCCCAGGATGACAGTTCCTCTAGAAGCAGACCTGCGAAATATTTAGCTTCGTTATCGAGCAGAGCCACTAGCCGATAATTTTTTGGGTCGCTTTGGTCACCCTTTTTGAAGATGGGGAAATAATGGCTCCCCTCCATGATGACGGGATTGATGATGTCTGCAAAATCTTGACAAACATTGGTCTGAGGGCAGCTGCCCAATAGTCAGGGTCTTGCTTAAATAATATGGGGGGATCCCGTTTGGTCCCGGGGCCCCCTCACGCCTTCCCTTTGATATGCGATAACAGATCGAAGCACACTTAATTTCAATTGTCTGGTCTTGCTGCCGGGGCTCGTAATGGTCACAGCTGAGTGTTAAACGTTCCTCGGTGTCTTTTATGAATTTGGACGTTCCTTGGGTGTTAGTGTCAATACCCTTGAAGTGAGTGCTAAGAAATATTATCGAATCATCTTCGGGGACGAAGGAATTAATGCTTTGATTCCTCCCCGTTGACAAATTATTGATTTTTCTCCAAAATTGAGCGCTGTTGTTTGATTTGGCGTCATATAGGAGTTTTGCCCACAGATACTCTTCAGATTCTCGCTTAAGCCGCCAAACCAGCCTCCCGCGATCGCGCTTTAACAGCCTCAGTTCGTCCTTGGCAACAAGGTCTGTCCTTACACTTCGTAACCTTTGGCCGATGAGAGTTTTTAGATGTTTTAGATGAACATTATTTGTAAAAGCGTGATTGGGATACCGCGTCGGATTGACAGACTTTCCCCCTCCGTAACGCTGGTTTTTCCTCAGTGTTTTTCCCATGTTTTTGTGTAGTGTTTCTGTAAATTTCTCCCAGCTGGCAATTAGATCTGTTGTTTCATTTTGGGCTTCACCAAGTGCTTGCTTTGCGTAGAGCAGGAGGCCTGTGGGGTCATCTGTTCTGCACTTTAATCGCCTATCGTTTGCAGTATAAACTAGTTCATGCCCAATGGCGCATGCTGGGGTTGAAATTGCAGAAGCCTCTAAAGTCACTTCTTGTGGTAAGTGGTCACTGTAATCAAGTAAACCGATATGGAAGTCAGTTGTCACTTGAAACAAATTACCAGAGAGGAAGGTGAAGTCAATTGTTGAACTGGTTGTTGTACTGTGGAATGTTGCTGCTTGGGGACGATCCCCTGGGAATCTCCCATTAAGCGCTCGTAGACCAAGTTCTTCAAGAGTTACTAAAAGTCGCTGTGCTGCTTTAGTCCTTCTTCCCCCTGATGAGTTGTCTTGAGAGTAAAGTTCCGATGCAAATGGATCCTCAATGGTGCTGACTTCGGTGGCCGATTTATTAAGCATGTTCTGATTGAAGTCGCCGCTAACAATCAGACTATTGGTATCCTCTGCAGTTAATAGCTTTATAAGCTCTTCTTTCAGTTGCAGGGCTCCTTGCTTCTTACCTCGGGGATGTAGGTAAAGGTTAATTAAAATTAACTCCTCCATCTTTCCCTGGTCTCGAATGGAGATTCGTGATACTTGCATTGCGTTGGGGGAGTCTAGATTGTATGGTAGCGGGACTACTGTACGCGTTCTTTTTAACAAACAGTAAGTGACGAGGCCCCCTTTTTTGTGGCCAAATCTTGCAGACTGGGTTGGAGGGATGAAATGGAGGGTAAATCCTGGAAGTGGTGGGGGAGAGTCTGACCAAGTTTCTTGCAAGGCTATGATGTCGAAGCTTTGCAAGTAGAGATTTAGATCCGAGTCCGTAAGCTTATCCCCAATGCCGTTGATGTTCCAGGAGCAGACACTGAAGTTTTTAAGAGAATTCCCAATTTCAGACTTGTTATGTCAATGTTTTTCCGGCTTATTATTTATAGTCCTGGATAACCATGACCAGTCTGAATTAGATCGCTCATTCCCGGCGTATTGCCTTCTTACGGCTGGTCCTTTTGGTTCTGAACTGGCCGGGGAGTTGCTGCGAGCCCCTCGCAGTACAGAGAACGAGTGGTGATCCTGATTGGCCTGATTTTGTGCGTTCCGGTGTACAAAGTCACTTGCCAAGGGATCTGGGTATCTTGGTTTTACAAATGGGCAAAGTATTATGCCCCAGCTATTAAGTTTCGCTTGTTCGTTGAGCACGCGCTCAGCCACCTCTGTTGAGGTCCATACAGTTTTAGTGACCTCCACCCCCGGGTGTTCCGGTGAGACTGTGAATTCGACTGAGTCGAGATCCTTGGTAGATATGTTTGTTAGGGTATCAATGGAGTTTAGCAGGCGTAGAATGTTACCCCTGTTTAGGATGTCAAAAGCGCCCCTTGACGTGTATTCCGGGATTAATAAAATTGTGGGGTTGCCTAAGTGCTCCTTTATCCGTTTGGGGCTGCTCAGCTGGCTTGTGGGGGTAATCTCATCCCTGTTGGATTTCTCTACTGGCATTCTCTGATCAGGGACCTTTGGTTCATCTGCTTCACTTACAACCTGTTTAGAAGAACTTCCGGTTGGTATTGCTTCAGGGGGATGGTCTAATTGTACCCCTTTGTCCGTTTTGGGAGCTAGATTTTTGGTTCTTATGGTGTTCGTGCTAATGATAGTTCTTTCCCCACAATCGATCAGACACTCGCTCGTGTTAGATTTTATAATATTTACGCTGCCCCTCTGGGCGGGGCCGTCAACTTTTGTTGGGGTCGTCGTGTTAGAAGTATTTATTTTTCGATTCTTTTTCCTTTGGCTCGTATGCCACTGGTCCTGAATAGGGGAGGAGCGTGAGTCCAATTCCGTGTCTGTCTCTGGCCTCGTTAGGGCCCACTTGTCAGGCTTTGGGTCTGAAGGCAGGATGCTGAGTTTGTTATTCTTAACTTTCCCTTCAGCCAAAGTGCCTAGCTTTGACTTGCGGCCCTTCCTCCTTTGCTTCCTTCCCCGTTTTGGGGAGCATCCGTGGTCCCTTGGGACATCCTTTTGGTTGGGTTCCCAAGTCGGGAATGAGCCTTTATTCGCTACTACCAGGGGTTCTCCATCCCTGGAATGTCCTTGCGCTCTCAATGGCGTTGCATTTTCCTCTTCCCTTCCCAGCTTGTCTTTTTGTATTAGGGGGGGGGCGAGCCCTCAGTAGGTGTTAGCATTTCTCTGTTGTTTGTTTGCCGTGCTCTATTTGTACTCTCCAGATGAGCCGTTGGTAAACTATTTTTGACGGTCTCTCTGATACCTGTAAGGAGGTTGTCCATTGCTCCAGGCAGTGTAGCCAGCTTGTCCACAATTGCGATGCCAGGACAGTTTGTTTGTATAAGTGCTGTCTCCTCTTGTGCTCTTTTGACCAGACTGTTCAGTTCAGCTAGCTTGTTGTCGATGTTGGAGACAAAAACTGATAGTGAGTGTAGAACTGTTAACTGAAGGTCCATTTTGTCCGATTGATATTGGATGGCGTTAACAGACAGTTGCATTGTGTGCAAGAGAGATTCCCATACGTCTACTTTGGTTTGCGGTGATGCGATCGTGGGGCAGAACTGTGGGGCTTTGCATCTTGGGCTTGTTACAGCTTCTTTTGGGGCCACATGAGGCTGAGAGGTATAGCGGGCGACCAATTCTTCCCACTCTTGCGTGGGATACGAAGCCACTGGGTCCAAAGCTTTTGATGGAGTGGTGACTGTGGTTGCCTGCACCGGGAGGTGACCTCGAGGAGGGGTTAGGGGTTGCTCAACCTGTGCCGAATGATGAACTTGTGCCTGAAGCACGAGCGGCTCCGGTGCCGTAGAGAGGTCCCCCTACCAAGACTGTCCCGATGTTATGTCAGCATATTCTACGGTTGCCCCTGAGCACTTACGAAGTTCTGATTGCTCTTGCCCGAGATCTTGTGAAGAGGGTATATTTTTCTCAACCGTAAGGTCCTGTATTGGTCCGGGGGAGCCTTGCCCTGCCTTTGTTGCAGGACCTAGGATCCTCACATTCAAGTTGCTTGATATGCTAGGAGCTGGTGCCAGGGAAGCCGGGACTTCTGGAGTGCCAGGGATGTTGGGCTCCTTCAGAGCCATTCGGCCACCTGGATTTTTCTCAGAATCTCTGGCGATCTTGGACCAGACTTCTGGGGAGCATTTTTCTCCTGATGGTTTGGTGAAGACCTTCTAGGCCGATTTTATTATAGAACCCATACTAAGGGCACTCTGAATAGATTTTTGCTGTTTGCTCGTGAATGCCTTTGATTTTAGTTCATGCACCTGGGACTGAGTTAAGCCCGGGTCAGGGTCGAGGCCCCACTTCCTGATGGTCATCGAAAAGGTTGCCCCTCTATGGGATTCGCTGTAATTTCCATTGTGATTTTCGGTCTGTGAAGTGTCAGGGCAGTCCCTCTCATCGCTGTCTTCTTCCCTGACATCTTCTTCTTCTCCTCCTCCTTCTCCGTTTTCGTCATCCAACGCCACCAGGGGGGGCTTTCTTTTCAACCCTCTCATTGGTTTTTTCTTTTGCTCTGTCTGAATCTCTTGTTCTGATGCGTAGGAAACCGGTAATATCGGTGTTGGCAGGTTGTTGGGCTGCCGAGTGTTCAGGCAAAGAACCGAGCCTGCGTCCTTGATGAATGAGAATTTTGTATAGATTTTTGGTTGGTAGCTTAAGCCTTTGAGGTTATGTGATAGCTCAGGGCTTGGGAGGTGTGGGAGAAAAGGGGTCAGGGGGATCAGCCGCTCATCCCCCCCTCCCTCACCCCCAACCGCTACCCCCTTCTTCAGATCTTCTTCTTTGCCGACACTCATAGAGTCTAGGTTGGAATTCTTGTTGCCCTTATTTGCTCTCTTCGATCTTTTAGTAGGGTTCAGGGGTACATGTGGGTCCCTGGATCTCCCGGATCTCATTGTGATCTTCTTGTCTTTCCTGCTTTTGTTCCAACTCCTTGTTCTCAACTTCTTGATTCTTCGACCTCTTCCTCGCGGGGTATTGCCATTGCCTTAGCCCTTACTGCGCTTACTCCCTAGGCCCCCTTGAGCCCTTTGGACCCAACACCCGTGGTTGAATAATCAGGTCTGGTAGGGGCTGGACTAGGCTGCTGAGGCCTGGAGGTGGGGGAGCCAGAAGACGGTGGCCACTGGTTGATGGGGTAGGTCCTAACCAAATGCTGTGGCGTCTGTGGTTGAGTTGCTACTTCCTTCCTTCCTTCTAACACCTCGACGTAAGACACTGAGGCGTCCCTCCTGGATGCGCCACTCGTGGAGTCTCTTCCTCCTGCTCTTACTGTTTCTGTAACCCCGCCTCTGCCTTGGAGGTTTGCAAGTAACTCTTTCCTTCCTTCCAACTGCCTAAGACACCGATTCCATCCCGGCCACGACAGCTGGGTAGTAGTAGGGTAGTAGGGCTGCAACCTCTGTCTCTCTCACTTCCAGGAGGGGGCAAGATGGAGGGGGGGGGGAGCAGACAACTCTCCCCCACTCACCCCTTCTCCGAGCCGTGTGCGAATGGTGAGAAGAGCGCTTGGGGCCCGCTATTCACTTGCTGCTCACTCCGCGCTAATCCACTACCACAGCTCACCTGCTCTCTGTCTGCCGGCCGCAGCGGAGGCTTGAGTAGTGGAGTTGCGGGACTCTTTTTCCTGCTGCGGCTAGCTACTCCAGCTGTGGCTGCGGCGTGACCGAGGCTCCCACTCCCCGGCCCCCCTAGCTCCTGGCTGTCGGCTGGTCCGGGGGAGCAAGAGGGGGCTGCTGCGGACTGCTGCGGGCTGTGAAACCCGGACTGGGTCACCTCTCCTGCAGCACCTATGCACCTATGCACGTAGTTGCTGCGTAGTGTGAAAGACTCCTTAGCGGCTCCGGCCATGTTAGGAAATGTTTGGTGGCTCCGGCTGTACTGAGCAGAGTTTTAGCCGGCCGCGTCCAGGCAGTTTGGTGGCATCTGCACTGACTGCTAAGAAAAGCCCCCGGCGGCTCCGGCTCCAGCCGCGCCAAAGCGGTGACCTCGCTGTTCGCAGCTCCCCGCTGCCGAAAAAAGCTTACTGACTCTGACCGCCGGGTCAAACCCCCTCGGCTCTGGATCTACTCTGCTCTTCTCGCTTACTCGCTCCGCTCCATCCCAGCTGCGAGCTAATGGCTGGCTGCTGGCTGCTCTGCTGCGGGATCTTCCGACTAGGGGGTAGGGGATACTTTAGATTGCTGCAAGCCGCTGTTCTCCGCAGCCTCTCCCCGCCGCCTCTTCTCTCTCGCGCTGCTCCGTTAGCCACCGGACAACTGCAAAACACGGACTGCATAAGGCTAGCAGAGTATAATCCAAAACATTAGTGGAATGTCTGTGCACAATTGCACAGCAGAGTCAGATGGGTTCAGAATTGGCTGCAGCACATCAAGATCTGGACCTGGCCTCATTCGACATCGATATAACGCTGGCTCAGAATCAGGTACCATGAACAGTTGTGGGTATTCCTCAGGTGCTGGTGGCGTCAGTGTTGGCGCCGGCATTGAAGCTCAAGGAGCAGCAGCAGATATCAGCAACAGTCCCGAAGCTGGAAAGGAACTTCAACTAGTTCAAGGGGCCCATCCGGTGCCAATGGTGAACCCGCCAGTTGTAGAATGACTGGAAGCTGTTGATTTTTGTGGCATAAGGTTTACCAGAGGGAGTGAGAAGTGTACAAAAGATGTACAGCATAGCCTCTTGAAAAAACTCAACCTCCTGCCATGTCGCCAATGGATCCGGGAACTCAGGGTGAATCGGGACCAGAGATGAAATCGGCTACTCTGTTGAATAGGAGCAAGACCTGGAGGCATGGTGATGCCATTGCGCCTTCTCTGGGGAACAAGCATGGCAGGAAGGGGTCAAGTCCCGCATGGCAGGAAGGGGCAGATCCCACTTGAATTTCTTGCGTTTTTTCTTCTATTTACCTGAAGTCTTTGACTTCAAGGAAGATTTGCCTTGGAAACAACTTTGGGAGCAGGTTCTTGCTTTTGACTTGAACCTGGCGCTGGACTGGTGCAGGGTCTTCCTGTGCTAAGCTATACAGAGAGCTGCCTCACTCTCGAGAGGCTATAGGGTTTGATTGGGCTCTATCATCACAGGCTTTGTGGTCATATGATGAACACAAGCACCAGAGGCAAACTTCATCAGCATTTGTCACAGATGTCTGTTTGCGACAGTCCCTACAAGGCTTAAACGCTGCCATTTTTTAGGGTGACATCCCTTGTGCACTGGAAACATTTTTGGAAGAAAATGTCTTGACAGAGTAAAGAAAAAAAAGGAGCAGAGCTACAGATCCACACCTGAAGGAGCAGAAAGAACGGAACTGGTGTCACAGCGCATGGTTGGCGCCTATATGCAGCTCCATTTGTTACTTCCAGAGTAAAATGGTGTCAATGAGCTACCTACCATCGCACAGGAGCACCAGCTTTGACTTTTCAGGATGCAGTTTGCAGCTTTGGGGAAATTCACAAGGTGAAGAATCCGTAGTTTGAAATATTCATCAGTATAACCTTCTCTACAATATTTAAAAGCTATTTCTACCATGGCTTTCTGTAGGAAAGTAGGATCTGCTCTCATGGTTGCCCTCACTTTTAGCGCTGGTGTATGTTTTTTAGATTAGTCTCACAGGGATCTTGCTAATCAGGACCCCAGTAACTGTGCTTTCTCCCAAATTGACCATGGTACGTACTGCTGTACATCCACAATTGGCTACTGGTGTACCCTTGTAAATAACTAGTATTAGGTGGGGATTAGGTGCACCAGGGGTCTCCCATAGGCTGCAGCATGAATTGTGCCACCCATGGGAGGCCACTAAAACTGTGACTACAGGCTAGTCATTGAAGCCTGTGTGAGTGGGTGCTAGCACCCCTCACGACAGATATATTTTGATATTTGATATTTATTGGAATTTGTATAGCGCGGCTATCGCTCCGGAAGGAGCATCTTGGCGCTGAGCAAACAGAAGAACCAGCAATGGGGAGCGAGGATCAGATGGCTGTGAGGACCGATGGGTCAGACTGAGGGAAAATCCAGGTCTTCAGAAGTTTCCTAAAAAGGCTTTCTGTGGGGGCGTGCCTAAGGTTGGGGGGGAGACCATTCCATGCCTTGGCAGCCAGAAATGAGAAGGTTTTTCCGCCTTTTGTTTTTAGTTTTATACGAGGTACAGTAACTAGGTTGGCTCCTGACGACCTCAAGCAGCGCGATGGAATATAACGCTGGAAGCGCTTAACCAGGTAAGAAGGGCCAGTGTTCCTGGTGGATTTGAAGACCGTGACGAGAAGCTTGAAGAGAATTCTTTTGTGAAGGGGCAGCCAGTGGAGAGTGTTAAGAGCTGCAGAGGCCGAGGACCTTCTTGGGAGTTTAAGAACGAGCCTGGCCGCTGCGTGTTGGACGCTCTGAAGTTTCTTGAGGGAGGATTTCTTTATTCCTGCCAGGAGGCCATTACAATAATCCAGCCGGGAGAGGATGAGAGCCACCGCGACTGATTTCCTGGCTGAGATGGGGAGGAAGTCAAAGAATTTCTTCAGCTGTCTGATCAAACTAAAACAGCACCCTGCAGTGATGCGCACATGCTCGTCAAAGCTGAGGGACGAGTCAAATTGGACCCCAAGATTGCGGGCGGAGGAGACCGCACTCGGTGGGGCTTCAGAGTTTTGAGGCCACCAGTCTTTAGGGGAGAAGAAGATGTCTTTGCCTAAGGGAATTATTTCGGTTTTGGCGCTATTGCATTTGAGGTAGTTCCCTCATATCTGAGGTCACTGTACTGAAAACCTATAAGTCACCCCTTTGGCAGGCTCTTCAGTCCTGAGGCCAGGGTGCTTGGTTACAAGGGTGAGGGTGCCCCTGCATGAGCAGGACACCCCTACAAACCCTGGAGTTGATTCTTCAGGCTTTCTAAGTGCAGACAGCCATTTTGATACATATAGTGGACATCAGCCATTACGAAATGTCTAACTATATAGTGGCTAAACTGAACCCGGTCATGTTTGGTATTATACATGTTGAAATCAATTCCCAACACCTATTCCAGTGTTGTATGTATGATACCATGTACTGGAGGCTCCCTTGGGGTACACCCTTGTACTACAGATTACAGCCTTTCAGGTTCTGACAGCAAGCTAGTGCTGCTGCCAACCACAGACACGATTCTACCCTCCTATTGCTGAGCCAAGCTCAAGCAGGGGAAGGTAGAAAAAAAGAGTTCCTGTCACAGGGAGGTGTGACCACCTCCCAGACAGGACTCAGTGTATTGGGCTGGGGTGGGGGTGTTTGCCAGCGCCACAAGACTGCTTTGAAGGGCACATTTGGAGCCTTCCTTGCATACTCAAGTTTGAACCAGTTCAAGGAGCTCTTGGCTCCTGCTCTGGCGTGAAACTGGACAAAGGGCATGGGAGTATCCCCCCTCTGTCCAGCTTCTCCTCTGGGAGGGACCCCTGAGTCATTCCTACACTTTCCCTAAGGTACTTAAGGGCTTACCTTTGGGTGTTTCCTTAGATTCATCGTGGGACAAGACTCAAGCCTGAAAGCACATCACTCTTCAATCATCTCAGCACTTTGACTTTGCTGGACTTCGCTTGGAACAGAGACTGAATCATGAAAGACTCCTGCTGCTCCTGGTCTCATTCTGCAAGTCTTCTTTGTTGTTTGTGCCTGTGCTTCTTCCATGTTCTTCAACAGACCTGTGGGCATCAACAACACCCACAATAATCTCCCTTGTTGTGGCGGAATGATGGTGCCTGCATCTGCAGGCACCACAACGAATCTGACTGGTCTGCTGCCCAGGATGTCACAGGGACTTCAAAATGCTCAGCAACACAGCTTGTGGTTTTGCCACTCCCTTGAGGCCTAATCTATCCTCTCGGCAAATTTGAGGCCAGTATTCCTCATCAGAACTGCTGGGACAAACCCCTGTATACCGCGTCGACTTGTCGTTGCGAAGGCTTGTTGGCTCTGCATTCCAGAGATCCTCAGGCTACATGAAGCTCCAACATCTCTTCCTGCCAAGCACAGTATCTTCA
This sequence comes from Lissotriton vulgaris, assembly GCF_964263255.1. Taxonomy (NCBI): domain Eukaryota; kingdom Metazoa; phylum Chordata; class Amphibia; order Caudata; family Salamandridae; genus Lissotriton; species Lissotriton vulgaris. Next base: position 502,178,971 of record NC_141689.1, on the reverse strand, counting down.
CTGCATCCTCTGCACCATGGGCCCTCCTTTTTAGTGAGCTGCTCGAGGTCCACTTGCGACTCCTGTGCCTTTGGCCAGTGAATCCTCATGAGGATCTTCTTCTGCCCCAGTGGGCCCCCCTGTTTGCTCGGGGCCTACTTTGACGCCCCTGCTTGTGGTAAGGTCCCTTGTACCTTGCTGGTCCCAATGTTGGTCCTTCATCACTTTCCATGCCAGGAGCAGCTGCCAAGGCTTGTTGGTGCTCCTTTGGACACCGATCCACTCCCCTCTCCCGGATCTCGACATCCGCCATTGGACAGCTAATGGACGACTCCTTGGCTTTTTCAGCATTGTCTGGTCTCCACAGCTGCATCAAGAAGGACACCATAATCACTCCAGAACCATCTGCCATCGGTGGCCATTGCTCTTCCATGCCTCCAGGTTACCTTGGAGTCGCATAGACTCTGCCCCACCTGCTTAAAGGTACTCCTCTTCAAGAACCCAGCCATAGATTTCACCAGACTCTTGCATAGTCTTCTCCAGCAGGTTCTTTCCTGAAGTCCTCCATTGTGGTATACGGCGGTTTCCAACGTCACTTTGCTCCTATGTACCCGGCTTTCTTGGTGTGGGTATCCTGGTTCATGGGGTATCCACTGGTGGGGTGACTCTCCAACTTTCTGTCTCCAACTGGGTTTCTACAGGGTCCGCTGGGAAGGGTCTTTCTTCTTGAAAACTGTAATTGCGACACCCCCGTTGACTTCTATTGGGCACACAGCTGTGTTTCCACTCTGTACACAGCCTACGTGGGGTTCCTGGGTGCTTACCTTGGGTGGTTCCTTGAGTCCTCAGCTCCTCTGACTATCCTGGTCCACGTCCTGTTCATAGTTGCAGTTCGCATTCCACTTTTTATAGTTTATGGTTTGGTCTCCCCGTGGATACCACTGTATTTTGTGGTACTTACCTATTTGCAATTGAAGTATTGTTGTGTATTTGTGTTGACATCTCTGGCTAGGAGATATACCAATGTGCTAGTGAGTGGTGTGTAATAATTATAACTATTTTTATATATTCACTGTGTGGTTGTTTTTCGTTTAGCCTGTACAATATGATTACACTAGTAAAAGAAGTTGCTTAACACTCCTCCTGGATAAGCCTGAAGGCTGTTTTCCACAGCTACTACTTAGAGAGCGTTCTATGGTAATCTAAGACCACTAAAATCACCGTAAGGGTTGTCTGGGTTAGTGCAAGGTGCCTCACTTAAATATGCACCATGTACTAAGTCAGCCTCCTACGCATTCTAAATGCAGTGTTCAGGGAGATGATGCTTCCTCTTATTATATTCGCTGTTCCAAGTTGTAGTTAATTTACTACCCCTCTCCAAAACAATAGCAAGCTATCTAATTTCCATCCGCTGTGGTATCTTAGCTTCTGTTCTCTTATATGGGCCTCCATTTGTGATCAGAGATTCCCTAGGCCAATAATCTAGAATTTGTGTAAGTAAGGATGTACAGCACCTGCACAATTGAATAGTTCATCCTGGAGTTTGAACCATGTGCTTCAGAGCAGTAGAATAACTTGCTCATGGTCAGGTTCTGGCCTCTCCAAACACCTACCAGCCAGAATGCTACAGTTAACCGCCGAAGGCGTGTGCTTCCTCCACGTCCCCCTCCTCCACTGTGGTGCTGTCTATCCATATCCTTGTTGACTGTGAAGTTAGAATCCCCTTCTATTTGCAACAGGCCATCTGGAGATGTAATAAAACTTCCTTGTTCAGACGCCGCGTACACCACTGTGCACCTTTGACCCAGCCTGCTGTGAGCCGCCACGCCTCGCCGGACCCGCTTTGCGGGTCCCGCTTCGCGGTCTTGCAGCGTCTGCTAATCTCAAGGGGCATCACCTGTTGACCGGCAGGGCTGCGAGGGTAGAGCGGTGGACTCCACGGACCAGGAGTCCCCACGCGCCCGTTTCCAGCTGGGCTCCTCTCCCTGCCGGCCCCGCCCCCACCACCGCAAGACTTAAGAGGCTTCCAAGCTCACCTTCGGCGGATTCCTTGTTCAGACGCCGCGTACACCACTGTGCACCTTTGACCCAGCCTGCTGTGAGCCGCCACGCCTCGCCGGACACGCTTCGCGGGTCCCGCTTCGCGGTCTTGCAGCGGCTGCTAATCTCAAGGGGCATCACCTGTTGACCGGCAGGGCTGCGAGGGTAGAGCGGTGGACTCCACGGACCAGGAGTCCCCGCGCGCCCGTTTCCAGCTGGGCTCCTCTCCCTGCCGGCCCCGCCCCCACCACCGCAAGACTTAAGAGGCTTCCAAGCTCACCTTCGGCGGATTCCTTGTTCAGACGCCGCGTACACCACTGTGCACCTTTGACCCAGCCTGCTGTGAGCCGCCACGCCTCGCCGGACCCGCTTCGCGGGTCCCGCTTCGCGGTCTTGCAGCGGCTGCTAATCTCAAGGGGCATCACCTGTTGACCGGCAGGGCTGCGAGGGTAGAGCGGTGGACTCCACGGACCAGGAGTCCCCGCGCGCCCGTTTCCAGCTGGGATCCTCTCCCTGCCGGCCCCGCCCCCACCACCGCAAGACTTAAGAGGCTTCCAAGCTCACCTTCGGCGGATTCCTTGTTCAGACGCCGCGTACACCACTGTGCACCTTTGACCCAGCCTGCTGTGAGCCGCTTCGCGGTCTTGCAGTGGCTGCTAATCTCAAGGGGCATCACCTGTTGACCGGCAGGGCTGCGAGGGTAGAGCGGTGGACTCCACGGACCAGGAGTCCCCGCGCGCCCGTTTCCAGCTGGGCTCCTCTCCCTGCCGGCCCCGCCCCCTCGGTGTCCTTTGTAAAGCTATAAAGAGGAGGTAACATCCCCGCTGCGCGGGAGCGCGCGGGAGGGCGCCGGGAGAAGCCCGGGACAAGGGCGGGACCGTCTGTGGCCGTCAGTGGCTGCAGGAGGCTGGGCAGGGCCTGGTCATTTTCAAATTTCTTGTTGTATGCTGTGTCTTTGTATCCCTGCACTGTGTATAGCTAGTAGTGTATCCTTAGTTGTTGCACCAAGCGCCTATAGTCTAAACAATCCTCCTTTGACATGAGTCACCCTGCTCCGCCCGGTGTGAGTGTCTCTGTTCTGGGCCCCTTAGATAAATTCTTTAAGAAATCCACCAAGGAGGTAGATATGGACTTACTCCTTGCAGAAAGAAGAGCTGAGCGTCGACGCTCAATTGAGCAGTTAAAGAAAAACCCACTGCCAGTTACAATTAATACACAAGAACTAGCCACCCAAGGTTTGAGCGCTATTGAGGGCGATGCCACTGATCTTAACCTTACCCCTAGTATATTTAGGTTTCCTGCTATCTCCCCGCCCTGTAGTAGTGTCACTAGCGGAGGTCACTTTGTTTGTCCCCCTATTGATCACTCAAGCATCATTGAAACAAACATCCCCGAGACCCTCATCAGGGAAGTAGAACCAAGCCCTATGCTGTCCAACTTGTCACTGGTTTGTATCGACCCAGGCGAGAACTTACCTGAAACGAGTGCATTAAAATCAAGAACTACGTCCGATAAGGCTAAGAGGGTTGTACATTCTCCACCAAGGAAGAAAAGGAGAAAGGGAGGGGTAAAAAGGAAAGGGTGTAGCTGCCAGACTCCACCACCACCCCTACCCAAAATAATTACTGAGCCAGGGCCATCACATACTGTAGAGCCTTTACACTCAGACACATATGAACATGTACCCCCAGAGCTAGCAACCGTAGGGGTAAATGAGGTGTCCCTTGGTATTATAGAGAAGCTCATTAAATCATATATGCTTCCCCTGCTAGAGCGTGTGAGGACTATGGGTGAAAAACTGGATCGCCTAATGGCGTCCATTGAGCCCTCACATACCTCTAGCCTGGATAAGAACAAGGGCTCATCCAATAAACCATCCGGTTCATCTCTTGTTGCTGGCAAACTATCTAGTACAACCAGCCAACATACTACTAATGCTACCAAAGCAGTTACTATTTCGAACAAAGCACTGTCTGTGGTTGCTAAATCTTCTACAACAAATCCCACCGTGAAAGCAAACCCCAGTGTGGTAGTCAGCAAACCACTTGCTAAGGGAGTAGCACCGCAGTCAAAGAAAGGGATGGGTAATCCTGCTGGTTCCAATGGTAAAACTAGCAAACCTTTACCATTGAAGAAAAATGTAGATCTGCCCCCAGACTCTCTAAATTTTGTTATTGTAATGACAGGTGTGCCACCTGTTCCGGAAGGGGATAGAGAAAATAATGAAAGCTTAAAAAACAAAGTCATCTTTTGGCTGAAAACAAATAGACCCCTTCCTCCTAACCTTAACGGGGATATTGTTACGGTCAGAAGATGTCAGTGGGTTGGGGTGCGCCCTAAGGATATAGAGGGGGACATAGTGATCATCAACTTCAGGGACCATAGAGTTGTATCTCACCTCACAGATTGGTATGTGGGAAACAACGAGGGAGGGATCTCCACAAGGAATCTAAGCTATTTCTATCCTGAGACCCTGATCAATCCAACAGATCAATTCCCCGGTAGAAGTAATAAAAACACCAAAAGCCTCCTTAAATGGTCCAATTTCACACCAAGTTTTCATGGACCCCATTTTAATCCAGAGGCGCAGTAACGCTCCTACATCCAATCTAGCTACAACTGCCCAGTACAAACGCCGGGCTGGGCTAAGTCATACACCCAGCCCTTAGGTCCCCCAGCCCTATTGGATCTGCCATTCTTAAATAAGCCCCCGTATCCTATGGTCCCCACAACTCCAGCCTTCACACAGTTACAGCAGCCTCCAAGCTTTTTTCCAGCAAATTTTTATGCCAATAGGCCTACCCACCCTAAAGAGCTTTGGAACATTCCTTTGAGAAACCTATATGACCCACTTTCAGGGTTGTCGTCTAATGATTGACAAGCACTGGAGAAAAGTGATGACGACCCTTATATTCCGTGTGTGGGAGATGACACGAGTATCCTTCTATGTAATGTTGTAAGTTCTAAAGTCACTCACCAGTGTTGTAAGGAGGGATGTTTAGTCTACTCAAGAGAGCTAGACATATCAGCTCTGCCACTCGCCTCACTGCAATCTATGGATGTTTCTCCCACGGGCATATCTCCCGAACAAGCTACTCAGGCTGGGTTAATATGCTTGACAAGGGAAGGGTCGTTTATAGAGGCACCTCCGTCTCAAGAATCCTCCTTTCAACCCAGTGAACCCCTCCCAATAGACACAACAGTACCGTGTGATCAAGTTTGTGATAAGGGTACTACTATGGGATGTTGGAACGTGGCTGGTATAGAATCCTGTATATGTATACCTGACTGGGCTGACTTCATCCGACAAGGTGATGTTTGGTCCTTTCAGGAGACATGGTCAATCCTTCCAGTGTATCTCCCCGGTTTCCTGAGCTTTAATAAACCTGCAGTTAGAGGCCAAAGAGGCAGGGCCATGGGAGGCCTTACTACTTGGGTTCGTCAAATCGCAGGGGTTTCTGTGAAGGAAATTCATATCGACTGCCCTGATATTTTGATAATTAACATGAAGTCTAATAGTGGGCTGGACATTTTGTTGTTTAATTTATATGCCAGAGGAATTCCGGGTGGTCGAGTCTCAACCACCCTAACATGTTTAGACGAATTCCTTGGCTCTACCCAATTAACAGGACATGTGGTTGTAATGGGTGATTTTAATACTTGTTTTGAACCTCTGAGCAGGGAGGATGGGTTGTTAACTGAGGTAGAGGACATGATGTGGGGTATTCCACAACTTGAGCTTCCCCCGATCACTAAGTGGTCTCAAGTCGCCACATTCATCAAAGGTCTATGTCTGAACTGGGGGCTGCGTGCCCTAAATGGTCGCACAAGATCGGATAGGATGGGCAACCCAACATTCTTCAATGGCAGACATAGCAGTCGCATTGATTATATCCTAGTAGACATAAACCTGTGGCCCATAGTATCGGATATGATAGTTAAACCACGACCAGAAAGTGATCACGAACCACTCATAGCAGAATTGAAGGACTTTAGCTTTGCCAGGCCGATTGTGCGACAATTCAATCCCGTTCAAGAGGCCATGGTATTAACTAATGATATGAGGAGGGTTCGTTGGCCAAAGGTAGCTGTAGATGTGAATGCACGCATTAAGATCAGAACTCTGGTTTCTAATTCTCTAAGGGAACTTGATAAGTGTGACAACCTGGATCGGACAATCCCTAAAATTTCTGATATTCATGCTAGCCTGTTTTTGTCCCTAAAGTCACTATTTGTCAAATATGTAGCTAACAAGGGTATAGGAAAGGCGAGGAAACCTGCTAATTGGTACAATGAAGATTGCGGCAAGTCCCATTCACTTTTGTTTAAAGCTTTAAAATCTAAGAACCCAGCCCTAATCAAAACCAGCAGGAAGGCATATAATGAAGTTAAACGGCGGGCTAAAGCCGCATGGGATGATGAGCGCTGGACTCTCTTAGCTGAGGCCTGCGGCTCTAGGAACCTCCAGCAGTTTTGGCATCTCCTCAGATGGGGACAGACTCAGGATGATCGTCCTAGCCCCGCATCTGTTGATCAACTGAAATGGGTGTCTCACTTTGAGGAACAGTTTAGTTGTCATAGTGCCAGGGAAGTTCCCATTAGCTGGCCATTAACTTTTGACACTCTTGTGTTCTCAGCCAAAGAGGTTGAAACAGTCTTGAATGCCATCCCTAGGGGTAAAGCGCCCGGTCCGGACTGTATCCCAGAAGATATTTTCCAGCAGGATCAAGACTTATGGGTACCGTATCTATTGCATTTGGTAAACACGTTGGCCAGGGGCGCCAAGGTACCTGATTCTTGGGCTGGTGCTGAGATCTTGCCCATCTTTAAAAAGGGTGATCGGTCGGTTCCATCGAACTACCGGCCGATCAGCCTTATTGATGCGGTACAGAAGATCGTAACTCGACTTGTTTTATCTAGGGTTCAGGCCTGGATTGAGGATTATAACGTTCTTACCCCCCTTCAAGCAGGGTTTAGACCACATGTAAGCACCCTGGACCAGGCTTTTCGCTTTATGCTCCTGCACTGGAAGACGGTTACCTTGGGTAAAGGAAATTTATTCGTAGACCTTAGGTCTGCGTTTGACCTTGTCCCAAGGGCCGGACTTTGGAATTGCCTACTAGAAATGGGCATGCCTCCTATCCTGGTTCGCCTTATAGTGAACCTCCATGCAGAGATTTATGCTTTTGTAAGATGGGGCAAACCCGGAGAGGTGACAAAGAACTTTCCTGTGTCGAAAGGTGTCAGACAAGGTTGTGTTTTGGCACCCACCTTGTTTTCTCTATATATCAATAGAGTTACCAAGTACTTTGACGGCTTTCCCACGGATGCTCCCAGTTTGGCTGGCATGAAAATCCCCCTGCTCATGTTCGCTGACGATACTCTCTTGATTTCACGAACTAGACAGGGCCTACAGAACGCACTGTCGAGGTTCGAGAGTTTCTGCAGCGATCATGAGATGGAGGTGAACGTGTCCAAAACCAAATTTATGGTTTTAAGGGGGCACAAACAGGTTAAGGCTAGGGTCACCATGGGGGACACCCCCCTGGAGCAGACAAAGTACTTCACCTACCTGGGAGTTACCTTTAGTGAAACCTTGAGCTGGACCCACCAGATCGAGCTCATGACCTTGAAACATCAACAGTTGGGCGGGGCTTTGATCAAGGAACACAAAGGGTCATTTACGAGGCCTATGTCACCGCTCATGAAGATCTATGGAGGAAAGGTTTTATCAGCAGTGCTATATGGCGCAGAGCTCTGGGGTGGAAGTAATCTGGACTCTCCGAAACATGCCCAAAATAAGTTCTTAAGGATGGCAACAGGGTTGCCTCAGTCAACACCATTAATCCCCCTTTTATACGATCTGGGGTGCCACACGGTGGAGGACCAAGCAAGACTTCGCCCTTTAACATTTTGGCGCCGCCTGTGGACGACGCCAGAACTCCATCATTATGCAGAAGCTTGTCTGGAGGTAAAAAATAGTCCTGGTGCCACTAAAATTGGATGGTTTAGAGATCTTAAGGCCACCTTACTTTCTTTGGGCTTTGGCGAGTTGTGGTCCTCGCCCGAGACAGCCAATTTCCCATCAAAAAATGAACTTAAAAAATGTTACTGGGACTGGGTGACGCACAACATCTTCTTAAAAACGAGCTCAAGCAGTCTTTCTGGACTGTTTATGGTACATAAAGACACTCCCATGTTAGAAGGGTACTGGGACACTATTACAAAACCTCTGGACCGCAAACTCTATTTTCAATTTAGATGTGGTTCACTTCCCATAGGGGACTTTACCAAAAAGTGGGGAACAGATAGATCGGGGTTTTGCGCTAATTGTCTGAATCATTTTTTGTATGTGTGCCCACTATACTCAGCCCCCAGAACCAAATGGCTTAAACCGGTATGTAGACAACTAGGCACCAGATCGGCTGTGGAAGCCTTGAGACTGTTAAAAACTAACCTGGATCCGCTTCTTGTTGTGGGGGTTGCTAAGTTTCTTGGGTGGGCCTGGGTGATCAGATGTAGGTTTATTAAAAATAATTTAGTGGTGACTGTCTAAATTTTGTATATACTGTGGTAGTATGGTCGTGCTCGACACCCTTTTTAACTTTTGTATAGTTCTTTAAGAAGTCGACTTGATGCCAATGATTTAATACTTGTTTTAAATGTTTCCATGTGTATTTTGTATTTTATGTCTTTTATGATGAACTAATCGAATAAAGACTTCTTGAACTGTAATAAAACTACTCCCAGATCCTCTAGTAAGGTAGATTGCAGTCTGCATATAAGGTAGACTGGTTCTATTATTATTGACTCTGGGTTCAATCTTGCTGTCATCACCTGTAGCAGCCCTATGGGTCCTCTATAATCTGGTCTCCCATCAGGGGAGTAGATTTCTTGACTAGGATGCCTAGCCCCCTTGAGTCTGAAGCATATTGTGAATTAGCAAATGTCTGTAGCTTCCTCTTGTCAACAGTCATTTTGTACCCTTAATATGGGTCTTCTATAGGAGTAACACATTGAGATTGTGCCTTCTGAGGAAGTGGTGCACTATTCTCCTGTTAATCCTGTTACCCGTCCCATTCACATTCTAAGATAATATTTTGATCCTCCCTTTCTGTGGATACTCAACCGCTGATTCAGACAGGACGCAGTTGGAAGCCCCCAAGATGCGTGCTTCCAGCTGTGTCTTTTATGAATCTGCAGTTGAATTGCTTGTCAATAGGATCAATACTGATAGCATTTACCCCTTGGCTCTCATAACTGTTGGGAGTGCCAGCAGGCTTTTGGTTCCTTGTGATATCCGGATCCTGAAGAGGCCTTAGAAGGTATAAAAGCCAAAACACAGTGACATTTGTTTAGAGGAGCCTCACAAGATAGATTGCTAGACAATTAGTTCAGTCTTAGGAGACAATGTAAAGGGTTAATTTCCTGGGACTCCTGAGACTCTGTGACTACATCTAAGTGGTATTGTATTTGGACTCCTCATGTAACAACCGACTTTTGAGCAAAAAAAGGAAACAAGGATGAATGAAAGGACTCAAGGAGCAATGAAAGGACAATCTACTCCATCGTAGAGTGAAAAATGGGGGAATATGTGGCATATAGAAATTGTATAATGTGTCTGTATATAATTTGGTATATATAAGTTTAGTTACTTGCGTTAATTTATTTTTGTTGCTGTATCAAGACATTATGAAATAACAACATAGAGTGTAGTTGGATGCATAGGTAGGTTTAGCATATAAAATAACCAAATTGATTTATGTGGAATTAATCAAGTGAACATTAATTGTTTCATTGTTGATTTAATGTATTGTACATGAATTCGCCCCTACGATATACCAAAGTTTAGTGTTTGTTCTTTAGTGCCCAGTTTACTTGGGGTGAGATGGACAAACTTCCTCTTTTTTTTAATTTTCCTTTACTGATGTTAAGGACAGGCGGTTTTTGTGCTACCACAGTGGTGGCAGCCTTCGCTCCAGGTGAATGAGCCTGCAAGCCTTCAGGAGGCTGCTTCTTGGTCAATGCATACAAATACATTGAAAGATGGTCAGTTTCTACACTAAATTGCCTTTTTTCTCTCGAATGAACCCAATGAAGAGCTGATTGTCCAAACGCTGTTCTATGGTACAATCGATGTAAAAGGATAGGGCTCTATTTTAAGTACAAATGATGGAGTCTATCCTCCGAAACAAGGTGGTAGTGTGGCGTTTTGACCAACATGGAAGGGGCTCAACATGTTTGGCAGGAAGTAAGCACAAACTTAGGAAATCAATGTGTTTGAGTAGACCTCCTTGATCCTGTTTCTCACTCTATCAAACAACCTTTATGACTTGTGCTTAACAGGTGGGCTGTCCTCAGTGTCAATGTCATGAGTGCACCATTGGGTTGGGATGAGTGAGAACAGAGAAGCACACTGTCCCAACACTTGGCGACAGTTTCTCGGCAGTTCTTGGGTCAGAGTAGGGGAGAGGATCACACCCTCTACTGACCCATTCTGCTCTTTGGAAGGCAGGAGGTTGGGGAGAGGTTCACTCTCCTCTTCCACCCCATCATCTGTGACCAAGAGCATGGTCAACTCAGACCTCTCAAAATGTGGTTTGAGGTAGTTCAAATGTAGGACCTTCAGAGGGTTCTTAGCAGTCTGCGTGTCCAGCATGTAGGTGACATTACTCTTGCGCTCCTTCACCACACATGGCTGAGACCAGTTGGCTTGTAGAGGATGGGGCTCTACTGGTGGTATCACCCACACTTTCAGGCCAGGGTGAAACTCAATCAGAGTGGGATTCTGGTCATATAAGCATTTCATGGTGTCCTCTTGGCTAGCTTCCAGATTCTCCTGGGTGAGTTCCTAGGGGTGGGTTGTCTGGCCCCAAAAAGGCCAGCATGTAACTAAATAAGGGTTGGTGAACTTGTAGGTAACACCACACATCTTCCAAATGACCTTCATATACAAAGACATGAAGCGATACCACCTCCTTGGGGAAACCCACATGGGTATAGATCCCCATCAGTGCCCCGTGATGGTGGGTGCACTCAACGTCCTCAGAGGTATAGCTTCCGGGTATCAGGTGGTATTGTCCACCAAAATTAGGACAAACCTGTTGCCCATGAGTGTCCTGGAGTCCGGAGGCCCCACAATGTCAATGCCCACCTGCTCAAAAGAGGTGCACAAGACATGAAACAGTTGGAGAGGAGCCTTGCAACTCTTCCCAGATTTGTCACTCACCTAGCAGGTTTGATAAGACCTCCAGAATGGATCTGAGGTGCTCATCATTTGGGCCAAGAAAAGTGGGTGACAAGCCTGTCAACGGACTTGTCCTGCCCCAAATGACCTGCCAGAGGCACATCATGAGCCAAACCCTGTATGCAGGCTCTGAAGCAATGGGGTACCACCAGCACACAGGCTGACCCAAGCTTAGCAGCCTTAGGCTCACTATACAGGCGATCATTCTACCAATGGATCAGGTGAGATCCTGAGGCATTACCAGCTGCCTGGTCCACGTCTGTTTCCAAAGATCCACAAAGCACTCCACAACGCCGGACCAGCATACCTTAACAAACGACTATCTTTCTACACCCCGAACCGACAGCTTCACTCCGCCGACCTCGCCCTCGCCACCGTCCCGGCGGCAGGTTATTCTCCCACCTCGCCACCAAGATGTAGAACACCCTCCCCACCCATCTACGGCAGACCCAAGACCTGCTGACCTTCAGGAGACTCCTCAAGACCTGGCTGTTCGACCAGTATGCGCCCCCCCCTAGCACAGGTGAGTAGTGCACTGTCTTGATTGATTGATTGAAGAGTGGGGCACTGTTTCTGCACTGCACAGAAGTCCTCCCTGGTGGGACTTCCTTTCAGTTGCCAATGCGTCAGCTAAGGCAGGTCCCCCAGTTTGGCCACATCTTCCTCTGGAGGTTCTGGGGTGTCACCTTCAGGCTCATTCTCCTCTCCGCTGGGATTCAACCCAAGAACTACCATGTCGACGGAATACTAGGAGCAGAGGGCATCAGCCTCACAAAAAAATGTTTTAACTCTGAAGAACTATATTTTCATACTTTGGATATTGAATTTATTTGGAAACTACGATCATTTACGTCATAAAGCTAAACTAGCCTTGAGAAAGCCCCGGCGCAAATCGCCAAGAGGGGGCGAAACACGTGTCGGCTGTCCTTGTCCTATGAACAATAATAAAGACACTTCACTGCAATTAAAAATAGTTCTGTCCTTTATACTACGATCTGGAAAGAACGGATACTAATCCTGAAAAACTGATGTGAATTTCTGTGGAGTACACACTTACCTTTTCTCAAACCTGTCTCTTTACTTGAAGCCCAAGAGGTCCAGAGCTTCGAGTGTGTCTCCGCTCACTCACCAACACAACTTATTTAAGCGTTGTTCAAGCCTTGAAATCCTTGGACCTTTTTGCTACCCCATTTACATTCATTCTCCTCTCTGACTGTGGGAATTTCAGGAGCGGGTTTCCCGCACCCCGCCCCTTCTCTTCCCGACAGGCATCTGGGCCACTGTTTCAGGCTCCATGTCCTTCTGATCACCCTCTCTGGCTGCCATGGGCCATGCCCACTCTGGCAATCCCAACATCTTCAAAAGCGTCATGAGTGACACCTCCTTCCATGTAGTATGCTTCAACTCATTGGCCAGCAGACAATTAACAGGCATGGATGGACTCACAGCTGCCCTCAAGGAACCTGAGACCCCTCTCCACCCTTAAGGGAACATAAGCAACCTTACACTGGCAGTCACTGTTGTCAACAGCAACAACTTGGTGGACCATATTAGGGACTACATGCGCTTCAGACACCAGATGACAGTTGTCATACTGGCTCCTATGTCTCTCAGTGCCTCCATCCGCCTCTCATTAATGGTCACCCACTGCCTGTACTTTTTAGTATTATCAGGCATGAGGTTTCTCTGGACCACCTCACCCAGGGAGACTAGGGTCATCTCAGCTGGTACCCAAACACTAACTGGGGCTAACTCCTCCCCAAATGCTATATTCACCATCCCGTTGGACTGCCCACCACTGAGTTGCTGGGCCTGCTTGGGACTCCCCCTAAAGAATCCTTCCTGGCTACAGCCAAAATAATTCAGGAACACCTTCTATCCGGGTTTTCCTGGCAGGAACTAACCTTTCTTCTCAGTATGGGGCTGGCAATCATTACCCTGGGACCTAGTTTCAGGTCCTTGAGAACTCCTTACCTCTTAATAGTTTTGTAACCCCTCTTTTTTCTGTTGGGGACCCTGCCCACCTATGGCTTAGTCTCCCACACAGAACCTCTTGTGGACCCTGGTATTCAGCCAACAGTCCGCCTCCTGGGCAAGCTTTCTGGAGTCAGCAAGCTTACTTTCAATCAAGAGCTGGCGCAGCTCTGGAACACAAAGACTAGACAAGTGCTCCTATACAACCAAATTGTAGAACCCCTGGTAATCTGTTACCTTACTGTAACCAGAGTTTGTGAAACAGGTCAGAGGAGCTGGGGAAGGCATGAGGCTGGATAGTATCACCACCCCCCTCCCCCTCCCCCCTAAGTTGCTCAGAAGAATTTGTCTGAGCATCAAGTCTGGCTCGCCCAGAGATCCTGCCTGACCTAAAGTGTTGGGTGAGAGTATTGCCATCCTTGACCCCTATATAAGGCATCTCCTGGAGGTATCTTTTAGAACGCATACGGTGCCTGGTAGTTGGAAAAATGCAATTGTTCTTCCACTACAGAAGAAACCAAATATCAGCCCTGACAAACTTGAAAATTTACGACCTTTCTCGCTGCTGCCTTACTTGGCTAAAGTGGCAGAGAAAATTGTAAACCAACAGCTGATGGCTCATGTCGAGAAATCCAGCCTTCTGCACCCCTCTCAATCTGGCTTCCGTGCTTTACATTCTACTGAGTCCGCTCTACTCCTGGCCACGGAAACCATTAGACCAGGAGCAGATGCTGGGCAAACAATGGCCCTGGTCCTTCGGGACCTGAGCGCCGCATTTGATACTGTAGCTCATTTCACCTTGCTGCAGTGTCTGAATAAGGGCGGTGTCTCAGGCCCAGCTCTAAAATGGTTGCAATCCTTTCTGCAGGGTGTAGTTTTCAAGTTAGACAAGGTGCCTACTATTCCAAAGCCATCAAATTGGAACCGGGTGTGCCACAGGGATCGGCCCGAGTCCTACCCTGTTTAATCTATACGTAACCCCTTTGGCGGAGATAGCGGAGGGCTTTGGAATCAGAGTCGTGTCATACCCAACTGGTGGTCTCCCTATCACAGGCACCGGATTCGTCAGCTTCCAATTTCAGGGCATGCATGCAGGAGCTTGCCTACTGTTGTAGACGAATCTAGAGCTCTAGTGTAATTTTTACCGATTCATGCCCTTACATAGGTATAACTCATCATATCCTTATATAGGCATCAGAATCATAACCATATTTAGACACAGCCAATGTAGTCCAAATACGGCATGGCTACTTCCACAGATTCCTTGAAATCACAACGAGTTCTTGGAGAGACCAAACCTCCAGCAGTCCGGGACTTTCCCCTGCTTCTGTATTGATTTGTCCTAGAACTCCTGGAGTCCTAAAAGAACTGCGAGTTCTTAGTGACGTATTATGTCCAACCTTACGTCAAACTCGGCACCTTCCAGGTATAAATATACCAGCATCTGCCCTAGCAAAACACACAGTGGTTTGGAGCAGATCGACTAACTATTTGCCCGACGCCCTGCTGTAGCGAGTGCCGAAGGAAGCCGACCCTCCAGCTGACGCACTGAGAGAGATGCTGTCTTTTCTCTTGCCGAGAAATCCAGCTCCTTGCGGGTTACTGGGAGATCGAGTCCTGAGAGAGAGATTCAAGACCTACTACATTCTATAAACAAGGTACGGAGCTGATTAGACCCTTAGAGAATTCTTGGATAGATTCTTGGCAGAGACTATTTTAACTCAAGCTACATCTCACTTACTCCTTCCCATGTACTAGGCTTAGGTTAGGTACACCGGGGTAGGCGTATCTTAGAAGCACCAGTTGAGTACGTTTAGTCATCTTTTATCATTGTATGTATTTTATCCATTTTAAGTATCTTATGGCTTAGAAACCATATAAATGCTTTTACAGTATTATTTCATAATGTTCTTTTTACTGTACGTACTTTACTTTATGACAAGTATTGCGATTGTAGCAATTCACTTCTCTTGCATGAGAAAGAAGACTGTTCAATAAATAACCTTTTTATTGAAAACGCCTGTCTCTCTATTTCACTGCACTTCTGGTGAAACTAAGCATGCACGATTGACTGAGTGAAATAGCCATCTATTGTTTCCACGACTCTGGAGATATATTCCTTTTTCTTGGGGAACAAAGTTGTCATGTTATATGGTTGTCAGAAACTAATCCCTTCTTGTGTATTCGAGAAAGTTTCTAGTGACCTCTGAGCTAGCTGGCATTCACAAATTAAGTCTAACATATTCAATAGAGACCTAGTCGACTTCCGTCCTACGTCTAAGCTATCGTTTATGTTATTCCAATGCGCAGAGCCTATTGGGAATATAGAAACTACACTACATGACGCCCAACGTTTGGTAAGGCGATAATTTAACGCTAGATACTAGAGTAACTCAGTTGTGCTTTTCACACGGACCCCTTTTCCGTAAAAACTCCAATAGACGTCTGGAGTGGGTGAAAGGTTAATATCCGCCAAAACTTAGTAGGAGGAGAATCCTATGTATTAGTTTTTGGTTTGCTCAACGTTGATGGATACAGTGTTCCAAAATATTGTGCACCTAATCTTTGTTTCCTTGAAACTTGCTCTGCAAACTTTTGGCCAATAAAATGCCGGAGAGTGACGACGAAAGGGATAGAGCTATAATAGCAGCTCAAGCAGTCTTAAATGACACAGCTCTCCAACAAAATGACCCGGATGCTATATTCATCCCGACAAATATAAGGAAAACCATAGCTATAAAACTTATAGAAAATGGGGTATCATCGAGAGGTGGTAAAGTTATATTTGTAATAGATTTGAAAAAAGGACAAGGGCGTCCCCACACAAAAAAACAATGTAGGAGTGTGTCACACTTCTATTAAGTGCACTCTGTAGTGAGTGTTTTATTCTAAGAACAGCATGCCATCAATACGGCGGGAAAGGTAAAGTTACAGGAATTGAATCTCAACTTCTAAAAGCGTATTTCAACTGGAGAGGCGAATTCTGTGTACTGATATTCCTATGTATCTACAGATGCCAAGTCTTTGGAAAAAGGCCTATTTTTTTAACTATATATTCAACTCAAACATTAGCATTAAAATCTGCGGTATTTAATGAATAACACAAATAAAACAATTAAAAAAGAGATGTTTTCCACACCGTAAGTTTCGTAAACCTCTGTTATACATTTATTGCACTTCAAAACACAGTTGATCATTATACAATATACAATTTTTAAAAAACATGTTTATACATTTTTATAAAAAACGATTTAAAAACCACAAAGAATCACAAGTCGACGCGGCGTTTCGGTATTCTGTTTGTCTACCTTCTTCAGGACTGATTCTAGATAGATTTAAAAAGATTTAAAAAAACACAGAGTTACTTAGAATAAAACACTCACTACAGAGTGCACTTAATAGAAGTGTGACACACTCCTACATTGTTTTTTTGTGTGGGGACGCCCTTGTCCTTTTTTCAAATCTATTATCCCCCCAGTCCCCTATTAGCCTGTGTGGGGTCCTCCTTTAATTTCGTAACTATATCGTAACTATATTTGTAATAGAGGCACGTGAATATCGGCAGACAGAGGTATTCTATTCATGGATATCTTTTCCAGCAGCAAATGCTAAGACACACGAGTTCCACTACTACAAAACAGAGGAACCTCCAACGGAATACGTTCCTTTCGAGGACGTTGAAATTCCACTAACTTACCAGGAGCATCAGCTCTGGTTTAATGGCGCCCTAAAACATCAAGATCACATTACCAGGCTCGGTCCACTAGGTAGACCAGGAGCTACATGGCCGGTTCTAGCCAGCTATACACCACATCCTGACATTGAAGAAATGTCAGACAGAGAACTGTTAGTTCAGCTAAAACAATTAATTAAAATACATAGACAATTGGTCCAATATGTCATGCGGACTTTAACAGTCCAACCTACTATAAAAATTCCACAGCACAACCCTCACCAGTGGAATATAAACAAAATTACACCACAGACTATACAATCAGTCATTGGTAAATTACCCACAAAACGGGAACAAATTCCGTTCTGTGTGGTTTAAAAATGTACTCAAATAGAGGCAGTATTCCCTGATAGTACACCTCATGAAAAACACAGAATTTTGACAATCTGTTTACCAATGGGGATCGCACCACATGTGGAAGACTGTGACACTTGGGGAACAGTCTTTGCTTCAATCTACACAAAAACACATGGTGTTCCGTCTATGGCGGTTATACCAGACGTACTAAGACAGATTCAAAATGAATACGGTCCAGAGCCTGGTACTGTAGCCGTTATCAAAGGTGGCATTTCCCGCCTTATCAGACATAGACCTCCCGTTTACTGCCCTTAAGTCCCACTCCAAACATAAACCGAGCCACTGCAAAAGGGCCTCAGTAACCTTTTTGACTGGTGATATGGCCAGGCTTTAAATCTAGGTATGACATTACTGAAAGACTTTAAGCAAGTCTCAGCTATATTACTAGCCAACATAAAAGGAGAAGCAGCATCTGTGGCAATCCGCCAAAAATTAAAAGAAACAGAAATAACAGACCAGCCTTTTGAATTTGCCAGAATAATTGAAAAGTGCTATGAAGAATTAGGTAGAGATAGTTTGGGTGGGAAACCACTAAAACCACAACTAACAGAAAATCCTGAAAAAACTTTTATTAAGAATAATCTCACTACTCCAAAAAAGAAGTGGGAGAGTAATAAACAAACTCTTCCTAGAGAAAAATATTCTCAACCCAGAGGAAGATCTCCTCAACAGAGAGACAAGTCTCCCCGAAGGGAGCTCTCTGAAAAAAGATATAACCTCAGAAATAGGGATAATTTGAGAAAACCTGACAGATATCAAGATAATGATACACGTCCCTCCCGATCTTTTCAGACTTCCTCACAGAAATCGGAAAAAAGAGGATGGTCAGAACATAAAGAAAAGCGCATCAAGTCGAAAGACAAGGAACCTGGTCATCAAAGTAAAAAATTACAATTTTCTAAAAAGAAAGTAGCAAGCATAAAGATAAAACATGCTGAGGACACAACTCAAGAACGGAGAATGGGCCCAGACAATGCTAGACAGTGCAGCAGAAGTTACCATAGCTTGTAAGATCCTGATGAATCTTCTGGAGACAGTGGACACGAATGAGTACATTCAGGTGGAAACTGCAGACACCAGAGTTAGTGTACCCCATAAATTATATGAAATAACATTACATATTAAAGGGGACAAAATTAGGAAAATAAGAGGTCTCTTTTGGGAGAAGCTATCTAAAGGCTATGAAATTCTTCTAGCTGAGAAAGACTGGCCACCAGAATTTGTTAGGGAGTGCCCACATGGCGAAGAAATGATTATGCCTGCCTTCTCAAATCACATTCCAATTCATAAAAAATGCACATATGCTAGAAAATGGGCAGTGGCCCAAGCCCCTGCCTCATATAAAAATTATGTAGGATGGGATGAGGAATCCCCTCACCATAAAATCCAGTTAAAAAATCAACCTACTGCACAAAGGCAGCATCCCGTTAAGCAAGAAGCTAAAAGACAAGTCAGGGAGATCTTAGATCAACTTGAATACCAGGGGGTGGGTGATAAAAAGCTGACATTATGTAATATTTATGGTGCTAATTTAGATGACCCTGAAGTTTTTAATGAAGTGAATTTGGAATTACCCACTTGGTCTCAACCCGTAGTGATTTGCGGTGATATGAATATCAATTTGACCAATAGTTCACTGAGAGATGGGGTTGCTCAGTACAGGGGCCGTAAGCCAAAAGTATATAAAGCATTACAGAATTTAGTGCAGGACCAAGGCTTGGTGGATGTGTGGGGGTATATAAGATCATCGGATTATGGGTATACATTTTATTCTTACCCCCACAAAAAATTGGTCAGACTTGATTATTTTTTTACCCCGACCTCTGTATTGGAAGGGGCGACAATTACGGTGTATCCAAGGATCTCATCAAATCACTCTCCTATCGTACTTGAGATAGGTGTGGATTTATCCAAACTCAGACAGCTCAATTTTACATTTGATAGGAAGTTGGTGGCAAATAGCGATTTTAGGGCCCATATGAGGAAGTGGATTAAATTATTCTTTCAAGAAAATAAGGGTTCTACTTCACAGGCCATTATCTGGGATACTTTCAAAGCGGGGTTTCGGGGGGAATGTATTAGTTTTTCATTTATGAATCAAAAGAAGGTGAGACAGGAGTTGGATAGATTATATCAGCAATTAACTCAATCTGAAATACGACTGATGCAGGGGATAGTAGGTGGGTTGAACGATGTAAGTAAATTGGAGGACACAGTCGCAAAGGACAGAGCGAAAGTATTAGGATTTTGGTGTGCAGATAATGCAAGGAGGTTTTTAACATCTAGGATGGAAAAGCATGAGTATGGTGAGGTAATAGGGAAACAACTGGCGGTACTGCTGCGAATGAAAGAATGAAAGAATCAGCTAGAAATATTGCTCAAATGATGGATTCTATGGGGGTGGTTCACTCGGATCCACAAGAAATACTTAAGATCTTTCAGCAGAGTTATTCAGAACTATATGATCAACAGCAAGGGGTGGACGATGGTGGACTAGATTGGTTGGTCATGTTAGAGGAGGGTTTAAAAAGACTAGACCCAATAGTGGCACAAGGGTTGGAGGGTACTATCACGGGGGAAGAGGTGGAAATAGCTGTGAAAAGTCTTGCAAATGGAAAAGCAGCTGGTCCTGATAGGATACCTAATGAGGTTTACACTCTATTTTATAAAATATTAAAGAGGAGTTATTAGAAGTTATGCAGGCTGCTCAGCTAGGGACCCCTCCAAGATCGTGGGCGGAAGCAACTATAGCAGTTTTTTGTAAGAAGGATAAGCGACCAGAGCTAGTAGGATCTTATCGGCCGATATCATTGTTAAATGTGGATAATAAAATCTATTCCAAAATATTAGCTAACCGTTTAACTGACTGTATGACCTCCTTAGTTTCATATC
Organism: Lissotriton vulgaris; assembly: GCF_964263255.1. NCBI lineage: Eukaryota > Metazoa > Chordata > Amphibia > Caudata > Salamandridae > Lissotriton > Lissotriton vulgaris. Next base: position 502,158,749 of record NC_141689.1, on the reverse strand, counting down.
ACCAACATGGTTTTATACCAAAAAGAGGGACGGTAGAACATGTAAACAAAGTTATCGCCTTATTCGATATAGCTGCTGTAAAATGGAACGATCTTGCGCTGATTTTGTTTGACACGGAAAAAGCGTTTGATCGAGTACAGTGGGGGTATCTGTGGAAATTAATGAGTAAAATGGGGTTTGGTCCGAAATTTATTTATGCAATACAATCTTTATATTTACATCCTATGGCTAAGATTTCCGCTATGGGCCTACTTTCGGACACTGTTAAAATCACACGTGGTACAGGTCAAGGATGCCCTTGTTCCCCTCTTTTGTTTGCTCTTTATATTAATCCTTTTTTAGAGCAATTAAGTTGTAATGTTTTGATCCCACCGTATAAAGTTGAAGAATATTATTTTTTGGTTTTTGCCTACGCCGATGACATCGCAGTGTCAACTACAAATCCCGCTACTGCAATAAATGAAATTGGGCGGCTGGCGAAGGTTTTCGGGCAAGTAGCTGGATACAAATTGAATGAGGCGAAATCTCAAATTCTTTGTTCTGAGACTGTAGTTTGGCAGGATTATAGGGTAGTAAAGGAAGCAATGTACTTAGGTATTTTATTAAGGGCAAACATGACTGAATTAGTGGAAGCTAACTGGAACATGCTTATGGCTAAAATTCGGCAGTCTCTGGATAGGTGGGAGAGGTTATATCTAACTATTATTGGTCGTACAAATGTCTTAAAAATGAATGTGTTGCCCAAAGTCTTGTATTTATTTAGGTCCATACCGTTAGAAGTTTCAAAAGACAAAAAACAGGCATTACAGGCAAGATGTGGGAAATTTATCTGGAGCCCCGGAAGACCCAGAAGGGCAATGAAATTTATGACTCTACCGTACTTGAGAGGGGGATTGGGGGTCCCAGATTTTCATTTGTATTATATTACTTGTTTTCTTCTAAGGATGAGGGTTGTGATCACTGGAGAAAGAGGAACTGATCCAGCTAACGCTCCGAATATTTATGACATTCAGTTAGGAACATGTGCAGAGCAATCCTTAGTTAAAGAGATCGATGGGAGTTACTACAAACGAACTAGGTTCAAGGTTGTGTTGGGGGCTGCTAAGGTTTGGAAATGGTTTACGAAAACAATGGGGATAGGGAAAGTATCATATTATACGCTCTTTAGTGCGTACAGGGTCTTACCTGGCATTTTTTCTGGTACAATGGCTTTAATTTGGCAGCGAAAAGGGATTAGGATACTGGGAGACATGATTAATGAGCAAGGGATGTTTAAATCTTTTGAGGAGGTGAAAGATCAGGTTTTGTTGCCCAGGAGCTTTTTCTTTAAATATTTACAAATTCGTGATTACTTAAATCGGCGAAGTGGGACGTTGGAACAAAATTAAGCCATTGAAGGAATCAGGAGGTCTGTTAAAATTGGAGTGGTTTATCAATTGTTACTGTCTGTTAAGAATGATGATCTAGAAAAAGTAAAGCTAAAATGGAGAGAGTCACTAGGAGACTTAGAGATAGAAGTTGAAGATCTTTTAATATTATCTAAGGAGGCTCTAATGTCCGCAAATTTGAAAGCCCAGTTTTTCAAAACTTTACATGATTTATATTACACTCCTAAAAGAATGGCAAAATGGGGCGGAGGAAATGAAGGCAAGTGTTTTCGGTGTGGGGAAAATGATGCTGGAACGATACATATTTTTTATAGTTGTAATGAACTTCATGATTATATTGGAGACCTTGAACAGTTTTTTACTTTGGTGCTTAGAATATCCGTTGTTATTACTCCGGCAATGTTGTTACTGGGTAAAATTCCAAAGGACAGGATACCGGAATCACTATTTCCACATCGACATTTTATATTTTTTGCAATGACAGTCGCACGTCTGTGCATAGCTATGGAGTGGTTACAAGAAAAACCACAGGACTTCCACCAGTGGCGCGCCAGAATGCTCAGTTTATATAACTTGGAGTAGAGCCTGTTCTCGATTAAAGGACTGAGGAAAAAAAGACTGGGCTTAAAAATTTGGAGTGCGTTTAGGGATTACTATGAGGATTGAATTGTCATCTGAATTTAATAGCTTTGCTTTGACTTCTTTTTGAAAATTATGGAACTGTGAATTGAATACTTTGTATTATTTGTGGGTTTTGCTGTGAAAGAACAAAAAAAAATAATAAAAAAAAAATTAAAAAAATGAATACCAGGGGGCGATTGAAACATGCACCTCACAAATGAACAATCCTTTGTTTCCTGTCTCCAAACAAGACAATTCATATCGTCTAGTATTGGACTACAGACACTTAAACACTTCTTGCAAAACATTTGCAGTACAAAATTCACACAGTGCGGCACTAATGAATAACATTGTGCGCAAAAAATATAAAACAACATTAGATATTTCAAATGGTTTCTTCTGTCAAAACATTGCACCAGAAAGCAGGTAATTGACCGCTTTCTCCTGTATGGGGGCCCAGAGGCAATTTTGCCGTCTCCCCGAGGGATTCAAGAATAGCCCAGGGTTATTTTCAGCGAGAGTAACCGAGTTACTACAAATATATGATGATGATGCATTATCTTATGTCGATGACATCTATCTAACAGACGATGATTTGGACAGGCACTTGGAAAGAGTGAACTCCATTGTACTTGGGTTCTCATCAGAAGGGTACAAATTCAACTTTAAAAAATCGCGAATTGCCCACCTCACTGTCCTATTTTTAGGATATGAGTTATCAAGTGAAGGCAAAAGCCTGGCAGCCAATTTCTTAGAGAATTGTGCGCTGCTCCAAGCTCCAAAAATGCTTAAAAACTTCCAATCAATTCTAGATTTCTTGAATTTTGGAAGAACTTATGTTCTGAATTCTACGAATTAATTAAACCTGATTTCAAACCAACTAATTGGACACAGAAACACACAGAAATTTTACGTTCAATACAAACAGATGTTAGCTAAAACAAAGCTGCAAACACGCGTAAACGTACGCAACCTTGTAATCCGAGTCGTCCCAGGAAGATGCGGATTCACGTACCTGACCTATAATGAAGGGGAAACGGTACCAATAGCTTACAAATCACACTTGTACACACAAGCTGAAATAAAATTCACTTCTACTGAGAAAATTCTGATAGCGGTTCAAACTGCTGTAGCAAAAGAAAGAGCCCTCGCACAAGGTAAACGTATAATAATCTTTACACCTGTACCTGCCCTAGAAGCAGTGACAAGATCAAGCATTCCAAATGCTAAAGCTTTACATCCGAGATGGATACAATGGGTTAATTCTCTTGCTGCATCAGACTTAATTTACAAATTTGGTTCTAACTTGAAAACACAAGAATTTCTCCAATACGAGTATTAATGTCCTCTGCCGACCGAAATTCTGCCTCTCGAACATTACAGTTGTATAATATATACAGACGGATCAGCACAGCCCGCAGTTGGGGGTAAACAAGCCTATAGTGCTGCGTGCGCGATTGTTAAAGGTCGCTGGCGCAAAGGCAAATTTAGACCAATGGTCACTAAAACACAATCACTCAGAGACTGTACAGATCATCGAGCAGAACTACAGGCTTTCACGATGGCACTTGAGTTTACCGATCGCGAATTCCCCACACTCATAGTGTGCGATTCGTATTACTGCGTCCAGTCTTACAATGAATACTTGCAGAACTGGGTTCAAAACGGATTCAAAGACGCTAAAGGTGGCACAATAAAGCATGAAATGCTATGGGAACAAGTAGTTCTTTTGCAGAAAGAACTACAAAAGACTCACGTGATCCATACACTGAGTCATCAACATGATGGCGTTCACGTTGCAGGGAATTCATTGGCTGATGAAGCTGTGAAGGCAGCTGTGCAAACGGCTTCCGTAGCCACAATCAAGCGTTCTAAAAAAAGAATAGATGGTGAAACGCTACTAACAGTAAAAGCCTCAATGGATGGCAACTATGCAGCGTTACCTCTACACTATCCACTCACTAATAAATACATAATTGATGCAAACTCCGTTCCTTTTGCTCGAATCCCTGGAGTGGGGGAAAGAGTAATTCCAAACAGGAAGCGGAGAGTTTTCTTGATTCAAGAAGCACACATGGGAGAGGGTCTAAGACATCAAAAGATCATAGATTCCATACGGGATCAAACAAAGTGTACTGGTGGCCAGGAATGAGCTTGGACAGCTACATATTTGCAAGTAACTGCCCAGACTGCAACAGAGATCGCAGTAATGACCCGCCCCAGACACCTGACTACAGAGCAGCCAGCCAGATACAGACACCTCTGTTAGACAGCATTAGGCTATCTACCTGCAGTCTCTACAGACAAATGCGGTCCCACAACTACTAGGACGACATTCATTTGGATGTGGCCCCAGCGCTCGGCTGACACCAGAACTGTTATAAAAGATTTGCAAGTCTTTATCGGCACATACGCAATTGGCACGCTAAATTCTTACCAGAGTCCTGCGTTTAGCTCTCGGGCTTACAAGGAGGCCGTGGCCAGCTTGGGCGTTGCATTGCAGTACTCTAGTCCCTTCCATCTTGAGGGTAATGCAGTAGTGGAGAGAAAAAACATGACATAAAGCAATCTATAACAGCGAGGGTATTAGGTTCGGGTGATGGGTGGGTCAAACATCTAATAAGTGTCCAACGTAGTCTTAATAATCTGCCAAGACATTCTCTGGGTGGAATCACTCCGTATGAACTTTTGTTTGGTACTAGAATGTTGATCGAAGACCTCGATCGTCAGACTTCAGTGGTGGAACAAAAAACCTTTGATATCAAAGATCGTTTGGCTGTTTTACAGGACTTAAATGAAACAAGTAGAAGTCTAAGTAACACAAAGCAAAAGCCAACGGCCACTGAAGAAAAAACACCTGTCCCAGCAAGACCTGTCTGGATTCCAAAGATTTGGCATCTGGTCAGAGAAAAGATTGCGGTGAAGAAGGAATTTGGGCCTTCTTACAGAAAATCAGTACCTGTCTTAGCAATCCACGGAACAAGATCAGTAGTACTACCGCCCCTTGCTGGTAAAAAGGAGAACAGAGTTGTATCAATCGACCTGGTAAAATCACAACCATGTGGCCATTAATAAGTAGTAGGCCCAGTGGACTCCCAAGATGTAGCAGAAGACCAAACCTTGCTACAATTCAAGAGGTTCAAACTGAGAGACTAATCACATTTGATAAACCTGCAGCGAATAAAGAAGGACTATACAACAAAGCCATGGAACTAGTGCCTCTTGAAACCCAAACTGCAACAATTCGTCAAGAAACACCTGTCTACAATGATGTAGCCTCTGACTATACTAATATGACAAAGGAAGAAGCAACTACAAAGATTAATTAGAATCATGATGCAGTTCCAACAATTGACAGAACTGCCTCTGGCTATTTCATCAATTTCGATGACTTTTCTGAAGATCCTAGTGAACATGAAGAAAAGCCAGCAAACAAAACTTTCAAAGAAAAAATAACAGAACTCTTTCATCAACTTGGAGAAACATATCTGATTTCACCATGGATTGAATTGTGGATTGTGTTAGGTGTACTTCTCCTCCTGCTCTGGCTCATTTTAGTTTTAAGCTTCGGAAGAATGATTGATGGAAAATACAGTACAATGGACACAGCAAGTCAGAAAATGAACTTGGTTCTAAAGCCTCACAAATCTTCTCACATTGAAAAAAGATAACTGTCATCAGTAAACATCACAGCCATTTCTATACCTGGTGGTGTAGCATGGGATACTACTGATTATGACATCTATGGCCCGGTTGAACTCTTGAAGTATCCACACCAGTTCAAGGTTTCTTTAAGTGACTTTGTCTCACCGAGCACTTTCTCTGATGATTGGGACTTTGAAACTATTAATAACACGATGTCAGATTTAGAAATGTCAGCAAAATTTACAGAACATGATTATTTAGAAGGTTCATCAGATTATGAAGAAATGTATTGCTTTAATCATTATGGGCATCCCTATTTGCATAAATCTGCGAATCCTAGAAATGTTTTTACTTATAATCAATGGGAACATTGTCTGACACCGCCAAAAGGCAGCTCGAAAACATTTTATGAGAAATTCCCATATTTCTCAGGGTTTAATAACAAAGATCCAGAAACGTTTTATTTCAAAATTATGAATAAGACAGGAATGAAAAACATGTTGACAAATACTAAACTAATTTAATCAAAAAAAAATTATGCACAATTGTCTACATTTGTTTTTGAATTTTGGAAAGACAACATTGAGACAAAAACGGTCTGGGGTACAAAAGACTGGCAGGTACAAGGTTTAGAATCATCATTCATAGCCTGCATGATCCCAGAACAAATAATGTTCCTGAATGACACCCTTCAACAAACAACCTGTCTTGGGCTAGCCAAGATAAAGGACTTAAACAAGCCGTCTATACCAAAGCCCATACCTGATAGTAATAGCACTACAGATGAGGAGATAGACGTATCCCATATTTTACACCAAAACAGAACTAATCCTGATTGGAGAAAATGGTTGATCTGGCCCACAGACACTAATAACTGTCAAGATAGATTCCTGAACAAAACACAGGGGTTCACACAGAACAGGCCAGACCCAAGATATTCCCAGAGACAACATCCAGGGATAATAACAACATACAGTGTAGGGAAACTATGCCTCGAATGGCTACAGAAATCCACACTACCTGAAACTAAGCAACACTTGACCTTACTTAAAGAAGGCGTTGACTTGCGAGATTTCTTATTGGGACCCCGCAAACAGCGTCAAAAACGTTTCATATACGCCGGTATATATGCTGCTTACAACGAAGCTTGGAAAGTAACGCAAATTGAAACTGCTGAAAAATACCAGAAATTGATCTATTAATTTTGAAAAAACACTGTCTGTAGTGGACTCTGTCCTTCAGAATTTATTCTTTGGACAGCATTGTATCATCTGCTATTGATATAATAGAACAGGATATGCTAATGTTACAACATGGCCAGTCCCAATTACGTTCTATTGTACAGTTAGGCTGGACGTTACAAAATCTCCGTTCAGGCTACGTGCCATGGCATCTAATCAACACAATGTCATTATTTTCTATCCTTAACCTTACAGATAAACAAATCTCTTTGACACCAAGAGGAGCAGACTATACGGTGCTGAGCATTGAAAAACTAGAAAGATTACCATTGACAGTTTCCGAAAAGCCTGTCATTGAACGGATAATACATGGCACCATTACAATACCAATAACGACATTTCAGTTTCAATATTGCCTAAAGCACATACCAGCGGGCCTGTATGAAAAGTTGGGTAAAGGGTACATCAAGTCAACCTGGAATTCACCTTACATACATAGATGTTGGAGTGGGGGAAAAAAGAGGTATTTCTTAGTGGTAACAATTGTAAAAACTCACTAAGTGGTACACAACAACTCTCAACCTGAGCAACTCTAGAGAATATCAAAAAGTCCAGTCAATAATATCATTCCAGAGTTATGTAGTTTTCTATTTTTTTTTATTTCTTCCAAAATAGATCCAGTCACTGGGTACAATTCATCCAATAATCTTCATATACAAATAACCAACTGATCCTTGCCAACACGTGTTTCGTCTGGCTTTACAGCCAAAAGACTTTGTCAGGGCAATCACTCTATATTTTAGATTGAGTATCTTAAAGGTAGTTATTCGCAATAACAAGATCCTCCAATCGAGGTTTCGGCAAGACGCTGAGACACGAAGAGAATGATATGAAAAACGTGCTTTACTATAGCGGATGCAAAATTTGGTAACTAGAATATTTCGGCAACTTAACAATGTGAACCGCAAAGGAGGTTAATCCTCCTCCTGCTTCAACACCCTACGCATTCTCCGCAAGATCTACAGATGGATCCCGACAGATACAAGAAAGACAGTCACCCAGGCCCTCGTCAGCATTAGACTCAACTACGGAAACTCCCTCTACACGGGAGCCCCGACCAAGCTCATCAAAAGACTACAAGGCATCCAAAACACCTCAGCATGACTGATCCTCGACGTCCCACGACACGGCCTCATCACCACCCACTTGAGAAACCTGCACTGGCTCCCTGTCAACAAGAGGATATCCTTCAAGCTCCTCATCCACGCACACAAAGCACTCCACAAGACTGGCCCAGCCTACCTCAACAGACGGCTCTCCTTCTACATCCCCAACCGCCAGCTAAGCTCCACCAATCTCTCACTCGCCACCGTCCCGCACATCCGTAGAACAACCACCGGTGGGAGATCCTTCTCCCACCTCGCCGCCAAGACATGGAACACCCTCCCACTGAGCCTACAACAGAATCAAGACCTGCTGACCTTCAGGAGAATACTCAAAACCTGGCTGTTCGATCAGTAGCGCCCCCACCCTCCCCAGCGCCTTGAGACCCTCAAGGGTATGTAGTGCTCTTTACAAATGATTTATTGATTGATTGATTGATGCCAGAATACCATCTCAGATTTCAGAAGGGAGATTAAAGACACTTAGCTGTTGCTACTCAATCTCCAAGTATGAAGATGAAGAGAGTGCAGGTTCGGGTGTAAGACCCTGCCCTTCTGCTGAGACAGGAGATCCTCCCGAAGGCACAACCTGATCAGAGAACAAAATTCTCAGGAGCTCTGGATACCACACCCTCTGTGCCAGGTACAGGGCCCGGTCAGTTCTGTCTTTGTGAGAACTCAGGGCAGGAGAGGTATTGATAGAGAGGTGTACAGGAGTCCCAAGTTCCATTCTAAATGGAATTAATCTCTGAGTAAGAGCCGCAGTGGAAACGCCAACGCACAGAAGTGCTGACATTGCTAATTTTCTGGTGTGGTAAACATATCGACCCCAGATTCTCCCCATTCTTGAAAGAGACCTTGCGCAACCTGCAGATGTCAATGCCATTTGTGGTCTGAAAGTCATCTATGGCTGAGTTGTCTGCTATTTTCATTCAGAAATCCTTGCAGCTGCTGCACGACCAGGAAGATGGCATGTCGTTTCAGCCATGTCCAGAGGTGCAGGCCTCCTGGCACAAGGTCCTTGACCCCAAAACGTTCAGTTTGCTGCAATACCACATGGCAGTGGTGATGGAGCATGATTTTGCTTGTTCAACTCCTGCTCATTATTGTGTGAATTACTAACGTACTTGACTAAAAATCATGACTAACATTGTGTCTTGTTAAACGCTGGAAGTTCTAAAACTGCATCATAAAAGCATGCAGAAGGGTCGTAAACTGGTGAAGCGGAGAGATTTATGAGAGAGAAAGGAAAACATCTAATGTGTTATGATAATAATGTGAAAGATAATAGTGTAGTCTTTAATTTCTAGTAGAATATGATTGGAAAAGTTCGCCCAATAGAAAATGTGTTTTGCTATGTTTTCTTAAATGTAAATCTGAATCTGCAAAGAAAAACTGTCTATTTATTAATGAGATATGATTAGAATATGTTATGAAAATAGTGAAATGATAGGTATATTAGATTCTTATGTGTTTATGTTGTTTTTCCAAGAGTTTTAAGGTTAACATGTTTTTTTCGTTTTCCATGTAGGGCTCAAAAGTGTATTATGTCTTTCCATTGCAGGCCTTACAGAAACATATTTTGTCCTTCATTATTTCCTTTGAAATAGGATAAAATGTTGACTTACTTTGCTATAGTTACAAGTATAATCAGTAAAATTCCTTCTTACAGTCTGAATATTCTCTCTCTATGAATAATTGTGCCAAAATTTGTGGCATGCCAACTCATCAGCAAGAGTGTGGACATGTTGAGTTGCAAATGTATTTGCTACTTTCGAGGTGAAATTAGATATTGTATATTTTTAGAAAAACTGAAGAACAGAGAACAAAGGCATTACCCGTAGGTTCCGGATGATTTCGGCTGAAGAATGATCATTCCACAATAACACCATGGATCTCAACCAATAGAATTATGAAAACTGTATAAGAAGCTACATTTGTTAGCTGGAGTTGTGAACATTTCGATGTATAAAATCTTTGTGGGAAAAAGTATGTGTGCGACTATTTACTTGCAGTTCTTGGGCGTGACATGCTGTCGGTCCAACCTCTGACTATCCTGAACTGAACTCTCCTGATTTCCCGTGCACTTCCTTGGTTAGAGAAGTTGAGCAGGTTAAACCTTGTGGCTGAATGGTTAATTATTCCAGACTAATCCACACTGTGCATTAGTCCATCCCTGTTCGTATTATTCCTGAAATTGCATACTGAATTTGCAATGAATGTGTATTTCTCTCTTTTTCTCCTCACACCAGTCATTTGATATATGATGTATTTTGCTTTTAACTGTGATTATATTGTGTTTTTACCGTTATTCTAATGAAATCATGTGTTTTGACCATTCATATTGATGATTAGATAAAAGTGCCTTGATAAATCTACTGAGTTTGTTTGCTTATTGCTGAATTTTACTGACAAGTATTGTTAACTGATTTATTGTTGTTAGATATGCATTTCTTCAGTACAGGTCCTCGTGAAGGAATGGCTTCTGTCTCTAATTAACTGAGTCCGATTAGCTCTTACAAAGATCTATCGGAAGACCTCATGATTTGTAAGTGGTTATAGAGTTTCTATGGGCCCGAACTCTATATTGTTGTGAATTATTTACAGAGGTTGGAGTTTATAGTGTGGTGGGTAATCTGTGTCTGTGCCTACAAAAATTTACAACGCTTCCGCTGGATCTGTGGTGTTGTCCATAAATACCCGTACCTGACTTCCCTTGATGGATGGAAGGATGGCTTTCAATGCCAAGCAGATGCTTTTAGCTCCAGAAGGCTGATGTAGAGACATGTCTCTGCCAGAGACCAGGGTCCTCTGATTTCCACCTCTCCCAGCTTGCTACTTCATCCCAGGAGTGATGCATCAGTCACCACTGTGAGCTCAGAGTGAGAAAGGGAGAGGGGTCAGCCTCTGACCCAATTGCGGTTCAGCAACCTCCACTGCAGATCTTTTTTAGTCTCCCATGATATATGAACCAGAAGGGACATGTTTCACTGATGCTGTGCACACTAGGACTTCAGATCCTACTGCAGACACCTTACATGCCATCTGGCCCAGAAGCCTCAAAGTCAATGTCACCAAAATCCAGGACTGAAGTAGAAACATCAGGACCATAGCCTGAATGTCCTGGACTCTCCGCTCTGGAGGGTAGGCGCGGAACTGCATTGTGTCTAAAATGGCTCAGATGCAAGGGAGCGTCTAAGGAGGAGTCAGGTATGACTTTGGCATGTTGATATTCAACCCCAATGAATGCAGGACATTTGCAATATTCTGGAGGTGGGTGCTGTCGGCTTGTGGGGAATCTGCCTTCAGCAGGCAGTTTTCAAGGTAAGGGAAGACTGGAACCCCTGACCTCTGATGAAGTGCTGCAACCATCCAGTCTCTGAGATCCAGAGTAATAAATAATCTGGGCCAATGAGAACATTTTGAATATCTCCTTTTGCAAAATGGTATAGAGAGGGCTAAGAACTAGGACAGAACAGGGGCCTTGTGCTTTTGCAGCACCAGAAAATAGTGGTTATAGCAACCACAACCTATCTCTGATGCCAGAGCCATCTTGATGGCTTATTTAACCAAAAGAGTCTGAACTCCTGGCGTAGCAACAAGACACAGTCCTCTGTCAGCCAATCTGAGGATGGTGGCATGGGTAGCGGGATTTCCCGAGTTCTGAGTGAGCAAAGGATAACCCCGTTGTACAATATAAAATACTTACATGCTAATGTGGTCAGCGATTGGACAGTAGGTTTAAATGCCACATCCTCTATGGAAACCTCATCCACGGCCACAAAAGTACTGGGATGTCTGGTGGCCTTGAGGGTACGTTAATATTGTTGGCATATCTGGGAGCCCCTTCCATAGCAACAGAATGGGGTAAAGGAGGAATTTAGTTGGCAAAGTGCATGGAAGGTCCCCAAAGACCTGCCAGTGACCTGACGCTCCTTGAAGTGCACGAGCACTGAACGGGCCTTGCCACCGAACAGGTGGGAGCCATCAAAGTGCATCTCCATCAATGCTCACTGGACATCCCCCGAGAAGCCAGTTACTTTCAACCAGCTATAGCTGCAGAGCGCCATAGTGGGCACAACGGCCCTGCCCATTGAGTGGCTGGAGGCTCCTTCCCAACTCTCCTCCTCACATCTGTGCTGGTGCGGTCAAGAGCCCAAGCTCACAGTCTGATGCCAAACTTTGGGTCCCGCCTCCCGTTCTGGCATGTTGCCTTCACCACTTCCCCCATCTACTTCTGGCCTCTAAGCCGATCATTGTTCTGGCTCTAAGCCTCCAGCGCAGCCTCTCTCCTTATCATCAGGTGCTGGCACTTTCAAAATATCTACACTAGCGATTAAGGCTGCCTGACAGTCGAGTATCATCATAACAGCACATACCCAACAAGGAATTCATATACAAAGACGTCTCATTGATAATGTTAATTGTAACTTCAAGCGTCCTGCCATTAGTGATATCCTTTATGACATTTGTGATATGATCTGTGACACTGTAGGTGAGGTCATGAAAACTGCATTTGGTTGTGAATTATGGCTTGCCTCGCCAGTATGCAAGACTCATGATGGATTGCAACCGAGTCACGCTACCATGGCATTACAAAAAGTTCTTTTAATTATGACTTTTGCAATCCTATTCATGTCTTAAATTAGTGGCAGTATTATATGTTGTTCTACCACAGTTTCAACGTATAAATGCATTGGCAAATTCTGGTAATCATTTATTTCAAATTTAAATACAATTCAACAAGGCTGCCACGCCTTAATCAGAAGTTGGAAAAATAATACAATGCAATGATATGTTGTACACAGTTTTCAAATGTGTTGTTTTACTCAACATCCCATGTATGGGAATAATTAAATTAGGTAAGAAAATAGGATAAGACATTTGAAATTTGTTGAAAAATAATGCTCGTTTTAAATATACAGCAAATGAAAAAGCGAGGAAAGATCCGTTATTTATCACTCCATACTAAGGCACAGTCACATTGATATGATGAAACCTAAGTAGAAACGTTTATAAAATGAAGGGACTGTAGTACACATATACAAGTCAAAAGTGTTGTAATTGTTCATCAATTAAAGATGCTTTAAAACCTCAGAGTAGGGATTATTTCTTTCTTAGTTAATGACATTTTGCAGTAATTATTATTAGTTGTGAAAAATTGTAAAAAAAAAAAAAAGGTTCAATGCTCAAATACTGAAAAGACTCCATGAAGGTAAATGCGAGTTTAATTACATCTTCCAAACAATATCATATCTCATAAAGAAAGTTTGCAGGGTTAGAGAAAATAAGCATTTGGACATTTTTCTCTACAGGGAAATTTGGAAAATATATTACTGTATGGAGAAATACCTTCCCAGTGAATATTTTGGTGCACTAAATAAAAAAATATATATATTAAGAGGAACAATAAAAGCAACAACAGCATTAACGCCTTGATTTTTAAAGTGCCTCATACATTACTTCTGCAGTTTCTAATAAGGAATAGAGAAACTGCAACATGTTCTGGAATTTGCCAATAGTGTACAGCAGTGCGGCGCATGTTACCAACCACTTCCAAAGTGAACAATGCTTAAATGATTAAACATGCACTCACAGACTCCAAAGGGGACATCTTCAGGATTCTCTTTTCAGTTGTTGCTGTGTGGAACAAAGATGGCGGAACACAGGCGAGCCGATACAAGGCCTGGACATACAATGGCTGATTACCTTAAAAATGGGGACAGAGGATGCTAATGTTAATGAAGCATTCCTAGTTGATGATGTCAGTACTGATGAAGTTAAGCATTTTACACCGCACGCTCCACTACAGACATCAACCTTGCTAGAGTTAAGTAGGCGAATCGCAATGGGATGTGGCATCTTAGCTTCAGTGTAATCAGACCGCTAACTGCCTGCCGATAAGAATAACAGCCCGGAGCGGCGCTGGCGCGATAAAAGTGACCTCTGCAGCAGAGGAGTGGCTTATATGTTGAATGACTGCGTGAATGTGTGCATTTGCGACTCATGTTGAATGTTACTGGGTGAATGTGCCTACATGTGCGACTCTGTGCATGTATGCCTTTGCATTCTGCAAACATTTTTGCTGTAAATTTTCATCGGTAACCTCATTTATCGGATGTGACTCCCCTTTCTACCAAAGCACGTAGGCTGAAGTTGAAGTCACATTATGTAAATAAACCCAATAAAATAATGGAACACTGAAACAAGATGCATGTGCAAGTGAGGAGTGCGGCCATTGGTTCTCCTTGATTCTGATATTTCAGGAAGATTAAAAAGCATGTCCGACTCGGGAAAATTGTAAAGGAAAGGCACATTTCCAAATACAGCTGAATTCCCCACTCCCCAAGCTTATTAGAGAATATTGATAAAAATGGCTGATCATTCTAATTTAGCAAATAATTGCAGGGGCAAACAAAATAATACCTGAGGATTGTCTCAAGTGAACTTTTTCCTGCAGAGTTGCACCAGTAACCAGAAGAATAAAGGCCAGAATTACTGAGTCCCCTGATAATCCTTGTGGCTCCCACTTGTAATCCCTGTTAATTTTTTCCCTCATAGTTACCAATACCACTAGTTTCAGACACTCCATGGTGCACATATTTAAGAGGATCGGCACTGAAGACACTCCTAAGGAGGTATCAAGGGTAAAATTAAGTTGTGTATGCAAATACAATCAAATTAATCATTGATTAAACGAATTGCAGGACTTAAAATACAATTTATCCCAAAAAAATGCTCCTGAAGAAAAAAAATTAGAAGAAAAGACAAGAGCATAAGTAGTTAATAAGGGGTTTGGCATCATGAGCTTATTCCGCAAAAGTCATAAACACTGAACATTCCCATAAGTGTGTTTACCCTGCCTTTCACCTAGTCTCAAGAGTGTCTCAACGTCATCCAGTAGGAGCACAAACAAGAATGAATCACCAGCTAGAACATTTCCAAAAGGATGCAAATAATGAGAGGATCTCGACTTTAATGGAGCCTCTGTCTCTTGAGGACACTCTACAGTGAAAGAGCGTCTGCCATAGGTGTGCCATGATGTAGCAATGACCCTCGCACCAAAGACTATGTAGAGGAATCTCGTGCCACACACTGAAACCGAAGTCAAGAGGGCACCATTGTCCAAACGTAAATGTAAAATGGGATACAGGTCCTCCGCAGAACTGGGGTCAAAACTGGATGCTCTTTATCGTCACATTAGGTAATGGGTAAGTATCACTCTATGAGATACACCTATAACTCATAGTGAGTAACGAGTCAGTGAATTGGCCCACCAGCACTGAAAACCATATCAACAGTTAGGGCCTACTCACAAAGGCAATTGTAAGGATGCCACCCAAGTAAACGCAGACTGTGGGGCCAAATTATCGCGCGCAGCGGCTGCATGCAGGACGACACAGACACACTGCAGTATGGTTACGGACGGAAGACCCTGAAAGGTCTATTCCCTTTATTTTGTCACCTCTGGCCACGCCTCGCCAGAGGGTGCTACAGGGTGTGGCTGTCAGGTATTGGATCATTACATCAATTAGAAGTACATAATAAGTAGTCCTGTAGTACTCTTTTACATATTATCACATGCTTTTTTCAAAATTTGCCCAAGATATCTAAATGGAATAAAATGTTAGTATTCATAAACAGCAATTACAGATAGAAGGACTGTGCACTCTCTGCATTTAAACTAGTAGGCAGGTGGACGGCTGAAAGACAATTCACAGAGGCATTGACGAGTAGTTTAAAAGGGTACAACTGTGGTACTACTTCCTGTACTCATGAATGCTTTATTAAATCTGCCCCTTTACTTTGTTAAGGATCTTGAAAACTAATGGTAAATTCTCCATGAACATCCCCGTGTGTCGCAAGAAACAGCAGTGGTTTCCAGTGCCTGAAACCTCAAGTAACCCACAGCTCAGGTCTCAAACTGTAAAGGGGGATTGCAACGATGTATTGCTCTGATTGCCATGCAATGTCCCTGAGTATTGGCCCAGAAGTATTGGGCAGATTTTGGTAGGCGTATACTACAAGACATATTCCAACAAAGGGAGAGGTAGGGAGAATCAAGGACACTCTCTCAATCCCCGGTTAAATGTACTTCAACAAAAAAAGAGAGGTCTGGTCAGTCATAGGACTGCCACAAAATTGGAGCAAATTATGGAAGAGTAACACACTCACTCAATTTGAGTAGGAAGGCCCTCACACACCGACCTAGTCAGTGTCATGCTTCATCATCGGGCCCCACCAAAGAGGCCGAGTGCCTCTTTGGTGTGCTGCGACGCCAGAAAGACTGCGGAGCTGGTTGCGTGAGGAGGGCGTGATGTGAGTGAAATATAATTAAAAGTGCCTAAGAGGGTATCAAAAAAAAGTTTTTAATGAGTGATCCCTAAGACACAGGTAAGTGGTATATATGTGTCTGAATTTACGTGCCAAGGTTGTTAGGGTTTGGTTAAATTCAGCTAAATACCACAAAATTAATTAGTCAGTCAACATGTTTCTGCCATACTAGTGGTATAAATTTACCAAGGCATTCTTCAGGACTATACCCCGGCGGTATGGACACTCTAATAGTCCACCCTAACCTGGGGGCGTGAAAGTGAAAAAAGAAAAGGTGAAAAAAGTGCTTAAAATTAGAAGAGCAGGAAGCTCATTCTAAAGAAAAAAGACCCCAAAGTCAGGGGTATCTCAGCACTTTAAAACAGGGCGCTACTTGCACCATGGGTCTCGGGAGGAGGGTTGGAGCGCACCTGGCACATCGCCCTCAGCTCTCACAGCCCGCTTTTAAACCTTCAAAGTTCCTCGGAACCGGACCCCGACGACCGGGTTCCGGTTCTGAGGAACTTTGAAGGTTTAAAAGCGGGCTGTGAGCGCTGAGGGCGATGTGCCAGGTGCGCTCCAACCCTCCTCCCGAGACCCATGGTGCAAGTAGCGCCCTGTTTTAAAGTGCTGAGATACCCCTGACTTTGGGGTCTTTTTTCTTTAGAATGAGCTTCCCGCTCTTCTAATTTTAAGCACTTTTTTCACCTTTTCTTTTTTCACTTTCACGCCCCCAGGTTAGGGTGGACTATTAGAGTGTCCATACCGCCGGGGTATAGTCCTGAAGAATGCCTTGGTAAATTTATACCACTAGTATGGCAGAAACATGTTGACTGACTAATTAATTTTGTGGTATTTAGCTGAATTTAACCAAACACTAACAACCTTGGCACGTAAATTCAGACACATATATACCACTTACCTGTGTCTTAGGGATCACTCATTAAAAACTTTTTTTTGATACCCTCTTAGGCACTTTTAATTATATTTCACTCACATCACGCCCTCCTCACACAACCAGCTCCGCAGTCTTTCTGGCGTCGCAGCACACCAAAGAGGCACTCGGCCTCTTTGGTGGGGCCCGATGATGAAGCATGACACCGACTAGGTCGGTGTGTGAGGGCCTTCCTACTCAAATTGAGTGAGTGTGTTACTCTTTCATAATTTGCTCCAATTTTGTGGCAGTCCTATGACTGACCAGACCTCTCTTTTTTTGTTGAAGTATACTACAAGACACCCATACACCCTGGCTATACCTTGTACAAGTAAAATGTGAATTGCTCAGAATATGGCTTCAGTAGTGCAACCTGTAACAGCCATGTTCTCTTAAAAATGATGAAACCAGACAACCGGAAGTTTCTGTTTCATAGCTGGCTTGAGACACAGTCTTGGCATCTGAAAGCGCAATTTTCAAAAGCTCCTGTACAGGTAGAAACTACATTTATGTGTTGGTGCTTTTGAAGGCCGTCTGCTCTCGGCTTCTGCCGCTCCCATGAACTATCCCTGCTCGTTAGAATAGTGAAGCTTATGAGTATGTACCTAATTCTATAATCTTCTGAAATTGGGGGTGATATCCGCTCCAGCCGTTTCTGGAGCTGGTAACTAGGTGATGTAATGGTACCATGTCAGATAGAACATGGAATGTAGCATGCAGGATGTGTACCGGTGAGTCAGTTGCCATCGGTACTTGATGGATGAGGTGTTCCATTATTATTGTGTATTGAAGACATTGGAGTACACGTTACACTGGGGATGAGCGAGGGACTTGAAATGAGGAGCACCTCAACATCAGGGAAAGAGCCGAATGTGGTTCAGCAGCCGGCTGGAGCAACGTTGCGAAGAGGCCGTCAGCAGAGAAGCTCCAAAGGTTTGCTGCGAAGTGAACGGGTACAGGATCTGTTACACAAAGCGGAAGGATCGGACCCATGTTGGTCCTGTGGCTATATTAAAAAAAAAAATCGGAGGAAGGCACAGGCACGAGCAGCTTGAGATGCACACAATGTCAAAGGTGTTGTGTGATTACAGTTATGGAGCAGCTGGTGCACGAGACGTCAAAGCTGTTGTGTGATAGCAGTTACAGAAGAGAGAGTGTGCGCGATGTCAAAGCTGCTGTGTAATTACAGTTATAAAAGAGCTGGTGCGCACGAGGCAGTGGCATAACGAAACTTGAGGGGGCCCCCCCTGCACAGCACATTGGGGCCCCCCCCCTTGGCGGCCCGGCCCACCACCTACAGTATATCATCTCAACATCTCAGTCCAGCAGTCCCTCAGGTTAAACTCACAAGTGGTAGAAGTACTGCGGTCATCACAGATAGATAGATATACACATTGCTCCTCGTAGAATGTTCAGAGGCATTTGATAAAGGAAGCTCTACGTTTTGGAGGGTGAGTGGCCAAACTGCCGGAATGTCTATCAGGAATAACTAATACATGACTGAGACATACGTGAGAAATGAGAGCACAGCAAACATGACATCAGCCAAACTTAAAGCCACATGAAAGACTTTAGTATGTCACTGATGATGTAAAATAGGATTTAGTACAACAATGATCAACTAAAGTAAATAAACAAGTTAAAGCAGTTAGCAAATTAAGGAAACATTGCCTATTACAGGGATCATGATGTTCATCAATATATACTGACTCCGTTAGAGCCCGGATGTGAGATTAGACAACCACTAGAAGAAATACTAAAATATAGATATAGTTTGGAAAGGCTTTCATCTTGCTTGTAGATTGATCTATTGATTTTATAGTATATGTTTCCGAATTTCGTTCAGGTGTATGACCGGAATGAGATGGAGAGTGGGTGAAGTATGTACCGCCCTACACTATGTTTTACTTGTATTGCGGGCTGGGCCCCAGCCGCCCCACCATGATGCCCTCCCTGAATGCAAATTATCCAATTACCACCCTCCACACACTAAAACTGCGATGGTCCTTAGGGGTGACACAAGATGGGTGATCCCTCATGGTCAAGGGCCCATGCTGACCGAGAGCTTACCAGAGCAAATCCAGGACTGGATTCAAAAGTGAAACCCACTGAGGAAACTTGTAGGACCGAGGTGACTGCACACATTTTTAATATATCTCACACATGCCATGAAAGATGCCGCAAGACACTTAACATCTGCATGCCCTTTGTGAGAAGAGGGAAGCGTAATGCAGTGAGCGACATTTAAATCCCACCAGCCCACATGCTACTCGAATAGAGAGGGGTGGCAATAGAAGCTTAATGGGAAATGACCCAGTACTATTTCTTTGGTAATTCCAAAGAACTGGTGTTAAATCCACACACTTGCAGACAAAATTGCCCTGGCAACATTCATTAATGGATATGGGTGAGCAACAGCCAGCGAGAGCAATATGGCCGTATTATGAGGATGCTCACAATTATGCAGGTGAGGGTGGGAGCATTTTTAATCACAACGTCATTGCTGTGTCAATATCTGACACTTTTGTGTGACCATTTTCGAGTCAAATGCTACACATTTGTCTTTTGTACTTTTAATTCACCCCCTTAGCCATCCACAAGTTGTAACCAATCCATCCTTACCCATCAAACTAAACCACCCAAATGACCCTTCCACCCACCCATTTATCCAACCCCATCTATTTATCAGTCCAAACCCTTTATCCATCAAACTAGCAAAACCCATCCATCTATTCACTCACCCAGCCATTCAGACAACCTAACACATCAGTCCAACTGTTCATCCATCCCCACCCATCCATCCTCTTGCATCGAAACACATATCAAACCAAGACCATCTGTCCATATTACCATCCATTAATTCACTCATCTACCCACCCATCTCTCTAGATACAAGCTGTGAGCAAAAGATAAGCCTTTCGCAGGCAGAATAGAAAACTGGGAGATTTTCAGAGCAGCCTAGTTTTTATTCCACCCCATGCCTGATTCTCCACTACACACTCCCACACTGCCTCTTAGCTCACAGCTGGGATTATTTTTATCCCGATGCCTGCTTTTATCACTGCTGCGGTCGTATCCTTCTCTTTCTGCTTCTTTCTCCATTGTCTGCCTTTCTCTCTATTGCACTAGGTGAATCTTTGGAAATGAAAAATAATTCTGGATGCCCAAATATTGAACGCCCTAATCTACAACATGCATCCAACAGCACAAATTAAGCATGCTTGCCTGAGAAACGGCCCTCACAAGCTTTCAGAGACACTGATATTTTCAGAAAATTTCCCAGTTTTGTGTCAGACCTGCCAGCCCGCCGCTGAGCTCTGCGTATTCTTAGGCCTTAGTATTACTTTCTTGGACTCTACATCCGCCCACCCCCCTCTACTATGTCTGGGCCACAATCACAAATTCCTGAAACACAGGACCTGGTTTTGATGATTTTGTAACACAAATTTCACTTATCAATTGGGAAAATCAGACTATACTACCTGTGTAACTAGGGAAGTGTTTTTGCTTTCAAGGGGAGAGTAAAAGGCTTGAGTAGTGTCCCACCGTCGACAATCGAAGTGATATTGCGCTACCCATTAGCTGCTGCGTTGATGCAAAACCCCCCAAAATGAAAACTTAAAAAAATATATTTGATCTGTTAAATGAGCATCTGTCCTTTCATGGCTAGTGTTCTTCAAACCTTCAAGAAGGTGTGACCCCATAAAGTCCTCTTGCTGACATGCCCCAGACTGGCCCAACAAGTCTTTGTGCCCTCGACTACAGCTGTAGGCCCCTGTGGAGTATGTAGGGGTGACCCGCTCTTTCTATAGGTCACAATGCCACAGGAATTGTCCATTAGCTGATGGATTTTATAGATCCCCAAAGGAAGAACCCCATTGCTGCCAACACTTGCCAACACTGCTTTGGCAACCATACATCCTTCTTCGTGGCCAAGGCTGTCACACTCATCCCCAGCGCAACTGTTACGCGCTGTAGAAGTGACACTGATAATCATCCAATGGGACCTGGCAGCACACATGACCATGTCGACGTCATATACATGTCATAGGGAGACCTGACAAACTGATATACTGAAAAACTCCAAAAAAAACCTTCATTGTTGGATGTAGACACAAGGATTTTACCAATACATCAAAGTCACTCACACAACACTCTGCAAGAACACCATTGATGTTAAAGAAAAGGACATGAAGGCCAACATAACCCATACATTAAAAAAACAAGCCTTACACTACTGCCTAGGTGGGCGTAAGGCACTTCTAATTTGTTTAGTACATATCTAACTGTAGCGCCTTTAGTGTACTTGTTTGCTGCACTTCACAACGGGGAACACGCATTCATTTAGTCAGTAGCAGCACTTTACAGATAGAGCTGGCACTTTCATGTAACTACATTGGCTCTTCCCTGCTTGGATGGCCAGCAAAATACCACTGTCCTGAATGAGTTAACGGTGACATGACAACAGCAGCTACAAACGCAGTAACTCACCCAATACACGACAAAGAATAAATCAGCCAAATTACTGGCAATTCACAACCAAAACCTATAACCGCACCAATGAGACAGTGATAGCAGTTCGCATCCACAGCTACATCACATTTAAAGCGACACCGCCTGCTTCACCCCTTCAAGCACTTTCAATTAGCATAGTAGCAGCACATAGCATCAAGAACGGTGCATCACGTTTAAAGGGACAGTGCGCGCTTGACGCTTAGCACACTTTTAATGGGACATCAAATACATACCTGTAATGCTTTCCACGGACTGGCAGAAGTACTTTTCTGAAGAATTTGAATATATTTAGTGTGGCAGAGGCAGAGCCAGCAGTCTCAGCAGGCATCCACCACTGCTGATGGGGCAGTACATATGATGCGGATCTCTACGAGTTTGCTGCATGTGCGATGGAATAGTGAAAACACAACCTGATCTAAGAGCATCTTCTAGGACATGAAGCAGCACTTCTCAATAGAACTTTATGGGACAGTATCAATACATCCAACCCAACTCCACAGCATTTTGTGGGACAGCATAGACAGATCCCATAGCATTTCACGGGACGGTACACAAACGTATCCCAGAACATTCCATAGGCACTACAAAGAGAACCTGGAACATTCCATGGGGCAGTACAAACAGATCCCTTAGCATTCCACGGGGCAGTAGCACCAACAGACCTAAGAGCATTCCATGGGGCAGTACAAACAGATCCCTGAGCACTCCACGGGACAGTACAAACAGATCCCTGAGCATTCCACAGGGCAGTAGCACCAACAGACCTAAGAGCATTCCATGGTGCAGTACAAACATATCCCTGAGCATTCCATAGGCCAGTACAAACAGATCCCTGAGCATTTCACTGGGCAGTAGCATTAACAGATCTAAAAGCATTCCATGTGTGAAAGTACAAACATATCCCTGGGCATTCCATGGGGCACTACAAACATATCCCTGAGCATCCATAGGGCAGTACAAACACATCCCTGAACATTACATGGGGCAGTACAAACAGATCCCTGAACATTCCACGGGGCAGTAGCACCACCAGAACTAAGATCATTCCGCAGAGCAGTACAAACAGATCCCTGAGCATTCCACTGGGCAGTTGCAGTAACAGATATAACAGCATTCCATGGGGCAGTACAATCAGATCCCTGGTCCTTCTATGGGGCAGTGCAAACATATCCCTAAGCATTCCACGAGGCAGTAGCATCACCAGACCTAAGAGCATTCCACGGAACAGTACAAACAGATCCCTGAGCATTCCACTGGGCAGTAGCACTAACAGATCTAAAAGCATCCCATGGGGCAGTACAAACACATCTCCGAGCATTCCATGGGGCAGTAGCACCACCAGACCTGAGAGCATTCCACGGAGCAGTACAAACATATCCCTCAGCATTCCACCGGGCAGTACAATAGATCCCTGAGCATTCCACTGGGCAGTAGCACCACCAGACCTAAGAGCATCCCACGGAACAGTACAAATAGATCCCTGAGCATTCCACTGGGCAGTAGCACTAACAGATCTAAAAGCATCCCATGGGGCAGTACAAACATATCCCCAAGCATTCCAGGGGGCAGTACTAACAGATCCCTGAGCATTCCACGGGGCAGTAGCACCACCAGACCTAAGAGCATTCCACGGAACAGTACAAACAGATCCCTGAGCATTCCACTGGGCAGTACCTGTAACAGATGTAACAACATCCCATGGGGCAGTACAAACATATCCCTGGGCATTCTACGGGGAATTGCAAACATATCCCTGAGCATTACACGGGGCAGTAGCACCACCAGACCTAAGAGCATTCCACGGAACAGTACAAACAGATCCCTGAGCATTCCACTGGGCAGTAGCACTATCAGATCTAAAATCATTCCATGGGGCAGTACAAACATATCCCTGAGCATTCCATGGGGCAGTACAAACAGTTCCCAGAACATTTCTTTGGACAGTACCAATAGATTCTAAAGAATTTCATCTGACAGTACAAGTCCCAAATGTTTCAGGGGAGAATATAGGCACACCCAATCAGATCTCAAACAATTTCATGGGACAGAACCACATTTCTAAAAAGACACACAGCATTCCGATGCGAAGTGCATACACAAATCGGACAGTACATACATAAATCTGTGCAGACCTCTGACATTTCATAGGCAGTAAATACAGGTCCTAAAGCATTTCATGGATAGTGGCGACCCTTCTGAACAGTACCCCATTGTGGCTAAAAGGAGAGTGCAGCACTTCTCAAGGGACACCAGAGCGTTAAATGGACAGTACCAGCACTTTTGGCCAGATCACCACAAGGGACAGTGCCAGCCACGAGCAATGGACACTGTACATGAAATGGACCGTTCCAGCACCATTGCAGGAAAGGGGCCGTACCAGGCCAGCCCTCTTGGCAGGGCCGCCATAGGATGAAAAGGACAGTGTCCGCAACAGTGCCGGCCCAGAGCCTGAAGTCAACAGTGCCAGCACTTCAATCCTGACTGCCTACCAATTTGCCGAGTGACATGACACCAACGGCCCTGCAAACCTCTCCCCCATACGACAGGTAGATAATCCCCCAGCCCTGCCTCAACCCCACAGGGTGTACACGGGGTTAATGCCTGCGGGACCCTCCCCACGTGTCCTGTGGTGCAGGGGGCCTCTCACTACCCAAAACCAGATTCAGTGGTGATATAATGAACACCACACTCCTCAGAATGCGCAAACCCTCCTGGTGAATTTTAGGAGTAGAGGAGGACCCGCAGAAGCTTAGAAAGCCAGCCGAGGTGAGCCTCTGAGGCCAGGCCGGGGCCCAGGGGGCGAGCATTCCATTTCATTTATTAAGAGGCCGGGCGTGCTCTGCCCACCATTTAATTCATGATCAATCTTCCACTGCAACATATATTCAGGGATAGTGATATGTGTTCACTGATATTACTGCAAAACATCTCTGTAACGCCACCCCATTTCTCATATGTAATAAACTGTTGGGCTCTAAAAGAAACTTTTTTATATGTATGTTGCATGAAACAAACACATTTGCCTGCAAAATGTATGCACTAGACTCTCACACATTAAATACTTGAAAAACAAATTTAAGAAAAATGCTACTTGCAACTATCTGTTTAAGAATTAGTCAAGATTATCAGGGCAAGACTCTCTGCAGAACAGAGCTGGCTCTATCAGGAGGCCTCCTCAAAGTCTGGGGCCCTGGGCCAGAACCCTCTTTGCCCATGCCCTAAAACCTCTCTGTTACAGAGATCCCTGTAAATACTGTGCACATCCCAGGCCTGTAACTCTGGGGGCCCCCACCCCCATCCGCCCGGCTCTGACTGAAGAGAAACAATGTAAATTGATACTTTGTTTCTCTTCAGTCCTGGGTCACCGGGAGCAGCTCAGAGCAGACAGCAGCTGCTTTAGTGGGAGAGAGGCTTTCTTTAGAGAAATCCTCTCTCTCACAGCTCTCACCGAAGAGCTGAGGGGGCCCCCTTCAGTCACTGAAGACTGGGGGGCCCCCGCACCATAGGGGCTGCAGGGGTGTTTTTTACACCCCTGGCACAAGGTCAAAGCTTTTCTTTTGCCAGTCATTACCTCTGCGGTGTGGATGTGATGCATGGGCACCATCTTGGATTGGGCCTCGGACAGTGATATACCCACACCTTCACAGTGAAACTTACAGTGAGGGCAGTGAATATTACAGCGAGTGCGTGCAACTGAAAACAGGCGAATATTATCATGTCATTTAGTGCTGGTTGATTGCAATATGGCACATCAAGTTTTTTAAAGGAAAAATTCAAAATAAAGTAAAAAACAGAGCATTGTTTCAGCCACTAGATTGCTCACTTGGTGGAAGCTAAAATTAAGCTTGTTTCTCCATTAGTGGTGATAGGCATTCCTTTGCCTGTTGCGGCAATAGGCACCTCTAATTGGATAGTGGTGCCTGCACTAGAATGCGGTGAAAGGTGCAACAAAAAGGAAAATTAGTGCCTAGAACTGTGGCACATATATACATTTTGTGGTGGGGTTAAAATTAAAGCCTGTTCCTCATCAGCGGGGATGGGCACACCTTTGTCTGTTGCAGTGATAGGCACACCTATGTGAACAGTGGTGTTTATGCCTACAACGGTGATAGGCACATCTAAAATGCATGGACAGGGTGCTGCAGATATTTAAATACAGCTCTAAAGTGGTGGGGTTGTAAATTGGTGTGTGGGTATTTCAATTGGTGAGAAAACATAACACATTGCAGACTGTGACACCACTATCGTTTTTTTAAGCAGTGCAGGAGAACCGACCATAAAATAGAACAAAGGGAGGAAAAAGTTTGGGCATTATGTAAGAGGATGTGGAACTAACATCAGCGCAGAGCGGAAATATTCCTTGTTAATGCACTGTCTTGGACGAGAGGGCCAGGAAGTTCTAGAGAATCTACCAGAACTAAGTGCGGAAGAACAGAGAGGGTGAAATGAGTTTGAAACTTTTATTTTACAACTTGACCATCATAATTTGCCCAGAGTCAGTACCATTATGGAACAGTACCATTTTGTACGACGAGAGCAGGGTAGGGAAGAGACAGTTCAGGATTACATAACAAGTCTTAGAAAGCTTGTGTCCACCTGTAAATTTGGGGGAACCATTAAGGAACCTATAAGGGATCAATTTGTTTTAAGATGCGGAGATGACAACATTAGAGAGAAATTATGGCTGAAAGAAGAGCCACCATTGGAGGAAGTAATCTTGGTGGCAAAATGGGTTGAGCACAGGTTAAAGTGTGCAAACTGAGCTGAAAGATAAGAAGAGTAAAATACATTCAAGCTCAGAAAAGAGTGAGGAAAATATTTGTATCATAAAAAGTAAAAAGGAAGTATCTAAAGAACTAGTGGAAGAAGATTGAATAAGATATATAATAGAGTGTTTTTGATGTGGGAGGAGTGGTCACAGAGCAAATGGGAGAATATGGCTCTGGGAGTAATCTGTCATGGGTGTGGAAAGAAGGGGCATTTTCAAAGATGTTGTAGGAATAAACAATGAAGAGAACAGAATAAGGAAGTAAAAGAGATCACTCAGGACATTATATTTCAAGTTGAGGAAGCGGAACAACAACAATATCCAATTGGTGTCATGAGAATTGATGGAATTGATTTGAGAATAAAGTGTGATTCATGCTCACATCTAACGATTATTTTGAAGGCAAATATAGTCATACGTTTCAAGGGATAAACAAATTGTATACTATGGATGGGTGGGTATGGCGGACAACCCATAAACATGCTAGGATATTCCAATTCATGTATAGAATTGGGAACATAATTTATGGTTGGCAAGATTTACGTATCCAAGAAATTTTTTGGGATGGTCGCATCAACGATTGTTGGAGGTTACCTTAAATCCAAATGCAGAACTTCAAGTGCAAATACAGCAGGTTTGGGGCAGAGTGTATTGATTTTGTGTCAGAATAATCTCCTTTGCTCAAAGAGGAGTTAGGGTGTTTGAAGGGTTATAAACATAATATAAAATTAAAGAGTGGACCGATACCAACAATGCCAAAGTGAGGAGAATCCCAGTTGCTTTACAGGAAAAAGTAGAACAGCAATTTGTGAAGCTTGACAGTCAAAATATTAAAACACCAGCGGAAGCCACAGAATGTTTGGCTCTGATTGTTGTTGAATAGAAAGCTAGTGGAGATATTTGGTTGTGTGTGGAGCTTAGGCCACTCAATAAGGAAGCAGTTGTGAACAGGTTTTCACTTCCAAACATAGTTGAGATAGTTTCATCCTTGTCATGGGCAAAAGTCTTCACAACACTTGACCTAAAGCAGGCATATCATTAGGTGCAGTTGGCAGAGAGTTCCCAAAAGCTTACAGTATTTTATAATGCTCATTAGAGCATTTAAGTTCAAGAGGATGGCATTTGGGCTGGTGTTGGCAGCCACTGTTTTTCAGAGAGTGATGGTTTCTGCACTCAAAGGGGTGAATGGTGTCACATGCTATCAGGATGATCTGCTGATATTTGGTGGGAAACATTCTGAGCAAGACTCAAGAGTAAGGTTGGTGTTAGAGAAATTGCTGAATGCAGGTTTGTCTTTAACGAAAGTGAAAGGCAAATTTGCTGTACAAGTGGTAAATTATCTGAGGCATATGATCACTGGAAGGGGTGTTGCACCAAAGGAAGAGTTGGTAGATACCATGTATAAAAGAGAAGGTTGTTTCATTTCTGGGAATGGTAGAATACCATGAAAAACATGTACAAAATCTGGCGAGCAAATCCACCAACATGAAGGTGTTACATATATATATTTGCTGCTTCTCATCAGAGTGCTTTGCTCCTACGCCAAAGCCAGGGGATATTCTGCTCCATCTTTCTGTGATAATAGCCTTTTAATAAGTACATTTACAGACGCAACTGCAATCTGAATTCTGAAGATTTCTTTGATACTTGGCATTACTGATCAGACTGTTATTGCATTGCCTGGTTTACAGTTCACGCGGTGAAGCCACATTAATATAAAATCTTGTTTTTGCAGATCTAAAAACTTCATAAGCCTGAATTCCCATGTTCTGTTGTGTCAATTGTTCATAAAGCCATCACAAAGCCACTGGTGTTTATATAAAGTGATCCATAATGTTAAACCTATATTGTTTCATTCTTTGGTGTGCCTTCTTGTCAGTCTTACTGGCATATCATATCTGGGGGCACTTCGTGAAGGTAGTTCCCAAGTTTAGGTAAAATGATTTTGTCATTTTCCAGCTCGGCATGGATGACATGGTGCTAATCTTATGCTTAAAGACTTTGATAAAAAAGAAGACATTTGAGGTGAGCAAATTATATACATATACATATATACATATCTATATGTAGACACAAATATATTAATTAATTTACATGTTTTATCTTTTTGGTAGGTAACCACCCCAAACTCCCCCCTTCCTTAATGGACTCATAACCTCCCTTTATCACTACCCCTAAACCCTAAAATTTCCCATACCACCCTTTACCCTCACCAGCAAAAGCTCAAGTATAACACAGTCGATCGACAGACAACTCTTCTGATTTCAACCTTCTGCCACACAGGTTTCTACACTTGAAGGCCAGTGCACCGATCATTCAACTGTACTGTACTTCAGTCTTTGGGCAGGATCTCACTGTTACCATTAGCCGACTCCCCAATTCTGTCCTATCTGTTACTGAAATGTTTCCTTTCGTACTGCTTGCATCCATTGGTTTTGTCCTAGATGGCTCAGTATCAATCACTTTCAATAGGGTCGAAACATTGATAATTGGGCAAGTGGACTGATATAATCTATTTTGATGTACACATGGTACTCTGATTTTGAGTCATGCTGAGAATCCACAACTTTAGCAGCCCCTAGCAACAAATATATATTTGTTGTATGTATATTTTATGTACAGTACCAATGTGCAACCTTTCACAAATGTTGCTATTCACCTTCACTGTGTCATTTTTAGAGCACCTGCAATGTGGTCTGACAAACTGAAGATAACTTTATAGTGTGAATAAAATTAACTGCATAATTTCATTTTGTTTTAAAATCAAATTATTTTATCTCAGAGATTTAGACTTAAAATCTGTCCCGAAGACAGCAATTCTTTCTCTTTTGCAACCTTTGCAAAAGGCTGCTACCATTTTCAGTCAGTATAACCATGTCTATTTTGAATCCCTTAGTTTTAAATATAATGTGTGGTTCCTTTGCTGCCTAGTCCCTAAATTAAGGAACAGCCTGTTCCTCAAATTAAGGGTGATTATTAATCATTTTGGCTTCTGAGCCCCTCATAACCTTTTTAGTTTATTAGGTATTGCTCGCTGCTTTCAGGTTCTGTTTTCCTTTGCTGCTGTAGTCTTGGCAATAAGAAGCTTTTAAGCAGTTGTGCACTCTACAAATAAATGAAATAAATAAATAGAATCTGGCAGTACTAATCCTTAGTTGTACCACTAGGTGGTGCTGCACTTGGGCACAGAATTGGTTGCAGGTTGCAATCCAAGTGACTTTCTCAGGCACTCCCAGATTTTTACCAGAATGGTAAAGCAGCTTAGCATGTGGCCTCTATACCTATCAATTATTTGTTGTAGTCTTTTGTATTGCTAGGTCCCATTTATCTGGTCAATGTGGGTTTAGTCATTATTGGGCACTGATACTTGAACGTTCCCCATTGGTCGTAATGGTGGTGCCATCCAGGGGCTCCAGTGTTGCCTTCGTGGGCCACTGGATTTGTCTAGAGATGTCACTCTTCTGACGTTTCCCAGGAAAACTCTGATGTAATGATTCTCTGCCTCGTTGTCTGATCTATGGCACATGGCTGCATCTTGAACATGCAGCACAGGACTTCCATGTCCATCATTTATTTTAAAGTAAATGAATTGGTGCTTGAAGCGTGGTATGAAGCTGGCTTCACCGCGTTAGTTGCCCCTGGACCCTCCTTTGTCTGAGCTCAGTGTCCTGTCTGGCATGTGGATGGGGAGATTTTTACTTTGATGAGTGTAACAGGGGCCGTTGCTGGGCTGTTCCTTCGGCATACCAATCTTTGTGCTCAGTGTGTAAGGTGGGGTATTTTTACTTTGGTGTGTGTAATGTCACAGGCACCGTTGCTGGGCTGTTTTTTTGGCATACTACTTTTTGTGCTCAGTGTGCTGTGATCTTTAGTCTTTTGCAGTTGTATCACAGTTGTTTATGCTAGTTCCACCTGGCAGATTTGTTGTCACTGGTTATGAGCTGTGGAATGGCAGGTATAATCTATTGTGTTTACTGCCATACGATGGGAGTCAAGAGTATTTTATAAGGCGTCCACTTGGGTATAGCTGTAGGGTATTAAACTCCTGAATACTGAAATAACCCTCAAAACCATAGAAGAAATCTGCAAGAATCTGTTTGAAAATGATATACAACAATTTTTAGGCATTGCTTCAATCAAGGAAAACAATCAAAAGGCCAAGCAATTATGTCCTCAAAGCACTTACCTGTTTCCCCAGGCATGACTTTCCCTCATAAAGTTAAGGCTGTGATAATTAAGTGGAAGAAATGGTTTTGGAATCCAAGATTTAAAAGGAACACTGATGCTCACAGAATAAGGCAAACCCAGAGAAGAAGGGACGTGGAGGTGACAGTAACTTCCTGTGCCAATTTCGTATTATACTGGGATATAAATGTCACTGCTACAATGAATAATATTCCATTCATAAATGTGTCTAGCATATGCAGTTTTCTACATCTCAGTTTATAAACCAATAAATTAGATGTTCGCCATATTCCTTAAGTACCTCATAAAATGCATCCAACATTTTTATGCAAAGAAACTAATTAACCCATATCTCCCATACGTTTCATAGCAATTTTCTCAATGTTTCTTTAATAGTGAAAACGCATTGAATTTCTAAATGATGAGAAAACTAGATTTCAAATTAAAAACATATTTATATAAACGTAATACAGCTATAACGTGTTACATAACCAATGTGATTTTTTTTTAGATAACCTTATGTTAGGAACTGAAAATGTTTCTTTGTGCATTTGCGGTATTCAAAACAAAATCACTGAACATTTTTTTCTTTACGTTCCAGCATTGTTTTCGTTCTAGCAGAATGCTATATTTAAATCGTACTGCAAGACTGAATGGCTTGTACGACATGCAATTATATTTCGTTTTGATTCTAGAATTTAATGAGATTGTGAGATGATGTTGCTGAGATGCTCTTTGCTCTTGAAAGCTTGTTTTGTATATTTTTATGGCCTGCTCTCTTTTTATTGAAGAGTGGCCAACTATGTGGAGACGGTGTTCTCATTTTTAGCATTGTTCGCTATTTATTAATTTCCGTGTTGCTGGTGAGTTAAGCAGCCTGTGGTGCTAGAACAATTTCTAGACTGGGGTACTGCCATCATTGGCAGTAACCCCAGTAACAATAACAATTTTGAAAATCAAACCATTACACAAAGAGTAGCAAAAGATACATGCCCATTCAGCAGTAAAAAGGTGGGAGAGCAGTGTGTGTGTCCAGTGGGGCTTTTTGTAGCACAGTGTCCAAATATAAGAGTAAAGCATGATGTGGCATGGTACTGCCATTTGTAGAGAGCACATTTTCCATTCAAATGCCCCTTAAAACTGCCATGAAATGTGCATCAGGGATGCGATTTTATTTCTAAACGTATATGTAAGGTAGACATTGGACTTCTGCGCATATTTTTAATTTTTACTGCACAAAATTAAAGTGTCTTCCTTGATTTTGATCCCATTAAATTCTTTATCTCCATCACATGTCAAAATTGAAAAAAAGGAATGTGCATCATTTGCTCTTTCCTGGCTGCTGATACGTTTTTAAATACATGTAAAGTTCGTTAACGAGTTATTTAATGTTGTTGTTTGTTAGAAAACATATGGCGCTTCCTTTGCCGCTGAAAGATTGGCATTGGGTTCACATTACAAAATTCTGTAACTTTCAGATCAGTGAAAGAAAAAGTAAACACCAATCTCCTTGTTAATTATGTAGCAACTTGTCAGAAGACATTGCCTGCCACTTGACCTCTGTCTTTGATCTCACAGCAAATGCAACAAATGTAAAGGCCTGTTTATTGCTCATTCCCTTTCTGAATTCCTGCTAGATTATATTGGCGGTGCTTCAGAACCCCATCCAGTTGCAGAAACGGCCATGCAATGCCATAGGAACATGGCACGTGTATAATAAAGATGTGTGGCAGTTACGTTTGTCCCATGCTTAGGTAGCACCTGGCCTGTTGCCTCTGATGTGCAAGGCACTCGGTATCCCTATTAGTATGGAAGAGAAGTTGCTGCCGCATACTTCTTCCATGTGACATTGGCCTCCTTGTGTTCTTCCTGTGTCTCAAGATTTCAAGTTACAATCATGTCACAGGTCACACTGCAAACTTGTAAAAGATTTTCATTGCTCTTAAGAACCACTGTCACTTGCTAAAGGGTGGGCCAGAGTATTATCTAGGAATACTTGCCCTCGTGTGCACAAGTAGCCCCCAGCAAAAGTGAAATCCTTGAGATCAACTTCCCAGTATAAGGTGCATGTGCACATGCAGTCAGAGAATCTCCAGGAGTCCCCTTTCCAGGAGGATAGGCTGATTGAGCACTTCAACAAAGGTGGCCCTAAGAATTTCCATGGTGCGGGGGTCACATGTTGCTTGTTTCAGGGAGTCCTCTAGGATTCTCCCTGCAGCTTTGCAACCACAGTGTACCAGGAGGATCTCAAAGTGACCTCGCGAGAACTGTAGTGTGGGACAAGGCAGGCTACCACGTCTCAGAGCAGGCATTCCCCACTACCACCTTATTACATACTTCCTAGCCGTCTGAACCTATTAGAATCAGGCACACAAGAACCATCAATGCTTTTCTGATATGGTGGGTTTTGCATGGGGAGTTGGCAGGGGAGATTGTTCCATTTTGTTGGCGACATCTCTTGCTATGCCTCACTTTGTAGTTTTCAACTGGGAGGCAGACGCTTCGGTGAAGGAAGGCTCCATAACTAGCAAACCTAACTGGAACAGTGACTTCTATATAGCCACCAGAACATCTTATACATTATGTGCATATGGGATGGAGTATATGGCTTCCTTTCATCAAGTACGGTGGCGGAATATGTATACACTTACCACAAACAAAATACAAATAGTAGGTTAGTCTGACCCATAAATAGACAAAAAGAATGCATCCATACAGTCTCCTTGTAAAATTTGCCATGTATTTCCCATAATTTCAAAAGTGTGTACTCAATTACTAATCCCCACGGGTCTATTTCTAAATTGGTTTCTTCTTCTGTAAACACATATTTTTCCTTTTGTCTCCTGTCTAATTTTAATTTAGGATAACCCATTTTTTTTCTAAATTCATCTTTGTCTTTCTTCCAAACGTTATCCACAATGTATTCCTCTCTGTTTTTAATATGTGAAATATTTGTTCTCCTTCCCTCTAATGTCATAAATAATACTTTCTCTAAGGATCTAATTAAGGAAGCTACATTGTTTTTAAATGCCTTAACAGTGTGTACAGGCATGGATTGTCTAAAATAATACAAAGCTGTATCCATTTATTTTGCTTGTGGGTTTAGATTCATGCTCTTCTGTAATGGAACTTTTGAAAGAATCATGTCGTAATTTGAGTAATAATATTCAAAGTGTTCTCGCCTATAAACTACGCTAAGCAAAATACTACATGTGATTGTGTATGACAAAGTTATGTGATTGGTATGTCACCTCCTCTGCAGCTGATGAACGTAAGTATGTGCAGACATATCAGTCCTTCGTATCTAGTGCCTCTGTGTATTCTTGAACTA
Source organism: Lissotriton vulgaris (assembly GCF_964263255.1). Lineage (NCBI taxonomy): Eukaryota > Metazoa > Chordata > Amphibia > Caudata > Salamandridae > Lissotriton > Lissotriton vulgaris. The sequence continues at coordinate 502,124,705 of NC_141689.1, read as the reverse complement.
ACAGAGAGTAAACATTGGTTGAGTAATCTTCCATGTAGTTTGAAAATGAAGCCTTCAATTGTTCCTCATCTGTTGTGTGTTTAGATGTCATAGGAGTAAGTGTAGGCAGAATGTTTTCTTTCAGTGGTGTGAGATAAAACCCTATTAGTATTGTTATGATCACTAACACTGCTACTAAAAAGTGTAATACCCATAATGATCATGCATCTACTTCTTGTTAGGAAACACGTTTGCCTGTAGTCTGGGGGAACATACAGCGGCTATCTTGGCAGTAATCAGGGATACCAATTCCACTGTGGAACTCAAAATCAATACAGTCACCCAGGAGGGTGTGTTGCTGCGAGCCAACCATCAGAAATTGGCAGAGAGATTAGACGCTGGGGAAAGCACCATCACACAAATCACAACAACACTGGGGAAGGCTCAAACCTATCTAGATAAGTTGGAAGCAGAAAAAGCCATCAAGGCGGCAAACCTGGATGACCATAAGGGTTGCTCCCGCTGATACAACGTTTGCCTGGTGGGGTGGTCCCGGAACGGACAGAGGGCCCATTGACTGAGTTATATGTTGAGGACTGGTTGGGCACATGTTTACTGCAGAGAGAGCGCACAGGGTGCTGGGAAGACCCCCGGGAGCCCATCCGTGGGCCATTGTGGCATGGATCCTGAACTTCCGAGATCGGGACCGCATCCTGCAAGTGGTCAATGTCCATGGGCCTTGGCAGTTAGATGGCGGATCAGACAACATCTACCCGGATTACACGACCAAGGACCAGACGGAGTCTTATCTTGAAGTTCAGAAACAGCTGAGGTCCCTGGGTCTTAAATTTGCACTGTTGTTTCCTGGCAAGCTCCGCACCACAAACACAGAGAGCTCCCATTTCTTCAGATCAGCAGCTGAAGTTTTGGGACCGGCTGGATGCAAAAGGATACTGAGTGCAAGGTTGCCCAGAGTCCAGCGACAAGGGGGATGAATGAAACAGAGGCAGAGATGGGGAAGGTGCCAGATGCTGCCCCCACTAAGACCCAAACTGAGACAGACAAGGTGAGGCTAGTGCCAGAAATCCAGGGGTGCCGAACTTACTCGGTGGACAACCGGTGGTCATCTTAGGAGGTGGACAAGGATGCTGATAAGGACACCACGGACAGGGAGTCCTCTACCATTATGTGAGAATTTGAAGAGGGAGGCTTTCCATGGTGACCCCCATCATGGCTGACTTGATTGTGTGATTGGCTGTTTACTAGAGCGGACGGCAGCATACTGATTGCCAATTGATCTCAGTTCTGTATTACTTACACAGGACTGTTCTGCAACTACTTGGGGGATAGATACTGGCCCCTCAAGCACAGGGTAGAGGGGGTAGGTTGGAGCTCACCATGAGAGGATGCATGCAGTGGGGTGATTTTTTGTTTGCATGAGGGTCCTCTCATGGAAAGTTAATGGTCTGGAAAGTAGTATCAAGATAGGTGTGGTAACAAAATTCTTATCCACACATAGCATTATTGCAGGAAACACACCTAGCTGGGAATAGATATGGGTTCTTTAATAGAGGGTCTATTCGAGTGGTCGCACATGCAGGATTTACGAGGGGCACCATGGCAGTTGCCATTTGGCTTTGCAGGTCGGTCCCGTTCCAGGCGGTGAAGACGTTGGCCTCTCAGGATGGGTGTAGGGCAGCGGTCTTTGGAACTTTCAATGGACTACCCCTCATAGTGGTCTCCTGGCATCTTTCACCCAGCCCACAAAAAGATAGCCAAACACATATAGGGGAATGGCAGGTAACTGCGCCAGATAACCTCATGATCCTTGGGGTACCTTAACTTTACTGAGAGTGGGGACACGGACAGAGTGACGCAGTCCTGAGTACCTAGTCAAAAATCTTTATTTAGATATAAAACAAATATCTTTAAAAGAGAATTTCAGGTTCACATTATTCATAACAATAAAACGGTACAAACAATCAATTGTTAAAACTGCTCCCTTGAGCTGCGAGTCCATACATAAAACAACCCCATGCACGTAAACTACTATTTAAACCATTGTTAGCATTGTTTGGGGTTATTTAAAATACATTGATTAATTTAAAACAGGTAAGGGTAAAGCTGTGGCAGGCTGTTTTTGTTTAAAATGAAGATAAGCGTGCTGGATCAGATTTGTCAGTCTTATGTTTAAATCTGTATTATCTTGGCTTAGTGCTGCAATAATGGCTTGCCTACAGGTCAGAACACCCCGCCGATTCCATTCCCCCCTTAGCTTAACCCTGAGTACCGCCAAAGGTGGATAAATGTCTGGTGACATTTCCGGGGTCTATTGATTTAGCGACCTTGCGACGTGAGCAGGACCCAGACCAAAGATAGTTCCCCTAGGCGGCTAATGCCCTAAAGTACCTTTTCAGACTAGATTATCTGTTAGCCCTGGGCCACATCCTGGTTGATGGGGGGAAACACGATATCTGCTGCGGAAATCTCTGTTGACTCCCCAATGATGGTGACGTGTCAGGAGCCAGGCGGGACATGGAAAGGGCGATGGAAGTAAAATCAGGGGGAGCTCATGGACTGGGGCACTAAAACACAGTTGGTAACGGAGAGTACTAGGTATTTTGATGAAAAGAAGGGTACAGTGTCCTCTGGTGTGGTACTATGGTAGGCCTACAAGATGGTGATACGGGGACATCTGATTTACCATACCGATGACAAGAGCGAGAGGGAGAGAGAATGTGTGGCCGTAGAGAATAAATTAGTTGAGTCAGAGGCTGCGCTCATTGCAGGCCCAACGCCAGATCTAGCGGCTGAGATCGAGAAGACCCAAGAGGAATACCGGGTGTTGGCACATCAGGGGGCCAGAACCCATTTTGGGGCAAAGCAGGAGACAAGGCGGAAAGGTATTGCCCTGGCTTGCGAGTCGAGACGAGGGGCAGCGGTGGATAAGGAATCTAAAGGATAGTGATGGAACTCTGATGGAGACGCCGGAGGCTATTGCTCGGGTGCTGGCTTCGCACTTGAGCAAGTTGTATAGCTCCTATGCGCCTGATGATGGGATGGGTCTGTCGGGCTTTGTGCAAGATGTCCAAATGCCCACACTAGCTGAGGAGCACTGTGAAGCCACGATTCAGAGATTGTGGATACCCTCACCTACCTGAAAAACGGTTGGGTTCCAGGCCCGAACTGCTTCCCAACTGACTTCTTCAAGTTCATTTGGGTGAAGATGGTGCCCCACTTTAGGGAACTCTATAGGTGTTCCAGATGAGAGGGGGAGCTACCGGAAGACCTGTGTTGGGCATTGATTATCCCAATTTACAAGTAGAGGAAGCCAAGGAGGAATGTGTCTCCTTTCGCCCGATATCCCTGATCAATGTAGAGACAAAAATCGCTGATGGTCCTTGCAAACTGTATGCTGAGAATAGTGGAAACCCTGGTGAAGACAGAGCAGTCAGGCTTTTTGCCACACAGGGCAATGACACAATCTAGGATGGATATTTGATTGATATTTGGAACAATTCAGGAGCTTGTGATAATATTGTGATCAGACGCAGAGAAAGCGTTTGCCTCCCTATAATGGTGGTAACTGTGGGCAGTATTGGAGAAGATGGGATTCGGTGGCTCATTTTTTGGGATGGGTAAAATTACTCTACTGAAACCCCGTTGCCTGTAGTGAGGGTGAATGGTGTGCTATAAAGATATGAGAATCAGGAGAGGCACAAGGCGAGAATGCCTGCTTTCCCCACTATTGTTTTGGTGGCCCTTGAGACGCTGGCGAGCTGGATCCAGAAATATACCCAGATGAAGACTTTGGATTGGGACCCAGGATGGGAGGATATGGCATCCCTCTATGCGGATGATATTCTATTGTTTCTGGCAGAACCCAACCGGTCATTGCAGCACGTATTCAAGATATTTTAGGTCTATGGGGATTACACTGGGCATCGCATCAACTGGGCAAAATCAATAGCATATCTACTAATGGAGTGGTGTCCTCTGACAGGAGCCTTATGGGTCCTGTGGAAATCTGAGGGTTTCAAGTACTTGGGTGTTAATTAACCCTGGGCGAAGCACTACGCTACGCTCGCAGAGTTTGCGAAGTTTGCGCAACTTCGCACTACGCGAGCTGCACATAGCACAGTGCGAACACGCGTAGTGCAGCGTAGCGTAGTGCATCGCTCATTTTTTGCTTGTTCGCGGGCCTGAACGTCATGTTCGCGACCGCGAGCAAGCAAAATGACATCCCGCCGAGATTCTCAACGCGGGAAGGTAAGGTTTCTCATTGTGAGTGGTTGCGCATGCTCGCGTCTGCTCTCAATGAGAAACTACCAGTTCGCGTTGAGAAAGCTGCTGCTCGAGTAATAATCTACTCGAGCGGCAGAAAACTACAGCTCGCACTGTGCAAGATGCCGTTTTCAATGATTGCACAGTGCCGGATGCTTGTCCGCACTGCGCAATTATTGAAAACACATCTTGCACAGTGCGAACATGCTACTACGCAGCTCGCGTAGTGCTACGTGAAGTTCGCGTAGTGCGAAGTGCACTTCGTGTAGCTTCGCGTAGCGCTACTTCGCGAACTACGCCCACCCTTAGTATTAATGTTACATATGACCAGGAGTGATTCTTCCTATATAACCTGGGGAGGATTCTAGAGACCAAGAAGTGGGCCGCTGGTGCAGTCTCCTGCAGACCTTGCTAGGTAGGGCAGTTTTGTTTAAAATTATTTACCTCCCCAAGTTTCTGTAAGTCCTCTAGAATACACTCTATACACCTTATGCAATGCCAGACAGAGTTTTCAGGCAGGTAAACAATGTCACAAGAACGCTGCTTTGGAATGAGGGGGCCCCCGGTGTAGCACTAACAACATTGACCACAAAGGATTGGGACGGGCATTGTCTTGCCAAATCTCAGACTGTATTATTGGGCGGCACACCTGGTAGTGGTGATGACTGGGTCTTCTCCCATCAGACAGAGCCCTCTCTTTTGACAGATAGGAGGGCGATGGACCAAGTGGGATACCTGCGCTATCTGTATGGGGGAAGACGTACAGAGGGCGTCCAACACTGACGACATTGGTCCTTGATATTTGGCAGAGGGTCGAGAGGCTCATGGGCTGGAAGGGCCAGGTCAAGCTGGTGACTCCACTATGGGAGGAGGGGGCACTGTAATGGTTCAGGAATATTGAAGGCTGCTAGAAGTGGGATGTGCTGGGTATCTTGGTAGTGAGAGACATCTGGAGGGATGGTACCTTTCAGGAATTGCTGGCCAAATATGAGATGTTGGGTAGTCAATATCTCAGATACTTACAGATGCAACATATCCTTAATGGCTACGGTTCCCTGATCAAAGATCTGCCACAGTAATACCCACTACAATGCAAGGTACTCTTGTCCCCCCACACACACATGCCATCTCTTTAGTGTATACCACCCTGTTGGCTCATAGCTTCCTTTATTAGACTCCCCCTTAGGGATTGCTGGGAACTAGACCTGAGAGCACTTGAGGACGATGCCCTAGGTGAGGCCTTCTGATACTCACAGGAGATGGCACTCAGGGACAGTTTTCACCTGGTCCAGATGAAGCTCTTAGACAGGGTGTATTTTACAAGGGAATGCCTACACAGATTGGGAAGATGAGACTCTGACCTCTGCCAGAGAGATTATGGTCAAAGAGGCAGAATATACTTTGCGAATGCCCACTAATACAGAAGTATTGAAAGCAAGTGGAGTCGCAACTAATGGAGGCGGTGAAGATACACATAGAGCTTAAGTCTCAGCTGGTGGCGTTGGGTATCTGGGGGAACAAGCCTTGGAGAGGTATCCTTAGCTCTTCAGTAACCTGGCCCTGGCGGTGGTGAGGAGAGACACAGCCAGGCGCTGGGGAAATGGGAATAGAATCTCAGTTGGTGTATGCAGGCAGAGGAGTAGGTATATAGATCTCGGGGATGCCCCAGCAAGTTTGAAAGAAGTTTGCACCCTTGGCAGAAAGAGGAGAAAGTGACTGAGGGGTAATGCCCTGTAGTGGTAGGACCTCGGGATTCCAGTGGTGTGGGTGGCTTGGGTGTGGTGACTGGCTCGCATGTCTGAGTCGTCAGGGGGAACTGTGTCACTGAAGGGAAGTCACCACTTTTCTGAAAGTTGGCAATGGTGGATGGGGGAATGGTAAGGAACCTAGGTGCTATACATGATACTTGTAATGATGCTGTTTGTCAGGATTAAGGGGCCGGTGGGTACTTTGAGGGAGGGAAGTTGAGTGTATGTTTCAACTTGGTGCCAGTTTGGCGGAATGCTAGCCCTGTGCCTTCCAAATACTTCTGTTGTACTGTATGTACCCTGCTGATAAATGCCAATAAACAGAGTTTTTAAAAACCTGCTTGAAGCAACCACTCATAGTAATCATGCACTGATTCCTTTGACTCTTGTGAGGTTAGTTTTATCTTTACCCAATCAATGTCTTTTGGAGGCACTTTGCCTTTCAGAAACGTAATCACCTGGGCATATTTATTCATTACCACAGGAGATGGTGCATTAGTGCAGGCATCTCTTGATGGTTCTGCACGCAACAATTGTACAGCAATTTTACACTCGACCTACAAATCACTCTGCACTACAACATAAAAAAACATATTCAAATCAATCCCAGCACTTTTGACATTTTTACAAATCTGCCAGCTTGTGTATAGCACTGTACAGGCTCCACTCTCAGTTTTGGAAAAATATTTGTAAATGCTGCAAAATCACCTCTGCTCCAAGGTACATGAACATACCCTCCACTTGCTATTTCTTGGAAAAAAACTGGGCTTCTCCTTCATCTAGGGAACCAGATGATGGCTTATTATTTGCTTCAATGCCTCTAATTGTTTCTTTTTCTTCTCATGCTTCTTTCCCCATTTGCGCTCTTATTTCTTAAAATCACTCCATTTGCGAATGCATTCTACTAATTCAGTAATGTGTAATCGCATTCCTTAAGAATGAACTGTCTCAATGGCTTCATCATCCAATTGTACCCTGAAACTTTTCAGCAATGGGCCAATTTTTAAAAAATCGACTTCATGTTTTAGAGCGAATTCAGTTACTTAATCATGAGTACCACTGCATGCCTAGTAATTTCTTTGCTCACATATATACGCTCTTTTCACTGGTACTGATTCATATGCTCAAGATCTAAACATCATCTGATTATTTCTTCTAGCTCTATTTTTGACCTTGGGACATTTAGTGGTCTTTCCTTCTCTGTCTCTATAGCAGTAGGAACGTGATTTTCTGTGTTTCCTGCCTTTTTATTCTCTGCCATTTCTTCAAACCATGGAGGAAAAATTCCATCTTCAAATAGGTTACTCTCACCCTGTGTTATTGATGCTGTAAAGACAATACTCCTCCCTTCCCTCAATGACTGAACAGTCACTGTTAGTGTACAAGAAACAATTTAGGATTTCTCCAATGTCGAGATAAACCCTGTCACAGGTGCCCCTTCAACAGTTCTGTAAACTACTGCATCTGGAACAATATGAATCGGAGCAGTTGTGTGAATCTCCAAAGACTATGCTGTTATGACCCTATCAAGAGGTGCTGCTACTGTTACAATAGAAGCAGTAACACCTGAAGGTATCACTGTAGGAATATGCTCAACACGGGCAGGCACAATATTAGATATAACAGGTTGTCAAATATGCTGTTTCATCTATAATGGTCTTTCGATCTGAATCAAACTAGGGTCAACAGGGGCTAGAGCCACTGTCACATTAGATGTCAAAGCACCCTTTTGTTTGTTATAGGGCCCCATAAGGTGGTGGGCGTGCAGCTAGCAATACATACAAAATGTTATCCCCTGAATCACTATCAGTATCTGATTTCTTTCCATCTTTTTCATCTTCATTCCCCTGTGCTTTATTCTTTTTCAACTTCTCAGGTTTTTCAGTAATGATGGCTGGGTACAGTCTACTCCCCTCGATTATGGCTTAACTCCATCAATTTTGTTCCTCATCCCATCTAGCATCTGCATAATTTCACACGGCTCTTTTTGGTTTATTTCTGTATTTCTCTCTCTCCTTAACATGCTGTTTTCTCCTAAATATTTATTGCTTCGTACTGTGTGGGTGTTAGACCTGTCAGCCTTAGGGTGATCTCCCCTACATTTTTGCCCTTTTTGCCTCCCATTTTTACTTTACCTTTTGTTGGACTTAGGACTCTGGGCGCCTCACCATTGCTAAACAGTGCTGGGGTGCAGGTGCTCTCCCCTAAAACCTTGTGAGGCTGGCATATCTGCCACAAGCCACTGCTACCACAGTAAGGCTAATCCTCCATAGACTAATATTGGAACCTCCCCTTATGGGATAACTTCTGACAGGGACCTAATAAGTCTGTCATGTTGGGTCTTGTTGGACTCGGGGCTGGGAACCCTTTCCAATGATATATCGGGTTTGGGCACTACTACGCTAGGGATCCCACTTTTATAAAGTGGACCTTTTCCTGCCTAAACTTAGATTAGGCTCTGCAGACTCCCCCCTCCCCTCTGCATACTGATAGCCTGCCTGGGTTGGGAGGTGGGAGTGGTGATTCACACCTTCATCCCTGGGATGAGCTGTGATGGGCTGCCCACTGTAGCCTTAATGGCCTGTCTCTCGTCACTGTGACAGGGAGGTCAGGGAAGGCAGGGAACATACCAGAACTCCCTGGACTCTTCCAGAAGCCCCTGCCCCCAGACCCTTCCAGAGACTTCCACCACTTTCTAGCCCTAAGACTGAAAGATATATAAGGGAGGGTACTGGCCTCACTTCTTGTTACACTGCTGGACCTGGAAGAATCCCTGCTGGAGTGAGGACTGCTGCGCAAGAGGATTGCCACTGGGAAGGAGGCTGACTGCTCCAAGGAACTGCTGCCCCACAACCTGCTGAGCTGCCCTAATGTCTGCTGATCCTGCCCTGCAAGAGGAGACTGAAGAAAACACCACCAGAGTGTCTCCACCATATTCATAAGGACTGCCTTATCTTTGGGACTGCACCCCCTTTTTAATTTGAAGAAAACTACCTTTCTGTGGACAACATCATTTTAAGGACTGCCTGTTGGGGAAAGCAACTCTTATAAGGACTTGTCACTGCACCTCTGTGTTTGCCATCAACCCCACTGGCCCTGGGACCTTCAAAAACTGCCTCTGCTGCCCAGGGAGGTGTGGAATCCTTTTATCTAGCACCCCCAAAGTCACCGCCGCTGCCCGGGACCGAACTGTGCCACTTAGCGCTGTGAAGGGATTTGAAGTGCTGTGATACTACAAATCGCCACCAGCTCCCGGGTCCCCTGGGGCACTGTGAAGCACTGTGGAAGTGAAGCACTGTGCCCCCTGACATCATCGACGCGGGCCAGAGGCGAGCCGCTACTGAAACTACCCCAGAGTTCACTGCAATCACCCGGGACTTAGCTGGGCTGGAAAGCGCTGGGAGGAGAGAAGCGCTACATGCCAGAATCACCGCCGACGGCCCATACTGAGTGCAAGATCTGAATTTGCCCCCGTGGTGTGGGGCGTGGTGGCTGCACTGGACGGGACCCCGATTTAGGGGTAGAGAAGCACTGGCCCTATAATCTTCGCCGCCGATGCCAGATTCACAACACAGGGAACTTTCCCGTGATCACCGCACCCAGGCTCGGGAACTCCGTCCCTGCACCGCTGACGTCAGGGCCGGGAGCCGCGCTGGGATTGGCTCCTCAACAACTGGTGTGGTGTCCTTTTGTGAGTGTTTCTTATTGCGTCACTGCTGCTGCGTGTTGCACAAATACTTTACACATTGCCTCTGAAGTTACGCCTTTGCTGCTCTGCGCCAAGCTACCAGGTTGGAAGCGGTGGTCCCTACTTGGACTAGGGTGCATACCTCTGCCAACTAGAGACCCCGGTTCTAACATTGGTGATCGAGCGGTGGGATAGGGCTTGTGCTTGTGTAACACCACGCAGCGACGCAGTGTACACCACAACCCTACACCTAACTCTACTGAATTTTTGTCTACCCTCTCCAATTGGCATTTTTAATTTTTGTCTAAATTCTCCCTGACTGGTTGCTCTTTTTTAAAAGTCCTTTTGCCTAAAGTCCCATTCGATTTTTTCTACAAACATCTGAGGCCCTACCTAGCAAGATGGAATTCGAGCTGGCCAATCTGGAAGTTTACACAGTGGCGCAACTCAAGGAATTCTGCGAGGAGAAAGGGGTGCCCTTCAAGTGAAGCGCCAAGAAGGCAGAGCTTCAGAAAGCCTTGAGAGCATGGGTAACAGCCCACCCAGAAGGAGATGGGGACGGGCAAGGACCGGAGAACGACACCACAGGAAATCTTGATCTACTGCACTTGGCGGGAAATGGTAATTTGTTACCAGGTACAAGGGTACCTTCCAGGGCAGGCAGTAGTGTGTCAGTGAAGAGCCTGTCCTCAGAGGATCTGGAGGACAGGAGGGAGGAGAGACAGCTCAGGTTGGAGCTTGCCAAGCTGGAGAGAGAGCAGGAAAGAGAAAGGTGGGCCATGGAGCAGGATCGCGAGAACAAGCGACTGGCTATGCGGGAAAAAGAACTTGCCCATGAGCTCAGCCTAAAGGAACTGGAAATCCGGGCCCTAGAAGTAGGGGCCAACAGCAACAAGAATGATGGCAGCGTACCTATGGAAGCTTCACGTGAGTCCAGGGTCTTTATGCCTAAAGATGTGATGGCCAGTTTTAAGGTGGGAGATAATATTGATAAGTGGTTAGCCGCCTATGAGGTGTCTTTAAGAGCCCATGGGGTCCCAGAGAGTTATTGGGGGGGTGGTTTGTATAAGTACCTACCTCCAGATGTTAGGGACACCCTCCTTTACCTAGAAAAGGAAGACCAGACTAACTACTCTGTCATGAAAGCCGCATTGCTTAAGAGGTTCGGTCTTACCCCTGAGAGGTATAGGCAGAGGTTTAGGAATAGCCACAAACTTCCAACACAGAACTGGGTAGACTTCCTGGACTACGCTAGTAAAGCTTTAGAGGGCTGGGTACGGGGCAGCAATGTGCATGACTATGAAGGGTTGTATGACTTGTTTTTAAGAGAGCACCTTCTAGAGAAATGTTTTCCAGAGCTGCGCCAACACCTGGTTGACCGCAAGTTGACCAATCCTAGGAAGCTTGCGGAGGAGGCGGACACCTGGGTCAGTACCAGGGTGTCCAACAAGGGTTCTGGGGGGGACTCCCAAAGGGGTGGTCAGGGTTCCCACCAGAAGAAAGAGGGGGGAGACAAAAAGAAAGAGTTCTCCAAAGGCCCCCAAAATAATAGACAAGGGAAAGGGTCTGGGTCCCAGCCCCAATCTGGCCACCAGAAGCCCGCTTATCCTGACAAAGGTCAGCAGCCCAGAATTGTCCGGTGCTATGAGTGTGGTGAACTTGGACACTACAAGGGGGATCCCAAGTGTCGCAAGAGAGCACCACAGGCCACTGGAGGTAAAAACCCTGGGGTGGCTAGTGTAGCACTTGGGGAGGAGCTGTCCCTAGATGATGGGAGTGAGGGGGCAGGGCTTGTCCTAGTGTCCCTGGGAGACAGTGAAATAGTTCCTAAGATCCATGTGCCCTCAAATACTACCAAGTATAGGCAGTGGATCACCATCAATGGTCGGGGGTAGAGGCCCTGAGGGACACAGGTGCCAGCATGACTATGGTAAGGAGTCAGCTGGTGTCCCCTGAGCAAATAATTCCCGATGCGTTCCACCCAGTTGTGATGGCTGACAACAGGGGGGGTCATTATCCCATAGCACAGGTTCCGTTTGAGTGGGGAGGGGTTTCAGGTCTTTTAAGAGTTGCTGTGAGCCCTGCCATGCCAGTGGACTGTCTGTTAGGGAATGACCTAGAGCATACTGCCTGGAAGGAGGTAGAGCTCAAAGCGCATGTGGAGATGCTGGGGTTACCGGAGTGGATTTGTGCTACCACACAGTCTATGGCTGCCCGGAAAGGGAGTCAGCCAGGCCTGGAGCCTGGAAAAATGGCCCAGCCAGCTGCTAAGAAGGGAGGAGCCCGAGGGCGTGGGAAGCCCGCCCCGGGACAGTCACCCCGTGAGATGAGTGGGGCACCGGAGGAGGTCGCACCGGAGTCCACGGAGGGGGACATTGCTCCCTTGGGGGACCTACCTACCCCTGCAGGGTGGCAGGTGGAAGGAGGGCCCACCAGGGAGGAGTTTTGCCGGGCACAGAAGGAGTGTCCTACCCTTGAGGGCATGAGGCGACAGGCCGAGGCCCAAGCAGCAGGCAATGCTTCCGCGAAGTATTATATTTTCTGGGAGGATGGGCTCCTTTACAGTGAGCCCAAGGCTCCTGTGCATGGGTCATCAAGGGCCTTAGTGGTCCCTCAGTGCTACAGGGCCTTTCTTTTGGAATTGGCTCATGAGATCCCATTGGCAGGACACTTGGGCCAAGACAAGACCTTTGCTAGGCTTGTCCCACATTTTTATTGGACGCAAATGAGGATCTCCTCAGATACATTCTGCAGGACCTGTCTGACCTGCCAAGCTAGTGGGAAAACAGGGGCTAAGCTGAAGGCTCCCCTGGAACCACTACCTGTCGTTAGCACCCCCTTTGAGAGGGTGGGCATCGACATTGTTGGGCCTATGGATCCACCGACTTCTTCTGGTCACAGGTTTATCCTGGTTCTGCTGGACCATGCCACCCGGTACCCAGAGGCTATTCCTCTGAGAACCATCACTGCACCTGCAGTGGCACGGGCCCTGATGGGGATTTTTACCAGAGTGGGTTTCCCCAAAGAGGTGGTGTCCGACAGGGGTACCAATTTTATGTCTGTCTACATGCAAGCCATGTGGAAGGAGTGTGGGGTTACTTATAAGTTCTCCACCCCTTACCACCCACAGACCAATGGTCTCGTGGAGAGATTTAACAAGACCCTAAAGGGCATGATCAGGAGTCTGCCTGAGGGCCTGAGGAAAAAGTGGGACATCCTCTTGCCCTGTTTGTTGTTTTCCTACAGGGAGGTACCGCAAAAGGGAGTGGGCTTCAGCCCCTTTTTTAGATTTTGTACGGTCACCCTGTTAGGGGACCTCTCAGTTTAGTAAAGGATGGGTGGGAGAAGACTACAAGGAGGCTTCCCCAAGATGTAGTGAGCTACATGCTGGCCTTCCGCAGCCAAATGGCTAAGTTGTGGAAGCAAGCTTCTGACAACTTAGAGGCCAGCCAGGCGGTAATGAAGGAATGGTACGACCAGAATTCTCACCCTGTGGAGCTACCACCTGGACAGAAGGAGTGGGTCATGGAGCCTGGAGAGCTTAGTGCCCTCCAGGATCGCTGGACAGGCCCTTATGAGATATTGGAGAAAAAGGGCAAGGCCACTTACCTAGTGGACCTTAAGACCCCCAAGCAGCCCCACAGGGTGCTACACGCCAACCGCCTCAAACCCCACCATGAGAGGTCTGAGCTCACCTTACTGATGGTAACTGATGGGGCTGAGGAAGAGGAAAGTGAACCTCTCCCGGACCTTTTTGTGGCTAAAGAGAAGGATGGGTCAGTGGAGGGAGTGGTTCTCTCCCCATCCTTGACTCCTGAGCAACAGAGGGACTGTCGCCAGGTCCTGGGGCAGTTCGCCTCAGTGTTTTCCCTTATCCCTGGGATTACCCACCTGTGTACCCATGACGTGGACACAGGAGACAGCCCCCCTGTCAAGTCCAAGTCTTACAGGCTGTCAGATAAGTTGAAGGCCAGCATCCAGAGTGACGTCACTAAGATGCTGGAGTTGGGGGTGATAGAGCCCTCCAGCAGCCCTTGGTCCAGTCCGGTGGTTCTGGTACCAAAAGCTGCCCCACCGGGCACCACACCAGAACTTAGGTTCTGTGTGGATTACAGGGGACTGAATTCTGTGACCAAGACTGACGCTCATCCTATCCCGAGGCCGGACGAGCTCATTGACCGGCTGGGGGCTGCCCGATACCTGAGTACCTTTGACCTCACGTCAGGGTACTGGCAGATCGCCCTAACAGATGGAGCTAAAGAGAGGTCCGCCTTTTCCACCCCAGAGGACCACTACCAGTTTAGAGTGATGCCCTTTGGACTGAAAAACGCTCCTGCCACCTTCCAGCGGCTGGTGAACCGGGTCCTCTCCGGTTTAGAGGCCTTCTCTTGCTGCCTACCTGGACGACATAGCTGTCTTCAGTAGCAGCTGGGAGGACCATTTGTGCCACCTCCAGGAAGTGCTTCAGGCTCTGCAGCAGGCAGGCCTGACTATCAAAGCTAGAAAATGCCAGATAGGGCAGGGGTCGGTCGTCTACCTAGGACACTTGGTGGGCGGGGGCAAGGTGCAGCCCCTACAGGCCAAGATAGAGACCATCCTGGCCTGGGAGCCTCCCAAAACACAGACTGAGGTCAGGGCATTCCTGGGCCTCACAGGATACTACCGCAGATTTGTCAAGGGTTATGGCACTATTGTGGCCCCATTGACTGAGCTAACCTCTAAGAAACAACCTAGAAAAGTGATCTGGACAGAGGCTTGCCAAAAAGCCTTTGACTCTCTAAAGCAGGCCATGTGCACCGCTCCTGTGCTCAGGGCCCCTGACTTCTCTAAAGAGTTCATTGTCCAAAAGGACGCCTCAGAGCATGGCATAGGGGCAGTACTTTCACAACTCAATGAGGAGGGACGGGACCAACCAGTAGCTTTCATCTCCAGGAGGCTGCTCCCCCGAGAACAGCGGTGGAGCGCGATAGAGAGAGAAGCCTTTGCAGTAGTCTGGGCTGTAAAGAAGCTGAGGCCATATTTGTTTGGCTCCCACTTCCTGATTCAGACTGACCACCGGCCCCTCCGGTGGCTCATGCAAATGAGGGGCGAGAATCCCAAATTGTTGAGGTGGTCCATTTCCCTACAGGGGATGGACTTCAGGTTTGGAACACAGACCCGGAGTAGACCACGCCAATGCTGACGGTCTCTCTCGGTTTTTCCGCCTTAGTGATGAGAACTCCCTGGAGGTTGGGTAGTTCTCCCCACTTTCAGCTGGGGGGGACACGTGTTAGACCTGTCAGCCTTAGGGTGGTCTCCCCTACATTTTTGCCCTTTTTGCCTCCCATTTTTACCTTACCTTTTGTTGGACTTAGGACTCTGGGCGCCTCACCACTGCTAAACAGTGCTGGGGTGCAGGTGCTCTCCCCTAAAACCTTGAGAGGCTGGCATATCTGCCACAAGCCACTGCTACCGCAGTCAGGCTAATCCTCCATAGGCTAATATTGGGAACCTGCCCTTATGGGATAACTTCTGACAGGGACCTAATAAGTCTGTCATGTTGGGTCTTGTTCGACTCGGGGTGAGAAACCCTTTCCAATGATATATGGGGTTTGGGCACTACTACGCTAGGGATCCCACTTTTATAAAGTGGACCTTTTCCTGCCTACACTTAGATTAGGCTCTGCAGACTCCCCCCTCCCCTCTGCATACTGATAGCCTGCCTGGGTTGGGAGGTGGGAGTGGTGATTCACACCTTCATCCCTGGGATGAGCTGTGATGGGCTGCCCACTGTAGCCTTAACGGCCTGTCTCTCGTCACTGTGACAGGGAGGTCAGGGAAGGCAGGGAACATACCAGAACTCCCTGGACTCTTCCAGAAGCCCCTGCCCCCAGGCCCTTCCAGAGACTTCCACCACTTTCTAGCCCTTAGACTGAAAGATATATAAGGGAGGGTACTGGCCTCACTTCTTGTTACACTGCTGGACCTGGAAGAATCCCTGCTGGAGTGAGGACTGCTGCGCAAGAGGATTGCCACTGGGAAGGAGGCTGACTGCTCCAAGGAACTGCTGCCCCACAACCTGCTGAGCTGCCCTACTGTCTGCTGATCCTGCCCTGCAAGAGGAGACTGAAGAAAACACCACCAGAGTGTCTCCACCATATTCATAAGGACTGCCTTATCTTTGGGACTGCACCCCCTTTTTAATTTGAAGAAAACTACCTTTCTGTGGACAACATCATTTTAAGGACTGCCTGTTGAGGAAAGCAACTCTTATAAGGACTTGTCACTGCACCTCTGTGTTTGCCATCAACCCCACTGGCCCTGGGACCTTTAAAAACTGCCTCTGCCGCCCAGGGAGGTGTGGAATCTTTTTATCTAGCACCCCCAAAGTCATCGCCGCTGCCCGGGACCGAACTGTGCCACTTAGCGCTGTGAAGGGATTTGAAGCGCTGTGATACTACAAATCGCCACCAGCTCCCGGGTCCCCTGGGGCACTGTGAAGCGCTGTGGAAGTGAAGCACTGTGCCCCCTGACATCATCGATGCGAGCGCTACTGAAACTACCTCAGAGTTCACTGCAATCACCCGGGACTTAGCTGGGCTGGAAAGCGCTGGGAGGAGAGAAGCGCTACATGCCAGAATCACCACCGCCAGCCGATACTGAGCGCAAGATCTGAATTTGCCCCCGTGGTGCGGGCGTGGTGGCTGCACTGGACGGGACCCCGATTTAGGGGTAGAGAAGCACTGGCCCTATAATCTTCGCCGCCGACGCCAGATTCACAACACAGGGAACTTTCCCGTGATCACCTCCTCCAGGCCCGGGAACTCCGTCCCTGCACCGCTGACGTCAGGGCCGGGAGCCGCGCTGGGATTGGCTCCAAGGCGGGAGTGTCGTCTAGCAACTGGGGACGCTCCTCTTAGGCCGTGGTAGACGGAGCTGGGAACGGGAGGGGCTGTCTCGCTCCTCCCCGGTGCTGCGCTGGTGGAGACAGAGGACCGGGGTGCGACGAAGCCTCGTAGCGGACGGCGGACTCCACGAACCGGACGCTATCCCCAGGTAATGGCCAGCATTGCACAGTGAACTGCCGTGGGGGCATAGAGAGACTCGGGGGCGATTACAAGACTGCAGGGGCTGGCTAGGGGAACCCCGGGAGAAAGTGAGTAAAAGCGGACTGCTGGGGACTGTGATTACAAGACTGTGGGCAGAAAGCGGGTGGGGCACGGAGGCAGTTGTGGGCCCCGCTTTGAGTGCTCATTACGGCCTGTGTCTGATACTCCCCCACGCCGAAGGATAACATTACCGTATTGTCCCTAGTGGGACCCAGGTGGATTTCAGCTCGGTGAGTCTTCAATGCAAAGAACTGTTCCACCACAGTGACACAAACTACTGTATTAGAGGGACTGTTCTACATCCCCAAAGACATTTCCACTGACCCCTTTTTGATCATATATATACCTGTGGAGCCTTATTACTTCCTTGTTATCTTGCGCCATTTTTAGATAGGGATAACGTTACCTCTCCTATATGCAACCAGCTTCACCTTTATTATTGATCTTGCCTGCAACTGCATTTATTTGATGATTGATCTTGCCTGAAGCTTTTATAAAGATATTTTATATTTTTCTCAACAACTGGTGTGGTGTCCTTTTGTGAGTGTTTCTTATTGCGTCACTGCTGCTGCGTGTTGCACAAATACTTTACACATTGCCTCTGAAGTTACGCCTTTGCTGCTCTGCGCCAAGCTACCAGGTCGGAATCGGTGGTCCCTACTTGGACTAGGGTGCATACCCCTGCCAACTAAAGACCCCGGTTCTAACAGTGGGTCTAGGTGGTGGTTTAATCTCTAATAGCTTTTCTCTCAACATTTTACTGATTCTCAATTCAAATGTATCATATGTTGCAAAACTCATTTTCAGTGACCTTGCATCATTGACGAAGCAACAAACATGTGCGCAACCCTATATATGTTGTCATATAATGTGCTAGTGTACCCTGAGGGGGTTCCTCCTCACCTTCCCATATTGGAATTGTTATATCACTTCCCTTAAGAGTTTTAAAACATTTCATTATTTTGGATTGTTCATGAAAATAGCAAACAAACTAATGAAAGTCTCCACTATTTAAATTCTATTCCATAGACATCAGATTTCTTTTTCTCCAATCCTGTTATAGCTTTAATACTTGAAGTCTTGTTACACAATCACAATGCGGCACCTACACAACAATGTATTCTTGCAAGTGCGGCACTCTGTGTCGTCATCAACCAATAGCAGCGCAACAGTACATCAACCAACCAATCCCAGTGTGGAACACTAACTTAAGACATATTTCTCACTCCTCACAGTTGTTCACCCTCCCTTACAACTTTCTTGTACAATTATAAGCAAGGACAATAAACAAATAACTTTTATCTGCTCCACAGAAAATCAAAACAATTCAACTACCGGTATTATAAGGTTTTCGTACGTTCCGGCTTTTTTACACATGTGAATGAAATCTCGACCAGTGGGAAATCACCATAATCAATGTAGCTTCACCTTTAAGCAATAGGTTTTGCCAATAGCAATCAAATTTAGTGTAAAACGTTTATCTCCCTCCTGATGCATCCTATGCTCACCTATTAAAAGACCTATTTGTTTTTATTTCCTCTATTCTGTCAAGGGAAGATTGTTAGTCTCTAATACTAGTAGGTGATATGAATGCTAGTGTCCTCACATAGTATCAGGGTATTCTCCAACACTGAAAAAAATTAAGCCCTAAAAATCTCCACGACCCAATTTCCGAATAAAAATAGGACAGATAAAAGGGGTGCCATATTATTTGAAGGTCTGAGAAGCTTAGATCCTATAATTGCGAATGGGAGGTTAGCAAACGATATTCCTGCAAACTATAATCATAAGGCCCCAACAGGGAATCCTATCATAGATTACATAATTGTTTCCTCAGTTTTTTTTGTAATCTCATAAGTATGGAAGTTTTGGGAACTGATTTTAGCGATCATATGTTGATCTGTTTTAAATTCAATTATACCTGTGCTAAGGTAGGCCCTTGTAACTTTAAAGGCAGTACTGTAGGGTTTAATGTACATAATGGTAGAATTCACTGGAACGCTCAAGCGACAGTTAAAGTAAAATCGAATTTAACAGCTCTGATAAAAGATCAGCACCATCAAGTTATGTCCCCCCAAATTGATGTTTTGGAAGTTTTTTCCAGTAATATAGGTTCTTTGGCTGCATTAAGTAAATCATTGCGTGTTTGAACTAAACAGAGATCTCATTTTAATCCAATGCTTATTTTAAATAGGGAAATCAATAAATTGGTGAGGGCCCAGTTCCTGAACTTTACTATTGAACAAAGTAATTTAATCAACTTATTAAAGAGGAAAAGGCGGAGGAAAAAATGCTCTCTGAAGTAAATAAAGGAAGATGGTGCATGGGTGCAGTTAAAAGAGGCAGCCTCCAAAAACAACTCAAAAAAATGTTGGGAAGTAATTGCTGACTGCTGCGGCACAAAAGTAAAATCTCTCCCCAATCCTGTTAAAGAAGAGGATTGGAAAATCCACTTGGTAGAACTCTACGCAGCAAATTCTAACTCTCCCAGTTTCATCCCCGCTGCCCCTGACCCCTTGGAAACTCATATATCCATCTATGTGCACTCATTGAGTAACGTAGTTGGATTTATAAAAAAAATGAGATCTTCAGGAGCAGTGGGTCCGGATGAAATTCCGATGACGGTAATTAAAAAGGAACTACTCTTGTGGACCACGTTTTTAGTCCCTCTGTTTAACTTCTGTTATTCTCAGGGGAAGACATTGTTGTGGTCTGTAAGTATTTTAATCCCCCTACACAAAAAGGGCCCTAGAACTTATTCGGGTAATTACAGGCAAATAGCTTTATTAAATGCAGTGGGGAAAATATTTGCACGCAGTATTCTCGATCATCTCACGGAATGGGTCATGGAGAATTAGGTCCTCCCTATAAAACAAGCAGGTTTTAGAAAAAAATCATTCCACCTTGGATAATATCACTGTGTCGAAATTAATAGAGGAGAAATATATGTTATCTCGTAGGTCAAATGTTTACATGGCCTTCATAGATTTTTCAACGGCCTTTGATAAGGTAGACAGGCTGCTTCTATGGAGGAAACTACATAATATGGTATTGCCTGCTCCCCTGTTGTCCTTAATTCTCGCATTACCTTCTCAAACCTGGTGTCAGGTATTAATGGGAGGAAACCAAGTATTAACATCTGTAATTCCCATAGAAAATGGTTTGAACCAAGGTTGTTTATTAGCCTGCTGCTATTTTCTTATATTTAGAAGATTAATCCGACTTTCTTTCTAAGCGAGAAGGCAATGCTCCAAAGATAGGCAGCCGTCCCTTCGCATGTCTCCTTTATGCAGATGACATATTAGTGATGGATCTTACTGCTATAGTGCTAAACAAAAGTTGTCATCATTAAAGAATTATACGACGGCTCATTTTTTGAAGATCAATGTTTCCAAAAGTAAAGTTTTAATCATGAAAGGTGACAGAAGTAGAAAATCAAGTTAATTTAATTGGCATATTGGTCTTGAAAAGTTGGAGGTGGTTGATTCATATTTATATTTAGAGAAAATAATACGAGCAATACGAAGAATAAACTTCATATGGAACACAGGTCCTGTAAAGCTATGTCCCACGCTAATGGTCTGCGCATTTTTTATAGAACAATGGGTAGAAGGCATTTTTTACATCTACTGACGGTTTTTAAAGTAAAAATTCCATCAACTTTACTCTATGCTAATGGGTCAAAGTTCAAAAACAACTTTATTTCGATTCATAACGAATCATAAAAAGCACATAAACACAAAATGCATAATTAGGGGTGCAGTTACAAAAAATTGATGTCACAGTTAAGATAGAACAATTAAAATATTCACAAATTTTAAAAAATACAGCAATTTTCCAATAGTACCATACGGTGTCGCCAATACTGTTATATTATCAATTTCCAGAACGTTTTTTGAGGCGAAAGGCAGCTACCAAAAAGTTTGCGACACTGAACATTGTTACTGGTGAATCTAACTTTTTTAAATAAAATAGAGCAGGCTTGGCTTGGACGAACCCCTTGTCTTTAAGCAACGGAACAATGTACTTTTTCCTGGGCAGGGCATATGTATTACAAAAGAACATAAAGTGAATGGTGTCCTGCAGAGAGAAACTATCACATTTGCAGACCGCTAAATCCTCGGGCTTAGCCCACACCTTAGAGTCATTCAACAGAAAGTGGATCTGGTTAAGTCTTAGTTTGGTTAATAACCAGCGGTGTAATGGAATTGACACTACCGTTAAATAGGGTCAATCCCTGTAAAGGATTGGAGTTTTTAGAGAGTATGGAAGGCCAGATTTTACGTAAATTGTGTAATTTTAATACGCTAGTTCCATCAGCTGCTATTAGATCGGAATTTGGATTGATAAGCACCTATATCCAGGGCATTTCCAGAGTTTTACGTTGGGGATACCAGTTAAAAAATAGTGAATTTTTGGGGGCGTGGCCTGCAGCCAAAGAAGATGGTCGCACATTAAGAGAGCTGCTGTAGCAGAAACACTAATTACACCCACAATCAGGCATCATCCGACCATTTGAGCGGCACCTACTGACTGTTGAAACTGCGAGGAGGCCGCGGACGGCTTCTCAGCCCTGCAACTGCTTCGTGGTACGGTAATCCCAGGCTGCAGATCCGGGACCCGGGCTGTGAGTCTGGCCATATGAAAATGGCGCCCGCCACTGCTGCGCTCCGACACTGAAGCCTGGCGCTCGACGGGGACCTGACGAGACTGCTGGCAGGCGGCTGCTGAGGGGCACTGTGCAGGTCTCAGAGGATTGGCACCGTTGGGAGCTGCATCCCGCTTAGAGGAGGACTTCCGCTCTGGTGGCAGCAGGCTGGCGGATGTTGGTGGCTGCCGAGTGGACTGTCGATATCCGGAAGATGGCGGACATCGAGGGGCCGAGGAGTGCTGTGCATGCGGGGGACAGGAACGCCATGGCCAGTCCAGAGTAAAGTATTGTGCGGAGGCGGTCTGTGGTGTCTGGGAGCGCTGCAGGAAAGACCACGGTGCTAAACTAACAGAAGGTCAGTCGACTAGCCTGAGGAGGCCCGGGCAAGCGTGGCCTGGTGGACCTGGGGGCTGGCGTGCCTGAAGAGCATGGGGTGCGGCAGTGAGGCCCAGGTGGAGGCCAGAGAGTGTGGGGCAGCCCCGCCGCAGCACTGGGGATGGACTGCATGGCAGCCATGAATGACTGGAGGGAGTGATAGCGCCGGAGTGGAGCTGCACTGGCCTTTGGTGGCAGCAGGGGGCGTGAGTCAGGATGCGCGGAAGGGGCGGCACGACCAGGCCACCTGCGAGTGAAACGCCGGCCACGGTAAGGTGGCTTCTGGAGCACCCCCAAATCATTAAGTCACGTGACAGGAGCAATTAAGGCATGGTATTGCAAGCACTGGCTTGCACTTAATCTGAAGTTTGGTGGCTTATGTAGGGTTGACTGACCCCTGGGACAAGTGGAGGTCTTATTGCTACGCACCAATGTTCCGCCCGTCATCTCTAAGCCTGACCTGCGCCTGGGCCCCCGTGCATGCGCCGGCCTGGGACGGGCAGCGAGCTGTCAGATTGTGTCCTTATTTAGTGGCCAGACGGACTGTGAGTGGACTAGTGACATTGTGCGCAAAAGGGGGGCGCCACACCCAGCGGGCACTGCATCAAATCAAAGGTGCCATGTGAGTGTCCTAGAATAGGCCCGGGGGCGTGGAACAGCGGGCTGCACTTTTTGCTGAGGTGGATCTCAAAACAATGGGCTGGCACAGACCACTGGCGCAGGGCCAGGCTAACCACATAGATAAATACACGGTCTGCTTCGGGAGGGTGCATGATCATCAAGGAGGGAGCCAGTGATGTGAGGCGAGTCACAAACGATTGGCCAGACCCATCGCTAAAGGACATCATGTTGGTCATAATGGAGATGTGTGGCACCATAAAAGAGATGCGGGGTACCATGGAGCCCAAGCTGGACTCCGTGACTGAAGAAGTCAATTTACATGGCGCGGACTTTGGAAAGATGTCGGATAAGGTCACTGAGGCTGAAAGGGGCATCAACAATTTGCAATGTAAAACAAAGAGGCTTGAGGAGCAGGTGGCCACTCTTACAAAAAACCAAGCAGACATTGCCGCCCGCCTGGAGGATCAGGAAGGCCGGGTGCGGCGCAATAATATCCATATTCTGGGTGTGCCGGAGGGCATGGAGGGCCCGTCCACAGACTGGTTTGTGGAGGATATTATACTCAAGCACCTCAAGCTGAAGCACCTATCTAACTTCTTCTCGGTGGAGAGAGCTCATCGTGCACTGGGGGGAAGGCCCAAGCCAGGGGCCCCTCCATGCACCATTATTGCCCGTATCCTGAACTATAGAGACCGTGATGCCATCCTGCAGGCTTCAAGGGTGTCCGGGGACCTGCATCTGGACAACGCCATGATTCGATTTTTCCCGGATTATACGCTCAATGTCCGCGCCAGCGTAGATCATTTGAAAGGGTCAAGAGGCCCCTCAGGGATCAAGGAATAAAGTACATGATGTTATACCCTGCACGTATCAAGATCCTGGATGGTGAAAAGGCGTTCTTCTTCAACTCACTGATGGAGGCGAGCGACTGGATGGAGGGATGGCGAACCGTGGGCCGCCAGAAAGGGTTGCGACGCTTGACTCACACCCATGCTGGCCAGGAGACCCAGAACAGCAACAGCCAACCACGAGAGCCCCAGCAGATCGAGCAGACACCTCTCAAGTGACTGTAGTGGTAATGTGCACATGGGGTAATGTGGTTAAAGGAGGTAAGGGAGGCGGCGTGCCTCCTGGGTCCTGGCTTATTGGACGTGGTTGGACGAGACGGTCCGGGGCTGCGAACTCTTCTACAGCTGTAAGTGTAGGGCTCACATTATGTTGATGGTCGATCATTTAAGGCCTCTGGCATTGGTTCATTGTGTTGGGGGGGTGGGAGTTGGGGGGTAGGGTCCGTGCAGCGGGATCCATCCATGGGGTGTGCACTCCGTCATTTAAGTATGTCTTCTTCTGCGAATGCAGGTTTATGTTCCCTCATTCTGTTGGTATGGGGTTGACAGGGCGAAAGGCACTCTGCAGGTTTAAGAGGTGGTGGTTGGGGGCCCACTTAGCAGGGAGGCAGGGAGGGGGGCAGGGCTTTCTGGGGTTGTTTATGTTTGGCTCATGGCGTTTCAAATTCAAAGGTATTTTTATTAGCTTACAACAGCAAGCAGTGGCATGCGAGAGATCCGAGACCATCTATGGTGTTGTACTTCAATGGGTGACCAGTCACGGATAAGGATCTGGTCGTGGAATGCCAATGGTCTGGGCAGCAATATAAAGCAGACACTGGTCCTGCAGTATGTGAAACGCCACGCCCCTGACGTAGTGCTCTTACTGGAGACTCATTTGCGGGGCAACACGTGCAGGGCATTGGACCGGCTTGGCTACAAGATGGTGGCCCACTCAGGGTTCACGTCTGGCTCCAGGTGGGTGGGAATTCTTGGGAGGACTTGGGATGTATTGTGGCGGTGGCAGCCAGAAGGGAGGGTTGCACATTAGTGTTTAGCTCCTATTAAATGCAACCCGGGCTGCATGCCCTGACATATATAAAATTAGGGACCCATCTGGCAGACCTTCCCCAGGGCACTCTGGTACTGGGAGGAGACACTAATGCGGTCATGGATGCGGACCTCGACCGCTCGGGGGAGAGGCATGGCAATAGGGGGGAAGCGGACTTGCGAAGCTTCACCACAGCAATGGGCCTCAGTGACATATGGCGAGTACATCACCCCACACTAAGGCATTAAACGTTTTACTCTGCTAGACACGGGTCCTTCTCCAGAATAGACCACCTCGTGGCCCGGGGGGACGAATTGGGCGGCTTCGTGGAATCCTGCATCATGGCCCGGGGAATCTCAGATCATTCACCTGTGGGTGTCACTCTCAAAGGGGCAGTAACGGCTAAGGTGGCCTTCCCAAGGATAGACCCATGGCGCCTCAAAGGCGACTCTATAGTTGATAAGTTGCGTGAGGGCTCACAACCATACTTCGCCGAGAACCAGGGCTCGGTTGATTCCCAGTTAACCTTGTGGGAAGCATTCAAAACTGTTTTGAGGGGCCAGGTTCAGGCGCTTATTGGCGCTCAAAAGAAGGAAGAAGTACTTCAGATCGCGCAGTTAGAGCAGGAAATTGAGGTGCTGGAATAGGGTGTAGGTGGGGTTCCCTCATTGGAGCACAGTCACGAGCTTGCCCTCAAGCAAAAGGAACTTCACTCACTGACAGAGGGTGAGGCAAGCGCCTATTCCCTCGCCACGCAACATCGGATATATGATGCCGGGGATAAAAGCATGGCTTGAGCGCAGGGACCGGGAGCGATCTTGGGTCATGGAAGTGAGGAAAGAGCCGGGCTCCTTGGTATCTGCTGGGATCGACATAGCGGAGACCTTCGCGTCTGACTATGAGAGGGTGTACACCCCCGTTTGCACCAGATTGGAATCTGACAGTGAGGAGTTCCTACGGGACTTCGCCCTTTCCACGTTATCCCAGGAGCAGACCAACAGCCTCAAGGCTGACCTTACGGTATTGGAACTGGGTGAAGCCCTTAACACACTCCAGGTCGGGAAAGTGCAAGGGCCCAATGGGCTCCCAGTTGAAATCTACAAGAGGCAAGCCAATGTTGTGAATGAACCCCTAAGACGAATGTTCCTTGAAGCGAGAAAAGTGGGGAGGCTTCCGTCTGACCAGCGGGAGGCCACAATAGTGGTCATTCACAAGGCTGGGAAACCGGCTGACCAATGCTCGTCTTATCGACCTAAATCACTCCTCAATGTGGAGGCTAAGGTTTTGGCTAAAGCCATGGCGACGCGACTGCTTTCAGTTCTGCCGAATTTGATACACGTGGATCAATCGGGGTTCATGCTTCATAGGAACACTCAGCATAATTTACGACGGCTCTACTGGGTTCTGTACATGACAGAGGATGTGGGGGACACCCAAACGGACGGATGGCACTGGACGCCTCAATGGCCTTTGACTGCATTGAATGGCCGTACTTATTCATGGTTCTGCAACGTTTGGGCTTCGGGCCAATCTTCTGCAGTTGGGTGTGTCTGTTGTATGAACAGCCGGTAGCACGAGTGAGGGTAAACGGAGCGATGTCTCGGACGTTTTCCCTGTGGCGGGGTACCAGGTAGGGATGTCCTTTGTCCCCTCTCCTCTTTGCCTTGGACATGGAGCCCCTGGCCCACTGGATTTGAAGAGACCCGTCTATCTGGGGTCTGGCACTAACGGATGAGTGGGAGGAGCGTATATATATATATATCTCAATACGCCGACGACATCATCCTCTACATGACCAGACCCTACCACTCCATGGCGCAGGCGCTTCATCTTTTGGAACTATTTGGTATTTACTCTGGCTACACGATTAACTGGCCCAAATCATTGATTTACCACCCTAGGTACCCTTCCCTGCGGGTCCCGATGCGGCATCCGGCCTCGGTCGTTACTGAGGGATTTAAATACCTCGGGGTGTATGTCACAAGGGACAGGGTGGAGTTCTTCATGAAAAACCTTGAGCCGCCCACTGGAGGACCTTGCCACTTTCCCTGATGGGGCACACCGCGCTCTTCAAAATGTTGGCATTACCGTGCCTCCTCTATATCCTGCAGAACACGCCGTATCCAGTCCCGGGGGGGGTGTTCCGGCGCGTATCTCAAGCTCTGCGAACGCTGCTGTGGGATGGTGGGAACCCGAGAATAACGCTGCGTAAGCTTACGAGGGGGGTGTTCGACGGAGGTATGGCCCTCCCGGATGTTCAGTTGTATTATTGGGCGTCTCAGCTGCAGGTAATTAATGACTGGATGTACGTGGCGGGGTCGGAACCGGCATATAGGGTGGATAGATATGTCATGCCGGGGGGGCAATTGTGAACCTCTTCTGTACTCACGAAAGCAATGCAGGGATTTTCCCTCACATACAGGGGTGGTGCGCCAGTGCTGGAGGGAGGCCAATCAATTCCTGGGGTGGTCGGGCACTATAACAGGTAGGACCCCGTATTGTTTGGGGACCAATTAACAGCAGTGAAAAGACTAACCAGCTTCAAGGGTGGGAAACTGATTGGGATTGAATACCTGGGCGATGTGTGGAAGGGGGGCACCCCTAGATCCTTCGACTATCTCAAAAAAGAGTATCAAATGCACAACTTCCAACACTACCACTACCTGCGCCTCACGCACGCCCTATGCACCCATATACACTCGGACACTTCAGTCCCGGAATATTCGCCGATGGAAGACAGGCTCCTGCTCAACCCCATCTTAGAGAAGCCCACATCCACTATCTATCACAAACTCATAAATAATATGCCTGACCCCCTCGTGTCCCTGTGGGTGAGGTGGGAGGAAGATATCGGTGGCCTGGAAGATGACGATTGGTGGGATGCCCTGCAGAGCTCGCACGAATTTGCGATATGGATGAGGTTCCGTCACGTCCAACTAAAGATTTTGCATCAGGTGTACTACCCGCATACCCACCTGTTTTCATGGGGCAGGAGCCTGTCTCCATTGTGTGCAAGGGGTTGTCAAGGGGAGGGAACCTTTTTCCATATTCTCTGGGAATGTCCGTATGTGGTGCCTTTCTGGACCAAGGTGGCCCATACCATGGCGACAGTAGTGGGGTCGCCAGTACCGGTGGAACCCAGGTGGCTTCTACTAATGATTAAAGGACCGACAGACTGGTCAAGGTATGACAAGATCTGGTTGGCCATGGCGGCCGGGGTGGCTAAAAGAAATATAGCCCATTGTTGGGGGGCAGAGGAGGCCTCACAATGGGACCAGTGGCAACGAGACTTGGATTGGTGCCAGAGGGCGGAGGAAACGATCTACAAGGCCAGGGGTTGCGTGAAGAAATGGAGAAAGGTCTGGGGTCCCTGGCGGAAGTACCGAGCCCTGAGGGGGGTGCGGGACAAGAGTGATAAGGGTTGTTGCTCAATACTATACTGTATGCCTTCAAATGTACAATGAATTGTTATCATTTCACATGCCAAGTGAACACTGCTTTGTATTTACTGAGTCATCGAGCAAAGTTAATAAAAAGGTTTTAAAAAAAAAGTGTGAATTTTATTTACTAAGAGGTTTCATGTGTGAGGAAATCTTTAGTGGTATGGGGTGAAATACTCCTTATATTGAGATTTCTCTCTGGCACTGTGTTCAGGAAGAATTTGTGGTTTCCCTCCCGCTTTTAGAATTTAAATCCTTTGTAAGCAACTTAAGTGGTAAGATCAGTTTTAATAGAGATATTGAGTTCTGTAATACTAAAGAGAGATTAAAGATAATAGCGAGGACAACTTTCCCGAGACTTCCCCAGAAATATTTAACTTGGAACTTAGATCATGGAACAAGATGCTGGTTCTCCCTATTTAGATTAAATCTCCTATCGCTAAATGATTTAACAGCACACTGGTCCCAGAATTCAAAAAATGGAAACAATTGTAATTTTTGTGAACTGAGCACTCAGAACCTGGATCATGTTTTGTTTGTTTGTCCAGTATTGGCCGTTAATCGTTGTCGCTGGCTTAGGCCGATGTTTTTACAAAACGGTGTTAAGGATGTAGCTTCAGCTCGCGACTTTCTTTTTAGTCCCAAAAATGAAGCAATTTGGGTAAAATTGCTCTACTTTTTCAAGGAATTTATGTACATATTTTAATTCTATATTTTTCAAATGGGATATAATTTCTGAGCCGCTGTCCCACTATATAGTCGTAATATCCTCTCTTAATAACGAATATATTTCACATTGTTCTGTCTGCCATTTTAAAGGCTTTTGCGTATTTAATTTTTAACTTTAATTGTAAATTTGCATATAACTTTAATAAACTGAATTTAATTGAATATTAGTGAATTTACAACAAATTGTTATAATCCCTATCTCAATTGTGCAGTCAATGTTACCTCACTACCTACACCACAAACCTTTAGCAGACAAGAAAACCATAAAATCAACTCTTATTCATCTTTCCTGGGATCTTGGACTACTTCAGAGTCCAATAACCTCTTAACTTCTTCACAATAATCACATAAACATCACCAATTCATTCAGCACTCTTCTTAAACACGACAACAAAATCAACAACAACTGCGACATAGAAACCTATTGATACTCACACCTTCAACACTGCAACATCCTTCGAAACCACACCTTGTCAATCTTCAAAATTTGGGCTTTGGGCATCGGGCATTACTCTAACTTTGGGTAATAATTTACAGCTCCTCTTCTCATAACATAATCCATCAATCTGCTACCACTTTGCTGGAGCGGGAATTCGTTTCAATTGAAATCTGAAATTATGATCATCAGAGCCAATTCCCGCTGTCTCTGAGTCGATGGTCCTTTGACGTTGAGTGAAAGTAATAAGGAGCTATACATCACATGAAATTTTAAACACAATTTACTAATCTATTTTTTTAGTCAACAATGAGAGTTTTTTATGAGTTAAAGCATGGGTACTCAGAAACTTTCTCTCGGGCCACATTTACAGTGTGGTTTGTGTCCAAGGGCTGTACTGGTGGGGGCGGGGTCAGTGGGGGAGGGACCAGGGCTAGAGCAACAAAAAAACTGTGACCATGAGGTTGAACACAGGTCCCTGCAGCAGACGCCTTCATCCACTGAGCCACCAGACCCGGCATACACACATCTCTCTCTCTCTCCCCCTCTCTCTCCCTCTATGTCCCTTTCTCTTCCTCTCTCTCCCTCTCTTAACCTCTCTCCCCCCTCTCTCCCTCCAACTCTCCCTATTTCTCCCTCTGTCTCACTCCCTCTCACTCCCTCTCTCTCTCTCTCTCTCTCCCTGACTCCCTCTGTCTCACTCACTCTGGCTGTCTCACTCCCTCTCTCTCTATCTCTCTCTGTCTCATTCTCTCTCTGTCTCCCTCGCTCTCTCTCTGTCTTCCTCTCTCTCCTTCCCTCTCCCTCTCTCCTTCCCTCTCCCTCTCTATCTCCCTCACTCTGTCTCCCTCACTCTGTCGCCCTCCTCACTCTGTCGCCCTCCTCACTCTGTTGCTCTCCCCCTCCCTCCTCCCTCCCTCTATTTGTCACCCTTTTCCCTCTGTCTGTCACCCTCCTCCCTCCCTCCTCCATCCCTCTGTCAGTCACCCTCCTCCCCCTCCTCCCTCCCTCTGTCTGTCACCCTTTGTCTCTCTCCCTCTCCCTTTCTCTCTCTCCCTCCCTCTCTCTTTCTCTGTCTTCCTCCCTCTCCCTCTCTGTGTCTCCCTCTGTCTGTCTCCCTCTGTCTCCCTCCCTCTCCCTCTCTTTGTCTCCCTCTGTCTGTCTCCCTCTCTTTGCCTCCCTCTCTTTGTCTCATTTCCTTTGTCTCCCTGCTCCCTCTGCCTCCCTCCTCCCACTGTCTGTTGCCCTCTCTCTGTCTCCATCTGTCTGTCTCCCTCCCTCTGTTTGTCTCCCTCTGTCTGTCTCCCTCCCTCTGTCTGTCTACCTCCCTCTGTCTGTCTCCCTCCCTCTGTCTGTCTCCCTCTCTCTGTCTCCCTTTCCTTCCCTCCCTCGCTCTCCCTCTGTCTGCCTCCCTTTCTCTCCCTCCTTTCCTTCCCTCCCTTGCTCACCCTGTCTCCCTCCTTTTCCCTCCCTCCTTTCCCTCCCTCCCTCACTCTCCCTCTGCCTGCCTCAATTTCCCTCCCTCCCTCGCTCTCCCTCTGTCTGCCTTCCTTTCCATCCTTCCCTTGTTCCCCCTCTGTCTGCCTCCCTTTCACTCCCTCCTCTCCTTCCCTCCCTCGCTCTCCCTCTGTCTGCCTCCCTTTCCCTCCCTCCTTTCCCTCCCTCCCTCACTCTCCCTCTGTCTGCCTCCCTTTCCCTCCCTCCCTCCCCCTCCCTCTCCTTCCCTTTCCCTCCCTCGCTCGCCCTCCCCCTCCCTTTTCTTCCCTCCCTCGCTCTCCCTCTGTCTGCCTCCCTTTCCCTCCCTCCCTCGCTCTCCCTCTCCCTCCCTTTCCCTCCCTCGCTCTCCCTCCCCTCCCTTTCCCTCCCTCCGTCACTCCTCCTCCCTCCTTCGCTCTCCCTATGTCTGCCTCCCTTTCCCTCCCTCCTTTCCCTTCCTCCCTTGCTCTCCCTGTCTGCCTCCCTTTCCCTCCCTTCTTTCCCTCCCTCCTTCGCTCTCCCTCTGTCTGCCTCCCTTTTCCTCCCTCCCTCCCTCTCCCTCTGTCTGCCTCCCTTTCCCTACCTCCCTCGCTCTCCCTCTCTCTGCCTCCCTTTCCCTCCCTCCCTCCCTCTCCCTCCCTCCCTCGCTCTCCCTCTGTCTGTGTCTGCCTCCCTTTCCCTCCCTCCCTCGCTCTCCCACGGTCTGCCTCCCTTTTCCTTCCTCCCTCGCTCTCCCTCCCTCCCTCGCTCTCCCTCTGTCTGCCTCCCTTTCCCTCCCTCCCTCGCTCTCCCTCCCTCTCCCTCCCTTTCCCTCCCTCACTCTCCCTCTGTCTGCCTCCCTTTCCCTCCCTCCCTCTCCCTCCCTCTGCCTCCCTTTCCCGCTCTCCCTCTGTCTGTGTCTGCCTCCCTTTCTCTCCCTCCCTCGCTCTCCCTCTGTCTGCCTCACTTTCCCTCCCTCCCTTGCTCTCCCTCGCTCTCCCTCCCTTTCACTCCCTCCCTCGCTCTCCCTCTCTCTGCCTCCCTTTCCCTCCCTCCCTCACTCTCCCTCCCTCTCCCTCCCTTTCCCTCCCTCCCTCGCTCTCCCTCTGTCTGTGTCTGCCTCCCTTTCCCTCCCTCCCTCGCTCTCCCACGGTCTGCCTCCCTTTCCCTCCCTCCCTCGCTCTCCCTCCATTTCCCTCCCTCCCTCGCTCTCCCTCTGTCTGCCTCCCTTTCCCTCCCTCCCTCGCTCTCCCTCCATTTCCCTTCCTCCCTCGCTCTCCCTCTGCTGCCTCCCTTTCCCTCCCTCCCTCGCTCTCCCTCCCTCTCCCTCCCTTTCCCTCCCCCACTCTCCCTCTGTGTGCCTCCCTTTCCCTCCCTTGCTCTCCCTCTCTCTGCCTCCCTTTCCCTCCCTCCACCTCCCTCTGGCTCCCTTTCCTGCTCTCCCTCTGTCTGTGTCTGCCTCCCTTTCTGTCCCTCCCTCGGTCTGCCTCCCTTTCCCTCCCTCCCTTGCTCTCCCTTGCTCTCCCTCATTCTCCCTCCCTTTCCCTCTCTCCCTCGCTCTCCCTCGCTCTCCCTCCCTTCCACTCCCTCCCTCGCTCTCCCTCTGTCTCCCTCCCTCCCTCTGTCCCCCTCCCTCTACCTCCCTCTGTCACCCTCTTCATCTCCCCCTGCTTGTGTGTGCCCGGACTGAGACAGCTTCTAGGCACACACACACACACACAGCCGCACCCGAGCAATTTCATAGGTCTTTAAAAGACCATTTGTATGATAATGAGGCTTTGTATTTCACCTTTTAGCGCCCCTGCAGCTCCACTCTGACTATAACTGGAACGCCCGGGCCCCCACAGAGCAGCAGAGTCTCGCTGCGCAGTGTTTGCAGACACTCTTTAATTTCTTTTTTTTAAACATGGGTAAATTGTCTGCAAGGTCCGCGGGCCGCCCAGGAAGGCTTGCCAGGCCACTGGCGGCCCGCGGGCTGTACTATGAGTACCCATGAGTTAAAGGATTTTATTATTGAAATTTCTAGTAAATCATCTTTATTCAAAGTCAAAAGTTAATTCATATCAACCTCAATCCTCAAATATGGAAAGAAATCACTATTAGATAATCAAATTATCATAATAAAATGCATTAAGTACATTCCATTAAGGAAAGAATACCTATTCTAGGAATGAGGAGAAAAGATGTCAGTCAGAACCCATAAAGAGTTCCATTTTGAGAGAGTGAGTACAAGCATAAAGCTTTAACATAAAAAATCAGTTCAGAGCAAAACGTCTCATAAAGAGAGGTTCAAGAAACTCAGTAGAATCTTAAAACAGCATGGATATGGTAAAGGTTGGTCGTCTCAGGGATAGTAGTGGCCTAGTCTAGGAAAATGCACTATTACAGACGAACGAAAATATTGTTGCAATCTTCATGTTTCTCTCTTCTGCCAACCACTCAGCTTCCGATGCTGAAATGGGAATGCTTTCACTCCACATCTTCCCACAGTAACATGGTATTCTTTAGACAGCAATTTGTAAGTTTGCTATTAAGGTTGATAATTTTTAAGTTTCACATGAATCATTCTCCCATTCAAGTCTACTTTCCCACGTCTAAACTATATTTCTAACCTCCTAATATAGCAAGTTAATTCATTAGCTAACAATTGTCTGTGTAGAAATTAAAACATCTGTCAACGATAAGAAAACATTTTGCACAGCAACAATTCATTGAAAAAAGTCAGTTGTGTTAAAAAGGTCAAGTTCAAGTTTAAATGCTGAATTTACAGTTTCTTAGCTCTTGTTATGGTTAATATGCAGGTGTCTGTGCATATTAGGCCTAGCACATTTAAGTATGATTGCCTAGTGCAATGTTTGCTTTAAATGTATGTTTTAAGTCTCATTAGCTTTGCAAATTAACATTTTATCTTGATATTATTAAAACGCTTCTTCATTAGCAAGAGAAATTGAATATTAGTGTGATTTATAAATCATGAATCTGGACTACAATGGGAGTAGGCAAAAGATTGCGAATCATATATTGAGTGCTTTCTCTTTTTCATTAACTTTTATATTGCACACATAGCGATTTAAAAAAGTTGTATACTAGTCTGAAGAGAAAGTGGTAACTTTATTTGAGAGTAGATGAAGTTGTCAAGGCTGCACTCACCTGAACTCCACGTTTTCTGCAAGAGTGACGCTGGTCCTCTCCCTTTCCATGAAATTACATCCAGAGTGAATGTAAATCACCAGCTCTGAATGCAGTCCGCCAGGAAATGGTGGTTGGGATGAGAGAAAGAAAGAAACAAGATAACAGGTTGTCGTCAACAGGTTCAGAGATGACCATCTCTTCATGTGCCTCCCTTCCTCTAGGGGGCTGGAGAACCCAATTTAATTATGCGCACCGATACCTTTAGGTAGAATAAAGTACAAGAGATTAACAAACACCTTTCAAAAGAACAATAGCTTTTGCTTTTTACAACTTACAATAACGTCTTGCCTGGGTACATTGGATTAATATCTCAGATGTTTAGAAAAATACAATTATGAGTCAACGTTCCCCCAAATCATAGTCTCTATTTAAAGAAAGGAAACCTTCAAGGTTCGTTCAACAATCCTGTAACGCGAGTCTTTGTACTCCTTCTTGGTTTGGAAATATATTAC
The DNA here is from genome assembly GCF_964263255.1 of Lissotriton vulgaris. NCBI lineage: Eukaryota > Metazoa > Chordata > Amphibia > Caudata > Salamandridae > Lissotriton > Lissotriton vulgaris. The sequence continues at coordinate 502,090,689 of NC_141689.1, read as the reverse complement.
ACGTCTTTTGCCTAGTAGCTGTGCTCACCGCTTGTAAGCCCGCTGCAGACTTGGTTTTCTAAAAAGTGTATAGATGTAGTGCATAGAAATTTTAAAGAGCAAATTACACTGATCTTTGTGGAGGCAGATTTACTCACAGAGATGTTCAAGGTTTGCTTTTTTAGTCCTTTTCAGGTTGGCAGGAAGAAGTACTTCCCACCTTGCTTCACCACCGCCAGCCTAGGACCTTGTGGGGGATACAGGTTTCAGGTTCCATTAAGTATTCCTGAGCGTTCTTCTCTCCTTGTTGTGTTCAAGGCAAACAACTTTTCGAAGTGCGAGCCCGTTATATATTATGGTTTCACTATTATTCTCGCAGCAAAAAGGAACGCGATATCACTATGGGGCCAGACTGGTGGCAAACATGTGGTGATGGCTGTGTGCTGGTCTGAGTCTAGTTGTGTACATGAGTGTATGGGTCTGGGTCCAAGGGTATTTGGGTGTGCACAATAATGTTCGAATGCAAGGGTGCGTGGTTGAGGGCATAAGTGGCCTTAGTGGTGAGATCATAAATGGTGGTCCTGTCGGTAGTTCGTGAGAATGCTAACAGTCAGGTGACTGTGACACAGAGTAAATAAAGGGTGTGCGTGGCAGCCATCTTGGCCGTATGCTCCTGATGTAGGATGCTATGCAAAATAGAGAACAGGGAACAGAAGGCAGAAGAGGAATTAACCATAATGCAGGTAATACAATGAAATTTAGTCTACATCTAGCCTTATTGTGAATAGCTGCGTAAATGTGGATGTTAATGAGAAAGTAAGTCGTTGGAGATTGTGCATTGCTGTACAGGTTTCAACTTTCAGTTAACAACTTCAGTGCTCAAGGTGGGAGGGAGCTGTGTTCCTGCCCCAAGGGTCTATTCTGCACTGGTAACTAAAGGTAAGTGAAAAACAAATATGTCAAATATTGTGTGCATGCGTGCAGGAGAGGGAGAGTCAGTGTACGAGCGTGTGTGAGAGAGAGAGCGAGAACGTGTGTGTGTGTGTGTGTACCTGCAAATTGAGTAAAAGAGTGAGTGACAACGAATGGCGGGTGAGTGAGAGAGAATAAGTGAGTGGCAGTGAATGTGACTGTAAGTACTGAATCATAGTAAATGAGAAAAATGGAGAATGAGAGAGTGGGAGAGGCAGTGAGAGGGAGTGCAAGTGAATGAGTGTGAGGGAGTGTGGGGAAGTGTAAGAGTGAGGGAGTCTGAGTGGCTGTGAATTATGAGTTAGTGAGTGAGGGCGATTGAGCATGAGTGAGTAAGAGTAAGTTTGAGTGCAATACTCTTGAAATCTGCTACTAGCCTTGCATACTTGGGGTATTTCATGTTATGTGGTGTACTCCTGGCAAAACACTGATAGTGGTGGTGAGAGGTAAGTCCTTGAATGAGAGCCACCCGTGGCAAAGTGTTCTTCGCATATGGGACACCAGATACAAAATGCTGGAGCTGGTATACTGGAGGGAATCCTTGGATATCTTTTGAATGAATCCAAAACCCAAATAATCTGCTCCAGGAATATACCAAGACCCGATTTAAGGTATGTCGATTCAGCTATATATTTAGGGGTAAAGATTAATGCTTCAGTGGGTAAGATAGTGGAAGAGAACTATCCCCCCTTATTAAATCCATAGAGCTGGAACTGAAAAGGATGGATGTCCTTCATCTCTCTCTGGTTGGGAGGGTAAACGTCTTAAAAATGGTGATGTTTCCTAGGGTGCTATATCTATTTAGAGCCATTCCCCTATATATTGAGGAGAAAATTCTGAAGAAATTAGAGTCTGCCTTTATTAGGTTCATATGGCAGTATGGTAAGGTTAGACGATCAACGACCCTTATGTCCCTTCCGTGGGAAAGGGGTGGGATGGCACTCCCGAACCTGAGACTGTACCACTGGGCTTGTCTCCTGATCCAGATGTCAATTCTGTTTCAATGCGATACTGGCGCGACTATTGTAGACAGTCAGGGTCCCCCTCCAATCTTTAAAATGCTGATGGGGGGGGAAGCAATGGGACTATTGCTGACGGAACTAGAATATAGGTTCTATAGAAAGGCAAGATTTAAGACCCTACTGGGGGCATGGCAAGTATGGAAATCAATCTTAAAATTCTTTCATGTCCCTAAAATTAACCCTTCTCTTCTTTTGGAAAATTCGAGTCTTTTTCCTCAGCTAAGTAATGATGGGAACCTACAATTTGGAAAGGCTTAGGGGTTAAGACTATAGGAGACCTAATGGTAGGAGACAAGATTAGTGGGTTTGAGGACTTGCAAAAAAGATATGGCCTCCCTGAAAATCAGTGGCTTATATATGACCAAATCTCGGGCATCATACAGGCTTGCAGGCCCAAACTTAAACCCCTGGTAGACTTCCCTGTGGTCGAGGGCATTGGAAGAGGATGTAGGAAGATAAAAGAGGTTTATAATATGCTGGCGTCCAGATTACAGGATGATGTAGGAAAAGTAGAAAGTGACTGGGCAAACAAACTGGGAAACCCGGATGTAGATTTGGACCTAGCATTATGGCTAAATAAAAAGATCTTTCGGGCGTCCAACCTACGGGCACAACATTTTAAAACAGTTTTCAATCTGTATCACACACCGGCCAAACTATTTGCCTGGGGTGTTAGGAATGATGATTGCTGCCCGAGATGCAATAAGGGGCAAGCAGACTTATTACATATGTTTGCTACTTGTGAACGATTGGCCCCTGTCCTGGATGGAATAACAAAGTTTTGGGAGGGGCTGCTAGGTCATAAGATCGATCTATCCCCAACACTGATGTTATTTTGCTCAGATTCTAAATTGGTTTTAACAGATTATGAGGCTGCTCTGGTTTTTATGTCGGTCGCTGTGCTTTGAATCTTAATCTCGACCGGATGGAAGGATGTTACAGCCCCCTCTTTTCAAATGTGGGTCTCCAGATTTTTGGGTATTTATAATATTGAGTCCTGTCTCTATGAATTTAAAGGCATTAAAAAGCGAGAGATGGGAAGACGATTATGGGCCCCGGTTAAGAAATGGCTGGAGGACAGAATAAGAACTTGAAATGTACTATATTGTTATATTTATTGATAGATCCTCTGTAGTATTTTTTATCCCCACGTCAAATAATGTGTTTTTAGCTGTTTATATCTGAGTGATTATGTAATTGTATTAGATGTTCTTATACCTTGCTTGTGGTTAATTATGTATTTTCTCATTGCACTGTGAACTCCAATAATAAAAAAAAAAAAAAGTGTCTGTGGCAGAAGTGACCTCTCAGCCGTTAAAGACACCGGCAACCGGATCATCTGCACCAGACACAACAGTAACATTGGGTGAAGAAGAGGATTGGCTAACTAAGCTTGGGTTTGCTTCTCAAAAGGTCCCAGCAAAAAGTAAGCAGAGTGGAGGAACCGTGGACAACCTTCAGTCGATGGTGCAGGACTATCTGAATGACTCAACAGAGGTCTATGTTAATGCTGACCCATTGGCGTATTGGCATGGGAAAAAAAGAATTGTGGCCAGAGATCTCCAACCTGGCTATAAACTACTTGTCTTGCCCACTCGCAAGCGTGTCTTCTGAACGTGTTTTCAGTGCTGCTGGTGGCATTGTAACTTGCAAAAGGACCCGCCTCTCGCCCAAAAATGTGGAGAGGTTAACAATGATCAAGATGAATCAGCACCTCATACCACCAGATTACAAAGTACGAGAATACACGCCGGAAGAAGACGAGGAGGACAGCAACTTAGATGAGGGAATTTCTTCTCTGTTAGGTGACCTACTCCCGCCTGAATTCGCAGAGTATGAGTACAAACTCTTATTCCCTGACACTGAGCCCTGAAAATGAGCCAATGAATCAATAACTTTCTTTTTCGTCCTTATTCACTTTTATTCCTGTGTGTCTGTCTTTCTTTGTTTTGCACAATTAATATAATTAAAACTTTAATCACCTAATCACAAAAACAAGCCCATCAGCAGAACTGTCTTCACTTATTTGCTTATTGATTTGAAGGTGCCGCAGTCTGCATTCCTCAGGTTCACAAGTTCACAAGAACATGCTCCTCTATCCTCCTCCTCCAGACTCCTATTTCCCTCAAAGCAGAGGGCTGGATTACGCCCAATGAAGAAAGACTCTGCACGTGTGGATGTGTTCTACTTCTTTGAGGGTGAGTTGGCGGGTCTTGGGGCATTGCTGGGAAGGTCTAATACCGGATAAAACTGGTTTGGACAAAATCAGACTTGAAAACGTTTTTGCCTTTTTGCTCACTATCATGTTTTCTGGGGCCTGTTTGGGGGGCTTCCTGGTGTTTGTGGATGGGTTTCAGGGTCTGGGAGCACTGCTGGCACAGTCTAATGTTGATTGCATTTGTTTTCTAGGACATCCATGGTGGAAAAGTGGAGTCATGACCTAGCTACACAGCGCGTTTGGACAGAAGGCCGAAAAATATTGTAAGTGTGAGATTTTCCATTTTGTTTTTTGGCTGTTTGGGGGTGTTGTGCTTTTTTGCGGGTGGGTTGGCGGGTCTTGGGGCATTGTTGGGAAGGTCTATTACCGGATAAAACCACTTTGGACCAAATCGGAGGCGAAATGTTTTTTGCGTTTTTGCTGACTTGCTTGTCTTTGAGGTGCTCTTTGGGGGGGTTCCGGGTCTTTGTGGGTGGGTTTTGGGGTCTGGGAGTACTGCTGGAACAGTCTAATTTTGATTGCATTTGCTTTTCAGGAAATCCATGGTGGAAAACGGGAGTTATGGTCTAGCTGCAGAGCGCGTTTAGACAGAAGGCCGAAAAATATTGTAAGTATGAGATTTTCCATTTTTGCTTTTTGGCTGTTTGGGGGTGTTGTGCTTTCTTGCGGGTGGGTTGGCGGGTCTTGGGGCATTGCTGGGAAGGTCTAATACCGGAAAAAACTGGTTTGGACAAAATCAGACTTGAAAACGTTTTTGCCTTTTTGCTCACTATCATGGTTTTGGGGGCCTGTTTGGGGGGCTTCCTGGTGTTTGTGGGTGGGTTTCGGGGTCTGGGAGCACTGCTGGGTATGGATATTTTTGATTGCAAGAGGTTTGAAGCCAATCCATGGTGGCAGAGGGGAGTTAGGGCCTAGCTGCAGAGCGTGCGCGGAGTGATTTTGGAAATTGCCCTGGAAATGACTAAGTCCCCATTTTGTACTTTTGCTTTTTGGCTGTTTGGGGGTCTTCTACTTGTTTTCGCCTGGGTTGACGGCTCTGTGGCCATTGCTGGAAAGGTCTAATACCGGATAAAACTGGTTTGGACCAAATTGGAGGCAAAATGTTTTTTGCTGTCTTGCTTGTCTTTGAGGTGCTCTTTGGGAGTTTCCGGGTGTTTGTGGGTGGGTTTTGGGGTCTGGGAGCACTGCTGGAACAGTCTAATTTTGATTGCATTTGCTTTTCAGGAAATCCATGGTGGAAAACGGGAGTTATGGCGTGGCTGCACAGCGCGTTTGGACAGAAGGCCGAAAAAAATTGTAAGTATGAGATTTTCCATTTTTGCTTTTTGGCTGTTTGCGGGTGGGTTGGCGGGTCTTGGGGCATTGCTGGGAAGGTCTAATACCGGATAAAACTGGTTTGGAGAAAATCCATGCGGAAAAGTCTTTTGGCACTTTTTGTAACTTAGGGTTCGTTAGGGTTAGCACTAGCAGCAGGATTGCATGTGTTTCGGGGTGTTCTAGATTTTTGCAACTGAGTTCTAGGGTCTTAGAGCACTTGTGGGAATGTGTGATTTTGGTTGCAAGTGATTTGAAGAAAATCCATGGTGGGAAAGGGGTGATTTGGCATAGTTAAAGAAAGCGTTTGCCACTATTCTTAACCTAGGGCTCGTTAGGGTTAGCAGTACTTGTATTGCATGTGTTTGGGCGGGGGGCTGTGGGGGGGTTTGCGAGTCTTGGAGCGATGCTGGGTATGGATACTTTTGCTTGCTTGCTTGCAAGTGGTTTGAATACAATCCACGGTGGGTAAGGGGATTTGGGCCTACTTTTACTTTCAAAGTACGTTTTGTCACCAGTTTTCTACTAGGCCTCGTTTTTGGAGATCTGATTGGGGTCTTCTACATTTTTGCGACTGGCTTTAGTAAGGGTCTTGGTGTGAGCACTGCTGGGAAGGTCTAATTTTGTTCTAAAACACAGTTTACAGTACACCTAGCTTGAGGGGAAAGATCCGCTAAATTAATTTTGCCATACTTATTTATCCTTCAAAAGGAGACTCAGACAGAGTACGCACTTTCAAAAATATTGTACTGTCTATTAGGAAACTCAAAGTGTGACTTTTTGCACTACACAGCGTACATACCTAATATTTATTTGTCAGTGGTGTTCTAATATCACTTCCTGTTTTTCCATCAATAATTACAGGCCGGGTTTCAGTCTGTGCAATGGGAAAAAAAGGATGAAGTCAGGCTTCACATTGCGAGCCGCAATTCAGCATCTGCCAGGCAGGCAGTGGACAGGGTGTCTTCTGGTCACCAACATTGATGGACAGAGCGTCAGCTGGAATGGAGGAGTCCCGCTAATAAGAGGAATGGTTTGATGCATGCAACTTACCAAATTCAGCAGGACAACTACAACAACATACAGATACAGTATCCGTTCTTTTCTAATTATCTTTTAAGTAATGTTATTGCTGTGAACTTCTATGAGTGTGACTCTGCATTTCTTGGATCTTTGCTTTTAAATTCATCCCTACAGCCATTCTTTAGGTTTTACTTCTGCTATTTGTTAAACCTAATTTAATGTAAGAAGTGTTTCTCTGACTGCAGAGATAGGCAAGTGAAAACGCTGCAGCCCTGTACTGTCGTATTCTGTCATTCACGGTTGTCGAAAGTACTACTTACTTTTCAGTAACCATGCATGCAGTAGTGCATGCACTTCCTTTATGTCACTTAAAAGATTTATGGTTAGCTTTGTACCCAAAGATTTCTTTATCTTCAATTATTGTTTGTCCATGCTGTACTTTATTTTTCTTCTCTCAACAAAACTTTCCCAAAATCCCCCATTCCCATCCATTTTCCAAACCCTAACCCTCTTCCCCCAGGCTGTGTGGTTTTGATTGATGTGTGACTAAATGACAGCAATAATTCCACACACTTGCTGGGGAGGATAAGGTCATAGCAACAGGCTGGTGAAGGAATCCGAGGATATATTCTATTCTTACTCAGCTTGACACTCAGTCACTATTGGCAAAGGAAAGCAGATTTTCATGTGCGCCATCAACTTGATAGGTCATCAAGATTAGACATCCTCCTCCTAGACGTGGCAAATTATTACGCTGCTGTGTCCTTTGTCATGATTTGCCTACTTGCGCCTGCAGGACTACGAATCACAGAATGGTAAGATGAGGGTGGAGTCAAACCTTTATATTCCCAGCGTCCACCAGGACGCGTTGTAAGAGATTACAATTCTGAACCTCGTTTGTTTGGTTGTGAGCTCCGTGTTGAGGGACTATTGTTCGGAATTTGAGGAAAAGAAGCCTTGAGACCTCGAAGGCGTTACTGATGTAAGATCAACCTCCGGGGACGAGACGTTGGAAATCGACCTTGCCTTCATTCCGTTCCTTCTCACGTGCGGCTGCCGCGAGGAAGGATTGTCGTGTTCTCGGCGGAGACACGTTTTTCTTGGAATTGCAGACAGAGGGAAGCCCATCCATAAATCAGTTCCTCTACCCTTCTCGCGTGCGGCTGCCGGGAGGAAGGGTCCTATGCTCCGGTGTTCTTCACGGAGATCAGTTGGTTTGAACTCGTATACTGAAGGAATTCAGCTCCTGATTGTTTTGGCAATTCAGTTCTTCTCGCGTGCGGCTGCCGCGAGGAAGAAGACTGCCTCGTTCAGGGGAAACTAGTTGATGCACGGAGTGTGAAGACTGTGGATTTGTACATTGACGATTATTTCATATTGGTTACCGGATACTACAGTGCAGAGCAATTCACTCTCTAAGCTGCTAAGCCTCGAAGGAGGTTGGATCTAATTCTAATCGTTTTTTGGTGTTCCTTATTAGTTGGGCCCAGCTAGGAATACTAAGTGGATTCTTTTTTGTTCTATCCTTGGATGAACTGGTATTGTTTATTTTTGTCTACTCCGAATCAGTACCCTCTATTGCCTTGGATTGACTTTAATCTTTGATGAAGATTCCCAGCGCTGGGTTACTGGAGAGAGTTGTTATAATTTCAGGGGAAGTGAGATAAGGGTATGTGTGTTTGTGTGCATGTCCTTGAAATCAATCTAAAGTATCAGTGAACAAACAGTAATCTCTGGTTTTCTTACAGGAAGCTAAATGTATAGAGAATTATCTATGAAATAGAGAGGCAGAGGTCACCTCCTGATTATTGGGGTATGTATAGGTTCATTAGTGAGAATTGAATGAGAGTAGTTAGAATTGATGTTTTAATTCTTGCCTTTTGTCGTTTCAGCTATCCCTTCCGTTGCTGTTCCTTCCCTTACCCTTCCCTGACTTCTCCCTCGCTTGATTACCTCTACGCTCTGTGTTTATGTTATAGTTAGAGTGTGGGGAAATCAGGAGGTGGACCCCTTTCAGCATTACCCTGATCCCGAGGAGGAGCCGATTGTGACAGAATCTCTTACCCAAGAAATATACCCCTCCCGGTCAGGGGGTGCTGAAAGATGACCACATTAGAAGATGTGATGCAGGCATTGTTGGTTGTGCAGCAGGAGTTAGTTAATTCTCGTGCCGAAACAGCGGCCCTTAAAGAAAGGTTGGATAGGCAAACCCGAAACCCTTTCGATGCTTCAGTGGGAGCTCCACAGATACAAGTTACCGTGCCTCCCCCCATACCGTTGTGCTTGCAATACAAACTACTGCTACTATTCATGGTAGTATTCGGACAAAATTACAACTTCTTTTCCTTGCCTTTCCTACACTGGGACGGACATGCGGGTGCGGTGTTACATGCTCTTCAAAGTAACACTTAGTTCATCCAGTGACCGTCTACTCTCTCTAGATACACATATGCTATCTAAGAGTCAGATAGTACCATGATCCAGGCATCCATCCATTCAAACTATGGGGCAGATTAGGATTGCGGATTTCCCGCATCCTCCGGGCCGGCGGAATCCACCGCCGGCTCGGAGGATGCGGGATATCCACAGCGGACTGAAAAAGACCCCCGCCAGATTAGGATGGCTGGGGGATCGTTTTTCAGTCTGCAGTTCTTCCGCCGCGGTCGCCCGCCCGTCCGTGGCAGAAAAGCACTAACATGGCTGGCGGTGTCTATCAGACACCACCAGCCATATTAGGATGTCTGGAGGAACATGCCTTTACACGGCGGCATTTCCGACGTGCAAAGGCATACAGATTTTTGTTTGGGGGCCTGTTGCGGACCACCAGAGGTGAAGGGGGCTGGGGGTGCACATGGGGGGTACCTATGGTACCCCCCCTGCATTTGCCTGCACAAAGCGGCAGGCACAGAGCGGTGCCTGCCACTTTGTGCATGTGTAACAGAGCGAGGCGGAGTGCTACCGAGGAATGGTGGACTCCCGTGTCTGACCCTGTCATGCCTCCTTCCTTACAGACTGAACCCTGGGATACAGGACTGGACGACGTGGATGAGGAATGCGGCGCCTTTAATTGGGCGTTCTCTGAGGAGGAGGTGACCACCCCTCCTGTATACGTCAGCGAGGTCGGATTGGATAAAGATCAGGAAGTACGGTACGAGGCGTGTGACATCACCCCGGAGGAGGAGAAGGCGAGGAGCGGTGTCGGAGAGCGGTTCGGAAGGAGTGGAGAAGCCGATAGCGAAGGACAACGAAGGAATTCCGAAGAACGACCCGGAGGAGACGAGTCCCACGGAGAGCCAGGAGGCCAACGACCCTGTGAGCCGCCGTGCCACTCTCCCGGGGGAGGAGCGTGGCTGTCCCAGGTACGGGAGCGTATGGCGGTGTGGGCGGGAAGAAAGCGAGTGTGTAAATAGTGTACAGATACCCGTGTTCGTAATTCCTCGTCTTTCCCTACCTCTTGTGTCCATTACCCCGCGTTTAACCCTCACCTTCTGTAACTCTCCCCACGTCACCGACTGAATAGCGGCACGTAACACTGGTGCACCCCTCCCCTCCACACTTCACACGGCCCCAAGGTGCATTACCCAGAAGGCTGTAGAACTAACGGTTCCCTCTCTGTTGGTCTTCCTTTGCATGGGCTCCGGAGCGACGAGACACCTCCTTGACCAGACCTTGAGGCCAAGACCGAAGGACCAAAGACCCAGAAGGAAACACCCCTATTACCAAGACGGATCCCAGTCAGTTTGCCAGGGAGAGACTGACGTTTAGAACCCGGAGAACTTTGCAACCTAAACGTGCGATACCAATAAAACCCTCTTTGCTTCCAAGATCTGCTGTCCATCCAGTTTCTGACTCGCTACCGGGTTTGCCTAGTAGTCCTGTCCCAGGCCCAACAATCAGTACCCCGGTTAACCCCACACCCCTACACCCGTCCACAGTGGTGTCAGAAGTGGGATCTACTCCCTCTGAAAGAGACGAATATGGAACAAATCATACAGACATTAGTCGAGGGTCAACAAAAACTGGAATGGGCGGTCAGCCAACAAATCAGTACAGCAGACGCGGATCGAGCCTTGTTCCGCAGCACTATGACGCAACAAATGGATAATTTGCAGAAAGTGGTTCAGACTCCTGGGACAGCTGTCTCGGTGGATCGAAGACCGGCCGGACCACATCCAGCCGGAGTCTCATTACAGAAGTATGTAACTGGAGAAGACCCGGATGCCTTCCTGGTCAATTTCGAGAGGGCAGCACGGGCGTGTGGGTGGCCAGAGGAAAAATGGCCCTTTTTTCTTGCACCCTTACTGACGGGCGAAGCACAGACAGCATACCAGGTTGCAAACCATGCGGGTACCTCCTCATATACAGCAATCAAGGAGGTGATACTAGATCACCTCGGGATGGACCCCGAAGCATATAGACTCAGGTTTCGGAAGGAGAAAGGGGTCACAGGGGAAAACCCCAAGACATTGTATTTACGTCTGAAAATGGCTGCAGAAAAATGGCTGCAACCCGATAGCAGGAGCAAGGAAGATGTCATGACAAGCATAATACTTGAACAATTTATGGAAGCCCTACCCTATGGGACCCAGAGATGGCTAAGACAGCATCCAGGACTGACCGCAGCTCAGGCTATAGAGATGGCGGCAAATTACTCTAGAGCAACTCCTAGATCTTTTCCATGGGAGACTGAAAAACCCACAAAGACACTGGTACCACCCCCTAAGACAGAGAAAAAGAAACCCATCTACGAACCCCTAAAGCCACGGCCATTCCGCCCTGATGTTACTCCAATGAGGGGACCCCAGTGCTTTGAATGCGGGGAGTGGGGCCATATCGCAAGGTTGTGCCCCAGAAAAAAACCGGTTGAGGAACCCATGGAAGTTGGGTATATACCCAGAGCTGTGATGTACTCCGCCAAAATGGGACCTTCTTATTATGTAAGGGTACTGGTGAACCATACCCCTGTAAAGGCGCTTCTCGATTCTGGGTGCAGACAATCCGTCATACGGGAGAAATTGCTGGTTCCATCCCAAATAGGGCGGGAAGGCGAAGTGCACATCCGGTGTGTCCATGGGGACGTGAAGACATATCCTCTTGCCCGCATCACTATAAACCCGATAGGAAGGGAACCTTGCTCAGTGAGAGTGGGAGTGGTAGCGTCACTACCCGAGGAGCTGATCCTAGGGGTGGATAATCCCCATTTCCTGGCCTTATTTAAACGAGAACTAGCCAGTCGACCGGTGGAGGCCTTCTTGTCAGTCGAGCCCTGGGTCATAGACAAGGGGTTCAAATTTGCACAAGCCAACGATCCTACCCTCTTGAATGCGTGGGAGGCAGCCCACGTGGCGCAAACCACCGAAACTGTTCAAAGATACCCCAGGTTTAGGATCGAAAACGATCTACTCTATCGAGAAGGGAAAGAGGGAGACCAAGGGCAACTGGTGGTACCAAAAGAGTTCCGCAAACAGATACTGTTCTATGCCCACACTCATATCACAGCGGGACATAGCGGGGCCGAAAAAACCACCCAAAACATACTGCGTCTGTTTTATTGGCCAGGAATTTACAAAGAGACCGAGGCCTACTGCCAACACTGCGAGGTGTGTCAGAGGAAAAACCTGACCAAACCCCCAGCGGTGCCTCTGCAGCCTCTGCCCGTGATAGGTAATCCCTGGGAACGCGTGGGAATGGACCTCATAGGACCCTTACCTCGCACCTCTCGAGGCCACACTTATGCGCTAGTAGTGGTGGATTACTCCACCCGTTTCCCTGAGGCATTTCCACTACACACCCCGACCACCAAGAATGTAGCAGAGAAGCTGGTGGAACTGTTTTCGAGAGTTGGATTCCCCCGGGAAATCCTAACTGATCAGGGGACTCCTTTTGTGTCACGGATGATGAAGGAGGTGTGCAAGACCCTGGACCTTCAACACATCCGCACTTCCGCTTACCATCCCCAAACGGATGGTTTAGTGGAACGATACAATAGGACTCTAGAATCCACTCTAAAGAAACTGTTGAGCTCTGAAAATAAAGACTGGGATAAAATGCTCCCATTAGCCCTGTATGTAGTAAGGGCCCAGGTCCAGAGCAGCCTGGGATATTCCCCATTTGAACTGTTGTATGGCCGGCAACCAAGGTCACTACTCGAAATAACTAGAGAAGTCTGGGAAAGAGAAGAGGCCCAGGAACAACGTTCGCTACTGGACTACACCCAGCAGTTGCGGTCCAGATTAGGCAAGTTGAGAGACCTCGCCTACTCGAACCTAAAGTCGTCCCAAAGTCACCAAAAGCAATGCTATGATAAAGGAAAGAGGTGGAGGTCACTGAACAAAGGAGACTGGGCTCTGGTATTGCTCCCTTCTTCCACGCAAAAATTCAAGAGTGAATGGAAAGGACCATACCGAGTACTAGAGAAATATGGCAATACAACCTATAAAATACAACTGTCACCCAAACGTAACCAAACCTACCACATAAATCTCCTGAAAAAGTGGTTAGGACCAGTCCCACAATCATCTAATCTGGTGCTACCCGAAGTCAGTCCGGAGACAACCTTAGACTGCTTGCCTATCAATCCAGAACTCACATATATGGAGAAACAGGCCTTACTTGAAGGACTCCGCCCTTTTTCTCACCTGTTCTCAGACACTCCTGGGTGTACCCACTTGGCAGAACATGAGATACATACGGCCAAGGGGAGTATAGTAAAACAAAGGCCTTATCGCATCCCCGCAGCAAAAAGGGCAGACGTAAGAAGGGAAGTCGCGAGTATGTTAGAACTGGGGGTCATTAGACCGTCAAAAAGCAGCTGGTCATCCACCATAGTCATGGTGCCCAAGTCTGATGGGTCCACTCGATTTTGCATGGACTTCAGGGCATTGAATGCCGTGTCCACATTTGATGCGTTCCCTATACCCCGGGTGGATGAATTTATAGAGCGGATAGGAGACGCCAAATACATAACCACTCTGGACCTGACAAAAGGATATTGGCAGGTGCCCCTACGGGAGGAGGACCGTCACAAAACAGCCTTTGCCACCGAGGACGGTCTGTACGAATTCAACGTCCTCCCTTTCGGACTCCACGGGGCTCCTGCCACGTTCCAGAGACTAATGAACAAAGTATTGGCCCCGCATACCGCTTATAGTTCTGTGTACCTTGATGACATTGTCATCTTCAGCCAATCTTGGAAAGACCACTTGGAACACCTGGCTAATGTTATGTCCTCTCTGGGTAAGGCCCGTCTTCATATTAATGCCAAGAAGTCCCGAGCAGCCTTCCCAAAAGTGAAATACCTCGGTTTCATGCTAGGGGATGGGGTGATAGCTCCCCAAGAAGAGAAGATAAAAGCCATAACAGAGACCCCATTCCCCTCCACTAAACGAGAACTAAGGGCTTTCCTGGGCCTTATGGGCTACTATCGAAGGTTCATTCAGAACTTCGCAGATATCGCCACCCCCCTGACCAATTTGCTACAGAAGAACGTCAGAAATACACTACCTCAACCCCCCTCCCTAGAAGCCAGGAACGCGTTCCTTCACTTGAAGAGGGCCATTACCACCAGTCCCGTGCTAATCCCACCCGATTTCGGGCGTCCCTTTTCTCTAGCTACTGATGCTTCAGAGACGGGAATCGGGGCTGTTCTGTCACAGATAGGGGAGGACAAGGCTGAGCATCCTATACTGTATATCAGCCGCAAACTCCACCCCAGGGAAAGGAAGTATCCCACGGTTGAAAAAGAATGTTTAGCCATACGGTGGGCTATAGATAAACTTCGTTATTATCTAGAGGGAAGGGCGTTCACGCTGTATTCCGATCATGCGCCACTGCAGTGGATGCAGAGGAACAGGACTCAGAATGCTCGGATACTGCGTTGGTTCCTCTTTCTTCAGCCCTTTGCCTTTACGGTGGTGCACAGGAAGGGAAGGGACAATGGGAACGCTGATTTCCTCTCTCGCATGCCGGTTCTCCCCGATCGGGAGAATCCAGGGGGGGAGGAATGTAACAGAGCGAGGCGGAGTGCTACCGAGAAATGGTGGACTCCCGTGTCTGACCCTGTCATGCCTCCTTCCTTACAGACTGAACCCTGGGATACAGGACTGGACGACGTGGATGAGGAACGCGGCGCCTTTAATTGGGCGTTCTCTGAGGAGGAGGTGACCACCCCTCCTGTATACGTCAGCGAGGTCGGATTGGATAAAGATCAGGAAGTACGGTACGAGGCGTGTGACATCACCCCGGAGGAGGAGAAGGCGAGGAGCGGCGTCGGAGAGCGGTTCGGAAGGAGTGGAGAAGCCGATAGCGAAGGACAACGAAGGAATTCCGAAGAACGACCCGGAGGAGACGAGTCCCACGGAGAGCCAGGAGGCCAACGACCCTGTGAGGAGCGTGGGAGGAGCGTGGCTGTCCCAGGTACGGGAGCGTATGGCGGTGTGGGCGGGAAGAACGCGAGTGTGTAAATAGTGTACAGATACCCGTGTTCGTAATTCCTCGTCTTTCCCTACCTCTTGTGTCCATTACCCCGCGTTTAACCCTCACCTTCTGTAACTCTCCCCACGTCACCGACTGAATAGCGGCACGTAACACTGGTGCACCCCTCCCCTCCTCACTTCACACGGCCCCAAGGTGCATTACCCAGAAGGCTGTAGAACTAACGGTTCCCTCTCTGTTGGTCTTCCTTTGCATGGGCTCCGGAGCGACGAGACACCTCCTTGACCAGACCTTGAGGCCAAGACCGAAGGACCAAAGACCCAGAAGGAAACAGCCCTATTACCAAGACGGATCCCAGTCAGTTTGCCAGGGAGAGACTGACGTTTAGAACCCGGAGAACTTTGCAACCTAAACGTGCGATACCAATAAAACCCTCTTTGCTTCCAAGATCTGCTGTCCATCCAGTTTCTGACTCGCTACCGGGTTTGCCTAGTAGTCCTGTCCCAGGCCCAACAATCAGTACCCCGGTTAACCCCACACCCCTACACCCGTCCACAGCATGCAAATGCACAACTTACATTTTTATCATTGCGGCGGGTGCTGCTTGGCACAACTGATGAATGCTTGCTTTTTAACACGCACCATTTTTCTCATAACAGACAGAAGCTTCACTTCTAAGAACAAATCATTAGGACGAAGGGACCAATGATTCAGCACCAAAAAGAAAAATGAAAGTTCAAACCAGGTGAGGGCTCGGCTCACCCACAATAAATGTGTGAAATAAAAAATGACTAAGCACTTTTCCATTTTTAATCAACCGTTTATGTTTTATGTTTATGACAAGCTTGATTTTAATAAATATTTTTACTTTTAATAAAGCTTTAAAACTTAAATAGACTCTGTGGTTTTTGGTCATGCTTGAATGAGCAAAAGGTTTTGCAATTTGCAAGCATGAGTCCGTGCCTCTGACACTTCTGGACTCTGACTCCGTACTCTTGTCCTGCGTTGGATAATCATCATTGGGGATCAATCATCGATGAATTCGGGAGCTAAATGACTCTGCCACACTATCTAGTCAATAAGGAGATTTGGGGTCCTTCAAAGTCTGATATCACTGAGGTATGTGGAAAGTCTACCTGCGCCTATTATAATTGATAAACAATGCACTATTTAGTGTCCATAGTTCTATTTGTGCAGATTTGTCCCTGCAGCAGTAGTAGAATGGATTGTCCTCCTATCCAAACCAAAAGTAAAGTAGTATCTTATTCTTTCTTGGTGGTCATTCACCTTTTTATTGTTGGTAATTGTCAAAGCATAAACATTTAGAAGATTTGAAAAGACATTATGGACAATCCCAGAGGACTACACTCAGTGCATAGAGCTATTGCTGATTAGAATGGGAGTTTTGTTTTACACCTTTTGCCAAATGTGCAATCTTAGTTAGCTACACAGACAGACTAATAAGAATAATCTAGTAATACCACAGGGAGTCATAGTCGAGGCAGGATAAGAATTTAGATACAGTCTACAAGAAGATCAAAGACGATTTAGAAAAAATCGAATGAGGAACGCTAGGAAAAAATAGGTACTCTATATTAAAATTAAAACTTACCGGGGCCAGCAAAGGATCCCTCGCCTGACCGATCCTGGCCTTGTTCAGCAGCAGCAGCAGCCTCCTCCAATCCCCTCTTGCCCCTTGGGGGAGCTGATGTACAACATGAAAGAAAGAAAGAAAGACCAGAAAACATGGATGATATTTGTCAACCAAATCAAACATTTCAAAAGAACAATAACAAAATATTTTGGCGAAATAGCAAATAGACAGGTATTCCACGGGATATATTGACCTATCTCATGTGGTCTACTACGATATTAGTATTGCTTGATATGCGGATCGTCGACTTGGAAAGTTATGTAACTCACTTAACAAACTATTAAAAAGGTTCGCCTAGGACTGGCAGGCAGCAGTCCGCAGCACGCGAAGTGACAGACAAAGTCCATCGTCATTGCAGATCAGCGACAACACTAAAAAGTTTCCTACTACATTAACCAGTCATTAAAATACTCAAACTATCAATCCACCACCACTATTTCTTCTTATTGCCAGGTGTACAAAGGAAGGACTGGACTTGAGTCTGTAGGGGCTGATTTAGAAGCCCCTTGCGGCACTTTTGCTCCATTGTTGCGTGACTTTTGTGACGCAGCGGCAGAACAAAAGAGACGCCATGGTGCGGCGTATATTAACAACGTGACGCATATGGGAGATGCATCACGTTGTAAAGCCCTGCGCATTGTAAATACGGCGCACCATGGGTGGTGGTGGCGTGGCGCACAATTACTGGTGCATCCCTGCTACTTTGCAGGGATGCGCCGGCAATTAAAAATCTGACCCTCAGTGTCTAGCATTACGCAGTTCTTTAAACTACACTCATACATAATTTCACAGGCCAATGAAATGAACACAAAATCGGAAAAAATAAGCATAGTAGCAACGCTACTGAGAAGGAGAGCAGTGCACCTGAAATGCACAGAAGATTTTGAAATATAATTTACCTACAATGTAATCAGCAGCATTATTGCTCTTGGGAAAAAACAAAAATTTGAAATATAATAACACACAGAGCAGGAGAAAACAGAGTAGTACAGAAATAGCTACTACTACTCACCAAGCTCGGGGATCTCAAGGCCGAGCAGGTCGAGCAGATCGCGTTCCCGGTGCAGGAGATCCGTCCAACGGTGGGTGGCCTGGTTGTAGGTGCGCCGGACCCGAGAGTGTTGGTACATGGCCCGGCACACCTTCTCCCACCGCTTCCGGCGCTCCTGGATCCCGTACCCGCTAGCGATCCTGCCGCCTGCCATGATGGTCCTGGGGAGGCGGCGCTGAACATAAAAAACTAGTGCGTCGACCTCCTCCGCGCTGAAGATCTCCCGGGCTGTGACCTGCTCCCCCCTCAAACGCCCGCACGGCAGCCGGGCACGGGGTGCGGGACCCTTCCCCTCCTCAGGATGCTTACCGGCTCCCTTTACCATGGTCTGGGCAGAAAGGAAGCTAAATAATAAAGAAGAAATAGAATAGGGAAGAAGAAAAGAAAAGAGTTTAAAAAAGTAGTTTAAAATTAACCAAAAGTAGCAGTAAACACAAAAATATAGAGCTAGAAAAATAGAGGGATAGATAATAAGTAAAATAGATTTAAAAAAACTTCAAACAAACAAATGATGGCAGAGATTCAGAGAGGATACAGAAAGCATGCCCAGAACCATAGCAATGAATGAGAAACAAGATGGCCGCGCCAGTTCACGACCACGTGGGTAAGTTTGCGCGAGATTTTCCTCGCGATCACACGCGAAATTGTATTAGCGAGCCGCACACTTTGCGAGATTACACATCGCGCCCGGAAACGGAAATACGTCATGCAAACAAGATGGCCGCGCCCGTGAACGACCGTGAGGGTAACTTCGCGTCGTTGCGCTACAAGCGGCTCCCTAAAACGCACAAAACCTTGCGAACTAACACGCTGCAAAAAACAAATCGCATATTCGCACAAATTCGCGGCTTCCGGAATCGATCTCGGGCGAATTGGTGCCCCGCGAATCCCGCGAGATTGCAGAAAAACGAGTTTTGCAAAACTGAAAGCACTCAGCGGGTGCAAAAGTTCAAACTCATCATTAGTAACCATTCCCTGTAGTGCTTCCTGAGGGGCCCCTCCAGAGTTCAGTTGCCTACTTGCAACTATTCTATGACCCTGCTCTGACCCTCACAGCAGGCTCATAGAATAGCTACAAGTAGGCCACAAAGGTCCTGGGAAAAAAAATTGCACTGCAACAGAAAGCAAATTACAGATAAGGAAGCAGGTGCCAGACTGGAAGTTTAAATTCAGTGACACATTAATCAACCCCAAATTAATTCATGTCAGTTGTAGCAGGGCCGGTGTGCTTGCTTTTCCCCCCCATAATCTACAGTGATGAACCAGAGGGTGGCAGTGAATCCAGTGATGTACTTGAGGGTGGCATGGGTGAACCAGAGGGTGGCAGTGGTGAAACAGAGGGTGCTGTGAACCTGTGATGATGAACCAGACGTAGAAACAACATAGTCGTGACCGTTGCGAGCCGACAAGTACGTTTTGCGAACACAAAAAAAATCCGCAAATTCGCGAGAGTTCGCGGATTTTGCGGATTGCGAATTCGCGAATACGCAAATTCACGAACGCCAGATTCGCAAAATTCGCCCATGCTTAATTGCTACCAGTCTGACTTTCTGTAAAGTGGGACTAAAGTGTCTCCACTCAGTTCAGTAAGAGCTCTGACTCTCTGGTTTGCTAGAAAGCCTCCACATTCCAACACCACAGGATGGCAGATCTCAGGGATGGCAGCGTTGAGGAAAGATATTCCAAAGTGGTGTTGAAGTGCACCAAACACTCACCACTGATACCTGAGTCACTGATAAAAGGGAACCGTTACTCCTCCTCTAACCTGGAAGCTATTCTGCTGAAACTGAATTCAGTGGACAACAACAGGCAGAGCACTAAGACCAACACAGACCTACTCCAGGTAGAAGTAGCCAGGATCTGTAAAGACCTCAAAGACCTCACAATAAGAATATCTAATGCAGAGACAAGAATAAATACTGCTGGGGACTTCACCAACATACAAGTCAAACAGATACAATGCCTCGAATGCTCCCTACTTGCTCTGAGAAGAAATCAGACAGACCAGGAGGACTGCAACCAAAGGATCAATTTTCGTATTTTTGGTCTCCCAAAGGGTATTGAATCCTCAGCCTATTCGGTGGCAGAGTCCCTAATAACGTGGATCCCAGAAGTTCTTCAGCTCTCCTTTTCCAAAGCCTTTGAGATCAAACAAGCCCATAGGGTGCCAACCTTTAGACCCAAAACTATCTCATCTCATCTTCAAACCACTATGTCATCAACATACAGAAAAAATCCTGGCACAAATGAGGAGGATCAGAATGATTAATTGGCAGGATCATAAAATCTCAATCCCACAGAACTACCTGAGAGATACTGTTATGCATTGTAACAACGATTGACTGCCATGGAGATTCCCTTCTCTTTTTCACGTCTTTCAAAGTTCCATATTACGTTTAAAAGCCAGATGAGATTCTTTTCAGAACCTGTAGAGTTTTCATCGTTCCTGGATAACAAATCAGAGTCACAAATGGGCTCAGACTGCCCTCCGAATACTGCAACCACTCTGCACTTGGCCTCACAACCCTAGCCCACACCAGTTTTGGCTCTCCCACTTCTCCATGCTGATGCCAACCTGGCCTGCCTGCATAAGGGTTGGTGCGGCTGCCGGAGGTGTTACATTATCATCAACAAGGCCTCAAGAAACTTGCACTGAATAGTTCCATAAGTGGTGTTTAGTATCTCTTCAGATATTTCTCTATTTACTATTCCTGGTTGTGTTACTACACGAGGTATCTTTAAAATGATGTTGATTTCTTTGGCCTACAAACTGTCCCATACTGTGGTCTCTTAACTGGGAATGATGTTCGAAGTGTTCTAATTTGGTTGTAATTATGACTGACACTTTTGGTTGTGTTACAACACGATGTCTATTGGGAACGATGTTGACTTCTTTGACCTACAATTTGTCCCACATTATGGCCAGCTAACTAGGAATGATGTTCGAATTATTCTACCTTGGGTTTAATTTTTATTTGCCACTGCCATGGTAGCCTCTCCACACTTTTAATGCCTTGAGATGGCCTCTCCTCTTCGGCCCTCAGATCTCTTCCTCATAGTTGAAGGTACAGGGATACTGGATGGTTGACTAAGGGGCGGACATTGTGTGCCTGGTCTTGTACGATTTCTTCTTTTGACCACTTACCCCAACAGCTCTTCCCAAGTTTGACTAGGGTGCCGTTTCGCTCTTTAATTTTTATAATGTTACTTTGAGAACTTTTACTAACATTGCTGGGTGTGGTGAGGCTACTTCAATAGGCTCATATCTCAAGCCAGTTGAAATTCACAGTCCTGCTGTATGTATGAGTTTAAAGCTTCAAGATTGACCTGTTTTTCTACTTTCATATCATATTAGAACATATGTCCTCTCGTACTTGCTGGTTTTCTCCGTGTATGAAACCTGGTATGATGTTTATTGTTTGATTCAATGGTATTTACACAGTCAGTCTGTTTCTTTCAATATAACCCATTTGATTGGGGCCTGTTCAAGTTAAATTGCCGCCGGTTGCCTATACTTTGTACACCCACAGGACCATATTGCTCGTCTCTACTTGAGCAGAACTAAGTCACACTTCCCATTTTCACATGCTTACTGAAGTTTGCACTCATTCATTTCTACATCCGGTCGGCTCACATTACTAGTTTCAAGATGCTTCTCCCAGACTTCACAACGGTCACCCATACATTCTGTCTCTTACAGACTTCCCCTGGCGGGTAGAGTCCCTAGGAGTGATTTGGGTGACCCCAGACATTGTGGGGCCTCACATGTTTTTTTTTCCTTTCCCCAGGGGGTAGGCAGACAAAATATCGAAATTAAAATATCGATATACAATAATATCGATGTTTTAATTTCGACAGGATAGAATATCGATGTCCAAAATATCAACAGACAGAATATCGTTTTTTTAAGGTATGTATGTTACTAATATCGAATTTTACTAATATCGAAAAAAAATTTAGTGTTATGTATTTTATTATGTTGTTTATATGTTTGTTAAACATGTTTTGTAATGTATGTTTGAAAATTTGTAAATTTGTTTACATTTTGCGTTTTAGTATCAGAGCGGGTTGTGGGTTTATAGGGGAATAGGGTGGGAAGTCATTTAATAATAATTAATTATTTAATATATGTTTGTAAATATTTTTAATTAATAATTAATTAGTAATTAATTAATATTAATTAGTTAATTAATTAATATAATTTTGTACATATTTTTAATTAATAGGTAATTAATTAATATTAATTAGTTAATTACATTATTTAGAGTAATTTTTTTTATATATATAATTTTTTGTTATTGTTAATTAATTTATTGGGAAAAAATAATATTAATTATTAAATTTAATTAATTACAGCTAATGTGCTAATATATTTTCTTTATTGTTATTGTTAATTAATAATTAATTGGTAATTAAATAATATTAATTAATTTTGAGTAAAGGAGTATTTTTAGGGTTCAGGGTCAGTTTTCAGTTTTTGGGTAAAGGGGTATTTTTAGGGTTCAGGGTCAGTTTTCAGTTTTTGGGTATAGGGGTATTTTTAGGGTTCAGGGTCAGTTTTCAGTTTTTGGGTAAAGGGGTATTTTTTGGGTTCAGGGTCAGTTTTCAGTTTTTGGGTAAAGGGGTATTTTTAGGGTTCAGGGTCAGTTTTCAGTTTTTGGGTAAAGGGGTATTTTTAGGGTTCAGGGTCAGTTTTGGGTTTTTGGGTAAAGGGGTATTTTTAGGGTTCAGGGTCAGTTTTCAGTTTTTGGGTAAAGGGGTATTTTTAGGGTTCAGGGTCAGTTTTGGGTTTTTGGGTAAAGGGGTATTTTTAGGGTTCAGGGTCAGTTTTGGGTTTTTGGGGTACAGTCGTACAGGGTAAAAATATTTTTTTTTTTAATTAAATCAATTAAATGAAATTAAAAAAAATAAAATGACATTAAATTATTAAGTTTTTAATTTATTTTAAATGTATATGTATTAGTTTTAATTTTTTAATTATGTTTTAATATTTTTATTTAATATTTGTAAAATTATATGTATTTTAAAATTATTTTTACATTATTATTAATACATTTTAAAAAACGATATTTTTAATTTCGATATTTTTGTACTACGATATTAATTTTTCGATATTTTTGTACTTACCTTTATGAAGATATGACTCCGATATTTTTGATTTCGATATTTTTGTGTCGATATTTTTGTATGTAGATATTCTGTCTGTCGATATTATGTCAGACATTCCCCCAGGGTTCCTCCTGACCCCACTCTTTCCTAACTCCCTTTCCAGGTGGGATGATGATACTGCAGAGTTTATACTCCTAAATCTTCATTATAGCCTCTCTTCTTTGACTCCGTACGCCAGAGACCACCTCCGAAACCAGACTCCTTTACCAACGTATTCCCTTAATGTAATTTCCCTTTACGTCAAGGGGCTAAATCATCCAGTAAAGAGAGTCAAATTTCTTGACTAGTGCAAAAGCCTAACAGGAGATATAGTTTTCCTCCAGGAAACTAAGATAGGCTTTAAGGAGGCCTTTTCTGATGCGGAAAGGCTGGGTTTTAGATGTTCTCTGTTCCGAAGGGCACAGCAAGAAGACTGGGGTTCTCACCCTTTTGTCCAAACAGACCTAACACTTACTGCATCAGAGCATGATTCCAATGGCAGATGGCTCCTTTCTAGATTAAATAACGGGGAATAGGATTTGTATGTGATGAATGTGTATGCTTTCAATATTGACAACACAACATTTTCGCTCTCTCTCAATAAAAAACTTAATGACATACTACAAGAGGCAACTTTAATTCTAGGAGGGAATTTTAATCTGCCAATGGACCCAATTTTGGATAGACATTTGGCCTTCAATTTCAGAAAACCCAAAGCCCACAAACAGATGGTCAATTTGTGCTCTGCACATCGACTCCTAGACGCGTAGAGATCGCATAACCCAAAGGTTAATGACTTTATCGTCTTTTCGCTGCCCCACTCAAGCTTCTCCTGTATAGATTATATCTTGCTACATGCCTCTCTTCTTAAAGTCACTTCTGATGCTAAAATTCACCCAATTCTCATTTCAGACCACGCTGCCCTACCACTAGCTATTATAAATCAGTCAAATACAAGAGAAAATAGAACATGGCAGTTAAATGTGGATATTCTGGAAAACGAGACAGACGTCGTGGAACTAAGGAAAGAAATTGATCTCGTCTTTAGGGACAATGAAAACTCTTTCTCTTCTCCTGTGACCCTTTGGGACACATTTAAATGTGTCATGAGGAGACAAATTATTACTTGTGTGGTAAAGAAAAACCAAGATATCAAAGAATCCTTACAGTCCCTAGGCATTGACATCAAAAGAAACAAAGAATACTTCAGACATTCGGGTTGCAAATCCCTCCTGACGGACCTTAAACAACTAAAATACACATATAATACCACAGTCAGCAAAAGAGCTCCTCTCTTTATTCATTAATAGAGTGGGTAAAGCTCTGGCCAATATGCTCAAACTCAAGAACCCAAACACCCAAATTACCCATATTAAAGCACAGGATGGAACACAGAAAGTGAAAACTGAAGAGATTCTGGAGAGGTTTAGAGAGATTTCCGAAAAGCTACACACACTATAGCTACACAGGACAAATCTAAATGTCTGGAATTTCTACAGTTGCTGTGCCAATCCTAAAGGAATGGAGAATAATGAACTAGATTCAGCTCAACCTTTAGCAGGTCAAAAAACAAACTCGAGCAATTGAAATGAGATAATTGGATGCAATCATTGTAGGTGAAAATGGCTGACACTGGCTCAAATAGGTGCACACTCATACACTCTTTGAATGGAAAACATTTTAACACTCCAGCCTGGGGAAAACTACTAGCTTATTGATTGCACTGTCCCCAGGACCATATACAGCTAATTGCATTGCCCTAGGGCAACATGCAGCCAAATTCAGATCAGTGCACTAGCGAGCACAGTTGGTCTGGAACAAGAGAATGTTGATATGAAGGCATAAGGCTGAGCCAACCCCCCTCCCTTGTTTTGTACCTTCTAGCCACTTGGGACAGGAATGAAAATGTTCAGGGTCAACCTGGAGGCAGTTTGAACAGTTTATTTCCCCTCTGCAGTATCATCTCCTAATATACCCTCACCTATACTCTCAAGGGGACTCCTTCAGAGATCTCTAAGGGGATAACTCTCAACTATTTCTCAGGGGAACTCCCTCCCCTATCGCTGAGCGGGACTCCTTCACGTACCTCCAAGATGGATTCTCTTACCTATCTCTAAGGGGGACTTCCCCACCTATCTTTAAGGGGAACTCCCTCACTTATCTCTAAGGAGGACACCCTCACCTATCTCTAAAGAGGACTCCCTCACCTATCTCCAAGGGGGACTCCCTTTAGATTTTTTTCGACACCTCAGAAGTTACTCCCTTATGAGGGTGGTAGACCACACCCACTCCACTTGCAGAGTCAGTGTGAGGAGGGGCCAGATGAAGAAGCATGCTATCGGGTGAGGACTTTCATCCTTTAAACTGACACACTACAGAGAGGCATTCTACAAGTTGTTGCTACTCCACTAGGAATATCTGCACCTACTCGCCCAGAGGGACAACTTTGGTGACCGTCTTCTTCTTTAGGTGATAACTCAGCAAGTGAAACGTAGACAGTTGCGTATTTGCAAATCTAAATCTTGGTCAAACTTACAAGTTACAGCTGTCTGCGTGCAAACGTCACAATGACCCATAGCATTAGCTTTGTGAATGAGGCTAAGCACAAACTTGAAGAGCATGAAATTTCTGGGTAACTCATAATTTTGAATTTGTACTGGAGAGAACTGGACTTCCATTTCAACATTGATTAATGGGTTTGTCTTTTTCTGACGAGCTGGGATTTCATCTGTCTGACACACAGCAGACATTTACATGGTTTTCAGTTGGCCCTCTTGCATGTCTGACACCTTCTGCCAGCCTTGGAATCACTGATACAAAATCCACACTTATTACATCGAACTACAAAAATATTGAGTCAACAATATTGTATACTAAAATATCGACAAACAATACACAAAACAGCAATAACACAACATTGATAAAAATATCAATGATAAAAAAATCGAAAATAGAAATAAAGTACACAAAAATATTGATAACATTAAAATAAAATGAAACATATCAAAAACATCAATATAAACAATATAGACAACACAAACATCAATAAAATACGTAAAACAACATCGAATGCGAAGATCTTGCAGAATTTTTTGTAAATAAAGTGGAGATCATCTATTCTTCACTGGTCAGCTCCACCTCTGTCTCCTCTTTTCTACCCACTGTATCTGCTGATTGCCCTGTCATGTCATCTGAAAATTGCACCACCCTTGAATATTGGCCACTTTTGGATATGGTGGCACGCACACATCATCTTAGCCATATTAAATCAGGATCCCCCTGTGATTTACTGCCTATCTCAGTCTTGCGACAAATTGATCCACCCTCTCTCACTCACGCTCTCCAATTGCTTAACACCTCTCTAATGACTTCCACCATTCCTTTAAGCTGGAAGCACGCAATGGTGGTCCCATTGTTAAAAAAAACTAATGCTGATCCTGCCCTTCTTTCCAATTTCCGCCCAATTTCTCTTTTACCTGCTCTCTCAAAGATCCTCGAGAGACACATTAATGGACACCTGTCCAAATTTGTTGAGATAAATGGGCTGCTACATCCTACCCAATCCAGCTTCAGGACTGGTTATTCTACCAAGTCTACTTTGCTCTGGGTTACAGAAGCGCTCCAACACAACATCGAAGAGGGCAAGACCATGGCTTTAGTGCTACTTGACTCGAGTGCGGCCCGTCTCTCATACCGTACTCATAAAGGCTCTCCAACTCTTAGGTGTTACGGGGCCCGCCTTGAGTTGGCTGAGCTCGTTCCTCTCCGATCGCGCCTTTCAGGTTTTTTCATCTACCTCTAAATCCAAATCTCATCCCTTGCCCATCTACTCTCAGTACTCTGTTGTTTAATATTTATATCAGAGAGCTGGCACTTTTAGTGGAGGAATCAGGGTTGTCACTTTTGTCATACGCTGATGACACCAAGATCCTTTTCTCTCTGTCAGCTGACAAACAATCCGAGCCCTCGGCACTTTGATCCGGCCTCAGTAAAGTTATGGCTTGGATGAACGCCAACTTTTTGAAACTCAACAGCAAATTAAAAGGTAACAGCTAACAAATTTTAAAAAAGCTATCTCGACCCATACATTTAAACTACACCAACACAAACCAATAGAAAACTCTAATTAAATAAACACTATAAAAACAATCAATTAATTAACACAAAATGTATCGTATAATGGACAAACACAGAGGAAGAGCGAACATTTGTGAGAGAGAACACAGAATGAAAAACTACTGCACAAACAACTATTCCAAAAATCCCTCAATAAAGGTAAGAACAAAACTTTGTAACTATATAAATAAAATTAGCTTTTAAAAAATAAATCATTAAACTATAAATTGTTTTCCTTTACATATCACAGATTAAACTTCAATAAAAATAACCCAAGAAAATTCAACACAAACATTTACACAACAACAATAAAATCAACATTATAAAAAAATATATCACAAAGTACAGTCTTTAACCCCTTGCGTGCGGGGCGTATTTTCCGCCTGTGCTGACTCCGCCTTGCGCGGGCGGAGTCATGACGGAACGGTTCCGTCATCAGCACAGCTCACCCGTAGCTGATGACGGAACCGTTCTGTCATCAGCACGCAAGGGGTTAAAAGTAATACATTGTATACAAAAGTAAAGCATAGCTAACAAATACTTTTCTCTTAAAAGCTTCTACGAAAGTCAACAAAACCACATCATCAACAAAAGACACTTGATCAACTAAAAAGAGTAAGTATATATTTTTTTTACAAATAAATAAAGTAGAGACTAAGGGGGTCATTAGTAAGAATACCCCCGGGAAACGGGACCGCCCTCAATGCTTGCGGCGTTCCCTCACCTACAATTAGGATGCGCCTGCCACACTGGTGGGCGTTCAGCATTTGTAACATTGTGGTGAAAGTACCGCCCGCCGCAATGACACAAAAGCAAGTTGTGCCTTTCAATGCACAAAGTGACAGGCACCGCGCTAAATAAATATGTTGGAAGTTCAATAAAGAGAGTCTGTGTTGCTCTTTACAAAACAAAGCCCATGAAGAAGAGACATAATGCCTTGAAACGCGTCAGCAGTTAATGAATTCCAGGATAAGGGAGTATCTGGGCATACTGCTGTGTGCTCTTGAAAAAGCTTTCGAGCACCTTGTTGAGTTATTTATATATATTATATCGATCCTCTGCGTAATTCAAATGTGAGAACCTACGAATGTATTATATTATATCCCTGCTTGGACATAACACCTTTCCAAGATGGCACCCACTGTGGCACATAGGGGTGAAGTCCTATGTTTGTGTTAATGCCTATTCACTTTTTCATTTAATGGGATGTTTGCTAATCAACAAGTGACACACTGACGAAGGCTAACGCCGAAACGCGCTGTGCAAGGCTTGATACTGGAGCTGAAACGCGTTGGGACAGACAATAACTGCAGGCAGTTTGAATATTGTGCAAATAAAGCGCTTTGATTACCAAGACGCATGTCTTTTTCTGGCGCAGAGAAAGGTTTGGTTGTATATGTATATATATATATATATATATATATGTATATATATATATATATATATATATATATATATATATATATATATATACATATATATATATATATATATATATATATATATATATATATATATATATATATATATATATATATATTCACTGAAAAAACCATAGGTTTTAGGGATGTTATAGTTAGCTGGACATTTCACTCCCACAAAACCATTGAAATTCCTCTGTTATAGTTAGTTGTACTAACTATAATTCGCGCACCCGCAATCCACTGCTGATGATGTCACATATTACATCATTCATGACATGGTCAGTGACATCACTGATGACATCACTGATGACATCTCAAATTTCGAATTTCAAAGGTTTTTTAAATGATAATTCCTAACTGTAACATGTCTGAAACCTTTGGTTTCTTCAGTGAATTTCAAAGGTTTTTTAAATGATAATTTCTTACTACAACATGTCCGAAACCTATGTTTTTTTCAATGTATTACAAAGGTTTGTTCAATAATAATTTTTAAATGTAATAATTATTTTTTTTCATATTGTTTTACTACATTTTTTTAATCTATTTTTTTAGATATCTTATTTTTTAAATTACATTAGACTTATTTAATACAAATATATTTAAAAAAAGAAAAAAATAATATAATTTTATGTTCTTTAAAATATATTTATATTATTTTCTTTATTATTTTTTTTTTTTTTGGGAGTCGCGCACCCAAAGCGCACCCTTGTTGTTCACTGCGCGGAACATGTCCGCCATTTCAGGATTGCTGTGTAGAATCCGAGTAGGGTGTACGACCAGTACGACTTTCCCAACGCGGAAGCTATGCGACTGGTACGCAACTTATAGCGCATACGCAACATGTACGTATTATGCAATGCGACGGTCGCGCGGTTGCGCGTGACATCATGCACCCATCGGGCGCGGTGGATGCGCGACCCCCGCAAAATTTTAAATGTTCAAAAACCTATATATATTTAATATAAATATTAACACAAGACATTATCTAAACTAATGATAAAAAAAATATTGTTTAACTTTCAAAAAAGATACATTACTTTTAAATGCAATTTCGCGAAGTCGTGCTGGTGCGAGTTGGGTGCGAGCTGCGTATGTGCACCCTAGGCGTACCCCATGTGACCAGAAAAAAAGAGATTTGATTGGTTCATTACACATCCTATTGAAGGACACCACCCATTTCAATCACTCTTCTTAGACCTTCCTTAGGAGAAGACCTGCTAAGAAGAACTGCTGTTTTTTGCTGATTGCAGACCTGGTTGTCCTTATAATTTTGAAAATGGCTACAAACCAACCTTCTTCTTCTGATTCAGAACATTCTACCACTGTGGAATTTGTTCCAGAACCTCCCCCTCCAGAGAGATATACATCTATTGTCTGGACGTTTTTCACCTTCCCACCTGGATAAAAAAGGTGAATGCGACAAAGGTCACATGTAAAATCTGCAAGGCGGTCCTCTACAGGGGAGACCCATATAAAAAATACTCACGTGGAACAGCTAGCATGAGGAAGCACTTGCATACACGTCATCCTGTGAACTTTGCACAAGTGGAGATGAGGCGGTTACAAGAAAATGCTCCTGCACCACCAGCTGTTCCAAGCACATATGGGACAGCACCGTCTACTTCAACTTCACCACCAGATATACGTCGCCAGTTTGCAAGAGTGAGGATAAATTGCGTACAATGTAATTGTCTAATTGCTTATGGAGCACAATCAGTGGACCTTGTTTGTCGGGCTATCGACAACCACCGTTGCTAGTTTCTTTCTTTTTTCTCCTCATAGTTTTCGGTTCTGTTCATTCTGTTTACATTTTTCCCTGTTTAAAAAAACAAAAACAAAATCAAAAGAATCGTTCAAAAAACAAAAAAAAGGTTCTTTTCGGAACTACCTACTCTCGTTAAAAGAAGAGCTAAACTTGTATGCTAGTGTGTGAAAGTTTAGATGAATGTATGTGTAGTGCATAATTGACTGAAATAATGCATTTGTGATGTGTAGTGAGTGCATAAGTGCAGAACTATAAGGAAGTGCTGCAGCATGACCCTGTAAACTGTTTAGCTACAGCATGCTGTGGTACTTCCGAAGCACAGGGATGCAACATATGTACATAAATATGTTGCAAGTCTGTGCTTCCCTCTGCACAGCTGCTTAAACTGCAGCCATGTGGTGACACAGGCACCCTTGCACCATGGTGCAAGGATGTCCGTGTCATGCGGAGATTGTTTTTTGAAGGAAAAGACTCCTTTCTGCATAAAAACAATCAGAAAAGGCATTTTTCTCCTTCAATATATGCTGTGCATTGTAGCATATATTGAAAGAGAAAAAATGAGAAGTGAAAACAATTCTCCTTGTTGTGCTTTGCTACACCAATTGGAGGATGGTGCAGCATTCACAAACATGGCCAGATTTATCATTTTTATTAAAACTGCACATATGTCTTGTTCTATGACTGTTCTGTGCAAACGCGCACAGCAAAACCTATAGAATGCCTTTTCAATGCAAAGTGGTGTGTATGAAGAGATTATATTTACATGGAAAACAAAAGGTATACAGAATGCCTTTTTCTCACTTTGTAAATAAGAAAGAGAGTTAATGGCTAGGCCAATCCTTATTATAGGAGTACATTTCTGTATGCTAACCGAGAACAAGATAAATATATAAGTACTTATGTTTTAGGAAACTTATAGCACATATTTATATATGACTGAAGAGAAGGAATGGGGCCTACTGTGACATGTGCAAAAACACTTAGGGGCCGATTCCGATCTCGGTCGGTCAGCCCTCCAAGACGTGTCAGTAGCCCTTACCTAGTCGCGCAGGAACTGCAGGGGTGTTGGATGGCTTCACACAGTGTTGAATTTCTGGACTTGAAAGGAGTCGGAAAGAGTCGAAGACATGTTGGTGGCAACGCTCACAGGTGAGTCATAAATCGAAGAGAATCGAGGGAGGGGGGCTGCTGACCTTTACTTCGTCATCAAACCCGAGCTCGAATTAATCTGCTCCGCGGTCTCCGGCGTGTGGCGACTCCTTTCAAGTCCAGAAATTCAACACTGTGTGAAGCCATCCAACAACCCTGCAGTTCCTGCGCGACTTCTGCAGATAAGGATGTACCCAGTCCACGTCCTGAGGAGAACCCTCAACTGACCAGTGGTTCGAAACGCGTTGACCCCCAGCCTGTGATAAGGAAGAAGGGTGCAGCCAGGGAATTATTAGTATCACTGCCTCTCTCCCTAGCTGTCTAATCATAAAAAAAGACTTAATCACAGGTGTACTGAGACAGGCAGGCAGTTGTATTTAATTTGTGTATCCGCCTGTCCATTGGTTCATTATTCAAAGGACTGGTGTTTTGCTAAATGTTTTCATGTTTCAATTTATTTGTATATAGCATATTGTTTCTCGGTGTTTGTAAATTTCAGTATGTATTGTGAACTATTTTCATTCTTGTATATATTGCGCACATTTTCTGTCTGAATGTTTACTTGATTGCTTTGATAAAGATGTCCTTCGAAGACATACAGATGAACTAACAATATTTGAATAAAATAGAATAAAAATCTCTGTGGAAGCAGATTTGTGGTTCACGCAGTACAGACAGGCTGGGTGTTTCCTAATTAACTAGAAAATAAACCTGACTAGCTACTTTGTTCTGTTTTGCGAGATTGTGTAGGTCCTAGCTGGTCAGTGACAGGACCAAAACCTTTTTTTGTTTAGTACCCCACCCATAGGAGCATGTTGCCCATCACAGGTGCCACCCCACCCATATGTGTTATGTTGCCTATCACTGATGCCACCCCACCCATATGAATTATGTTGCCTATCACTGATGCCACCCCACCCATATGTGTTATGTTGCCCATCACTGATGCCACCCCAGCCATAGGGGCATTTTGCCTATCACTGATGCCACCTCACCCATATGTGTTTCATGTTGCCCATCACTAATTCCACCCCACTCATTGGGGCATTTTGCCTATCACTGATGCCACCCTACCCATATGTGTTATGTTGCCTATCACTGATGCCACCCCACCCATATGTGTTATGTTGCCTATTACTGATGCCACCCAACCCATATGTGTTATGTTGCCTATCACTGATGCCACCCCACCCATATGTGTTATGTTGCCACCCCACCCATAGAGGTATTTTGCCTATCACTGATGCCACCCCACCCATATGTGTTTCATGTTGCCCATCACTGATGCCACCCCACCCATAGGGGCATTTTGCCTATCACTGATGCCACCCCTCCCATATGTGGTATGTTGCCTATCACTGATGCCACCCCACCCGTGTGTTATGTTGCCTATCACTGATGCCACCCCACCCATATGTGTTATGTTGCCCATCACTGATACCACCCCACCCATAGGGGCATTTTGCCTATCACTGATGCCACCTCACTCATAGGT
Source organism: Lissotriton vulgaris (assembly GCF_964263255.1). Lineage (NCBI taxonomy): Eukaryota > Metazoa > Chordata > Amphibia > Caudata > Salamandridae > Lissotriton > Lissotriton vulgaris. The sequence goes on along the minus strand of NC_141689.1, from coordinate 502,057,926 downwards.
GTTATGTTGCCTATCACTGATGCCACCCCACCCATATGTGTTATGTTGCCCATCACCGATGCCACCTTACCCATATGTGTTATGCTGCCTATCACTGATGCCACCCCACCCATATGTGTTATGTTGCCTATCACTGATGCCACCACACCCATAGGGAGGATGATGTGACACACATCCATCAAACATCAGCCACAGGCATGTCAGCCAAATACATTCCACAACATCATGCCAACAGTGTGTAGTGCCTGACAAATAGCCCCAACAGTGATTTTGATTCATGACACACAAAGTAACTACCATCACATGCTAAGAAAATAGCAGCACATGCCAAACAGTATGTATGATTCCTGTGCATGTCAGGACAACACCTGTACAGTCAACCTTCATCTACCACCCAATGTAGGCACCGGTTGACATACGCATGGGTACGGTATTGCCAACAGTGTGTAGTGCCTGACAAATAGCCCCAAAAGTGATTTTGATTCATGACACACAAAGTAACTACCATCACATGCGTGAAGTAAAGTAGAGTGTGGGATACACAAGTCAAGCTTTGAAATAGCACTGGGTCAATGTGTGAAAACACCCCATCAGTGTGTACATCAAATGTAAAATGTGTGGATACAAAGTGCAGCTAAAGTAGAGCATTGTGACAAAGGGTCAAAATCACTCATCATCACAGTGAGCACAAGGTAGGTGTCATCAAGAAAATAGCAGCACATGCCAAACAGTATGTATGATTCCTGTGCATGTCAGGACAACACCTGTACAGTCAACCTTCATCTACCACCCAATGTAAGCACCGGTTGACATACGCATGGGTACGGTATTGCCCCTTAAGTCACCTGCACTTAGACAATACATATGTCTACCAAGTTGCACAGAGGACAAAGTTGACTTTACAGTGTAGATGGCCCAACAGTCAGTGAAAGTGTCACATTGGACATTGTGAAGCACATCATATGTGCATGGGTGCAAGCCACAGATGTAGCCATGCCAAAGAAATGTTACCATCCCTGAGCCAAATTAGTCAATTATGACACCCCCACGCAGCTGCAAAGGATGACATTGATACCAACCTGAACATAAAACTCATCTCATGGCCCACATGGAGTACACCACATCAACACCTCAGTAACAGACATTTGTAAATCCTGCATCTTCACACCAAGGTCACGGTAAACAGCAGCAACAAAATCTACAGCTAAATCAAATGCACAGGGAGAACAAAAAATGCTTTATTCAGCAATCTGCCATCTGGAAGGCAAAATAAATCAATAAATGTAGTCCAATGTGCAGTAGAAATTCAAAAGTCCACTGATGGCATCAGTGACACCTGTCACCCATTGCTTGCCTGCACTGATCAGGACTAGGGGACATCCACTCTGAGGGGCACACATTGGGCAGGCCAGGCACCGCAGGGACAGGATCAGGGCTCAGAAGGAGGTTGGGAAGGGGTGCTGGGTGGAGGAGAGTCAGTGGCAACTGCAGTTGAGGGGTCTGACATGGGTTCTGCCCTCACAACTGTGGGGCACAAGTCTGATGGGGTGGGTACTGGAACCTCAGCAGTGTGCAGGGCAGGTGTAGTGGACATGGTCCCCACTGCTGTGCCCATGTCAGACTAGGTGGGCGTGGACTCCACTGCAGTGCCTAACCCCATGGGAGTGGAAAGGGGTGCAGATGGGGTTGGCAGAACAGCTGAGGTGACACGCTCCCCACAGTAGTTGCAGCAGTGTCAGTGGAGTCAGTGGAAGAGCAAGTGGCAGGGGGGAGGCCCTGATCATTTTGGGGATGATGTATCGGTGGGTGGGGGAACCTGTGACAGGGTGTGGTGGGGGAACCTGTGGTGTGCTGACTTGGGGAATGGAGGAAGGAGACTGTGCAGTGGAGCTGGGGGGTTGTGTTTGGGTCTTGCTCTTCCGGCTACGGGTTAACTTGCGGGTGGGGGCCTCAGTCTGCTTGCACTTGGAGGAAGGTGTCCGGGTGTGAGGGGCACTCGTCCTTGTGTGTGGGGACTTCGCCTTCCCCCTGTAGTCAGGATCTGCTAGATCTGAGGGGAAGAGTCCTAGGTCACACAGGAAGAGGTTTTTAGGAGATGGGATTGCAGCTGAGGCAAGGGAAGGGCTCTTGGAGGGAGAGGGATCGAAGGACTGCGGAGTGCTTGTAGATGCCTGTGTGTGTGTGAGACCCATCCCCTGTGTGTGTGCTATCAGTCCCCTAACTTTGCTTGCGTGCACGTTTAGACTTATGTGTGGGTGAATGTGTGCTGTCTGTGTCTGTGTGCTTGGGTGACCGTGCAGGTGTGTGTGTGCTGGGAACAGGTAGAGTGCTTGGAGGAGTTGTTTGGGCTGAGGCTGAAAGGGTCAGGGACTGCTGGAGGAGGGATACTGCAGGCCATGGACTGATTGGTCCTCTGTAGGGCAGACATGCCAGATGAGATGCCCTCCATGAACGACACCACTTGTGTCAACAGACCGGTGTGTGCATGGAGGACACTCAGCATTGATGTCTGCCCTACATGGATCTGTTTAATTATGTCCACAGACTCCACACTCAGGGCAGCAGGGGACACAGGGGCAGGGAGTGCGGTGCCTGGCACGAAGGAGACATGCTCCCTAACACGGGAGCTGCCACAGACCTCTGGGATGGGAGCCGAGGGGAGGGTGGTGGTGGTGGACGTGATAGTGGTGGCGGGGACAGCCTCACCCTCTGTTGTTTCCTGGCTGCTGACACCCGCCCCAACAAGGGAGTCATCCTTTGAGCTGCTGTGGTCCTCAGCTGAGGTGGAAGGTGCTGAGGACTCCTCGTGTGTGGCTCCCCTCACCCTCCGTGCCACTGGGTCCCTCCGACTCCTCAGTTGATGGCCCGGGCTTGCTCTTTGGCTCATCCTGGTCCGTGGCTCTGTCTCCTGTACCCATGGATGTATCTGCATATAAGTAGGAAAAGAAGAACCACATTAGTTTCCTGCACTGACTGCACACAACACTGTCAATATCCAACATTACCGGTCATGCACTGGCATCCTGAGCTGGCATGTACAAAAAATGCACACACAGGGGTACATAGGTCAATACCCAGTCTGAACATCAACCATGGCACCCATATCCCTCTTGGACAGGTACCCATATGTCTGTTGCATGCTGGCTGACAATACCCCAAAATGCACTCATGCACCACATACACAGTTGCTGTACATGCAAATGACCATGTAGAAGTACATCACCATTAACATACATCACATTGCATACCAATCACTCAGTACAGGTGTCTGGATGAATGTATGCCCAGACTCACATTTCACAATCTTGTGATGCCTAGCAGCACAACACACAATGATGTCCTAACGTCCTGATACTAAATGACACAATGTGGTGCATGGAGCACCTCAGACTCCAATGTAGGATCCCTCCTAGCAAGTCAATGCCCTGGCAAACACCTGCATGGTAAGTCAGTCTTCACTGTCACATGTCATGGGGCAATACATCCCATAAACATCAGTCTGCACTGCGTCACATTCATAGGTCAGGCCCATACCAAACTCTGCAGCTGACAAGTGCACCAGTCTGTCCCCTGCCACACACTGTTCTTGGACTATGATGATCCTACATCACTTAAATCTGACATATGAGTGACTGCAAACACAACTACCTGAACATGAGCACCGCACAGTCTGCTGACAATTACACCCAGCTGCGTGAAAGTCACTCTTTCATACAGCATTGTGGTCATTCATCTGACCACACTCCTATATGTTGCACAAGAATCATCCCCATTATCGCAACTCAGATGTCCTGCTCACACTAAAATTCTGAACACACCAGTTGTCACAAAAGAGGAAGCCAAACTACAAAGAGATTGTGTCAGACACCTGATGGCACATTTCAGGAAGCACAACCAGTGGGTCCATACACGTGAGTGTGAGTACAGAGACTCACTATGGATGGAGTGGGCATGACAGAGCAGGTAAACCAAATGCAGTGTATTGACATGGACAGTGGGCAGGTGTCGGGGCCAGTGTGACATACTTCCTCTACATAGCCCTGATAACACTACATGGACTCAGCTGCTGCATGGGTTTGTTTTCAGCACCCCACACACAGGTTGTGACCCAGACCTGCAATTGTAACACATATGAAAGGCACACACTGAACACATGTCAGAGACCAAGCATAGTGCACAGAGGAGACCCACCCACGATGCACACCTCAGAGTCACAGTAACATATGATGTGCAGGACCATCAGCATAGCTCATTTAAGGGACACAGAGCCCAAGTTGATAATAGTCACAGACTGTAGGGGCCACAACTGTGGGTCAGGTGAGGAGTGTGACTTACACAATAGAGGGACACGAGTCCTGGACTCCAAGACCAACGTAATGTGGGAGTATGACCAGGCCACAACACTGCACATAGCATGTCAGACATGTTGTCAGATCAGGCATGGACTTACCCCCTCCTTGCTGCTGTCTGGCCTTCAGTTGCCCATCCAGGTCCGGAAAGACCACCGGCAGAATCCAGGTGCATATAAGGGGGTCAGGGTCCGGTGTCTGCCCCTATGGCGAGGATTTGACAGCTGCAGATGGGCCCTTGCGATCCTCCGGGTCCAGCCACGTAGGTCCTGCCACCTTTTCTGGCAGTTGCAGATCCGGCGCTTGTAGACCCCCACTGATCTGACTGCCCGGGCGATGGTCAGCCAGATTTCCTACTTATGGTGGGCATCAACCTGTGAGGATGACAAAGTAAAGAGGACATTACCACACATGTCACATAATTGTGCTGCATACAGTTGAACATGCAGCAGCAGTGGATTGTGGAAAGTGGTCCTCTAGCATGTAGTGCAGGCAAGTGAGGTCCCTGGGGGCCTGCCATCCTTAAATCAGTGCTGCAGAGGCATATTCTGTGACATTGCCCCTCACTGATAGGCCAGACACGGTTGTATTCTGTGAATCTGTCCAATCCATGGAAATGAAAGACTCCGAAACGCCTTCCGTATCGTTCAAAACACTCACCTTCAGGACGCCCTAGGTTTGCAACATTGTTGTACGCATCCAACTGTATTTCCAGCGCACGACTCGAGCGTTTTTTGAATTTGCGTCCGTCTCCATGCCAGCCCATTGCCAATGAGTGCGCACGGCTTGAAAAACTGACTATCCGACGCCTTTATTTTAAAAAAGACGCATCCGTCTGGATACAAATCTATGGGCTACGCGTGCACACAGCTCGGTCCATAACTGTATGATGCGCCTGCTTACGATTGCATACGCGTCCAACATGCATAAACCGAGCCGTGCGCACGCATTGCCAATTGGCATCAATGTGATCTGATGCAGGGGACTGTAATGCATACGCATCGTACAGTCAATGGACAAGGTGTGTGCACAACTCGGTCCATGCATGTACGGCGCGTCTGCATACAAGTCAGCTGCATCGGATCACATTGATGTGACTTGCAGACAGTTTTAACACAGATTTAAGTGCCATGACCACACCTTCAACACCACAGCATGTCCCACACTGCATCCCATGGCATGTAAGGCTGTATCACCTGTGTGTGTATGGGGTGGGGCAACATTTCTATCCTTTAATGGCACTTAGGTCAACCCACTCCCAGGCTGGGCATGAGTTCATGGGGACAGATTACTTTTGGTGTGGTGCACCTCACTAATATAATTTAAAAGTGTTGGATTCTGGGCATGAGTCATGGACACAGTACCAGTTAGCAGATCTGTATGACCTGTCACATACAACATGAGTAGAGGGTTGCATGTCATGTACGTCACAGACAGAGCCATGGCTACATTCATGAGATATCCACAAAGTCTGTGTGCATGTTGTGTCTCTGATGATTGTGTTTCCATGGACCCAATGTGAGACAGGGTCCACCATGTGCCTTGTGCACGCTATTACATGCTGTGTGTGTAAGGGTCATCCTTATATGGCCTGAGGGACGACAGGGACCATTAACTGGGGAAGTCATTATTGTTTGTGGGATGTCAATGATACAACATGGCATTCCAGTGCACATGTGGCAATACAAGGACCAGGTCTATCTCCCTGACATGGAGTTGTGAGGCCTGTGAAACATCTGTCATCACTTGTCACTGTGTTGTGTGTTTGTAATGTGACAGCAGTCCATGGGTACTGTGCCACAGCCCAATGATTTGCCGTAGCGCCACAGGGAACTCATGCACACATGTGTCAATGATATGTGAGATGATGGGCATGATGGTGACATATGTGTCCATGACAAGAAAGCACAACCTTGGTTCATTCTGAATTGCTATAATGTATATTGTGATTTTCTGCAAGAAGAGTGCTACAGGGGTAGCTGAATGTATAATGTTACTTTACCCATCTCTGTACTGCAGGGCGCCAGCAGTCCATAGACTGTTCCCAGACCTCGAAACCATGATGGAACGCAACAGCATCTGTCGGTACTGCTTCACCAGGAGCCTGATTGATGAGTTAGCAGAGCAGTTGGCACCACATCTGCAACCTGGCGCACATATCCGACAGCACTGATGCCAAAGGTGAAGGTGATGGCAGCCCTGCACTTCTTTGCCACCGGTACCTTCCAACACACTGTGGCTAGTGTTGGGGGTATGTCACAGACAATGTTCAGCCGTGTGCTACTGGATGTGTTGGAGGGAATGTTGCACCACCTTGACTTATACATTAAGTTTCCAACACCAGGTGAACTCGTAGGGATCAAGGATGCCTTCTATGGACTGGGGAGGATGCCAAATGTGATTGGCTTAATCGATGGGGCACATGTGGCCCTGATACCGCCACGACACATGAACTGACCTACCGCAACCGCAAACATTACCACTCAATAAATGCTCTGGTGGTATGTCTGGCAGACATGGTTATTTCACATGTGTGTGTACGGTTTCCTGGTTCGGCCCACGATGCCTACATCTTGAGGAGGAGCCACATCCCGGTGATAATGTCACAAATGCCAAACCAGCGTGCCTGGCCTGTTGGTGTGTACTGCTTAACGTTGTGTGTGTTTTGCAATGTTGTCTCCAACCCCCTTAAATACTCAACTAATGTGCGATTCTTTGTATGTAGGTGACTCTGGATACCCCAACATGCCTTGGTTGCTGACACCCCTGAGGTCCCCAGTGACACCATCCGAGATGCCATACAATCGGGCACATGGCCAAACCAGGCGAGTCATCGAGCGTACCTTTGGACTCCTGAAGAACCACTTCTGCTGCCTGGATAAGCCCGGAGGTACCCTCCCATAAGAGCCTGCAAAGGTGTGTAAAATCATCATCGTCTGCTGCATGCTCCACAACAAGGCAGTACGGAAGGAGATGCCTCTCATCCAGGACGATGACGACCAACAACCACCACCTGTGGAGGATCCTGGCCTGGGCCATGAGGCAGTGATGATGATGAGGCTGACGTCCGCACGCAGCTCATCAATGACTTCTTCAGCTGGAGGTGAGTTGACAGCATTGTCATGTCAATGTCCTGAGTGAGCCTGTGATGTGTTAGTGCAGCTCAGTTGTTGTTTGTGTTTGTCCGTGTGGAACTTGACTGGAAGCGTGCTGGGATGTGTCTGGTCCGATGGTCTGTAGTCCACAATTGTATGGACATGCTAAGTTGTTACTGTGTAGGTTTCTTGTGACATGTTTATTGCATTTTCTACCTGACCCGGTATGCTTCTGACTGTGTCTCATTTCTGTCCTTCCCAGGGTTCTTTGCCAGTTCCTGGGGCAAGTCTGACACCAACAACCACAATTTGAACTTACAGCACCATTTGACAACAGTTGTTGACCATGTGCCCACTGTCATGTGGATTCACCTTGAAACTGTTGTGTAATAAACTTGTTTCTGATTTGTAATGTACCTGTGCTTCACTTACTAATGTGTGTTGTCTGCCATCACACATCAGACTGACATTTGGTAACCTCACCTGTGGGTTTGTTGACAGTGACTGTGGAAAGGTGTGGTGTCTGTGCATTCCACCGTATATCTGGCAACTATCTTTGTAGGCAATGTATCACATGTCCATGGTAAGTATGTGTTGTGGAGCCCTATTGGTGTGTCTCCCTCATAGGTGACACATCAACATGAGTCACATAACGGTAATTACATTGCTGTAGTAGTGGGCATGCACTGTGTGCTTGAGCATTTCATCATCTCCATGACACATACCAAGTTTGAATCACAACATAGGCAAGTAGAGTGTAATGGTGATTTTATTTACATACACGTGTGGAGATAGTGCTGTACATGAGGTTTAGAATCCACAGTTCACACATGAGTTAGAAGTATTGGTAGATGAAATGTCCAGAGTGAAGTCCACATTCATCTTCTACATTGGTACAACATGGACCCTCCTTGTCATGATGGGTACCTGTGTCATATGCAACAAGGTGAACACTTTGCACCCAAAGACCAACATCCAAAACAGGTTCTGGGTTCCTGGGGGATGGGCAGGGACAACTGTGGCTCACTTGTCCTTCTTCGGCTGACCCCTCCTCTTCTTCTGTGGGGGATCCTCAGGAGCAGGAGCCGATGGTGCATCAGAGTCTCCACCAGATTCATCCTCCCTCCCTGTGGCATTAGCAGATGTTGTTTGAGGTGTTGTTGGCACACAGGGAGGTGTGGACATATTTTTGCTGATCTGGCGGAGACAGGTCAATATGTCCATGTGCACCGCTGTGAGGGTGTCCCACTTGGCCTCCATGCGGGCATGATGGGCAGGCTGCTCCTGTTGCATGTCCGTGAGGACCCCCACTACCTGACTGAATCCTCCAGTGCTATCCTGGTACGCATCTATGATGCATACCAGTTGGGGGTCATCATGCAGTCCAGGCCCCTCTGCAGACTGTGTCCCTAGACTAACACCACCCCCACCACCCCTAGACACACTGGCTGTACCAGTGGTGGCAGCCACAGTTGACCCGGGCCTCCTTGGCTGTTGCCACTGGTGTAATTGTTGGTAGCATCATGGGCAGCCAGGGGCCCTGTGCTGCTTGAACTTGGTCTCCTAGGTCGGTCTGTGTTAGCGGGGGTGGTAGGTCTGTGAGCCGATGGTATTGACCTGGCTGCAGGGAGAGCAGGTGATTCTGATGGTGGGGTTGCCTGATGACTCACACCGGAGGTTCCAGGTTGATTGTTGTCATCCGAAGAGGACAGAGCCAGGTCGACACCAGAGAGCTCATTCTCCACCAGATTCTGGGCCAGGGACTCTTCTTCACATGGTGCTGAATCCACAGTGGCACCTGTGTTTTAAAGAGACAGACATTGTCATTTCTGTAACTACAGACATCAAGGGTTGACCTATGTATATTGCAAAAGGGAGGGGGGAGAGGTACTGATACATTCATCTTGCAATGGGTAGTACTAACAATGAAGGAGGGGGCAGTGGATTACTCATCCTGTGCAGCCATGATATGTACATGATTTCATTCCTTAGTAAATTCCCTCCCCTACGTATACAGGAACGAGGCCGTGCTACTTGGATTGCCACCTCTGTGTACTGTAGCTGCATTTATTTTGGTTCACCTTTACTGCAAATCGGATGTGCCTCCACCTGGAGGTAGACTGGCTGCTTTCCCAGTAGTGTCCAGAGGAGATATGAGGTCTAGGATCACATGGGGCTGCTACATGTTGACCAACCGTGAGCAACCGTGGTGTGGTGGATGAGTAGCGGGATCCAGACACAACACCTTTGTTTGTAACTTCATACATCACAATGTTCAACATTTTTCCTTTGCCTTTGGGTGTTGTGTGTGTTTTTGACTCACAGCACTTGAGCACAAACACACACTCTCAGTTTTCTCCTCTGCGCACTACTGAGGAACCAGCCAAGTTACCTCCAGCTGGAGGCACAGCATATTTGCAACAAGGGGGAGTCAATGATGCTGCTGCTACAGTACACTGATGCAGTAAAACATGATGTCTCACACTACACATGTGTACATATGCGTGGCTTTCAATTGAGGCAACACAATCAGTTATAAACCAGGTTGCACAGGAGGAGTAGGCCATTCATCCCTCCTTGAGCTTTGTAACAAGGTTTCATATACATGACATTTGCAACATGACGTCAGGATGCATGCCTGAACACTGCATAGTCTTCATTCGTCACAGACAGAGGTTGATGTTGTAGTAGCGCATTGTCCTGCCAACATGAAGCCTTTCTATGTGCATGTCGATGTGTGCACATACCCAGCTCATGTATGGATTTCCATGTACATGGTCATTGTTACTCAAGGGCCATCAAGTGGCTGACACAGGGGTGTGATCCCTGTTGACATTAGACTCAGCTTCCCTGTGAGGGAGTGTGCCTGTGCTGACAAGATGGGTGATAGTGGAGTTCTGTTTGTTGGTAGCCAATCCCCAGCAGGGCCTTGCGCTCCCCACAACAGAGCCCAGTCCCAGAGTACTTGCCAGTACATTTCTACCCCCTCTGAGGTGAGCATGGTGCTGTGTGGGCTTGCGGGGCCATGTAGGTGGCTAAGGTTTGTGAGTGACTGCAACTTCCAGCATGTTCTGAGCTACGCACTCCTTCCCAGCATGCCCTCACTTCCCTCCTTCTGACTCTGCTTCCCTGTGAGGGTGTGTGCCTGTGCTGGCAAGATGGCTGGCAGTGCAGCCCTGGTGTTTGTTGGTGAACCGTTCCCAGCAGGGCCTTGTGCTCCCCACAACAGGACCCTGTGTCAGACATCTTGTCAGTCCATTTCCACTGAGCATTGTTCAGTGTGATCTGAGGTTTGTGAGTGACTGCAACTCACAGCATGCTCTGGACTACACCCCCCTTCCCAGCATGCCCTCACTTCCCTCCTTCTGACTGTGCTTCCCTGTGAGGGGGTGTGGCAGCAATGGCAAGATGGCTGACAGTGGAGTACTGGTGTTTGGTGGTGGCCAATTCCCAGCAGGGCCTTGTGCTCCCCACAACAGAGCCTATTCCCAGAGTACTTGCCAGCCCATTTCCATGCACCTGTGAGGTGAGCATGGTGCAGTGTGATCTTGGTGGGCCATGTAGGTGGCTGGGGTTTGTGAGTGACTGTAACTCCCAGCATGCTCTAGGCTACACCCCCTTCCCAGCATGCCCTCACTTCCCTCCTTCTGACTCTGCTTCCCTCTGAGGGTGTGTGCCTGTGCTGACAAGATGGCTGACAGTGGAGTTCTGTTGTATGGTGGTGGCCAATTCCCAGCAGGGCCTTGTGCTCCCCACAACAGAGCCCATTCCCAGAGTACTTGCCAGCCCATTTCCATGCCCTTGTGAGGTGAGCATTGTTCAGGGAGGTGTTGATGGTGCAATTGTGAGGGGGTGCCTTATCTGTGACAACAACACCATCATGCTTTGGTATACACTCACTTTGCAAGCATACCCACTATTCCTTCTTGTCATTCAGCTTCACTGTGAGTTATTGGTTGTGGTGGCAGGGATGTCTCTCAGTGCATGGTTTCACAGTGCTGTGTGTGTATTGCGACACAATAGTGGGCATATTGGTTGTGAACTCACCAGGCTCTGGTATGTCAGGTAGGCCATAGACGCCCTCTAGTGGTAGGATGTCCCGCACCTTTTCCTCCCAGGACCTGAAGTAGACTGGTTTGGCAGGAGGGCCACTGTGGTGACCTGGCTCAAGGCGTGTTCCTTCTGGAGAAGCTTCATGACCCTCCTGCGCACGTCATACCACCTGTTCTGGTTGTCGGTCTTTGTGCGATACGCTGGTGCTTGTGTGTTCACCTTCTCCACAATTCTGTCCCACATCTTGGTTTTCTGTGACATGGGGGTCCTTTGTACCAATATGCCAAACAAATGTGGTTCCACTCTGAGGATCTCATCTACCAATATTTCTAGTTCTGTCTCCGTGAACAGTGGATTCTTCTTAGGGGCATGATGATGGGTGGTGGTGAGGAGTGATGTCGGTCTGTGGGTGCAAGTGAGGGTGTGTGGGTTGGTGTCTGTTTTGTTAGGTGTATGTGTGAGAACTTTTGGAGTAGTGCTGATGGTGTGTGGTTTGAGTGATGGGTGAGTTGTGTGCGTGTGTCTCTGATTGGTGTCTCACGGTATTCTGTGCTGGCTGCTCTGTTGTATTTGCAAAGGATCATGGTATTGTAGTTTTGCCTTTCTATAGGTGGAGTTGGGGTGTGTCTCTGTATTTTCTTTTATTTTTTGTGTATTTATTGACTTTGTAAGGGCTTGACTGGTCCTTTTTTTGTGTTTTTGGCATTGTTTTTGGTGGGCATGTAGGTGACGTTCTTCTGACCAAGTCGGACTCTCATGTTGGCTTGTTCGGGCTGCTCCGTGTCTTTCAAGCTGATTGTGTTCTGTGTTGCATGCGAGTCTATCGCCGTGGTCTCTCTCGCTTCAGGTACGTTTTCGATCTGGGGTGGTCGTGCGGTTTGGGCTCCGAGCGGTTCGGTCTGATTTTGTGCGTTTGGCATCGTACTGTGCGGCTCGGACGTCGCGGGTACGTATCGGTCGGGTTTATTGTGGGTTCGCTAAAGACTCCTTAGCACACGTTTTATAGTTCAAGTAGTATACATGTGTTTCCACCATACAGCAATCATACATTCATAAATAATTCAGATCCTTTTTAGTCAGGGTTGTCGTTGGTGTTGTTTAATTTCTGGAGACGTCACAGCCAACACGTGTTTCGTCGTTAGGGGAATGTAACCCACGACTTTCTCAAGGTTATTCTCCTTATTGTCGTTTTTTAGTTGTTGAGGTGATAATTCCAACCCTCAAGGGGTTCTGTTTGGGGACTTTGTTCCTGAAGTATGTTTCTTTGAAATGGGCAGCTTTCGCTGTTACTCTCGTTCTTCGACCTGTGTCCCCTCTGCTGTATGTATGAAGCAGTCTGCTTCATACATACAGCAGAGGGGACACAGGTCGAAGAACGAGAGTAACAGCGAAAGCTGCCCATTTGAAAACCAACACACTGGTTACAATTGAAAGAAACATACTTCAGGAACAAAGTCCCCAAACAGAACCTCTTGACAACCCTGACTAAAAAGGATCTGAATTATTTATGAATGTATGATTGCTGTATGGTGGAAATACATGTATACTACTTGGACTACAAAACGTGTGCTAAGGAGTCTTTAGCTTTGTGTGGCTCAAGTCCAATCTAGAAGAGGGAGTGTGGTTCTCTTCTCCTTGTAGCACCGTCTTAAGAAATATCCATTTAGAATTACGTAGGTGGACTTTCCCTTGTGGCGCCAAAACCTAGAAAAAATACCACCAGCCGAGCCCCAAAATATTTATTGCGGGTTCGGTTCGGTCGGTGTGGCTCGTGTCCATTTTCCAGCCGGATGGCTGAATTTTGTACCGCTCGGTCGGACGGCTTGGTTTCCGTACGGCTCGTTTGTAAAACACAGGCTTTGCATCGTACTGCACGGGTCGTAGGGTTCCGGTAGGTGTCGGTCGGACTCCGGTCCGGGTACGAGTCGGTCGGGCCAATTTCCGACCCAAATCAGAATCAGCCCCTTAGTGATGTGCTTTAAGTTAAATAGTTTTATTTCTTATAGTTCTAAAATTACCAGGACCTACAAGACCACCATATGACTCTATTGTGTAGTATACCATGTATCTTACAGACAGATGCTCTGAAGCAGTCTCCTATTTGATACCTGTCTGCAATGGAATTCTCTGGCACAAATCTAGTCCATCCATCTTCTTTTTTTTCAACTGTGCGGAAACACAGTCAATTGTGCATTTTAAGACTTACTTAAACTTACCTCAGCAGTAACACATCTAAAAAACTCTACACATTTTATTCAGTTGTTTTTTTATAATGTAAAATATAGTAAATTTCATATTTTAACATTAGGATCTGTAAAAGAAAATAACAAATAGTTATAACATGTAATAATACATTTTTAACAGCACAGCATAATTTTAACATTTTAAAAAATAATTTCTTTGCCTTTTTTGCTGTTCTCAGAATATATTGAATTTCACTAGAAACAGTGATTTCAATCGTACTTATCACATAACAGCGGGCAAAAAAAACCAATCAGTTAGATTGTTTAAAAAAAAAAACAATCCATCCCCAGTAAAATACCGGATAATACAAATCACACATATATAAAATGGTTACTCCTAAGAAAATTTTATAACTTACATTTATAAACACTGTAAATGTTGTCGGTGAAAAATATACACCAAGACAATGTGCAAGAAAAAGTTCATAATTCAAACATATACCTTTCCTTCAGGCCAAATAGTATTTTTGCACTCCTTTTTATGTAAAGTGTCCAATGGTAATCCTTTTAAATCATAATAATAAATTCCTCAGAGGCTCAATTATCTTCCTAAAACTTTAGCTTTAAAAATATTTCGTAGGAATTTGGTAATTTGCTATGCAAATGTTGTTTAAAAACCATGTGAGCATCATTACATAGTGTCCAGCCTTTGTCACATTTTAGATAGGCAGATGTTGTGGAAGGACCATCATGGAAAATTATTGCTACTGCTACAAAAGTCCTTCCTGATATTGATAGTTCAGTAGCTACAAAATGTTTTATTAAAGTATCCAATTTTCTTCCGTCAGCTGTACAACATTGCATCATTAAAATTATATATTGTCAATATCTTTGTAAAATAATGTTGATAACATTTCTGATTTGCATTGGCTACACTCCATGTTTTGATTTGCAGCTTTAACTAATTTTTAGAAAGACACTAATTTACAGTCCGGTAATGACAAATATAGAAATCTTTCAGTGTCTACATTAGTGCTACATGTAGACATACAATTTTCACAATAATGATCCCATTTATAACAAAGGCAAAAATATTTTTTATTTCTACAGCTTCATTTCCCAATACGGTAAGCACATACATTAGAAATTCCTGTGCATCTTGTTGGATATTTTGCGTAAATTGTGTAGAACCAGAACATACATCCAAAAGATTACGAGCATCAGAAACGGTTTGTATTTTACTTGTATCAGTTTTCAATTTTTCATAACCAGAATGCAACAAGGAACAACATCTTTTTTCCTTCATCATTCCTCATAATTTGCTGTTGCAAACCTTCAAGAAAAAAAACAACATTGACCACTACATTAGCATAGCAGCTGGTACCAGAACTATTTTCAAACTGATAACCAACAATCTCTTCAACAGTGTCCTTTTTTTTTGCTTGCAATCACAACATTATCTTGTTTTTTCCCTTCTCTATATCTTTTTTTTGTGAGGTCTTATATAGCGCTCGACTTACCCTTGGGCATCTCGGCGCTTGCATTGGGAACCCGTCCTGGCCTTTCCCTGTGAGATAACCCGTACTGGGCATCCCCAAGGTGAAGGCCAGGCATCCCGCCGTGGGGGGCCGTTGTGGAGATTAAGCAAGCTTAATGCCCAGAGTTGCAGAGTGTGAACCCATGATTAGAGTGGGCATCGAAGCGAGAATTATCGAGTCCATGGACAATTGGGCTCAAGACCCTGCCGCGTCAGGAATTGAACCCTGGTCCCGGGTCTGACCTCTGCTTCAGGGTATGCCTCCTTTAACCAGTGAGCCATACTTCTCATCTTCAGTACAGATATTCTCATACCTTCTTTTTCGACCAACCAAATACAGGATATTGACCTAAATTGGGAGCATATGTTCTCCTTAACCGATTTTACTCTTTGACACAGTTTGCATCTGCAGTAACCTATGTGACATCAAAATCAATCAAAACAACCAGATAATGTTCTGACTCGTGACAAAGCAACATATGCCATACCCTCTTTAAACACAGTATTTCCAATGTTCACCAAAGCACTGTGAACACTTAAACCTTGAGATTTATGAATAGTCACTGCATATGCCAGAGAAACTGGAAACTGTTTTCTACGGACATATAAATCTTTAACAAGCAAAAAGCGCACTGAACAATGACCAATTTGTTTAACTTCTTCAATCTGATCAAATAAAAATTTTAAGAATTCAATACCATCTTTATTTTGATAATTAACAAAATCCACAACTTTGCCCATTGCTCCATTAACTAAACCTTTAGCTACGTCCAAATTACACCTTAAAAGGACTCAACTATTTCTTCATGTTTATAGATTTTTTTCTAAACCAGCAGTTTTAGATATTGATTTTTCTAAAGAATCCAATTTTGTCTTCAATTTTTCTGTCAAAATAATAGTGATTCCTTCATGCTCTATTTTATCAATGGCTTCCATTTTTAATGTTTCTTCATTTTCCAGCTTCAAAAGTTGTTAGTTGAATATAGAACACTCACGCAGTGTTGGCATTAAGCAGATTACAGATTTGTTTTCTGAAATTTTCCTGTATATTTTCTCAGGAACTACATTTTCATTTGGAAACAAATTGGAAAGTAATCAACTCTGCAAAGCTTGTTTGACATGTTAAGTCAGTAGTCCAATTCTTATATCTTGAAGAATAGTTCCATAATCAACATCATTTGCCTGTCGCATATTTGTAATGAGTTCTTTATATTCAAAATATGACCAAATGTTCACGTTTCCAACACTACCCAGAGACTTTCTGGTGTCTTCATGTGAAAGTGTTTTAAATACTGGCTGTCCTTTTACAGGAGTCAGTTGCAGTAGATCTCCAAAAACTATGACGTGTTTTCCTCCAAATAGCATGTCGTACTCTGTTTTAAGAATTTGCTGCATTCTGAAATGCACAAAGGCAAGCATTAAGTTTGATACCATGCTTACATCATCAAGAATGAGTAGTTTCATTTTCTTCAAGACTCTTGAAACTTCACAACAAGCTTCTCCAGATAGCTTGTGGTATTCCAATTTGTTTTCATGCTCTACTGGTAGCATTAGTAAACGATGTAAAGTAATTCCTTCAATGTTGTGTGCTGCCAACCTAGTAGGAGCAGTGACAACACAATACGAATGTGACTCAGTTGTTTTCTGCAGATAACTTGTAATTAGGGCTCCCGGTTTTATGGTATTTTTTTTTTACATTTCCGTCTGTATTTATCCATATTTATTTTTGGGTCATTTTTTCTGTATTTATCCATATTTATTTGTGTTGCAAGCAAAAAAAGCTGCTGCAGCTAGTATTTTTCCACATTTATTTAATTAGACAATGCACACTTGAACTCGGTTGTTATAGATTTAGATATATATCTATATATATGTTATATATGTTAAACTAAATAAACAGAATACTTAAACTTGAAAACTTTGTCATTGTAGGATAAGAACATGTGTATTTCAAGAGACTTTGAGGAAATTGGGGCTCTTTCTGGTTGTTTTTTGCCTTTGTGCCGTTTGGCCTCCGGACATTAGTACAAATTATTCAGAGTACAGACTGAGGGAGTCCCTAAATCCTAGTTATCCATATGGTCTGTACAGTTTAACCCCGGTTAGGACTTCTGATCTCCAACTTTATCAACTGTTAACACCTTCACTTCATAGCAAAAGTAGTCCAGGGAACAGCGTGCAAGTGGCCTCTTGGCGCTTGTACCCGTTACATGAGCCGGCATTTACTTTAGGTGATTTGCCCTGAATCACAGGATGCGTAAGTAAACAAGACTCAAATTGTACTCTAATTCCTCCCATTTATTCATGTTTATCATGTTCATCTTGAATGGATACCTTTTGCTTGGGGAGGGTTTTTTTCTCAAAGAAAATGTTTTTGTTTGACATCGTTGTGCATTTTTGCCTGTTTTGTATAGCGTGCACCAAAGGCATTGAATTGCTTGGCATGAGCGCCAGTCTGATTACACAAGATCCCTCTAATTTCTACATGCACTGGTAAATCAAGTTATTTGCCCAGGATCAAAGGATGGTGAGCAGACGCCGAGATTTGGGCCTGGTTATACACTTCAAGATAAATAAAAGCGCTGCCCATGAAGGCCCAGTCTAAGAGGCTCAACCAAATGAGAGAGCCCTACTTGCCTACGATTTTTCCGGGCAAGGAATGGGGGCAAATATATTTTTCTCTGCTCGATATTATATAAATATTTATATAAAAAGAACAAAATGATTTTAACTACCTGGAAAATACGTGTAAGCATTGCATTGCATTTTATTTTAAAAGAGTGACATATATATTCAAATGACCATCCTGGTCTTCGAATAACCCATTAAAACAAATAGAACAGAATGATTTTCACTCCGGGGGCACTGAGTGCTAAATGAAGGGCTGGGCGAACACATGGTGGTATTTCAGGTTTGGAAGGGGAAAGCATATTTTCCCACTTCGTATCATGTAAACACAGCTCTTTTAGAACTAATCAATTTTAATTATATTTTTATCATGCTGCCGCCGTTTGTACAAGGAGGTGTGCCCCTTGCACAAGCTGCTAGCGTGGTACATATCCATCCAGTCAATTTCTGAACCAGTGCAAAGTTTCGTTTACAGTACACCCCTTTGTTTCCAAGGCCTTTCTGAAGATTGGCGCTCTGAAGTTTTCTGTGTGGGTTCGCTTCCAGGCTGGGTTTGCCCACGCTGTGATTTGAGCGTATCCTGGGGTCCCCTCCCTACTTACCCATGGTGCTCCCTCCTTTTCCTTTCTAGCGATCTACACAGGCACTGAGTCCAGAGAAAGAGACAGCTGATTACAGCCTAAACAGCCGAGAGTGTTCAATTAGAAAAAGCTGATAAGCGCTCCTGGACTGCTGCTGTCAGGGCGGTAGAGACTCCCTGGAAACAAATCGCTCAGCAGGGGAATGCTTAGGGTGATTTAGATGGAAGAATAGTGTGCAAGAGAATCAGGAAACGGTTTCAAATTTCTTTCTGCAGCCCATGTGAACCTCAGACAGGGATTGACACATTTGCCGGTTTGTCAGTATTTTTCCGTGTCTATTTATAAATACAGACAAAGGAAAAAATGTTTTCCATCTGTATTTATGTGTATTAATCCGTTTAAATGGAAAACCGGGAGCCCTACTTGTAATTACTTTAATTAAAAAACTTTTTCCTGTTCCAGCTTGTCCACTTACGTACATTCGGATCGGTTGAAATGACGTGCATGAGCACTCTTTCTTTTTATGAAGTAATCCATGGTCAATCTGTTGTCTCACTTGCTGATATATTTGTTTCTGTTCAACATTTAGTTGTTCTTCCAAGTTTGCTAAGTTTGTTACATATTCTTGAGCTTGATGCATTGCAGTTTCCACCACATTCATGGCGATTGCTGGTTCATTTTCAACAATTGGTTGTCCTAGTGGATCTTGACTCAGCGCAGCAGAACTTTGACTGTTTTGAGAACTGTCTCTAGCAATCTCAGCTGCAATTGTAGCTTCTTGATCAATTTCATTGTTCAACATTTTCACATGATTTGCAAAAGCACTGCATTGTATGCGAAATCTCCAAGTAATTCCAGTTCTGAACGCCATGGTTTGAACAGTTGTAAAAGGGCTAAATAGTAAAATTCCCTTTTATCAGCAGTGTCGCAACTCAGCTTCCTGTAATTAATCAAATTTACTTTCGTTTGTTTCACCAAACATACTTCAGAATTAATGACTCCATATTTTCCATCATTGATGTTCTCTGTAGTATTATGTTTGAAAGTGTAGTTTTGTAGCACTTCATAGAGACACATGTTCTCAAGATGATGACTTCTGTTTGGGTAATATGTGTCCAACATATTCGTTTTCAAAATATCTGTACTTTCTGGATCCTTTTCTGCTAAATATTCAATTTCTTGTACAGATTTCAGAACTCGATTTCGCATTGCTGCAAGACCGAGACTCACCCAAATGATTCTTCTGTATTTGGAGTATAGACTTGCAGATGATAACTGATCTGAGCATTCATATGCTCCGATTTCTCGATGGGATAACATCTTCAAACTGAAACTGTATAATTTCTTACTAAGAGTCTTCTTGTGAGAAATCTCTCCCAAATTTCTTGCAATTCCGTCTTTTCTGATTTTGTAATATAGGACCGTACATATCGAGCAACAGCAATGGAATTGTCCGCAACACACTGAATATCCATGTTAGCATTCCACGTGGACAAAATAACTGAGTTGTAGTCATTTGTGTATTTTGACTCTTCATTTCTTCTTAAGTTGTAGGTATTTTTGGGAGACTTTCTTGTGATGGTATGTCGCAAAGATGACATAAAACTGTTCACTCTTCCTTTGGATATTACAGGACGTGGAAATGCAAAACGACATTTGGTGTAGAACTTATCCTTAGATTTGTACTTTCGTCTACAGTATTTTCAACATTGGTGGCTTTGGAATCATAAGACTTGTGCTCTTAAGTTGTTTTCTTCTGTACTTTTGGGTACAGGACATGTTGCATATTGTTTAATAAAAGTCAAAACAGTATCATCTAAATCTGTTCCAAATTTGGGGGAATCCTTAATCCATAACAGCATATGTATTTGAGGAGCACCTCTTCCTTGATACTCCTTTATCCAAAAGAAATCCACAACGTCTCTAAGAGGAGGATTTTTTTATTGCAGATAAAAGACATCATAGCTTCAAATCTATGATTGAAATACCTGCATAGATTAACAGGATCCAAAGAGCACAATTCCCCAGGTGTCTTGTATTCAATATTTTTTATATTGCAATTTGCCTCTCGAAGAAATTCAAGTAAATCATCGCAAGTGTACTCAGCACAGCTTAGGGTAAGGAACCATGTAGGAGTTCCTACGTTCTGTAGCATACATTTCAGTTTTCCATGACGACGGTACCAATATTTGTTAGTCCCACGCTGACATGCCATTAGATTAATGAGCTGAGATTCTAAATGATCATCTCTCTGGTGCACTTTATCCATAACATCTTTTGCAGATACATTTTGCAGATGTATTCCAGTTTTTAAAATGTGATTGACTGCATATGAAAGTCCAGACAAGTCACTTTCAAACAAAAGATGAACTATATAAGGGATACATTGTCAAAATCTTGGAT
The DNA here is from genome assembly GCF_964263255.1 of Lissotriton vulgaris. Classification (NCBI taxonomy): domain Eukaryota; kingdom Metazoa; phylum Chordata; class Amphibia; order Caudata; family Salamandridae; genus Lissotriton; species Lissotriton vulgaris. Next base: position 502,037,097 of record NC_141689.1, on the reverse strand, counting down.
CTTCTACATATAATATTGTTGTCCGATATTGAGATGCAGGTATCTGCACAGAACGTTCATCATATCGTCCTCCTTTTCCAGTTGGGAACAACTGTGGAAAACAACAAGCTTCCAAGCTCTCTTCCCATACACTCATGGGACTTCCTTTTGCTTTTTTCATTTGGAACAACTCAATAGTGTTCCCCATTACTTCTTTTGAATGAAGTGGATGCACACTGTAATGTTCATAGATTTCTTCACATCTTAACATGTCCACTTTTTCAATTTGTCCACTTGACGTTTCAGTATCTTCTGTTGAAAGTATTTCTTCTTCTCCCATATAAACATTCTTATGGTATGTATTGTTTTTAATCAACTACAATGTTGCCTTTTGCACTTTCCTAATATCCACTAACTCCTGCCAGATTTTCTTATTCTTAGTCGGCACACCATAAACAAGAATACCTAGTGGTTCACTTTCTACACTCTCTACACCAATAGTTTCAATATTTTTCTTTACATCTAACGGTAAATACACACCTCTTCCTTTTAATCCTCTTTGTAAATCTGAAGGAGGCAATTTACCTGTTTTAGACTCCATAGGAACAATAGCCTGAAACGGGTGCACACATTGAATGAGAATAGACTCATAGGTGTTTAAATCTATCAATTCTGGAGGAATAGCAACTAACTTTAAATTATTATGCATAGCTCTAGCGGGCATTTTATTCTCATCTAATTTGTTATAACAATATTTACAAATACGCTGATCAGAACCCAAATCAAAACAATTCTCTACCAACAAATAAGTTGAAAATTCCTTCCACTTATCATTATTTTCTTTTTCACTTTTTAAATACAGATCAACACTCCTAGTCTGATTTTTATAGTGAGTTCGCCGACAACAAATACAAGAAAACTGTGGTCTTTCACCTGAAATCACCATAAACTTTGCAATTTCACTTTAAAAAAATGTGTACAACTATGTTCAACATTCTCTCCAACATTTGCTTCTATTAATGTCTGAGTTTCTTCACTCTCTTGTTCAGGACCAAAGTAACACAACTCAATATCATCACAAACCTTCTTCACATCTGATACTGACCCACGCAAAAGAGCACTGTTCAACTCATTTAAATTTAGTGCTGGACTTTTTACATAATACACTCTTCTAAGTAACTTCCACATTTGAGTATGATGTACTGCTAACATCCTGAAATGGTGAAAAACACGTTGACATACTTTCCTAGAAAGACAAGCCAGAGAATGACCATGCAAACCGGTATTTTTTCCCACTCTGCAGGGGTCTAGTCCTTGCAACACCTTAAACATTTGTTTAACACTTTTTGTACTACATACTTGTAAGAAACTGCGTAATTTATCAATAGATTCTTTTTGTACACTACAAATACTGCTGCAATCCCAAGTGTACACTGGGGCTTTAGGACGTCTGCCTAGAACTTCATCAGCTATCACTTTTTCGGCATTTCTGGGAACCATTTTCTCTTTCTCAATTGGACAACCATTTCTAACCTCAACCACTGGTATCAACTGCATGCAACAAATCATTGGTCTGAAATAACTCTCTTCACTAAAAAAAGGCTCAGAACTTGAACTGTGTTTCCATTCCCCTAAACAAAATCAGAAAAATTACTTCTGTTAATTACTCTTTTCTTCTTACTTGTGATCTTCATTAAATGGATTGGTATATCTAGTTATCGAATTCTGTTTAATACTAAAATGAATATGTTCCTTTTTACTTCAAAAGCCTTTTCAACAATGGATTCAATATGCTTCTTCTTTTTATAAAATAGTGTTTTCTTTTTATATTTCTTCGTATCTTTCATCAAATTATGTACTACTCTATTATAAAATATTTTTTTTATTAATTTCTTTATATTGATTGTTCCTCCTTTCCTGTAAATTGTATCCTTTGTATGTAAATTGCCTTTTTTTCCTTTCCTATTCTTTGCACTTTTTTTGTGCTTGGAACATTTTCAGTGCTTTCAACATTTTTAGTTTTTTTTTCTGAGTCTGGTAATATTTTTAATAAAGTTCTTTGTGGTCTTACCAGAATTATTTCTCTTTTTATCCACATTATGTTGATCATCCAATACTTGTAGTTGAGTTTTTTTCAAGTAAGTATCCTTTTTCTGAGCTTTTCTTTTTCTTTATTTCTCCGGCATGATAACTTTATTTTAATGATGATAAACAGTATCTGTAAAAAAGAATCATAAATAATTGTTTATTAATAACTTTATAAATTATACTTTTCTATTACTATACAAACACATTTCATTTCATATAAATTCTGACTAAGAAATTGTAGGCCTGAAGCACAAGTGTGAAGGTGGTTAGACCACTACATGCATAGTGCATAGCAGTTTGAAGCACTCCATAACCCTGAAAACTGTCTCACTGCATAAGTACATGCATATTAACTAAATGATCACAATACTATAAGGAGAGACACTGAGTGAATTCATAATTGGTTCACGTATACTTTAGTGAATAGATTAGTACATGGTACATAAACAGTCACTATAGTTTTGCAACAGAAGTCACAGTGTGTTTGCAGGAGTGTATGGATAGTGACTGGACAATTGTAGGCCTGAAGCACAAGTGTGAAGAATGTTAGACTACTATATGCATAGTGCATAGCACTTTGAAGCACTCCATGCCCAAAAGCCTAGCTCAGTGCATGAGTACATGCTTACCAACTGAATGATTACAGTACTGTAAGGAGAGACACTGGGTGAATTCTTAATTGGTTGACTTTTACTTTAGTGAATGGATTACTACATGGTACTGAAAGAGTCACTGTGATATTGCAACAGCAGTCACACTGTGTTTGCTGGACTGTATGGATAGTGAGTGGGGAATAGTAGGCCTGAAACACAAGTGTGAAGGTGGTTACACCACTACATGCATAATGCATAGTAGTTTGAAGCACTGCATACACTGATATGTCTGCAAACACATCAACCAATCAAATCATTCTCTCTCAATTTTCCTAAATGGACACTGACTCACAGTGTGATTCTAGAAAAATAACAGTATTTCTTATAAATGGAGTGTATAGATACTGACTGGGGAAATGTAGGCCTGAAACACAAGTGTGAAGATGGTTACACTACTACTTGCATAGTGCATAGGAGTTTCAGGCACACCATGCCCTAAAGCCTGTCTCACTGCAACAGTACATGTACTTATATGTCTGCAAACACATCAACCGACCAAATCATTCTCTCTCAATTTTCCCAAATGGACACTGACTCACGGTGTGATTCTAGACAAATAACAGCATTTCTTATAAATGGAATGCATAGATACTGACTGGGGAAATGTAGGCATGACACACAAGTGTGAAGGTGGATGGACTACTACATGCATAGTGCATAGGAGTTTCAAGTACTGCGTACCCTAAAGCCTGGCTCACTGCAACAGTACATGTACTTATATGTCTGCAAACACCTCAACCAACCAAAACGTTCTCTCTCAATTTTCCCAAATGGACACTGAATTTATTTATTTATTTTATTTATTTCTTACACTTATAATGCGCACAGATACCCACAAAGGGTTTCCCGGCGCCATGGCTACGAGAAAAAGATACTGAAAGGCAAAATACTGTCACAGATCAACAACCATTGGTAAACACAATTATTTATTAAACAGCCAGGTTTTGACTTTTTTCTTAAAACTGGCAAAATTTTCCTCTTTGCGCAAAGCTAAAGGGAGAGAGTTCCAAAGAGCTGGTCCCAGGTGGGAGAAAGATTTACCTCCCATTCGGGCCAGTTTGAATCTGGGAACCACGAAAGTTGCTCCATTTAAGGAACGAAGATTCCGTACAGGAACATGGGGCCTGACCAAATTCTGCAGGTACCGTGGTGCGGTTCCTGCCCTGATCTTGAACATAATGGTCAAGGCCTTAAACCGGACCCGGTTTTCAACTTTCAACCAGTGTAGATCTCTAAGGTGCTTCGAAATCCTTGCTGTCCTAGGGATCTTACATAACAGCCTGGCTGCGGAGTTCTGGACCAATTGTAGTCGTCTGACTACGGCTAAATTGGAACCCAGATAGAGAATGTTACCGTAGTCAAGCCTAGATGTTATTAGCGCGTTGACTACGGTCTTCTGGGTATCCACAGGAAGCATCCAGATAATCTTCCGCAGCCATTTAATGATGGTAAAACAAGTGCCAGCCACTTTGTTGGCCTGCTGCTTCATGGACAGAGAATCGTCGATACACACCCCAAGATTTCTAACCTGGGTAGCCGGACTAGGGAAAACACCCATAGATGGCGGCCAATGTCTATCTTGCCACAGCTCACGATTTTTCCCCAGGAGAAGAATCTCTGTCTTCTCCCCATTAAGCTTCAGCTGGTTAGTTGACATCCAGCTGAAGACCTCCTGTAGACCAAGTTTCAGGACTGAAGGGGATGAAGACTCTGAATTAGTAAGGGAAAAAATAATCTGTGAGTCATCCGCGTAGGTCATGAGTTCCAGACCTACTCGCTCTGCTAGATCAGCGAGGGGGCGGAGGTAAAGGTTAAAGAATAGTGGGCTTAAAATTGAGCCCTGGGGCACGCCATGAGGTGACCGAAAAATGTCCGACTGTGCGTGTGAGGACGAGATCTGGAAAGTCCGGTCGCTCAGATAGGATCTGATCCAGCCCAATGCGGTCCCTCCGACACCATCCACGCTCAGCCTGGCAAGCAGTCTGTTATGCGAGATGGTGTCGAAGGCCGCGCTCAAATCAAGCAGGACGAGAGCCACCGTTTGCCCGTCGTCTAGTAGTGCCCTGATTTTCTCCGTAACTCCCAGGAGGGCGGATTCAGTTGAATGACCTGCCCTAAAGCCCGATTGGGAGAAATGGAGCAGGTTGTTACTCTCCGCGTGCGATGATAGTGCCCCATGGATATGCTTCTCCAAAATTTTCGAGAAGGCAGGTAGCAAAGATATCGGCCGATAGTTTGCAAGGACCTCTGGATCAGCAGATGGCTTTTTCAGCAGAGGGCTGACCATAGCGTGCTTCCAGGACGCCGGAAGAGTTGCCAAACGGATGGAGGCATTAAGTGTCTCGGCAATAGTTCCTAGAGCACCATCATCCAATTGGCACATGATATTAATAGGAAGGGGATCTAGACAAATAAAAGTATTTCTTATAAATGGAGTGTATAGATACTGACTGGGGAAATGTAGGCCTGAAACACAAGGGTGAAGATGGTTACACTACTACTTGCATAGTGCATAGGAGTTTCAAGCAACGCATGCCCTAAAGCCTGGCTCACTGCAAGAGTAAATGTACTTATATGTCTGCAAACACATCAACCAACCAAATCACGCTCTCTCAATTTTCCCAAATGGATACTGACTCACAGTGTGATTCTAGAGAAATAACAACATTTCTTATAATTGGAGTATATAGATACTGACTGAGGAAATGTAGGCCTGAAACACAAGTATGAAGATGGTTACACTACTACTTGCATAGTTCATAGGAGTTTCCAGCACTGCATGCCCTAAAGCCTGGCTCACTGCAACAGTACATATACTTATATGTCTGCAAACACATCAACCATTCAAATCATTCTCTCCCAGTTTTCCCAAATGAACACTGACTCGCAGTGTGATTCTAGACAAATAACAGTATTTCTTATAAATGGAGTGTATAGATTTTGACTGGGAAAATGTAGGCCTGAAACAAAAGTATGAAGATGGTTACACTACTACTTGCATAGTGCATAGGAGTTTCAAGCACTGCATGTCCTAAAGCCTGGCTCATTGCAACAGTACATGGATTTATATATCTGCAAACACATCAACCAACCAAATCATTCTCTCTCAATTTCCCCAAATGGACACTGACTCACAGTATGATTCTAGACAAATAACAGTATTTCTTATAAATGGAGTATTTAGATACTGACTGGGGAAATGTAGGTCTGAAACACAAGTGTGAAGATGGTTAGACTACTACTTGCATAGTGCATAGGAGATTCAAGCATTGCATGCCCTAAAGCCTGGCTCACTGCAACAGTACATGTACTTATATGTCTGCAAACACATCAGCCAACCAAATCATTCTCTCTCAATTTTCCCAAAAGGTCACTGACTCACAGTGTGATTCTAGAGAAATAACCGTATTTCTTATAAATGGAGTGTACAGATACTGACTGGGGAAATGTAGGCCTGAAACACAAGTGTGGAGGTGGTTAGACCAGTACATACATAGAAGGTAGGACTTTGAAGTACTGCGTGCCCTAAAACCTGACATCACTGCATGAGTACATGTACTTATGTGACTGCAGAAACATCAAGCATCCATTCCACATATTTCATTACTGCATTTTGCTATAAAAGCTAAACTCATTTTGCAAACACATAACCAATGACTATTTTCTAATTCTGCCAAAATGTGAGAACACAATAGGTTTTTAATCAATTACATGTCAGCAAACACATGAAGTGCCAAAATGATTCTCTCAGAGTGATTTCTAAATGCACACAGACTCACTGTGCGATTCTAGACCAGCAACACTATCCCTTGCATTTTACCAAAACACATTTACTAGTCTACAAGACATAAGGGGGTTGATTCCGATTTGGGAAATACCGCTCCGAATAGCTGCTCGGAGCATTTTTCCCGTACAAATCGTACCCTGCAACGTCCCCCGTACGTACGACGAAGTACGATTCGTACCAGGAGCTGGACTCCGTAGGAATCGTACAGAGACTGTAGAATCAAATCCCCGTACGAATCTCCCTCGGAACCCGCTGTACGCAACATCTGTACGGTTCGCGGCTGGTTTTTCTGACCCGGTACAAAAGGGGGTGGTAATGGATGGAGCATCTGAACCAATCAAACACTCACACCCAGTCAAAAGATCTGGGTTTAATCCATCACCGTTCTTTAGCCCACTCTGCCACCCCAGTTCAGACATGGCTATATGCAAATCAGTCTGACCCTGTGCCTCATGGGAACAGTCCAGCCGGAACTGCCAAGCCATGCCTTCCCTGGACCGGAAACAAGCTTCCGAGGACAGGTTTCTGGCATTCCAGCCGTCTTCAGCCCGGCTTGCTTGAATCCAGTGGCAAAGTGAGCAAGGGACTCATGTCTGAGCATACCCTGCCACACTTATGGCGGCCAAAAACGGTACAAAAGGGGGTGGTAATGGACGGAGCATCTGAACCAATCAAAAACTCACACCCAGTCAAAAGATCTGGGTTTAATCCATCACCGTTCTTAGCCCACTCAGCCATCACACTTCTCTCTTTCTCACCGATCTCCTCGGACACAGTAGCTAAACTCATTTCTAGATCTGGGTCACCTACTGACCCCAGTCCACCAAAAATACTTAAAGAATTTGCCGTCCTGGTCAGTCCAAGTCTTACTGAAATTTTCAATTCTATGTTCATTTCCGGATCCTTTCCCTCCATCTGGAAAGATACTTCCATCCTACCTTTATTAAAAAAACCCTCTCTGGATGCTTCAGACCGCAGTAATTATCGTCCTATAGCTCGACTACCACTACCGGCTAAAATAATCGATAAAATCATGAACTCCCAGCTGACCCAGTTCATTAATGAGAACGACTTGCTTCATTCCTCTCAGTTTGGCTTTCGTCGCGAACACAGTACCGAAACGGCACTTAACAAGGCCACCGAAGAGACCAGGGCGGTGATGGATCGAGGCGGCACAGCGGTACTGTTACTCCTCGATCTGTCAGCCGCCTTTGATACGGTGGACCACTTTCTCTTGCATGAGCAGCTCGAGAGGTTAGGGGTATTGGGGTCTGCAAAGGACCTGCTGTCCTCCTTTCTGAAAGACAGGAGGCTTACGGTTTTGGTCTACACATTTCATTCAGACCCCTACACCCTTCCTTGCGGTGTGCCACAGGGCTCCTCACTGACCCCTTCACTCTTTAATGTGTATGTTTCGGAGTTGGCCCCGCTAATTCAGAGTTTTGGTTTCAGCCTTACATCTTACGCTGATGATACTCAGATTGAAGTAACAGCTTACAAAAATGAGACCCCCTCCACCCTACAACTTCAAAATTGTATGCGCTCCATCAATCAATGGATGAACACACACTGACTCAAACTAAACTCTGAAAAAAACGAAATTCTGATGTTTGGCAATTTACTACCAAGTTGGGGCAACCTATGGTGGCCATCAGAGTTAAGCGAGCCCCAAAAACTGGTGACAAAAGCTGAGAACCTGGGGGGGTGGTTGGATCACAAATTCTCCCTCATCCAACACACGAACGCTACGGTTTCAGCCAGTCACTTCTTAATAAAAAAAGTTAGGAAGATCCTTCCCTAACTCCCGGTAGACACAAAAAAAACAGTAGTGACATCCTTAATCCAGTCAAAACTAGACTACGGTAACGGACTTCTGGGTAATGTACAGAAACAATGTTTGAAAAAACTGCAAAGTGTACAAAATTCAGCGGCACGGCTGCTATCTAACATCCCTAGGTACAACTCGATCACTGCTGAAATTTGTAAACTGCACTGGCTCCCGGTGGAGCAACGGATTAAATTCAAGGTCCTCTCCCTAGCCTACAAAACCCTGAACCAAAAAGGCCCGGTCTTTCTGCAGAATCTGTTCACCTGGTACGAGCCTACCAGACATCTTCGTTCCTCCAGCACTAAACTTCTGTGGGTGCCTAAAATCCGCACCTTACAATGGGGCGGCCGCAGCTTTCACTTCTACACCACCAAACTCTGGAATTCTCTCCCACTTGAGCTTAGGAGCGCCCCTACCCTCACCTCTTTTATGAAAGGCCTGAAAACCTGGCTGTTTCCGAACTAGATGTAAGTGCAGACCCCACTGTCCACAGTGCCAAGACACCTCCGGGTATATGTGCGCTTTACAAATCCATATAACATAACATAACATAACATAGTTAGCTGAACTAACTATAACGGGGGAATTTCAATGGTTTTGTACGAGTGAAATGTCCAGCTAACTATAACATGTGTGAAACCTATGGTTTTTTCAGTGAATACATATATATATATACTTCAAACCGGGCCCCGATCTGTGAGGGAGAGGCGCTCCCTTGTCAGAATGATTTACAGAAGCGTGGAGCTTTTTTAAGGAGTGCCCCCCGGCTGCGAAAGTTACAGGAACAGAGTATATGATGGAAGGGCCACCATGTGAGGCCCGCTTCAACTAGGGGAATGGACTTTGCCAGCAGCTAGGCAATGGCCTCGAAAGATGGAAGCTGCACAGTGGTAGTAAGGCTGAACCTGCACACCATGACCGAGGTACAGAACTTTCCTTTTAAAAAGCATGTGTTGCACTCGGTACACGGTGTAAGAAGTGTGGTTTTACCATTATCGACATTGGAATCCAGTGAAAAAAACGGAGGACAGTTAGAGAGCATTTTAGGAACTGTAGTCCCGCATGATGGAATGAAGAAGCTAATGAGATAACACAGCAAAGGAAACCTGGAAGTTATCACCATTTGGGGGTTAAAAGTAACCTAAAATAAGAACTGGTATGGTTGAAATATGGTGATTAAGACATTAAAGATATGATGATTGAACTGTCCCTTTAAATTGGAAGAAATTGGACTTGGTCCCTTTTCAATGTCTAAGAAGTTACGTTATTTAAATCTTAAACGAACCCACTGATCTTGCAGCAGATGGCATTTGAGGAAGAGTCGTGGGACTCGAAACGTGTCATGCCTGACAGTCTTTAATAAAAGCAACCTTACAAGTATTGCTGATGTGGCCTGGATTACGTCGCAGATGCAGCGCCTGATTTCGTATATATATATCAAACACAAAGGTTGCCTGTTGAAAGGAAGCCCACGCAGGTAAGTGATAATATGCCCTCTTTAATAGTTCATGGAAAAACAGTGTTCAGGCGGCCTGCAGTGTCCAGCAATAGTCATGGAGCCCAACGCGTTTTGTGGTAGAAAACCACTTCCTCAGGGGCTGCGGGCAAAATGCATAACAAGGATCACGGCAATGTTTTAAGTGTTGCTCCCGCCTTAGTGGGCGTGGCCACAGCAGTGGCGTTGTGGTCTTTGAAGTCCCGGTGAAAATAAACAAATGATGGCGGATGTAGAAGACATTACTGGTGAAAGAGAATCTGCTGCCAATGTCATGTTTAAATCCTCCAATGAGCGCCAAGTCAATGTAATGCTGTCGAATCAACATCTGTAACACACAGCAATTTAAAAACTTTATTTCTGAGACTGGAAAAACTCAAAGAAAGAGAAGTGCGAAAATGGTGGGAGGCCACCTCATTACAGCGGTACATTGAATGTGATAGAATACCAAGAGGCCTCCGCATATTTACGGTCCCTGCTTATGAAAATCCGGACCCCGCATTGTTAAAAGACTGGGCAAAATATACCGCTGAGTCATCTAAGGGTATGGTACGCTTATTAATAAAATATGCATGGAGTGACCATGACAAATGCCTAAAAGAAATAGCAGAAGTGGACGAACTGATCGGAAGAGAGAAAGATACAAAAACCAGTGATGAATTGAGAAGTACCCTAAATAGGAGAATAAAGGAATATGAATTGGGGATTCGAAAGCGTAAACAAACAAAATTCCAGAGGGATGAACAAGACTACCTATCCGGCAGAATGCTAACATTTGCCAGGAAGTTCGATGCCACTAGGAAGAGACTTGCCCAGGGAGCGGTACCAATAAATAATGAGGACACAGAAGAATCAGAAGTGTCCGATGGAGAACAAAACCAGGCTCCCAGACGTAAGGAAACTGCGGGCGTGGAACCTTTTTTAGACGAATTTCAAGTAATAAAGGAGACACGCCAGAAACCTCAACAAAGGAATTATCCCCCCGCAACAAAATCAAAGAGGAGGACGAGGCGGGGCAAGAGGGGCAAGAGGTGGAACACAAGCAACTGCCTCACCCAGGGTAACGCGCAGTATTTCAAGCCGCAAGAGGAAGTAAATCAGCCTGAAGAGAAAAATGTCATCAACCTGTCTAAAAGAGAGCTGACAGTGGATGAAATACAAGTTTTGAAAAAAGGATTAAGCTTTTGTCCCACCAGTGAGTTTAACCTAGTGGATACGAGAATTGACTTTTTTAGGTACATACGTAAGCTCAAGTTCAAAAAAATCTTCCTGCTCCATCCTAAAGAAACTACACTAACGGAAGTTTTGGAACCTGACCCTCTAGCTAATTTCTTGATAATTCCAACACAAGAAATAATAAACAACGAAATGACCAACGTGCCAGAGGATGATGCACCTATACGACAAACAAGGGACCCTAGCAATTTGAGAAATAAATCTACAAAACTGCCGATTGCACCACATGATGCAATAGATGTTTTTAATGATGCTGTGCTTGCGGACCTAGAGAAATTATCAAATAAAAAAATGAACATGAAATCATCTAATATCTCTAGGAAAGAATGGGGAGCGATAAGATCCCTCAAAGAGGACAAAACCATTGAGATAAAGCCCTCCGATAAAGGGGGCAACATCGTGATCTTCAATAAAGAGCATTATGAACAGGAGGCACTTAAACAATTGAGAGATGAAGAATGCTATGCCCCTATATTAAGAACGGAATATCTCAAAAGCATCATGGAGTATCACAGAATGTTATCTAAATGGAAAATGGAGGGTATGCTAAATGATGAGGAACTTAAATATCTGCATTGTGAATCACCAGTGCTACCCACATTTTATCATCTTCCCAAAATACACAAGCATGCCAAGAGACCACCTGGACGCCCAATCGTGTCTTCGATTGGAAGCCTGCTAGAGAACACGTCTCGTTTTATAGATTCTTATCTTGCCCCGATGGTTAAAGATCTCCCATCCTACGTGAGAGACACACAGGACTTTCTCCGTATTATGGACAACATTGCCTGGGAAGAAAACATGCTATTGATCACACTGGATGTGGTCAACCTTTATACCTGTATAGACCATGAAAAGGGCCTAGAGGCAATTAAATGGTTCCTGGACAAAAAACATGAAAAATACAGGACACAGTGCAATGTTATTAAGTATGATACGCTTTTGTCTGTACCATAATATCTTTTTGTTTTCCAAACAGATATATAAACAAGTAAGAGGTACTTCGATGGGCTCATGCTTCTACCCCAGCTACGCAAACCTGTTTGTGGGCTGGTGGGAGAAGCATGAAGCGTGGGCAGAACAAAATGAAACATGGACGGACAATATTGTGATGTGGACCAGATATATTGATGACCTTTTTATTATCTGGCGTGGCGATAGGACCTCGGCTGAGGATTATATCGCCAAACTGAATAATAACACCAATTTGAGGTTTACTAGTACTATAAGCACTACTAACATTTGCTACTTGGATTTGGAGATCTACATAAAAGACAATAAGTTACAAACGAGACTCTACAGAAAACCCACAGCGGGAAACGCTGTCCTGCATGCAGACAGTTATCACCCCAAGAGTCTTGTTAGTAATGTACCCTATGGTGAGCTTTTACGTCTAAAAAGAAACTGCTCAATGGATACTAATTTTCTGGCAGCAAAATCAGAGGCCAAACAAAGGTTCCATAATAGGGGTTACTCCAAGAGCCTGTTAGAACAAGCTTCAGAAAAGGCATCCAAAATAGATAGGAGGGATCTCCTAATACCAAAAGATGTGCCCAAGAAGGGGGAGGATGTTAGAATGATTACCAAATTTAACACCAGATCAGGCGAACTTACTCACATCCTGAAAAAGCACTGGTCCATCCTAATGACTGACAAAACATCTCACACAGCAACCCCTGGTAACATACCAACGATGTCAGTCACTGTCCGACCATCTGGTCCAGAGTCATTATTCAAATAAATCTAAACCAGTAACTGTGTCCAATGTGAAAGGATTTTTCCCTTGCCTACGCTGTAAAGCCTGCAAAGGTAGTAGAAAGACTCTAGAGTACCCCAACAGAACAGGAGGGAATGGCCCCAACAGAAAAATCATGAAACTGTTAAACTGTAACTCCGAATTCACTATCTACTGCCTCAAGTGCCCTTGTAAAAAGAGATATATAGGGAGCACTATCAATCCAACAAAGCTTAGAATTTTAGAACACATGAGGGCTATCATGAACAAAGACAGATCCTATCCGGTAGCCCGTCATTTTGACGAACACCATCAGAGCAATAGAGACTTGCTAAGCTTTTACTGTATAGATCAAGTGAATAAACAAGAACGAGGAGGTGACAGAGAAAGGGCCTTAAGAATTTTGGAGTCAAGGTACATTATAGATCTTAAAACCATGACCCCTTGGGGCCTCAACAACGATGAAGAGTTGTGGGTCCACCTCTAACAAGAATTCATGGGACCATGCATTGTACGCAAAAATTGGTGGTACTCAGGATTATGTATAATACAACTATCACTACCCTTACATTTTTATAAATATTCCGTCCGCTATCAAATGCCAAGTAGTTGGTGTAAACAATATGAATGCCCATACAGGGCTGCAAAACAGAATAAATAATTATTGACAACAATCAGAGGGTCTTAGAATCTTAAAGATTATGAGCAATAGGGAATAAATCCCCCAAATGCGATATAATAAAACCGCATATGTAACTCTAATCAATTCCTTGACCCTCAATATCAACTAAGTTGTCATTATTGTTATAACACCAACTGGTATGTAAATAGTGAAATGAAATGTTTGTTGTACAATATGTTTTTAATGAGCACTGAGCACTTTACCATTTTTATTGCGTTATGTTTTTTAAACCACATATGTCTTAACCAAAAACATGTTACAAGATGGCCGCCAAAGTAGCATTTTATAGGACTTCATTTATGTCAATTATGTGGGTGGTGACCTAAAGGTTTAAAACTACGCAATTTTGCACAAACTAACTGACACTGACGAAGCTAGAGTAGCGAAACGCGTCTGTTGGGGGTGAAGGGGGGTTTGCAGAATAAAATTTCTTACATCAGATTCCAATGTGCTCGCCTGTTTTCTGCTACGAGAAGTGGAAAGTGTTGTGGAGATATATATATATATATATATATATATATATATATATATATATATCAATCAAACAGCAGCTCCGGTAATGGAATTTTGAAGAGCCAGCTCGCGGGCGGTCCGAGGTAGGGCTACCGGTCGCCCGTACATCCAAAAAGCCCTTCATTCGTAAGAACACACATACTCAGACACCTTGAGTTGTTCTTGTGCGCAAAATTTATTAGGCAGAAAACAACACGTTTCACCTTACAGCTTGATCACGTTTCAGCCGTTACAATGTGTGCACCCATATTTATCCCACATTCATCATAGAAATGGGACTCACACCCCATACATGTAGTAACAGTGTACAAAACATGGCCGCAATTTTGGTGTAGTTTATCCATCCTTAAGCAATGCAGCGTATTTAATTTAATAAACCGATTTTGGGTGCCACCCGTATATTTCAAACCAATAATTGTGAATACATTTCAAAATAGCGAAATCTTTGTAATACAAAATTACGATACCTGTAAAATATAAAGGCATACTTCGCATCTATCTTTACGAAGCGCTTACTGTCACATAAAGTATGTATAATCAAACATAATATCTCAAAAATATAATACATCGTTGTGATTATAATAATCTCAAAGTTTGTTTACACAACATAATTTGTCATTGCAATAAAGTTCATAATAGTTTGAATCAAACTAAAGTGACCGAGCGCTCACGTGTGGAGTCCGTTTTCACTGTCAATTGAATCATAGCCTAAGTGGGCGAATATTTTAGGTAGTCCCATACTCCAAATATGTAATTATGCCCATGTGGGTTAGATCATAATTATTTATTTTCAACGCTGCATAACGAAGGCCAAAAATCCACTGTTACCATAAATAACCTGAAATTAAAAAACATAAAATCAGAAAAGACTGAAAAGCAGGCTACAGATAACTTCAATACTATATACACAAATTCATTCAGCAAGGTGGACCGCTAGCTCTTCATTGGAATTAAGCCCATTTGGGTTCATACATTCAAAGTCGATTATATCCCTTGATTCAAGCTTGCGCAGCGCAAGTTCTCTATTTCCACCTCTGATCCCCAAATCAACCACATCAATGACAACCATCTTCAGTAGGTTTTCATTTTGAAAATGATAGTCATAGAAGTGACGGGCTACGGGGTACTGTTGATTATTGTTATTTATCGCCCGCACATGCTCCATCACACGTTTTTTTGCTCGATGTATGGTACTACCCATGTACCACTTGTCACAAGGACAAATGAGTACGTAAACGCAATACATCGTATTTCAGGTCAGAGGTTTCCGAAATGTAAATTCTCTTCCAGATTTGGGAATTATCAGAGACTCAGTCTGCACTCTTCCTACAGGCCTTGCAACTTCTGCAACATTTGAAGCCTGCCTTCCCACTCAGATCATCTTTCAAAGATTTCCCTCTTCCAAACGTGATCTGTGGGTTAACATTTAGATAGGGTTTTAAATGCTGATCTGTTAGAAGGACATGCCAATGTTTCTTAAAAATTGTTCCAATGTCCTTTGCTCATTCGCCCTGTTACATGCACTTTTGATAGTGGACCACTTATATCCTCGCTCTTTGAAGCGGCTACACATCACTTTCTTTTCTGTTTCATAAGCTGTTGTGGTGCTACAGTTCCTCTTCGCCCGTAACAGTTCACCATAGGGTATACTGTCAACCAGGTTCCGAGGATGGACACTCCTGGCACTTAGGATACTATTGCCAGCTGTTTGTTTTCTAAATAGACTGTCTGTCCTTGGATTTTCACATGGACATCTAGAAATTCTGTTTTGTGAATGTGTTCTGTGAATACCAAATTGTAGGCATTTCTATTAAGTTGGTTCACAAATCTCTTAGCTGTTTCTGTACTACCATTCCAAACCATAAAAATATCGTCGATTGACAGCGAAAACGGACTCCATACGTGAGCGCTCGGTTACTTTAGTTTGATTCAAACTATTATGAACTTTATTGCAATGACAAATCATGTTGTGAAAGCAAACTTTGAGATTATTATAATTGCAACAATGTATTATATTTTTGAGATATTATGTTTGATTATACATACCTTATGTGACAATAAGCGGTTCATAAAGATAGATGCGAAGTATGCCTTTATATTTTACAGGTATCGTAATTTTGTATTACAAAGATTTCTCTATTTTGAAATTGATTTACAATTATTGGTTTGAAATACACAGGTGGCACCCAAAATCGGTTTATTAAATTAAATACGCTGCATTGTTTAAGGATGGATAAACTACACCAAAATGGCAGCCATGTTTTGTACACTGTTACTACACGTATGGGGTGTGAGTCCCATTTCTATGATGAATGTGGGATAAATATGGGTGCACATATTGTAACGGCTGAAACGCTTTGGAAATGTAGTAAATATTACTCCAATTCTTGCTATGGGAGAGCCATTACAGTAGAAACAAATGTAGTCAATGTCAGAGAACACAACCACCCCGCCAATGTGACTGAAATCAAGGTCTGAGATGCACTAGAAATAATCAGAGAAGCAAGTATCATCTCCCAAAAGACCAGTACCCAAATAATAACAAACTTGTTAACTAGGGTTTCTGAACATGTCACAGGACAACTACTATCCATCCCCACTTTAAAAAGATTAATTGGTGTAGGGTGGCTGCACTGGGGATTACAAATGGTACCCCCCTTTATTGCCATGCACAAGGTGGCAGGCACCGCATGGTGCCTATTACGTTGTGCATGGCAATGCAGAACATGCCTCTTTGACATTGCGGCGGGCAGTGCTGTAAACAGCACCCGACGCAATGTCAAAGATGCGGGATGCAACCACCGGGGTGGCGGTCGCATCCTAATTGGTGGTACGGGACTGCCGCACCACTGGTGGCCGGTCCCAGCACTGTTAGGGTGGCGGGTGGACTGAAGTTCACCAGCCTTCCTAAAGGGGGCCTAAACTACCAAAGCAACACCTAATTACACCAAAAATGAACGAATAACATCCTAACAAATCTAATTACACTTTTACTACCTCGTCCATAACCTAAAACTATCTTAAAAGAAAATTAAATTAAACTCACCTTAACCAATGAAGCACAGCTCCTAACCGCGAGGTACCATCTTCAAAAATGACCTAAAAGGGAAACAGATAGACAGAAAAGTGAGGAAATGGGAAAACAATGGCCACATAATAAAAATGAAAAAAGACAGACTCCCCATAGACAATAATGGAGATTTTTTTTAATTGTCTTTTGATTTATTGTAAAAAAAAATTAATGTGCAAAAAATATACATTCAATATAATATTATCAGAAAATAAAAAAACATAATATTTCATATACTTTAAAATGTATGTTTGTTTCATATACTGTAAATGTGCAACCAATATGAAAATGTTTCATTGAAAAATATATGTTAACAAAATATATTTGTTAAAAAATGAGTAAATTATTTAATATATTAAATATTATTTTATTTAAAATAATATTCAATATACTAAATAAAATGTACAAAATATAAATTTGTAAAACAAATATATAATTTTACAAAAAACATTTTTATATAAAATGTATTAAAAAAATGAAAAAGAAATGTTTACAAATGTTTACTGTTTGCCATAAAAAATTATAAACAATAAAAGTAAAACTGTTTATAATTAAAGAACTAAAAATATATTTACTTAAACTATTACAAGACTACGCTTCAAAAAAATCTACCATGTCTGTGAAAATATATTTTTAATTTTAAAATAGTATATAAAAAATGTATTTTAAAATATATATTATTTTATAATAAATTCTGAACAACATAAACATTTTGGAATCATGTTTTTAATATTGTGTAAAATTGTATACCAAAACCGAATTAAAACAATGTTGGGGTCATTAGGATGGCGTGCGGATCGCCGGCTCGGCGCTGGCGATCCGCACGCCATCCCAACCTGATTTACCCCCACCATATTATTATGGCCTAGAAAGCATCGCTATCAATATTATGATGCCTGGTTTCAAAGCCCTTTCCATGGTGGCGATGACGCCATGGGAAGGCTGGCGGGGATGTGCTTTGGGGGCCCGTTGCGGGCCCCCATGGGGAGTAGGGTGCAGGGGTTACCCATGGTACCCCCCTGCAGTTCCATGCACAAGGTGGCAGGCAACGAGCAGTGCCTACCATGTTGTGCATGGGAATGCACAACATGTTAATTTGGAATTGCGGCCTGTGCTGCTGTAAGCAGCACCCGTCGGCATGTCAAATAATGCGGCCACCAGGGTAGCGGTCACATCCTAATCAGCGGTGCAGGACCACCACACGTCTGGTGACCGGTCCCAGGACCACGAGGATGGCGGGCGGAAGTCCGCCCACCATCCTAATGGGGCCGTTAATTGAACCCAAAAGAAACATGTGTTTGCAAATAAAAATGCTTACAATAAAAACTGTCTCCTTTCTTATTTGCATGTATATATAAACTCTAAAAAAGAAATACATAATAAACAATACAAATTTACTATTCCTAACTCCCAAACCAACTAAACTCAGGGAAAGTGCTGGATTATAAACCCCAAAAAATTACTATTCCAACGCCAAGACCAAATAAACTCAGGGAAAGTGCTGGATAATAAATCAAAAAAATTTACTATTCCAACTCCAAAACCAAATAAACTCAGGGAAAGGGCTAGATAATGAACCATAAATAATTACTATTCCAACTCCAAAACCAACTAAAC
The DNA here is from genome assembly GCF_964263255.1 of Lissotriton vulgaris. Taxonomy (NCBI): domain Eukaryota; kingdom Metazoa; phylum Chordata; class Amphibia; order Caudata; family Salamandridae; genus Lissotriton; species Lissotriton vulgaris. The sequence goes on along the minus strand of NC_141689.1, from coordinate 502,018,414 downwards.
TCATGGAAAGTGCTGGATAAAAAACCTACAAAAGATTCCTATTCCAAACTCCATCCCCCCAAAAGATACTACTTAATTAAAAATTTACAAATATAGAAAAATAAAGATTTTTAAAACAAAAATAAATAATTTTTTCAAAATGTACATTTCTTTAACAAAACTAAAAATGCAACACAATTGCATTTTTTTTTGCAGCAGTGAAAGTTTCCAAAGTTTTTTGCAGCAGTCAAAACGAGGGTAAATAATAGAGTCTGACATAGTTTGGTTCTTCTAAGGATATCAAACCTAACATCACACATGTCATAACATCTATTAGAAATATCAAGGGATTTTACTTCAGAAACCCTACGACAAGAAATCAAACATAAGAGAGTAGCAATTTTAATGGAAAGACATTTTCAATTAAGTAAAGGATTATCAGGCCATGAAGAAAAAAGGTCTAGGATAAGTTTAACGTCCCACAAGGACTGGTATCTAGGTCTAGGAGGACTTCTTAGTCTAATACTTTTCAGAACTCTAGAAATAATAACATTCTTACCTACTGTCTTACCGTTGACGATGGAATGTCCAGCAGAGATTGCTGATCTATAATATTTGTTGAATTGTTGGACAAGAAAATTAACTATGTTGACGATAGGAGCCTCCACGGGATCCAAGTTCTTCTCCATGCACCAACAAAACCTTTTTCTCTAAATGTTATTGTACCTATGGTGAGTTCCTGGTGCCCAGGACTCCCTGAGGAGAGTGAGAGCTGATGACGAAAGTCCAGACAACTCGTTAGATTGCCTGACACTTTCCAGGCAAGAAGGTTCAAATTCCCTAAAAGGATTAGGTGGTCTGTCTGCGTTTAAAACCAGGCCCTTCACCACTGGAATTAGGATGGGGATGTCGCAGGACAATTCTAGGGTTGTCGGAAACCAAGCCTGAGAGGGCCAAAAGGGAGTTATCGGGACCAATGGGCAGTGGTCTAATCTCACCTTCTGCAGAACCCTTTGAATCATAGCAAAGGGAGGGAATGCATAAGCCTGAAGGTGAGACCAGGACTGGAGAAAGGAGTTTACTGCAAGAGCGCCTGAGTCCGGCATCCAGCTGAAGTACTTCGGCAATTGGAAAGTCAATCTGCTCACAAATAAGTCCACAGCCAGAAGACCCCAAAAACAAAAAAGAGCGTTGAAAACATTCACATTGAGTTTCCAATCGCTGAAGTCTAAAAGAAATTTTGAATTCCAGTCTGCGGAAAAATTTTACTTTCCGGGAGATATTCTGCCTTCAGGGAAATCTTGTGTTCGAAGCAAAACATCCAGAGTTTCTTGGCTAGATCGGAGAGGTCTGCTGATCTGGTCCTGCCAAGGCAGTTGATATACGAGACTGCGGAGATGTGGTCCATATTGAGGATAACAGATCTGCCCTGAAGTGAGTGTTTGAAGCTCATTAGGGCATATAACCCCGCCGTAAGTTCAAAAAAATGTATATGGTGGTAGGATTCCGCAAGAGACCAAACACCACCTGTGTTTTGGTCAAGGAAGCGAGAGCCCCAACTGTGAAGGCTCATGTCTGACTCCAGGACAAAATCCGGGATTGAGCCGAACATTGTGCTGCCATTCCAGGCGTCCAAATTCCCCAGCCACCAAGAGAGTTCCGACCTGGCTTCCTGATCTAAGGTTACAAGGTCTCCGTACCAAAGGCCAGACCTTAGAGCTTTTGCTTTTATTCTTTGAAGAGCACGGTAATTCAGTGGCTCAGGAAAGATGGCTTGAATAGAGGAAGAAAGATGGCCCCGAAGTCTGGCTAATTCCCGAAGAGTTAGAGAATGTTGTTTTAGAATGAAGCTGATCTCTTTGCGAATCTTGGCAATCTTCTTGTTGGGAAGAAGAAGAAGGTAATTCGAAGTATCTACGGTGAACCAGAGGAATTATTCTAGAGATTTGGAGGGGGTAAGAATAGATTTTTCCCAATTTATAATGAAACTGAGACACTCTATAAGACCCATGGTAGTCTTGAGGTCTTCCAGAAGTTGAGAGTGGAGTTTGGACATGATAAGGATATCGTCTAGATAGATAATTTATCGAATGCCTATTTCTCTCAAGAGAGAGACGATAGTTCTCATAATCTTGGTGAAGCACCAAGGGGCAGAGGAGAGCCCGAATGGGAGGGCCTGAAATTAAAAAAGATGAATTGAAGAAAGGGTTGGTGTTCTTCGGCCATAGGGATGGTAAAGTAAGCGTCCTTTAAATTTAACTTGAACACCCAGTCTCCTTGTAGAAGAAGGTCTCTGAGGAGGTGAATACCCTCCATTTTGAAGTGTCTGTAGACCAGATACTTGCTCACTTCTCGAAGATTTATAACCGGTCTCCAACCTTTTTTCTTTTTTTTGACCAGGAAAAGGGTTCTGACGAATATCATTAGAGACCATGGTACTTCTACGATAGCGCCCTTCTGAAGCATAGAGGAGATTTCCTCTTTGACAATTCTTTGATGTTCTTCTGAAAGGACCAAAGGTTTGGGCGTGTGTGTTTGTAAAGGGAGATCTATGAAGTCTATTTTGAAACACTGGACAGTCTCCAGAACCCATGAATCTTGAGTTAAACATTCCCAGGCGTGATAGAAATACTTGAGTCTGCCCCCTACCTTTGGAGTGAAAGAAGAAGGAGGATGACTTACTTGGAAGGTTGGTGTTGGGAGTTCCACAGGAAGAATAATCTCTGTTTCGAGAGCCTCTGCCTCTTTGAGGGTAGAACTGGCGGTTAGAAGAGAAGAATCCTCTGCCTGATCCTCTGCCCCTGAAGGTTGAGAAGGGCCGGTAGTTGCCACGGCCATTCCAACCTGTCCAAAAAGGTTGTTATTGAAGACACGTTTCATATTGCTCTGGGCCTTGTCTATGGCAGTAAAAGTAGAAATGTATTTTCCTATAGAATTAATCATGTCCTTGCCAAAGAGGAGGCCCTTAGGGTTCTGTGAGGGCTCTTTCTCAGCTAAACCACCCAGCTTAGGATAGATCTTATTAAGAATGGTTTTCCTCCTCTCAATGTTGAGGCTTGAGTTTGCTTTGCTGAGTTAAACAATGGCCCTTTGGCTCCAACCTCTGATGAGGTTAATGTTGAGAGGGGATTTGGAGATGTGAGAGACTTCAGCCAAGTCCAGATTCCTGGTGAGGGGTCCAACAATGTCAAGGAGGTGATCTTGGCAGTTCTTGAGGGCTCTTTCAAGGCCCTTTCTAGGGTCTTTTCCAAGTTTAAATAGAAATGTTATCAGTTCGAGGTTCGGGGTCTGACAGACCTTGTCTTGAATGGGGGGTCTTGGACATTCTTATTTAAGTGTGTTACACGTCTCCCTTTCAAGGGAATTTCTAAGCCATCTGGTGATAACTTTCAAAACATGATCTTGGGGAAACCATTTCGAGCTATTGGGGTGGGAGATGTTGAGGGGGTGAACATTTCCTCACCCAGGGCGTTGAGGATAGCGTCCTTAGAGGAGGGGGAGGAGTCTAGCTTAAATTGGTTATTAAAGTCAAGGTCTCTATCGTCCAGGTCAAGGACAAATTCGTCATAGGAATTATGGAAGACTTCTTCCTCATCAGAGTCGGTACCTACATCATTGTGGGCACTATTGTAATTTGTGTCGCTAGGGACACCCATCAAGTTTGCACCACTACGGACACCCATCCTATTTGTGTCGCGAGGGAAACCTGTAGCTTTTGAGGCGCGAGGGCCTCCCATCAATTTTGAGGTGCTTGAACCTCCCAAGGAAAATGAGGTTCCACGACCTCCCATAGTGCCTCCAGAAAGAGGTTCGCAGTGTTTTGACTTTTTGGTGCTTTTAGTTTGAGGGAAGGATTGAGGATCACGAGAATAGGTTTCATCGTCATCAAGGGTGGGAGGTCTCTCAGATGACATAACCTCTCTAAGCTTATCCATCATGCAGGACCTCATTTCTCTTTTCAGGAAATTTTTAAAGGAATCACTTGCGTGATTAGGGGAAGAAGCAGTGGCATCATCAGATTCAATATCGGACATAGTATTGATTAATTGGGCACCCAAGGAACTGACTTACTGCTTATTGAGGGTTTGTGATGTGGTTTGACGCAAAAGGCACCAGTAAGGTTAGAAAGGCAGCGAAATACTTGTTATAATGTAAGGGCTGGTAAGGAACACAAAGGGTTTAAAAAGATAACCTGTCTTCCCTTATTAGAACAAAGTAGGAGGAGTTTCCTTGGATGATCCCCTTTTTTTTAGGTCTCGCCTGAGCCAATGCGCTTGCGCATTGATCCGGCGAGACTTATGTAGGGGCTCCAGGAAATGCTGCCAGAGGGCTTTGGAATGCGGATTATGGCCAGGCGGGCACGCGCTCACCATTTGCTCCCCCCTGCATCAAACTTGAAAGGAATGCGCTCCTGCGCTCCCCCGCCCCGCCCGCGCCACAGCAATGCCGAGAGCTTGTTGCTTTATTGCTCTCACTTGAGCCCTTGTTTTCAAAGCTCTTTCTCGTGTACTTCTCCCGTGTACAATCTCTCTGTTGCTTTTCTGTTGCTCTCTCTCTCAGTAGCTTTTCCCCTGCCCCAGAGTTGCTGCCATGCATGTTCTGCTTTTACCATCCCCACCTGCTCATCCGTTGCCTCATATGCCCCCAACTTTTTCTTTAAACAATTTTGGTGCGGAGGGAGCACATGCACAATGCTTCCCCCCTAAATACCTGTCCCACTCTCCGTGTTGATCGCGCTCACCATTTGCTCCCCCGCCCCCGCATCAGACTTGAAAGGAATGCGCTCCCCGCCACAGCAATGCCGAGAGCTTGTTGCTTTATTGCTCTCACTTGAGCCCTTGTTTTCAAAGCTCTTTCTCGTGTACTTCTCCTGTGTACAATCTCTCTGTTGCTTTCGGTTGCTTTCTCTTTCAGTAGCTTTACCCCCGCCCCAGAGTTGCTGCCATGCATGTGCTGCTTTTACCCGCCCCACCTGCTCATCCGTTGCCTCATATGCCCGCAAAAAAATTTTTAAACAATTTTGGTGCGGAGGGAGGAGTGTAGCCAGGGATACCAGTGAGCAAATTGCTGTCAGCTCCTCCGTCTTAAACAAATTTACTTTTGCACAAGTTCTTTTTCAAGCCTTCTGAATTGCTGACCCATATCATATGTATAAATGTAAAAACATTGGCACCCACATCATTCTGCCGGAGCACATGCGCAATGCTTCCCCCCTAAATACCTGTCCACTCACTGTGTTGCTGTCTCCCTCATTTTGCGAGTTTTCTCATGTGCCCAAACTCCCACCCACCCACATGCTCTGTGTTGCTTCTGCTAATGTTTCTCCCCCGCCTCCAGTGTTGCTCAGCTTCTCCTTTGATTGCTGTTTTTGCCCAAGACCTCCCCATCCATTGCCCCACCGGCTCCTTCATTACCCCCTAAGTCCTCTGTCATATATTTCGCTACTTCGGACCCTCACACACCCTCACCCTTACACCTCCTCACCCTCACACACCCTCACACCCTCACACACCCTCACTCACCGTCACACCCTCACCCTCACAACCCCTCACCCTCACACCCTCAACCTCACACACCCTCACTCACCCTCACACCTCATGCTCACACCCCCTCACCCTCACACCATCACCCTCACACACTCTCACCCACCCTCACCCCCCTCACCCTCACACACCCTCACCACCCCTCACCTCCTTCACCCTCACTCACCCTCACACCCTCACACACCCTCACCCTCACACACCCTCACACCCCCTCACCCTCACACCCCCTCACAAACCTCCTCACACACCCTCACACCCTCACACACCCTCCTCACATACCCTCACCCTCACACCCTCACACACCCTCACTCCCTCACCCTCACACACCCTCACCCCGCTCACCCTCACAACCTTCTCACCCTCACTCACCCTCACACCCCCTCATGCTCACACACCCTCATGCTCACAAACCCTCACCCTCACACACCCTCACCCTCCCCCACATCCTCACCCACCCTCACACACACAACCCTTCACCCTCACACGCCCTCACCCTCACACACCCGCACCCTCACACACACCCTCATCCTCACACACACCCTCACCCTCACACACCCTCTCACCCTCACTCACCCACTCACACACCCTCACCCACCCTCTCACACCCTCACCCACCCTCTCACACCCTCACCATCACACACCCTCACCCTCACACACCCTCACCCTCTCACCCTCACACCCCCTCACCCTCACACCCCCTCACCCTCACACACACCCTCACCCTCACACCCCCTCACCCTCACATGCCCTCTCACCCTCACACACCCTCTCACCCTCACACTCCCTCACACCCCCTTACCCTCACACCCCCTCACCCTCACACCCCCTCACATACCCTCACACCCCCTCACCCTCACACACCCTCACACCTCCCTCACCCTCACACCCCCCTTACTCTCACACCTCCTCACAACTCCTCACCCTCCCACCCCTCACCCTCACACACCCTCACACACCCTCACACCCCCTCACCCTCACACACCTGCACACCCTCTCACCACCCTCTCACCCTCACACACCCTTAGTCACCTTCACCCTCACACCCCTCACACCCAAAGCCTCTCACCCTCACATACCCTCACCCTCACACACCCTCACCCTCACACACCCTCACTCCCCCTCACACACCCTCACACACCCTCACCCTCACACACCCTCACACCCTCTCACCCTCACACACCCTCACTCACTCACACCCCCTCACCCTCACACACCAACAGCCTCACACACCCTAACCCTCACACCCCCTCACACCCTCACACACCCTCACCCTCACCCTCACACCCCTCACCCTCACCCTTTCACCCTCACACACCCTCAAACACCCTCACTCACCCTCACACCCTCTCACACACCCTAACTCACCCTCACACCCTCTCACCCTTACTCACCCTCACACACCCTCTCTCACCCTCACACACCCTCACTCACCCTCACACCCCCTCACCCCCCTCACCTTCACACACCCTCACACACCCTCACACACCTTCACCCTCACACACCCTCACCCCCTTACCCTCACACCCTCACACCCCCTCACTCACCCTCACCCTCACACCCCCTCACCCTAACAACCCTCTCACCCTCACACACCCTCACCCTCACACACCCTCACTCTCACACACCCTCACCCTCGCACACCCTCACCCTCACACACCCTCACACACCCTCACTCATCCTCACTCACCCTCACTCACCCTCACCAGCATAGCATAACAAACCATAGCATAACAGAACAAGACACAGCATAACAAAAAAGCATAGGATAGCAAAACATAGCATAGCATAACTAAACAAAGCATAGGATAGCAAGATAGATCATAGCATAGCATAACAAAACATAGCATAGCAAAACACAACAAAGCATAGCATAGCATAACAAAACACACCAAAACATAGCATAACAAGACATAGCATAACAAAACAAAGCATAGCATAACATAACAAAGCATAGCAAAACAAAACATAGCATAGCATAGCATAACAAAACACAACAAAACATAGCAGAACAAAACAAAGCATAGCATAACAAAACTTAGCTTAACAAAACATAGCAAAACACAACAAAGCATAGCATAACAAAACACACCAAAACATAGCATACATAACAAAACATAGCATAGCAAAGCATATCAAAACATAGCATAGCATAACAAAACACAACATAGCATAGCATAACAAAACAAAGCTTAGCATAGCATAACAAAGCACACACCCTCATCCTCACACACACCCTCACCCTCACACCCCTCACCCTCACACACCCTCACACCCCCTCACACACCCACGCACCCTCTCACCACCCTCACACCCTCTCACCCTCATACACCCTTAGTCACCTTCACCCTCACACCCCTCACCCCCAAACCCTCTCACCCTCACATACCCTCATCCTCACACACCCTCACCCTCACACACCCTCACTCCCCCTCACACACCCTCACACACCCTAACACCCCCTCACCCTCACACACCGTCGCACCCTAACACACCCTCACTCACTCACACACCCTCACCCTCACACACCATCAGCCTCACACACCCTAACCCTCACCCTCACACCCCTCACCCTTTCACCCTCACACCCCCTCACCCTCACATACCCTCAAACACCCTCACTCACCCTCACACACCCTAACTCACCCTCACACCCTCTCAACCCTCACTCACCCTCACACACCCTCACACACCCTCACTCACCCTCACACCCCCTCACCTTCACACACCCTCATACACCCTCACCCCCTTACCCTCACACCCTCATACACCCTCACTCACCCTCAACCTCACACCCCCTCACCCTCACAACCCTCTCACCCTCACACACCCTCACCCTCACACACCCTCACTCTCACACACCCTCACCCTCGCACACCCTCACCCTCACACACCCTCACTCACCCTCACTCACCCTCACCAGCATAGCATAACAAACCATAGCATAACAGAACAAAACACAGCATAACAAAAAAAGCATAGGATAGCAAAACATAGCATAGCATAACTAAACAAAGCAAAGGATAGCAAAATAAAACAAAGCATAGCATAACAAAACATAGCATAGCAAAACACAACAAAGCATAGCATAGCATAACAAAACACACCAAAACATAGCATAACAAAACCAAAAGATAGCATAACAAAACAAAGCATAGAATAACATAACAAAGCATAGCAAAACAAAACATAGCATAGTATAAAAAACATAGCATAGCATAACAAAACTCAACAAAACATAGCAGAACAAAACAAAGCATAGCATAACAAAACTTAGCTGAACAAAACATAGCAAAACACAACAAAGCATAGCATAACAAAACACACCAATACATAGCATACATAACAAAACATAGCATAGCAAAGCATAACAAAACATAGCATAGCATAACAAAACACAACATAGCATAGCATAACAAAACAAAGCTTAGCATAACATAACAAAGCATAGCATAGCATAACAAAACATAGCATAACAAAACATAGCATAGCAAAACAAAGATTAGCATAATAAAACACAACAAAACATAGCATAGCATATCAAAACATAGCAAAACATAGCATAGCATAATAAAACAAAGGATAGGATAGCAAAAATAAACATAGAATAGCATAACAAAACAAAGCATAGGATAGCAAAACAAAACATAGCATAGCATAACAAAACATAGCATAACATAATAAAACATAGCATAGCATAGCAAAATACAACAACACATAGCATAACAAAACATAGCAAAACACAACAAAACATAGCATAGCTTAACAAAACACAAAGAAAAAAATAGCAAAACAAAACATATAATAGCATAGCAAAACATAGCATAACATACCAACCACAACAAAAATTAGCATATCCTAGTATAACAAAACATAGCATAGCAAAACAAAGCATAGCATAATAAAACACAACAAACCATATCATAGCATAACAAAACATAGCATAGCATAACAAAACATAGCATAGCATAACAAAACATAGCACAACAAAAACAAAACATAGCATAGCATAACAAAACACAGCATAGCATAGCATAACAAATCAAAGCATAGGATAGCAAAACATAGCATAGCATAACAAAACAAAACATAGGATAACAAAACATAGGATAGCAAAACAAAACATAGCATAGCATACAGCATCACTCAGCACCACCACAACATCACTCTGTGCCACCACAGCATCAATCTGTGCAACCATTCAAAAACAACTGGTTCAAATATGTTCTCTCAATGTTTCAAGCTTTATTACAAATGTAACAAAAAGATGTTAATATTTCACTTATGTTCTTGGATTTTCGTCACAATAAAACACACTGAACATAATCTTCACAAAAGTTATTTACAAAAGTTTAAGCTATTGCCATTATAAATTACAATAACTGTTATTTAAGTAATAATTATTTGAAAAAATTAAAAGCCATTGTTATTTGTAATATCAATACATGTAAGACACGTAAATACAACACATATTGCATTACAAATGCTATAGGTGTCACATTTGCAAAAGTTATAACTATTGGCATTGTAAATGACAAAGCTATTAGTTTCGCTATTTTCAAAAACAAAACATAAATAAAAAATGTGTCATTTACAATACCAATAGCTCAAACTTTCCTAATGTGAGACCTATTGCATTGCAAATGCTTGTTTTTTTGGGCAAATTGGCGATAATAATAGGCAAAGGCAACAGTAGCAGCGGTCTCCGGCAGCAGCGTGTAACTGACGCGCTCGAGCCCAGTCGCTGTCGGAGAAGGAAATTAAAGGAAAGTCCGTAGGCAGAAGGGGCACGCGCCACCGCCGTTGCTAAGGGTCATTCTTTTAATTCAGTGAGGCAGGACGCGCTTGCAAACACAGAGCGAACACGAAAGAAAAACGGGCTTGAAAAGAGCAAGTAATGCCAAATTAAACGCAACAATAAAGTTCGGCCACGTGATGGATGAAGGAGGAGCGCTTCGGAAGACAGAGCGCCCATGAACGCGAGTACTAGTCTACCCGAGAATACTTCGGTAAGGAAGGAGAAGGAGGGGGGTGGGCGGGACAGGATGACCATAGATTGGAAGTCGAGGGAGGGGGAAGGAAGAGTTTGGGAGAGAAAAAGCCAAAATTATGACATAATTCAGATCGATTCTGAAACATCAAAAGGGCATCATAAGGCAAGACAGTTGATAATCAGAATAATTGAACATCAAATAGCTGTAGGGAATAAGGCATAGAATAACAGGTAAAAAACCGTAGTAAAGGTAGCAAGTAAGAGTAAGGTTAGCCAACTTACCTGCTTGCGAGCCGCATTTAAAAGAGGCAGTTCTGTTGTTGCTCATGCCTTTTATTACTTGTTGTCACTGCATTCTAGAACTGTTTTTGCTTATGATGTAGTGTGGCTGCTTGTGACTGCATTAAAAGATTAATGCATAATGTAGCCTCCTATCTTGTAATTATTTTTTTTTTACATTTGCCACAAAAAAATTAAAATAAAATTAACAATTATTAAGAAGTATAATTATTTTAAGAATTATAATTCAAAAATTGAAACGCCGTTTTTTTCAAAAATAAAAAAATATAAAATTTAAATTTTAAATTACAAAAGAATTAAAATTCAAAATTATCCAATATTTAAACTTTTTCAAAAATAAAAATAAGAAAAAAAGATTATTTTTTTAATAAATTTTAAAATAAACTAATCATATATTTTTGTACAGAACATTTTCATTTAAAAAAAATTCTAAAATATTTCACATAATTCACATCAAAATATTTACACCAAAAAAATCAAATATTTCAACAGATTAAAAATCTACATTTGCTTTTGTAAAATTATTATATATTTTTTTAAATGTAATAAAAGTTTTTTTAAGTAACATTTTTAAATTACTCCCAACCCTTATCCCCTATAAACCCGAAAACCATGTTACTAAATATATACATAAAATAAAAAATATATAAAAATGTTTAAATAAATATTTTTAAATTGCTCCCCACCCTTATCCCCTATAAACCCAACATCCTGCTCCTAAAAATCAATTACAAGACATTAAAAACAAACATTTTAACATAAAAATAATGTAAGAAATGTAAAATAACTAATACCAACTTAATTAAACAAAGCAACAATATTAAACAAATAGATATTATTTACAACTATATATTTGCTATTAATGCACAAGAATTCTATAGCACCTTAATGGATAGAGGGAAAGAACAAATAGAGGCCTGCCTTGAACTTACAATAGAGGGCAGAGAGGTGGTCCTGGCATTTGAGTCCTTAACCAAGGTGGTTGATGGATTACTAAAAACCAAGCGTCCTGTAAAGGACTCACCAACTCCACGATGGTTTGACTCTAACTGCTCGCGGGCTTTGAGGGATCTAAAACTGTGCCTTAAAACGATCCCGAGAGATAAAAATAAAGTGGCCCTGTGTAGGCGCAATTATAAAATGCAGGTCAAACAGAGAAAGATCACGCTCCAAAAGGAAGTTTGGGCAGACCTGAGGGAAGCAGGTGAAAATAGGGATTATGCCCAATTTTGGAGAATCATCAATAGTCCCTGCTTTCAAGATTCTAGTTCCCCTGTTATCAGCACTAACATACTTCCTTTGAGAGTTTCTACAACCACCAGGGTGAGAGAGCTAGGGTCGGAGCATGGGGGGGGGGGGGGCGAGACCCACGGAATTGGATTTCTCTCTATTGGAAATCACTAAAGCAATCCAAGGTCTGACCCAAAATAAGGCACCAGGCCCGGATGGCACCCCCCCAGATCTCTATCTAAGCAATATCGAATTATGGGCACCGATTATGACTAGAGTACTAAATGCAGAGATAAAATCTGGGCTCCCACGATCTTGGTCTACAGCATTGATTGTCCCCATCTACAAGAAAGGGAGTAGGGACAACCCGCAATGCTATAGACCAATCTCGCTGATAGACGTGTCAGCTAAACTATTAGGTAGGGCAGTCTTAAATCGCCTTGCGGAGTGGACTGAAGCACACCACACCCTAGCAGACACCCAATACGGATTCAGAGCAGGCAAATCAACTAGTGATCAATGTCTCAATCTTTACCTCCTAGTTGCCAAATACACTAAAACCAGTAATGGAACTCTGTATATGGGGTTTATGGACTTGGCGGCGGCATTTGATAACGTAAATAGAAATAAACTCTGGGCCCTCATGTTCAAACTGGGAATTGACCCATAACTTATAAACATCTTAAAAGAACTACACTGGAACACCACTGCCAAAGTCCGCTACAGCGCGGGGGGTGAGTGCCGATCCCTTCCCGTGCACTAGCGGAGTGAGGCAGGGGTGTATCCTGGCCCCTTTTCTATTCTCTCTTTACATAAACGACCTAGAAAGCTCATTGATGGCTCTGGAGACGGACTGCCCCAAAGCAGGATCGCGCCATATTCCAGTACTGCTGTACGCAGATGATGCGGTCCTGCTTGCACGAACAGCAGTGAGCCTACAACATCTGGTGAATGGATCTGTAAAGTTCATGGAGAATCTGGATCTCTCTGTGAACCTGACCAAATCATTTGTTATGGTGGCAGGCAAAAAAAACCCTAAGAGATTTGTTTTTAAAATAGGAACACATGTCCTAGAAACTGTTAATACATTCTCGTATCTGGGTCTTTTATTTGATGGAGAGATTAGGTTTGCCCCCTTGTTAGAGGAAAGGTGTAGGAAATTGGTCTCAGCAAATGGTGCTATTTTAAATTTTGCACGTAGGCTGGGACGCTGGTCACCAGAGCAAGTAATGACGTTGTATAGAGATGTTAGCACTGCCAAAGCCACGTATGGGGCAGAGGTGTGGGGATTTAGGGATGTACACCAGTTACAAGTAGAGGAAGACAAATTCCTACGTAAGATGCTAAAGACACCACAGAGCATCCCAGCAGCAATTTTACAAACGGAGCTTGGTATCCCACATATTACTGACCAGATAAAAGTGAGACCCATCCTGACCTGGCTCCGAATCTGGGTAAACCCAGAAGCAGAGCTCAGTAGGCAAATAATTAAAGATTGCCTCCAGAGATACAGGTGCCTACAAATCCCCTGGCTTACATATGTCAAAGAAACCCTAGGGAGCTTAGACCATCAAATATTATTTACTGATCCGTCCTTGATCGACACTTCTTGCAAACATCGGATCCACAAACTGCTACTGGGCAAATATGATTGGAGCAGGAAACAACTTGACTCTACAAAAACATCTGTAGTTTCACACTCTTTAGTAAGCAACAGAGAGGGTATGGAACCATATTTATTTTTAATGCATAATCAGCAAGACAGATTTTTAATGTGCCGTTTTAGGCTCAATTTGTTACCTAATATTTTAGCTTACCCGTCTGGTTTTACCTTAACAATTGAGCAGAAGGGTGCCTGCAGCTGCGACAATAGGTCTCCGCAGGACACCCTCCATTTTGTACTATTATGTTCCTTTTATTGCACCCCTCGCCGTAGATTTCTTGTTGATATCTTAAAAGAGTCAAAACTTTGTCACGCTAAATCTGCCCTATTATTTTTGCAAAGAGCTACTGACACGCGCACTTTGGGTTCTATCATGAGTTTTTTTTAAATTGCGGTTAAATTAAGAAATACCAGGGGCTGATTTAGGATGTTTTTAATGTTTTTTAACTATATCAATCCTGTTTTTAAAATTGTATGGTTCAGAAATGTAATGTAATTGATGATTTTGATGATTTTGCATTATGTATTTTTATGATGGTTTTTAATCATTGAAATAAAATCAACTGAACTGAACTGATTTGCTATCAATATTTACAAAATCGATATTTCTACATTACACAAGAATAGATATTTTTAACAACGAAAAAACTTACCTCGATATTTTAAACCATCGATATTCTTGACTCGATATTCATGCAATTCGATATTTTGGTGTCGATATTCTGTCTCTGCACCCAGCAGTGGCTATTTAGCTAACAGATATAACGTTGTATGGTAGTCGTGATCGCACTCAGGTGTGTTGCTGATAAAATAAGTTTGTGCTTGTAGGTGGTGCTATCAAAGTATAGCCCACTGTGCTCTGGGCTGGCTGTGATCCAAGAAGCGGCACTTCCCTCAGGAGTGACGTCCCTTCGAAGCACTCATGAATGATTGTTCATAGCATTTGTTCAATAAAGGTCATTACAAATTGTCATTGATGCTTCAATTTTGTTTATTTTCTTGCGTTCTTTTGATTTGTGTTATTCTTTCATAATACGTTTCAAAGATATTCATTACGATTGTGCCCAATGCATTTCGGGCATGTGCCCTTCATCAGGGGACTTGAGAGTCCTGTGACATACGGGGTCTCCGTGCGCTGTGTAGAGCGTTAGTGCCGTGAAGACTGGCGTGTATCCAGAACTTTGTCGCAGTGGGTACCCCGACAAAGTTCCGGATACACGCCAGTCTTTACGGCACTAACGCTCTACACAGCGCACGGAGACCCCGTATGTCACAGGACTCTCAAGTCCCCTGAAGGGCACATGCCCGAAATGCATTGGGCACAATCGTAATGAATATCTTTGAAACGTATTATGAAAGAATAACACGAATCAAAAGAACGCAAGAAAATAAACAAAATTAAAGCATCAATGACAATTTGTAATGACCTTTATTGAACAAATGCTATGAACAATCATTCATGAGTGCTTCGAAGGGACGTCACTCCTGAGGGAAGTGCCACTATTTAGCTAACAGTACATGATGCTGACGCAATATTTTAACGGTGGCAAAAAAGTACAAGTTAAGGTTATACACAGATTTCTCCTAAAAAGCATGATTTTCTCAGGTGATACATTGTCTGCGTGCAGCGACTAAAGGAAACTTACTAATAGAAAATGCATACTGCACAAGGAAACAGGTTCTGTTTTAAAGTGGACATCTAACCATGAAGACTAGCTTGGTTTCAGGCTTGATTTTGAACAATACTGATTCTTGTTGCTTTCTTCGATAGAGAAAATATAAAGAAGATTCACAAACACACAGGTTTTTACAACTGAGAAAGACAGTGTGTGTTATAAGTTGCAGTGCTTATATTACACAAAATATATTGTTACAAGCCCCGTATTTGACAGGGATTCATGAAATAAGAAAATTACTTTACATGTCAATGTAAACTATGGGGTTCATCGTCATAATGGCAGCCCCAAAATACTTTAGACATCGGTATCATTGCGTAATCATCATTTTCAGGAAACATAAACAAAACATGAACATTCTAATTTCAGTCAGCGCCAACTATTACCTGCACCTTGCAAAGAACAGCTTTGACAATTTCTCCTTTCATTCAGATAGAATGTCATGCCATCAAAAGAATTTTTCTTAACCTACTGTCATTCTTAACCAATCCAACGGTCGCCATCAAAAATAATGTAGTAATCTACATATCACACTCCTATCATAAGGGGTCATTACGATGGTGGAAGGCCCGTCACCGCCAGCAGTGCTGTGGCGGGCCTTCCACCATCGGAAAGCAAATTTCCCCCTGCCACATTACGATGGTGGGGAGAATCTGATCCCAACTGTGGCGGGCGCCAAGACTGACCACCAAGGATCCGCCACAGGCAATCGTTACGATTGCCTGGCAGAGCGGTCTGCATATGTAAAATGGTGGCTTTGCCTAGCAGGCACCGTCTGCCAAATTATTATGCTGGCTACGGCCAGCCTTTCCATGTCGGCGAAACCACCATGAAAAGGCTGGCAGGGATTGGTTTGGGGGGCTGTTGTGGGGCCCCCTTGTGTTGGGGGATGTGCGGATGCACTGGGAGTACCCATGGTACTCCCCTACATTTCACTGCACTAAGTGGCAGGCACGTGTGGTGCCTGCCACGTAGTGCGATGAAATGCACAACCTTCATTTTTGCCATCGCGGTGGGTGCTGCAGTCAGCAGCACCTGCCACAATGTTAAATTGCAAGATGCAACCGCCATGGTAGAGGTCGCATACGAATTTGGTGTGCGGGACCACTGCATGCATGGTGGGCGGTCCCGATCCCCACCACGATGGTGGGCAGACTCATGTCCACCTGCCATCGTAATGACCCCCATAGTCCTCTCATCTCAAGAACTCCTCCACTGTTCATCATTGTTCTAGAGTCTTACACTATCAAGACCCAGCCACCATCCAAATATTCTCCTGTTGGGGCGGGAATAACCCCTGCATGGTGTATAGCTGTGTTCCCCTGCCCCGAGGGCCCAACTGCATGTATTTAGGGCCCAATTAGGATGTCCAGTGAATCGCCACCGCCTGCATGGCGGTGGCGATCCACCTGACATCCGTCCCCGCCCGCCACCCATTTTACTATGGCGGGGGGCGACCACGGCGGATGGAAAGACCGTCCGCCGCTTTTCCGCCCAGTCGACAAGTAGACCAGGCGGAAAAGAGTTTAATATGGTGACGGTGTCTACTAGACACCGCCATCATATTATGATGAGGGCGGACACATGCCTTTCCGTGGTGGCGTTGCCGCCACGGACAGGCATGCGGGAATCTCTTGCAGGGGCCCATTGTGGGCCCCAAGGGATTCTGGGGGAGGTGCATTTCAATGTACAAAGTGGCAGGCACATCGCAGTGCCTGTCACGTTGTGCATTGAAATGCATGACGTGCATTTTTAGCATTGTGGCGGGCGGTGCTTTCAGCACCTCCCGCCGCAGTGTTAAAAATGCGGGATGCACCCGCCAGTGTGGCAGGCCCATCCTAATGGCCCCCACGGGACCCCCGCTCTTTTACATCTGCCATCCTATTGAACCCCATAGTATTCAGTTTTTTTGTATTTTTGGCCCTAACCTAACACTAATCCAGTGTTTGCAGAGGCGGAATCCTATCCCTTGCCACAAGTGAGGTTATGGGCTTGCTCTATGACCTCAGCCTGTCCTGTGACATGGAGGGGTGCACAAAGCGGGCCCTTATTGCACTGACAGCAGACTACTATCCATGTCCTGGGTATAACACAGAGCGCACAAGTCAGAACTACTGATCGGTCGATCCTGTTTTTTATCATTTTTAATTTGGGGGAACGTACAAAGTTTAAATTGTAATTGAATCCGAAACTGCATTGTGAAGTGTATTTTAAGGACGGGGGCTTTTAATCTTACTTGACACAGAATTTCTTCCTGGAACTTCAGTGCGCTGTTAGAGCGGCCATCTTGTTTTTAGGTTGAGGGCTCTAGTGGTTACGTTTGGCACCCGTATTTAATGCGCCTCTCACAGCGGATGCGCAGAGGACAGATCAGAACAACACGCCAGTCATTGCTCTTTTTTATCGTTTTTAATTTGGGGGAATGTACAAAGTTGAAATTGTAATTGAATTTGAAACTGCATTGGGAAGCATGTTTTAAGGTTTGGGACTTTTAATTTTACTTGAATAAAAAAAAATTGAAAATCCATCTCCTCTACCTCACATTACACGCTGCACTCTATCCTCTTCCAGGAGCTCCAGTGCACTGTTAGAGCGGCCATCTTTATTTTTGGTTAAGCGTACTAGTGGTTATGAAAATGGACTACGTTGCTGGCTGACCCTGAGCTGAGTAAACTTGCTTCTGCCACCACCCACACCTTGTTGAGTAACATAATGGCTGATACCACAGCTTTTAAAACCTGGAATATGCAGGTCATAATAAACTAAGGAAATCCCAACCATCAGCCCCATGTTACAACCAGGCCTTAACAGATCAGCATCTTCGTTGCAAGCAGCTTGAGCGTAGGTGGAGAAGAGCTTATAAGGAGGAAGACTTTGTTGAGTTTAAACTGACCCAAAAAATCTATCATGCGCAGATCAAGATAGGTAAGGTGAAGTATTTTGCAAAGCAATAATGGAGGCCCAACGTGATAAAAAAATCGTATTTCTAATCGCCAAAGCATTTTTGCAATTAAAATTGCTTGTTAGAAAGATTCCCCCCTCACAGATCCTCTGTAATCAAATGTCCTCGTTTTTTGAAGAAACAATTCAGAGCATTCAACAAGAGTTTATTGTGTCTCCGCTGATAGTACAGGAAACAGAGGCTGACTCCCCCCAGATGGGACTGTCCCTCCTACACTTTCAGAGAATTTCCTAAAACAATCGCAACAAGCATTCCTTTCCTTCTACATCAGGTTTCCCGTTTGACCCCTGCCCCTTTCTGTCTTCCACAAAATTGTGGATAATTAATTAATGAAATTGTAAACACTTCTCTGACCACTGCAGTAGTCCCAATTGACTGGAAAGCTGCAGCAGTTAACCCCTTCCATGCTGGTGACGAACCCCAGCCATCACGCTCCACGGTGCTCGTGTGCTGATGACGGCTGGGGTTCGTCACGGCCCGCCCCTGTTCGTCCTGCGGCCGCACACGGGGAAAATCGCGGCCGCACGGAAGGGGTTAAACCACTACAAAAAACGTCTCTCTGACTCCTCAACCCTCTCAAATTTGTGTCCCATCTCCTTACTTCCTGCGCGAGGGAAAATCATTGGAAAAACTGGTAAACCGCCACCTGATTACATTTTTGAAAGAAGCCAACATTCTCCACCCTAGACCGTTGGATTTCCGTCCCAAACATTGCATTGAGTCAGCTCTGCTGAAAGTGACAGACACTCTCAAGTTAACAGAAGATGTAGGTTAAGAACGCAGTGCTGATTTTATTAGACCTATTAGCCACATTTGTTTCCATTTCACACAGTATCCTATTGCAGCGTATCAAAAACTGTGGCATTTCCTATCTGGCCTTAGCCTGGCTGAAATCCTTTCTCTCAGACCACAGGCAAATGGTGGTGCTAGGACCTCTTCTATCACCTAAAGAAATCATCCCTTCAGGGGTACCACAGGACTCATCTCTTAGCCCTGCATTGTTCAACATGTATATGGCCCCCCTCATTAAGCTGATCTCCTATTTTGGAATTGAAACCACATCACGGGGGCGTGGTCTGGTCACGCAGGAAGATGGTGGCCTAACTGCGAGGCTCCACCGAGGGACGGACCCCTGACGAGCTTTTTGCTCTCACCTCCTGCTCTGGTTCCTGCTATCAGTGCCCCATTGCAAG
Organism: Lissotriton vulgaris; assembly: GCF_964263255.1. Taxonomy (NCBI): domain Eukaryota; kingdom Metazoa; phylum Chordata; class Amphibia; order Caudata; family Salamandridae; genus Lissotriton; species Lissotriton vulgaris. The sequence goes on along the minus strand of NC_141689.1, from coordinate 501,998,878 downwards.
CGGAGGCTTTGCTGAATCCAGCGGTGCTTCTTCAGGGCTCAACGGCGCTGTGTCCCTCTGCTTTCGGCATGAGCATGGGGAGCCCGTCTGTTCTGCGGTGCACACTGTGAGTTGCGCGCTAGTGATGCCGCGCCTCTCCTCAGGGTAAGCCGCGCCTCCTGCTAATTTAGGGCCGGGCTCTGTCATATTTTAGGCCGCGCCCCTCAAACGACGAGGTCGTGCTTCTAAGCCTACGGAGAACACAATGAAGCCTATTTAACATTGTGTAGCTTCTTCATACACGGCGCCTTCATTTCAAAGTGCTTTTCCATGGATTTCTTTGAAGTTTAGTAAGAGAATCCTCTCAGAAATGTTTCCACACAACGAATTTCACAAATTGGAGGCTGTTTAAAGTACTTTCTACTGGATTTTCTGTCCTGCCGTTTTGCACTTTATACTTTTGGAACACTATCATCTGTATTTTGCATACATTAATGTGTTGATGGCACAGTCAAATGGGCTATTGCTACGCTTATGCTACTGAAATTTCACAGACAGGATTATCAATCTGTATTTCCATGCTTTATTTCTGAGGTACTTTTGGTATGCGTGACTTGACACCTCAGCATTACCTTGGTTTAGTGGCATACTATTTGTTATTTTGTGGCAATGCTGTAATGATTTTTTCAAATTTCAGGCATTGATTGTATGCTGCTCGTTTTGGGCATTCACTTGCTGTTCATATTTTACTATTTTCCTGTTATTTGATATATTTCATCATTGCCTCATATTCCAATATTTCCTCTATTCGCTATTGTAGACCACCACTACAAAGGTGCACGGAAATGTCTAATAATAGGAATGGTGGTCGTGGGCCTAAACAAACACTTTTTACTGATGTGGTTAAACAATCCTCTACTTCGACAGCTAAAGGTAATGGATCTGCGTCATCTCCTGCACCACAAGCTGCATTACCTCAGAGCGACAAATCCTTATCTAATACTATGCAACGCATTTTGCAAGAACTTTCTGGGGTTAACCGACGACTTCATTAACCGCAGAGACTAAGTCTATCAGGGCAGAACTCACTACTTTCCACACAAGGATTGACGTCATTGACTCTAAAATAGTGGATATAGAAAGTCGACTGGATTCTGTTCAGGGTTCAGATCAGGATCTACTTTTTCTACATAGTTAGATAATCGATTTGGAAGATCGCAGTCGTAGAGACAATATCTGCTTTTTGGTTTTCCAGAAAATATTGAAAAACACGATATGAAGTCTTTTCTTTGTAATGCCCTTCCCACTTTGACTGGAATTTCTTTTGCCCCTCCTCTTGAGCTCCAACGAGCTCATAGACTAGGCCCACCGCGTTTTGGTCCTTTGGCAAGGCCCAGGCCAATTATTGCATGTTTTCTTCGGCATGAACAAACCAGACAGATTTTATCATTGGTTCGCACTCATGGCTCCTTCCTATTCCAAGGCCATACCATCCATATGGCTGCAGATTTTTCTAAAGAAACGAATGAGCGGAAGAAACCGTTTCTTTCTCTGCTACCCCAGTTACGTCAACTGGATATCAAATATGGTTTATTTGAACCTGCACGTTTCCGTATTACCAGGAATGGAGAATCCAAAGACTTTTATGATCCTGCACTTCTACAACAGTTCCTGGACGATATCAAATCCAATGATATGGACACTCAGACTCCTTCCTATGCCCAACCTCCTCAGTCCAAGTCCTCCTCTATGAATCTACCAGCATCTCAATTATACACCTCTCCTGAATCTAGACAACGCGGTAGGGATATCACCCCTCTGTCTCGTTCTCAGGAGGACAGAGATTCAGCTCTACATTCTGTCTCCTCTCTCACTAACACACAGCAAAGAGACAAGTCTAGGTCACCTCTTAAGACACCTTCTGATGCTGACTGAATTTTCTTTTATGTTCTAGTTTTCTAACTCTGTAAGTTTATAAGCAGTATTTGTTGTTTATAATGTTTTTGCTATTTGTTTAGTTTACTGAGCCTTTCATGCATGGTATAACATGGCTCCTTATACTTAGTGTCCTATATAATGCCTTATGCCTTACTGTTATTCTATATTCACTATTAATTTGTGATTTTCAGTTTTAACAGTCATCTAATCATTTTTCAGGTTTTGCTTCTTATATACTATAAGCCTGTTATCTTTCCGAAGGTAGTTTTCTTTCTTCATATCCATTCTCTCTGTTATAGTGATGTTATTGTTGTTCGGGTAATCACTCAATATTCCATTTATTGATTATCTCGCTTCTGAATGTTGTCTATTTGTTTCACTGTTTTCTATCTTTAGATTGTTTCTGATCATTTTCCTTTTGTTTCCCTTCCATTGCCTGTTTTTCTGGTTTTCCCTCCTTGTCTTTACATGTTATCTCTTTCCCTCTCTTTAGGTACCATTATTGGTTTGTATCCTTTTCGTGTTTTCTTCTTCTTTTCCTTATTCTAATATTCTCGTCTAGGTACTATTCCGACGCTGTCTTTCTTTTTGGGGTATGATAACTTCTGTTCTCTGTTTCATATTGTGTTTTTACCTCCATGTTCTTTCATGGTTTTATACTATGCGTTTGACCTCCTCAGGGTATATCTCTGTTCATAGGCTTGCCTCAAAATTATTACTTTTACTATGACGGTCCTTTTTCCAATGTATTCCTTCCCTATGATATTGTACTCGTTACTTAACGTGATATTATTCATTTCCTTCAGTGCTCACTCCGCTTTGGATACTTTCATATATTTCTTAAAATAAGTTCTGGTATTTTCCGATGTTTTTATTCCATGCTATATTATCTGTACTTTCTATTCTCTTTTCTCCCCATCTTTATGATAGTGCTGGATTTCTCTATTTCTCTCATTTAACCTTTATATTTCTTTCATTCTATCTTTCGCATCTCCTTTATTATGTAATATGTCTCATTTTATTCCATTTCCCTTGATTTTATTTCTTTCTCCTCCTGGTATTCTCTTTTTGCATGGTTCTTATATCATGATTTTTTCAGTTTTTACTGCCTATATTTCATGATAATGGTATATGGTTTTCCATATTTTTATTGTTGTAATCATATTCTAACTGCGTTTTACATATTCAGTTTTATTACTTGTTCCCCGAATCCCCATTCTTCTTTGCTCGGAGGGGGTCCGGCCTCCCTTGGTGCTGCTGTAGGTGCACCCAGACCCCTAGTTAACAATCTAGGTTTCTCTTTTCTTCTCTTTCTTTTATTTTCTTTCTTTTTCCTTTTCTTCTTTGCATCTTTAATACTTTCTCTCTCTCTATTCATATTTGCTTTGTCTGTTCCACTCTTCATTCTGCCTTTCTAATCTACTTTCCCTTTTCTTTTTCTTCTTTCTTCTTCCTCCTTGCCCAGAGTAACAAACCTCTTCTCTTTATTTATTTTCTCTTTCCTCTTTCATCTTGTTGCTCAATTTTACTGTTATGTCTTCTACCCATTCGTTGTCGGTGATTTCATGGAATGTTCATGGCCTCACCCATTATATTAAACGAAAGAAGGTTCTTTCTTATTTGCATTCTAAACATGTAGACGTTGCCTTACTGCAGGAAACCCATTTGGACGATATCGAATCTAGTAAACTTAGCAGGGATTGGGTGGGTAAAGTCATTCATAGCAGTGTTTCTAAACCGGACCCCACTAATCCCAACCCTGTTCGTAAATGTGGCGTTGCCATCCTTTTTCGAAAGTCACTTCCTTTTACGATTATCAAGATATGGACTGACCTGGATGGTCGGTATGTATTTGTTAAGCTGAAACTTGGAAATTCTTTCATTTGTCTTGGTTCTGTCTACACTCCATTAGGTTCCAAAAAGCAATTTTTCCTACGAATAAATCGCCTCCTTACAGAAATAAATGCTACCCAATTTCTCATTGGAGGGGATTGGAACTTGGCTCCAGATCCTGCCCTTGACAGAACAGGTTGCTTTGATAACGTCAATGCATCCGATAGAGCCATTTTGCGTGACATTCTTACTGATGCTGGTCTTGTTGATCACTGGAGACTCAGTCACCCTCAGGATAAAGAATACACATTCTTTTCTTCTACTCACGGTACATTCTCCCGTCTCGACTACTGTCTTCTTTCGCATCATACAGTCCGGCTAGTTACAGAATCGAAAATCCTAGAAGCAGCCGTTTCTGACCACTCCCCTGTTTTCTTGTCTCTTGATTTGGGTCTTTCCAGTCCGGGGCGCAAATCCTGGTGTTTAAACATCAATAAATATAAGACACCAACAGGTAAACTTCTCCTACAGTCGCACCTTCAGGACTACCTTTTGAATAACGAGGACTCAATTTCCTCTAAAAGAACGGTATGGGCAGCTGCTAAGGCAACTATCAGAGGCCAAGTTATGCGGGACGCTGCTTTATATAACAAGAAAAATGCTGCCAAACAGGCTGATTTAGAAAAAGACATTAGCCGACTTTCCCAATTATATGTTTTAAAACCAACCCTACAAAATCGTAAATTGTTGGAGCAGGCACGCATGTCTCTCAACATTCTTTTTACTTCTAAGGGTGAATATGCCTTACAAAGGATGAAAGGGCATCACTATGAGCAAGGTGAAAAAGCTGGCCGGCTACTGGCTGCGCAATTGCGTCAGAGGGAGGCTGCTATGGCAATTCCCGCTATTACATCAAGTTCTGGCGATATGCTTACTCGACCGCAAGAAATCGTTGATGAATTTGCTTCATTTTACAGATCTCTCTATTCACCAAGCACTCACATAGACACGTCAGAGATGTCCAAATTTTTGGATACTGTACATCTTCCACTACTCTCTGATGATGGTAGAGCTCTACTTGACGGAGCTATTACGAAGGAGGAAATTTCCTCAGCTATTGCTACCTTACCGTACCATAAAGCACCAGGTGTGGATGGCTTCCCCCCTGAATTTTTCAAGTGGACTGGTCAGAGTATGGTTGATACTCTACATGCCGCATTTGCAGAAGCCACAGAGGACTCCTCTCTTGGTTTTATTTCCAACAAGGCCATCATAGCTGTTTTACCAAAACCCGGTAAGGATCCTCTGCTATGTGGTAGTTACCGCCCTATCTCTCTTTTAAACTCTGATGTTAAGATTCTTGCAAGTATCCTCGCATCACGTCTTCGTAAGGTTTTACCTTCTTTAATCCACAATTCACAGGTAGGCTTTGTTCCTGGTCGTTCATCTCAAAATCATTTATGTACTCTCTCTCATGCATTATGGTCAGCTAAAAATCTTGCTAGTGATTCCCTACTCCTTTCTTTGGATGCTGCAAAAAACATTTGACCGTATTGAGTGGGAGTATCTTTTTACCATAATGCAACGATTTGGTTTAGGCGACCAATTTATAGCTAAAGTGCGTCTGCTCTATGATAGTCCTTCAGCTCAAGTTAACTGTGGCGGTTTCCTTTCAACTCCATTTCCAATCAGACGGGGTACTCGTCAAGGTTGTCCTCTTTACCCTCTTCTTTTCCTCCTGGCAATGGAACCTTTGGCTGCTGCAATACGTCAATCCTCTGCAGTGGTTGGAGTTCCTCTTCCAATTGGTCATCCAAAAATTTATTTATACGCGGATGATATTCTTCTCACACTTACCGATCTTCCCCGCTCTCTCCCTGCTCTTCATCGCATCATAAATAATTTCTCTTCTTTTTCCGGTTATAAGATTAACTGGGATAAGAGTGAAGCATTGTCTATGTCCATTGGTACTACAAAAGCTGCAATTTCCAGTTTTCCATTTCACTGGGAATCTTCCCGCCATAAATATTTAGGAGTACTCATTAACAGAGGATTGGATAATATAATTATGGACAATTTAACACCGCTGATTGCACAAATGCAACGAGATTTCGATAAATGGAAAGTCCTCTGCTTATCTCTTTGGGGGTGGGTTCAGGCGGTTAAGATGGTCACCCTACCGCGATTTCTTTATGTTTTAGGTATGCTCCCTTTAAACATTCCCCTGACTATTCTAAGGTCCATTGACTCCAAAATAAAATCTTTTATCTGGGGTACGGCTAAGCCGCGTATTACCTTGGCCAAACTAAAATCCCACCAATTACATGGTGGCTTGGGCCTTCCCTCTATTGAGCATTACTCACTCGCCCTCCATCTTTCACAACTTTCCTTCTTTTTGCCCAAGTCTAAAGACATACATCAATGGGTTCCACTTGAACGTCACTTATTATCTTCCAGTCCTGGCTTGTCCCTTTTATATGGTAAAGGTTCCAGTTCTTCCGACCCTAAAAATCCTATCTTATCTGCTATGCATAAATCTTGGCAAAGAAGTCATCGTTTACTTAAATCTAACCTGCGGCTTCACCTCAAAGCTCCTTTATGGTCCAATTCGGCTATTCGTGTTCATGGTCGCATGATATCATGGGCTCTGTGGCAGGAGGCTGGTGTTTACTCTTTGGAACAACTGTTCCATGACAATAACTTTAAATCTTTCTCTCATATCGGTAAGGAATTCCATTTACCATCCACACAATCCCGTCAATATACTCAACTTCAACAAGCCATCACAAAACATTTAGGTTCTCCACCCGATTTATTGGCCGTGTCTCTTATTTACATCTGTGGGGAAATCTTAAAGGTGTGACTTCTGGTCTTTACAAAACTTTTCTGCATCCTCTCTTTTCGCAACCCCTCTCGAAAGCTCTTCAATTAAAGTGGGAATCTTGCTTATCAGTTACATATTCCATTACTCAATGGGATCAACTTCTGGAAGGTTTACATAAAGGTGTCCGAGAGGCTTGTCTCAAATTTTACATTTTCAAAATCATCCATGAATGGCACTGGTCTCCATCTAAACTACATCATGCTAAATTGATAACACATTCTTTGTGCTGGAGATGTTCTGCTTCTGGCTGTGATATTACACACATTATTAGTGAATGCCCCAGTACTAGATCATTTTGGCTTTTTATTAGAAAGACTTTGGTATCTATCATGTCATTACCATTACCCTTTACTTCTACAAATATTATTTTACATGATTTTCGAGGTCTTCCGACATTGTCTAAACCAGAGACTCGTCTTCTTCATACTGATTTGGCTACGGCCAAAATCTGTATATTACGCCATTGGAAGTCCTCCTTATCTCCTTCTCAGGAAGAGTGGCTGGTGGCTATGGTACAAACAGCCTCTTATGAACGTATAATTTATAACTTGCAAGATCAGGCTTCTGTTTTCCTTCAAACATGGTCCCCGTTCATAGAAGCCACAGTGGATAGTGACTCTGTTTCCACTCCTTCCTCCCCAACGTCTGCTATCCCTTCTTAATTATTTTTATTTTTATTTTGCGTTTGTGTACTCTTCCTGTTTTTATTCTGCTCCTTAACCCTTTTCATTTGCCTCGGTCTCCTCTCCTTCTCTCCTTTCTCTTGTTACTCTGGGATTCTTTGTTCTTTTTTCTTTTCTTTTCTTTTCTCTTTTCCTTTCATTCTTTCGCTTTCTTCTTTTCTGCCATTTTTTCGCTTTATAGCTTATAGAATATTTGCTATTTTGCTTTTCCACATTCAATATATCCTATGTATAATTGTATCATTTTCATATCTTATTTTATTATCTATTTACATGTATACGTATTTCTGTATTTTCATTTAAAAACCTTTTAATAAAAAATTTCAACACAGAAACCACATCACACCAGATGACATAAGCAGATGAACAAAGCTTCCATTGGCTCAGAGTTGAACTTTAAACATTGTTTAACTGAGGTAATCCGGTGGATGGAGTCCAACCATCTTAAATGTAACACAGACAAAATGGAGATCATGCTTCTATAATTCTTTCGATCCGAAAATACGGTGGACAGACTCCCCACCCCCGCCAAACACAGGCAAGGTAGTCAAATACATAGGGATGAAATTTGACGCTACTTTATCCTTCCAACCACAAGCTCTTGCAGTGGCAGGAACATGTTTTAACCTGATAAAAACACAAATATTGTTTTGAGGATTACCTCCCTTTTGCATCAAGGAAGTCAGTGGTGTTTGCATTAATCACATCACGACTGGACCACTGCAATAGTCTATATGCAGGCTCAACTGAACAGACTCATCAAAAATTGCAAGTGGTGCAATATGCAGCAGCCAGGCTAGGACTGAAATTAGAATGTCGTGCCTCCGCCTCAGCTGTTCTTAGACCCTCCACTGGCTCTCCATACATAAGAGAGTCCTATTCAAAATTCTTGTGCTCACTTTTAGAGCCTACAGAGCAATAGGACCCAAATATCTATCCTCCAGTTGTATCCACTACACCACCTCCAGCACCTTGAGATCCTCTTCAGCCAATCTTATCAAACCCCCTACTGTTAGATGTAAGACCAGGGGTAGCAAATCTCTGGCAGTATTGGGAATAAAGGCTTGGAATCAACTCTCTGAACAGCGGAGATTCACTGACTCTGAACCCGTTTAAGAAACTTCTCAAAACCTGGATCATCTCATCCTCCGACTCATTGTTCCAGCCTCTTAGCCGCTAAAGTGAGGTTTTTCCCCCTTTCCCGCTGTGTTGACTTTTTCATGCCTATCCATCCAGCGTCAAGATGCTCCTTTGGAAGTGAAAGTTGCGCTCTATAAATACAATATTCATTCATTCAGTTCATAGAACAGTGGGGGCAATGTAGAGTGTTTTGTGAATACAGTTGTGGCCAGGCTTTTTTGTCTGTGACACTGGATTGACGACCTACTTGCCCATTCATGTAAAGTTCTGCTTCTAGGAGCTTACCCAGATTCTAGCACTAACCTCCCAAGTGTATATTGTGCCTTTAGTGTATGTGGCCTGCACGGTCCATGCATTGCATACACGAGTGAACCAGAGAAATGGAGGGTTGTGGTATCCATTTTGGATGCCCCTGACCTGGTCTTGTGCACAAGATGGAGGTAAGGTTGTTTCCCCAAACATTGGAAGTGTTTAGTTGACATTCCTGAAGTTGGAGGGAGGAGACATGAAAATACAAATGCAAATGGCAAAACAGCAAGCAATAAAAAAACAACTTTAACAGACCTCTATCAATTTGCTTTGACCTAGGATTTTCATGAATAATAAGTGTAAGAAATTGGATTATTATTTGGGGTGGGTAACATCCATCTCAAGGAATCGACCCAACCCTTGTCATGGTGAGCCTTCAAAGTCACAAAATTAATCTGAGCTCAGTCCCCTTGGTAGCTATGGGACAGAGCAGACAGGCTTAACTTAAAGCAGTGTGCAAAGCATGTATGCAGTACCAAAACAGCAATAAAGTCAAAATGCAAAACAATAAAAATCCCAGACCAAATTAGAAAAAACTGAATAAAATTTAACAAAATTACAAACATCCAATATGGGATATGATTTTTTTAAAGTTTTAAGTAGAAAAGAAACAAAAAGCACAAATTATACACCACTCAGGTTCTTCCTGGTCAAAGATGTAGCCTTCTGGCTTAGTCCTTTCAGTCCCAATCGATCACAGGATTATCCTTCTAAAGCCCCTCCCATTCTGAACCTCTTAGGAGGTACTTAGAGATTCACAGAGCGTCAACCAGAGGCCAATAACAGGGTTCAGTCTGGGTTCAGTTTGTACAGGTCAACTGGGAACTGCAAGAAAAGGCCCCTTGTAGCTTCTTGTAACCCAGAAGCTTTAATGGGAGGTCAGCCTTATGACACTTGGAGTCCACTTCGTTGGCCTGGGTGCAGGAGGGAGCTGGCCGAGTACTTCAAGGCTCCTCTCAGGTCACACACAGCAGGCCAAGTCCTCTTCTAATCTTCTGCAGGTGCAGCACTGTTCTGGTTCTGAACTGGGTGTCTGGAGATGCCACATTTATGCTTGACAAGAGCTCGGCAATGGGAATGACTCCTGGGCAGTGTGAGCACGCAATAACCAAAGAGGTAAAGGTTCCTGGACCAACCCTAGCCATTTTGGTCGTTTTCAAGATGCCAAAAGTCTTCAACCACACTAATCTTGGGCTATGCCTGCTGGGGGGGGGGGGGGTGAGTGTGCTATGGTAATCCTAGTGTCCTCCCACATATAGCACCAAACTCAAGTTTGGAAAAGCCAATGTACCCCCTATCAAATTTAGTATTAAATGTTTTTATTGATTTTGCAAAAGTTAGTAAACAGTAATGCCATATAAGAGTCCGACCCACCGAGCGATGTTAAGGAAGGTACAAACCAACGGCCATGTCATGAGGGAGCAGTCTTATACATAGCAAGCCGCCTACAACCCAACCTCGGCCGGCCGCGTCAAACATTTTGAGGCTGGAAAGCAAACCCGCAAACACATTACACTACTCCACCACACCAGTCACCAAACTTAAGGCATCATAAGGCATCTCTAAAAAAGATCTCTGCCAAAGTGACCCTTTGGGGGACCTGTAGGGCATTGCAGCGCCGTCCCGACGAGGAGCAACGCTTGAGGATGAAGCATGACATCCCTTTGGAGATGTGTGAGGGCAACATGAGACAGTCCTGTTGACTTTTCTCATGATATAGGTCCAATAAACCCTGTTAGAGACACACCTTTTTCTTTTTCTCAGGAATAAAAGCCCCCCACCCCTCTTTGGAAATATACAATCAGCCTATTGTGTTTCATGTGATAATGCAGTGAAGAAGTGAAGAAAGCAGACAAGCCTAAATACCTAGAACTGTTTAGCTAGGTGCTTCGTGTCTTTTCGGGGTGGGTCTCTCCTGTAGTCACACTCTGGAGTCACCAATAAAAATATAAAACAGAGATTAGAGAGCAACCAGACAGTAGATTGACAGTGTTAGAGGGAAACCCAGCAGACATGTCAAGCAGGCTTTGACACTCCAGGAGGATTTGACACTTATATCTAAAAATATGCTCACAGCCCTCATCCTTCTGCTTACCTGAAAGAAGCCATCCTTGCTCATTCAGGTCAATCACAATGACTTACTGTGTAGCTCCTGGGAGGAATTGGACACCTCATACAGACCTTTCTGGACAAAAAAAAAGGTTATGGTATAAGATCGCCGCACACCGTTGTTCCAAAATGTATCCCAGTGCTCAATCGTAGGGTCAACCTTTTCAGAAAAACCCAGATATTTACAAAGTGCAAAACAGGAATGGAGGAGCACAGTTTCTATACTGGATATCAAGATATCAATAACTATCACAGGAAAAAATACATTTTTCAAACAAACAAGAATGGAAGTATCTTTTTCACACTAAGGACAACACGACAACCTTCTTCTTTTGAATAACATTTTCTTATTATTTTCTTTTGTTCATAATTTTTCATTACAATGCATATAAATAACAAGATGCAGCCAGAGCCTAAATGTTTTGTCCCAACCTCACGGGACTTCTTCAGGGCATGGTCTAAAAAAGCAAATACTCCAATTTTTCAAAATGATGATGACATAGTCCTTTTAAATCTGTTCACCTCTATGAATATATAGTTCATTTTCAACAAACCGCGTCAACAAAAACTGTGTACACGAGGATCTCTTCTGCATAAACTAGACAATGCCAAAAGGCCTCAATAGGTATTGGCACCACTCCTAAAATTGAAAGAACAAGAATATTGCAGAGTCCTATAAACAAATGTTGCAATTATACACAGATAAAGCCAACACTAAAGGGTTGTGGAGGTGGTGAACTAATCCGAATTTGAATTACAAAGTAATTCGAATAGAACTACTGTGGAGTACACAGTTTTTCTTGACGCGGTTTGTTGAAAATGAACTATATATTCATAGAGTTATACTAGTTCTTGTGGTCCGGGGCAGCCTTGGGGAGGGTAAGAGACCTACAGCAGCCTCTCGGTGTGTGAGACCCAGGACTGCGCTATCACCACGTCTGGAGGACGATGCATGACTCGCCTGTGCAGCCAGTTCACGGAACAGTAGCAGGCAGACTGAGGGAACGCGTGCCTTATTGCCTGGTGCAAAGCTCGCCACCACCCCAGAGGCCAGGACCAGCAGCTGTGGACTGGCTTCAAGGTTCCTGCAGAGGGGGACTGCAGATGAAGATGTGTGCCCCCTCGAGCACATACCATTGTCCGGGCGGCCTGCAGGTGCGCTCTTGTTGCAAAGGAGTGCAGGACATGTTTGAGTAGTCCATTGCCCTGCCTCCTGACACCCAAGACTGATTGGGGCCTGGAAATGCCCCAGTCCTAAGGACCGGTGCCCACTGTCGTGGATCGCTCTCATTGTTGGACCTCATGGGCAGGGCACGAGGAGGTGCCAGAAGACCCCTAGTGGCTCAACACCTGGAACCTGCACAGCGCGGGGCACATGAGTTGACCCGGCTGCCTGGCAATCTCTACTTGAGGGGTGGGGCCTGTTGGGCATTGAGGGACCTAGCCTGACCTAAGCACCCTAGAGGGGGACCACACTATCACAGCTCCTGTGGAAATGCCATGCAGATAATATCTTGGATCTAGTTCCCAGCTCGGCATTGGTGGGACCTGCCCGGTAAGACCCCATCACTGTGGGAACACTGGTGCTTGGGTGTTGAGTGGAGGAGGTACTCCACTGACACAAGTACTGCTCATTTCCGAAGTGTGGTGTCACCTCAGGTCGTCAAAGCCACCGTCAGGCGGGTCCCTCTTTTCTCCCACCATCTACCGCTTGAGGGGTCTCCAGCCCTGGGCCGAACCAGAGCATGTCTGTCTGGGGCAGCGAGCAGATGTCCAGAGCGCTTATCCACCCTCGTGGACTGACCAGAAAACACTCAGTCAATCCTCTGGGGCCACAAGGGGGACCATAAATGAGAGGCTCATCTACCTACATACACTAGATATCTGTGGGAAGCTGGAGGAGAAGCGAAACCTCAACTGGCACACATCCTACAAGACCCAGCTGTCATCCCTCAGCCTAACACATCATGATGGGGAATCTTAGAACTACCAGGAATCTTACCTCAGACCCCAACAACACCTTTAACCCCCACTATTCACACCATGTGTACCCTGCAACACCTGGAATCCACTCTTGACAAGCACTCAGAACAATTCGTGAAGGTCCTTTATGCCACCCTGGACACTAAAACTTTACTGGAGATGAAAATAGAAGCTGTCTCTTTGGATGTCAATTTATGGAGTGTGGACCATTGCAAACTAGCGAACAGTGTGGATGAAGCCGAATCTGCGCTGACCTCCATGGGTGCCACAGTGCATAAACTACAAACAAGCCTGAATGCTATGAAGGAGGCGGTAGCCTCTTTACATCACAGAACAGAGGATGCCGAGGAGAGCTCATGGGGCAACAACATCTGCTTCCTGTGTTTTCTGGAACGATCGGAAAACCCCAGCGCCAAGCTCTACCTGGAAGACTGGCTGATGGCCACCATACTGGAGAACAAGGTCCTAAAGTTGTTCTCCGTAGAGCAGGTTCACCGAATCCCTGGCAGGCTGTCACCACCTGGTGCGCCACCAAGATCACTCATTGATCGATTACTCAACTATCAGGACCAAGACCTAATCCTGTAAAGTTTCCATACAAAGGGCCCCTGGCGTTATGAAGACACAGAAATAGCGGCATATCCAGACATCACTGCCGAGGTGCAGCGTCTAAGGGGCTTCCTACACAAAAGTAAAACACCGCCTCTGGGAGCCGCTGCTCCAATATGCACTACTATTCCCAGCGAAGCTCAAGTTAAAAGATGGTGAAACCTCCCACATGTCCTGAACACTTGAAGATGTTTGGACCCGGCTACACACAAAAGGCTTGGCTCAAACCACACGAAAAACAAGCAGAAGGAGAGTGGGTGGTCCCATGCCCTCAACACAGGAAATGCAGGAATGCTCAAACACAACCAACCCAAGACCAGCTGACCACGGACCAGGCACAAACAGTGAAGATGGCCTCCCAACACAGCACACACACTTTCACTCTATTACGATCCGAACATGTATCGAACTCTGGCGTGGACACAGGCGAATCTGAGACCTCGATCATGAGTAGTGCTCATGATCTAAAAGTTACACCGAGGTCAGCTGATGACTTACTGTGAACACCCTACTGTTATTGAGAACTGTACCTCCACGCAAAGGAAACCTGCTTTATTGCTAGGGCTTGTGTTCGCGTTGGCAGGTTGGACGCAGGAACCTCCGAGACGAGCCCAGACTGAAGAGGCCTTGCCCAGCAGCAGAACAATATCCCACAAGAGCTCCAAAGAGCGCTTGTTTGTTTGTTTCTTTAGTTTTTTTCAGTCATTGCTTACAAGCTGGGGAATTATGGACAAGGACGCAAGAGCCCACAGACCTTGGGGGGACACAGCCTTTCAGGGTTCTTGAAGTTAATGTTTTAGTTACTGTTCTGAAGAAGTCAAATGGAGGGTCTAAGGGTCACAAATACGTTCACATGGCGCACCACTCAAGGCGGAGGCTGACTTCATCTGATGCAAAATGTTGCAAACACAGGGTACAGCAGGGCACCACCCCCTACTTGCACCACCCACCACTCACTCACACAATGGGGGCCACTGCAGATAATGCCTGCAGAATGATGTTCAAACCTGGAATGTGTGCAGATTGGCTACTCCCGCCAAACGTTGTAGAATTTGTGCTTACCTCAAACACCGCCACAAGCCCATTTGCCATGCTACAAGAAACATATCACACTGGCGAAGCTCAAAAGATGTGCATGAAGTGAAGGGGGCAAGTGTACGGCACGTCGTATCACCGTTCGCCCAGGCGGTGCTCATTTGGATCGCAGCGGGGATACCATATGCTGTAGACAATCACAGAAAGGACACAGGGGCACTTTGTTTTATAGGAAGGATACCTTGACAGAGCTCTTCTCTCACTGGTGGCAATGCATGCACCCAACTGTAACCAGTCAGGTTTTTTAGACATGTTCACTCCCATGTTTTTCCATGACACACAACACCCATAGCTATGAGGTGGTGATTTCAACTGTGTGCCGGATGGAGACATCGACCGGTCTACCCCTCCCCTAAGCAATACCACTTGTGTCCACACAACACTTTCACAGATGGCTCACCCACCAATGCTTGTACGATGCATGGTGACTTGGGCACCCAACGGACCCTGAATACTCATTCTATTCCCCGGTCCACAACATATACACCAGGATAGACCCCTTTATCTGCATGGAACAACTGGGTATGCCGGGTACCTGGACAGAGTACTTGGCGTGCACCATCTCAGATCAGTGCCCACTGCAGGTTACCCTGCTATGGGGCAGAGAACATCCCACAGAATATTACATGATTTCTTGTGATACTCTCATTTCTAAAAACGCACAGGGCACTTTACTCCTAATGTGACACGCTGACTGCTGCTTTGAGTAGTGGAATCAGGGGCAGGAGACCGCCATCTTGGCGGTTAGCGTTCTAGCTTTCCTCAGCTTGTTCCCATAAATCTCCACGCTGACGCGACCGCGCAGCGCTACCTCCTGAGACGAAGCTGTGTTTAATGGTCGCCAGTCAGGTGATTAACTCCATTTGCACTACTTTTTAAGGTTCTCAGCATTTGCTGATTTTAACCCCTTCGCTGCTCATGACGAGCTCAGCTCGTCATGAGGCACGGTTGAGTTGTGCTGATGACGAGCTGAGCTTGTCATGTACAATGGGATTTAGTCATAGCTCAGCACCGGGGGGGAAAACCTCTAGCAGCCAAGGTGTTAACAGTGATTTTAAAATTGTTACCTGATTTCTTGTGATACTCTCATTTCAGAAAATGCACTGGGCACTTTACTCCTAATGTGACATGCTGACTGCTGCTTTGAGTAGTGGAATCAGGGCAGCACACCGCCATCTTGGCATTTAACGTTCTAGCTTTCCTCAGCTTGTTCCCATAAATCTCCACGCTGACGTGACTGCGCAGTGGACGCGTGCAGCGGGTGCGCTGCTGGCGCTCCAAAGGCACGCCTAAGGCAAGCCCATCTGCGCCTGTTCGCGCTCGGTCCGGGCTCAGGGCCTGTTCCCCTGGCCCTTTTACATCAGATATTCGGTCTTACTCCAGAGAGCAGCTCATGGGCTGGGATCCTGAGGGGTTAACAAAAACAGTGGTCCTTGACCTAATTCAATTCAGTGATTATATCACAAGAGTAATCCTTAGTTTGCTAACTTGGAGCCCAAATAAATTTAGCTCTTTGGAAAAGATCCAGAATTATTCATACAGACACAGAGCCCAACAACTGTATCGTGTTTATAAAAAATAATATATATAGTACATTTTATTTTTGCCAAACAATGCATGTAACTTCTTATGATTCAAAGGTTTCAAAATCCAGTTTTATCGTTTTTTACAATATTTACAATGTTTTTTTAAGGTACGCATAACAGGGTGCTCATGAAAACGTGCATAGAGTTAGTGCTCGAAAGGATGGCGCAAGTGATTGAGAGAGAGAAAAGGAAAGATTGGTGACAATTTATACAAGTGAATATACTGATTCAGTACTTTTAAACAGTATAGCCTGTCCACTCTCAAGGTTCAGAATCTAGTGTATCAGAATCTCATTCATTTAATTTAACACGTTTAACACTAGATTTTTAAGTGGTCCAGGGGGTCTTAATGAGGATGTCGACGTTTCGACCCGACTTAATGCGTTTGGGGTAACTGATAGCCTCTGCTTGCGGGTCTTCTTCAGGACTAGGGAGCACCCTCCGTACCTGACTAAAAGAGTACCTGGGAATTTAAACATAAATTGTATGAGGGCCTGTCTATGAGTATTGCATACGTTTAGGGTATTTAATATAGGGGTGGACTTACCCTAATAGTAATTCAAGTGGTCGTCGTCAGTAATCGACCAAGTATCTATGTATCCATGTCTCAGGATGAAGCCGTATGGAATTAATCTGTGGGCAATGGTATGAAGTTAAAAACGAGGAGGGGTGTTTTTATCATTCAGTGTGCTCTGAACAGTTGGATTTGCTGACAACTTACCCACTCTCAATGGTGGTGAGCTCATTCAGTAAACGACCCAGGATCTATGTATCCATGTTCCCAAAGTGTTTTTTTGTGGCGTCGTCAGAGTTAATCTGTGTACAATAGTGTAAGATTAAAAGCGGTTTTTCCTGATACATTCAGTATATACATAGAATTTGACCCTCCTTATTAGCTTACCCACTCGCAACGGTAGTGAATTCCCACTGCCAAGTAGTGTTGGGAATTCTCTCAAGGTGTGGGTATCCAATGTATCTCCCCGACTCAATGGGGAGTATCACACATAAGTGCCGGTATGGTCACTGTAAAGTAGAATAAGGTCGCATTTTAGTGGTTGCCCCTTAATTTATAATTACAGTATGCCAAGCGTCAGCTGTAGCAACGGGAGACTAGCGTCTTACCTCTCTTTTAAGTTATATAACCCAAACGTGGTACACAGGGTAATCCTCTAATTAGCGCCGGTCGTCTCTCACCGCTAGCGATGTAAACCAGGAAGTGAGTCCCCGGGATAACGTCGCGTCATGGGTCACGTGACTATAGGTACTGAAGAAAGACTAATGCCTCATATGTATTCAAGTATCCCCCGCGATCGGTGAACTCATGCATGAGTCGCGTGTGGTTAGGTTCAATTCCAAAGGGTAGATTAACTGTGTAGTTTAAAATTACCAATTCTGGGGTTTTATCGATACCACTGATGGACGAGTCAAATTTCAATTTTGTGTCAGTGGTAATTAGTGTGTCCAATTGAGCATTGGTCTGTATTTTATTTGGTAACACATACAATTACCGGCAGACAGTTACCACAAAAGTTAACATTAAGTAATTACATTGTCCAGCACATAGGGTATTATTAGCATTAAAATTATTTAGTCACACATTCAGTTAACAAATGCAGTTAACGCACGGATGAGACATTAAGTGCAACATTGTCCAGCACATAGAGTAATGTTCACATTACAAACATTGTTGTAACTCAATATTTACATGATGCAGTGTAATATTCCAACATCCTGGTGGTTAAGTAAGATGCTGGGAATACAAAGGTCTCTCCACAATAAATCAATTCAGTAATTTTGGGCTATGCCAGAGAGGCTAGAAGTGTCACCGAGATGAACAGTTGCCAACTATCCATTACTCATTGAGACAATTTGTCTGCCAAGTTCCTCATATTCATTAAGCCCACGTCTGATCGTGTCGAATAGGTGGATGTATCGACACTCCCTGATATTCAGGACATTACTAAAATCTCCCCCTCTCTGATTGGGTTTCACTTTCTCTACAACCCACCATTTGAGGCTATCAGGTTTATGTCCGAACTTGATGAAATGTTCCACCAAGGGTGCTCCAGCTGTCTGACATTTAATCCTACTGCAGTGTTGGAGGATTCTGCATTTAACTTTCTGTATAGTCTGCCCAATATACATGAAGTTGCATGGACAAAGTATGGCATATACAACCCCTGTACTATTACAGTTGGTGTGTTCTTGTAGCTCATGTGTATACTCATTATGAGTGAACCGGACAGTGTCCTGCGCTAGTGGGCATGCTTTGCATTGTCCACATCTCGTGTGGCCCTTCACTGGAGGTGTTCCCCATAGGGTGGTTTGGTTAGCTCTGGGTTTTATAGGTAGTAGTGATTTTACTACGTGGTCTCTCACGTTTTTAGCCTTTTTAAACGTGTGTAGAGGTTGATCATTCACTCCTAATATATCGGAAACCAGGTGCCAATGTTCATTGACAATTCTCTTAATTGCTGTACTTTTTGTCGAGAATGTAGTCACACAGACTAATCGATCTTCACTATCACAGGTTCTAATTTTGGGCTCTAGCAATTGTTCCCTGTGATTATACCAGGCTCGTTTACGTGCCTGTTTTAGTAATCGAATGGGGTACCCTCTTTCTGTTAGTAGTGTCACCAGCCCAGAAGCCTCATTGAAATAATCCTCTTTTTTAGAGCAATTCCTCCGCAACCTCAGGAACTGTCCGAAGGGTAGGTTGTCCCTGAGGTTGCGTGGGTGATGGCTCGAATAGCGTAGGAGCGTATTTCGCTCGCTGTTCTTCCTATAAAGGCTGGTGTATAATTTCCCTTCTCCTGTGTTGATTGTTATATCAAGGAAATGAATACTCTGTCTATCATATTCAAGTGTAAACTGAATGTCCACAGAGCAATTATTCAACCATAAGTGGAAAGCCTCTAGTGTGTCCTCATCCCCTTTCCATATGATAACCACGTCGTCAATGTAACGACGCCATACCTCCAGATGTTCAACAAAGGGATTAGATGTATTTAGGACATGTGTTTTTTCAAAGTTGTCCATGAAGAGGATCGCCAAATTCGGCGCAAAGCTTGCGCCCATGGCCACGCCCTTCGTCTAAATATAGTGGTGGCCTTGGAAAAGAAAGTAATTTTTAGTCATGGCAATAGCCAGTAGCTCAATGATGAATTCAGTCGGCACATAATGTGGTGCCGGTCTCTGATCTAATATTGTTTTCATGCATCCGAGAGCTTCATTTTGTGGGATATTAGTGTACAATGCGACAGTACTTGTTGGGTATGATCATGAGGGCGTTGGTCTACCAATTTTATCACTTGCATGGTGTCTCTAATATAAGTAAGTGTATTCACAGCCAAAGGTCTCAAAAAAGTATCTATATATTTACAGATTGGTTCCAAAAGGGACCCGCATCCCGATATAATTGGTCTGCCGGGGGGATCTCGGAGCCTCTTGTGCACTTTCGGGAGGGTGTATATCGTGGCCATCCTGGGGTGCTTATTATTCAGGTATTCAAATTCCTTTTTATTGATAAAACCAAATGTTAACCCTCTCTGAGTCACGGATTCTATCATTTTGCTTATCTCTTTGGTGGGATCTGATCTTAGTCTTTCATAGTTGCCTGGTATTCCTAGTTGGAGAGTGATTTCATTCACATAGTCTTTCCGATTCTGAATCACAATCGCCCCGCCCTGGTCCGCTGGTTTGATTACAATGGACATATTCTCCTTAAGGGATCCCAGGGCTAGGCGTTCGTCTTTTGAGACATTATATTTCACATATTGTCTCTTTTTGAGAGTGTTTTCAACGTCGCGCATCACTACTTGTTCATAAGCTAGTATCCTAGCTGGTATTTGATGTGATGGTGGGTTAAATTTAGAGGGTGGTCTTAGTCCACTCCCCGAGAAAGAAGGATTGTGAGGGATCTTCTGGAAAAACTGTTTTAATCGTATTTTACGAAAAAACTGGTGTAACTCAAGTTTCAAATTGAATCCATTGGGCATTGATGTAGGGACAAAGGAGAGCCCTTTGCTCAAAATGCTTTGTTCTGCTGGGGTCAGGGTACAGCTGGATAGGTTAATCACTGGGTTTTCTTGAGTATGCACTACCATCTGTAATGTTGTCTCCTGGTTCGTATTTCCCCATGACCTTCCTGTTGGAACTGTACTTGTCCCCTCGCCCGGCCCCTTCCTCTGTTCCATGATTGTGTTTGCGACCCCCTGGGTCGTCCCCAGGGTCGTCCTCTCCCCCTCTGTCCCCACCAGGGGTCCTCCTCTAAAAAAGGGGGTGGCTGGTCAGTATAGGTGTAATCTGTGTTTGGGGTGCCGGTACTCGTGTTAGAGCTTGTGTTTGGACGCTCCCCGTCAGTACTCTGGTTACTCTCCCCAGATGAGCCCGAGAAGGTGGTGTACCTTCTGTACGCCCCTCTTCCTCTACTAGTATATGTACCTGGCTGTTCTCTCTGATAATATCCCTCTTGTAAATAGGGATAGGTTAGGGTTTTATCATATGTGGTTATGTCCCTTGCCACTTTATCCAATTTCGTGGTTTGAGTGTAGATATCAAATTCACGAATTGTCCTTTCTGATCTCTCAAGTGCCTCTTTGGCGTTGGTTAGAGCCTTGTCTTCAATGATCTCCTTTCTAAGTTCCCCTATCTCTTTGGTCAGACGCTGGACTTCTTCTACCGCTGTTTCGATTCCAAGCACCATCCAGTGCCTGGAACAATTATTTGAAACAAAGCTAAAGCCTTCCTTAAATTTTGGGTTGTCAATAAATATTGCAGGTTCGTTTCTAACTCTCAGACCAACAAGGATTACATTTGATTGTAGGTATTTAGCTAAGGTATGTCCGTGTAGTCTAGTCCTGATTAGTTTTTTTTCCAACCTTTCTAATTTGGCAATTTTCTCATTCAAAGTGACATCAATCCCTGGGTTAGTCACACCCAGGAGGTTAGTGCCTCCCTGTGCTCGTAACAACTGGTCTATGTATTCTTCGCTGTAGGATAGTGTTTCCTTACTGCACATATTAAGGCGGAAGAATATTACTGGTTAGCTCTAATTAGCGCAAACATTTAACAACTTTACACAGAATAAACAAACATATTACATTTAACATTTAACACCCTCGCAGGAATCCCTGCACAAGGTAGCCATTATCAAAAATGGGGTATCCCAAGACTGTCCTGGACCTGGGTACAATGCATTAACAAAAACAGTGGTCCTTGACCTAATTCAATTCAGTGATTATATCACAAGAGTAATCCTTAGTTTGCTAACTTGGAGCCCAAATAAATTTAGCTCTTTGGAAAAGATCCAGAATTATTCATACAGACACAGAGCCCAACAACTGTATCGTGTTTATAAAAAATATATATAGTACATTTTATTTTTGCCAAACAATGCATGTAACTTCTTATGATTCAAAGGTTTCAAAATCCAGTTTTATCGTTTTTTACAATATTTACAATGTTTTTTTAAGGTACGCATAACAGGGTGCTCATGAAAACCTGCATAGAGTTAGTGCTCGAAAGGATGGCGCAAGTGATTGAGGGAGAGAAAAGGAAAGATTGGTGACAATTTATACAAGTGAATATACTGATTCAGTACTTTTAAACAGTATAGCCTGTCCACTCTCAAGGTTCAGAATCTAGTGTATCAGAATCTCATTCATTTAATTTAACACGTTTAACACTAGATCTTTAAGTGGTCCAGGGGGTCTTAATGAGGATGTCGACGTTTCGACCCGACTTAATGCTTTTGGGGTAACTGATAGCCTCTGCTTGCGGGTCTTCTTCAGAACTAGGGAGCACCCTCCGTACCTGATGTAAAAGAGTACATGGGAATTTAAACATAAATTGTATGAGGGCCTGTCTATGAGTATTGCATACGTTTAGGGTATTTAATATAGGGGTGGACTTACCCTAATAGTAATTCAAGTGGTGGTCGTCAGTAATCGACCAAGTATCTATGTATCCATGTCTCAGGATGGAAGCCGTATGGAATTAATCTGTGGGCAATGGTATGAAGTTAAAAACGAGGAAGGGTGTTTTTATCATTCAGTGTGCTCTGAACAGTTGGATTTGCTGACAACTTACCCACTCTCAATGGTGGTGAGCTTATTCAGTAAACGACCCAGGATCTATGTATCCATGTTCCCAAAGTGTTTTTTTGTGGCGTCGTCAGAGTTAATCTGAGTACAATAGTGTAAGATTAGAAGCGGTTTTTCCTGATACATTCAGTATATACACAGAATTTGACCCTCCTTATTAGCTTACCCACTCGCAATTGTAGTGAATTCCCACTGCCAAGTAGTGTTGGGAATTCTCTCAAGGTGTGGGTATCCAATGTATCTCCCCGACTCAATGTGGAGTATCACACATAAGTGCCGGTATGGTCACTGTAAAGTAGAATAAGGTCGCATTTTAGTGGTTGCCCCTTAATTTATAATTACAGTATGCCAAGCGTCAGCTGTAGCAACGGGAGACTAGCGTCTTACCTCTCTTTTAAGTTATATAACCCAAACGTGGTACACAGGGTAATCCTCTAATTAGCGCCGGTCGTCTCTCACCGCTAGCGATGTAAACCAGGAAGTGAGTCCCCGGGATAACGTCGCGTCATGGGTCACGTGACTATAGGTACTGAAGAAAGACTAATGCCTCATATGTATTCAAGTATCCCCCGCGATCGGTGAACTCGTGCATGAGTCGCGTGTGGTTAGGTTAAATTCCAAAGGGTAGATTAACTGTGTAGTTTAAAATTACCAATTCTGGGGTTTTATCGATACCACTGATGGACGAGTCAAATTTCAATTTTGTGTCAGTGGTAATTAGTGTGTCCAATTGAGCATTGGTCTGTATTTTATTTGGTAACACATACAATTACCAGCAGACAGTTACCACAAAAGTTAACATTAAGTAATTACATTGTCCAGCACATAGGGTATTATTAGCATTAAAATTATTTAGTCACACATTCAGTTAACAAATGCAGTTAACGCACAGATGAGACATTAAGTGCAACATTGTCCAGCACATAGAGTAATGTTCACATTACAAACATTGTTGTAACTCAATATTTACATGATGCAGTGTAATATTCCAACATCCTGGTGGTTAAGTAAGATGCTGGGAATACAAAGGTCTCTCCACAATAAATCAATTCAGTAATTTTGGGCTATGCCAGAGAGGCTAGAAGTGTCACCGAGATGAACAGTTGCCAACTATCCATTACTCATTGAGACAATTTGTCTGCCAAGTTCCTCATATTCATTAAGCCCACGTCTGATCGTGTCGAATAGGTGGATGTATCGACACTCCTTGATATTCAGGACATTACTAAAATCTCCCCCTCTCTGATTGGGTTTCACTTTCTCTACAACCCACCATTTGAGGCTATCAGGTTTATGTCCGAACTTGATGAAATGTTCCACCAAGGGTGCTCCAGCTGTCTGACATTTAATCCTACTGCAGTGTTGGAGGATTCTGCATTTAACTTTCTGTATAGTCTGCCCAATATACATGAAGTTGCATGGACAAAGTATGGCATATACAACCCCTGTACTATTAGAGTTGGTGTGTTCTTGTAGCTCATGTGTATACTCATTATGAGTGAACCGGACAGTGTCCTGCGCTAGTGGGCATGCTTTGCATTGTCCACATCTCGTGTGGCCCTTCACTGGAGGTGTTCCCCATAGGGTGGTTTGGTTAGCTCTGGGTTTTATAGGTAGTAGTGATTTTACTACGTGGTCTCTCACGTTTTTAGCCTTTTTAAACGCGTGTAGAGGTGGATCATTCACTCCTAATATATCGGAAACCAGGTGCCAATGTTCATTGACAATTCTCTTAATTGCTGTACTTTTTGTCGAGAATGTAGTCACACAGACTAATCGATCTTCCCTGTCACAGGTTCTAATTTTGGGCTCTAGCAATTGTTCCCTGTGATTATACCAGGCTCGTTTACGTGCCTGTTTTAGTAATCGAATGGGGTACCCTCTTTCTGTTAGTCGTGTCACCAGCCCAGCTGCCTCATTGAAATAATCCTCTTTTTTAGAGCAATTCCTCCGCAACCTCAGGAACTGTCCGAAGGGTAGGTTGTCCCTGAGGTTGCGTGGGTGATGGCTCGAATAGCGTAGGAGCGTATTTCGCTCGCTGTTCTTCCTATAAAGGGTGGTGTATAATTTCCCTTCTCCTGTGTTGATTGTTATATCAAGGAAATGAATACTCTGTCTATCATATTCAAGTGTAAACTGAATGTCCACAGAGCAATTATTCAACCATAAGTGGAAAGCCTTTAGTGTGTCCTCATCCCCTTTCCATATGATAACCACGTCGTCAATGTAACGACGCCATACCTCCAGATGTTCAACAAAGGGATTAGATGTATTTAGGACATGTGTTTTTTCAAAGTTGTCCATGAAGAGGATCGCCAAATGCGGTGCAAAGCTTGCGCCCATGGCCACGCCCTTCGTCTGAATATAGTGGTGGCATTGGAAAAGAAAGTAATTTTTAGTCATGGCAATAGCCAGTAGCTCAATGATGAATTCAGTCGGCACATAATGTGGTGCCGGTCTCTGATCTAATATTGTTTTCATGCATCCGAGAGCTTCATTTTGTGGGATATTAGTGTACAATGCGACAATATCCATTGTCGCCAGTACTTGTTGGGTATGATCATGAGGGCGTTGGTCTACCAATTTTATCACTTACATGGTGTCTCTAATATAAGTAAGTGTATTCACAGCCAAAGGTCTCAAAAAAGTATCTATATATTTACAGATTGGTTCCAAAAGGTGGAACATTTCATCAAGTTCGGACATAAACCTGATAGCCTCAAATGGTGGGTTGTAGAGAAAGTGAAACCCAATCAGAGAGGGGGAGATTTTAGTAATGTCCTGAATATCAGGGAGTGTCGATACATCCACCTATTCGACACGATCAGACGTGGGCTTAATGAATATGAGGAACTTGGCAGACAAATTGTCTCAATGAGTAATGGATAGTTGGCAACTGTTCATCTCGGTGACACTTCTAGCCTCTCTGGCATAGCCCAAAATTACTGAATTGATTTATTGTGGAGAGACCTTTGTATTCCCAGCATCTTACTTAACCACCAGGATGTTGGAATATTACACTGCATCATGTAAATATTGAGTTACAACAATGTTTGTAATGTGAACATTACTCTATGTGCTGGACAATGTTGCACTTAATGTCTCATCCGTGCGTTAACTGCATTTGTTAACTGAATGTGTGACTAAATAAATTTAATGCTAATAATACCCTATGTGCTGGACAATGTAATTACTTAATGTTAACTTTTGTGGTAACTGTCTGCCGGTAATTGTATGTGTTACCAAATAAAATACAGACCAATGCTCAATTGGACACACTAATTACCACTGACACAAAATTGAAATTTGACTCGTCCATCAGTGGTATCGATAAAACCCCAGAATTGGTAATTTTAAACTACACAGTTAATCTACCCTTTGGAATTGAACCTAACCACACGCGACCCATGAACGAGTTCACCGATCGCGGGGGATACTTGAATACATATGAGGCATTAGTCTTTCTTCAGTACCTATAGTCACGTGACCCATGACTAGACGTTATCCCGGGGACTCACTTCCTGGTTTACATCGCTAGCGGTGAGAGACGACCGGCGCTAATTAGAGGATTACCCTGTGTACCACGTTTGGGTTATATAACTTAAAAGAGAGGTAAGACGCTAGTCTCCCGTTGCTACAGCTGACGCTTGGCATACTGTAATTATAAATTAAGGGGCAACCACTAAAATGCGACCTTATTCTACTTTACAGTGACCATACCGGCACTTATGTGTGATACTCCCCATTGAGTCGGGGAGATACATTGGATACCCACACCTTGAGAGAATTCCCAACACTACTTGGCAGTGGGAATTCACTACCGTTGCGAGTGGGTAAGCTAATAAGGAGGGTCAAATTCTGTGTATATACTGAATGTATCAGGAAAAACCGCTTCTAATCTTACACTATTGTACACAGATTAACTCTGACGACGCCACAAAAAAACACTTTGGGAACATGGATACATAGATCCTGGGTCGTTTACTGAATGAGCTCACCACCATTGAGAGTGGGTAAGTTGTCAGCAAATCCAACTGTTCAGAGCACACTGAATGATAAAAACACCCCTCCTCGTTTTTAACTTCATACCATTGCCCACAGATTAATTCCATACGGCTTCCATCCTGAGACATGGATACATAGATACTTGGTCGATTACTGACGACGACCACTTGAATTACTATTAGGGTAAGTCCACCCCTATATTAAATACCCTAAACGTATGCAATACTCATAGACAGGCCCTCATACAATTTATGTTTAAATTCCCAGGTACTCTTTTACGTCAGGTACGGAGGGTGCTCCCTAGTCCTGAAGAAGACCCGCAAGCAGAGGCTATCAGTTACCCCAACAGCATTAAGTTGGGTCGAAACGTCGACATCCTCATTAAGACCCCCTGGACCACTTAAAAATCTAGTGTTAAACGTGTTAAATTAAATGAATGAGATTCTGATACACTAGATTCTGAACCTTGAGAGTGGACAGGCTATACTGTTTAAAAGTACTGAATCAGTATATTCACTTGTATAAATTGTCACCAATCTTTCCTTTTCTCTCTCTCAATCACTTGCGCCATCATTTCGAGCACTAACTCTATGCACGTTTTCATGAGCACCCTGTTATGCATACCTTAAAAAAACATTGTAAATATTGTAAAAAACGATAAAACTGGATTTTGAAACCTTTGAATCATAAGAAGTTACATGCATTGTTTGGCAAAAATAAAATGTACTATATATATTTTTTATAAACACGATACAGTTGTTGGGCTCTGTGTCTGTATGAATAATTCTGGATCTTTTCCAAAGAGCTAAATTTATTTGGGCTCCAAGTTAGCAAACTAAGGATTACTCTTGTGATATAATCACTGAATTGAATTAGGTCAAGGACCACTGTTTTTGTTAACGCATTGTACCCAGGTCCAGGACCGTCTTGGGATACCCCATTTTTGATAATGGCTACATTGTGCAGGGATTCCTGCGAGGGTGTTAAATGTTAAATGTAATATGTTTGTTTATTCTGTGTAAAGTTGTTAAATGTTTGCGCTAATTAGAGCTAACCAGTAATATTCTTCCGCCTTAATATGTGCAGTAAGGAAACACTATCCTACAGCGAAGAATACATAGACCAGTTGTTACGAGCACAGGGAGGCACTAACCTCCTGGGTGTGACTAACCCAGGGATTGATGTCACTTTGAATGAGAAAATTGCCAAATTAGAAAGGTTGGAAAAAAAACTAATCAGGACTAGACTACACGGACATACCTTAGCTAAATACCTACAATCAAATGTAATCCCTGTTGGTCTGAGAGTTAGAAACGAACCTGCAATATTTATTGACAACCCGAAATTTAAGGAAGGCTTTAGCTTTGTTTCAAATAATTGTTCCAGGCACTGGATGGTGCTTGGAATCGAAACAGCGGTAGAAGAAGTCCAGCGTCTGACCAAAGAGATAGGGGAACTTAGAAAGGAGATCATTGAAGACAAGGCTCTAACCAACGCCATAGAGGCACTTGAGAGATCAGAAAGGACAATTCGTGAATTTGATATCTACACTCAAACCACAAAATTGGATAAAGTGGCAAGGGACAAAACCCTAACCTATCCCTATTTACAAGAGGGATATTATCAGAGAGAACAGCCAGGTACATATACTAGTAGAGGAAGAGAGGGTACAGAAGGTACACCACCTTCTCGGGCTCATCTGGGGAGAGTAACCAGAGTACTGACGGGGAGCGTCCAAACACAAGCTCTAACACGAGTACCGGCACCCCAAACACAGATTACACCTATACTGACCAGCCACCCCCTTTTTTAGAGGAGGACCCCTGGTGGGGACAGAGGGGGAGAGGACGACCCTGGGGACGACCCAGGGGGTCGCAAACACAATCATGGAACAGAGGAAGGGGCCGGGCGAGGGGACAAGTACAGTTCCAACAGGAAGGTCATGGGGAAATACGAACCAGGAGACAACATTACAGATGGTAGTGCATACTCAAGAAAACCCTGTGATTAACCTATCCAGCTATACCCTGACCCCAGCAGAACAAAGCATTTTGAGCAAAGGGCTCTCCTTTGTCCCTACATCAATGCCCAATGGATTCAATTTGAAACTTGAGTTACACCAGTTTTTTCGTAAAATACGATTAAAACAGTTTTTCCAGAAGATCCCTCACAATCCTTCTTTTTCGGGGAGTGGACTAAGACCACCCTCTAAATTTAACCCACCATCCCATCAAATACCAGCTAGGATACTAGCTTATGAACAAGTAGTGATGCGCGACGTTGAAAACACTCTCAAAAAGAGACAATATGTGAAATATAATGTCTCAAAAGACGAACGCCTAGCCCTGGGATCCCTTAAGGAGAATATGTCCATTTTAATCAAACCAGCGGACAAGGGCGGGGCGATTGTGATTCAGAATCGGGAAGACTATGTGAATGAAATCACTCTCCAACTAGGAATACCAGGCAACTATGAAAGACTAAGATCAGATCCCACCAAAGAGATAAGCAAAATGATAGAATCCGTGACTCAGAGAGGGTTAACATTTGGTTTTATCAATAAAAAGGAATTTGAATACCTGAATAATAGGCACCCCAGGATGGCCACGATATACACCCTCCCGAAAGAGCACAAGAGGCTCAGAGATCCCCCGGCAGACCAATTATATCGGGATGCGGGTCCCTTTTGGAACCAATCTGTAAATATATAGATACTTTTTTGAGACCTTTGGCTGTGAATACACTTACTTATATTAGAGACACCATGCAAGTGATAAAATTGGTAGACCAAAGCCCTCATGATCATACCCAACAAGTACTGGCGACAATGGATATTGTCGCATTGTACACTAATATCCCACAAAATGAAGCTCTCGGATGCATGAAAACAATATTAGATCAGAGACCGGCACCACATTATGTGCCGACTGAATTCATCATTGAGCTACTGGCTATTGCCATGACTAAAAATTACTTTCTTTTCCAAGGCCACCACTATATTCAGATGAAGGGCGTGGCCATGGGCGCAAGCTTTGCGCCGAATTTGGCGATCCTCTTCATGGACAACTTTGAAAAAACACATGTCCTAAATACATCTAATCCCTTTGTTGAATATCTGGAGGTATGGCGTCGTTACATTGACGACGTGGTTATCATATGGAAAGGGGATGAGGACACACTAAAGGCTTTCCACTTATGGTTGAATAATTGCTCTGTGGACATTCAGTTTACACTTGAATATGATAGGCAGAGTATTCATTTCCTTGATATAACAATCAACACAGGAGAAGGGAAATTATACACCAGCCTTTATAGGAAGAACAGCGAGCGAAATACGCTCCTACGCTATTCGAGCCATCACCCACGCAACCTCAGGGACAACCTACCCTTCGGACAGTTCCTGAGGTTGCGGAGGAATTGCTCTAAAAAAGAGGATTATTTCAATGAGGCAGCTGGGCTGGTGACACGACTAACAGAAAGAGGGTACCCCATTCGATTACTAAAACAGGCACGTAAACGAGCCTGGTATAATCACAGGGAACAATTGCTAGAGCCCAAAATTAGAACCTGTGACAGGGAAGATCGATTAGTCTGTGTGACTACATTCTCGACAAAAAGTACAGCAATTAAGAGAATTGTCAATGAACATTGGCACCTGGTTTCCGATATATTAGGAGTGAATGATCCACCTCTACACGCGTTTAAAAAGGCTAAAAATGTGAGAGACCACGTAGTAAAATCACTACTACCTATAAAACCCAGAGCTAACCAAACCACCCTATGGGGAACACATCCAGTGAAGGGCCACACGAGATGTGGACAATGCAAAGCATGCCCACTAGCGCAGGACACTGTCCGGTTCACTCATAATGAGTATACACATGAGCTACAAGAACACACCAACTGTAATAGTACAGGGGTTGTATATGCCATACTTTGTCCATGCAACTTCATGTATATTGGGCAGACTATACAGAAAGTTAAATGCAGAATCCTCCAACACTGCAGTAGGATTAAATGTCAGACAGCTGGAGCACCCTTGGTGGAACATTTCATCAAGTTCGGACATAAACCTGATAGCCTCAAATGGTGGGTTGTAGAGAAAGTGAAACCCAATCAGAGAGGGGGAGATTTTAGTAATGTCCTGAATATCAGGGAGTGTCGATACATCCACCTATTCGACACGATCAGACGTGGGCTTAATGAATATGAGGAACTTGGCAGACAAATTGTCTCAATGAGTAATGGATAGTTGGCAACTGTTCATCTCGGTGACACTTCTAGCCTCTCTGGCATAGCCCAAAATTACTGAATTGATTTATTGTGGAGAGACCTTTGTATTCCCAGCATCTTACTTAACCACCAGGATGTTGGAATATTACACTGCATCATGTAAATATTGAGTTACAACAATGTTTGTAATGTGAACATTACTCTATGTGCTGGACAATGTTGCACTTAATGTCTCATCCGTGCGTTAACTGCATTTGTTAACTGAATGTGTGACTAAATAATTTTAATGCTAATAATACCCTATGTGCTGGACAATGTAATTACTTAATGTTAACTTTTGTGGTAACTGTCTGCCGGTAATTGTATGTGTTACCAAATAAAATACAGACCAATGCTCAATTGGACACACTAATTACCACTGACACAAAATTGAAATTTGACTCGTCCATCAGTGGTATCGATAAAACCCCAGAATTGGTAATTTTAAACTACACAGTTATTCTACCCTTTGGAATTGAACCTAACCACACGCGACTCATGCACGAGTTCACCCATCGCGGGGGATACTTGAATACATATGAGGCATTACTCTTTCTTCAGTACTTATAGTCAAGTGACCCATGACGCGACGTTATCCCGGGGACTCACTTCCTGGTTTACATCGCTAGCGGTGAGAGACGACCGGCGCTAATTAGAGGATTACCCTGTGTACCACGTTTGGGTTATATAACTTAAAAGAGAGGTAAGACGCTAGTCTCCCGTTGCTACAGCTGACGCTTGGCATACTGTAATTATAAATTAAGGGGCAACCACTAAAATGCGGCCTTATTCTACTTTACAGTGACCATACCGGCACTTATGTGTGATACTCCCCATTGAGTCGGGGAGATACATTGGATACCCACACCTTGAGAGAATTCCCAACACTACTTGGCAGTGGGAATTCACTACCGTTGCGAGTGGGTAAGCTAATAAGGAGGGTCAAATTCTGTGTATATACTGAATGTATCAGGAAAAACCGCTTTTAATCTTACACTATTGTACACAGATTAACTCTGACGACGCCACAAAAAAACACTTTGGGAACATGGATACATAGATCCTGGGTCGTTTACTGAATGAGCTCACCACCATTGAGAGTGGGTAAGTTGTCAGCAAATCCAACTGTTCAGAGCACACTGAATGATAAAAAACACCCCTCCTCGTTTTTAACTTCATACCATTGCCCACAGATTAATTCCATACGGCTTCCATCCTGAGACATGGATACATAGATACTTGGTCGATTACTGATGACGACCACTTGAATTACTATTAGGGTAAGTCCACCCCTATATTAAATACCCTAAACGTATGCAATACTCATAGACAGGCCCTCATACAATTTATGTTTAAATTCCCAGGTACTCTTTTACGTCAGGTACGGAGGGTGCTCCCTAGTCCTGAAGAAGACCCGCAAGCAGAGGCTATCAGTTACCCCAAAAGCATTAAGTCGGGTCAAAACGTTGACATCCTCATTAAGACCCCCTGGACCACTTAAAAATCTAGTGTTAAACGTGTTAAATTAAATGAATGAGATTCTGATACACTAGATTCTGAGCCTTGAGAGTGGACAGGCTATACTGTTTAAAAGTACTGAATCAGTATATTCACTTGTATAAATTGTCACCAATCTTTCCTTTTCTCTCTCTCAATCACTTGCGCCATCCTTTCGAGCACTAACTCTATGCAGGTTTTCATGAGCACCCTGTTATGCGTACCTTAAAAAAACATTGTAAATATTGTAAAAAACGATAAAACTGGATTTTGAAACCTTTGAATCATAAGAAGTTACATGCATTGTTTGGCAAAAATAAAATGTACTATATATATTTTTTATAAACACGATACAGTTGTTGGGCTCTGTGTCTGTATGAATAATTCTGGATCTTTTCCAAAGAGCTAAATTTATTTGGGCTCCAAGTTAGCAAACTAAGGATTACTCTTGTGATATAATCACTGAATTGAATTAGGTCAAGGGCCACTGTTTTTGTTAACGCATTGTACCCAGGTCCAGGACCGTCTTGGGATACCCCATTTTTGATAATGGGATCCTGAGGGGGGCAAAACCTGCTGCCCCAGGGTCATTCCTAAATTAACCATGGAAGCACAGGCTGAGTGCTGTCCCAAGTGCCATCTTCCTTTACCTCGCATTGCGAAAAATTCCATCAATCAGCGGGGTAATACATCTGGGGACAGGACCAGTCAAACTGTTCAGGCGCCACTTAAATGTCTTCTTCTCAATGCTAGGTCCTTGATCAAGCTTAGTGTGGAATGTGCCTCGCTTATTGAGGATCATAATATTAAATTAGCCCTTATAACAGAATCCTGGTCTGATGAAGCCTTGGGACCTGACCTTGTTAAAGCCACTCCACCTTGCTTCTTCTGCTATACACTTGATAGACCTATCAAGAGAGGTGGTAGGCTGGCAGTCATTTATCATGACTCTTTGAAGCCCTCTTTTGTTAAGGCTTCTAATCAGGCATGTGAGGTATTGTCAATTATTTTTCAAACATCTGATCATGATATGTTTAATGCTATCCTCCTCTACCCACCTCCGGGTCCTAGGGGTGTGTTTTTAGATTCCATTGGAATACTTTTAGAGGAAGGGCTGTGTGATACGTTTTTTACTGTTATGGGAGATTTTAATTTTCACCTTCAAGATTTTACTGATACTGATAATGTAAGACTGCAGCAAATCTTCAATGGAGGCGACCTCAAACAGCTTGTGGCAGATCCCACTCATTCCGCAGGACATACATTAGACAGTATTTTCTCCAATAACCCTAATCTTATTTATACAGAAACATTACCACTTACCTGGACTGACCATGCGGCAATTTTATTTGAATTTAAACAGGCTATGCGCCATCAACACAAACCTCTCGCTAAGGCCGCTACAACTACAACGGCCTGGAAAAATATTGATAGTCTAGCATTAGGAAATCTTTTGAAAGCCTCATTACCCGCACCATCTTCTTATGTAGAGGAAGCTACGGCCACCTAAATGGAATAGGTAGATTCTGTCTGTAGGAAATGAGTGCCAGGCAAACGGTGCATTCTCACGCGGGCATTGCCATCAGCCCCGTGGTATACAGAAAATTTAAAAACACATAAACTAGACTGGAAGAGGGTAAAGCGAGCCTGGAGGAAAGGGTACAAAAACTCCGATAGAGAGGCCTATAAAGTAAGCCTTTCCAACTATAAAAAACTGCTCTTTGAAACTAAAAAGATATATTTCGGGGAACAAATTAGGAATGCTGGATCCTCATACAAAGTTCTGTTTAAAACAATTTCCACGCTTACTACCCCCTCTAGCCCCAAGATAGAAAGTAACCCTGAACTATGTGAGACTCTGGCTGCTTTTTTTCTACAAAAGGTCGAAAACATTTTTCCCTCCTTTACTGTTACGCCCACTGTCGTCAATGAGGCCTTTATAACCGGGTTCTTAAAGGACAATAGGCCTACTCCCATACTAGATCATTTTATATCACTGGATCTACACAGAGTTACTAAATTACTGCTATCACCACTGGCAGTTTTGATTAGATCCTTCGGGTTCCAGTTAACGTCTTATGTGGACGACACGCAAATTGTGTTGTTCCTTCAGAATGGTTCAGAGGTTGAGACCGGTTCTACATGCCACGACTGTATGCAGGTGATCGCAGGTTGGATGGCATCAAATTGCCTTAAACTCAATACAGGTAAAACCAAGGTGATTACATTCGGGCCTCTGGATACCTGACTGGTGGCCAACTGCAATGGGCATGCTTCCAGTCCTGTGGAAAGGGTGAAGAATCTGTGAGTGATCCTTGATTCAAAACTTTCATTCGGTGACCAAATTTGTAGGGTCGTCTCATCCTATTTTTTCATTCTTAGAATTCTGAGGAAAATTTTATTCCTCCTTCCGAAATGCATCCTGAAGATTGCAGTCACAGCGCTCATTCTGTCACGTCTGGATTACTGCAATAGTCTCTATATCAACATCCTGAAGAGACATTTGGTCAGACTCCAGATCGTACAGAATGCGGCAGCCAAGCTGCTAACAAGTACACCCAGGTTGGTCTCAGTGAGGTTGGAACTCAGAATTCCTCACTGGCTCCCCTTCAAACAACTGGTACAGTTCAAGGCCTTGTGTATTGTTTTTAAGGCCCATAATGGTGCTGGTCCAGATTTCTTGAAACTCGCGATACTGTGGTATGTTCCTGGAAGAGTTTTGCGCTCTTCGCAAGCCAAACAAGTGATCCATCCCCGCTATAACAAGGCCAGTTGGGGTAGTAGGAGCGTTCGTCACTGTGCCACTAAGGCATGGAAAAGCCTGCCTTTCCATCTTAGAAGCTTAACAGAGCTCCTCCCCTTCAGGAAAGAATTAAATAATGGCTATTTACACTAACAGTTACTTCTGAGTTTCTCTAGGTAGGTAGCCCACAGCGTCAGGACACCTCAGGGTAACAGAGCGCTTTAGAAGTCTCAGTAAAATTAACATAACAATACCCACCTGGAGATTAGAAACAGAAGCACTTCTTGATCTCCCATTTCGGGAGGACCTAGTGCAGTGCATCACACAACCTTAGCAAAGGACCCAGTCCATCTTGTGCACTGGAGTGGGAAGCGCACAAAGTCGTCATGCGAGGCCACTAGTTTGCGGCTACCTTGTGGATAAGCAACACCTGCAGGAGGAGCTGGTGGCCCTCGTATGAGAGCTGCAGCCTTTAGAAATAAGTGTGGCCGACCAGCAACGGCCAAGCAACTCCAGCAAGTGCACAAGCAGTGTAATAATGCAGAAGTGCGCCTCGTCTAGCACGCTGCATGCTGAGGCGGATCGTTCGGGGAGACTGCTGACATGGCTGGTAAAGGAAGACCAGTGATGGACCCTGATCGGAGCAATTAGACTAGATAATTGTACAGCAGTCACATCACAGACTGCCATCAACGCTGCATTCTGAGAATACTATCAAGGACTGCATAAGGTGACAAACTCCCCAACACAGGGGTTCCTACGTGACCCACCATTGATCAAACTGAACCTGCTGCAGTGGGCAAAACTAGATGAGCCTCTGCAGCTGGAGAAAATATGTGGAGCTATCTCCTAAATTGCTCGGAACAGGCACAGATGGGCTGCTGATTGAGTATTTTGCCACCTTTTCCACCTAAACTACTCCACACCTACTGGAGATGTTTAATGAGGCCAAATCGACAGGGCATCTCCTGGACTCTCTCCAAGAAGCCCTGATTGTAGACATATTCAAACCTGGCAGAGACATACTGGACATTGTCTCCTGGCGCCCTCTATCACTTCTGAACCTTGACTATAACATTTTAGGCAAAGTGCCGGCGAACAATCTGCTCCCCATAATCAGCACTCTTGTGCATGAAGACAAGTCAGGATTCTTACCTGGAAGTTGTACTTTCACTAATATCCGTCACCTGCTACACCTCATACAAGGCACCCCCACCCGAAGCCCAGAGGTGGGTGGCAGTGTCACTAGACATTGGAAAGGCTTTGATACCCTGAGTTGGGACTTCCTACTACTTACCTTTGAACACATGAGGTCTGGCCTTTGCTATCTGGATTGAATCCACACACTGTAAAATAGCCCGACTGCATGGGTCAAGACATGTCAGTCGATTTCAGACAGCTTTGCAGTGCGAGGAGGCACCAGAGAGTGGGTGCCCGCTTTCCTCAGTGATTTTTGCTCTTGCCACAGAGCCGCTGGCCTGCCAGCTACGACAGCGGGTGCATCAGTGAGGGATTCGGAAGCTGGGCGCACACCACGTCATCTTGCTGTATGCGGATGATGCCCTAGTTTATCTTTGAGGAGTGGAGGCCTCTCTCTAGGCCTAATGCTCTTACTGGATGAATGTGGGGACATCCTAGGGTTCAAAGTGATCTGACCTAAATCATGCTTGTTCCTTCTAGGACCACTTCCTAAATTGTATAAGGCTGCTCCTCTGGGACTTCGTTTCTGGTGGTGCTACAACACTTTTACATATCTGGGTGTTCAGATATAGCACTTGCTAAAGGACATCAAGGAAAGCAGTGCGGACAAGGCGGTGGGATCCATCTGTCATTCTCTGCCCTTTTCGCGATTGCTACCCTTAACCCCACTGAGCCGGGTGGCGATCTCCAAGATGCTGGTGGTATCCTGCTTGCCTTACTTTTTTGTAGCACTTCTGACAGTGCTTCTGAAAAGCTTCTTTCATAAGCTTCATGGCCTTTTGCTAGAACTAATATGGATATATGTTTCAGTCATACTGTAAAGTCCCCTATATCTGTCTATATCAGTTGTCGGCAATCGTCAAGGCAAAGTATCTCCAAGGACCTGCGGCTGGGTGAGGGTGTACCATAACACTAATAAAAAATAACGATGCAGAAGCCACCATACCTTAATGTGTTTTGGGTCTTTACTTTCGGAGGACGTGTGGTGGCATACACTCGCTCTCTCAATTTGCGTTTTGAGTCTACCACATTTGCAGCATAATTTACAGGTTTCACAAAAATGTTATTTCCAGCTAACATGGGTGGAAATAATACTGTCAAAGAATATGCAGCATAATTGGCATTTTCAGCTGCCTAATGTAAATAATCTTGCTGCGTTATAATTCTACTGCATGCTGCAAAATCCTAATAGCTGTAATTAAGATGAAATCCATATATTCCATAATTTTCTGTGAAATATGGGTTTCATACCACTGCATTGTATGCAATTAAAGCACCTATACATATAGTATATTTGTTGTTTTGAGGAGTGTAATATACTATTCATTACACAATGGTTCATTATAACTCTACTCTAAATATTATATCAGTGATGTTGTTGCTATTATTATTGCTGTTGTTGGTATTAGAGATGTATAGAGAGAATTGTGCACTTCAGGGTACTTTGGAGCTATTTTGAACTCATCTCTGGGGAATGTCCATTTAAAGGTTTATCATAACTTCAGACTTTGGCCATGAAAAAGCCATTCTTCTAAAGACTGAAAAGCAATGGGGAAAGGATGGCACCCTGAGGGGCACAACATGTTGGTGCTCTTAAGGTGGAATTAAAAAGAGTGGTAATGACTTGATGGGTTCTACTTTTCAGAAAGCTTTCTACCCATTTCAAAGCAAGCTGCTTGACACAAAGACACTTAACCCTAGACAAGAAGATCTGGAGATCCACGATATCAAAAAAAGATGGCCGATCTACAAGAATCAGAGCTGCAGCGGTGTAGTTGCACCACTGTCATCACAACTGTCTTTGTGCCAATCCATGCACGCAAACCTGCTTGAGTAGAAGGCAGCAGACAGAGTAAACAGTTTAAGAGCGATTTCGCCAGGTAATAACGTGGGTAAACTGGCTGAAAATTAGCCATATTGTCAGGACCAAGAGACTTTTTTTCCAGCAAGAGAGTTTTAAAGTGTTGATTTTAGTTTATTTGGAATAAGCCCAGACAACAGGAGAATACTGATTAGAGATTTAGCAGGTGAGCTTTCGAGTAACAAAAAAGCTCTGATGCAATTCAGCTAGAAGAATATCTGCTGAGAA
This sequence comes from Lissotriton vulgaris, assembly GCF_964263255.1. Lineage (NCBI taxonomy): Eukaryota > Metazoa > Chordata > Amphibia > Caudata > Salamandridae > Lissotriton > Lissotriton vulgaris. Next base: position 501,960,820 of record NC_141689.1, on the reverse strand, counting down.
GCCATAGGGCTTACTACAGGAGACAACTGTGCATGGTCATCTTCCCCTATTGGAGAAGAACATAAAAGAGTGCTACGTTGTAGGGAGAAGATGTCCCAAGCAAACAAAGGTTTGCAGCAAATCCGGAAGTAATATTACAGATATTTTCTACGAAAAACTCAACCAGTTGGTTACATGTAGGTGGTGAACCAGACTCAGACACCTTAGAGCAGAGGTCTTCAATCTGTGGGGCGCAACCCCCACGGGGTCGTGGAGTCACGGGAAGGGGGTCTCACTCCTGCCTGGACTCTGGGGAAAAAAAAGTCCCCAGACAGTCCATTGTGAAATTAAAATATTAAAAGCTACAATGCCATTCAGGGAGTGTTTTCTTGTTATGTGAAACTGGAGTTGATCAGACAGCTAAACAAGGTTTCCTTCCAGGATGCCTGCTTGCCGGAAAATTATAGAAATATGCGCTACGAGTTAATCTGAAAACGCAAAGGGCAATTTGCAGCTGTAAAGAGTGCTTGGGAGCAGGTACTGGCTTTCATTGATCAAATCACTGAAAGCTTTGGGATGAGCTGTGAAGTGCGCACTCTAATTGTAAATATATTTACATAGCGATTACTATCCCGGAGGAAGTGTTGAAGGCCAGGAAGGAGCAAGAAAAAACAAGCATTTGTTTGAGCTATTGGCATTGTAAATAACAATGCCTTTTATTTATGTTTTGGTTTTTAAAACTTAAATAAAAGGCATTGTCATTTACAATCCAATAGCTTAAACTCACTTAAATGCGAGAAAATTTGCGCGAATTGCAAATCTATTGTAAATCATTGTGGCCCGTTTATTCTCAAGCACATTTCTGTCAAGGAATTTTCCTTGAGTATATTACTTACCAACTGTAGCAGTTCTTAGTGTTTGAAATACCACATAATTAAAATAAATAAAAGTTCTCCCAGTATTTCTGAAATCTGGGTGGGCGGCCAGAGTTTGGGTGTTTTGAAGTCTGCTGTCTAGGCTTAGGGAAGAGATGTGTGGTGTCTTGCATGTCCTCCAGTGCATCATCCATCTGCTCTGCTCAACGTGGAGCATAGCGTTGTGTCAGATGTCACACATGGGGTGGGTCACTACCATATGTGTTAGTAGCAGGGATGCCTGGCATTGAAGTTGTGCTCAGAGCTAGGGCACCACTAAGGCCAGGGCCACTGGAATTATGTGATTATACGGCTGCAGCGATTTCCATATAATTCTACTTTTGCCACATAATCAATCATCCCCTGCATAATATGCAGATTTTAACATAAGTCATGAATACGAGGCCTGCTGCCTAAAATATGAGGCAGATTAAGGGACCATGCGCTACTGCTACAATACTGAATCAGTGAACACTTTTTTACAAAACAAGCAAACCTTCAAAATTCACATAGTCAATCATCTGCCACATAAGCTGCTGATTTTTTTTGTAAAATGTGTTTAATAGCTCAACCGGTTCACTAGTTACTAAAAATCAACGACAAGTGTTGCTGCACACTAAGGGCCCTTGGCAGAGCGGGACTGGTCACGGTTCTGTTGCTTATTGCTATATTTGGGTGTTAAACTTGTATTTATAAGGTGCAATCATAGATTGACCGTCTCTCTGGAGAAAAACAAGCACACTCATCACTTTAGTTCTGAAAGGTATTACCATCCAAATAAGTTTTGCCAAAATAGGTTTTATTTCTGAAAAAGTACCATTGTGAGTTTTTGGGTAATTCTTTTTGAACTGTGTAATAAGCCTCTGATACCAATCCACAGTCACCCAATACCTTTTGGTTTGCTAAACACTGTATATTGTTTCCCCATCATAAAATTGATTTGCTGTTGGAATTGGGGATGTTTATGGTTGTCGAGGATGAGGAGTACCAGGTTACAGAAATGTTTGTCAGGCGGGGGTCCATCGCCTACAGAATTTTGACAGGGGGGTCTCGGCATCAGAAAGTTTGGAGACCTCTGCCCTAGAGGGATATACAAGTTTTTTCCTTGTAGAGAAGCATGTGGTGGCTATGTTTAGGGCACAAAAGATTTTTTGGATATAAAAGGTGACCTCTATGGACTTAATTGTACGCTTATTGCTGTCATTGCATATTTGCCATTTAGGTGTCAAAGAATGGACATAGCTTTGCCATCATTGGTGTGCAAGATTATGAAGAGGTCTTCTCCTAACTCTGAGGAGAACCATACATTTTTCGGCATCATGGAACTCTTTACAATTCACTTCTCTGTGGTCAGCAAATCAACAGTTAGTTGCTAGTTATAACTGCCTAATATCACGTGGGTCTTCCAATACTTGAAGTTTCTCTGGAGTTAGTGGCGAGGGTAAGCGCTCTGCTGTGATATTGCTGCATTATGATATGGTTAAACAATTGGTGCATTGGGCTGGTATTTACAGCCAAAGGTTTCCGTCAGAAAAAAGGAATGTAAAATGGTCGGACCAAAGTGCACCAATAGGAGAGCTAAACCGGCATAGTGGAGTATCTGTACAAACAATGTTAATTTGAGTTGGACTAGAGTCATTCACATTTAAATTAAACAAAGAGAAGGACAACATGGGAAAAAAGGCCAAGGTGAAGAATTAAATCTCCCTCAGCAGAGTATAAGTCTTCTCTTTACTAATTTGGGACACGGTTGCTGCATACTGGTCAAAGGACCTGACTTATTCTTGTGAAGGACGTGTACTAAAAGGACCGCCTGTGAGGTTTCAGCAAGGACAGTGATTATTACTGTTAGAAATGGGTTTCCTGGTTGGCTGAGGTAGGCACCCAGGCAAAGCAGGAACCACCACTCTAGTCAGGGTAAGCTAGATACACACTAAAAGATAACATGTGCTCATCCACTGGTGGCATGGCACACAGCAGTAAGGGTTATCTAAAGAGGCAATATGTAAAGTATTTGTGCAACACACACAAAGTAACACAATGAATACACCACAAAAAGACTCCACACAGGTTTAGAAACATAGTGAATATTTATCTGAGTACAACAAGACCAAAAATCCAAAGCTCAGGCCGACCACGATGGAGAGCAGGCCGGCTACAGGGCGTGTTGAGAAAGTACCTTAGACAGAGCCAAGCATTTACTCTGAGAGCACAATGCATCGATCTTTTCCACGCAGTCGGGCAACTGTATCGTCATTGAGCTTCACTGAGGTGAAGGCAATCAATCATCGTCAAGCCATGCAGAGCGTCATCGTCGGTCACACAAAATGTAGAACTGCTGTTGTCAAACAACACCAGCATCAAAGGGCAATGCGTTTGTTCCGATCAGTGTAAAGGTGATAATGCATCGATTTTGTTGCAAAACAGTGACAGAAGCAACTTCTGAGGCCTAGAACTTGGAGAGGGCACCTCAGGCAATGGTAAGACTCACAGAAGGCAGAGTCCAGCAACACCAGCAGAATTGCAGGAAGTCTTTTGTGTCCCTGAGACTTCAGAAAACATAAGGCAAGCCAGCAAGCCTTTGGAGATCACTTGGAGGGAAGGCAGAGTCCAGCTCTCCTTCAGCAGCATCAAGGAGAAGCAGGTAGCAGGGCAACTAGCAGAAAAGCAGTCCTTCCAGAAAATCAATCCATTAAGCAGCACAGCAGTCCCTCTGACAGAGGTTCAGTTCAAGATCCAGAAGTGTCTGATTTTATGGGCCCAGAACCCAGTACTTACACCCTAAAGTGCCTTTGATGTAGAGGGTATCTTCAAAGCAGGTTTCTGAAGTGTACAATGATCCCTTTCAACCCAGTCCAGTCTGCCAGACTATCTGTGGGGGTTAAATCAGTGCGTTATGTGTGGACAGGACAGTCTATCTATTGAAGTGTATGAGTCAGCCCAATCCATACCTCCATGCCCAGGAAGACCCATCAGAATGCAGATGAGGCTCACCTTCCTGTGTCTGTAGCGGTCTAGAGGGAATGCACAAAGTGTAGCTGTCACCCAGTCCAGTGGTGTATTAGAGACATGCTGCAAATCACACAGAGTTATAAGCACAGAGAAATGTCCACTTTCTAAAAGTAAAAAGAACAAATGATGGACAGAATGATGAACAATGCAAACATTCACCCTCAGTCGCAAAGATCTGGGTTTAATCCATTGTTTCTTTGCTCACCTCGCTACCCCAGTTTAGACCCAGCCATATGCAAATCACTCTTAACCCTGCTCCTCATGGGAACAGTCCAGCCCGAATTGCGAAGCCAGGTCATCCCTGGACCGGAAACATGCTTCCTGGGACCAGTTTCAGGGTATCACCCCTCATCGGCCAGGCTAGCTTAAATCCAGTGGTACCATGAGCCCAGGACCAACGTCTGGGCATACATTTCCCATTTAGGGTGACACAAGCAAAAAGACCAAATGATGGATGGAATGATGAACAATGCAATCATTCACCCAGTCGCAAAGATCTGGGATTAATCCATCTTTTTTTGTTCACCACACTACCTCAGTTTGGACCTAGACATATGCAAATAAGTCTTGACCATGCTCCTCATGGGAACAGTCCAAGCCGAACTGCCTGGCCAGGTCCTGCCTGGACTAGAACCAAGCATTCTGTGACCCTAAGGGGGAAGGGTATGCACAGATGTCGGTCCCATGCTCACTGTGCCACTGGATCCAAGTTAGCCTGGCTGATGTGAGGTGATTCCCCGAAACCAGTCTCAGGATGATTTTTCCCGTCCAGGGAGGAAACGCGTCGACAATTTCTTACAGACCTGGGAGTCTCTCTAAAAATAAATGTGACACTTAGGAAACCCTTTAAGTCTTTGAGAAATGTATTCTGGGTCCTAGTTTAAGGCCTAAAAAGGAATTTATATTCTAAACCCCTAGGCTGTGTCATTGAGAGAGCCCACATCACTGTTATAATTAACCATGGCTCTTCCTTTTGTCAAACATTAGGACTGGGACACGTTTGTGTTTTTTCCTGTTATCTTGTCTTTTTTGAGTTTATGACCTATGTAAAATGTTTATATGGTTGGATTGGATGTTTTATGAAATGTAAAGGCTACCAAATTGAATCTTTTCTCTTTGCAATATGTTTTGGATGCTCTAATGTTTATGGCAGCCTTCTCAAAAAATTGAATTGTTTTTTGAAAAATAAGTCGTAAATGAAATAAATAAGATGTGATCACACTGATTCAATTTTGTGACCACCAATAACAAATAGTTTTTTCAACAGGTGATGTCAGTACTGGTTCGTTTGTTTGTTTCATAATTGTTTAGTGGCCTAGCCTTGCTGACAACAGATTGTCCCAACCCCTGTCCCCCCATCTCAAATATATAGAAAGTTGCCATTTACTTGCCTTAGCCATTTCGTGCCTGCAGTCTGTCTCTGATCCCGTGACTCGATCTAGTTGTCAGTTAAGCTTTGTGTGTATTCTTCCTAGGCAGCAACAAACAATGCAGAGCTTAGGTGTGACTGAAAGGGCCATCACTGGCAGGATGAGAGTGAGGACCTGGACACAGCCCCAATTACACTTGAATAGGCTGTGTCCTGCCTCCAAACAGAGGGCCTAACAACCCTGCATTGTCACTTTAGGCAGCTTGGAGGCAGGGCTGGGGAATTCCATGCATGTCAAAGACACTGTCTAGAAGCTTCTCACATATTTCAGAACCAGGACACCAGTATAAAAGAAGGACCTCAGACACCACCACTTCAGTACCCTTCTGGATCTGTGGGTACTCTGCGAGGAACAAGGGCTGCTGTGCTGCTGAAAGGACTGGCTTTCTGCTGGACATGCCACTATGTAAAAGCTGCTGCCCTGTTGTGCTGACCTGATGCCCACTTGCCTGGGAAGGAAGAACTGGACCTGCAACCCATCTTGAATCTAGGACCCCATAGTGATTCCAAGGGCTGGTCTGCTGGTCTCCTGATCTAAGCCTCAGGGACATAAAAGGCTCCTCTACTGCTCCTGGACCTGTCTTCAGCGAGCTGCCGATCCCCAAATGGTGCTCCTCATGTCCTGGAACCTTGGTGTGGCTCAATTGGCTCTTAAATCAAGCTTTGGGGTCTTTGCGACCCCAAACTGGCTCATTTGCATGAGAACCGCGCCGCTCGCACCGAAAATCAGCACCAGCTCTTTGCACAGCAAGCATCGATCACTGTGGAGGACTGCCAATGCGAGGCTCCTTGCACCAAGCCGACCACTACCAGCAACGCCTTCCTTGCTCCCTGCAATCCTCTCCAACGTGCAGAGGACTCTTGCCACAAAACTTGAGAAAGTAAACCTTCAGTAGGTCTAATCAGGGACTGCATCTGACCCGTGATCCATCACAGTCAACTGGAACTTTTGACTTTGACCTGGCCCAGCACAACCAGATAGTAGTGGTTGGCGCTTTATGCTTTTCGGGGTATATATTGCAGTTTATTCTTTAAAAATATATAACTCAGGTTCTACTGATTGGGTTTTTGTCGTTTTGGGCTTGTTTTATTAATTATACTAGCAGGCCGTCCCGACCTTGTCCGGGAGGAACAGGCTTCCCCGACCACCGCCCGCCCCGACATTGTCCAGCAGTCCGGGCCCCCGCCCGTCCCGTCCCCCGCCTGCCCCGACATGGGTCCCCTTACCTCAGCCGCCGCTCCTCCCGCCTGTCCGCTACTCGCACCTCCGCTGGCCTGTCCGCTGCTCCTCATGTGACTGCTCCTCCCCCGCGCCATGTCCGCCGCTCCCTTACCTCAGCCGCCACTCCTCCAGCCTGTCCGCTGCTCGCACCACCGCTGACCTGTCCGCTGCTCCTCACATCACCGCTCCTCCCCCGCGCCATGTCCGCCGCTCCTCGTCACGCTTCTGGACGCCGCTCCTCCCCGCCCTCCAGACGCGAGCACGCACGTCGCGGCCGGCGCTACTTCGGAGGGACTACTGTAAATTTTTTAAATAACGTTTTTTTTTTATTTATATAGCCTATAACCATCTACACACCCTGACGATTCCAACAGTGTATCGGGTGTGTGGATTGGCACTGTGGTTCCCGAGTTTACCCGCCTCAAAGTCTGAAAGTTCTTCCTTTATTATAGTAGTATAGATTTTGCTCTATTTTATAAACTGATTCCAGATTTTTCGTGCGGTGTTTCACTGTTTCATTATTTGAAATGTTGCACAAATACTCTACACATTGCCTCTAAGTTAATCCTGTCTGTTCTGTGCCAAGCTATCAAGGGGTTGAGCACAGGTTAATTTGGGGTTTGCTTGTGCCTTACCATGACTAAGATTGTGGTTGCTGCTTGGCCGGGGTTGACACCCTAGTCAACCAGTAACCCAATTTCTAATATGGATGTTGGCTAGAATCCAGCTGCCTGCATTGTCAAGAGTGTGTCATAATGATAGCCACCCCACCGCCATGTTTAGTAGTTTTATGAAAGTAAAATGCCATGCATCCTACAAGAACCAACTCTTTTTAAATGGGAGCATCGTCATCTTTTAGCCAAACTTCAGTAAGTCATATGTTGTCCATTATGTTCTAAAATTAAGCATTTTATAAGTATTACATTGTTCAAATCAGATCTCACAATGAATACCAAGCGAGTTTTTGGTGAGGGGGTGTGACAAAGGGCAGAAGTGTCAATAAAAGAAGGTTCTCATCCTTAAATGTTGCTTTACAAGGAGAGGCCAGCATGTAGTGGGGAGAGAACGGGTTAAACAAAATATAGGGTTTATAAGTTAGAAGTTTCGCACTACTGCTTAATGGAATCATAGGGCAGCGTGTCTGCCTGCTGTGAGCAATTTGGGCATGGACAGGCACAGACAGGCTTGCCTATGAAGCGACTGCACACGAGGCACGTTTAGCGACCCTGGAACCCATACTTTTCAAAGGTTCGAAAGCTGGGCCTTCAGCCATGATTACAAAAACAAGGGGTATGGGAAAACTAATAGACGAAAGTCGTGGCCTCTATTACCACTCTGAGCCAGGTACAAAGGTCAGCAAATAACAAAACATGTTTCAAACATCAAAAGTATTGCTATAAAAAAGTTCTATAGAAAAAAACACATAATGGCAAGATGTGTAATGTAATTTTTTTTTAAAGTCAAGAACAGAAATTCTGCAATTTCACCCTAAAACAAAAAAATTGTTACAACTTGCAGTACATAGAAATTATCTGATAGGGGGGCGCGTGTGTGCGTATGTGTGTAGAATCTGTGTAAGGATTTGCTTTGGATCTACTGTTTTCGTGACAGCCTTTTTTTTAAAAGGTACAGAAAGTATTGTTATTGGTTATTTATGATATTTTGTAACATCTCCCTCCAATGTAATAATACCAGCTTTGCACTAGAGTAAAAATTGCGTTTATCAGTGTTAATTAGTGCACTTAAAAAAGTGTTATTGGACCACATTTATTCCACCGGCATAAATATACAGATATATGGCTCTGCGTAATTATTCAGGTTGAAGTAGGTGCTTTAAATATATATTTATATATATATAGTGAAGCTGTTTGTCGTGACAGATATATTATTTTCCAGATCGTGGGAAAGAGGTTGCAGGCAGCCGAGGGGTCTGCTAGGTATTGTTAGCCTCTGTGAGGCCGCAGACGGAAGCGCGAGAGGCTCTTTGAATGCGGACACGGTCCTCGTGCTCCTCGTGACACGCTCATCAGGGCTGGACAATGGGGGGCTGCGCTGTCTCCGCATGCGGGGGCCGCCGCCAGCCTGTCACACACCGGGCCGCACGCGCTAATCGCGAGCGCAGCGGCCCATCAGCCTGACAGGCGCTTCCGAGGCAGGGGCACTCACCAGGACCCCACCACCCGTCCCTGTCACAAGAGCAGGCATCTGTGCCCCCACGGCGCGCCGCGCTAGCAGCTAGAAAACCAAGCTGTCATCCAAGGTTAGGTTAGTGAGAAAGCGGTGTCCCTCTGTGACTGCAAGAGCTAAACGTTAGCTCTCTGTCTCCGCGCTGGGTTTGAGGTAACACAGCATCATTGTTCCTCATATAATCTTTTGTATTAAAAATGGTGGGTATGGCCACCCCTGCGCCCTATCCCAAATGTGTAGTCTGGTAGACGGCGTTGTCTCTGCAGCACGCACAGGATAGGCCAACACGTGAACCGCAGGGGCTCGCACTGATTAGGAGACACTCCTGCGCAAACACACCACCGTCGACCTATGAGGATATACAGAACGTGCATCATGGAACATTCACCAGTGCACACACCAGTGGGCCCTTCTGTCTTGAATTTCGTAGTATGAGAGTGCATTAAACTAAAAGTGTGGCTTTCTCCTCTGTATCTCCGGGGACAGTATTATTTTACAATTTTTTACTTCACACCTTCCCTGCTGCTGCTTTACCAGGGGCAATGGTCACTCACCCCAACAACCCAGAACGAAGTTTGTCCCAGTTCCACAGCTGCCCCAAAAACCTACAAAGTGTCACCGACGAGGGCTCCAAATAGCATCCTTCCCAGATTGGGGTCCACGGGAGAGGCCCCTTCAGACTGGTCTTTATTTACCATTTCCCCACACAGCAGAGGTGGCGAGCGCGGCTGACAGGAGCTCGATCTAGGCCTGCGATGCTGTGACTACTTTCAAGACTCCACCTTGGAATGGTATCAACTACTGAGACTTGGCTGCAAGAGTAAGGGCAGAAAAGTGATACAAAAGGAGGAAGAGACAGATGGGAAAATAATGATAAATGAAAAAGTAGGGATGAAAAGAACCCTCGAAAAGGAGATAAAGTGTGAGCGCTTGGTTTAGACTCAGGGCCTGATTAAGGGTTTGGTGAGATAGCCCGACTACAGTATTATAAGTGCATTATATCCAATGGCAATCGTAATAGGGCAGACAGGATATCCATCATGGTTGTGACAAGTAACCCTTCCGACCAACTCTAAATCAGGTCCTCTGTCTCTGCCACAGTCTTGGGCTGACTGCTGTCTTAAGTGGTTGCAGAGCTGGATCAGCGCTATTTTTCCACCTTATACAGTACTAAAGGTTGCTTGTCAGAGTAACTTTAAAAGAGAAGTGCTACTTTTGGCTAGAGATATAGCAATATTTGTTGATATCTACAGTAAATAACGAAACGTAAGAGAATAATGCGCAAAATAAAACAACACAATTAAAACATAGTAGGGGACTGCACAACAATTGCAGTTCAGTAGAACAAAATCACATTACAATTATGCAGCACAAAAACACAACAGCACACAGTGAGGGTGCTGGTGATTCCTGCGTTTTCCGCCCGTAACAGCGGCAGGTAAGGAGGGAGGTCGAGGGCGCAGCACCCAAAATGCATGCCACCTAGGGAGGACCACCCCCGCACCTTCCTTGCTACGCCACTGGCAGCATAAAAAACAAAAGCATCACAGCAAAATGCCACACAACAAATGTACACAAATGTTCTTGTCACAAATTACCTCCTCCATAATCCTGTTTTCACAACATGGTGGTAAGGTGTTTGGAGCAAGTACTGCCTTAAAATTTCACACTGGACATAAAAAACAAACAAGTCAAAATGTTTGTCATCCAGCTCAGGAAGTGTAGGGTGGTGGGAAAAATAAGCATGAGGTGGAATCAAGACTAGGCAACTGTGGTATTTGGCAGAGAACTCCTGAGAAAAGCTGTGGGTGCTGACTTTATAGTAATTTTTTTTCTTCTTTGAGCATCTGGGGTTCTATCATGAACACTGCGCACAGGTGCGGAATGGAGATTGGAGGGCTGGCGTCTACATGAGCATGCAGGGCTCATGGCACCGACCACATGGCACTGCCTCCTTACCAGTGCTTGAAGTGGAAAAATAGAAGTGCAGGTACTCTGTCACAGAGTACCTGCTTGTTTCTGAGAAGTGCCGGTACTTTCCAATTAACCGCATCGCTGCTGCGGCGATTTTTGCGCTGCGCGGCTTTTTTCACTTTTCCGCGTTACATGACGAGCTCAGCTCGTCATCAGCACACGCCACCCGTGGGTGATGACGAGCTGAGCTCGTCATCGAAGGGGTTAAAAGTATGATGTCCCTCTTGAAAAGTGCTGGTACTCTCCCTCTCAAAATAAAAAAGTGCCGGTACTCCGTAGCGAACAGTACCGGGACATTTAAAGCACTGCTCCTTACAGATCATAAAGCAGTCTCCCTGTGACCTGGCTACAGCGAATCAGCCAACACTGTAATTAATCATTCTATTTTCTTACACAGGTACCCCAGTTTAACACCCTCTCCACTTCACACCTCCACCCCATTGGCCATCACCAACAATTTGGCCATGGCGCGACTGAGTGTGGCTGTGGGTGATTCAGGTGAGGGCAGGGGAGATGTGGGAAGTTTGTGTCATAAGCCAAGGTCTGGCTATTTAATACAAAATCCTCCTCCCTGTTGTCACATTTTACTTAGAAGCAGTGAGGAAGATGAGGTCAGCAAGGACACCAGCAAGTCAGTCAGTCAAGGTTTCAATTAGGAGTAGCTGAACGCTAACTGCCAATTATGTTTAGTAAACATGAAAATCTTCTGTCTTTCTGGTCAAATATTATTTCATGTACACAATTAGTGTTAGGCTTTTCGTGATATTTTATTAAGCTCTACCGGTTCTATTTGCATTCTAGTACTTTCAGTTTTGTTTCTCCTCACTAAGTACCTGGATGGAAAAGAACCCATCCATTCGAAAAGTCAATGCAGTTAAGAGTTTGCACTTTTAAAATCTTTTATATATATTGTTATGTTATGTTATGTTATGTTATACCGGGGTTTTATATAGCGTACGGCTACTAGGAAGAGTGTCCCGACGCTTTGCATTGCGCACCAAACTCATAACATAACAGGAAAAAAACAGATAAAAGGCAGAGAAAGGGGAACCAGACAGGCCAGAGAACTAAGAGGTAAAAAGCCAGGTTTTGAGCCCCTTCCTAAAGGCCAACAGGTTTGGAGTGCTGCGCAGGGACAAAGGCAGCTTATTCCACAGCTGGGGCGCCAATAATTTAAAAGAACGGCCTCCAATACGTGCTCTCTTCACACGAGGCACCCCCGCAAGAAAAAGGGATTCTGACCTCAGCGACCTGGCTGGATGGTAGAAGGTCAGCCTTTTTTGGAGGTATTTCGCTCCAGAGGCGTGCAAGGCTTTGTGTGCCAGAGTAAGGGTCTTAAAGATTATCCGCTTCCGGACAGGAAGCCAGTGCAGTGCTTGCAGGAGGCCCGAGGCTCTGGCACGGCGAGATAACCCAAAGATGGCCCGTGCTGCCGAATTTTGGACCACCTGTAACCGTTGGAGCAGGTATTCTGGCAGGCCGAGATATAGAATGTTTGAGTAGTCAATTCTCGAGCCTATGATCGCCTGCACCGTGATCTTCCTGTGTTCCTCTGATAACAGAGGAAGAAACTTACGCAGCATCCGGAGCAGGCCGAAGCAGGTGCCAGTGAGACCGATTACCTGTGAGCGCAGTGTGAGGCCATTGTCGATCTTAATGCCAAGGTTTTTTGCCACCTGGGACGAACTTGCTGGTGGAAACATGTTCTCAGGCCACCACACTTTCCAGTCCGGATCCGAACTGCACCCGAAAAAGAGGACCTCGGATTTATCCGAGTTGCACTTGAGGCTGTTATGTTGGAACCACTGAAACACAGCCTCAAGGCAACCCTGGATCCTACCTCCATCGAAATCCGCACCCCTCTCACAGGTGAAGAGGAGCTGGGTGTCATCGGCGTAGGAAACGATCTGAGCCCCGAAAGACTCCGCCAGAGCCGCCAAAGGGGTCATGAAGATATTGTTGTAGGCGACAGCTAGGACGAAATGCGTTTTGGGGTTTGGAGGGGCAAATTAGGTACTGCCCAGGGTGCGGATAATCAAAAGCTGGCTCTGGGGGTTAAATCATACTATCTAAAGTGCACCAGGCTCATGCTGAGACTCATTCATTCTGAGAGTTAGTACACGAGCTAGACAAATCGGAGCACGGAAACATGGAGAGGCAATCCCCATTCTCTGTTTCTGAGTGGTACTGCCTCCAGCTCATGTACTAATGAAGCGTTTCCCAAATGGTGAGCAGCAAGGTGATTTTTGGTGGGTTGTGAAAGTCTAAGTAATAAATAAAGATGTCTTTAAATTCTGTATTTATCTTGTCACATTTGCGGCACTTCAAAGAGAGAGGTCAAATGTCAGGCTATGCCTTCTGACAAATTGCTTCTTTTTTTAAAACATTTTAAAATTATTTTTATATACAGAATACAATCACAGCCACTGTTGCAGCCTTAGCCATGAATGGCAATAGTCGTTCGTACAGTGGTACATATGTAGCTAGCCCCTATTGCTTGTGTTTTGAGAGTGAAAAAGAGGTAAGGAGGAAAGGACAGAAAAATTAGCGGTGAAACAAAAGGATAGGACAGGCATGTAGAGAGCTACAGTCGCTTAACTTTACATTGGCAACAGTTGTACATATTGCATTACATCTGACAGACACTCAGGGTTCTTGAGTCCGCATGCGAGCCCACCCGGGCTATGTTGGAGGACCACACTTTTGGGTCGAGGGCCTGTATGATGTTTGTGCAAACAACTGTTTATGGAGGTTCATAAGAGTCTAGGTAAGTGTCCAGAGCTTCCCACATCCCCCTCGAGAAAGCTTTCCAGGGTGAGTACTGTAGAGCAATGTTGTCCACTCCTCTGAGATGTGTGACCCAGTTGATCCATCCTTTGTAGCTAGTTTTGCTTGTGTCTTTCCAGTTGATTAGTACAATTTTCACAGCTGCTGTCAGTTAGAGGTCCATTAGGTCTTTATCCCGCTCAGATCTCAAATTTGTGCGTATAAATGCCGAAGTGAGGGTGGAGAATTCCATCGCTAGTTTGCACTTAAACACATTATTAATGAAATCAAAGATTTTCCCCCAGAATACCTTGAGTGTTGGGCATTGGAAGATAAGGTGTGCTAGGTCCCCTTTCTCTTTGTTACAATTCCAGCAGAGTGAGTGCTCCCTGAGACATAGCGAGTGTAGTCGGGCTGGAGTCCAAAATACCTTGTAGAGCAGCCAAAATTTAGTATGTGCTAGAACTGGGGTGATCTTATTACGTGAGGCCGAGGCCCACAGAGTTGCCCATTCCTGCTCTTTGTGGGGATGGGTGTTTGCAAGCTCACTTTGTAGAGTAGAAAGAAAAGTAAGGTGGATTATGTAACAATCTTCCTGGGGGGAAGGTTGGAGGATGTCATTTTCTGTAGCACTCCAAATACAAGGAGAGTCACCCTTCACTATCAAAAGGGACAGGGAGGTTTGCGCTTAGAACAAAAGTAATTCCCTTTTGCGCTTAGAACAAAAGTAATTCCCTTTTATGCAAGCTTTTTGACATAAAAACCCCAAATATGCTTCCCTGGGCTGATAAATATTGACATACAGTAAGAAACTTTAACACACTCAAAAACTGTATGACTATCATCTTGTTATGAGAAAATCATTCATATAAAAATATTTTTAAAAACGTATCATTCAAATCTCAAATAGTATAAAAAAATTAAAAACACGCACCTGTTGAAATTATTGAAAAACAAACTATTTTCAGTTCGTCAATCTCTTACACACCTATGATTTACAAAACATCATTATCATACAGTAATTGTTGTCATTCCAATAGGACACATAATAAAAAACACAAAAAGAAACTGTGGACACAGCAGTTCAGTGGCATTTGAAATGGTTTTCACCACCTTCTTCTGGACAATTTTATAACAATAATTGGGCTTCGTGCGGCTGGCATCCGTCTCTCGCTTCTGAATCCGAAACGAGAGCTGGAAGCCAGCCGCATGAAGCCCAAATCTGGATCTTAATAGGACCAGTGGATTAACAAAAAGGCCATCCTTTCCCAGAAGATCTAGAGAAGGGGGAAGTATTGGAATAGAATATTTGAGAAGGTGTGCTTTCCATGGAAAAAGTGCAATACTTTCCACGAATAATTATTGTTGGTTATCGGAACAGATTGAACTGAAGGTAAACTTCGGTCGAACCAAAAGAGAAAGCAAGAATCCAGTGGGCTTATCCGGAGAACCATTAAGTCACGCATTTTCAGAGAAGTTATGGTTGTTATTGAAAGAAGAATTAGAACTGATGTAGGACATATAATATAAAGTTGTCCTGAAAAGGTGATGAAAACCATTTCAAGTGCCACCAAAACGCAGTTTTGACAGAGCCTTTTTGTATGTCATTTAATGTTGTCCTACTGGAATGAAAACAATTTGTGTATGATCATGGTGTTTTGCACATCATAGATGTGTAAGAGACTGACAAACTGAAAACAGTCATTTTAAAATTAATTTCAACAGGTGCATGTTTTTAATTCTTGTATACTATTTGACATATGCATGATACATTTTATTGTTTATTTTTTATATGATTATGAATGATTTTCTCATAATAAAGGGATAGAGCCATACCGTTTTTGAGTGTGCTTAGGATGCTCCCTGCAATTCAATATTTATTGTATTTCCAATCACCCCAGGGAAGCATTTTTTGCGGCACACAAAAAAATGTAAATACTTGTAAATGAACTGTACCCATTCAGTACTCAGGAAAGCAAAAATTAAGCACCTATTTGTAATTCTGAAGTGTGATGGAAGCAAAGACATTAATAGGATCAAAACAAAAAAAAACCTTTGCTTGTTGATGCAAATAATAAACTTTATCTGAAACACGATATCCACACATTATCATTTGTGTGCAATATAGTTTTATCAGTAACACTGTATGTCTGTGCCAATGTAGTGGCCATTTCAATTGAAAATATGCTGTGTAAAAATGACAGTGTAATGCCACACAATGCTTTAGTTACATTGAACAAAAATTGCACGCCTCATGTCCATTAATGCTAGGTAGGTCGCAAAAGTTGGCCATTCTAAAAAGTGGGTTGTGATTCTAAAAGATTTGAGAAGCTCCGGACTAATTTATCGTAGGGGAGAGGAGTTGGCCTAACGGCTGTGGCGGCCAACCTGGAATCTGGGGAAATGGGTTCGAGTCACGATGCTGAACATCCTGTGATTCTGTGCAAATTACTCAATCTCCCCATGCCTAACAAAAATTAATGTGTCCTCATGTAACGCAAACGGTGCTATGTAAAGTGCTCTGATATCTGATACCTTCCGGTCAAGTTTGCGCTATATAAAACTCCGTAACATAAAAACAATAAAAATAGTATACTGAATTAGTGTATGCACTGCACATAGAACAATTCAGTGGAAATCCGGCCCATTACACAGAAAATAGGCCCACAAGTTCCATTCTGTTCATTACCAAAATGTTTACAGTGTGGTTCTGGGTGCACCGAATACATATCAGAGTTATAGTCCCATATGGGCGCACAACTTCTTAGTGTGCATGCGGCACAAAGAGGAACTGCGCATATGATTAAAAAAGAAAAAGATATATAATGTAAATAACAAGGACCCCCTGTTAAGAAGAATAATCCGTAGTACAGGGAAATAAACAGTGCGAAAGAAATAGCATGATATCAACACACAAAATGAGAGAGAAATTGTATGAAAAGCACACAACCAAAATGGTTGAAAAACTAAATTACATTTATTTTATGTATAAATTAATTCACATTAAAAACATTTAATAAAAATTCATCATAGACCAACAATTACATAAGCAACTTAATAAATCATAAGAAAATCATAAAGTAGTGGCAGACTATAACATTGTTTGCCACCATTTTTAAGACTTTTTTCATGTGATTGTGATATATGGTTTAACATTGTCTGCCACTACTTTATGATTTTCTTCTTGTAATTGTGATATATGTACATGATTATTGTGTTATTAAGTTGCTTATGTAATTGTTGGTCTATGATGAATTTTTATTAAATGTTTTTAATATGAATTAATTTATACATAAAATAAATGTAATTTAGTTTTTCAACCATTTTGGTCGTGTGCTTTTCATACAATTTCTCTCTCATTTTGTGTGTTGATATCATGCTATTTCTTTCGCACTGTAAAAAAGAAAAAGAAACAGCATTTGTCAAAGCATCAAGGCGGACTGATTTGAAATCTGAAAGAGATATGGCAGCTCCTTCAGAGTATGGCACTGGCTTCACCAGCTTAATTACACCATATCCAGAGTTGAAGGGCACTTTTCAGCCTTTTTTCCCTAGAACCGGCTCCCAGCTTCATGATGGAAACACCTTAGTGAATAGAAACAGTAACTTTATGTTCACCATGCTATGGCGGGCCTGTCAGCACCTTTTTTTCAAAGGCAGACCCTTGAAGCGGGTCCCGACACACTTGGAGTTGCCTAGAGCATGCAGGAGACATTATTGTCTTTTCCCCATAGTTTAAAGCTTAGGCCTCCAAAGGAAAAGAGACAGATATAATGTTATTAAAGAGGCCACTGTGAGAAGTTAGCCTGGCATATGATGTCCACTAGTTCTAGTGGACACCTTGCACCAGTCTAATCGACCCTTATTGAGGGTGGTTGTGAAGTCAACCTTATAGAAAGCTATCCTAGTGGTAGCATGAACCAGCAGTTTTCAGGCTAAGACTTCAGTAGGCGAGTTAAGCAAGTCGTTTTAACAATTATAATCCCTTGAGTACCAAACGAAAGGACACCACACAAGGTATATATCAATTATATATGTATTTAATCTAAACACAACCCCTCTGCACTCTTTATGAGGTCAGAGGTCAAAATACAATACAAGTCACACAGTTAATATACGATAAGTTGCACAGTATACGTTATGCCCTAGGGGCCTCACAAACCATATACTAAGAAAGTGGTATACCACGAGTGAATAAGAAAGCAGGCCTAGGGCCTGTGGAATCGCTGGGGCTACACTAATCGACCAAAGGTTAGGAAGTAGGGGGCCCACAGGAGACGCGTGCAGTGTCTAAACACAGGTGCGGGTTACCATGGAATTTCTATGGAGTTCGTAAAAGTTACAAATATACAAATTAAGGACACTTCCGGATGGACCAGGAACCCTTTTAAACTAGGACACTTCGAGAGTCAAGACCCATGGGAGCACCGGAGTACTCGTGCTACCTCACCCAGGGATGCCGGGTGCATAGGTGTCTTTTCGTGTCAGGTTTCGTCGTCGTTTTCTATGGAGAGCTACAAAGAAGTGCTGCAGGCGACCAGAGGAAAAGTGTCCGGGTGGATCCAAGGGTGGATCAAAGATCTGAAGAACCTGAAAGCAGAAGGGACAGAGTCTGGGGCACTAGCCAGTGACCGGGAAGGAACCAGGAAGGAACCAGGCGATGTCGGGTGATTTCAGATGAAGTAGTCAAACTTGTCTCTTCAGGCACGAGGTCCAGGAGGCATCGATGACTGCGGTGTCGGTATCTGGATTGGACCCAACAAGCCTTGCTAACCGCAACCCATGCAGGATGTCAAGATTGGCTCTGTTGCAGACCAGCAAGATCTATGGCACTTCTCCTTTTCAACGAAGCTGGAGCAAGCCTGCAGCAACCAGGAAAACAAGTTAAGTTCAAAGAAAAGGTCTTCGGGGGCTCACTAGCTAACAGGCAAGGAACCGGAAGAATCAAGCTCAAATGCAAAGGCGGGGCCCACGGGACACTCGTGGAGTGTGGGGGCCTGGGCTTTGGTGCAAATGGTGCTTGGGCTGGGGCTTCTTCTACCCCAATGCACAACTTACTGAGGCTTCAGGGAAGGAGTGCAGGTAGCAGAATGCAGGATGTCCAGGGTGTCCAGACCTGTGTATCTCGTGTCCGCCACTGGTCTCAGCTTTGCTGTGAATCTGGGTTGGAGTCAGAGAAGTCTGGAAGTCCAGTTTCTGTGTCACAGAGTCTTCGAGATCCGACGGGAGCCTTGAAACTGCAGACTGGCAAAGTTGCTGTTGGTGCCTGTTTGAACAGGGTGGTCACTCCTTGACAACAAGGGAGATATCTTCCATCTTCCAGATCAGAATGGAACGTCAAAGGTCCAGGATATATCTTCAAAAGATTCGTCCAGGGTAATCTAAAGTCCTAGGGACACAGCTCCTATACTTATATTAAGGATGGGGGCTGGACTACCTGGCTAGGTCCCTCCTATGGGTGGACCTGGGCAGGGGTGGTTACACCCCCTTCCTTTTGTCCAGCTTTGCACCAGAGCTGGGACTGAGTGCCCCTGCAACTGGTTTGAACCGGGCTATGAATGGAGCACCTTGTGTGCCCCAGGCAGTGTCTGGAAAAGCATCTGCTGATGCAGCCCTCCCTGCCCCAATACACAAAACCCTGTCTGGGGAGGTGCTGGCACCTCCCTGGACAGGAAACCTATTGTCCAGGCCTCCCCTGCCGGAGGTTCGTCCAGCAGCAGGAGGTCAGACTCATGTCTGTGGCAGCAGCATCCATTTTGTGATGCTGAGGCTCTGTTTAACTTTAACCGGGTAAATCAGTAACTACTTGTCTTCTCCCTTTAGAAGGGTGGAATGCGCCCCCCCCCCCAACCAGGACTGGCAGGGGGGGTAGTATTCCAGAGTGTTTGACACCTTACATGACATGTTTTGATAAAGCCAAATCAATGTTAGCAATAACCGCAAGGATTATAATGCACTTAAGAGTATACAGTATGGCTATATGATAGAACAGCTATAAGGAGATGCTTCCGAAAGCTGCAGAGGGTCTCAGCTCATGCTACGGCACCCTCTCACATAAAACCAAACACTCTGCCTCCAGGATTGTTAAGGCCTGCCATAGGAGTGACTTATAGGTGCATATGTGTCTACATGTATATATAGATATGGGTATACTATATCTAAGTAAGGGGTGATTACACCACCTTACCCAGGCTGTGTGAACAGACCTGTGGTGTCAGTTTGGGAGGCAAACCAGGGGTGGCACAATACATGCTGCAGCCCCTGGTAGGCCTAAGGTGCACCTATGCCCTGGGTACCTATGATACACTATACAGGGGCTCACAAGGGTGACCCAGTAACCAATCTGGTATGTACCTAAAGTACATGATGTCAATTTCGAGAGAGAACAGCTGGGCTGTGGGTCTGATTAGCAGGGCCACAGCCACACTAAAGTCGAAAAACCAGAGAATCACAACAAAAAGTGGGGGTGACCATGTGAAGCAGACCCTACTCTCCTACAGCCACCATACACAAAGGACCTTGACCAACAACATTCCCACCAATGCTGGATACTCCCAAAAGCTTTCCAGATGGCAGAGCCAGTGGCAGCTTCACTGTAGTGAAAGTGATCATCTCTAGCAGTCAGGGCAAGGGACAAAGATGGGGCAATGCGACAACTTTCAATCCAGTTATTGCCAGCTGCCTCATTACCACTCACCTCTGTTTGAGGATAGGGGTGAGGGCGTTGCTTCCAACTGTATTCAGAACTTTAACCTGTCAAAGTCCTGGTTCTTGTGCAAAGGATCTTAAATTCAGTTTTTTGCACTAAAGGGACTTGGTTGCGGCTTTCAGACACATTCCTGTAGTGCTTAATTTGAGCCATGGTTGCTAGTGCACTTATTTTTTCTCTTCAGACATTTACCGAGAGCAACAGAGGGCAAAACACGCAAAGCTGAAAGACAGAGAAAGGCGGAAAACCCGTCACAAAGGTAGAAAGCAGAAACCTGAAAGAGTGAGACAAAATGGCAGAGGATTACAGAGGCGTAAATTGAAGGCTTTACAGTTTGGGCACCAGTGCTTAATTTGAGCAGGTAGTTTCCGGTACTCAGCACCAGCACTCAATTGTCAACACTGCCTCTAGAGACAGCCCAACACATGGTTGTGCTGCCTGTCAAATTTTGAGATGAACACATGAACAATGTTTAATAAGTTAATATACATTTCAATTATTATAATACCTGCCACTAACACCATTATTATAGCGTTGAGTGGCCTGGAATAGTCTGAATTGTCACACTTGTAGGAGTGAGATGCTTCGTAGTTGTGTTGGTACTGGGTGGTGCAGGCTGCAGTGGCATCCAGAGAAGAGCCTAGGCTCATACTTTTTAAATATTTTTTTTAAACAAAGCACCATGATATGCATTTTGAAAAGGGCAGTATCAATGGTGTTTCCAATTGTGAGAGAATGAAAGACCATACTAAACTGAATAGAGGGAGGATTGTTTCTGAGCAGGTTTATCTGGCCCTTTGACTCTCCCAAAACTGCACTGATTCTTGGGATGGAGGAGAGCTAGAGAACAAGGACCCCTGGTGACTCTTTGGGCTGTGTTGAGTGAATACCTAGGTGGCAGAGCAGGAGAAAGTAAGTGAGGTTTTCAGCCTTTTTACCAACGAAGAGGATCTCTAGTTAGGAGAACTGACCAGCAAGAGTAAAGCTGGAGACGACATATGATCATATGTTATAAGGAGACTTGATCATGCTCGGAGGCCCAGAGGCTCACATACATCAGTAAATCACCCCTCACTCTATAGTATAACCTCACTTGAAGTTCCACAGATATGGGATAAATGTACAGTAAACAGATCACCAGACAGTGATCACGTTCTGCTGAGTTAGAATAAAACTGAGATAATGCATTGTATCATATAAAACTGAGAAGGCTATTACTGAAAAGGGGCTGATGGTAACTTCTATGAACTTTAATGTGGAAACTATTATGTATACAATGTACTACGTCTTCCCATTTTATAGATCAGAGGACAAAATACGGGGTAAGAAGAAAATAACGGATAGAAGTAACATAAATTCTTCAACATTCTACCCCTGGTTTAGTTGGACCCTCTAAATGAGGGTATATATGTGCTCTAAAGAGCAGAAATGATCCCTCACTTAAAGTCAAATACAGAGTCAAGAACTGACCCCTCATTTTACAATACATTCGATGTAGTGTGCTATAAAGAATTGAGAAGAAAAAACTCACTGAGGAAAATACTGTCACTTTAAAAAGATTTGATGTAAAGCATGTCCAAATGAATCCAAGAATGTCCAAGAATCCTCCTTCTCCAATCGAGTAACCCTGATTTCAAGTGCCAAGTATGATTTGATGCTATTTAGCGAATGTGTGGAAGTTCAATAAACCAGGGTTTGGAAGTCAACCGGTGCAATAAATTATACCAATTATGGGCATAACATGCAGGCTTTGGTGCTTTCTGTACGAGAATCTGTATGTCCCAGTATTAATCAGGCCCTTTGTCCCAATTTGACCTGCTGATGTTTGGTAGGAAGGTTCTGCTAAAAAATATGGATCTTCTGAGAATGCTCTACTTCCCGCAAAATCCCATCGAAATCCGTAGATCATTTTTCAAGACAATCTGTGTCTTTACCCAACCTATCTTTCAGTGGGTAAGGACCTTAGAGTATCACTCGAAAAATGCATTCAATCAACACATGGAAAGGGCTTTGGAGTGCTGGAGGTGCAATAGTATTATTGGGGATCTCAGCTCACTCGTCAGCGATTCACACTTCTGAAATTGAGAGGACGCAGCATATAGACCAGAACTGGATATGCTACATGGAAATTGTACATTGGGCTACTTTTACAGCTCTAAAATTCCCTTGCCATTACCAAAATGTGATCAGAAATGCTCTCAGTTGTTGTTCTCAAGCGTTGAAGTGGATGGGCGAGAACCACTGGCTAACAGGGGAAACTCCAGTCTGGGAGGCCATGTCGCGTTTCTCATACTGCGCACTTGACTGGCTTTAGAGCCCGAGGATTAATCAGGATACCAAAACTCAGAGAAATCTGGGAGGTGATCATATGAAATCATTTGATGTATTAATAGGTGGGTTCACCCCAGAAATGGATCAGAGATTTGAACTACTTTTCACACAGTGAGAAGGCAAATTACCAGGATAGAGCCTGATGCAGGAAACTTCCCAACCATTTGATCCCTGGGTATATGTGTAAAATGTCTGCCACGGCTACTATAGTCTATTTAGGAGCAATTTACTTCTATGAAATGGTTTGTCTGCACATCAACAATGCATTTATAAGAAAAATCCAGACAGTGTAAAGTTTATCGCACCAAATGTAAATGCAACACCTGTGCAAACAGCTCTCTCCTTAACGGGGCAGAATTTAAGAAGGCAATCATAAGAGGTTAATCTATTTTCATTAAACTAATTTTATTTGCAAAGGTCACAAATTACAGTAGTTCAAGTCACAACCAACTAACTGAGTCCAGTTCATCCTCATGTGCACCTCCAAGTCAGAACCATAACTTGTTGCACGCATAAGGTTCAATCATCTTTTGTGTGATCTTCAACATCTATGTGAATCTCTTTGTAGTCTCTCTGGCTTACATGGAGATCAAGAAACCTCAATATGGAGATGGTACTCAGCACTATCTGAAAATGTAATTCCTGCATCGAACTAACTGTCAGAACAATTGTCTTATTATGATTTAAGCCTGGCTATCTAAAAGTTCCTTTTCAAACAACAGAATGTCGTGAAAAACAAATATATGAGCACAAGAAACAGAGAAGGAAAAATCGACCTGAATGAGTCACATTGGAAATCATTAGGGATTTCTCAAGAAGCCCTCACTCACCACCCTGGGTGGTGACATGCTTCATCATCGGGCCCACCAGGAGAAGCCGAATGCCTCCCTGGTGCGCTACAACGCCAGATTACTGCGGAGCTGGTTCTTCGTGGCAATAATGTCAAAAGAAATGTGATTTAAAAATGTCAAAGGCTGTACCATACAAAAAATGTATTCAATGGTCAGTCTGACATAGATAAAATAGTATGTGTGGGAAATCTACCAAATAATGGTTTGGATATTTCCACTTAAAGTGGGGTTGACATGTTTCTGCCCATCTATGTGTGATTTACTGGGCTTTCATCAGGACAAAAGGAACTTGCAACCGTTTCTTCTCTGGTCTTGCTCCAAGAATTTTGCTCCTGAATAGCTACTTGCAATAATAGTCCTGAAGCTACCCAAATGTACAGTACTTCCTGTTTACTGCACGGTTTGTAATTTTCTACAATGTATTTTATACTGCCGTTTACCTCCCATGATCTTGGCTGGTCTTTATCTTCTCCTGGTTATAATGCTTGCTTTTATTTACGGCGCTCTGATACCCTAATGGGTCATGTCTGCGCTATATAAAACGTTTCAAATAAATAAAATACATTGTAAAAGACTTTGCATCTAAACATCTAAACAAACCATCACAGCACCCGCGTTCAGAATATTCCCTTCAAACCATCATCAGGCTAACAATGGAAACAATATTCTTTTCAAGACTATTATAATCTGCTTTAATCTTCTCTACTTTACTCCACCAACATTAATCACTATATTACTAATTAAATTAAAACTGACGCAACACAGATGCAAACACCAGCACAGACAAAGTGAACATACCTCCACCCATCATGCCACTCCTAACCTCCGACAATAAAATTCCTAACCAACATTGTACACTTTCTACAACAGCCCAAACAATGACAACATTCTTCATTCATACAGCACCAAAACCTTCCTTCTGGAGGTCTGCTTTTCCATCCTCAACATTGCCAACTTCCCCTAATTGCCACTTATTCCTTGTCACTAAAAACAGGCTAGATTCTCCCCCTCCTGATGAAAGTTCAATGGATCCACAAGAATTCCCACTCTGGTGTACACTTCTACCTCCTAGGAAAGATCCTTGACAGAGACACAATCATTTAGCTCAATGAACACACTAACAGACACCAGACTGCCTTTGCGTCACTGCGATACTCAGACAGGTAGCTGTATATTTCCTAAATATAACTTATAATGCAGATGTTTGCACCCTATTATTGTTAGATTTGTCTATAGTCTTTGACACTTTTGACCTCATCCTCTATTAGACACTCTCTTAGCTCACAAGAGACTCTCTTGGACTGATTTACCTCCTTTCTGTTTTACAGACAGCAATTTGTTCAAATAGACACCCCTGGGTCCTTCCCTCTATCTGCCACTGGTGTTCACATGGTTACATACTGACCCCTATGATGCTCAGCCCATGCATTGTCTGACCACATATTCCTACCTACAAATCCACAACAATCTCAAATTAGTATTAATAGCCTGTAGAACAGTGGCGGCTCCACCGAGCGTCGCCCCACTACTCTGCTAGCAGTAGTAAAAGGAAAACTAAAATGATAATAGCCAACGTTATTTTCATTTTAGTTTTATGTTTTCTGGTGCAGGGCGGGGTTGCTCTGCTGTCAAAGCAGGGGCCAAGGGGAGGAGTGGTTTGCACACTCAAAGTACACATGAATGTTTGGTCGGCTGTTTCAGTCCGGCAAAACATTCATGCGCACTTTGCATGATCTCCACTCAGGCTTCATTACAGCCTGGGTGGATAGCATTCTTAGACTCCCATTCTCTGTCTGAGCGCCAAACCACGGCACTCAGACCAATCACAACACTGCATTGCACCATTGTGATTGGTTTAGGGGAGCCTGGGTGCTTCCTGCTGCCGGACTCCAGGCAAGAAGAAGATAAGAAGAGGACAGAGGAGAGGTGGCAGTCGACCATAGCCAGGTAAGTGGTTTTTTTTCCTTTTTCATTCCCACCCTCCCTGTCCCACCACCCCTGTCCGGTAAGAGCCACTCCTGCTGCAGAACATTGCCTAATGTATCAACACCATTCAAACATGGATATCTTCTGTATACCTAAAGCACAACCCAACCAAAACAGAAATGGTGTTCAGTAAATACAGTGTGCCTTGTCCCTGGATCCATTATGGTGTTCATACATGAATTGCAACTGTTTCTTTACCTGACTAAGTTTAGTTTAGTTTTTAAATTTCTAAAGCGCAACAGCTACCCAACAAGGGTTTCCCGGCGCATAAAGCAGGTCAAGGCGAGATGGACTAACCACCTGAACAGAGCATATTGACCTCTTAAAAGGCCATGTGAAACGGTCTAAGCAGCATGGTACCAGCAGAGCCTCCTCTACAAAATCAAGTCTATTCACTCCAAATTTCCACTCCACTGTTTGAAATTTGCCGTGTCTCACGAGGGCAATGCCCTGCTCACTGGCCTTCCAAACACACCCACAGCCCACATGAAAACAAGGCAAATGTAATTTGAGGGCCCCTAAATGTTGATTAGAAAAGGGAGGAGGTAAACTTGGCAGTTTAGTTCAGCAAATGCTAAACCGAGGCACCTCCTCACTCCGTCCCTGCACTGCATTATTGATGTTTGATCCTTTTAATATATGTTTTTTTGGAGTGCTACCAGACGGCCATTGGGCTTTGGGTCTCCTGTCATCCCTGGAGCTGTGGAACAACTTTAAGTGGTTTTATAGCCTTTAGTCTCCTGCAAGTGGTATGTGGCAGTCCTGGATTGGCTGGGGAGTGGCATGGTAAGTGTCTAGACTTTTTTTGGTCTTTTTCACTATTTTCCCCATACACCGCTGCTCTTCATGTAGGGCTGTTGCGGCCACCATTATATGAGGATTTTTTCAGCCACCTTGGCAGTGCAATGAGGCATATATTTCACATCATCTGTCAAGAGAAGGAGGATCTGAGGACTTCCTCATATTTGTATAATCCACAGACTTTTACTTCATACCAGCTTTAGGCATTTTCCTGTGACATTAATTTTTTCTTCTCAACTGCGCAATCATGTGTTATCCTGCTTTCCACCTTCATTATTCATCATTCAATACCACCCGCATCTAAGCATTTTACGTCTCCCATTACCTCCACTGCTTCCAGAAAGTAACATTCTAGTAAGGTCAACAAGAGGGCAAAGAAGGACCCAGTATCACCCTCTAAATCTCCTTTGCCTCTTACTTTGGGCGACCTTATGGATAAAATCAAAAACTTGAAACCTATTGTCATGGAAACAAATTCGACTCTTTAGAGGATAGAGGGGAAATGGTCCAATCTTGATTCTAGAGTATTTGAAATTGAACAATGGTTTAGTGATGCTCAAGATTTTGCAGCATGTATGGATTTTATGTCTAAGGAAATGTTCCAAATCAAAAAACACACTGAAGAGCTGGAAAATCACAGTTGGCACAATAACCTCAGACTCTATAGCTTACCTGAGGGCCTTGAGGGATTGGATATGACTAACTTCCTTCAAAATACTATTCAAAAATTGAGGGTCTAAAGGATTGCTGTACCCTTAACATTCAAATAACAAACAGAGTTGGCTCACCATCCAAGTCCTTGGATATCTGCCCACAAGGTATAGTTGCTTTTTTGTTTTTTGCAGTATTCCGATCTAATGACAGTGCTCCCAGGCTCTTAACAACGCAAACAAACCATGTGGTATGGTCAGAGGATTTGTATTACCCAGAATGTACCTTGAGCAATGGCTCTAAGAAGGAATGAATTCCTTGATCTATGCTCCACCCTAAGAACTATGAACGCGCCTTTCCATTTTATACACCCATGGCTCTTCAAAGTTACATACAAGGACCTGTCCAGTAATTTAGAAAACCCAAAGACTAGAAAAAATCATTCATTTGCATAAAGGAGTTGCACTGGATCTTGGCAAAACGTAAACTACATTGCCATTTTTTGGCATTGAATTTACATAATTACATTGTTATTAACTTTACTAGTTCGAGCTGTTTTTCATGCTATTATAAAAGCTAATCTTTTTTACAGGCTTAATATATGTTGCAGATTCTGGATAGTTGTGTCATGTGGTCTCCTGTCTTTGGTTACTAACATAAGTTACCGTCAGCAGTGTGTTTGAAACCCCACCTGTTGTTCTGGTAATCATTGGCGGCTCATCCATAGTGACAAATGAGTGTTGCCCCACCACTTAGAAGCTGCTAGTGCCACACAATGACTTATCATGGCTGTGCATTGTGCAAAACAATAGTAAAAACATTTCTGAGTTAAGAGGCAGAGACCCGCATCGCAAGTTGCACAGTTTCAGAGGAGGAGGCGTAGCCCTCCTCTCATAATGTACCCATTAATCATGGGGTTATCTCTGCGTAAATGAAAGTGCACATGTCGGGCTGAACAAAAGCTCGGGTGAGTCCAAGCTGACATGCAGACTTTAAAGGCCTCTAATACCGGGCTGTCAGAGAGCCCAGGGGCAGAGACAGCAGGTCTCTGGTCTATGATGGAGCCCCGAGTTGTCCTGCTCAAGCCAATCCCAACACTGCTGTTACACACTTTGAAATTGGAAATTGGAATTGGTTGTGCTGGGCTTGGCTGACGTCAGCAAACTCTGCCTGAGATCGGCCGGTAGAAAAACATGGGGCTCTTTTCTTCTTCTGTTGTTCTTGGCTATTTTCATTCCCAGCCAATATATTCAATATTTTCTGTGTATTCTTATATACTTTTTATTGGATGATCTTTGTGTAGAGTTGAGTCATGAACATGACATCACTAGAATGTTTGCTATGTTGCTAGGATGGAATGTTAGCTTTTGATTAGAGAAGTTAGACTGTAAGCTGTGAAGCTGTGCTGGCGGTACCTGTACTTTACTCTTCAATAATATTCATTTAATCCTCATTAAATTGACTGGAAATTGGATCTTTACATTGGCGACGAGGTGGTCTTCTCTGCGCAGGGGGCAGACACACTGAAACCTCCACCCCTGGATTCAAGAAACGACTTATTGGAAATTCACTGAAACTGAATGCAATCTACTTATAATCTGTTTCTAAATTTTAGTGGATGGATTTTTTTTTCTTTACCTTAATTACCAAGATTTAATTCGAAATGGATAAGATTTGGATTGTCCAATAAGAAAAGAAGACTAAAAATCGAAATATATTTCAAGTAAGAAATTGGCTGGAGCATGAAAAGATTGATGCCATATGTTTTAATACAGAGCCTGGATGTTTAAATACGAACATTAGAGGTTTGAATATGAGACCTACATGTCTATAACAAAGGCTGTATTGCTAAAGTAACAGAAGCTGCATGTCTTAAAATAGACTAAAAAATAAACTAAAAGTGGATGTTAACAATTTTTTTCGTTAATTCCCGGCATCTGAATGACGATCGCTACATCTTGTGAAGGCTGCGATGTCAAAATACGATGCCTATTTGTGTTTTTCTTTAAAACTGAGCCTTCAACGCAAAACATTAAAGATTGCTTGAAAGTAAACACTTCAACGTGTACTCACGGAATCTGACCTGCTTCAGGTTTCGTCAATGGTGTGCACATCATCCTTTTTATTGCGCATGCTTGTTGGTGAAGAAGAGTGCTTGATTTTCTCCTGAAATAAGCATCAGTGTTTGCGGTGGCGGTCATTTTGACTTTACGTAAAACAAGCTCTATTTTCCTTCTAAATTAACCTCAGTGTTTGCGGTGGTGGCCATTTTGACTTTTCAGAAAACAAGGTCTATTTCCCATCAAAATCAATCTCAGTGCTTCAACCAGCGGCCGTTTTGAGATATTGGGCAAACTCTCATTGAAACTCATTGTCGAGAGGTTGTTTCTCAATTAAACAATTGAGACTTTATGGAACCAGTATGAAAATTTGAAAGTCGATTTCCGGAGAAGGGGAGGAGATTAAATAATTATCCCTTTGATTTGACAGTGTGTAAAACGGAATCTATACACTATAATAAGTTTCATCTTGCAACTGAGTCAATTTCAGAACTTCCATGGAATAAGGAGTCATCAATTCTCTGGTTTGATTTTCTGAATAATTATTTTGTCTTGTTATATTAGTTTATTGTTTTGATTTGTTATGTTATTAACTTATTTTCCTCCTAGGTACATTTTATCATAGTGTTTCCTCATTTGTCTATTGTTCATTAACATGGGTGATCAATCGATGTCTGCGCCTCCAAGCTTTCTTCCTACTCCAGGAGATCCGGCCATTCCTTGGAAAGATTGGAAGAAACTGTTTTGGACTTATAATCTGGATACACGGGCAGATAAATATGGACCTATGCGAAAGCAAGCTATTTTGCTTCATCATCTTGGGGTTGAGGGATGTCGATTGTATGAGAATCTTCCTCAGTTTTCTCTTGGGATGGGAGATGGTCAACCAATTAATCTCTACGAAATGTCTATGAAAATGTTAGAGTTACGCTTCACTACCAAAGTAAATGTGGTGTTAGAGAGACATACGTTTTTTTGTCTCAGACAAAAAATAGATAAGGATATTGGTACTTATGTTGCTGCATTAAGCGGTTTGTCACTAACATGTCAATTTGAAAATCTAGCAGATTCCCTTATTCGAGATCAAATTGTAAAATGCACCAACAATAAAAGGATACAAAAAAAAATACTTATTAAAGATCCAACCTTAGAAGAAGCAATTCAAATTGCTAAAGGTTTGGAACATACTCAAATGTGGATTAAGGAGATGGAGGTTTGTAGTGATTCATTAACTAAGGATCAAAAAAGTAAGAGCTGTGAAGTACAAGCGTACATTTATGAAACTAAAGTTGTCTAACAAGCAATGAAATATCCAACAAGAAATCCTGTCAAATCTGACGGAGTCTCTGTTGGTAGTAGTAATAAGTGAAAGCCGGACATGAGAATTGTTAAATGTTATCGTTGTGGCGCACCAGGCCACATCGCTTCTAGTCCCAAATGTGCTGCGAGAAATGCACTATGTAGAGTTTGTGGGAAAAGGGGGCATCTTGCCAAAGCATGCTGAAGTAAGATACAATCGGGACAGTCCCAATCTGATCAAGTGCATGAGGTAGATAATGTTTCTGACAATATGCGTGAACTTATGCTGTGTGTTGACGGCTTCAGTGATACTACTGAATGCGATGAAATGTACAGAAATAACTTAGAATCACATTATGACCATTCAATCTTAGATTGTGATGTGGTTAGGGAAAGCACTTCTCTACTGACCAAACCTCATTGCATCATAAAACTAGATGTATGTGATGTTAATATGCTTGTAGATTCAGGGAGTTTATACACCTTATTATCTATGGAAATGTATTCTGAAGTATCGAAAGATAAAAGCGATATTAAGTCGTGGTGTAAACCTGACATCAAAGCTGTCGGGTATGGAGGAAAAACTATTGACATAATTGGACACAAGTGGATGATAATATCATTTAAAGGAAAGAAAGTATATGGGAGAGTATATTTAACTAAACAAGGCTCCAATTTATTTGGTGGGCGTCTTCAAAAAGATTTAAATATCATTCTCAACCCCAATGCTGATGAACCTGTGATGTCTACGGTTGTACATGATGTTAACTCAATTTATCAAAATGATTTGTTTGAATGATTTTCAAGAGTTTTCTCTGATGATCTAGAGAAATAAAAAAATTCTCGCACAAGATAATTCTAAAAAGAAATGCCATACCAGTAGTCCACAAAGTTAGGAATTCACCCTATTTAATGAGGGAGCCATTGCAGTGGGTACTTAAAAAACGTCTAGCTCAAGGAATTATTGAACCAATTGAAGCCTCCGAATGGTTGGCTCCAATTGTCGTAGCGCCCAAAGATGGTAATAACATTTGTTTGTGTGTGGACTTGTGACATTTAAACAGAAATATTTGGGTGGATAGGCAACCTTTGCCTAGTATTTCAGAAATGTTAACAGCTATGGGTGGTGGTATTATATTTAGTGTGATTGGCATGTCTTCAGCGTATCATCAAATTGACTTAGAAGTAGGATCAAGATATCTTACCTCGTTTGTTACGCCGCTAGGGGCATTTCGATATTTTAGGATGCCTCTTGGTTAGTGTCCTCCTCTGCGGTATTCCAGAGGGTAATGGAAAACATTTTTGGAGACATGAATGATGTTCTGTGTTTTCAAGATGATGTTTTGATTGTGGGGAAGGATAGTATCCACCACAATATCATATTAGGGGCCCGATGTAGGTAATTCATATTTACCGACTCTTAAATACCGAATTTTACCGATTTGGTATTTAAGAGTCGGTAAATATGAAGGGGGGAGATGTAGGTAATTCGATTTTCAGAATTACCGAATCGTTAGGATTCGGTATTTACCGATTCGGTAAATACCGAATCGGTATTGCCCATTGATTCCTATGGGCCATGAAGCCCATAGGAATCAATGGCCAATACCGATTCGGTATTTACCGAATCGGTAAATACCGAATCCTGCAAGGGTGCAGGGGGTGTCACTTTGACACCCTCTAGCACCCCAATTCCGGACTTGTGTGCCATGTGGCACACAGACATGCCCTAAGGGCATGTCTGTGTGTCACATTGCACAGGTGTGCATGCACATATGTGCATGCACATCTGAATTCGGTATTTTACCACCCGATTGGATTGGGTGGTAAAATACTGATTCTTAGGGGCCTGTGACACTCTTAGGAGTGTCACCTACATGTGGATTTACCGAATCGGTAAAAATACCGATTCAGTATTTTACAGAATCAGTAAATTTACCAGAATCGGTAAATTTACCGAATCAGTAAATTTACCGATTCTGTAAAATGATGGCCCCTACATGCCAAATCCTAAATACCAGTCGGTAACGGCCGAAATTGGCTGTTACCCACCGGTATTTTCTCTCCTACATCTGGCCCTAGATGAGGTACTGAAAAGAATGTATGACAACGGACTGACTATAAAGAAAGAAAAGTGTCAGTTAAAAAAGGACAGTGTGACATATCTTGGACATTCAATTTGCAAAGATGGTATTAAGCCTAAAAAATGTATCATTACTGCAGAGAGAAATTGTCCAACTCTGCAAAATAAGCACCAACTAAAGTCATTTTTAGGACTGGCTCAATATTGCTCAAAATTCCTGAAAGGTTTTACTAACATTGTTGAATCGCTGAGATTGCAAATGAAGAAAGGAGTATTTTTACCTGGGGTGAAGTTTGTGATAAAGCGTTTAACACTATTCAAGATGATGTTTGTGGGGAAGGATAGTATCCACTACGATATCATATTAGGGGCCCGATGTAGGTAATTCATATTTACCGACTCTTAAATACCGAATTTTACCGATTCGGTATTTAAGAGTCGGTAAATATGAAGGGGGAGATGTAGGTAATTCGATTTTCAGAATTACCGAATTGGTAGGATTCGGTATTTACCGATTCGGTAAATACCGAATCGGTATTGCAAATTGATTCCTATGGGCCATGAAGCCCATAGGAATCAATGGCCAATTCCGATTCGGTATTTACCGAATCTGTAAATACCGAATCCTGCAAGGGTGCAGGGGGTGTCACTTGGACACCCTCTAGCACCCCAATTCCGGACTTGTGTGTCACATTGTGCATGCACACATATGTGCATGCACACCTGAATTCGGTATTTTACCACCCAATTGGATTGGGTGGTAAAATACCGATTCTTAAGGGTCTGTGACACTCTTAGGAGTGTCACCTACATGTGGATTTACCGAATCGGTAAAAATACCGATTCGGTATTTTACAGAATCGGTAAATTTACCGATTCTGTAAAATGATGGCCCCTACATGCCAAATCCTAAATACCGGTCGGTAACGGCCGAAATCGGCCGTTACCGACCGGTATTTTCTCTCCTACATCTGGCCCTAGATGAGGTACTGAAAAGAATGTATGACAACGGACTGACTATAAAGAAAGAAAAGTGTCAGTTAAAAAAGGACAGTGTGACATATCTTGGACATTCCATTTGCAAAGATGGTATTAAGCCTAAAAAATGTATCATTACTGCAGAGAGAGATTGTCCAACTCTGCAAAATAAGCACCAACTAAAGTCATTTTTAGGACTGGCTCAATATTGCTCAAAATTCCTGAAAGGTTTTACTAACATTGTTGAATCGCTGAGATTGCAAATGAAGAAAGGAGTATTTTTACCTGGGGTGAAGTTTGTGATAAAGCGTTTAACACTATTCAAGATGATGTTTGTGGGGAAGGATAGTATCCACTACGATATCATATTAGGGGCCCGATGTAGGTAATTCATATTTACTGACTCTTAAATACCGAATTTTACCGATTCGGTATTTAAGAGTCGGTAAATATGAAGGGGGAGATGTAGGTAATTCTATTTTCAGAATTACCGAATTGGTAGGATTCGGTATTTACCGATTCGGTAAATACCGAATCGGTATTGCAAATTGATTCCTATGGGCCATGAAGCCCATAGGAATCAATGGCCAATTCCGATTCGGTATTTACCGAATCTGTAAATACCGAATCCTGCAAGGGTGCAGGGGGTGTCACTTGGACACCCTCTAGCACCCCAATTCCGGACTTGTGTGTCACATTGTGCATGCACACATATGTGCATGCACACCTGAATTCGGTATTTTACCACCCAATTGGATTGGGTGGTAAAATACCGATTCTTAAGGGTCTGTGACACTCTTAGGAGTGTCACCTACATGTGGATTTACCGAATCGGTAAAAATACCGATTCGGTATTTTACAGAATCGGTAAATTTACCGATTCTGTAAAATGATGGCCCCTACATGCCAAATCCTAAATACCGGTCGGTAACGGCCGAAATCGGCCGTTACCGACCGGTATTTTCTCTCCTACATCTGGCCCTAGATGAGGTACTGAAAAGAATGTATGACAACGGACTGACTATAAAGAAAGAAAAGTGTCAGTTAAAAAAGGACAGTGTGACATATCTTGGACATTCCATTTGCAAAGATGGTATTAAGCCTAAAAAATGTATCATTACTGCAGAGAGAGATTGTCCAACTCTGCAAAATAAGCACCAACTTAAGTCATTTTTAGGACTTGCTGAATATTGCTCAAAACTCGTGAAAGGTTTTACTGACATTGTTGAACCGCTGAGATTGCAAATGAAGAAAGGAGTTATTTTTACCTGGGGTGAAGTTTGTGATAAAGCGTTTAACACTATAAAAAGAAGTATCATTAGTGCTCCGACTCTAGGCCATTTTAATGTCAAAGACAAGACTTTCGTCACAACTGATGCAAGTGGAGTAGGAATTGGGGCTGTTTTGACTCAGTTGAGTAATGGTGAGGAAAAGATCATAGGATTTGCTTCTAGGAAGTTAAGGGAAGCAGAATTGTCATATTCCGTGATAGAGAGGGAAGCCTTAGCGTGTTGCTGGGGAATCAAGCACTTTAAGTATTTTGTATGGGGTCTCCCTTTCAATGTACGAACAGATCATAAGCCATTGGTTCATCTATTCAAAGGAGGTAGAGGTTTGGAAGGGAATGTTACTCTGAGAATTTCCAGATGGATTTTATCTGTACTTGATTTCAATTTTGTAGTTGATTATGTTAAAGGGCTTTGGAATGTTGTTGCAGACTATTTATCCAGAATGCCGGTTGAGAGTATGGACAATGGCGTGGAAGACATGATTGATGAGGTACATAATAGTAAGAGTGATGAATATGCTTTCAGCAAAGAAGACTGGGGAACTGCTATGTTGGATGATGAAGTTCTGCAACAGGTTGTTACTTGTGTTTCACATGGGTGGGATCAAAGATTTATAGAAGATGCTAAGTTCAGATGTTTTTATCATGTTGAGGGTGAACTGAGTGTGTGTGAAGGGGGGCTAATGAGGAGATATCAATTTGTACCACCAGTAAGTTTGAGGGGGAAAATTGTAAGTATTGCTCATGAGGGACACTTAGGCAGAAACATGACCAAGAGAAGAGTGCGACAGTCGTATTGGTGGCCAGGGATGGATAGTGAGATTGAAGATGCTTGAAAGAATTCTTTGCTTGTGCTCAAGCAGATAAAACTAAGGTCATAAGGCAACCTCCACTGGTGTGTAGATCTTTTCCCAAATGTCCATGAGAGAGGGTAGCAATTGATTTATTAGGGAATATTGATAAGCTTGGTTCTCGCAACAAATTCTTAATGGTCATTGTTGACTACCATTCTAAATGGTTTGTGGTAGAAAGCTCAGAATTCATAAACACACAATGAGTTGTTGATTTTATGGAAAGAGTGTTTATGAATGAAGGGATACCCATGACACTAGTTTCTGAAAATGGTGTACAATTGGTATCAAGGGAAATGCAGGAATGTCTCTCCAAGGTTGGGATTGGTCAGAGAGGGTTGCCCTATTTAGGCCACAAGCTAATGGTTTGGTAGAACAAATTAACCGATTGATTATGGACAATAACCAGTTGTCCCTCGCTAATGGGTTGTCATGGCGAGAGGAATTAAAAAAATGTGTGTGGTCTTATACGATAACACCACATTAAGTGACTGGAGTTTCTCCATTTATATCTTTGAAAGGGCGTGAACCAGGAGTCAAAGAAGTTCCTGGTTGGTTGAAGGAGAAAGATAGTGTGAGGGTTGACAGAGCTGCTGTGGAAAATAAAGTAATCCAAATGCAACATGAACCTACCAAATATTACAATGAAAAAAGTGTGAAAGATCTTGAAATTAAAATTGGAGACTGGGTGACCATAAAACGTGGAGGAATAATTACGAAGGGTGACAGCAAATTTTCAGCACCTATTCAAGTAAATAAGTAAAATCTATAAAGAGAAATGTTGTTATTTTATCTGGTGGATCAGCTTGGAGTACTGGCAATATATGTAAATGTCATGCTCCTGTGCCTGTTTCTGAAAATTAATGGAATTTGAATACTAAGATATTTAAGATTATTATATTTCATTAATTATATTTATGATGTATCTTTTGTTATTCTATTTATAAGTGTATGATAAGAAGGGAGATATGTAGAGTTGAGTCATGAACATGACATCATTAGAATGTTTGCTATGTTGCTAGGATGGAATGTTAGCTTTTGATTAGAGAAGTTAGACTGTAAGCTGTGAAGCTGTGCTGGAGGTACCTGTACTTTACTCTTCAATAAAGTCATTTAATCCTCATTAAATTGACTGGAAATTGGAGCTTTACACTTTGCCTCTAGCTTAATTATTTGCCTTTATTTCTCCTATACTATACTCTTATTCTGCAGTATATACAATGGGTGGTCTTTGTATTTTTGCATGGAAAGTAAAATGTCCTCATATTCCTACAAAAAAATGAATATTGGCTCATTTTATCTGGCTTGAAGTGCCACATTGTTTATTGCAAGAAACTCACCTTGAGGAAAGTGATATAAATGTTAGTGTTTATTCACTCGCTTACCAATCTACCTCTAGGATAGACTGTATATTTGTGACATATAATATTTTACAACACTTGATATAGGTTGAAATTGGTTCCATCATCATATCCGATCATGCTACTGTCATTGTTGACATCGACTTACTACGACAACAAATACGCACCAATAGATTACGATTTAACAACTATTTATTACACAACAGTTTCTTCATAGAAAATGTTATCAATTCTCCAATTAATTATTTGCTTTTAATACAACCTAAGAGGTTCAAAATAATAGCTTTGGCACACTTATAAGGCAGAAGCCAGAGGCTTCATCATTGATTATGAGCCTTTAAAATGAAACTTGCTCATAAAGAATATTCCTCCATGATGAAACATATTAAAGCCCTAGAACACAAATATTTCACTTCCAACCAAAAGGTCTCACTATAACAACTCATTACCACTAAATGTCAATTAAACAAAATTCTATTGAGCACGCACAAGGTTGCCTCTTCATAATAAATGCCAAATATTGTAGGGGTGTAAGAAAGCTAGTAAACTCTTAGTTAATTATTAAAAAAAAAAAAAAAAAAGTCTAAAATGAATGTTATTAAGGCCAAATATGGAATAGGCCACCACACTGACCCAGGCATTTTGAAATACTGCCAATGTTTCTACACTAATCTTTATAGTTCTGCAGTCACCCCCGCCCCCACAATGGACAATCTAAATAATGCTTTTGCCTCTATTCTTCGACAGTGCAATAATTCTTTTGACCGTTCTTCTTTGGATAAATCTCTTTTAGTAGCTGAGCTCCTCAATTCTTTATTGAATTACCCAAAGATGAAGCTCCTGGGCTGGATGGGTTTTCTGTGGAATTTTCCTCCAAATTCTCTCAAATACTTATTCTCAAACTCTTCTCACTTTTTCAACATTTTCTCTCCATTAAAAAAGCACAAGGATCCTTTCTTGAGGCTATGTGTTATCTGATTCCGGAAAAAGACAAAGATTCAACGCCAGTGCAGGAATTAAAGATTAATTTTGTCTATTAATACAGATTGTGAGATTTTCGTGAAAGTGCTGGCATTGTGTATTAACGATATAATCCCAGACCTTATTGGCACATAACAATCTGGCTTTGCAAATGACAACACATTACCGAAAACTCCAGAACCTTTTTAAATATTATTCCTCCTCTAAATACACATCCCCAGCTGAAGCCATCACCCTTGATATGGAAAAAGCATTTGTTTGTATGAATTGGGACTT
This sequence comes from Lissotriton vulgaris, assembly GCF_964263255.1. NCBI lineage: Eukaryota > Metazoa > Chordata > Amphibia > Caudata > Salamandridae > Lissotriton > Lissotriton vulgaris. The sequence continues at coordinate 501,922,831 of NC_141689.1, read as the reverse complement.
TATGTCTCGAGCCCTGCAATGGCATGAGTTCGGTCTGGCTATTTTGAAATACATAGGTCTGTTTACTCCTCTCCTACCATGCTTTCCGTTTTATTGTTCATCCTTTCTTTTGAACTGTTTTTCGAAAAGATACGCCAATCGAGTATCTTCTCTGTCTATAAACATAAAGACATAGGTCAAATGTATGGCTTATGCAGACAATGTTCTCCTTTTGTTTCAGATCCTATACACACTATTCCAGAATTATTTACTCTATTAAAGGTATATTAGTTGATTTCGGGCTGTAAATTAAACACTGATAAATCAAAGGTACTCCTCCTTAATATATACTTTCTCAAAAAGATGTTTACAGACTCTGGTTTCACTTAGTGCCCAATTTCAATCAAATGCTCAGGTGTTAGCCATCCCTCTTCTCTACAAGAAGCAATACTGATCAACGTATTGAAAGTTAAGCAAAAAATACTTACCCTCTCTGAGCAATGACCACTATTATTTTTAGCATGGTGGGGTCAAATAAACACCATTAAGATGATGATGCTGCGTATAGTTAACTTCTGCCTACCCATGTTACCAGTGAAGCTCCCTCGGTCCTTTTTTCAATCCTTAAATAGTTCCACGAGGAACTTTTTGTAGAAGAGCAAGAATGCATGCATTTCCTTGCAAAACTTCAAAAACCTAAAACCTTGGTAGAGTGAATTTCCCCAATTCTAAGAACTATCGTTCTGCATATGCTCCCAAGCAAATTTCGACCTCTTTACATGAAGATCCTAGCTCCATCCCCACTATTTGGCAATGGCTAGAAAGTTCAATGTTTACATCCCTTTCCCCTGCCATCATTTGGTACGTATTTCCAAACCTCCTAAATCTTTTTCTTCACCCTGTGTTACTTTTTCTACCTCTCTAGCAAAACCTTGTATTCCTTATTTGTGCTCCTATTATGAAAACGTTCTGATGTCCCCTCTTAGACATAACAAACATATTAAAATAAATAACAGCATTTTATTTTCGAGAGACTAGTTCCAGCAAAGCATTGTCATGGTAAATCAAGTCTTTTCTGATTCCTGTCTACTTCCTTTTTGTACACTTCAGACTCAATTTACTACAATCCGACAATAGTTCTCCTACATTCGATTTCGCTATTCCCACAAAGGCTTCCTTCAGTTATAAAAACATAGATAATCGCCTGAAAACCTCTTTGTCAGGTCAAAAACAAATCTTGAAACCCAATGGGAAGCTGATCTCCTACACTTTATCTCAGTACAGTCATGACATAAACTTTGAGCACAACTACATACCATCTCTCATTCTGCCAGCACCACACAAAGATTATTTATCTTTTATAACAGGCTAGACCTCACTTTCTTCTCTTTATAACCGTGCAGACTATGGGCCCGATTCACAGAACTAACTTAAGACAAAATACTAAACTTACTACCATTTTGGTAATCACAGAAGGCACTTACTCATTTTGGTATTCACGGAAGTCACTTACTCCTTTCGGTATTCACAGAAGTTAGGAGTCCTAACTTTAGGACACCTAAATGCCTTCTGTGAATACCGAAAGTCTTAAAATTAGGATTTTTCTCAACTTTCCTACTACTAAACTGAGAAAAATCCTAATTTTAAGACTTTCGGTATTCACAGAAGGCATTTAGGAGTCCTAAAGTTAGGAGTCCTAACTTTACTACTACTAAATTGAGAAAAATCCTAATTTTAAGACTTTTGGTATTCACAAAAGGCATTTATGAGTCCTAAAGTTAGGAGTCCTAACTTTACTACTACTAAACTGAGAAAAATTCTAATTTTAAGACTTTCAGTATTCACAGAAGGCATTTAGGAGTCCTAAAGTTTGGACTCCTAACTTCTGTGAATACCGAAATGAGTAAGTGTCTTCTGTGAATACCAAAATGAGTAAGTTCCTTTTGGGAATACGAAAATGGTAGTAAGTTTAGGATTTTGTCTTGTTAGTTCTGTGAATCAGGCCCTATCTATGGCTAATCAGTGTGGGACTTGTAAAAAAAGACAATAGTGATATTGTTCATATGTTTTTTGATGGGCCCCAGATTGCCCACAAGTAACTGCCACACTCACTAAAATGTGTTACATTTCTTCTCCATTTGCTGAATTTACATATTTTTCTGGTTGGTGCCTCTACTTTATGGCAGAACTCTGCTACGATGGAGAAGTGTGTTGATATATCAATAGCTATTGCTTTACAGGTTATCACATCCAGCTGGAAGAACGCTCAGGAAGTTACCTTCATTAAATGGTGGAATATGCTCTGCAATCCAGATAACACTGTGCTAAAATCACTTCAGCACAACTAATCAAATTAAATATTCTGTGGATGACTCTTTCCTCTGTTCTCTCTCAACAATTACCTGCATCACATGTTGTTACATATCAGTCCGACCCCCCATAATTAATTTTGACTTCTTATGTGGTTATAGATCATCAATATGAATCAGGTTTGCCTTATATCCTTCTCTTCAATAGGCTTTTTTTTTCCCATCGCCCTCCTTTCCTTCCCCCAATTCCAACTCAATATAAAAATATGAGTTACTTTAGCTATTGTTCACTAGAATATCTAATTGCAGGATTTGCATGTAGTTATAAGTTATCTATATTATTAACCATTTATTCTGTTGAGTTATAATGATACTTTCAGTCACTTTATTCTAGTGAGTCTTATTGCTTTTATGTTGTACTTATACTGATGTAAGCTTCACAACTCTTTAATAATGCATGTTTAAACTAAAAAACAAATACGTTTTAGCCACGTCTACTGGTCAATGTAGTGCAATCTGCTTCCTTTTTCAGTCTGAATCGGTATTCTGATCAAGGTCTGTTTTATAGTAATTGATATATAGAGTAATTGGGTTTCTTAGGGTTAAAAATAGTTTGTGTACTTATCTATATTTGTATCGCAGTTGCTGTGTTAGCACCTACAAGCTTTTTGGATCCTGCACTGCAGAGCGGTATAAAATGAATAACTACAAATTACAAATATCCCCTTCACCATAAAATAACTGCATTGACTCTTCCTTCTAGCTCTTCGCTATACCTAAACCTCAGATGCAACCCAGATTTCTACCTTTTCTATGTAATCAGTTCTATCCATCTCCTCTAATCTCCTTGTGCCCAGTCAGTGTAAAATGACTTGGGCGCTGATTATGAGTTTGGCGGTCTTGGAGTGGCCCGCCACATTAGTGCCCCACTTTAGGACCGCCAAACTCGTAGTCAGTCCTCCCACCTGATTACGAGTTGTAATCTTGGTGGGAGGTTCTATAGCAGCCATCCCATAGACTCATAGGAGAGTCTTAGAAAGGCACCTCCATAGGAGCGCCTCCGCCCGTTCCTGCACTGACACAAAAATAAATGTGCCCCCCCTGCATGCACCACTGCGCACATAGGCACCATGGGCCCCTATAGTGTCCTCTTAGTTTCCCCACCGACAATATGGAGGGTTCACAGCTATGAAAAGAGGGCGGTGAGGAAACTCGTAGTATGCTCAGCGGTCCCGCTGTGGCACCGCCAGCATATTACTCTTTCCTCAGATGGCTGTGGGATCAAGGGTCATGGCAGTAGCAATGAATGGGTGTTGGTCTAACCACAGTACTTGTAATACAGCGAGTGTACCGCCAGTCTAATGGTCCACCGACCACCACCACGGACCACCAAACTTGTAATTGGGTCTTCTCTCTTGCCTCCAGTACAGCCAACTTTTAACATGAAGTTTTACTTCTGATGGGCCAGTAAGCTTGTGGCTATGAGGTTTTATTTTAGTCTTATTGTTATCAACTATGTAACTTTTATAAATTAAACATATTTTATTGTTGTTTGCACAAATAACAGGGCAGCCACAACAAGTAATCAAGTAAACATCATCAAGGATAACTACGCATGGGTACACCTCTATAGGTAGCAGCTTGTCATAATCATGACATCAACAAAATTGGACCGCAAAGAATCAACCTAATAAAATGTGTGCACTGTTGGAAGGCACTCAGTGGGGTTTGGGTAGTGCACTCAATACTTTCTGTTCTGTTTTAAACACTTAACAAATGAATCCTTTCAACCTGTGTGTGCTACATTGGAAAGCATATTGTCCCTTACGCTTCACCAGCATCCAACTCATAAAAAACAAGTAATGATACTTAAACCACTGTGCACATTAACAAATGACAGTTGTCACTTTAAGTTGTTCACTGAAATAACTTCATTTCATCAATTTCACATATGGTATGAGCATTTGACATAGCACAATAAGTTATGTATTGTTTTGCATGTGATTTTTCCACAATGCATTTAACAAAATATGCAGAATTCAAATTGAAAATTGACAAGTATTTTCTTGGAACATCTGCGTTTTCACAATCTTCATGCCGGCCCAATGCATTTCGGGAACAATGTGTCCCTTTCCTCAGGAGCCAATCTGTTCCCTGCTTGCTTAGACAAATGCCTCTCCGTGCTTTAGACAATCCCCGCAACGTTGTTCACTTCTAATGCGATGCTGCACACTATTCAATACTTCCTTCTTATTTCCGCTAAACCAGTATATGCCGAACTCCGGATATGTCAAACGAAGATCATAACATATGTGAAATTGATGAAATGAAGTAATTTCAGTAAAAAGCTGAAGTGACAACTGTCATTTGTAAATGTGCACATTGTTTCTAGTATTGTTTTTTTTCATCAGTTGGACACTGTTGCAAGGCACCATGAGACATATTTTGTATGTTTGTTGCACTTTTACGGGGTGGTTTCGCCCGACAGCCGCCATTCGTACTGTTTTGTCTGAGGTCACAACAGTGGTAGACAGGACCGGCTACAGGATTGTCTTTTTAGGCCTGCAGTTCCAATAACACCCTGTGTTCCAAGTAGGATGAGCCCAGCAACTCCCATATCCTGTCAGCATATTTGCGCAGGACGTGATTCAACTACATGAATTTAAAGCGTTGAGAAGTCTCCAGGAAGAATTCCTCCAATAGTCAATATGAGTCCCACAGCACCTCCACCTTTCAGATCATAAGGTCCCATTTCCTGAACCCTTCATGGTCATGATCATGATTCAGGATAGCAGTGGATCCCAGTGGTGGTTCCAGAGCAATCAACACTTTCCACATTAAAGGGGCAGTAACAGGCACAGTAGATGTGTCAGGATCCAGCGCGAATAGATGGCCCTTGGGCATCCTCCAGCCCCGATGGCATGCCCGTCTATGCAAAAGGATGTTCTTGAAGAGAGGAGAATTCCAAATTGTTCAGTGCCACCAGATGGGAAGCTCAGTACTACTCTCTCATATCAGAAATAGCAATTCCACCATCATATACTCCTGTAGGCAGTGGCAAGAGATATTCTTAGACTGCCACCATCACAAAAAAGGGTAGGAGGAGCTGTCTAATTTGACAAAGACAATTCTGGTATGCTGAACATGGTATTCAGCAGAATATAGGCAACGTCTTCTCTAAAATGGGCCAGAGAGGCCAAAAGATTTCTTTCCAAATTTACATCTCTGTCCAGGCCCACATAAATGCCCAGATGCTGAAAACGCCCAGCAAGCTGCAGTGGCCTCCTGGTCAGAGCCCTGGCACTCAATATTTTACAAATTAAGCACTGCTAATAAAGAGGACTAATCCGTTAAGCACTATCGCTCTAAGGATAGCTAAAAAGGCCAGGATTGACGCCAGTCATAAACAACAGCCTTATATTCAATGTACTCTAACTGCAGCCAGCATCACAACTAGACTGCGCCTCAAGTTATGCAGGACTTCCACCCCTCCTCGGTAGAGGACGCCCTCTAACGTGACCCCCGGGGTGTTAAACAGAGCCAGCCGCGCTCCCGCAGAAAAGGCAAGAGCGCCGTACTGAAGTTACAACATAAACCCCCCCTCCTGTCATTTTTATCGCAACAGTAAAACACTTTATAGAATTTATGAGCTACATAATGGCTGCGAGGAATGTAGCTTGAATTAGAACCAACTCCGGAGTATAATGTCAACTATAAACTCTCCCTCGCCGCCTCCCGCTCTTTGTTCTCTCTCTGCGCGCGAGGCGCTCCTCCGCCGGCCCCATTCCTCCTCATTCAGCCTGGGGACGATTTCGGAACTTCGACATAAATTGCAATTCTCTCTCAACTCTGCAGAAATGGGGATTTACGAATGAAAAAAACGCATTAGCAAAAGAGAAGGGGGAAAAAAAAACGAATAATAAAGGACTCCGCCAGGCACTCCCTCTGCCCCCTCTTATTTAAAGCATTTTATACAGCTTCAAGGAGCTGCACAGACGACATATTTTGTTGTGTACAGATTATAAAACTAGAGGGCGAATAAAGGGGAGGGTGGCATGCAATTAGAAAAGCAGCAGACGGTTTACAGCCCGGTGTCTTTTTAACATACATTACACATACTTTCGATGTGAGGAACCGGGGAATATAGAGATATGTGGCCAGGCGAGCACCAGTTTATGTCAAGTGGAATTAGAGCTCGTAACTGCAGTCTCGAAGGTTAATGAAGTTAAAGGCTAAACCACAACATGCCCACCACAAACATTTTCTCGGATGTGAAAGTGAATGGATCCACATTATAGTTTTTAAAATGAGTGCAGTGTTATCTCACTTACATTTATACATGGCGTGAAGAGAGATGGGTTTGGGTTGTGGACAGGAAGAAATGGCGCTCTAGCTAGTACGATATAAATGGATTATGCACTCATTTTGATAGTATTGTGCAGATAGGTCAAGGGAACAAACCCAAGCAGCAAACAGCCCCTGCATAGGTAAGGGAATTCCCTTACTGGATAAATGAAAACAAGTCCTGTGCACACATTTGCAAATAAGTTAGCTCTTTAGTAAGAGCTCAAAGGTTCGGATAGTGTTCAAAAAGGAGGTCGAGATCCAGCAACTTAGAGGTATTTTTATGGTGCAGTTATGATCAGTACATAAGAAAGTACAACAAGCCGACACGTGTTTCATCACAACCTGTTGAGAATATGATTCTTCAGGGCTGTTGATAATACGGGATGAGGAAATGGCTCACCAGGTCCTGAAGTGTCAAGATCAGGATTCGTGAAAGTAGTTGGCGAGGTAAAGAGCGGAATGAGGCTCGGTGTAGGAGTCCATTACCTGGAAGCCCCCGCTGTGCACACACCCGTGCCCCCACTACCAACTGTTTACCGTGCAGGACGTTACCGTCCTGAGGTTTCCGCATTCGGCAGCCTTTCTTCACAGAGCCGCATCCCGCTCTCTAATTCACCAACCATTTTCACAAAGCCGCTGCTGTGCCATTTCTACTAACTGTTCGCCGTACAGGACGTTACCGTCCTGAGGTTTCCACATTCGGCAGCCTTTCTACACAGAGCCTCATTCCGCTGGTATTTTGCTGTTTCTGTCACGGCATCCAGATATATGATACAACAAGTAACATTATACATACAACAAGCCAGGACTATTGGCTTTGTCAATGGTGGTTAGTTGCATAAAATAAGTAAACAACAATTATGGCTTTGCTGTATAATATTGAAAATGCTTCAGCTCTGAAATGATGAGACTGTGCAAGAACTATAACGAGTTGCTTTGAAGCTACATCAAATGCTTTGGGCAGTGGTACTGCTGCAGAGTTAAGATTTTCTTTCACCCTGAGGGTGTGTGTAAAAGTGGAGTGCCCGATAGGGACCCGTCTCGGCACCTGCTTTTAAGAACTGCTGATGCTCAGCACAGGCAAGACCCTGTGTACATATATATGGGTGTGCGCGCTTTACATACATTCTGTATGCAACAGTGGAGTACATTGTGCGCCCAGACTTTCAAATGGATGTAAAAGCACCAGTGTCCACAGAGAGGCCAAGGCTGAAGAATGAGTGCCCTCTGCCCATCTGTGCTGCTGACAGAAACATAATACATTTTCTAGTTATCTAAGACACTTTAACAGCATACAATGTCATGTGTGTGCCCCGGAAAATTCAAGCTTATGCAACTGGATAAATAAACAAAATGATCACAGCTGTGTGGAGGACAGGTACTTTTTTTCATAGAAGCACACAAAATCTGCCCAATCAAAACATGTACTCCTGGCTCCCAACATGTGGACGAAGCCAAAGCCCTTCTCTATTAATACTCATATAGTTTATTTATAATGTGTCTGCTAGACCATAAAAACAGCCATTCCTTTAAAAAAAATCAATGAAATGGACCATGATTTTCACAGTAAACCCGAGGGTACAATTTGGGGGTGCACATGGGTGGACGGAGTTTAGCTACTACGCTAGCCTCTGCCAGAGGCTAGGGTCGGAAGTGTCACTTTGATTGTAAAACAAAAAACTGCACACTGGTGGTTCCTGAAGTAGAGAAGCACATTTATTTCCATTTCTTATTTCGTGTATCTTTTCAGAGATAGCCCTATCATAGGAGGTCGGGGTTTTCAGGTGGAGCTACATCCGCCGCCCAACCCCCACACTGACTGGGGCAATAGGCCTTCCGAAGCACCACCCTTTGTTTTTGGTAACTTTGTTAATTGTAATAGTAGATGTTGTGCGCTCATTAGGAGTGAGATGCTTGCATCTACATTTCAAAAGCCATACCCCACCCCCACCCCTGTTCTCCTTTACCTGATAAACATTCACGCTTTTAAAAACAGGACAGGTTCATATTGTTATCTTAGGGCAATGGGTACAGGTGGAGCAGTCACTCAGTGTTGTTATCATTACTCCTTTCACGGTAGCCCCAGTTTTTTTTATATCTGGGCATACAAGTATATAGGAAACCTGAAGATCAAATAGATGGAAACATCAAACGCGCCATTTCACGACTCCGCGGTAGTGTGAGATTCTGGACTTCACTACCACTGTCCGTAATGGGCCGAGTCGCTATTTCTAAAATGATTATGCTCCCCCGCTTTGTAGTGTAGTTCCTATTTTCCCAATAGGCTCTGCGCATTGGAATAACATAAACAGCAGTGTAGACGTAGGACTTAGGTCATCTAGGTCTCTACTGACTATGTTAGACTTAATTTAGGTTTGCCAGCTAGCTCAGAGGTCACTAGAAACTTTCTCGAATGAACAAGGAGGAGTGAACTTCCCTGATTAGACAAGAAGGGATTCAGTTTCTGACAACCGCATAAACATGACAACTTTGCTCCCTCAGATTAAAGAGTGTAGCTCTAGAGTTGTGTAAAAACAATAGACAGCTATTTCACTCAGTCAGTCGTGCATGCTTAGTTCCACCAGATTGCAGAGAAATAGAGAGACAGGCGTTTTCAATAAAAGGTATTGTTTTATTGAGCAGTCTTCTTTCTCATGCAAGAGAAATGAATTGCCACAATTGCAATACTTATTATAAAGTAAAGTAAAAGTAGTATTATGAAATAATACTGTAAAAGCATTGATATGGTTTCTTAGCCATATGATACTTAAAATGGATAAAATATATACATACATAAAAACATTGACTAACGAACTCAACTGGTGCTTCTAAGATACGCCTACCCCGGTGTACCTGACCTAAGCCTAATACGTGGGAAGGAGTAAGTAAGTAGCAGTTTTAAGTTAAAGTTAAGTTATTTACCAAGTATCGGAATCAAGAATTCTCTCTAAGGTTTTAATCAGCTCCGTACCTTGGTTATAAAATGAAGGAGGTCTTGTATCTCGTTTCTCAGGACTCGATCTCCTAGCAACCCACGAGGGTGACTCGGGAACACCGGAGCTGGATTTTCTCGGCGTGAGAAAAGGCAGTTTCTCCAGCACGTCAAAGGGGAGGGGCGGCTTCCTTCGGCTCTCGCATCAGCTGGGCTTTGGATAAGTAGATAACCGCTCTGCTCCACACCACTGTGTGTTTGCTTAAGGCAACGTTGGTATATTTATACCTGAAAGGTGCCGGGATTGACGTAAGGTTGGACATAAGACATCACTGAGAACTAACAGTTCTTTCTGGACTCCAGGAGTTCTTGTGCAAATCAAAACAAGAGCAGGGGGGGATTCCCGGGCTGCTGGAGGCTTGGTTTGTGTAAAGAACGCGTTGTGCTTTCTAGGAGTCTATGGGAGTAGACTTGCCGTGCTTTTGACTGCATGTGCTATTACTGAATATGGATATGATTCTTATGCCTTTATAAGGATACTATTTATTATAACCACATAAGGGCATTAATCGGGAATATCGAATTAGGGTCCTAGATAGAAATACAAAACCCACTCCACGTATTAATGTCCATCATTACTAAAAGTAAGCAATATCATAACATATGATGCATGTGTGTTTTCCAACCCACCCCAAAATACATATTTGCATTTGAAATGGTGTATGGTTTATACACGAAAATGAGTATCTGGTACTGTACGCTTAAGCAAGGTTATCATTCAGTTAAATGCATATATATCAGCTGAACAAATTGCAAAAATTAAAAAATGAAATGTACACATGAAATGGCTCTGTATACAGAAGAGAAGGTCGAGACCATTTCATCAAATATTTATACGATACTGTGCATGTGCTAGAGGCTGAGGTAAAATATTGTCTCTAATGTCTCTAAAAATAGAAGCTCTGTTCTCTAAGAATAGTTCTACTTTAAGCAAAGTACCATGTGCCGGAAAAAAAAATATGATAAATATTTTTGATTTGAAAGAAAAAATAATTTCGTTTTCAGGGGAAAAATAGTTCCAAATGTTTTCAGTTTGCTTTGTTTAATAGAACTGAAGGCCAAATTCAGAGTTTAGGGAACGCTGTGTGCATGTTGTTTTTAAAAGTTATTCTCGTTGTTCAGGGGAGAACATCATATTAGACAGGCTTGCAAAAATTGGTCTACAATATCAGGTGAAATTCGACCAAGTTTGAAAATACTGCAACTGTGCAGTTCTCTGCGTGATTGCTAACATCAATGTTTGGATCAGCAATGCTCACAGAAGGTTGTACCTGTTTGGTGCTGCTTTCCTCTCGTACTTCACCGCCACCTACTCGTAATGGTGAAGTCTCAACGAATGCAGTCATCAGAATAGGTAGCCGCTGGGGACAACACGTTGCATGAGTCGTTACCGGACCTAGCAAAGTATCGATATCCATTGGTACTGCTGAGGGTAGTGTAAGACAGATGTCCAACATGCATTCTTCTCCGCATAGCAGACATCGAAGCACAGGTAAGATGCAATCTTACCAGATTGGTCTGAATGAAAGAAACCACTCAGATCTCTTATCCGGGCCAATCCGAGGACCTTAGTGATACGGTCTCGGTATCGTATTGCTAGGATCGTTTCTTCCATCGTTGCAGGAGTCTTGGCTGTGGATTGGCTTGCCATATCGGAGCAGAAAGAACAAAAATAAAATTCCTGCCACGAGTCCCAAAATTAAAGGTAGGCCGCCAAAGATAGAATGGACAAAATTCGGGAAGATGCCTAGAACTGTTTCAAACGGTGCTAACAGTCCCGAAAAAATTGTCTTAAATACATGTGCGATGCCACTGGTATCAGACATGTTTAAAATTTGGCTTAACATTTCTATGAAATGCACGGGGCAATTTGTCGATAAAAGGGTATGTATCTCTGATGTTGTCCTTGCAACTTGCAGATCATACGTTTCTTTGGACGAGGTCAACAGCACAGTCGTCTGGAAAAGAATAGACTTCATTCTGCTTAAAGTATCAATTCGAATAGAAGAGATATTCACATAAGGCCATATTGCCGCCTCCATGTCTGGTTTGCTGTTTGGATACAATATTTGCATACAGCAAACGACCCTGGAAGAAGCAGTTACGAGATAGCATTCTCCTGGCACCATTCCACAACAACTGTGGTCATTTATTAAAACGTAGCTACCGTTAGAAAGTGGTCTTAAAAATGGTTCTATCTGTGTTGCAGGAGTGCCTTGTAGATGACATGAAAGGTTATTTGAAGACCCTTCGCAGGCTCCATGCAAGTTAATACCTTGACACAGAAGTATACCGCTCAGTGATTTTTTACAATTATTACCACTAAGGAATACCTCCTTTTTCCCTTCATTATAACATTTGTGTGTGTAAGGTAAATCCCAGGTTGTTTTGATGTACCCTTTACCCAACCTTTCATACTGGCCTACTGGTATATATTCTTGGCAATATTTAAACTGGAAAGTTGTTATCGGAATTGTAATTGTTCCGTGTAATATCCATTCAATGACAGGTCTCTCTGACATTGTCAATGGTAATCTCTCAAGTTTTTCAATGCTCAGAATCGTATAGTCTGCTCCTTTTTGTGCCAAACTGATTTGTTTATCAGTAAGGTTAAAGATAGAAAATAATGACGTTATGTTGATTAGACGCCACGGCACGTAGCCTGAACGTAGGTTTTGCAACGTCCAGCCTAGCTGTAAAATAGAACGCTATTGGGACTGACCATGTTGTAACATCAGTAAGTCTTGCTCTATTATATCAAAGGCAGAAGATACAATACTGTCTAGTGAATATATTCTGGAAGACAGAGTCGTTAACCCATTGTCCACAACAGAAAGTGATTTTTCCAAATTTATACGATCAATTTCGCATATTTTTTCTGCTGTTTCAATTTGCATTACTTTCCAAGCTTTGTTGTATGCAGCGTATATACCGGCCGCTATGAAACGCTTTTGACGCTGTTTGCGAGGTCCCATTATGAAATCTCGCAAGTCAGCACCTTCTTTAAGTAAAGGCAAGTGTTGCTTAATTTCAGCCAGTGTGGATTTCTGTAGCTACTCAAGGCATAATTTCCCTACACTGTATGTTGTAACTATCCCTGGATGTTGTCTCTGGGAATATCTTGGGTCTGGCCTGGTCATTTTGAACCCCTGTCTTTTGTTCAGGAATCTATCTTGACAGTTGTTTGTGTCCGAGTGCCAGATCAACCATTTTTTCCAATCAGGATTTGTTCTGTTTTGGTGAAAAATATGGGATACGTCTATTTCCACATCACTAGTGCTATTACTCTCCTGTATGGGCTTTGGAATAGACGGTTTATTTGAGTCTTTTATCTTAGCTCAACCAAGACATGTAGTTTGATGAATGGTATCATTCAGAAATAATATTTGTTCTGGGATCATGCAGGCTCTAAATAATGATTCTAGACCTTGTACCTGCCAGTCTTTTGTGCCCCAGATGGTTTTTGTTTCAATGTTATTTTTCCAAAATTCAAAACCAAATGTAGACATTTTGTCATAAAATTTCTCAGAATAAATCAATTTAGTATTTGTTAACATTGTTTTCATTCCTGTCTTATTTAACATTTTAAAATAAAACGTTTCTGGATCACTGTTGTTAAACCCTGAGAAGTATGGACATTTCTCAAAAAATGTCTTTGAACTTCCTTTTGGTGGAGTTGGACAATGTTCCCATTGATTATAAGTAAAAACATTTCTAGGTTGTGCAGATTTATGCAAATAGTGATGACCATAGTGATTGTAACAGTATAATTCTTCATAATTTGATGAACCCTGTAAATAATCATGTTCTGTAAATTTAGCTGACATTACTAAATCTGATATCATATTATTAATATTTTCAAAGTCCCAATCATCAGAAAAAGAACTTGGTATCACAAAGTCACTTAAGGAAACCTTAAACTGGTGTGGATACTTCAAGAGCTCAATCGGGCCATGAATATCATAGTAAGTTGTGTCCCATGCTATACCCCCAGGTATTGGATTGGCTGTGATGTTCACTGATGATAGTTCTCTTTTCTCGATGTGAGAGGATTTATGAGACTTTAGGACCAAGTTGATGTTCTGACTTTCTGTGTCCATTGTGCTATATTTTCCATCAATGAATTTACCCAAGCATAAAACCATGATGAGCCAAAGCAGGAGGAAAAGTACACCTAACAGTCCAAAATTCAATCCATGGTGAAATCAGATATGTCTCTTTTAGTTGGTGAAAAAGCTCGGTTATATTTCCTTTGAAAGTTTTTGTTGCTGGCTTGTCTCCATGTTCACTTGGATCATCGGAAAAGTCATCAAAGTTGATAAAATAGCCAGATGCTGTTCTGTCAATTGGTGGGATTGCTTCAGGATTTCCATTGATCTTTGCATTTTCTTTTGTTACGTTTGTACATTCTGATGCCACATCGTTGTAGATTGGTGTATCATCACGAATGGTTGCAATTTGGGTTTCAAGAGGCACCAGTTCCACAGCTTTGTTGCATAGTCCCTTTTTATTTACTGCAGGTTTATCGAATTTGATTAGTCTTTCAGTTTGAACCTCTTGGAATGTAGCAAAGTTTGGTCTTCTGCTATTTCTTGGGAGTCCACTGGGCCTACTACTTATTATCGGCCACATGATTGTGGTTTCACCAGATCGATGGAAACAATTCTGTTTTCCTTTTTACCAGCAAGTGGCGGTAGTACTACTGATCTTGTTCCGCTGACAGCTAAGACAGGTACTACTTTTCTGTAAGAAGGCCCAAATTCCTTCTTTACCGCGATCTTTTCTCTGACCAGATCCCCAATCTTTGGAATCCAGACAGGTCTTGCTGGGACAGGTGGTTCTTCAGTGGTTGTTGACTTAAACTTTGTGTTACTTAGACTTTTTCTTGTTTCATTCAAGTCCTGTAAAACAGCCAAACGATCTTTGATATCAAAAGGTTTTTCTTCTACCACTGAAGTCTGACGATCCAGATCCTGGATAATCATTCTAGTACCAAACATAAGTTCATACGGACTGAAACCTTTTAGAGAATTTCTTTGCATGTTATTAAGACTACGTTGGACACTTATTAAATGTTTGACCCACCCATCACCCGAACCTAATACCCTTGCCGTTATAGATTGCTTTATGTCACGGTTTTTTCTTTCCACTACCGCATTTCCCTCAGGATGGAAGGGAGAAGAGTACCGCAATGCAATGCCCATGCTGGTCATGGCCTCTTTGTAAGCTCGAGAGCTAAACGCAGGACCCTGGTCAGAATGTAACTTGCCAACTGCATATGTGCAGATAAAGACTCGCAAATCTTTTATAACAGTTCTGGCGTCAGCCGAGCGCTGGGGCCACATCCAAATGAATCTCGTGCAGGAATCCACTGTGACCATGATATATTTATAGTTGCCATCCCTTTGTAAGGGACCACAGTGGTCCAGGTAAACACACGCTAATGGTTTATCTGAGATTAGACGGGGCGTCTGCGCTGGTCCTTTTACTGTTGATACTTTCATTCTTTGGCATATTTCACATTCTAGAACACAATTTTTAGTTTGTTTTCTCATGCCCGGCCACCAATATCTCTGTTTTAATAACGATGTTGTGGCGGAAATACCAGCATGTGCAGACGCTAGCCCTTCGTGTGCCGCTAAAATAAATCCTAATCTGTGCTCCATGTTTGGAATTGCCCTATCCCCCACTCCAGGGATTCGAGCAAATGGAACATTATTCGCATCAGTTATGTATGAGTACTTTACTGGAAAGCCTTTCGGGAGTGTTTTTCTATCATCTTTTACTGAAGCAATGACAGCTTGCATTATATCGCTGTCTATTTTTGTTTTTGACCGGGTGATAGCAGCTACAGAAGCCGTTTGCACAGCTGCCTTCGCGGCTTCATCAGCCAATGAATTCCCTACAACGTGAACGCCATCACGTTGATGACTCAATGTATGTATCACGTGAGTCTTTTGTAGTTATTCCTGTAAAAGAACTACTTGTTCCCAAAGCGTTTTATGCTTGATTGTGCCACCTTTTGCATCTTTGAAGCCGTTTTGAACCCAGTTCTGCAAGTATTCATTGTAAGATTGAACGCAGTAATATGAATCACACACTATTAGTGTGGGGAATTCGTGATCGGTATTTTCAAGTGCCATCCTAAATGCCAAAAGTTCAGCTCGCTGAGCTGTACAATCTCCTAGAGATTGGGTTTTAGTGATCAGTGGTCTGAATTTACCTTCATGCCAACGATCTTTAACTATCGTGCATGCAGCACTATATGCTCGTTTACCCCCAACCGCGGGTTGTGCTGATCCGTCTGTATATATTATACAGCCGTAATGATCCAGAGGCAGGATTTCGGTCGGCAGAGGACATTCGTATTCATATTGGAGAAATTCTTGTGTTTTTAAATTAGGATCAAATTCATATACTACGTCTGTTGCAGCAAGAGAATTAACCCATTGGATCCATCTTGGATGTAGAGCTTTAGCATTCGGAATGCTTGCCCTTGTTACTGCTTCTAGGGCAGGTACTGGTGTAACGATTATTATACGTTTACCTTGTGCGAGGGATCTTTCTTTTGCTACAGCAGTTTGAACCGCAGTCAGAATTTTTCTGTAGAACTGAATTTCATTTCAACTTGAGTGTACAAATGTGATTTGTAAGCTATAGGTACCGTTTCTCCCTCGTTGGAGGTCAGGTACGTGAATCCGCATCTTCCTGGGATGACTCGGATTACAAGGTTGCGTACGTTGTCGCGAGTTTGCAATTTTGTTATAGTTAACATGTCTGTTTGCAATGATCTCAAAATTTCTGTGTGTTTTTGAGTCCAATGTATTGGTTTAAAATCAGGTTTTATTAATTCATAGAGAGGTTTAACCCTCTACGCATAATTTAGAAAGTGTGTTCTACCGAAATTCAGGAAGCCTAGTATTGATTGTAAAATTTCAGCGTTTTTGGTGCTTGAAGTACTGCACACTTCTCTAAGAAGTTGTCTGCCAGGCTTTTGCCTTCACTTGATAATTCATATCCTAAAAATAGGACTGTTAGACGGGCAATTCTTGACTTTTTAAAGATGAATTTGTAACCCTCTGAAGCGAACCCAACAATTATGGTGTTCACTCTTTTTAATTGAGTCTCCAGGTCATCGTCTGTAAGATAGAGGTTATCGACATATGATAATGCCTCATCGTCATATATTTGTAGTAATTCTGTTACCCTTGCTGAGAATAATCCTGGTACGTATGAAGTGGTCAGAGTCTATTGCTTTTTAGGGCATCAAATGTCACAAATAAACATTACATATCTCAAATTATAAACAGTCCATAAATGCAGTGCATATTTTATTTTAGCACATCATTAACTGGATACTTAGTATCAATCAATAAGTATCAGAGGTTGTTGAATCAAAACAAAAGCATATCAATTACTTCATTGAATCCAATAAATTTAAAGACAAAGGTATAAATCAATTCAATAGTAGCTCCTCATAAGTGTAACTTATAGATTTCAAAAATTATCACATATTATCTACATTCTGGTATATCAACGCGCTCATAGTGATCAAGAAAAGGAGGTAGTAAGATGGGATAGGTGTGATGGGATGTAGGTGGGGACTGGGTAATGGTGTGATCATAAAACAATCACAGTGAAATTCAGTGCAGCCTTTACAGTCTGGTTTAGATTGGTAGTTCCGTAATACTCCTTAACATAGGATCTGTATTATTCCATTAGTTTCTCCTATGTTTAGAGGGATGATGTGGTCTGGTCATCTACGTTTCGACCCCTGCTATAAGGGTTAATGGAAACCTCATGCTGGGGTCTTCTTCAGGACACGGAAAGGACAGGAGCGCTTTACGTAGGGCCAATTCAGTGGCCATTAGGATAGGATCATCCTGGGTTCCTATGTTGAAGGATATAACTGGGACGAAGTTGCTTTCCAGTCACCTTTGCTAGTAATTTCAAAGTTGTCGTAAGTCCAACGCTTGACGTGGGGGTGCGTGGAAAGTCACACTGCCCCGGTGGTTCTAATCAACACTGAGATGTTCGTATGTTCATCTCACACTGTCGGCAGCCGATCGGTGAATAATCCTGGGCTATTCTTGAATCCCTGTGGGAGTCGGCAAAATTGTTTTTACGACCCCATTATTGAGAAAGCGGTCAAATACCTGCTTTCAGGTGCAATGTTTTGACAAAAGAATCCATTAGAGATATCTAATGGTGTTTTATATTTTTTGCGCACGATGATGTTCATTAGTGCTGCACTGTGTGAGTTTTGTACTGCAAAAGTTTCGCAGCAGGAGTTTAAATGTCTGTAGTCCAAAACTAGACGATATGAATCGTCTGGCTTGGAGACAGGAAACAAAGGATTGTTCATTTGAGAGGTGCATGTTTCAATCACCCCTTGATATTCAAGTTGATCTAAGATCTCCCTGACTTGCTTTTTAGCTTCTTGTTTAACTGGATACTACCTTTGTGCAGTGGGTTGATTTTTTAACTGGATTTTGTGGTGGGGTGAGTCCTCATCCCATCCTACATGATTTTTGTATAATGCAGGGGCTTGGGCCACTGCCCATTTTCTTGCCAATGTGCATTTTTTAAGAATTGGAATATGATTTGACAAGCAGGCATAATCATTTCTTCGCCATGAGGGCACTCCCTGACAAACTCTGGTGGCCAGTCTTTTTCAGCTAACAGGATGTCATAGCCTTTTGAAAGTTTCTCCCAAAAGAGACCTTTTACTTTCCTAGTTTTATCTCCTTCTATACGTAATGTTATTTCATATAGTTTATGGGGTACACTAACTCGTATATCTGCAGTTTCCACCTGAATGTATTCATTTGTGTCCACTGTCTCCCGAAGATTCATCAGGATCTTGCGAGCTATGGTCACTTTCGCTGGGCTGTCTAGCATTGTCTGGGGCCACTCTCCGTTTTTCAGTTGTGTCCTCAGAATTCTCGGCATGTTTAATTTTAATACTTGCTACCTTCTTTCTGGGAAATTGTGATTTTTTACTTTGATGAGCAGGTTCTTTGTCTTTGGACTTGATGTACTCTTCCTTGTCTTCTGACCGTCCTCTTCTTTCCGATTTCTGTGAGGAAGATCAAGAAGAATTGAGTGAGAAGGATCGAGAGGGACGTGTATCAATGTTTTGATATCTGTCAGGTTTTCTTATTTTATCCCTATCTCTAAGATTATATCTTTTTTCAGATGGTTCCCTTTGGGGAGACTTGCCTCCTTGGCCAGGAGATCTTTCTCTCCGCTGAGGAGACCTTCCTCTGGACTGGAATCGTTTTTCCTTGGGAGTGGATTGTTTATTACCATCCCAATTCTTTTTTGGAGTATTTAGATTATTTCTAATAAATGTTTTTTCAGGATTTTCAGTTAGTTGTTGTTTTACTGGTTTACCACCCAAACTATCTCTTCCTAATTCTTCATAGGATTTTTCAATTATTTTAGCAAGTTCAAATGGTTGGTCTGTTATATCTGTCTCCTTCAATTTTTGGAGGTACTTTATATCGTCCCTTGCCAATTGAACTAATTCTCTATATGCCTTTGTTAATTCTTTTAGTTTAACCAGAAGTTCTTCGCTTGACATTGTTTCAATGTCTGGGTGTGTTGTATAGCTGGCTAGAACCGGCCACGTGGCTCCTGGTCTACCTAGTGGACCGAGCCTGGTGATGTTATTTTTATGTTTTTGGGCGCCTTTAAATAAGAGCAGGTGCTCTTGGTATGTTAGTGGAATTTCAACTTCCTCGAAAGGAGAGTATTCCTCTGGAGCTTCCGCTATTTTGTAGCAGTGGAACTCATGTGTTACAGAATGTTCTACTGGAAAGTTTATCCAGGTATAGAATACTTCTGTCTGCCGAAACTCATGTGCCTCTACCACAAATACTACTGTACCACCTCTTGATGTTAATCCATTTTCTATAAGTTTTATAGTTATGGTTTTCCTTATATTGACCGGGATGAATATTGCATCCGGGTCGTTTCCTTGGACAAGTGTGTTGTCCGCTATGAGTTGAGCTGCTAGTCTAACTCTTTCTCTTTCTTCGTCACTTTCTGACATTTTTACTGACTGAAAGTTTTTGTTGCAGATCAAGTTTCAAGGAAACAAAGATCAGGTGCACAATATTTTGGAACACTGTATCCTTAAATAATAATAATAATAAAGAGCTTATAGAGCGCTCAGTAACGCCATCACGGCGTGTCCCCGCGCTAAGCTACCAGAGAACCTGCCAGAACAGCCAGCTTCTATGCAGAATATAGGTGAGTTTTGAGCATAGCCCTGAAACGCAGTTCATTGTCCTCCAATCGCAGCACAGGAGGTAATTTATTCCAGTTTTGGGCTGCAAGTAGCGCAAAGGAACGTCCTCCTATTCTCGCCTTCCTAATCCTGGGGACTGTCAGCAGACCGGTACCTTCTGAGCGGAGGGTCCTGGTAGGCTCATAACGGCTGACTAGGTCCTTCAGATATGCTGGTGAGTTGTCCCAGACAATACGGTGGCAAAAAAGGAGGCACTTAAATAGCACACGCTTCTTCACCGGCAGCCAATGAAGCGCATCCAGCGCCAGTTTTGAGCTAGCTCTCCTGGGTCTTCTTAACACCAGTCTGGCGGCGGAGTTCTGGATGACTTGTAGGCGACCTATGCTGCCCTCGGTTGCCCCAAGGAACAGAATATTGCCATAATCCAACCGCGAGGTCACTAGTGCCTGCGTTAGAGTTCTTCTGGCTGATATAGGCAGGAGGTCTAAGGTTTTGTTTAGGGTCTTTAGGACTCCAAAACATTTGCCCACCAGGCGCCTTATGTGGCCTTCATAAGAGAGCGAAGGGTTCATCCAGATTCCCAGATTCTTAGCCTCCTGACATGGTATGGGGGTAGGGCCCAGGCATGACGGCCACCACTCATCCGACCATTTTTCGCTTTTTCCCCCTACCACCAACACCTCTGTTTTGGAGCCATTGAGTTTTAAACAATGGGCATCCATCCACTCTGCTAGTGCCTGCATACAAGATTTAAAATTTTTTGGGGTGTTGGCGGTGCTCTGAGAAAGGGAGATCAGCAGCTGAGTGTCGTCAGCGTACGACACTAGTTCCACCCCAAAAGAGTGTACAACTTTCGCCAGGGAGGCCATGTATAAATTAAAAAGAGTGGGGCTCAGGGCCGAGCCCTGGGGTACTCCCTGGTCTAGTGACATCTCCCTTGAGCGGCATGTCCCCTGCTGAACCTGGAAACATCTCTCTGTAAGGAAAGATTGTAGCCAGCCCAGCGCAGGACCCGCGACCCCAGCTTCGTTCAGACACCGTAGCAGGATGGAATGCGCTACGGTGTCAAAAGCCGCGCTTAGGTCTAGCATGATAAGGGCCATTGTGTGGCCAGCATCTGCCCCTGCTCTTAGAGTCTCAGTGGCTCTTAGGAGGGCCGTCTCTGTAGAGTAGCCTGCCCTAAAACCTGATTGTGAGGAGTGGAGTAGATTACATTTTTCCAAGTGCTCCGTGAGCTGAGCATTAACCACCTTCTCGGCTACCTTCGCCACGTACGGCAATAAGGAAATTGGTCTGAGGTTTTCTAATACCTCCATGCTGACGTTGGGTTTTTTCCTTATTGGGAGTACAGTGGCCTTCTTCCACTCTCTGGGGACTTGTTGAGTGGAAAAGGAGGTTTGAAGGACGTGCCTAATGTGAGGTTCCAAGGCTGTCAGACCCTCAGATAAGACCCAGGCAGGGGCCGGATCATTGGGGGAGCCGGACTTGACGCTCCGACAGATGGTTGATAGCTTGTCAGCTGTCGGAACCTCGAAGGTTAGAAGTGAGGAGTCCGGGACTGCCAATGAGCTGTTTGCTCTAAAATCAATGCCCTTAGTTGGAGTATGGGAGAAGGAAGCATAAATCTTCTTGACTTTACTAGAAAAGAAGTCAGCGATTTTATTACATCCCTCCTTGGAAGGATTTACAGGGGAATTGGAGCTAGAAACCAGCGATATTTCTTTGTATATTTTAAACAGTTCCCGTGAGGAGCTCTCGGCGTCCTCAATACGAGTCTGAAAATATTTGGCTTTAGCTCTACGCACTGCATATTGATAGCTCCGGTGTGCTGAGCTGTAGCTATTTTTAGCTTGCTCACTCGGATTCCTTCTCCAGGTTCTTTCTAGCTTCTTGCATTTGGATTTGGTTTGCTGGAGTTCAATCGTGAACCATGGGGCCGTGCGTTGTCTACCAGTTCTAACTTTGCCTTTACACATGGGAGCTAGCTCATCCAGGGTGGCAGTGACAAGTAGGTTAAATTCCTTATTCGCCTGGTCACTATCCAGAGCACTTATTAGTTGAGCTTTCTGGATGGAGCCCACAAAGTTTTCTTTGGAGAATTGTCTCCATTTGCGTTTCATAAAGTAACCATCCCCATTGTCTTTAGTCCTCGAGGTCTGGTAAAAACAGTGAAAAGGGACCAGAAAGTGGTCAGTCCAAGGGAGCTGACGGGGAGTGAGTACTTTTATTTTATCCCAGCTCGCAAAGATGGGGTCTAAACAGTGACCCTTCTGATGCGTGGCAGTTGTACTTAGCAAAGTCAGCTGTAGTTCCTGTAATACAAGGCGAACATCCTCTGCCTCCTTCTGAGCAGGGTCCTCTAGGTGTAGATTCAGGTCACCCAATATCAGAACCTTGTTATGTTTAATGGCAGTCTGAGTAGCCCCTTCAAGTAGGCTGCTACGAAAGTTTCCCAGGGACCCAGGTGGCCTATAGATAAGGACTATACCGTAAACTAATACATAGGATTCTCATCCTACTAAGTTTCGGCGGATATTAACCTTTCACCCACTCCAGACGTATATTGGAGTTTTTACGGGAAAAAAGGGGTCTGTGTGAAAAGCACGACTGAGTTACTCTAGTGTCTTGCGTTAGATTATCGCCTTACCAAACGTTGGGCGCCATGTAGTGTAGTCCCTTTTTTCCCAATGGGCTCTGCGCATTGGAATAACATAAACAGCAGTGTAGACGTAGGACTTAGGTCATCTAGGTCTCCTGACTATTTTAGACTTAATTTAGGTTTGCCAGCTAGCTCAGAGGCCACTAGAAACTTTCTCGAATGAACAGGGAGGAGTGAACTTCCCTGATTAGACTAGAAGGGATTCAGTTTCTGACAACCGCATAAACATGACAACTTTGCTCCCGCAGATTAAAGAGTGCATCTCTAGAGTCGTGTGAAAACAATAGACAGCTATTTCACTCAGTTAGTCGTTCATGCTTAGTTCCACCAAATTGCAGAGAAATAGAGAGACGGGCGTTTTCAATAAAAGGTGTTATTTTATTGAGCAGTCTTCTTTCTCATGCAAGAGAAATGAATTGCCACAATTGCAATACTTAATATAAAGTAAAGTGCGTACAGTAAAAGTAGTATTATGAAATAATACTGTAAAAGCATTGATATGGTTTCTTAGCTATATGATACTTAAAATGGATAAAATATATACATACATAAAAACATTGACTAACTAACTCAACTGGTGCTTCTAAGATACGCCTACCCCGGTGTACCTGACCTAAGCCTAATACGTGGGAAGGAGTAAGTAAGTAGCAGTTTTAAGTTAAAGTTAAGTTATTTGCCAAGTACCGGAATCAAGAATTCTCTCTAAGGTTTTAATCAGCTCCGTACCTTGGTTATAGAATGAAGGAGGTCTTGTATCTCGTTTCTCAGGACTCGATCTCCCAGCAACCCACGAGGGTGACTCGGGAACACCAGAGCTGGATTTTCTCGGCGTGAGAAAAGGCAGTTTCTCCAGCGCATCAAAGGGGAGGGGCGGCTTCCTTCGGCTCTAGCATCAGCTGGGTTTCGGATAAGTAGATAACCACTCTGCTCCACACCACCGTGTGTTTGCTTAAGGCAACGTTGGTATATTTATACCTGAAAGGTGCCGGGTTTGACGTAAGGTTGGACATAAGACGTCACTGAGAACTAACAGTTCTTTCTGGACTCCTGGAGTTCTTGTGCAAATCAAAACAAGAGCAGGGGGGAATTCCCGGGCTGCTGGAGGCTTGGTTTGTGTAAAGAACGCGTTGTGCTTTCTAGGAGTCTATGGGAGTAGCCTTGCCGTGCTTTTGACTGCATGTGCTGTTACTGAATATAGATATGATTCTTATGCCTTTATAAGGATACTATTTATTATAACCACATAAGGGCATGAATCGGGAATATAGAATTAGGGTCCTAGATAGAAATACAACAGTTTATTGTATAATTTTGTGAATATACCAGTGATCCTTCCCCAACACATTTTTAATTCAATCAATACTCTCTTGATCAACCTTATCTGGGGCACTGGTCGGAGACGCATCAATCTGCGCAAACTCCAATTGGGAACCAAAGCTAGGGGGACTGGGGGTACCGGATTTCAGGAGCTATTATAATGCCAGCCAACTACAGTGGCTATCATATTGGATCGCAGGCAGGAACCTACATGAGATTGCCTTCACGAAAGAGTGCCTGAAACGTGGGGAACTCCACTCCCTACTGTTACCGAAAGCCCGGATCCCCCCCGAATTGCTCTCCCCTTCTGCACTCAACCTTGACTTGCGGGAAGAAAGCCCTATCATACACGCCTACAGTCCGCCTTATGCGGCACATATCACACTGTTGGGCATCCCGACACCGCAGGGTAGACTCACACAAAATGCGTTGCGGATTTGGACGGACTGCGGGGTTGGGGAAGTGAGGGCCTTTTTTGGTGATGAAACGATGTTAGACCACGACTCCTTCATACAGATCACGGGAGCCCCTCCAAGATTATACCTATTACATACAACAGTATCTCATTACATTAGAAACACATGGGCACCTTTAAGACTAAAGCCCACACAACATGAACTGGTCTACTTGATGTATTATATGGGGGAGGGTGGACACCTTGTACGCTGGCTCTACACTGGGATCAGGGAACATGCAGCAATTCCGCTTAGGACTCTTAGGATAACCTGGGCTCAGGGTTCTGGTTTGGAACTAACAGACAAAATGTGGCAGCTTATACTGGAGCACCCGAAAAGAGTATCTCGTAATGTTACATTCAGGTTCATTCAGACGATAGTGCGCCACAGGGCATACTTAACTCCCAAACGATTACATCATATGTTCCCAGATTCCCCACACTGCTGCCCCCGGTGCCAAGGCGACGAAGCTGATTTCATCCACATGTGGTCCTGCCCGAGATTACGGAGCTACTGGGCTGATCTATGCCAGACGCTCCATACTGTCACACAAGTACCTGTCCCGACGGAAGCCCTGTATTGTTTAGAGGGAGTGAGTAAAAGATCTAAGTCATTGAAGGTTAAATTAGAATTCATAGACTTGGCCCTAATTCTGGCGATTAGATGTATAAAGATGAGATGGAAGTCCCCCAGGCCTCCTAGGATAACTACATGGCATTCAGAACTAGTACAATGGGGTCGGGCAGAGGGTGCGGCCTTAAGGAGAGAGGGGACAGGAGACAACCCATAGCGATGAAGTGGGACGCGATGATACTGACCTTAGAAGGACTAGATTCAAACATTCCTCAGGTAACTGGGTCACAATAGTCTGTTTAGGTTGGAGGTATTTAGCAGAGAAGATGCCCTTCTCCCCCACAGGAAGGTGCATATGATAATTATACCCTGACACTGCAGCTTGACATTCATTATCGTGCGCCCTTGGAGAATCACCAGGATGATTCCGAAGCGACCAGGAGAGGGTGGGTTAGGGGGTGGGGGGATGTTGAGGGTGGGAGTTCATTGTTTTGTGAATAATACTGTACCATATGAGGCGAACTTACAAGATGAAGTCAATGTGAGAAACTGACAGCTGATGTTGCTGGAACTTACCCTGTTGTATTTTACCTTACTTGCCAAACTTTATTAACAGACTGTAATTCTACATTGTAAGATGGGTGGTTAAATGTGGTTACAACAAAAAAAGGACAAAAATGACTGGGATGTATATTTATCTGAGACAAATTTTAGTTCTTACTGCAGTCAACAATAAAGAGTTTTAACAAAAAAAATCATCACTACTTTCACATTTCATAGCAAAATGTAAAACAAATAAGCTTTTACTAACTTAAAATGTATAAATTACAGTTGAGGGGTGGGGAAGCAAAAAGGCACACTTTTACCAATTCCATTTTATTTTGCTTTCTATACTGCAGCCAAGTCTTCACACACAAACCTTTTGCATTTTGGGGTTTATATTTTAGATCTTAAAACTGCCACTATGGTCTTTCTTTAGACTGGCCTGCCGAAAGTTGCTCAGAGTGCAGAATTGCGCAGTAATTATTCCAAGGGCGTTAGGATGGCAGAGGCATTCGAATTCAGCTGTTGCTCTGGAATTTCCAAGAGTAATATCACACAAAAGTATAAACATATTGTACACTTTGCATAACTTTAGACCTTAAAAATAATACATTTATTTTGTTTACACCAAATTCTCATTTCTAGTTTTTACACAGTCTTTAAAATTCCTGTCAATCACGAGATGAAGAAAAATACATACAAGCTCCTTTAATGGTTCTGAGGGCTAGTGGGTTACCACATTATCTCTAATGCCCTTCGAACAGTAGCAGAAGACCCCTAAAGCCCAGTTCGATCCATCATCAAGCAGACAAAGTAAAAAGGATTGGCCTGAAAAACTATGCTTTGCGGTTGAGAAAACAATTCTCAGGACATATTTACTGTTTAATAGAATTGCATTAAAACATACTGTTCAACAGAATTCAATAACATATTTTGATTCTCTTCACACATTGTACATACTTTACATTTAGCATGAAACAAGTTGATAACTGATATACATTGGAATCTCCTATCCCACATTGATGGCCACCCCGCTGACACTTAGAGCACCGACTAATTGATTTGGGAGCCCGAAAGCCAGCAGCCAGCCCCCCTCCCCCCCCCCCCCCCGATATAATATTTACTCTTTTCATATGCCAAGGTGTCTACTAGCTTTGTGGCCAAACCTGAGTCTATCTCCCGCCACAGGCCTGGTTGGTTAACTGATCAGCTGTGCCTCCCTCAAACAGCTGCCCCCTGTGGACGGGAAATATGCTGTGCTGCAAAAGCCAACAAAGAGTCCACGAACATTTCATTGCCCTGGGAGGAAAGGCGTAAACTATCTTTGTGGGAAAGGGTGTCATCTCTAAAGCAACTTTGAGGAATTGTCTCAAGTATGGCTGTATTCAGTAGAAGCTTTACTTGACCATTCAGGCACCGTATTGACTCATTCAGCCCTTTGGAGGGAAGACCCACATGCCATACAGAACAAGTATTGATAGGACACCAAGCTATCTACGACCCCGGTAACCTTTTTGCAGCAATGATATTTTCACCAACAACTTCTGATAGAGGCCTCTCCTCCCTAAAAGCATCAACTCACTTCCGCCTATGTGAAGAATGAGAAGTGCAGGTGGCTACAGCCTCCTGTCCTTGACCTCTTCCACCAACCATCACAGTCCATTGAGACGAAGACCTTTTTTTCGAAACCTATAGAAAACACAGCAATGCATAAGCTACTTTTCTGCTAAATTGACTCTGATCAAAGACTGCCCCTGCTGGTAGCACAAAAGAATGGCAAAGAATCCACACACTGGCTGTAACCATGTATCCTAATACACTGTAAACATTGGGAAGGAAAGAAAATGGGATTAGTCGATCACCTTCAGTGAGCCGAGCATTCACTATATCATGTTCGGGTGCAATTGCACTCGTAGCAATTAGACCTCCATTTCTCTAATGTCTTGACTGTCCCTGCATTGAGACCAGCCCCTACTACTGATGTCGCTACCCCTATCCAAAATGAATGTGCGCTGTAGTTGGTGGCATCTATGCCTGCCTCACACAGCATCAGACGTATCACATGATTAAATGGTATTTCAGGAGTGGTATACCGGTCTCATGGACTAACAAGTTTGTGTACGGCCAGATGAGTAGAAAAGTAGAAAAGTAGATACAGCGTTCTCTGGGCACCATGTGACCACCTCAGATCTCCTCAAAATCACTTGCTCATCCTCTCCCAACTGATATGGTATTGAGCAAGGCAGGGTGACAATTAGGTCCTCTTCAAGCCAGGAGATGTGACTGAGTAACAGCCCTTTGTGAATGTCTTTTTTTGGAGCTTGTGTCCAGGGGCAGCTTGGCATTGCTGGCAGGGGCACCCCAAACCAGCAAGCAATATGGGTGTTCCAGGACCCGTGGCTTAAATGCCCCTTTCCGGCCCTGCTGGCCATTCAAGTGACTCCGCTAACACCTGGCAACCAATAGGCATAGGGCACAGCTACCTGGGTAACCCAGGAAAGCGCACACAATTGGAATGTAAATACAAATGGCAAAATTATGTTGGTGCGCCCCTCTCCCTGGCCAGGTATTGGCCTACCTTTAGTATCGGGCCCACCATTATGGTGTTGCCCCTCTGCTCATCGTGGTCACAGGACCAATTAGCGCGTGGTAAACTCTCCAGGTGAGCATGGACACATGACAAGTGGAATTATTTTACGGTGGTTGGTGTGTCTGGAATAAAAGGTGCACTCTTTTTGCATTGACAAGTATGTGAGCATTTAGTGAGTAAACTAAGACCTGCTGTTAGGCAGAAGAAAAAGACACACAAATGATGGATGGAAAGCGGACCAAATAAACCATTTACCCCAGTCAGAGAGATCTGGGTTAAATCCATTGTTCTTTTGCTCACCATGCCACCCCAGTTTAGAACCAGCCATATGCAAATCAATCTTGACCCTGCTCCTCATGGGAACAATCCAGCCTGAGCTACCAAGCCAGGTGCTCCCTGACCTGAAACTAGCATCCTGGGACCAGTTTCGGGGTATCAACCCTCATCAGCAAGCGGCGCACTTAGAGAGAGAAAGCAAAAGACACACAAATGATGGATGGAATGCGGAACAAATATAAAACTCACCCCCAGTCAAAAGATCCGGGTTAAATGCATTGTTCTTTTGCTAACAAGGCCATCTCAGTTTAGACACAGTCATTTGCAGATCAGTCTTGACCCTGCTCCTCATGGGAACAGCCCAGCCTGAACTGCCAAGCCAGGTCCTCCCTGGACCAGAAACAAGCATCCTGGGACCTGTTTCAGGGTGTCACCCCTCATCAGCTAGCTTGAATCCAGTAGCACAGTGAGCCCGGCATACCGGCGCACTTTGGGTGAGAATACAAAAGACACACAAATGATGAATAGCATGCGGAACAAATAAAACATTCACCCCCAGTCAAGAGATCTGGATATGTTATTTTGCTCACCATGCCACCTCAGTTAAGACACACCATATGCAAATCAGTCTTGACCCTGCTCCTCATGGGAACAGTCCAGCCCGAATTGCCAAGCCAGGTCCTCCCTGGACCAGAAACAAGCATCCTGGGACCGGTTTCGGGGTTTCACCCCTCATCAACAAAGCTAGCTTGAATCCAGTGGCACAGTGAGCCCGGTCCCCACGTCTGGGAATACCCAGCGCACTTAGTGCAAGAAAGCAAAAGACACACAAATGATGGGAAAAATGCAGAATAAATCAAACATTCACCCCCAGTCATGAGATCTGGGTTAAATCCATGTTCTTTTGCTCACCATGCCACCCTAGTTTAGGCCAAGCCATATACAAATCAGTCTTAACCCTGCTCCTCATGGGAACAGTCCAGCCCAAACTGCAAAGCCATGTCATCCCTGGACCACAAACAAGCATCCTGGGACTGGTTTCGGGGTATCACCCATCATCAGCCAGGCTAGCTTGAATCAAGTGGCACGGTGAGCCCTGAACCCATGTCTGGGCATACCCTGCGCACCTAGGGCCAGAAAGCAAAAGACACTGATACCATAAAAGGCGAAAGACTTATCACAAAAAGCCAGACTGCAGACCATGGAAACTTTAGGCAGTATTGCAACAGCGAAGTCCGCACCTGACATTTCTCTGACTGATGCTGCCGAATATGGCCGCGGGACAAAATTAAGCACATTTATGTGTAAAGCAGGATGTCAAGGCGTCAGCCCTTCAAGTGGCTTCAATGTCACGGCCATTACCTCCAACATTAAAACGAGAGGAGTGCATGGAAAGCCATTAAACAGCAGACACCGGCTCTCCCTCCCCCTCCAGCCTCCCCAGCTCATCTCTGTGCGTCTATATCTTCTCGGATCTCGGAGCTCGGAGCGGACGCGGAAGAATGACACCGAATTACTAACAATCCCGTCTTTACGGTGTTTTTCTGTTTCCATTTCTACCTTTTAGCCTCTCCGGCCCCTAGAGTATTCCTCTGAAGGGGCAATAAAACCGCTGAAAGGGAAGCAAGACAGCACAGTGAAGTCTAAGAGACCTGTCATTTCGTTGAGGGGAAGGGGTGAACAGGAGCATGTACCCAAGCCTGGGGGAAACGAGCGGGCATGGGCGCCGGCCCAGGCTGCCCAATTTGCTATTTTGGGCAACTGATACTGATGGGCTGACAAACGACGACACAAAAAGAACATTTTAAGCAAGAGTAGCTGTTGCTTCTTCAATGAACGTGGCAAAGCAGCAGAGTAGCCAGATGTTTAGAAAGACATTGGATCCTTTTACAATTCCCTGCTTCCAGATGTGTTCGTGCAATAAACTAAATGAAAGACAGGTAGCCTAAAAATCCCAGAATGCACTGTTTTGATTGGCTTCACAAAACAGCTTCTGGGGCTACATGGCAACTTCAAGTGAAAGCTGACAGATACAGAAAACAGTGGAGCTTCGACCACCCAGGTTTATATCATAACCATGATAACCATGGGATATTCTTTTCATCACAGTAAACTATATCACCACAAAGGGGCCTACTCACAAAAGAATTCTAGAGTATGGAAAGCAGCACCCTTTTATGTACTCTTACCTGCTTTTGTGAATTGACGCTGAAATATCTACAAACGTTAATAAATTGAGAATAATCAGGGAATATTCATATTCAGTTAGTACAAATGGAAAGGACTGGGCCTTCTTTGCACTTTTACTAATTGGAAGTTGGATGCTTCTGGGCGAATGCACGAAGGAATGTCAGAATACGTCACAGAGTGCTCCAATAGTACTGCTCCCCGGCTCATAGTTTTTTTTATTTTTATCAGCCAGCTATTATTTTGGACTGGACCAAGACAGTGATGACATTAACACATCTGCCAACTGCCCTGTTTTATACAGTGGCTGCAGGCACAGATCTGGGGTGGCGGGGCAGAGGGAGAATGTGTAACGGGTTGTAAAAAAAGAAAAAGACACCTACCTTCTCGCCGCTCTGCCCCACGTTGTCTTTGCTCCGCGTCTGCTGAACAGGACGCAGCCAGGCACCCCGAGTCAATCACAATGCTGCAATGCAGCGTTGTGATTGGTCTGAGCGCCACAGTTTGGTGCTCAGAGAGGGACTGGGGGCCTGGGCATGTTCTCCACCCAGGCTGTAATGCACCCTGGATGCAGAACATGCTAAGTGAGCATTACTGTTTAGCCGGCATGAGGTGGCCAGCCAAAGCGTCATGCACACTTCAGTGTGCACACCACTCCTGCCCTGCTCTGTGAGCAGAGCAGCCCCACCATGCCCCCATGCTGCCAAAGCAGGAACAAATAAAATGATAATCACATTAAGTTATTATCATTTTATTTTTCCTTTCTTCCACTGTTGCAAAGCAGTGATTGGGGCGACGCTCCTCCACCTTAGCGGAGGAGTCGCCATTGGTGTTATGTGTGTCACACTCAGCTAGTCCTGGGTTTTCAGTCATCAACACTGCATGCCTAGCTTTTACAACACATACTACAAGGCCAACAAAATAAACCATACGCTCCACAGTGATACAAGCTGCTGGCAAAAACCAAGATAAGCTGATGGTTTCACATATGACACAGGGCCACTTGTCAGCGATACCTTGTGTTGCACATTTTTAGGTCTTGGCTACAAACCGCGCTAGCTGCCTGTTGCAAGACTAATATTTCCAGCACAAAACATATACCTAGAGTGTGGGAGCCCTTTGCTCATGACTGGATGGCTTTTTTGTCTAGCTTAGGTCTCTGCTCTTGACTCAATTGCTTTCCTCCCTGAGTTTGTACCGCACAGGAGCCTTTCGGTCTCACAGAGTAAGATCAGATCAGTTGTATCCTTCCATTGCTGACTTCCTTTTTTCCACTTTCTGCACTCCAAAGAAGGGCAAGTCTTTACTTGGTCTCTCCACTATCTACTTGTTCCCCCGCAACCCCAACCCTCTTCACATGCTATTTGCTACCACCTACGCTCATTCATTGCTCCTCGTCCAGCTCTGCATGTTCATTTTTTATTTTATCTTTTACTGGCAGCTGCAAAGAGGTACCTGGCTGCTCATCTCCTTTTTGTTCTGCTGTGTACTGAATTTGTTTTTTCAATTTACTGATTTCAAATGAATGTTCACCATGTTGTAACAGGGAACTAAAAATGCCAAAATTGTTGCTTGTGAATCATGGATGCATGTGCATGCACTCTTATCCACTGGAATGTCTGCATGCTAACGCATGTGCATGTCTGCAAAACAATACACAAGAATGTATGTCTGTCGATGCATGCTTACACATCGATGGCCATAGGGAAGTTACTTTCCTTTAAGACAGATCACATTCCAAGGTGGCCATCCATGCATCCCCATACCTTAAAAGGCATGTGTGTGCATGAGTTGTCATGCACTGGTGGCAGTGGTCGAAGTGGGGGGGGAAAAGTCGGGGAACTGTGGGCGGAGAATCAGAAGGTGGGAATAACCAGAGGATTGGATCAGTGGGCAGAGTCAGAGGTGTGGCAAGAATGCACAAAACATCTACATTTGTAGTATTTGTTTGGCATTTCACTGCCCAGTTACAGCTTATTATGTTATTTAATTCAACCAATGGCTACAATGATTATTTAAGGTTTAATATGAGTTATTGACATTAAAATACATTCACAAAGTGAGACATGTTTCCAATCACAGAAAGTCACAAATATGCTTAAAAGTAGACGCACAAGCCATTTGGCTCTGAGACATGCAGTTTCTGTCATGCTCACTTCTCCTCCCTTTTCCACCAAAGCAGTTCCAATATGAATACCAAAATATCCTAGTTTGCAAAGGTTTTCTATATAACCATTGCTCAGCCATAGTTGACACATAACACAACATCTGATACATATTCTGACAATTTTATCTAATAAATTGTTTGTAGCTCAAATGGATCAAAAGTTACAAAAAAAGGACTTATGTTGTGGCGAAGTGGATAGCCCTTCATAAAGGTTGTTAGATCCCTTTTCTCACTGATGTACGTGTATGTTACACTAGTACTAAAAAGGCAAAATCTTACCAGAGACTGTTAGCATGTGTAAAATGTCAAAACAATAAAGTATCAGAAAATATACTTCATTACGCTGCAGCCTTTTTTTGCTGTATAATTTAGTCACCAATGCGGCATAATTTTGTCATCCTTTGCTGCATAATTCCAGCGACCCCAAAGCTGGCAGCACATGTTAAAAGTGCATGAAGCAGAGACACTATGAAAATTGCAAACTTAATTTGGTGTGCGTGCAAATCCTGCATTGCCGATCCCTGGTGAGTTGCACCTACTACTGCTGAAACAAGGCCAATGGAGGTACCAATGAGTGAGGCTGACTGGTCTCAAGCGCAGGGCTGGAGTTAGCACTGGTGGCGCCCTGTGCAACAATGTTTGTTGTTGCTCCCAATGACTACCTCCTCCATGGATTCCCTCACTACCACCTTTTATCAGTGCCCCTCAAGTCTCCATAACTACACTTTCTCTCAGATGCAGTTAATTTGATTTACAGCGCAGCTCATACCAGCGTAGAGTGTCAGAGACTTTACATTATATACATTATACAGAGACAATCAATTATACGTGTGTACATCAGTGTATAGGAAATGTTACATAAGACAAAGGACTACAAGGTGTAGGAGCCACACGACAACCATACTAGTAGGCAATACAGTTTAATAGTGATTGGTCTGGAGAAATACAAACTGAGAATTTAAAACATAATACCAGGGTTGGGGGTTCTCTTTAATAATCAGAATTGATTTCCATCTTAGTGAACACCTTTTGCATCATTAGGATAATCAAAGATTGAGAAAAAAAATAACACTAATTTATACCTTACAGTTTACATTCAGCTCTTTGATAACAGTTAATAGCTCACTGTTTTATGTTAGGATTTTAACTTGTAAAATGCAAGTAATAAAAGGATCACTCTGACATTAGCAGTGACCCACTGACCTATTTACATTATGTGCACTTTGTGATCTGCATGGTACATATTCTTTGCAGCAGGCACATTAACCATCTGCGCTACCTTTACATGCATCAAAACTACCACTAGGCAAAACTCTGATCTCTCTCTTTCTAGGAAGAACATTAATCACCAGCATTATCAAGACATTTTTATTGTTTCTGAAAATTGCTGGAGGCCATGAAGGAGGCAGCAAGTGCTTTTAGAACCATAATATACTTGCAAACAGGATGGACCTCCCAAAGTCGGAGCCCGGTGCAGTCATACCGGTCTCCCTGTCCTAGAGGCGGCCCTTCTCAAGGATCTTGTGACCTCAGTGACAGAGACACTGTTGCTCTAGGGTGTGCTGCTTCATAGGCGTGCCCACAAGACTGAAGGTGAACTTCAGTATGGATTGTGGTGAACAGGCATCAAGGTTAACCTACACTTGCCACGGCTAGGGTCCACCTGCGAGTGCTAAGACACAAGGGCTTCCAAGGTCTAGCGGGGCCATCTATGGTCTAGCACAGGAATGTGCTCCCTCAAGAGAGTGGTATGGGGACTGGCCATGAAGGCTGGACCTGGTTCCCCATTTCCAAATTTGGCAGCTCTGACGATAGTGCCAAATCCTCTCTCCCACTGAACACCATACTGCCCCACTTAAAGAAACTTGCACTGCTTTCAACTACAACCCAATTGTGCCCCGCTATAAACACCTGGATGCAACTCAAATCAAATTACGCACTAGACATGAGCAATATGCTGCCTATAAAAAAAAGTACCAACATCCTGGGAAAAGCAAAGTAAAGCATGTGAAATGTAAGCAGGAACAACATGGGCACCAATCCACCCATCAATCAGGCATTGCAGGACCTCCAGGATTGGTGCACTTCACCACCAGGGGAAAACAATGCTGTTCAAAGAAAAATAAGAAAACAAAAGTAGCGCTTCACTGGCAAACTTTGTAAAGTGGCGTTAATGTGTTTGGGTGTGAATAGCATCAATCTGGGCAATTTGCGATCACTCTGTCTTGCTTTATTTCGTTTTTTATTTATTCTTCATGGTTTGAACCTTTTGTTCCTGAGGTTGCACTGTGGAAAACAAAAATGTCAGAAAAAGATGACAAAGGTGTTTTTTTTCTGTTTTTGGATCCGTTTCACAGGGGAACAAATAAAACAAGCATTTGCAATGCAATAGGTCACGCATTAGGGAAGTTTGAGCTAGTGGTATTGTAAATGACAATTTTTTTTAATGTGTTGGTTTTGTAAATAGCGAAATTAATAACTTTGGGCCATATGTAGGTAAATGGCATTTACCGAATCGTAAATACCGAATTTTACCGATTCGGTATTTACAATTCGGTAAATGCCATGTAGGTAATTATTCTGTAAATATTACCGAATCGGTAATATGGGTTATTACCGAATCGGTATTTACCGATTCGGTAATTGCCATTGATTCCTATGGGCCTTGAGGCCCATAGGAATGAATGGCAATTACCGAATCGGTAAATACCGATTCGGTAATTTTACCGATTTGTCAAGGGGGACAGGGTGTCACTTTGACACCCTGTAGCACCCCTGATTTTGGCTTGTGTGCAATGTGACACACATACATGCCCTTAGGGCATGTATGTGTGCCACATGGCACAGGTGTACATGCACAGATGTGCATGTACACAGAAATTCGTTATTTACCATGCCATTGTATTTCATGGTAAATAACGAATTTCTAAGGGCCTGTGGCACTGTTTCCAGTGCCACCTACATCCCAAAATTCCGATTCTGTACATTTACCGAATCGGTACTTTACCGATTCGGTAAATATACAGAATCGGTAATTTTCAGGCCCCCTACATCTGGAATTACGAATACCAGTCGGTAACGGCCGAAATCGGCCGTTACCGACCGGTATTTTCCCACCT
This sequence comes from Lissotriton vulgaris, assembly GCF_964263255.1. Classification (NCBI taxonomy): domain Eukaryota; kingdom Metazoa; phylum Chordata; class Amphibia; order Caudata; family Salamandridae; genus Lissotriton; species Lissotriton vulgaris. The sequence goes on along the minus strand of NC_141689.1, from coordinate 501,887,063 downwards.
ACATATGGCCCTTTGTCATTTACAATGCCAATACTTATAACCTTTGTAAATGTGACACCTATAGCATTTGTAATGCAATATGTGTTGTATTTACGTGACTTAGATGTATTGCTATTACACATAACAATGGCTTTTAATTTTTTTTAATAATTAATACTTAAATAAAAGTTATTGTAATTTATAATGGCAATAGTTTAAACTTTTGTGAAGATTATATATTAACATCTTTTTGTGACATTTGTAATAAAGCTTGAAACATTGAGAGAACATATTTGAACGAGTTGTTGTTGAATGGTTGCACAGTTTGATGCTGTGGTGGCGGAGTGATGTTGTGGTGGCGACAAGTGATGCTGTGGTGTTCAGTGATGCTGTGGTAGCGCATAGTGATGTTGTGGTGCCCCTGAGTGATGTTGTGGTGGTGCTGAGTGATGCTGTGGTGATGCGATAGATAGAGTGAGTGCGATAGATAGAGTGAGTGCGAAAGAGTGAGGGCGATAGATAGAGTGCGATAGATAGATAGATCGATAGATAGATAGAGTGAGGGCGATAGATAGAGTGAATGAATGAATTAATTAATTTGTACTTGTAAAGCGCACTTATACCCCAACCGGGGTGTAGCAGGGTTTCCGTTCTCCCACAGAACTGTGCATAGAGATCTAGAACCTCAGTGAATTAGGATGACCCAAAACTTACCTCAGTGTCAGAAATCCCCTTACCGAGCTAGCTACAGTGTCTCATTGGTCACAACAAGCTGACCAATGACTTAGACAAACCAGAACATGATCTTAGGTTACCTCAGGTATCGTGGAACACATGAACACTCTTTCGTTATATAATCATTTCAAACCAAAACTGGGAGTCAAAGAACACACGTGCAAGTTTGAAATATTTATTTTTCAATGCAAGGTTCTCAAACGCAGTATCTTATATAATACCAGAATACATATTATAAAAATCAGAGTTATCAGAATAGTCACTAATCCATAGTAAGCAAAAGGTGACAGCATATTATAATACAAATTCTATAGAAATCTGTATCACCTATATTTCGCGCACCCTATTTAGCATACTAGATTATATCTAAGAAGGTCTCATTTGGGTTTTTAGCAGGGCGGGCCCATACCTCTAAATGTCAGTAGGAGAAGATCACATCAACAGCTACCGGCTCTCTGCATGCGAAGCATCAAGTGTGTTGATTCATTCCCTGTAACTCTATCTTAAACCCGCGTAGAGCCCAATGTTGGCAGCAACATTATTTGTGTTATGTCTAATGTGATGCGAGGATCAGGCCTCCAGGAACCTTGTGTTAGGTTATTCTTAGAGGGTGCAGTTCTCAGTGTGCAGACAGTTGTACCAAGTGTACCAAGCACAACTGATATCAGAGCAATAACATATTATTCTCAAATAAATCACATCTTTCGTCTAGGTTGAAAGCTACAATAACAATTAGGTGTCGTGTGCAAACCGAAGCCGAAGGAAAATATGTTGTTTAAACATTTAATAAACCCATGCTAACTTAACACAATATATAGAAACGCAGTAACCATATGACACCCCCCCAATGATCCGAGGACGGTCAAAAAGGAAAAAACACAAGCCAATACTATAAGAAAGGCAAAACATGAAAGCAGAGTTCAACAATATTGAGCCACGCTAAATGTATGTAGATGTATATAAAAATCAATAATACAAAATATGTATGAATGCGTATAGTGGCCACACAAAAATATAAAAATCTTGAACTCGAGGCCAATTATAAAATCATAGGCCCAGAACATATAAAAGTCGAATGTTGGTAAAAGAAAAGGCACCATTCAGAATTACTAAAAAGTCACGTGCCATAATAGTGAAAGTCTCCAAAGCCACTCATGGGTGGATAGAATATGCAAAATAGGCAGCCACAGCTTCCAACATGAAATCACTGTCATCATCCGAAAACAGTTCAGCCATCCAATTAAGCAATGGGAAAGAACATACGTGCTCCTCCAGCACCGAATCCTCTAGCAACATCAGAGGACAACTCAGTGGGTTCTCGAGAACGCTATGTGCCAGAAAGTCATGCGCCGCTGCGGGTATGTCCCACTGACCCATTAGTCCATGCATCGCTGCCACGGCCATAACCCTTTCGCCAGAACAAACCAGCTCGTGAGCAACTACGGGCCTCATCAGCTGATCAAAATCGACGTCAGGAAAAGTCGTCAAGCAGAGACACAAATCAATGGCCCAGTCGAAATCACAGCTCAGGCAATGAAACACAGGCTGGACACATGTGAAATAGGAAAATCGAAAGGATAATCCAAAAGCCGTGCTTAAAGTTGCAAGCGGCAAGGTGCCATAGTAATCAAGCATCCTATTACGAAACAGAATCAGGAGCTGTTGGACGGCTTCTTGCGCAGGATGGGCATCCATGTTTTATAAAGAAAAATATCACCAAAACGCCTGCAGCCAAAGCCAGCAAAACAGGGAATCCGCCAAACAAACTTGCGAATATAGAATGAAAGAACGCAGGGATAATACCAAATACTTTTTCAAACGTAGTCACGAGACCACTGCTAATTAATTAAAAAAAATGTGCGAGTCCAGACGTGGAGGAGGCATTAAAGATTTGATGAACCAGCTCGCAGAAATGAAACGGCAAGTCAGTATTTAAAAGTGCCTGCACCTCTGTGCGTGTGTTAGCTATGTGAAGGACATAAGTTTCACAGGCCGAGCTCAGGGCCACTTCCTTTTGAGACAAAAGGGCTATTATTCGGCTCAAACCGTTGAACTCCGCTCTCAAGGTTGGGATGCGCGGCCAGATGGAAACATCTGAATTCCCATGCGTGGGTGGATATAACACGTTCTTGCAACACACCACACGTTCTGATACAGTAACCACATAGGCGATACCGACCATTAACCCACAACACTCCTCATTATTCAAAAGTAAATAACTACCGTTAGTCAATAAAGTTAATGTGGGAACTATTGCAGGAACCGGTGTGCCTTTTAGAACACAGGCTAAATTAGGCCGGTCCTGATTACAAGAACCATGCAACTGGGTGTGTCTGCATATCAGTGAACGGTCAAGCAACTGTGTGCATTCTTCACCATTCAGATTCACTTCCTTCCCTTCCTTCAGACATCTGTATGTGTATGGTAAAGACCATGTCTCATGTAGGAAAGCACTGCCTAGTGGTTCATATCGCCCTATAGCAATATATCGCATAAAATTTGTACATTTATACAGAGCAAATGGTAAAGTAATAATACCATGGATAAGCCATGTAGCAGCAGCTGCCTCAGCTACAGAAAAGGGCAAAGATTCTAATTTTTCAATGTGTAACATAGAAAATGATGCATCTCGCATGGAAAGCATGCGCTGCTTGTCAGTCAAATTAAATGGGGCAAATAGTGATGAGACGTTCATGTAACTCCAAGGCACTCGACCAGCTTTCAGAGTCTGTAGTGTCCATGCAAACTGCAAAACAGAACGCAATTGATTTTGACCATGATATAATACGGACACTTCATCATGCACAATGTCAACAACAGAAGAGACAATATTGTTCAACGTGTAAATTCGGGAAGAAAGCATGTTAATACTGTTATCGACAACTGCAAGTACTTTTTCCAAATTTGCTTGGTCAATTGCCCTTAGGCGCTTAGCAGCCTCAATTTGAGAAACTTTCCAAATTTCATTGTAAACTGCATAAATCCACCGTTTAGATCTACCCTTAGCCGGGCCTTTTATAAAATCATTTAAATCCACATTTTCAGTTAACTGAGACAGATGTAGTTTAACTGCAGCTAATGTGGAATGTTGTAACCAATTCTGACACAGTTTCCCCACAGAGTAAGTGGTGACAGTATAATCAGTTTCAAAATGGGGATCTGGTCTGACTTGTGTGAACCCTTCAGCCAACCCCAGAAAGCGACTTTGGCAAGAATCAGCACTTCTTTGCCACAACAGCCAACCCTTTGGATCCAAACTGGATACATTAAAGGACGAATTGTGTAATAGAGACTGTATCTCACGAATAGACAAATCAGAAAAATTACCCCAACCTGAATATTCTTCTAATTCGGGGATAATTGGTGTATTTAATTGTTTAGAAGTAGCCAATCCAAAGCATGTTGTTTGGGAAATAGTAGAATTTAGAAACAACATGTGATTCAGGATGAGACATGCACGGTGCAAAGCCTCAGTGCCTTGTACCTGCCAATCTTTGGTACCCCAAACCGATTTAAGGTCAATTATTCCCTTCCAGAACTCGTAGCCATCTACAGCCAATTTGTCTAGAAAGGACTTCGAATACAGCAACTTTGTATCGGTAAGTCTAACTTTGGAAATGGACTTTTGCGTCATTCTGAAGTAAAATGACTCAGGATTCGATTGATTAAAATCTGTAAAATAACTGTATTTTTGTCAGAAATGTACTGGAGCTTCCTATTAATGGAGCTGGGCAGTGTTCCCACTGCGTGTAATTCACAGCAACCCTCCTGGAATTCGTGGAGAAAATGATTACCATAATGTTGGAAGCAAAACAAATCACCATAATTAACAGAATCTAAATATAAGTCTTCGGCATCAAAAGCTGCATAATATTTTAAATCAGAGAATAATGCTTCTACGGCCTGAATATCCCAATCATCAGAACGTATATTTTGTTTAATCACATCCCCCATGTTTACTCTAAGCACATTCGGAACTTCAGTGGGGCCATGTATTTGAAATCTAACCGCATCCCACACAATCCCATCAAGGACAGGCCAAGCAGTAATGTTGACTGTATTCAATTCTCGTTTCAGTCTGTGTGCTGAATGTGAGGAGGAAAGAGGGGCCAATGTTCCATTAAGGTACCGAATTCCTGTTCTTTCTTTGACATAATGACCATCGATCAGGCGGAAAAAATAAAACACAAAACCAATTGACATAAAAAGATAAAATGAAAATAGAATCAACCAAATGTATGTCCAAGGGGGAATTAAAAAATGTTTTTTAAATAAAGTGGCATATTTCGCAACAGTTGAGGGTTTCTTTGAAAGTTCGGAAACAGAGTCAAAAGAGAATCTGGACTGGTCGGCCAAATGAGTCTGCAAATCAGGCATTGATAAATCAGCAGAATAGGTGTAGTTCAGCTCATCAATGTTAGTAACAGGAATAGTTTTTAATAAAGGACTGGAAATAGCAGGCATCTCGAGGGACACCTCCGGTTCTGCACCAGAAGTAATAGCCAGCACAGAGTGCCTCACCATGGAAGGACAGGATACAGCCGGTGTCATGCTATGAAGAATCGGCCACCCTGTGTGTCTTGACATTGTCAATTGAGATAAATCTGTTTTCCTTACGACCTGGAAGTGGTGGTAAAATGACTGTTCTTGTGCCCTTCACTCCAAGAACTCGAACCGGTGCACAATATATATATATTTTTTTTTTTAAAGTTTTATATAGCGCTAGCTTGACCCGTAAGTATCAGAGCACTTTACATACAAACAGTAAACAGCAGAAGGATATTACATTACATAGTAGGCCGGAAGTAAGGAAGCAAACCACAGAAAAAAATACAGCATGAGAAATAAATATGCAGTGATGCGGAGGGGGAGAGAGCAATAAGAGAAAAGGCGAGAGTGACATAGTCCGGTCGCCCACGCTTCTTGAATGTCCAGAGAGAGAGGAGACAACTCGTAAAAGAAGACTAGGTTAGTTGACGTTGGTCATGAAGGTATTTGTTTAGGAGATGGGAGTTTCAGGTCCCTTTTGAAACGGGAGAAGGAGGGGTTGCATCTGAGGACTCCAGGGAGAGCGTTCCAAATCCTGGGAGCGTTGCCAGAAAACGATCGGTCTTGGGTGGTTTTCGGAATAATAAGAAGGAGTGAGTTGGAGCTTCTTAGTGTTCTACTCAGTTTGTTATTTAAGTAGTTGGGGTCAGGAGAGTGAAGGGTTTTGTGTGTGATGCAGGCCAATTTATAAATACATCTCCCTTCCACGGGAAGCCAATTGAGGCAGTTGAGAGCTGTGAGAGAGAGTGATGTGTTCAAATCTTTTAACTCCAGATACGAGAGGGACCAAACTCTTTCTTGTTATCGATCTTCTCTCGAACCAGTTCTCCAACTTGGGGTAGCCAGCCAACTACCGGGATCTGCAACGCATCATCCGATGTGGAGGGCAAATGTTCCTTAGCTAGACTGTCTCTGGTCTTTTGTAGATCCTGTAAAACATTGCAATGTTCATCTACGTCAAAGGCCGCGGCCTGGGCCTTGCAGTCTAGCCCGTCGAGGTCAGGTATATACATCTTGATACCAAAGAGCATTTCGTACGGGGTCCGCCCACCCAGAGACCTTCTAGGGAGATTATTAAGCGCACGCTGCACGCCATTGAGGTGGGCCAACCAGTTTCTGCCAGTGCCTATAACTCGAGCTGTCAAAGATTGCTTTAAGTCACGGTTCATTCGTTCCACTACACTATTACCCTCGGGTCTGTACAGACTCGAAAACTTGACTTGCACCCCCAACGAAACCATAGCATCCTTATACGCCCTAGAGGCGACAGCCGGACCCTGATCCGAATGGAAGGTACCACAGGCAAAAATCCCTATAAAGACTCGCAAATCCTTGATGACAGTCCGTGAATCAGCGCTCCGATGTGGCCATACCCACACAAAGCGTGTGCATGAATCAACTGCTACCAAGATGTACTTGTATGCAGTATCAGAAGAAAATGGACCGCAGTGATCCAAATAAACGCAACCAAGCGGTTTATTAGAGATATACAACAGTGTCTGAGGCGGACGCGCAGCAGTTGAAGGTTTAATCTGCTGGCAAATGTCACATTGAAGGACATAATCGCGCGTCTGTTTGTACAGTCCCCGCCACCAGAACCTTTGTTGTAGCTGAGTTACAGTGGCTGAGACGCCCGCATGCGCAGACGCCACACCTTCATGAGCCGCTGTAATCAAAGCAGCCCTGCGATCCGAGTTGGGAACTAGACGTTCTCCAACATCAGGAATTTTCACATAAGGAACCTTATCGGGACTTAAGTGGTATGTGTACTTCGAAGGGAACCCCGCAGGATATTTACCTCCCTTCTCGGTGGTAGCAATAGCTGCCAATATGTCATCATCTATCTTGCTTTTGGACCTCGTGACTGCTGCAACTAAGTATTTCGATACCGCTGACTTCGCTGCTTCATCAGCAAGCGAATTACCAACAGCGTGGACCCCCACGCGCTGATGGCCAAGAGTATGAATCACAAACACGAGTGGCAACTTCTCTTTAAGTACCGCCACTCGGACCCAGATCATTTTATGTTTTATTGTGCTACCTTTGGAATCACGAAATTCATTCTGAATCCAAAAGAACAAGTTTTCATTGTAAGACTGGACACAGTAGTAAGAGTCACTTACGATCAAAGTCATCACACTAGGATCTGCGTACTCCAATGCAAGCATCAGAGCACGAAGCTCTGCTAATTGTGCGGTGCAGTCCCCAAGCGTCTGCGTGTGTACGACACTGGACTTGAACTCATCGTTCACCATGGCACCGACCACAATGGCGCATGCGGAAACGTAGGCATGTTTAGAGCCATGCGCAACCTGCGCCGAACCATCAGTGTAAATGATGCAATGGAAATCCTCCAACGGCCGCATTGCTAAAGGAGCAGGATGAACAAATTCATACTGTAAATACTCCTGCGACCGTAAAGTGGCGTCAAAAATAAACGTGACATCCTGGGATGTCAAGGATGCAGCCCACTGAATCCACCTAGGGTGCAAACCTTTGGAATTTGGTACACTGGCTTTCGTAACTGCCTCCAAGGCAGGACACGGGGTAACAACCTACATGCGTTTTCCTTGTGACAGGGCACGTTCTTTAAGAATTGCCATCTGTACAGCCGTTAAAACTTTCTCCACAGTGGAAAAACGCAGTTCAGCCGAAGTGTACAAGTGTGACTTGTAAGCAATAGGTACTGTATCCCCTTCATTAAAAGTCAGGTACGTGAAACCCTCCGCCCCAGGGATAATTCTTATCACCAGGTTGGTCTGGTTATCACGAGTCTGTAAGTATTCAGAAGCGAGCAAATCAGCCTGCAAAGACTGCAGAATGGCTGAATGCTCAGGCAGCCAGCATGATTTGGAAAAAGATGGTTGTATCAAAGCATACAAAGGCTTGATACGCTGGGCATATTCCGGAATGTAAGTCCTCCCGAAATTCAAAAAGCCCAGTAAAGATTGTAATTTTTTCAGTGTTGTCGGAGAGCGCAACTGTGCGCATTTCTCCAGGAATTGAGGTGCCAACCCCTTTCCCTCGTTGTTAAGCTCATAGCCGAGAAACAACACTGTGTATTCTGCAATGTGCGATTTTGCAAAGTTAAACTTGTAACCTATGTCTGCAAAGTTACAAATTATGCTATTAACTCGACACAGATGCTCCCAAAGATTGTCGTCTGTGAGATAAATGTCATCCACATACGAACAAGCAACTGGGTCGATTCCCTCCAAAAGAGAGACTATGCGGGCGGAGAAAACTCCAGGACTATTCTTATAGCCCATCGGGAGACGTCGAAACATTTTTTGCACACCGCCGCAAGTAAAGCTGGTCCATTGGGAACTTAGACCATCTAATCTATGGGCATAAAAACCATTGGAAATGTCAAGCGTGGTTTTGAACCGTTTACGCTCAAGACTATTCAGTAAAGCAGAGCCGTGAGTATTCTGAACTGCACAGTTACGGCAATGCGAGTTTAAATGCCTATAATCCAAAACCAAACGATATGAGCCGTCCGGCTTGTTTACAGTAAAAAGGGGGTTATTCATCGGTGACACACACGTTTCAATTACACCTTGATATTCCAATTGTTCAAGGATAGCCGCTTGATCTGCATTTGTCCCGCACTGGACCAGGAACGCAGGAACAGGCTAAAAGCGAAGTTTGTACAATATGGTATTCGCACTTGTCGTTCCGCGATCATACAAGTCCTGTGTTCCAGGGGCCCACAGTTGATCTGCAGAGCAGTTAAATTCATCACCATCTTTGAGGAAAAGAGAGGAACTTTGGTGAAGATCCAATCCATACCCTGAACATATAATACTTGTGTAACTATTCCCTCTGTAACTGTCTCCTGAACTTCAAACGTCATCTTTTTTTACTTGATTTTAACTTCTAATTCTGTATGTACTTCCAGTTTAGTTTTATTATTCCTTGTTCTTAATATTACGGCATTTTATCTTTTGTAATGGTTTTTACTAACTACACAGATAAAGAAATTCAATCAAGGGTAGCCGCGACTGAAGCTTTGGCTTTACGCCGTATGGGATATTGAGGTTGAGGCTGCGGCTGAGACCGTAAAGGAACCTCGTGGCTTGGAGACAATTTATCCCAGCCACATTGATTGCGGTACACAGCCGGCGCAAGTGCCAGAGCCCTACAAAATGCAGCGCTTCCACTCTCGATACAGTGTGCGCGAAACTGGGGAGGATCACCTCCTCCCCTCGCGGAGCTGCGAGAACAAAAGGCGGGGGCCAGTCAGCCTCCGAAAGCAAAATGTCATACGTAGACGAAAGATTTTCCCAAAATACCCCTTTTACAGTTCGCTGCATGTCACCTTCGATTAACAGGACAATTTCAAAAAGACGTTCAGGGGGAGCAACATGCGTATCAGCCGTTTCAATTACAACATAAGTGTCAGTCGCTGTCACCTTCAACAGTGGACGGAGGGCCTCTCTCACTATGGTAATCTCCGCCACGCTGTCCAGCAAGGTCAGAGCCCACGTCAGATTCCGAAGCCACGTTCTCACTATCCGGGGCATATCGATGCGCTGTCAAGGCGGCGACTTTCTTCGTGGCAAAAAGTGGTCTCTAGGGCTTAGTGCCTTCCAGCTGATCTCCACCGTTACGCGGGCGGGGCTGACCACGTCCTTGCTGGCCACCCCGGCCCCTGTCGCACCCTCCACCACCGGTTGACGGAGCCGATGAGTCCTGAAAGGAACGAGGAGAGCGTTGGTCAGAAGCCTGAAACCTTTCAGGTGATTTAATCATCGCGCGATCGCGCAAATCATAAACTCGATCCGACTGCGCAGGCAACGTAGACGCAGGAGTAGAAACCTGAGTTTGTTGTTGTTGTTGCTTACCCTGATTCTGCTTTTTAGGCCAATTCTGTTTCTTGGACTTAGGTTGACCACTAGTTTCCGAAGACTGTCCCTGGGGCTGCTTTTTCTCTTTATCAGAAAAAGTCTTAAGACCCTTTGCATTGCGGCCAACCGTTTTATAAGCCACCACAATTATCCTTGCTAACTGACGGGGTTTCTCGGCCTCGGGAATTAACGCCAAAGCGTTAGCCACCTGAAAGTTCACTCCATCCCCCTTGACATTCGCAAGGATCGGATCGCAAACTATATCAAAGGTGCCACACAGGCGCATACCCAACTCAACCGCCGACTCCGGTCCGTGATCATCTTGAACACGTTTAAGGACCGCAGACAGGTTGGTCACAGACGGGGTGCCATAGCACCTCGAATAGACCGCTGCAAAAGTCTTACCCCAGGTCTCACAGTCAACAAGTTCAGGGGCCAAATCTTTCGGTAAACTAAGTGTAAGAATCCAGTGTTTTTCACCAGGATTCGTATTAGGAAACACAGCCTCCAGCTGGTCGAATTTCTCGGCAAGCCAGAAAGGAAAATCATCCTTATCCTGGGGCTTCTTGCCCATTATGGAATTCACCATGACAGGACTGATTTTCAAACCAGCCTGTTCTGCTCGAAGCTGCGCACCCCTAGGGGCCGCGTCCTGAACATTACGGCTTGTGTAATGAACAAGCGCTCTAATCACTGACACAGCGACCTCATGAAGTCGCCGCAGATCAGCCACGTTACAAGTGGCGCGATTAGGGTGAGGAGTGAATCCAGCCAAAGCGGGCCAATTAGTGCCCGGAATGGACAAAGGACCCAACCTCGGAGCGGTTAAAGCGTGTGGTAGGGCACCACCAAACCAAACTCCATGCTGCCAAACATCAATAGGAACCTCCAGTGCCCTGTACGGAGCATATGCAGCCGGTACATCTGAGGCAGTGTAAGAATGGAACATACCAGAATTAGCGTCCACAGGCGGAAATGTCACCCACGAATAAAACAGTTCGTACGGGTAAGCATGTTCCGCACTCACTACCAGAACCACAGCCATGCCTTCCACAGGGACATTAAAAGCCCGCAAGTGGTCACGCACCGCAATGCGACTATGCTGCGGGATGTCCACGGCTTGTGCCATGTCAGCACAGGAAATTGAAAAAAAACAAAGAATACTATGTAGCACAACTGGGTAGCAATTCAAGGAAACCGTTTTATATGAATTCAAGCTTGAAAAGACCTATTTTAAAAATAGGCAGGTTGTCCGACACCACCGTTTTCCGGAAACGGGAATGAAGGGGTTAAGGTTTGAATGATATACTACTCGAGTGTCATGATATAAGGCCAACAACGTATGGGCGCCATGTAGCAGGGTTTCCGTTCTCCCACAGAACTGTGCATAGAGATCTAGAACCTCAGTGAACTAGGATGACCCAAAACTCACCTCGGTGTCAGAAATCCCCTTACCGAGCTAGCTACAGTGTCTCATTGGTCACAACAAGCTGACCAATGACTTAGACAAACCAGAACATGATCTTAGGTTACCTCAGGTATCGTGGAACACATGAACACTCTTTCGTTATATAATCATTTCAAACCAAAACTGGGAGTCAAAGAACACACGTGCAAGTTTGAAATATTTATTTTTCAATGCAAGGTTCTCAAACGCAGTATCTTATATAATACCAGAATACATATTATAAAAATCAGAGTTATCAGCATAGTCACTAATCCATAGTAAGCAAAAGGTGATAGCATATTATAATACAAATTCTATAGAAATCTGTATCACCTATATTTCGCGCACCCTATTTAGCATACTAGATTATATCTAAGAAGGTCTCATTTGGGTTTTTAGCAGGGCGGGCCCATACCTCTAAATGTCAGTAGGAGAAGATCACATCAACAGCTACCGGCTCTCTGCATGCGAAGCATCAAGTGTGTTGATTCATTCCCTGTAACTCTATCTTAAACCCGCTATAGAGACCAATGTTGGCAGCAACATTATTTGTGTTATGTCTAATGTGGTGCGAGGATCAGGCCTCCAGCAACCTTGTGTTAGGTTATTCTTAGAGGGTGCAGTTCTCAGTGTGCAGACAGTTGTACCAAGTGTACCAAGCTCAACTGATATCAGAGCAATAACATATTATTCTCAAATAAATCACATCTTTCGTCTAGGTTGAAAGCTACAATAACAATTAGGTGTCGTGTGCAAACTGAAGCCGAAGGAAAATATGTTGTTTAAACATTTAATAAAATCATGCCAACTTAACACAATATATAGAAATGCAGTAACCATATGACAGGGGTTTCCTGGCGCTGTACGCATATCACTGTGGAATCTTTCCTGGCTTTTCCCTGTGAAAGGTCCACTCCTGGGTACCCCCAAGGTGAAGCCAGGCATCCCTGCGCTGTTGGGGCCGTTGTGGAGATTAAGCAAGCTATTGCTCAGAGTTGCAGAGTGGGACCCATGATTAGAATAGGCACCGAGGCGAGAATGATCAGGTCAGAGGAAATTGAACCCAAGACCAGCCGAGGCGGGAATTGAACCATGGTCCCGGGCCAGACCTCTGCATCTGGGTCTGCCGCTCTAACCATTGAGCCACACTTCTCCACAGTGAGGAGATAGATAGATAGATAGATAGATAGATAGATAGATAGATAGATAGATAGATAGATAGATAGATAGATAGATGGATAGATAGATAGATAGAGAGATAGAGAGATAGATAGATTGAGGGCGATAGATAGACAGATAGAGTGAGGGCGATCTATAGATAGATAGATAGATAGATAGATAGATAGATAGATAGATAGATAGATAGATAGATAGATAGATAGATAGATAGATAGATAGATAGATAGGAGTGATGGCGATAGATAGTGAGTGCGATAGATGGACAGATAGAGTGAGGGCAATAGATAGAGTGAGTGCGATAGATAGAGTGAGGGCGATAGATAGAGTGAGGGTGATAGATAGAGTGAGGGCGATAGAGTGAGGGCGATAGATAGATAGAGTGAGGGGGATAGATAGATAGAGTGAGGGCGATAGATAGAGTGAGGGCGATAGATAGATTGATAGAGTGAGGGGGCGATAGATAGAGTGAGGGCGATAGATATATAGATAGATAGATAGATAGATAGATAGATAGATAGATAGATAGATAGATAGATAGATAGATAGATAGATAGTGTGAGGGCGTGTGGGGTGAGGGTGTGTTTGTGTGGAGTTGTGTGTGTGTGAGGTTGTGTGTGTGTGTGGGGGGGGTGTGTGGGGGTTGTGTGTGTGTGTGGGGGTTGTGTGTGTGTGGGGGGTTGTGTGTGTGTGGGGGGTTGTGTGTGTGTGGGGTCCTTTTTATAGCGCAATCTACCCATTTTGTAATACCGCGTGCGCCTCTAGTGCAGCGTAATTTAAACAGCTGAGTTTCCAGTACTTTTAATTATTTTTATTTCCAATTTTATATAGCGCATACAAGATCCAAAAGGGTTTCTGAGCGCTTTACACCGGAACAGTTACTACTGCATGCAAGCAGTTACTATGCAAACAGTTACCAAGGTTATAAGATAAATAACAATTTACGTAGTTAAATATCAGCTTCACATACATGAACATAATGGTGGGTGCTTTCTGGACACTTGATAGCTTAATAGCTTTGCAAGTGCATGACATAATAGTACACTTCCCGAGAGAGAAAGTTTAACACGTGCCTATCTAGAGGTACAGTTTTCTTTTCATTTATTTTTTATTAAAAACAAATCAGTCAAAACTTTAAAATGACACTTTATACTCGGGAATCTCTGAATTTGTAATTAAAGGAAGTGGACAAATAGCCAACCAAGCTTTACAAAGGGAAACACACTGTACTGTACCTTCGAGCTGCCAGACTGACCTTCCAGCGCCACGGACACTTCTTTGGTAGTTAATGAGCCACTTCCTTTGGCTTGCCCAGAACATCAAAGCGGCCGAAAGCGGCCGCAAGGGGAGAAAGGAGGTGTTAGTGCAATCTGAGGTGACAATAACCCTCGCATGTGCCTACTCAGTGGGTCACCCATACATACTTACTTGCCGGTCGGCATTCTGCATACCTTCTCCGTCATTACTAGCAAATAATGTCAGCCAACAATCTCAGCTCTTAGTGGTGGTCATTGTTGGCCACAGATTTATTAATATCAATAATGATTATTAATAACAATATTAATAACATACTGGTTGTACAATCTTCATTTGCGAACTCTAGCCATCAATCATGCACATCACTTTACAGTTTATGACACCTTCCTCTGATACAGGTGTCTGTCTCTAGTGCACCCATCAGTTCGTAAATGGCACTTGTGTACAACCAGTTCTTAGTCAGTTTATTGGTGTTCCAGTAGTTGGTTGGCCACACCCCTTTTGGGTGTCATGGAGGGGAGCTTCTCTGCCTGGAGTTAGGTCCCCAGCTCGCTACCATTTGCGCCCTGCCGTCCGGCCGGGTCTGGGCCGCGAGTGCCGTCTCCATCTGTTCCTCCCCTCCTTTGTGCGGCCACGTCACCCTGCCGTGCGGCATTGAAAAGTGAGTGGCCCTCCTCCTACACACCGCCCACCGGTGTGTTTGGTTAGCCAACGATTGTAGGATTTCCGCCAAACGCCTTCCCCACTGTCCAGCACTGCGACTCTGCTGTTTTTCAGGTGTGGGTGGGTGGGCTTCAAACGATGTCGTTGTCGCGCCGCTCTCCCAGCTCCTTCGAAGACGTTGTGCTTCTGCTGGGGAGCGGCGGTGCTTAAATCCTCTTGAGCCCCCTAAGGGTCTCAGGTGAACCCCCTTTGATTGGGGGGTTCAAAGGTAGCAAGGTTGACCATTGGTCGCCCCCCGTGGGCGCCCAGGTCACAAGGTCACTTCCTGTCGGGGTGGCTGGTGCGCACCCCGTTTCCGCTGGTCCTGGCCGCTTCGGGGCGCCCAGAACCAGTTCCCATCCCCCTGTTGGCACCGCGTGGGTTATGGCGCCGGCCCTTAAGCCTCCCCCACCTTGCGGGCGGGTGCGGCGGCCTCTGCAATAACCCTCGCATGTGCCTACTCAGTGGGTCACCCATACATACTTACTTGCCGGTCGGCATTCTGCATACCTTCTCCGTCATTACTAGCAAATAATGTCAGCCAACAATCTCAGCTCTTAGTGGTGGTCATTGTTGGCCGCAGATTTATTAATATCAATAAGGATTATTAATAACAATATTAATAACATACTGGTTGTACAATCTTCATTTGCGAACTCTAGCCATCAATCATGCACATCACTTTACAGTTTATGACACCTTCCTCTGATACAGGTGTCTGTCTCTAGTGCACCCATCAGTTCGTAAATGGCACTTGTGTACAACCAGTTCTTAGTCAGTTTATTGGTGTTCCAGTAGTTGGTTGGCCACACCCCTTTTGGGTGTCATGGAGGGGAGCTTCTCTGCCTGGAGTTAGGTCCCCAGCTCGCTACCATTTGCGCCCTGCCGTCCGGCCGGGTCTGGGCCGCGAGTGCCGTCTCCATCTGTTCCTCCCCTCCTTTGTGCGGCCACGTCACCCTGCCGTGCGGCATTGAAAAGTGAGTGGCCCTCCTCCTACACACCGCCCACCGGTGTGTTTGGTTAGCCAACGATTGTAGGATTTCCGCCACGCCGCAGGGAGGCTCACGTCTTTCTGCGGCTCCCCCCTTTGTCCCTTGGTTCGTGGCCACCTACATTTCCCCCTTTCTCTTTCTTTTTTTTTTTTTTTTTTTTTTTAAAGACAACCAGCGAGCGTCATTGCGCCCCACAAGTTGCTCCAGAACACCTCCATTCCTTTGTCGGACAGATGCACCCCATCTTGTCCGTAGAGCTCTGAGCGGCCTGGGTGGATGAGGCCGTGCCGGATCGATTCCAGGCCATTGGTTGAGCAAAACTTGTGCATGGCGATGTTCAACTTGCGCCTTGCGTTATCCACCGCTTTGTTGGAGTCGGCACCCCTCCAGTGCCTCCTGCTGATCATCTCCGACCAGACCACGGCCGTGGTCCCTAGCCATGCCGCCGCTTTGGTGAGGTCCTTCTGGATGGCTTGGCCCACCGCCTTGCGGCCCAACCGTGTTAGGTCGTTCCCCCCGAGATGTATGATCAGCACATCTGGCAGCCACGCTGAGTCTGCCATAAGGCCGTCCAGGGTCGGTAGTAACTGCTCCCATCTCATGCCGGGCCGTCCGATCCAGCGGATGTATGTCGCCTTGGGTCTGCTTTCTTTGTGGCCCACTCGCCGCCACCAGGACTCCATTCTGGATACGAATGAATGTCCCACGACCCAGACAAGCTGTGGGCGTCCCCCTGTCGAGAGAAAATGCTCTATTAAGGTGGCTTTCTGCGCACCGGGTGTGGACGAGGGAGGGCAAGAAACCCTGCCGTGCGGCATCCCAAGGCGGCTGCTCCCCCCCCCCCCACTACCCCTCCCCCCCCTTTTTTTAAATTTTTTTTTTTTATATGAGATGCGGGCGTATGTATGACTTGTAGGCCCTGGAACGCCATCTGCCCACGGCCTGGATCCTGTCCTCTGGCATGCCATACTGCGATGCCGAGGTCGCCGCCCCGATCCTGAAGGAGTGCGGGGCAAATGATGTTGCCTGGAACCCAGCCTTACTGAGGCCCTGGCGCATTACGGCTGTGAACTGGAACCTGCTCAAGTTCCTTCCATCCTGATGTACGAAGAGGGGGCCCTCCCCCGCCGGGCGGGCCGCCATGTATCGAAACAGCCAGCACACTGCGCAGAGCCCCACCTCTGGAATACAATGTAGGCGTATCGTCGTCCCCTTTTGCGCCCTATCCGTTTTGGATTGCCTAAGCGTGAGCTCCACAGCTCTTACCATCGGCTTGATGTCCCTCGCCTGCAAGCAACGCTGTGCCGGGCCTGACTTGTTGGGAGCCACTATCTCACTTACCCGAAATGCCCCAAAGAAAGCCGTGGTGAACGCGGCCCCGAAGAGTAGCCGCTCATATTTGTCTGCAATGATGCTGGTTAGGGCGCTCAGTAACTGACCCAGCTTGTCGAAGTCAATGGGGCGCCTGCCGTCCTTCTTGGTCCCCTCGATTTTACGCCAGCCTTTCAAGGCTGCTTTTAGGTAGGCAGATGCCGTGGGGTCCTCGCCTGTGTAGAGCCTGGCAAAGTAAGCAATGGCGGCCAGGTGCGCCTGGGCCCAAGACCTTGTTTTCTTGGCGTCGAATGCCCATTGCACGAATTTCTCCACCGCTGTGCGCGCCTTTGCCTTGTCCTCCAGCGACTCTATGCCCCCGATTCTCATTACTGTGGCCGCGTATTTCTTGTATCTCCTGTGTGCCTCAGAGGTGAGCGAGTGCCCTATTAATCTGGACAGGTCAACCCCCCCAGGTCCCACAGGTATGGTGGAAAGGGGGTCATCTCCTCGTCCGCCCCGGGTAGAAGTTGTTTGAACCGCATCGTCTGGGACCGGGATAGCGCATCTGCGACCGTGTTCTCTGCCCCTGGCACGTGTCGAGCCTTCAGCTCCAGGTTCCCCTCGAGCTGCAATTTAACCAACTCTCGCATTAGCCTCAACATGTCCGGGCATCTTGCTGCGCCTCTGTTAATGGCCTGCACTACCCCCTTGTTATCCGACCATAAGGTGAGTTTCAGGTTCCTTATCTCCTCTTTCCACACGGTCAGAGCCACTATTATTGGGAATAGTTCGAGGAACGTGATGTTTTTGGTGAGCCCCTGCGCATACCACCTGTTTGGCCACTGGCTGGCACACCATCTGTTCCCTAGGACCGCCCCAAAGCCCAGGCTCCCCGCTGCGTCTGTGTAGAGGGATAGCTGGTCCGCTGTCACCCAACCCCTTTTCCAGATCAGAACACCATTGAAATCCTGCAGGAAGTCGTCCCATACCTGTAGATCCTGCCTCACACCCGTGCTCAGCCGGATGTGGTGGTGTTTGTGGGTAACGCCAGCTGTTAGCGCGGTCAGGCGCCTGGAAAAGACCCTGGCGGGCGGGATGACCCTCGCCGCAAAGTTCAGTCTGCCTATCACCCCTTGGATATCCCTGAGGGTGGCCTTGCGCCGGCCCCGTAGTTTGGCTATTTCTTCCCTGAATTCCTGCACTTTATCTGGGGGGAGCCTGGCGGTCCCCGCCGTGGAGTCAAGTTCAATGCCCAAGAACGTTAGTCTTGTCGTCGGGCCTGTCGTCTTCTCTTTTGCTAGGGGGACCCCGAGTGTTTCGGTGAGGGCCTCGAACGCTGCCAGCGTACTGGCGCACGTCGTGGATCCCGCCGGTCCTGTGAACAGGAAATCATCGAGGTAGTGCAGCTTACCGCCCCCTTGGTGCCTGTCGTGGAGGGCCCATTCCAGAAAGGTAGCGAATTGCTCAAAATAGGCACAGGATATGGCACATCCCATGGGCATGGCCTTGTCGACGTACGTGTCCCCTTCCCATTGGAAACCCAGCAGGTGGAAGCTGGTCGGATGAACCGGCAATAAGCGAAAGGCAGATTCAATGTCCGCCTTGGCCATGAGGGCTCCCTTTCCTGACGCTTTGACTAGTGCGATCGCGTCATCCACTGACGCGTAACCCACCGAAGCATGCTTCCGGGTTAATGCCATCGTTTACGGATCCCCCCTCGGGGTATGACAAGTGGTGTATTGGCCTAAATTGGCCCTTTTCCTTCTTGGGAACCACTCCCAGTGGGGAGATGACTATTCCTTCATACAGTTCCTTAGGAAGGGGGCCCTCGATTCTACCCAAGCTCTTCTCCTTTTCTATCTTCGCGCTCACCACCCGGGGATGTTGCCTCGCTGACTGCAAGTTATTCGCTCCCGTTAATGGCAGCGGGCCTTGAAACGGGATAGTGAAACCTTCTTCGAAACCCTCAACCAGTGTCCTGGCGTCTGCTTTGTTTGGGTACCTGTTTGCTAACCTGCGCAGCTGTTGCGTATTAATGGGGGACCTAGCCAGCTGGCAATGTTGAATGTCCACTAGTGCCCCGCCCCCACTAGCCTTTGGGCTAGTGCTTCTTGTGTTTCTCTTTCTTTTCGCTCTTCGATTCGCGCTTGGAGCCTTTGCACGCCACTGCGGCGTGTCTCCCCCCGCAGCTTGAGCATGTATGTTGAAATTTGCACGAGGAGCCCCATGAACAGTCCCCCGCATCGTATCTCCAGCATATTGCCTTGGTCGCGGGGGGGGAGTTGGACCTCCCAGAGGAATGTTTCTGGTAATTTTTGTTCTTCCCCTTATGGGACGAACTCCGAAAGGACTGATCGTATTTGCCCGTCCAGGCTCTCACTTCTTTGGCCGCGAGCATTTTATGAATAAAACCTGAAACGTCTTCCTCATTCCACTCCATCTCTGGGTGCCTCTGCATTTTTAATCTGAAACCCTTATCATATTCCAACCATGCATCCCCAGGGAATTGCCTCTGCGCTGAGTGCATGTTAGCCTCGTACAACCATAGGTCCGCTGCGCAATGGGGGAACCTCTCCACTATAATACACGCCATGATTCTGAAAGCGTCTAGCCAATTCTCGAAGTTCCGCTCCTTTCTAGCCCCGCGCCTCTCCCTTTTTTCATCCTCTCTCCTGTCGCATGTGGTCAGGTCGAGGCCCTCCAGCTGTATTTCCAGGAGCGAGAATATATCTATGAACTCCTTGCGCCATATCCTCTCTTTTACTGCGAGAGGAATAAGGCACGCGAGCCCCGTGGCTTTCGTCGTCAAGGAGGCAGGCCCGGGGGATGGTCTGGCGTACAGGTCAGTGCCTAGCCCCCCCGACCCCGGGCTCCCGGACCCAGTATTGTACCCCCACCCGGGTAGTGGGGAAACCTGATCACCTTGTGCGGACAGGCCCACCTGTTCCTGCACCCTTGACTGCCGGGCCCACCCTGGATCAATCATATGCCACGTTAAACCCCCTGTCTCGTCGGCGCGTTGTTCCCTAGGCCCCGCAGCCCCCTGCCCCGAGCCGTTCAGGAATGTCGGCGCCAGCGATTTCAAGCATTCTTTCACAATGGTACTAATATGCTCACCATTAACTGCTCTGCCGGTCGTCTCGCCCTGCTTGCTGTCGTCTAACCTCGGCGGCGGGAGCTTCTGGCGCACCTTCTTTGGGGGGTTCCTCTTGGAAGTTTTCTTTCTCGGCGTGGTCTTGGGTTTCTTGGGTGCTGACGGGCCTGCTTCCTCCTCCGCCTGGCCGTCCGGCCTATTCTCTTTCCCTTTGGCTAAGTGGGGTTGGAGCCATTCGTCGCCGTGCACTGCCGATATCTCGCGGATTCTTTTCAGCACTTCCGCCATGTCTTCTGGCTGATCTTCCGTCATGTTGTCCCTAGGCCCTAGGCCTGGTTTCTGCGGGCTGGTCTGCGCCGCTGGGTCGGAAGGAATTCCGGTCCCGCCCTTGAACTTCCTTGCACGTGGGTGTCGTTCGTGTGAAGCGGCCCAATGCGCGCTCCGAACGGGACAGTCGCTTACCACGCTGGAGCTTGGCTAGGCCGCCGAGCTCGTCGTCCTTCTCCGTCGCTCCGGATCACCGGCATCGGGTTCACGGGGAGCTGGGTGGAAAACTTGTAAGGCGCGCTGCTCTGCGGGGTCGTCCTTCTGCCCTGGCCGTCCTTCGCCGCCTCCTGCCGCAGTCGATCCTCTTCAAACGATGTCGTTGTCGCGCCGCTCTCCCAGCTCCTTCGAAGACGTTGTGCTTCTGCTGGGGAGCGGCGGTGCTTAAATCCTCTTGAGCCCCCTAAGGGTCTCAGGTGAACCCCCTTTGATTGGGGGGTTCAAAGGTAGCAAGGTTGACCATTGGTCGCCCCCCGTGGGCGCCCAGGTCACAAGGTCACTTCCTGTCGGGGTGGCTGGTGCGCACCCCGTTTCCGCTGGTCCTGGCCGCTTCGGGGCGCCCAGAACCAGTTACCATCCACCTGTTGGCACCGCGTGGGTTATGGCGCCGGCCCTTAAGCCTCCCCCACCCTGCGGGCGGGTGCGGCGGCCTCTGCAACAAGGGTCGCGAGACGCGCTCTATGGAGGGGGAGAGGCGAGCAAGACAGAGGCAGAGCGAGCCAGCGAGTGAGTGCAGCTATAATTCAGAACAAGCATGGAAGTAAATATCCCACAAATGACCATATACCAGGGACATTTAAGTACCCGCCTATGTGACTGGCCCATACTGAGGTCCTGTCAGCAATCCTGGGCAGGACTACAAGCTGTGACAAATAATTCCACCCAGCAAGAAATCCTAACCGGAAATTTTGTGCACTGAAAGTATGTGTGGAAGTTGATATTATAAATTATTTTAATGAGCAATGCTAAAACATTCGCGGTTCGGTATGCAAATCGTAATTTTCATGCTGGAGGGAAACTATTTTTATAGATTTTCCCCAGTGTCATAGTTTGAAATCTTTTTGGAATGTAAAATCGAAAGCCTTGTAGTTCATAGCTATGGGTTTTTGTATATTCAAGAATACTATGACGTGCATGCCAAGGTGAACTGTTTATGCAGTTCACATCAAAACTGTTGAGCTTCAGCCTGCCACAGCAACTTTAACAAGCATTTACAATGCAATGGTTTTGCCTTTGTTAAAGTTAGAGCTATTGGCATTGCTCTTGACATTATTTTTATTTATGTTTTTTTTTACATAAATAAATGGCATTGTCATTTACAATGCCACTAGCTTTATCTCTCGCAAATGACACACACAAAAACACACAGAGCCCCCCCCACACACACACCCACACAGAGCCCCCCACACACACAGCCACACAGAGCCCCCCACACACAGCCACACAAAGCCCCCCACACACACAGCCACACAAAGCTCCCCACACACACAGCCACACAGAGCCCTCCCTCTTTTAACGTGCTGCAGAGAGTGCATTGTTTTCGCAGATGCTCTCAAGCACAACAAACTTTAGTTTTTCAAGGCCCTCTCTTACCAGGCTTTCCTCCCGACCCTCTCCCTGCTTCCAGTCACAAGCCTTGCCTCTCAAGCTGTGCTCCCCGGGGATCTGACCCCCGACCCTCACTTCCCAGGTCCTCCGCCCTCAGTGCTGTCATCCTAGACCATGTCCACCCAGATGCCACCCCGAGCATCTGCCCTCCTTCTGCATCCCCAACATCTCCCCTCAACCTCCCCAGCCCCTCTGAACGTCACCTCTAGCTTCTGCCCATCAAGTCCTGCTGGGTCAAGGGTGTCCACCCAGGTTCTAGCCTACAAACCCCTACCCCAAGCGGTGTCCCGCAGCTTCTGCCCTTTAGCTCCTTGTCTCTAGCCATCCCAGCTCCTCCATCCCACTGCCTGGCCGCTTGTCTCGTATTCGTCAAGGTCCTGTCCTTCTCGGTGAGGGTGAACGGGGGAGGGCCTGAGTGCAAAGGTGGGTGAGCGGTATCGGGGTGGGAGGACCTGAGAGCTGAGAGGGCCGGGAGCAAAGGTGGTGAGAGGTATCGGGGTGGGAGGACCTGAGAGCTGAGAGGGCCGGGAGCAAAGGTGGTGAGAGGTACCGGGGTGGGAGGGCCTGAGAGCTGGGCGAGAGGGTAAGGGTGCAAAGGTGGGTGAGAGGTATCGGGGTGGGAGGACCTGAGAGCTGGGCGGGAGGGTAAGGGTGCAAAGGTGGGTGAGAGGTACCGGGTGGGAGGGCCTGAGAGCAGGGCGGGAGGGTAAGGGTGCAAAGGTGGTGAGAGTGAACGGGTGGGTGGAGGGCGAGGAATGCGGGATGTGAGAGCCAAGCAGCCAGGGGAAGGGTAGAGGGTGGTGGTACCCTGGCAGGATGGAGGGGAGGGTGAGGTCTGGCCTGGGTAGGGAGAGCAGATATTCCTACATCAAGCGGCCCTGGTCGTTTGTGGCACCTGCTGCCCGTCCTGGGCTTTCAGCCAGCCGCGCATGCATGATGGGACTGCAAACCGAAACTAAAAGCCCCAAAATGGAAAGAGCTGTTGGTGCAAAAGCCCAGACCGGCGGACTGCGCAAGAGGACACACGGACCCACCTGGAAGTACTGACTCCCCGTCCTGCAGGCTGAGCTCCGCAGCAGGCGCATGAACCCTCTGAACGCAACTCCAGGCGCGGGGCCAGAGGACACACAGACACGCCTGGAAGCTCTGACTCCCCGTCCTGCAGGCTGAGCCCCGCTTCAGGTGTATGAACCCCCTGAACGCACCTACAGGCGCGGGGCCAGTGGAGGCTGTAGGCTTGAAGGAGGCACTGGTAGGTTTTGTGCGGGCTGTGGCCCTCCCCAGTCCTGAGTCCCCGGATGCAGCCGATGAAGGGGCTCGAGCAAAGGTGGTGAGAGGTATCGGGGTGGGAGGGCCTGAGAGCTGGGCGGGAGGGTAAGGGTGCAAAGGTGGGTGAGAGGTACCGAGTGGGAGGGCCTGAGAGCTGGGCGGGAGGGTAAGGGTGCAAAGGTGGGTGAGAGGTACCGGGTGGGAGGGCCTGAGAGCTGGGCGGGCTTAAAATTAGAATGAATAACGCAAGTCGGCTAATATTCAGGCCCTGGTGTGGTACTGAGATGTATAGGCTGAGGGGGCGACTTGATGCAGTAAATACTGCATAGCCGACTCTTAACCACATTGCAGGACGATTTCCTTACTTAATCATTTCAACTACCCCTGTTTATATAGACATGGAATGTGACTACAGACTCACCGTGCAACCAGAGGAACTATGGAGCAAAACGTTTGCTTTCGAAATGCATGTAGTGTCTACCATACATGATTGTTGCATTATCAAGTGTGTTGTTTGCAATTCTGTGTGTAATTACAGGGATGATCACTATACCTAACAGATGTGCTTACTTAAACACTTCATTAGGCATCCCTTTTAACCTACACTGGATTTTACTCACTTTGAGGTGTTTTTAAAGCTATTGTGCACAGCACGCTTTACCTAACAGGTTGGTATGAAGTGTTCTGTTACCCTTGTATCTGCCATACACCATAGCAGGCTTGTTCTTTCCTTGTATATTGCAGGTATGAGAGACAATAACACCAAGTAGTTGGAAGGAATCCACCACAATAATCCTTGTTCAGCTGTTTTAGGAGAGATAGTATTTTCCCTTGACAACTGTCATTTTCTGTATTAAGTAATTTATGGCCATACACCTGAAGGTTGCCTTGTGGGAAAGCTTAAACTCGGTACGGAAGGCCTCCGTTGGTTATGGTCTTTAGCATTACTGAAATGACAGCCCTTTCTTTTCTGTATAGTTGACGCACTGGCAATACTTCCGTTTTCAGCCATGACAATAAAACACGTATGTAACGATGTGTCACATTATCCGCCAACAGCAGCCTCATTTATGTTACATGGAAAGGGTGCTCTTTTAACATGCTGCAGAGAGTGCATTGTTTTCACAGACGCTCTCAAGCACAACAAACTTTAGTTTTTCAAGGCCCTCTCTTACCAGGCTTTCCTCCCGACCCTCTCCCTGCTTCCAGTCACAAGCCTTGCCTCTCATGCTGTGCTCCCCGGGGATCTGACCCCCGACCCTCACTTCCCAGGTCCTCAGCCCTCAGTGCTGTCATCCTAGACCATGTCCACCCAGATGCCACCCCAAGCATCTGCCCTCCTTCTGCATCCCCAACATCTGCCCTCAACCTCCCCAGCCCCTCTGAACGTCACCTCTAGCTTCTGCCCATCAAGTCCTGCTGGCTCAAGGGTGTCCACCCAGGTTCTAGCCTACAAACCCCTACCCCAAGCGGTGTCCCGCGGCTTCTGCCCTTTAGCTCCTTGTCTCTAGCCATCCCAGCTCCTCCATCCCACTGCCTGGCCGCTTGTCTCGTATTCGTCAAGGTCCTGTCCTTCTCCGTGAGGGTGAACGGGGGAGGGCCTGAGTGCAAAGGTGGGTGAGCGGTATCGGGGTGGGAGAACCTGAGAGCTGAGAGGGCCGGGAGCAAAGGTGGTGGGAGGTATCGGGGTGGGAGAACCTGAGAGCTGAGAGGGCCGGGAGCAAAGGTGGTGGGAGGTATCGGGGTGGGAGGACCTGAGAGCTGAGAGGGCCGGGAGCAAAGGTGGTGAGAGGTATCGGGGTGGGAGGACCTGAGAGCTGGGCGGGAGGGTAAGGGTGCAAAGGTGGGTGAGAGGTACCGGGTGGGAGGGCCTGAGAGCTGGGCGGGAGGGTAAGGGTGCAAAGGTGGGTGAGAGGTACCGGGTGGGAGGGCCTGAGAGCTGGGCTGGAGGGTAAGAGTGCAAAGGTGGTGAGAGTGAACGGGTGGGTGGAGGGCGAGGAATGCGGGATGTGAGAGCCAAGCAGCCAGGGGAAGGGTAGAGGGTGGTGGTACCCTGGTAGGATGGAGGGGAGGGTGAGGCCTGGCCTGGGTAGGGAGAGCAGATATTCCTACATCAAGCGGCCCTGGTCGTTTGTGGCACCTGCTGCCCGTCCTGGGCTTTTCAGCCAGCCGCGCATGCATGATGGGACTGCAAACCGAAACTAAAAGCCCCAAAATGGAAAGAGCTGTTGGTGCAAAAGCCCAGACCGGCGGACTGCGCAAGAGGACACACGGACCCACCTGGAAGTACTGACTCCCCGTCCTGCAGGCTGAGCTCCGCAGCAGGCGCATGAACCCCCTGAACGCAACTCCAGGCGCGGGGCCAGAGGACACACGGACACGCCTGGAAGCTCTGACTCCCCGTCCTGCAGGCTGAGCTCCGCTTCAGGTGCATGAACCCCCTGAACGCACCTACAGGCGCGGGGCCAGTGGAGGCTGTAGGCTTGAAGGAGGCACTGGTAGGTTGTGTGTGGGCTGTGGCCCTCCCCAGTCCTGAGTCCCCGGATGCAGCCGGTGAAGGGGCTCGAGCAAAGGTGGTGAGAGGTACCGGGGTGGGAGGGCCTGAGAGCTGGGCGGGAGGGTAAGGGTGCAAAGGTGGGTGAGAGGTACCGGGTGGGAGGGCCTGAGAGCTGGGCGGGAGGGTAAGGGTGCAAAGGTGGGTGAGAGGTACCGGGTGGGAGGGTCTGAGAGCTGGGCGGGAGGGTAAGGGTGCAAAGGTGGTGAGAGTGAACGGGTGGGTGGAGGGCGAGGAATGCGGGATGTGAGAGCCAAGCAGCCAGGGGAAGGGTAGAGGGTAGAGGGTGGT
This sequence comes from Lissotriton vulgaris, assembly GCF_964263255.1. Taxonomy (NCBI): domain Eukaryota; kingdom Metazoa; phylum Chordata; class Amphibia; order Caudata; family Salamandridae; genus Lissotriton; species Lissotriton vulgaris. The sequence continues at coordinate 501,860,923 of NC_141689.1, read as the reverse complement.
GGTACCCTGACAGGATGGAGGGGAGGGTGAGGTCTGGCCTCGGTAGGGAGAGCAGATATTCCTACATCAAGCGGCCCTGGTCGTTTGTGGCACCTGCTGCCCGTTCTGGGCTTTCAGCCAGCCGCGCATGCATGATGGGACTGCAAACCGAAACTAAAAGCCCCAAAATGGAAAGAGCTGTTGGTGCAAAAGCCCAGACCGGCGGACTGCGCAAGAGGACACACGGACCCACCTGGAAGTACTGACTCCCCGTCCTGCAGGCTGAGCTCCGCAGCAGGCGCATGAACCCCCTGAACGCAACTCCAGGCGCGGGGCCAGAGGACACACGGACACGCCTGGAAGCTCTGACTCCCCGTCCTGCAGGCTGAGCTCCGCTTCAGGTGCATGAACCCCCTGAACGCACCTACAGGCGTGGGGCCAGTGGAGGCTGTAGGCTTGAAGGAGGCACTGGTAGGTTGTGTGCGGGCTGTGGCCCTCCCCAGTCCTGAGTCCCCGGATGCAGCCGGTGAAGGGGCTCGAGCAAAGGTGGTGAGAGGTACCGGGGTTGGAGGGCCTGAGAGCTGGGCGGGAGGGTAAGGGTGCAAAGGTGGGTGAGAGGTACCGGGTGGGAGGGCCTGAGAGCTGGGCGGGAGGGTAAGGGTGCAAAGGTGGGTGAGAGGTACCGGGTGGGAGGGCCTGAGAGCTGGGCGGGAGGGTAAGGGTGCAAAGGTGGTGAGAGTGAACGGGTGGGTGGAGGGCGAGGAATGCGGGATGTGAGAGCCAAGCAGCCAGGGGAAGGGTAGAGGGTAGAGGGTGGTGGTACCCTGGCAGGATGGAGGGGAGGGTGAGGTCTGGCCTCGGTAGGGAGAGCAGATATTCCTACATCAAGCAGCCCTGGTCGTTTGTGGCACCTGCTGCCCGTTCTGGGCTTTCAGCCAGCCGCGCATGCATGATGGGACTGCAAACCGAAACTAAAAGCCCCAAAATGGAAAGAGCTGTTGGTGCAAAAGCCCAGACCGGCGGACTGCGCAAGAGGACACACGGACCCACCTGGAAGTACTGACTCCCCGTCCTGCAGGCTGAGCTCCGCAGCAGGCGCATGAACCCCCTGAACGCAACTCCAGGCGCGGGGCCAGAGGACACACGGACGTGCCTGGAAGCTCTGACTCCCCGTCCTGCAGGCTGAGCTCCGCTTCAGGTGCATGAACCCCCTGAACGCACCTACAGGCGCGGGGCCAGTGGAGGCTGTAGGCTTGAAGGAGGCACTGGTAGGTTGTGTGCGGGCTGTGGCCCTCCCCAGTCCTGAGTCCCCGGATGCAGCCGGTGAAGGAGCTCTCCCTTCGACCATTCACCATTGTATGAGGTGTGACTGACTCTGCCTAGCCGTCCTCTCAGAGGAGGCCTCTCTCTGGAGACAGTGGGGGCAGTATGGCAGCGAGCGGTGGGTGACATCGCGGGGGGGGTTGCTTTGTGATTGGTTGATTGAAGAGAAATGCAAGCGTCATGCGCCAGGAAGGGTTCATCCTGCGCCGTTATGGCATCTGCTGTTTTCATAGCTTCGCTTCAGTCGGTAGAAAGAAATCTTGAAGCAGGAATGAGCGTCATAACGTGTGTGTATTTCAATGACCGGGCACTGCTCGATCATAGCAAGTGATTATACAAATCTTTCTTAATTGCCCATTTGTTAATTCCCTGCACAGGACTCTCCAGCGACATGCAAACATGATACACAGTCAAAGACATCAAAATTAGAAAAATCAAACTCATTATGCCCAGCAGGTTCGCTACAAACATGTTACAAAACGGACGGCGGGAGAGGACACGGACGGCGGGAGGGGACACGGACGGCGGGAGGGGACACGGGGGGCGGGAGAGGACACGGACGGCGGGAGGGGGGCGGGAGGGGACACGGACGGCAAAGCACTCACGCAAGCAGGAAAGGGTGCCGGCTCAATGCCGGACCAGATTCGGGGGCGTTCCCGGCTTTTGGCTGACGTCGCGTGACGTAGCCAAAAGCCAAAAATTCTCGGGAACGCCCCCGAATCTGGTCCGAGATTGACGGACGCCCCCTCCTGCCAATGGCTAGCCTCCATTTATGGAGCTAGCCAATGAGAGGAGAGGGGGTATTCCCGACCCCACACACACACATCAAAAGGTTTTTTGGCGCATGCGTACTGAAGTACGCATCGCCAGTCATAACCTAAAAATGCCTTTGGTGCACAAAATACGCTAGCGCTTCTTAACTATTGTTTGCACTTGTAACGTGGGAAGGGATTGGTCAACCATTACCTGCTGTTAACAAACATCGGGCCAGATGTATCAAGGCTTTTGCGACTCGCAAAGGCCGAAATTCGCAGAATTTCGGCCTTTGCGACTCGCAAACGGCCGTTTTGCGATTTTTGATATGTATTAAAAAATCGCAATTTAAGGAATCGCAATTATTTGCGATTCCTTATTTTGCCATAGCATTTAAGGAATCGCAAATTTTGCGATTCCTTAAATGATATGTATGACACATTTTTGGTTTGCGAATTTGTGTTAAGAAATCGCAATTTACCACCAACTTGTAGTTGGTGGTAATTTGCGATTTCTTTTAAAAATGCCCTAATTGGCATTTGTAAGGGTGGCATGTGACACTCATACATGCCCATAGGGCATGTATGTGTGCCACATGCACACACATGTAGATTTGAGGGGTGCAGCAGGGTGTATGAGACACCCCTGCACCCTTGAAATAATTCTCAAATTGCGATTAGCAAATTGCGAATTCGCAATTTGAGAATTATTGCACTATCATTCCTATGAACCCCCGGGCCCATAGGAATGCATTGGAAATTATTCTTTATTTGCGAATTCACAAAATGCGAATTCGCAAATAAAGAATAATAAGGAATCGCAAAATATTTGCGATTTTGTACATACATACCGTTTTGCGAATTCTAAATAGCGATTCACAAAAAATCGCTATTTAGGATTCGCAAAACGGTATCTTGATACATCTGGCCCATCGATGTTATTTATTGCTTTACAATTTTATGTAGGGCTTTATTTATTGTTTTGCACTTTTATGTAGCACTTTGAAATCTGCAGGTGTTTTACAGAGGTCGGTTTCTAGATACATGCAGGAAGTTTACACACGCAATTGCAAAAACAACAAGTGATGGACCGAATGTGGATCAATGTCACACATTCACCCCAGTCAAAGGATCTGGGCCTAAATCCATCGTTTTTTTGCACTCCACACCACCCTGGGTTAGACAATGGCGATATGCAAATCAGCTCTGACCCTGTTGCCCCATGGGAACAGTCCAGTCCGAACTACAAAAGCCATGTCCTTCCCAGAACGGAATCAAGCATCCGAGGACCGGACCGGTTTCGAGGTAACACCTCTCATCAGCCCGGCTAGCTTGACTCCAAGTGGTGTGGAGTGCCTAGGACCCACGTCTGGGCATCCCCAGCGCACTTAGGGCGGCAATTGCAAAAACAACAAGTGATGGACCGAATGTGGATCAATGTCACACATTCACCCCAGTCAAAGGATCTGGGCCTAAATCCATCGTTTTTTTGCACTCCACACCACCCTGGGTTAGACAATGGCGATATGCAAATCAGCTCTGACCCTGTTGCCCCATGGGAACAGTCCAGTCCGAACTACAAAAGCCATGTCCTTCCCAGAACGGAATCAAGCATCCGAGGACCGGACCGGTTTCGAGGTAACACCTCTCATCAGCCTGGCTAGCTTGACTCCAAGTGGTGTGGAGTGCCTGGGACCCACGTCTGGGCATCCCCAGCGCACTTAGGGCGGCAATTGCAAAAACAACAAGTGATGGACCGAATGTGGATCAATGTCACACATTCACCCCAGTCAAAGGATCTGGGCCTAAATCCATCGTTTTTTTGCACTCTACACCACCCTGGGTTAGACAATGGCGATATGCAAATCAGCTCTGACCCTGCTGCCCCATGGGAACAGTCCAGTCCGAACTACAAAAGCCATGTCCTTCCCAGAACGGAATCAAGCATCCGAGGACCGGACCGGTTTCGAGGTAACACCTCTCATCAGCCCGGCTAGCTTGACTCCAAGTGGTGTGGAGTGCCTGGGACCCACGTCTGGGCATCCCCAGCGCACTCAGGGCGGCAATTGCAAAAACAACAAGTGATGGACCGAATGTGGATCAATGTCACACATTCACCCCAGTCAAAGGATCTGGGCCTAAATCCATCGTTTTTTTGCACTCCACACCACCCTGGGTTAGACAATGGCGATATGCAAATCAGCTCTGACCCTGTTGCCCCATGTGAACAGTGCAGTCCGAACTACAAAAGCCATGTCCTTCCCAGAACGGAATCAAGCATCCGAGGACCGGACCGGTTTCGAGGTAACACCTCTCATCAGCCCGGCTAGCTTGACTCCAAGTGGTGTGGAGTGCCTGGGACCCACGTCTGGGCATCCCCAGCGCACTTAGGGCGGCAATTGCAAAAACAACAAGTGATGGACCGAATGTGGATCAATGTCACACATTCACCCCAGTCAAAGGATCTGGGCCTAAATCCATCGTTTTTTTGCACTCCACACCACCCTGGGTTAGACAATGGCGATATGCAAATCAGCTCTGACCCTGTTGCCCCATGGGAACAGTCCAGTCCGAACTACAAAAGCCATGTCCTTCCCAGAACGGACTCAAGCATCCGAGGACCGGACCGGTTTCGAGGTAACACCTCTCATCAGCCCGGCTAGCTTGACTCCAAGTGGTGTGGAGTGCCTGGGACCCACGTCTGGGCATCCCCAGCGCACTTAGGGCGGCAATTGCAAAAACAACAAGTGATGGACCGAATGTGGATCAATGTCACACATTCACCCCAGTCAAAGGATCTGGGCCTAAATCCATCGTTTTTTTGCACTCCACACCACCCTGGGTTAGACAATGGCGATATGCAAATCAGCTCTGACCCTGTTGCCCCATGGGAACAGTCCAGTCCGAACTACAAAAGCCATGTCCTTCCCAGAACGGAATCAAGCATCCGAGGACCGGACCGGTTTCGAGGTAACACCTCTCATCAGCCCGGCTAGCTTGACTCCAAGTGGTGTGGAGTGCCTGGGACCCACGTCTGGGCATCCCCAGCGCACTTAGGGCGGCAATTGCAAAAACAACAAGTGATGGACCGAATGTGGATCAATGTCACACATTCACCCCAGTCAAAGGATCTGGGCCTAAATCCATCGTTTTTTTGCACTCCACACCACCCTGGGTTAGACAATGGCGATATGCAAATCAGCTCTGACCCTGTTGCCCCATGTGAACAGTCCAGTCCGAACTACAAAAGCCATGTCCTTCCCAGAACGGAATCAAGCATCCGAGGACCGGACCGGTTTCGAGGTAACACCTCTCATCAGCCCGGCTAGCTTGACTCCAAGTGGTGTGGAGTGCCTGGGACCCACGTCTGGGCATCCCCAGCGCACTTAGGGCGGCAATTGCAAAAACAACAAGTGATGGACCGAATGTGGATCAATGTCACACATTCACCCCAGTCAAAGGATCTGGGCCTAAATCCATCGTTTTTTTGCACTCCACACCACCCTGGGTTAGACAATGGCGATATGCAAATCAGCTCTGACCCTGTTGCCCCATGGGAACAGTCCAGTCCGAACTACAAAAGCCATGTCCTTCCCAGAACGGACTCAAGCATCCGAGGACCGGACCGGTTTCGAGGTAACACCTCTCATCAGCCCGGCTAGCTTGACTCCAAGTGGTGTGGAGTGCCTGGGACCCACGTCTGGGCATCCCCAGCGCACTTAGGGCGGCAATTGCAAAAACAACAAGTGATGGACCGAATGTGGATCAATGTCACACATTCACCCCAGTCAAAGGATCTGGGCCTAAATCCATCGTTTTTTTGCACTCCACACCACCCTGGGTTAGACAATGGCGATATGCAAATCAGCTCTGACCCTGTTGCCCCATGGGAACAGTCCAGTCCGAACTACAAAAGCCATGTCCTTCCCAGAACGGAATCAAGCATCCGAGGACCGGACCGGTTTCGAGGTAACACCTCTCATCAGCCCGGCTAGCTTGACTCCAAGTGGTGTGGAGTGCCTGGGACCCACGTCTGGGCATCCCCAGCGCACTTAGGGCGGCAATTGCAAAAACAACAAGTGATGGACCGAATGTGGATCAATGTCACACATTCACCCCAGTCAAAGGATCTGGGCCTAAATCCATCGTTTTTTTGCACTCCACACCACCCTGGGTTAGACAATGGCGATATGCAAATCAGCTCTGACCCTGTTGCCCCATGGGAACAGTCCAGTCCGAACTACAAAAGCCATGTCCTTCCCAGAACGGAATCAAGCATCCGAGGACCGGACCGGTTTCGAGGTAACACCTCTCATCAGCCCGGCTAGCTTGACTCCAAGTGGTGTGGAGTGCCTGGGACCCACGTCTGGGCATCCCCAGCGCACTTAGGGCGGCAATTGCAAAAACAACAAGTGATGGACCGAATGTGGATCAATGTCACACATTCACCCCAGTCAAAGGATCTGGGCCTAAATCCATCGTTTTTTTGCACTCCACACCACCCTGGGTTAGACAATGGCGATATGCAAATCAGCTCTGACCCTGTTGCCCCATGGGAACAGTCCAGTCCGAACTACAAAAGCCATGTCCTTCCCAGAACGGAATCAAGCATCCGAGGACCAGACCGGTTTCGAGGTAACACCTCTCATCAGCCCGGCTAGCTTGACTCCAAGTGGTGTGGAGTGCCTGGGACCCACGTCTGGGCATCCCCAGCGCACTTAGGGCGGCAATTGCAAAAACAACAAGTGATGGACCGAATGTGGATCAATGTCACACATTCACCCCAGTCAAAGGATCTGGGCCTAAATCCATCATTTTTTTGCACTCCACACCACCCTGGGTTAGACAATGGCGATATGCAAATCAGCTCTGACCCTGTTGCCCCATGGGAACAGTCCAGTCCGAACTACAAAAGCCATGTCCTTCCCAGAACGGAATCAAGCATCCGAGGACCAGACCGGTTTCGAGGTAACACCTCTCATCAGCCCGGCTAGCTTGACTCCAAGTGGTGTGGAGTGCCTGGGACCCACGTCTGGGCATCCCCAGCGCACTTAGGGCGGCAATTGCAAAAACAACAAGTGATGGACCGAATGTGGATCAATGTCACACATTCACCCCAGTCAAAGGATCTGGGCCTAAATCCATCGTTTTTTTGCACTCCACACCACCCTGGGTTAGACAATGGCGATATGCAAATCAGCTCTGACCCTGTTGCCCCATGGGAACAGTCCAGTCCGAACTACAAAAGCCATGTCCTTCCCAGAACGGAATCAAGCATCCGAGGACCGGACCGGTTTCGAGGTAACACCTCTCATCAGCCCGACTAGCTTGACTCCAAGTGGTGTGGAGTGCCTGGGACCCACGTCTGGGCATCCCCAGCGCACTTAGGGCGGCAATTGCAAAAACAACAAGTGATGGACCGAATGTGGATCAATGTCATACATTCACCCCAGTCAAAGGATCTGGGCCTAAATCCATCGTTTTTTTGCACTCCACACCACCCTGGGTTAGACAATGGCGATATGCAAATCAGCTCTGACCCTGTTGCCCCATGGGAACAGTCCAGTCCGAACTACAAAAGCCATGTCCTTCCCAGAACGGAATCAAGCATCCGAGGACCGGACCGGTTTCGAGGTAACACCTCTCATCAGCCCGGCTAGCTTGACTCCAAGTGGTGTGGAGTGCCTGGGACCCACGTCTGGGCATCCCCAGCGCACTTAGGGCGGCAATTGCAAAAACAACAAGTGATGGACCGAATGTGGATCAATGTCACACATTCACCCCAGTCAAAGGATCTGGGCCTAAATCCATCGTTTTTTTGCACTCCACACCACCCTGGGTTAGACAATGGCGATATGCAAATCAGCTCTGACCCTGTTGCCCCATGGGAACAGTCCAGTCCGAACTACAAAAGCCATGTCCTTCCCAGAACGGAATCAAGCATCCGAGGACCAGACCGGTTTCGAGGTAACACCTCTCATCAGCCCGGCTAGCTTGACTCCAAGTGGTGTGGAGTGCCTGGGACCCACGTCTGGGCATCCCCAGCGCACTTAGGGCGGCAATTGCAAAAACAACAAGTGATGGACCGAATGTGGATCAATGTCACACATTCACCCCAGTCAAAGGATCTGGGCCTAAATCCATCGTTTTTTTGCACTCCACACCACCCTGGGTTAGACAATGGCGATATGCAAATCAGCTCTGACCCTGTTGCCCCATGGGAACAGTCCAGTCCGAACTACAAAAGCCATGTCCTTCCCAGAACGGAATCAAGCATCCGAGGACCGGACCGGTTTCGAGGTAACACCTCTCATCAGCCCGGCTAGCTTGACTCCAAGTGGTGTGGAGTGCCTGGGACCCACGTCTGGGCATCCCCAGCGCACTTAGGGCGGCAATTGCAAAAACAACAAGTGATGGACCGAATGTAGATCAATGTCACACATTCCCCCCAGTCAAGGGATCTGGGCCTAAATCCATCGTTTTTTTGCACTCCACACCACCCTGGGTTAGACAATGGCGATATGCAAATCAGCTCTGACCCTGTTGCCCCATGGGAACAGTCCAGTCCGAACTACAAAAGCCATGTCCTTCCCAGAACGGAATCAAGCATCCGAGGACCGGACCGGTTTCGAGGTAACACCTCTCATCAGCCCGGCTAGCTTGACTCCAAGTGGTGTGGAGTGCCTGGGACCCACGTCTGGGCATCCCCAGCGCACTTAGGGCGGCAATTGCAAAAACAACAAGTGATGGACCGAATGTGGATCAATGTCACACATTCACCCCAGTCAAAGGATCTGGGCCTAAATCCATCGTTTTTTTGCACTCCACACCACCCTGGGTTAGACAATGGCGATATGCAAATCAGCTCTGACCCTGTTGCCCCATGGGAACAGTCCAGTCCGAACTACAAAAGCCATGTCCTTCCCAGAACGGAATCAAGCATCCGAGGACCGGACCGGTTTCGAGGTAACACCTCTCATCAGCCCGGCTCGCTTGACTCCAAGTGGTGTGGAGTGCCTGGGACCCACGTCTGGGCATCCCCTGCGCACTTAGGGCGGCAATTGCAAAAACAACAAGTGATGGACCGAATGTGGATCAATGTCACACATTCACCCCAGTCAAAGGATCTGGGCCTAAATCCATCGTTTTTTTGCACTCCACACCACCCTGGGTTAGACAATGGCGATATGCAAATCAGCTCTGACCCTGTTGCCCCATGGGAACAGTCCAGTCCGAACTACAAAAGCCATGTCCTTCCCAGAACGGAATCAAGCATCCGAGGACCGGACCGGTTTCGAGGTAACACCTCTCATCAGCCCGGCTAGCTTGACTCCAAGTGGTGTGGAGTGCCTGGGACCCACGTCTGGGCATCCCCAGCGCACTTAGGGCGGCAATTGCAAAAACAACAAGATCACAGACACTGACTTTTGGCAGCAGCTGCTACTGCTATCTTGCACAAAGTCCTATATTGTAAAGGGGCCTTTCCAGGCGTTCGCCGCATCACCAGACCCACCCTGGCGAGAGTATACCTCAATGCTGTTCCACCAAAGCGCACTACTACCAACACACGCTACAGTGGACTGGAACCTACAGATTGTTATTGTGTGCCATATTGTAATAGTTGTCACTCGAACGACACTGTCTTTCTAATAGGTTGTGCAAAATTTTAAAAAGTTTAATAAAAAGAGAAGAGTTTGATAAATAAAAAAAAGAACGAACAACACCACACCACCAGGCTCCAGTATCCAAAAAAGTGCACAATCTCCAAACAACGTGTGGCTGAAAAGATAAGGTTGAGACAGAGGCAGGGTGAAGTGAAGTGGAAAGAGATACAAACAGAGAGGTGGGCCAAAGAGAGATGAGTTTGAGAGTGAGGTGAGGCAGATGGGGCGAGATACGGCGAGCTGTAATGGAAACTGCAGATGTTGAATTACAGAGAACTGTTACAGGGGTAGAGAGAAGCCTAGAAAGTGGTAAAGAGACAGGTGGAAGACTGATAAAGATTCAAAAGGCAAAAAGACAGAGGTGGCACTGATAAGTGTATTGTGAGTGGTGAGGTAAACAGAGGTGAGTTAAAGCAGGGCTGGTTTTGTAGGTGAGGTGCATAGAGATGTAGAAAGAGGGTGAACGAGAGGTAAAGAGGAGTGAGGTAAAAGAGATGAGATAAAATAGGAGAGATGGGATAGAAAGATATGCGAGTGAGACCGAGAGAGGCAGGCAGGATGTAGTAGAGAGGTGAGACACAGATAGAGAGAAAGGGAAACAGTAGCGAGGTAAAGAGATGAACACGAATGTTGTAATTGGTGAGGTAGAGAGAAAAGATACATGAAGACAGATTGGGAGGTACGGGTGTGAATAAAGATTGTGGGAATGACTGCAGGGGGTGCACTAATGGGGCGTTAGGGATGGGAGAGGAAAATCCTAGGACCAGAGGAGTTAGTGAGAGAGGGAAGGCATGAAAGATTAGGAATTGTGAAAGAAGAAGAGAAGGGAACAGAACATGGATAAAAATGATGGGCAGACTCGAATCTGAGTGACGTCATGGTATTGGAGAAAGCTAAAGAAGTGGGGGATGGGAAACATAAGGAGCGGGAAGGAGCGACAGTGGGGGCAAGATGGCCACTGGTGGTTGCAGCGAGTAGTCGCATCTCACTCCTCCTCTCTCTCATAGCAAGCTGATGGTTTAAACTCACCTCCCCACATAGACGATGATAACGGATCGCTAGGCTTGTGGAAACTGGGACGCTAGTACCCCAGGTGCTCGATTGTGGTGCCACGAGATTGCGAAAGGATTTATTTGTAGAGCGCAGAAAAGGATTGCGGAGCTCGCAACACTGGTTCTAAAGGTGACCCTCGGCATGCCACCACGCGCAACTAAACAAAATGAGGCTAAAGACTCGGCAACGCAGAAGGAGGGGACAGTAAGAGAGAAAAATGAGCCTAAACCCACAGTTGGTACCGCAGTACTGCGAGGACTAATAACTAATGTTATCAAGAAACCTCTGGGGAAAAAGTCGGGCGAACAACGGGGAAATACTGAGATGGCACCCACCCCCGGAATTGTTTGTGATCCCTTCGCGTTGCGGTCTGCCCAGAATAAAGGAAAAGGGAAGGAAATCACACTCCGCCAGCCTTCAGTGACAGAAGCATTTGCACCCAAACCTGTGGAGCCCTTGGACCATGCGGCGGTCAGCGCGAGGAACGACGGTGGAGGCTCCAGCTTACTGACTGTTCCCGAGGACACTTCGACGTTGGTATCCAGGCAACCACAGCAGGCGCTGGAGCACGGTCTGAAACAGACAGACGTGGCCGCAGGCTCATCGGAGAAGACGGAGAGAGAAGTCGATGGAGTGGCTCAGGAAAGCGGCGGGGCCGAGAGTGCGCTAGGTGGAAGTTGAGATAAAGGCAATTTGGACATTCACCTTGAGCGCTGTGATATCCGAACAGGCAGGAAGCAGGGTGAGTCAGGGGGAGCGTTGCAGCTGGAAGGGGCACAATCGGGACGATCCGGAGTGAGCACCTGGGCAAGCAATCCCGCGCTATCTTCTCAACAAGGTATTAAGGATGCTAACCCTGCAAAGTACCTGGAGAGTGGTGTTGCTGGGGGGGCAGCCTCACCGGACCGATTTTTCTCTGTAAATGAGGACTCATGCTCACTAAGTTCAAGCGAGATTAGCTCGGAGGAGTCTTCTAAGGCAGGGAGCAGCACCGATGCCCATAAGCACACGCAAAAAAAACACAGGTCCAGGAGGAAATCTAACCCCTCGGGAGCCCCTCTGACCCTGCTAAAAAACTAGACTGGGATTATTCGGCCACTACACAGGCTTACCGGGACATTAGTGGTATCATGCTCCCTCCTGGAGCCCAGGCCTCACCCCAGCTTCCACCCCAGCCCCAGCCAGTTTCATTGGACCTACTATTCAGCACCCTTAAAAATATGCAAAGCGAGGCAAGGGCTGAAAGCCGAAGGGCCAAGCAGGGATCAAAGAAGATCCAGAACTCCTTAAGAAAGATGAACAAGCTATATGAGGAGGTGACAGAGCGGGTTTCCCAAGTGGAAGAGAGGACAGGGAAACTGGAGGACGATTTCAACAGCTTCCAGTCCTTCAAACAAGAGCAACAGAAAGTGGTTGAGGATATGCAGTGGAAGCTTGAGGACTATGAAAATCGCCAGTGCTGTAACAACATTGGACTTTTGGGTGTGGCAGAGGGTCTTGAAGGGCAGGATCCTAGATCATTTGTTGTGAATCTGCTAAAGGGGCTTTTCCTGATCTATCTTCCTGGCACTGGGAAAGCGAAATTCAAAGGGTGCATCGCTTTCCCCTAACAGTTAGAAGAGGGCAGAACGCATCAGAGGGTAGGCCTAGAGCTATTCTTTTGTATGTAGGCAATTTTTGTTGAGACGAGAAATCTAAGCCAGAGGCCAAGTGCTCATTCAACAACATTTCCTTTTTTGCCAGACCCGATTTTTGCCATGTCACGGTGGAGCGTAGGTGGAGAATGCGGCAGCTTATTGCCCCCATACAGGCCCTTGGCTCTGAAGCCTATCTGCTATATCCTGCTAAATTGAAAGTAATTACTAAAGGGCAGATGAGAATGATTTTCTCCGAAGTCAAGGCGAAAGAATATATGGAGGAAGTGCTGGGCTACAAGGGCGGAGGGCATTGAGAAAAGCTAGCCAAGTTTCAGGTACTAATGGGTCAATGTAGTGAATATAGGGCCAGCAAAAGACCACAGAACAGGGGGAGGATTGGGTCCTGGTTTGGAGTTACTTGGGGGAAGGAGGAGGAGCCGACAGCTGCATTCTAAAGCGACCAAACATAGGTCATGCCTGACCTATTTGCCCGTAGCGGGGGGAGGGACAGCGGGAGGAGGGGGGTTGAGGGGTGGGGGGAGGGGGAGCATGAACAGTTTGCACAGCTTTCACAGTACATACAATACAGCATAATTGTCTTTTTTCTCCTTTTGTTATGTTTAATAAGTCGTTTTCACTTGCAGGCAAGACATTTGATGTATTCTAATGACATGCAGAATTGCTTCGATTAACATATGTGGGCTCAATGATGTTAACAAAAGAGTTAGAGTTGCTGCACTTCTCAAAACATTTTGTTTGGACCTGGTCTGCTTACAAGAAACGCACATAGAGGGGGCGAAGGGGTATCTCTTGAAGAAGCTGGGGTTCTCACTATTGGCAAACACCAAGCAGGGGTTAAGAACCAGAGGAGTAGCCGTGTTGGGTAAAAGTAGGGATGTGGTTGTTAATAGAATGAAAGAGGATCAATGGGGTAGGTGGGTGTTGTTGGAAATAACCTATAGAGGAGAGAAGTTCACGCTGGCCATAATTTATGGCTCTACTGAGGATGATCCCGATATTTTTCAATTCCTAGACGCAGAGCTGGCTCAGTGGCTTGAACCCATTGTCTGTTGCGGTGATTTTAATATCCATGACCCCGCTAGTTCATTCACACAAGTAGGGGGGGCTCTACTTAGGGAGAAAGAAGAAAACTTATAGAGCATTGTCTGACATGGTACAGCATAATTCCTTGGTAGATCTCTCTGTTAGCCGCTCTGGGAAAAATGTTTGAGAAAATCATACAGCGCCAGCTGAGTGAATTCATCGAAAAAAATAAGATATTACATGAGACGCAATCAGGCTTTCGTCCAGGCTTCAGCACGGAGACAGCTCTAATTGAGGTGGCAGAGTCAGTAAGGTGGTCGATGTATGCAGGAAGTTCAGCGATGCTGGTACTCCTGGATCTGTCGGCCGCCTTCGACACGGTCGATCACGCCAGGCTCTTGATGCGACTGACTGAGACAGGCATCTGTGACAAAGCATTGGGATGGCTACATTCGTTTCTGTCTCAGAGAACACAAAAGGTGGCACTAGGGACTGTCTCTTCATCACCCAAAGTCATCAGCTGTGGCGTTCCGCAAGGGTCGGTACTTAGCCCCCTTTTGTTCAACATCTACCTCGCTCCTCTCTTTGCGTTGATTGCCAACTGGGGTGTCAAGGCAATTTCTTATACCGATGACACCCAGTTGGTATTTCCGTACTCAGAGGTGTCGCAGGAGTCCTTCTCGAACTTTCGGGGCTGTCTCCGAGATGTAGCCTGTTGGATGAACGCAAACAAATTAAAACTAAACGCCAATAAAACGGAGGTGATCTTTTTTGGTAAAGGCCCCCCTCCTCCCTCAGAGCTATGGTGGCCAGCGGAGATGGGCCAAGCGCCATCACCTAGCCTCTCGGCAAAAAATCTGGGAGTGAGGTGGGATGACAGCCTGTCCTTTACCTCGCACATTCAACAGGTAGTCGGTTGTTGTCTGAGTAAGCTGAGGAATCTCCGCAGGATCCTGAGACTTCTCCCTGTGAGTTGTCGGAAAACAGTAATCCATGCCACAGTAACATCTAGGCTGGACTACGCCAACGGACTCTATCTGGGCTTACTTAAATACCTGACTCAAAAACTCCAGTTGGTCCAAAATGCGGCTGTGAGACTGTTATTGTAGATCCCTTTTAAGCATTCAGTCTCTCCGTATCTGCGATCACTACACTGGCTGCCAGTTGCCAACAGAATCAAATTCAAAGCACTTACATTGGCCTTTAGATCTCTGTTTGGCACCTGTCCTAAGTACTTGAAAACCCGGCTCCCGAGATATGTACAGGCCCGTACGCTTCGTTCCAATAGCCGTGTTCAACTTGTTGTCCCACGAGCAAAAAAGGCTCGATTGGGGGGCCAAACTTTTTCGGCAAATGTCACAATGTTATGGAACTCCTTGCCCCCAGCAATTCAGCAAGCCCCCTCTGAACCTTGCTTCAAACCGTTGCTAAAGACCTGGCTCTTTACCCAACCACGCTAAGCTCCCTTGTTTCAACCTCCAGGTCAACAGTGTTCTTCCTAGCGCCGGGACACCTCCTCGTGAGGTAGCTGTTCGCACTTTACAAAATGCTGTATTATTATTATTATTATCCGTGGGTTAAGCTACATCCGTATATAGATGGCAGCACATTCTTTTCGGCTCCCCACAAAGTTATGGTTAGGCTGGACTATTTCTTGATATCCAGCTCTCTTGTTGCTGGTTCCCAGATTGAAAAACGGCCGGGTTATTTCAGATCATAGTCCATTGGTTTTAACGATTAAAGTAGGCCAGGTACAAAGACGGGATACGCAGTGGACATTTGAGAGAGCATTGCTGAAAGATGAGGCATATATTAAGCATATAGATGTATGGATTAGGAATTTCTGGGAAATAAACAGAGGGACAGCAGCCCTAGGTATGGTGTGGTATGCTTTCAAAGCCGGAATCAGGGGCGAGACATTGAGTTTTACATTACATAAGCAGAAGAGGGAAAAGACTAGGGCAGAGAAATTGAGTAAAAGTCTGCTTAAGGCGGAAGGAGAGTTAACTTTAGATATTCAGCAGCAACTCCCACTGGAGCAGCACTTACTTAAAATTGTGGCGCTCAGAGCGGAAGCCCCTCAGAGTGCATCGCCAGTAAAGCCGTAGTGAATTATCTAACCAAGAAAGAAACTGCATAAGAGTTAAGTGAGAGAGTGGGCCACATTCTAGCCATCCGTACTAGACAGAGACTAGCCTGGTCTGACATCAAGGAGATCACTGATGGGCAGGGCAATTGTGTTTCGGAACCTGATAATGTGAGAGAAGTGTTCAGGCAATTCTACACGGACCTATATACCTCGGATAGCGGAAGGGGGTCGTCAGACATAGCGGGGTACCTTAGAGACATCCAACCCCCGATCCTGCCCGAGGAAGAGAAGGCGGCTTTAGATTTACCAATTCGACCAGAGGAACTCACGGTAGCTCTGGGAAGCCTCCCTCCGGGTAAGGCTGCCAGCCCAGATCAGATCCCAGTAGAATTTTATAAAGTGTTCCAAGGAGGGCTGATCCCTGATATTTTTAACATCATGATTCAGGCACAGCGAGGGGAGTCGATTCTTAATTCATGGGGGCGGACATCATAGTAATATTAAAGAAAGGGAAACCCCCGTTAGCACCTGGGTCATATAGACCAATCACCTTAATGAATGCTGATGCAAAAAAAAAATCTAAAAGACTAGCTAGAATTATTGAGAGCTTTGTAAGCCCATCACAGCATGGTTTTTTCCCTCGTAAAAGTACTACCCAGCATGTCAGACAGGTAGTCACAATGTTTGATGCGGTGGGAGTCCCAGGAGACCCTATGGCAGCCTTGTTCTTAGACGCAGAGAAGGCGTTCGATAGGGTCTCCTGGGACTATCTGTTTACAGCAATGAGGTGGTGTGGCATAGGGGAAGGCTACATAAAGGCTATTCAGACCCTGTATGGAGAACCAACAGCCAGGATTAGGGTTAATAGAGGGTATTCAACTGCGGTCAAGATCTGCAGGGGGACCAGACAAGGTTGTCCTTCCTCTCCCTTGTTGTTTGCACTCTATATGGACCCCTTGCTGCGTAACCTGGAAGCTAATCCTGATATTCCACCACTAAGGATAAATGACAAGGAGGTAAAAACATTGGGTTACGCAGACGATGTGGCCATTCTAACATCAAACCCGACTATAGCTATCAGGGAGGTGGAAGTCGAAGCTCAGCATTTTGGGCAGGTCTCAGGTTATAGACTTAATAGAACTAAGACCCAGATTGTGAAAAATACCCATATATGTTGTAGTGATACACGGGTCACTAGTTCTGCAGTATATCTGGGGGTCGAGGTCTCTGCAGATTTGGATAAGGTAGTGGAGCACAACATGGCTTCTCTAATGGCTAGAGTAAGGGTAGACCTAGAAAGAATGAATAATCTGCATCTATCCCTAGTAGGCTGCACCAATGTCATTAAGATGTTAATTTTGCCTAAATGTCTTTTTTTTTTTTTAGAGCCATTCCTTTCTTCTTTGAGGCTAGGTGGTTTAGTCAATTTTGAACAGATTTATTTGGGCTCATGGTAAAACACGGAGGGCATACAGGTTTATTTCCCTCCCAAGAGATAGAGGTGGGTGGGGTGCCCCGGATTTTAGGTTATACTACTGGGCGGCGGCTCTAAAATATATGCAGGGCTTGATTGGGGGCGGTGGTTTAGATCAAAGGATTACTAATAATTCCACAGATGTGTATGCAGCGGTTTTTGGGGTAGAGGCGGAAACTGTTTTCTAAATTGCACTGATTTCGTATATTACAAGAGGACAAGGTTCAAGACGGTTAGCGCTGCTATCAAGATCTGGACTGCCTTTTTGAAAAAATGTGGTCTGGGTAGATATAATAGGTACACTCGGTTGTACAGAAATAGATCTTTCCCAGAGGCGGTCTTCGCAGACTCAACTATGGCAGCTTGGGCTGATAAAGGGGTAGTACAGATCGGAGAAATCATGGATTTGGTGGGGGTTGTACAGTTCACGGAATTAATAAATAAATACGGCATAGACACTAGGAGTTTTTTTAAATACCTACAGGTTAGAGGTTTTTTGAATACTAAACTGGCTGAGCCTGCAGGGTTTGGTAGTAATGAAATCCTGGACAAAATAGGGAAAGGGGGTGACTGTACGATCCGTAGTTTCTATGCAAGCTTAGCAGCAGGGAAACCGGATGACTTGTGTAAATACGGCGCTAAATGGGCTGGGAAATTGAGTATCGACACACACTGGTTTCAGGAGTCATTAGACTTGGGTTATACAATTCTCTGCTCAGCTCCTTTGCAGGCACAGCATTACAAAACAGTATATTTTTTATATTTCACCCCAGCAAGAATAGCACAATGGGGTGGTACCTCGGGGATCTGCTGCCCACAATGTAATTTTCCAGAAGCAGATATTGTACACATATTTGCTACCTGCCCTCAACTACATACACTTATTAGAGATCTAGAGTTATTCTTAGATAGATCAATGGGCATTCAAGTAGCACTTACACCAATCTTGATACTATTGGGGCTCAGCCCAGATGTCAACATCCCCCAGCGGGAATTTATGTTCGTAGCTATGGCAGTCTATAGATTAGTTATAGCCAGGGCTTGGCTGGATAAAAGACCACCGGTATTACAATTATGGTTGTCAAACCTTTTGGCTGCTTTTAATTTGGAAAAATCAATCTATGCACAGAAAGGCAGTAGAGGGAGGCAGCTTGGTCTGAGAATTTGGGATCCTGTTAGGAGATGAAAGGAGGGATTGGAGTTGACCTGATTGTCTGGAATAACTGAACCCGCCGTTGTTTGATGTATATACCGGTTTCTGCTTATTCTCTTTTTTCTCTTAGTTATCTCTGTCTTTTCTTTTTCTTTTTTATTATAATAAGAGTGTCTCCAGGTTGGAAGGCTCGATCCCTCTTTGGTTGGCTTACATCGTTTATATTATTGTAACGCATTGTAATGTACCTCAACTGCAATTAATCTATACTGTATATAAGTCTTTATGGTTCGGATGTACTGTATAAAGCTGTGCTATGATGTATAATTATTGGTAGAAAAGGTGAAAAACGTTTAATAAAAATATTAAAACAAAAAAAGGAGCAGGAAGGAGCGGGGATCTGGGAAAAGAGGACCCGTTTTATTAAGAATAAATGATTCAGTAAAAAACCTAACCTGTATTAGACGATTTATCTCCTGCTGTGCTTCAGTTCACAAGCGGCCCATGCAGCCGGTGTCTGTTCACAAGAGGCCCTTACAGGAAGGAGCTCTTGGTGCACAAACGGCTGTCACAGCAGTGTATTGTACACACAACGCTTTCTATGTAGTCCGATGTTGAGCTTGGAATAGCCCTCGCAGCTTGTGCGTTTCTGGGATGCCTAGGAGACGGTGACAGTGCACGCGAGGCCTCGCGCCTGTGTCTGCTCACGGAAGAGCCTCTCAGAGTCCCACATGTTCAATGGCTGCAGGGAGGACGAGAAGCTGCTGCTTCCGGGGCCTGGACAAATCCAGCAAGGAAAGGAGAGAAGAGGGTGGGATGAAATTACAGCTTCTGCTGCACGCAAGCCAAAATTTAAAGGAGCAGGCACTTCAAAAAAGTGCTCATGAAAATAATATTTAAGACATTGAATGACCCGCGCGTTTGTGAAGTATGTGCAATTAATATTATTAAAACGCAGACACATGCGAAAACAAATCTAATTAAATAAATATAGGGCAGGAGTACTGTCTGAATGGAGGTGAGGCAGCTCTGTGTGTGTGCTGTGGAGTGCGAGGGCTGCCGCAAATAAAACAAACTCTCGGCATTGTGTGGCGGGGGGAGGCGCATTCCTTTGAAGTCTGATAAGGAGGCGGGGGAGCGGATTCCGTTGAAGTTGAAGTGCGATGTGCGATGTGGCTGGTCATGTGCACGCTCCTGGCTCACATGAACTGTACCTAATCCGCAGTTTGGGGAGACTTTTGAAAGCCTTACTATAATCTCGCCGACAATGCTTACGCATTGGTTCAGAGAGACCTAAAAAGGGAGGAAAGTAAGGGTGAAAAATGTTTCTTGAAGTCACAGTTTTCAGTAAGTGAGGAGGAGCGAGACAGAAAGAGAGGGAATAAGAGAAAGAAAGAGAGGGGGGCAGCTGCCAAAGGTAGAACAGAAGTGCACACTGCCTTGTATTCTCAGGGCAAGAGGGGAAAGTGTCCTCTTCCTCCTCTGCACGCCAGGCCCGTCCCCGAAACGGCCACAAACACGCTGAGCTTTCTTTGCACGTCTTGGATATTTCTGCCGTCCTAGGATGAATGTTTAAAATAAACAAAGTAGGGGAACGGAATCTAGTGAAAAAAGTAGGGGCACATGTGCCTCGCCGGCCCGCCTCACTTCGACCACTGACTGGTCGCCATTGTGCCATTAAATAATGTCAATGCAAAAAAGCATTGGCAAAGCGCATAGTTTGACCTTTTTCAAGATGTTACCTTTTGGCTTTGCCAATGCTTCTTGAAAGTAGTGGCATGGATGAAGTGGTCATTGGAGGGGACACTACCTTATCATCTCTAAATAATGGCGTCTTTCCAATTCATGTTAACATGTGCATCATGGCGCGCAGTGTGGGGAACGCACGTTCAATGGCGGAAGAAGCAGCACAGAGGGCTGACAGTAGCTAACAGGTGTTCGGCAGAGGCCATGCTCATGAAGAGCCGCAGTCGCAGCCCCTGTAAATCAGGCACAGCAGCTGCAG
Source organism: Lissotriton vulgaris (assembly GCF_964263255.1). NCBI lineage: Eukaryota > Metazoa > Chordata > Amphibia > Caudata > Salamandridae > Lissotriton > Lissotriton vulgaris. The sequence continues at coordinate 501,840,750 of NC_141689.1, read as the reverse complement.
GGGCCGGAAGCAAACTCCCCTGGCGACAGGCGCAGAACACCCATCCCAGAATCCTAATCTCCTAATATAGCTCTTAGTAAACTCGAAGGCAGGCAATTACCTGGCGGAACCACAGGAATCAGAACTGCTGACTAGTAAGCAGGCTGAGGAATCTATGACCTTTCATGCTCAGTGCTGTTTTTGACTGATGTGCTGTGTGGGATTTCTGGGAGTGTTCTGAGAAGGACATGCTTCTGGAAGGGAAAGGACAGGTGCTTTCTGAAACACAAGGATACACTCTGCTGGCCGCAGGGCTTTAAGTGGGATGGTAAAACTAGGGGTCTCTCAAAGGGGCGTGGCCGATGTAGGTAAGGCTGTGTCTTATAAATACATAAGCTAAAAGTCTGTGCTGCCCGTCTGTGTGCCACCCGACCGGTATTGTGCTGCTTCCGTCTTTGCATCCAGATATATATATCAACAAGTAAAATTACACCTACCGGACTATTGCCTTTGTCAATGGTTGTTAGTTGCATATGATAAATAAGCAACAACTATGGCTTCATTGTATATAACATTGAAAATGCATCAGTTTTGATAAGATAAAATCCGTATTGCTAAACCGCAAACTACGCACCCTTACAGGTCTCAAGGCGCTGGGGTCCGTTGTGGAAATTAAATGAACTGTTGCCCAGAGTCACATGGTGCTGAGCCGCCAGAACGAACCATGAACCCTGTGCTCCGAAGTCAGCTGCACCACACATCTCCAACATGATGAGAGTGAAAGAACTATAACGACAAGTCTCTTTGAAGTTAACTAAAAAGCAGTGAAGTGTTGCATTGCTGAAGAGTTAAGTTTTTTTTTTCTCACCTGGAGGATGAGGGCAAAAATGGAGAGCCGGATAGGGACCCGTCTTAGCACCAACATTTTAGTTCTGGCTCGCCGTTTGTGCAACTGGCAGGTGAAATAAAGCACCCGCATTGCTACTTGGCCATGTCATGCCCCCTGCTGGGGGGCGGGAGGGAGTTGAACTCTGGCCTAAAGACTGCACATATATATCTGCAGAAGGAGCAATAGAGGCTCATAGATGCACATATATTCAATCAATCAATCAATCAACAATTTGCAAAGCGCGCTACTCACCCAGTAGGGTCTCAAGGCGCTGGGGGAGGGGATCGTTACTGCTCGAAAAGCCAGGTCTTGAGTTGTTTCCTGAAGGAGAGATGGTCCTGGGTCAGTCGTAGGTGGATGGGGAGGGAGTTCCATGTCTTGGCCGCCAAGTAGGAGAAGGATCTTCCTCCAGCGGTGGCTCTGCGAATGCGTGGTACGGCGTCGAGGGCGAGGCTGGCCGTTCATAGCTGGCGGGTGGGTGTGTGTAGAAGGTGAGGCGGCTGTTGAGGTACTTCGGGCCCATGTCGTGGAGAGCCTTGTGTGCGTGGGTGAGGAGTCTGAAGGTGATCCTCTTGTTGACGGGGAGTCAGTGCAGGTCTCTCAGGTGGGTAGAGATGTGGCTGCGGCGAGGGACGTCCAGGATGAGTCGTGCAGAGGTGTTCTGTATGCGCTGGAGTCTTTTCTGTAGTTTGGCAGTGGTTCCCGCGTAGAGGGCGTTCCCATAGTCCAGTCGGCTGGTGACGAGTGCCTGGGTGACTGTCTTCCTGGTTTCGGTGGGGATCCATCGGAAGATCTTACAGAGCATGCCCAGGGTGTTGAAGCACGATGACGATACGGCGTTGATTTGTCTGGTCATCGAGAGGGAGGAGTCCAGGATGAAGCCCAGGTTACGTGCGTGGTCCATTGGCTTGGAGGTGGTGCCCAGGGCAGGGGGCCACCAGGAGTCGTCCCAGGCGGAGGGCGATGATCCTAGGATGAGGACTTCCGTCTTGTCTGAGTTCAGTTTCAGGCGGCTGTTCTTCATCCACTCGGCGACGTCTTTCATCCCTTCGTGTAGACTGGCTCTGGCGGGGTCGTTGGTGAGGGAGAGGATCAGCTGGGTGTCGTCGGCATAGGAGATGATGTTAAGGTTGTGTTGGCGTGTGATGGCTGCGAGGGGGCTCATGTAGACGTTGAAGAGGGTTGGGCTGAGTGAGGATCCTTGTGGTACACCGCAGAGGACTTCGGTGGCCTCGGATCTGAACGGGGGGAGGCGGACTCTCTGGGTTCTTCCGGCGAGGAACGAGATGATCCACTCCAGTGCCTTCCCTTGTATTCCAATGTTGCTGAGGCGCTGTACTAGGGTGCGGTGGCAGACGGTGTTGAATGCTGCGGAGAGGTCCAGTAGGATGAGGGCCGCTGTTTCCCCGTTGTCGAGCAGGGATCTGATGCCGTCGGTGGCTGCGATGAGGGCGGTCTCGGTGCTGTGGTTGGCTCGGAAGCCGGACTGCGAAGGGTCGAGGGATCCGTTTGTCTCGAGGAAGGTGGCGAGCTGTTTGTTGACGGTCTTCTCGATGACTTTGGCAGGAAAAGGGAGGAGCGAGATGGGGCGGAAGTTCTTGAGGTCGGTGGGGTCCGCTGTCGGTTTCTACAGGAGGGCGCTGAGCTCGGCGTGCTTCCAGCTCTCTGGGAAGGTGGCGGTGCTGAAGGAGATGTTGATGATGTCCCGGAGTTGGGGTGCGATGATGGAGTCGGCCTTGTTGATGACGTGGTGGGGGCAGGGGTCGGTTGGTGATCCAGAGTGGATGGTGTTCATCGTGCGGGTGGTGTCTTCGGTGCTGACCAGGGTCCAGTTGCGGAGGGCGGTGGTGGGGTGCGTTGGTTCGGTGGTTGAGTGCGTGGTCTGTGCGCCGAAGCTGTTGTGTATGTCGGCGATCTTGCGGTGGAAGAAGGTGGCGAGTGAGTCGCAGAGGTCTTGCGAGGGTGTGATGTCGTTGTTTCAGGCGTTGGGGTTTGAGAACTCTTTGACGATGCTGAAGAGTTCCTTGCTGTTGTGGTTTTTGTTGTCCAGTCGTTCTTTGAATGTTGTCCTTTTGGTGGTGCGGATCAGCTGGTGGTGTTTGCAGGTGGTGTTTTTGAGGGCAGTCATGTTTTCTGTGGTCTGGCCGTGGCGCCAGGCTTTTTCAAGGGTGCAGCAGTTTTTCTTGGATGTTTTGAGTTCGTCGGTGAACTAGGTGGCTTTCTTGCTGCCGGGTCTGCTGGGAGGGTTCTTCCGTGGTGCGAGGTCGTGGGCGCAGTTGGAGAGCCACTGTGTGAAGGTGCGGGCTGCTTCGTTGGGGTCTGTTGCGTTGGCGGGGGGGTTCTGGCTGAGGGAGGTGACGAGCTGGTCGGCGGTGGTCTTGCTCCAGCTCCTGCGAGGAACCTGTTGGTGGTGGTGGTGGGTCGTGATTCTTCTGAAGCTGAAGTAGACGCAGCTGTGATCCGTCTAATGGAGTCCGGTGGAGTGGCTGAAGGAGATGTGCTTGCTGGAGGAGAAGACTGGGTCGAGCGTGTGGCCGGAGTAGTGGGTGGGGGTGTTCACAAGTTGCTTAAGTCCGAGTTTGGCGAGGTTGTCCAGCAGGGTGGTGGTGTTGGTGTCATTGTTTTTCTCCAAGTGGAAGTTGAGGTCCCCTAGGAGGATGTAGTCAGCGGAGGGGAGGGCGTGCGGGCTGATGAAGTCTGCAATGTCTTTGCTGAATTGTGTGCGTGGTCCCGGGGGTCTGTAGATGAGAGCGCCTCTGAGGGTGGTCTTGGGGTCGGTGTGTATCTGGAAGTGGAGGAGCTTGGCGGCGGTGAAGGTGTCGTCGGAGTTGGTTGTGATGCCGATAGTGTTCCTGTGGACGATGGCGATGCCTCCTCCGGTCTGGTCACATACATCACACACACATAAAGTTGAATGAATGATAGCACAATGAGTTGAAAGGCTTCTGAAATGCGCAGTGACTTGCATAGCACACATTTTAATCACAAAAAGTAGGCACTACCTTTCATCCTTTCAAGGTAGGTAAAATGAGTAGCATTAAATTGATTAATGGTAACATCTGCTATTTAAGTTTTTATGAACGGCAAAAATGTGGTACTAAGACTTATAGAAAATATCTTTATTTAACCCACTGTCAAAATGCAACATTCCTTTGGTTATTTTTACATTTAAATGGAGTTGCATGTAATGAAAGGCCCACAGGACTAAACAATAAGTAAAGCACCTTGTCAGACTGTTGCTGACACATTACGGTCTCTCTGTCTCTCACTCCTATATATTTATATATACATATACAAAATTAAAGTGCAATTATTGTTATGAAGTGAAACCGAAAAGCCATTACATGTCTCTGTTATTGTTAGGTTTCCAGTCATAGCCTGAGCATCTGCCATGAAAACTAAAAGCTGCACACCAAACACAGTGTTTATGACCTCCCCCTTGATGTTAAAGGATTACTTTACAATTTACATAAATGATGCCACTAGCAAAATATTATCTTACCATTAACATTATGAATTGAATTAGCCTACTATGGCCCATTTTAGAGGTGTGGCTCCATCGGGCTACAAACCCACGGGAAAACCTTTTTGGGTACTGGTTTCCCCTCATTGTTAGCGCCGCCAACCTATTTATCTGAACAACGGGGCAGCTCTACGTGAGTGTGATCACCATTTGGCCACCAAAGGTGGCTTCATTTTTGAAATTCGCCTTTTGGGCCAACACCCTGTGCTGCACCTCCATCTGTAGCAGGCTACTAATGTTCCTGAGCCTGGAAATGGTTCAAATGAATCCCCATGAGAGCAGAAGGCGGTCTGGTAGTCATCACAATACTACTTGCACACGCATACTCATTCAAAGGCATTCTCCTCTACCGCCCACCAGGACCTCGAGCCGAGTTCCTCTCTTCCATAGGCCATCTCCTAGAACCCTCAACCAGAGAAAGCAACTTCACCATACTAGGGGACTTCAATTTCCACATGGAAGCCCACAATGACCACGACACCTCAACCCTCTTAGCGGTACTAGAAGCAACTGGACTCTTTCAATTAGTAACAAAACCCACCCACTCAGCAGGCCACACTCTGGATGGCCTTTTCACTAACAACAAACAAATCACTCTAGGAAACATTCTCCTCTTCCCCTGGACAGACCACTGTGCGATCTTCCTCAATATCCACATACAAAATCACACCTCCAATCAACCAATCTCTGTTCCCCCTAAACAATTCAAGGCCTGGAAAAGTATCTCCCCTACTGCTCTCAAATCTCACCTCCTGTCCTCCCAACAAGACCCACTATATGAACCTGAGCAAGCAGCCACGCAATACACCCAATGGCTCCACTCAGCGTTCATCACCTGAGTTCCGCAAAAAAATGCCTCCAGCAACAGAAAGATACCATCAGCTCCATGCTTCTCAGAAGCACTCTGGCTCCAAAAACAAACATGCAGAAACATAGAAAGACAATGACGCCGGAACTACGACCAAACAGAAAAAACGCGATATAAGTTAGCTCTCACCAAATATAAACACCTCATAATCACAGAAAAAAGTAAGTACTATCTTAACCAAATCGAAACAGCACAAGACTCCACCAAACAGCTGTTCCAAGTCAAAGCCAGATTAGCAGGCCCCAAAACCAATGCCTCCATAACTCCCACTCAAACACTCTGCGACTCTCTAGCCACATTCTTTCAAGAAAAAGTCAGCCACATCTATACTAAATTTGCTGCTCACTCTTCTACTAACAACCAGACCACTGCTCCCACTGATAACACCAACACACATACCCCTACTCAACCTGGCCTCACCAAGAGTAACACCCGCCCTACCCTTCTGCAATTCAACCAAGTCACGCCAGACCAAATCTCAAACCACATTTCCTCCATCAAATCAGGTTCCCCCAATGACCAATGCCCCCCGCCATACTAAAATTGATACCCGAGATTGTCACTCCAGTACTAGCCACCATCTGCAACTCTATGTTCACCACAGGAATATACCCATCCATTTGGAAAAAAGCATAATTAAACCGCTATTAAAGAAACACAACCTCGATAGCACAGAAACCAAAAACTATAGACCTATCGCCTGCCTCCCCTTCCCCGCCAAAATCTTCGAAAAAGTAATTAATACCTAATTATCACAGTTCATAAATGAAAACAACCTCCTAAACGACACACAATTTGGATTTAGGAAGGGCCACGGCACCGAAACAGCCCTCATCAAGGCCTCTGACGAAATCAGAATAATACTCGATCGGGGAGGAGCTGCGGCTTTGGTGCTGCTGGATTTACCAGCAGCATTTGACATGGTCGATCATACTACACTTATCGACCGTGTCTCAACCATACGCATCAAAAACAACGCCAAAGCCCTCCTAACCTCCTTCCTCTCTAACCGCTCCCAATCAGTAATGCTAGGTGACTTTACATCCCCATCCTTCACCCTCCCTTGCGGTGTCCCTCAGGGATCCTCGCTGAGTCTGACTTTATTCTACATATATGTGTTCGACTTGGCGAGGGTCATCAAATATCATGGCATGCGACTGACTACATACGCCGACGACAAACAGCTAGTTATAGAGACCCATAATGATGGAGAATTATTTTCAAACCGGAATGCTCGCAATAAGCACATGGATGGCAAACAATTGCCCTAAACTAAATTCAGAGAAAACGGAGGTAATGATCTTTGGCAACCTCTCCCCCAGCTGGTCTCTTTCATGGTGGCAAACAGTTAGGTCCACCTCCATACCCTATACCTAAAGTCAGAAACTTAGGTATCATCTTTGACGACAAACTATCATTTTTTCAACATGCTAACAACGTTGTCTCCTCGGCTTTTTACACCATCAACATGATAAACAAACTTCTACCCTACCTTCCTTAAAATGCCGGGGGAACTCTCATGAGCATGCTACTCATGTCCAGGATAGACTATAGTAATGGCCTATTCCTTAACGCTCAGGAAAGAGTCTTAAACAAACTGCAAATAGTCCAAAACGCAGCGGCAAGGATCCTGACTAACACCCCCAAATTCAAACCTACATCCAACCTACTACGCCAGCTCCATTGGCTGCCCATCAGAAGCTGCACAAAGTTCAAGGCCCTATGTATTGCCTATAAGGCAGTAAACAACACAGGACTTAATTCCAATTAAAAAAAAACACTATGCCCCTACAAGCCAACCAGACCACTACGCTCCTCAGCAGCAAACCTTATGACTGTCCCCAGAATAAAAAAAATCTTCCTGGGGCGACAGAAAATTCACAGTCTCTACTCCCAAACTTTGGAACACACTCCCCCTTCACATCAAAAACACCCCTTATCTCCTTGCCTTCTGTAAACAACCCAAAACCTGGTTGTTCAACCAATAAATAACCAGCTCTTACTCTGTCCTATCCTCTTCCGTCCACAGCGCAGAGACACCTAAGGGTATTTGTGCGCTTAATAAATTGCATAAATAAATTAACGACGTGAGGCTACTGGACACTGGGTAACAGACGCGAAACCTTCTAAAAGATGCTTTTCCTTAAAAGTGACATTAAATTAGACTTGGGCATCAAGCTGGGTGTAATGAACAAGTTACTTACCTTTGGTAACGATAGATCTGCAAGAGACATATATTAGTTATAGATTCCTTATCTTAGAATTACCCACAGGTGTCAGACTGGATCCAGAGAATTTTTTCTTCAGCAGTACCCCTGCACATCGGTAGGTGGCGTCGGTCGACTTGCGTTCGTCGTTGGCATCATGATCGCCGGAATGACGTCGCAGTATCTACTTAGCCGCCGCCCCTGCACGCTGACATCAGTTCTTTACACAACAGTCCACGCCAGAAGGGCAGAGCCATGCAAGACACTGACCACTGGTGCACAAAACTAGGGCCCGGAAAGGGAGTCCCGTTCTCTAAAAGTCAGTTTGCAGAACGGGGAGGGAGGGTGTTGCGGTAAGGAATCTATAACTAATATATGTCTCTCACAGATACATCGTGTGTAGGAGAGTAAGATCCGCTTACTATGGTTACCCTCACTTTTTGCTGGTGTTTCACTGTTTTTCGACTTTAGTCTGACTGGGGCCCTGCTATCCAGGACCACAGCCTAGCTGCTTCCTCTCTAAATTGATTGCATGTACTTTAGGTACACTCCAGATTGGTTACTGGGTTACCCTTGTGAGTCCCTAGTATATGGTACCTTAGGTACCAAGGGCATATGTACCCCAGAGGCCTACCAGGGGCTGAAGCATGTTTTATACCACCCCTGGGAAGCCTTCCAAAATGGCACCACAGGTCTGCTACTGCAGCCTGGGTAAGGTGGTGCATGCACCCCTTACTAAGATATAGGTTACCTAGATCTACCTTTAATCACTGACACATATAAACCTATAAGTCACTCCTATGGCATGCCTTATCAATCCTGAAGGCAGAGTGCTTGATTTTGTGTGAGATGGTGCCCATGCATGAGCAGGACCCCTCTGCAGCTTTCGGAATCTATTCTCTGATGCTGTTCTGTGATGCATCCAGACCATATACTCTTAAGTGCATTATAACCTTGCAGAAAATGCTAACTTTGGAATGGCAAATTGCAATTTTCACCCCGAGTGTGCTGGGTATACTCAGACGTGAGTCCCAGGCTCTCCATACCACTGGAGTCAAACTATCCAGGCTGATGAAGGCTGATAGCCAGAAACCGGTCCTTGGATGCTTGATTCCGGTCTGGGAAAGACATGGCTTGGTAGTTCGGACTGGACTGTTCCCATGAGGCACAGGGTCAGAGCTGATTTGCATATAGCCAGTGTCTAACCCAGGGTGGGTTGGAGTGCAAAAAAACGATGGATTTAGGCCCAGATCCTTGTACTGGGGTGAATGTATGACATTGTTCTACATTCTGTCCATCAACTGTGTTTTTTGCAATTTTCACCCGAGTGTGCTGGGTATACTCAGACGTGAGTCCCAGGCTCTCGATACCACTGGAGTCAAGCTATCCAGGCTGATGAAGGCTGATAGCCAGAAACCGGTCCTTGGATGCTTGATTCCGGTCTGGGAAAGACATGGCTTGGTAGTTCGGACTGGACTGTTCCCATGAGGCACAGGGTCGGAGCTGATTTGCATATAGCCAGTCGCTAACACAGGGTGGTGTGGAGTGCAAAAAAACGATGGATTTAGGCCCAGATCCTTGTACTGGGGTGAATGTATGACATTGTTCTACATTCTGTCCATCAACTGTGTTTTTTGCAATTTTCACCCCGAGTGTGCTGGGTATACTCAGACGTGAGTCCCAGGCTCTCCATACCACTGGAGTCAAGCTATCCAGGCTGATGAAGGCTGATAGCCAGAAACCGGTCCTTGGATGCTTGATTCCGGTCTGGGAAAGACATGGCTTGGTAGTTCGGACTGGACCCATGAGGCACAGGGTCAGAGCTGATTTGCATATAGCCAGTGTCTAACCCAGGGTGGTGTGGAGTGCAAAACAACTATGGATTTAGGCCCAGATCCTTGTACTGGGGTGAATGTATGACATTGTTCTACATTCTGTCCATCAACTGTGTTTTTTGCAATTTTCACCCCGACTGTGCTGGGTATACTCAGACGTGAGTCCCAGGCTCTCCATACCACTGGAGTCAAGCTATCCAGGCTGATGAAGGCTGATAGCCAGAAACCGGTCCTTGGATGCTTGATTCCGGTCTGGGAAAGACATGGCTTGGTAGTTCGGACTGGACTGTTCCCATGAGGCACAGGGTCAGAGCTGATTTGCATATAGCCAGGGTCTAACCCAGGGTGGTGTGGAGTGCAAAAAAATGATGGATTTAGGCCCAGATGCTTGTACTGGGGTGAATGTATGACATTGTTCTACATTCTGTCCATCAACTGTGTTTTTTGCAATTTTCACCCCGAGTGTGCTGGGTATACTCAGACGTGAGTCCCAGGCTCTCCATACCACTGGAGTCAAGCTATCCAGGCTGATGAAGGCTGATAGCCAGAAACCGGTCCTTGGATGCTTGATTCCGGTCTGGGAAAGACATGGCTTGGTAGTTCGGACTGGACTGTTCCCATGAGGCACAGGGTCAGAGCTGATTTGCATATAGCCAGTGTCTAACCCAGGGTGGTGTGGAGTTCAAAAAAACGATGGATTTAGGCCCAGATCCGTGTACTGGGGTGAATGTATGACATTGTTCTACATTCTGTCCATCAACTGTGTTTTTTGCAATTTTCACCCCGAGTGTGCTGGGTATACTCAGACGTGAGTCCCAGGCTCTCCATACCACTGGAGTCAAGCTATCCAGGCTGATGAAGGCTGATAGCCAGAAACCGGTCCTTGGATGCTTGATTCCGGTCTGGGGAAGACATGGCTTGGTAGTTCGGACTGGACTGTTCCCATGAGGCACAGGGTCAGAGCTGATTTGCATATAGCCAGTGTCTAACCCAGGGTGGTGTGGAGTGCAAAAAAACGATGGATTTAGGCCCAGGTCCTTGTACTGGGGTGAATGTATGACATTGTTCTACATTCTGTCCATCAACTGTGTTTTTTGCAATTTTCACCCCGAGTGTGCTGGGTATACTCAGACGTGAGTCCCAGGCTCTCCATACCACTGGAGTCAAGCTATCCAGGCTGATGAAGGCTGATAGCCAGAAACCGGTCCTTGGATGCTTGATTCCGGTCTGGGGAAGACATGGCTTGGTAGTTCGGACTGGACTGTTCCCATGAGGTACAGGGTCAGAGCTGATTTCCATATAGCCAGTGTCTAACCCAGGGTGGTGTGGAGTGCAAAAAAACGATGGATTTAGGCCCAGATCCTTGTACTGGGGTGAATGTATGACATTGTTCTACATTCTGTCCATCAACTGTGTTTTTTGCAATTTTCACCCCGAGTGTGCTGGGTATACTCAGACGTGAGTCCCAGGCTCTCCATACCACTGGAGTCAAGCTATCCAGGCTGATGAAGGCTGATAGCCAGGAACCGGTCCTTGGATGCTTGATTCCGGTCTGGGAAAGACATGGCTTGGTAGTTCGGACTGGACTGTTCCCATGAGGCACAGGGTCAGAGTAGATTTGCATATAGCCAGTGTCTAACCTAGGGTGGTGTGGAGTGCAAAAAAACGATGGATTTAGGCCCAGATCCTTGTACTGGGGTGAATGTATGACATTGTTCTACATTCTGTCCATCAACTGTGTTTTTTGCAATTTTCACCCCGAGTGTGCTGGGTATACTCAGACGTGAGTCCCAGGCTCTCCATACCACTGGAGTCAAGCTATCCAGGCTGATAGCCAGAAACCGGTCCTTGGATGCTTGATTCCGGTCTGGGAAAGACATGGCTTGGTAGTTCGGACTGGACTGTTCCCATGAGGCACAGGGTCAGAGCTGATTTGCATATAGCCAGTGTCTAACCCAGGGTGGTGTGGAGTGCAAAAAAACGATGGATTTAGGCCCAGATCCTTGTACTGGGGTGAATGTATGACATTGTTCTACATTCTGTCCATCAACTGTGTTTTTTGCAACTTTGGAATGGCTGCATGGAAACATGTCGTGTTTGGTGTCAAACACTTTGGAATCCTACCCCCGCGCCAGTCCTGGCAGTGTGGATAGAATTCCACCCTTCTAGAGGGAGAGACATGTACACACTGGTCTAACCGTTAATAGTTTAATAGAGCCCAGGCATCACAAAATGGATGCCGCAGCCACAGATACGGCTCTGTCCTCCTGGTGCTGGACGAAACTCCGTCAGGGGAGGCCTGGACAATAGGTTTCCTGTCACAGGGAGGTGTAACCACCTCCCAGACAGGGTTTTGTGTACTGGGGCTGGGTGGGTTTATTCAGAGAATGCTTTTCAGACAGTGCTGGGGACACACTTGGTGTCCCTGTGCATACCCCAGTTCAAACCAGTTGCAGGGACACTCAGCCCCTGCTCTGGCACAAAACTGGACAAAGGGAATGTGTGTAACCACCCCTCTTCCCGGACCCTCCGTAGGTGGGTCCTCAGAGTATGTCCAATCCCCTTTCTTAATATAAGTATGGAAACCCAGTCCTTAGGACTTCAGATTACACCTGGACAAAACTCTGCAACATATATCCTGGAACTTCAACATTCTACACGACTAGTAGACAGAAGAATCTCCCTTGGGGTCAAGGGGGGACTCCCCTGTTCAAACAGGCACCAAAGCAGCATCTTTCTGGTTTGCATTTCCAAGGCTCCCGCTGGATGCCGACAGATTTGTGACTCAGGACATGGACTTCCAGACTTCTCAGAGGCCGACACGAGATCCCAGCAAAGCGGAGACCCGCAGCCCTCACGAGTGACGTAGGACTTGAACTCCTGGACACCGTACAGATTTGCAAGTGCATCAACTTCCCGAGCTTTCCCGAAGTTGTGCATTGGGCTACTTGTTGTCCAAGCCTGAGCACCGCGTGCATCAAAGATTGTGGGCCTACACTCCACGAGTGTTCCGTGGACCCGCTGCTAGCAATTTACTCGAGGCTCCTTCGCGGTCCCTGGTCCGTCAACTGGTGGGTCCCCACAAAGGTAACTCTTCTGTTTATTGGGCTTTCCTGGTTGCTTCAGACGTGCGCTGACTCCCCACTGAGTGGTGAGTCCCTCAGACCTTGCTGATCTGCACCAAAGCCAAAGCCAATCTTTGCTTTCTGCGTGGGTTGCTGTTGCCAAGGCTTGTTGGGTCTAATCCGGATACCGACACCGTAGCACTCGAACTCCTTTGTGGGAGAGCACGAATTCAGCTCCTGGTCATCGTCGATGCCTCCTGGTCCTCGTGGCTGAAGAGCCAAGCTTCACCTTCTTCACCTGAAATCACCCGATATCGGTGGGCATATGCTCATCGCCTTCCTGGTCATTGCCTAGTGACCCAGACTCTGTCCTATCTGCTTTCAGGTTCTTCAGATCTCTGATCCACCCTTGGATCAACCTGGACACTTTCAACTTGGTCGCCAGCAGCACTTTGCAGCAGATCGCTATTGAAAACGACGACGAAACCCGACATCAAAAGACACCTATGCACCCGGCTTTCCTGGGTGAGGTAACTAGAGTACTCCGGTGCTCCCGTGGGTATTGACTCTACAACTGCCTAGTTCTAAAGGGGTTTGCTACAATTCCTCTTCTAAGTGTCCTTAATCTTTAAAATTCCAACCGCAACTTTCCCCATGGTTAATGTTTAGACACTGCACGCATCGCCCGTGGGTCGCCTGTGTCACTACCTTGGGTGGTTCCTGGTGGCCCCAGCAGTTCTAAAGGCTCTAGCCCTTGTATCTATGTCAGTCGTGGTACTTATACCACTTTCTTTTTTTTTTTTGATAATCAACTTTATTGGTATTTTGACAACAAATAAATTCCTTGGTAGCAGATCAAGCATCGTAATAAAAGTATCATCACATACAGCCGACAAAAAGTATAGGAGGTCCAACTGGACTGGGTGTAGCAAACCCACAATACTGTTGATGTACAAATTTAGTCGGGCCCTCACACGGGTAGCAAATTGAACCATTTACCCCACACTTTATTGAATAGCTCGGGGCAACCCCGAACCTCAAAGAGAGGCTCCTCCTGCGCTCCACACCAGTCCACACCTCTCTTCCATTTCCACACAGTCGGCGCCTTAGCCTGAGACCAGAGCGCAGCTATATCTCTTTTCGCCACTGCTGTCCCCAGGAAGCGCTTGTCTGCCCTGGAGCCATCAAGGCCTTCAAACACCCTCAGCAGCAAGCGCTTCGGGTCATGGGGGACCTCCCATCCCAGGGCCTGCGTAAGCTCGAGTTCCACCCCTCTCCAGAACGGCGCCAGGGCCGGGCATTGCCATACCATTTGATAGAAATCTGCTGGAGCAGACTCACATCGCGCGCAGGCTGGGGAGGATCGCATACGGGCCCAGAAAAGGCACGCCAGGGTGAGGTATGCTGCATGGAGGTAGTAAAGTTGGACCAAGCGTAACTTGGAGGATGTTGTCAAGGTTTTGGGTGCCATAAAGGCATCCCGTTAATCCACCTCCTCCAGAGGACCCAACCACCTCTCCCAGCCATCCTGAAGCTGGTCTAGGGACCCAAGGACCGTTGTTTACCAGTGACCAATATATTCGGGACACCCCGCCCCCCCTCCCTAGGTTCCCCATCATCACCTGGGCCTCCAAGGGACTGAATTCCGGGAGAGATGCAGGGGCTGGAATGTGAGTGTGGAGAGCATGTCTGAGTTGTAGATACTTGTAGAATTGGGAAGGGTGGAGGGCATGACGTTGTTGTAGGTCAGCAAAGGATCGAAGGTGGTCTCCCACCCATACATCCCCAAGTAGCGAGATCCCAACGAGGTCCCAGCGGCGGAAATCACGCAAGGACGAGACCTCCTGCAGCCACGCTCCATTCCACAGCGGCGTTTGCCTGGTGAGCCTCCGGTCCCATTCCCCTGAATCTGCGAGAAGTTAATTGCCCTGAGTTCCATCCAGCCGCCCACAAACCAGTCGTGGATCATGATGAGTCTAGTGGCCAGGTAGTAGAGGTGGAGATTGGTCACCCCCATGCCTCCGTCGAAGGGGGTAATACGACAGTGTGCCAGGGACAATTGCGGCCTCCCTCCTCCCCAAAAGAACGGGGTGAGAGCGCCGTCTATTTCCCGGAACCAGCTACCTGGGAGGTGGATGGTGATATTTTGTAAAATGTAGAGAAAGCGGGGGAGGATCATCATTTTAAAGAGCACACTCCTGCCCAGGGGGTTAAGGGGAAGGGTCTGCCATTTCTTGAGGTCAGCCTTCATCCCAGTGACCAAGGGTGCGACATTCAGGGCCCATTCGAGCTCCGGCAGGAGTGTAACCCACACAGCTAGATACTTGAATGATTGCCTCCGGAGGGGGATGTTCGTCTGCCATCAAAACACGCCCGAGAGGAATGCAAGGGGACCAAGGATGATTTTGCCGGGTTGAGTCGAAGCCCAGAAACCCGCTTGAAAGCAGAAAGGACCTCCAGGCATCTGGGCCCGAAGCGATTCGGATCGGCCAGAAAAAGCAGGACATCGTCCGCATAGAGGGCTATCTTGTCGATCTGACTCTGATCCCAGGCCCAACCCCGAATGAGAGGATCTTGGCAGATGAGCGCCGCCAGGGGCTCCAGCGCCAATAGGAGCGGCAAGTGTGGGTATCCCTGACGGGTGCCCCTCCTGATTGGGAATGTCTCGGAAAGCTCGCCGTTAATGAGGACTCAGGCCCTGGGGTTATTGTAAAGAACCCTGATCAGTCGGCGGAAGGGAAGACCGAAGCCCATCCATTCCAACACACCCGCAAGGTAGCTCCAATCCACCGTATCAAAGGCTTTTTAAAAATTGATGAAGAGCAGCGCTAGATACAGGGTCAGGCAATGACGGTGGGCCATAGCCAGGTGGAGGCGTTGAATGCAATGACGGGTGCCTCTGGCAGGCATGAACCCGCATTGATCGGGATGGACCAAGTCTTGTAGGAGTGGAGTGGACGAAGCCGCTGGGCTATCGCGGTGGCAAAAATCTTAATCTCCGTATTAATCAAGGAGATCGGGCGGTAGTCCGCACAATCCAGGAAGGGTGGTTGAGTCTTTGGGATGACCACGATAGTGGCCACATCGGTTTCAGGCGGGAAGGACACCTCCTCCATCATGTGATTAAATAGCGCCACTAAGTGGGGAACCAAATCATCGCAGAAGGCCGCATAGTACTCTTGGGGGTAGCCATCAGGCCCGTCGTCTTGCCGGGTTGTAACATTGAGATCGCCCGTGTATTTCTTCAGGGGTAAAGGGGTGGTCCATGGTATCAGCGATCGCCTGGGGAAGGCATGGCAGTTGAGTAACGGTCTCTTCCAGCAAGTCTGCCAGGGGCGTACAAGGAGGACAAGCATCGTATAGGGTCGCATAATAGCCAGTGAAAGTTTGTGCAATGGCAGTGGACGTTACATGGTGGACCCTAGTGTCCATCCGAATCTCGAGAATAATACGGTTAGCTTTGGGATGGGACACTAGGTTGTGGAGAAGCTTGCCGTTTTTATCGCCCCATCCATAAATACGTGCCACCGAAGAGCGCCAGAGCATTTTAGCGGACTCCAGTAAGATCCAACGAATCTCGTCATGGACCATTGCAAGTTGTCAGGAGGAGTCATCTCCTCCGTCGGTCAGTTAGATTCTTTCCAACCGTGCTACTTGAGCCTCCAGCTGTACGAGCTGGGAGGCCTGCTCCACGTTTCGCGTGGACCAGCCCTCTGGATACACCCCGAACGACCGCCTTGCTGGCCTCCCTCAGCGGAACAGAGCCCGTATTAGTGGAGAAATAATGACTAAATTCCTGCCCGAGGGATTCCACCAGCGCAGAGTCCTGCAGGAACCAGGCATTCAGTCGCCAAGTCGCCCGGGGGCCGACAGTGGAAGTTCCAATGTGGAGGGAGACAGGGGAGTGATCCGAGATCCCCCTGGGTAATATATTAGCCCAAGACATCAAATGGCAATTTGTTGTGGGCATCAGGAGTAGGTCTATACGGGAGTGGGTATGATGGGCCGCCGAGGTGTGGGTGTATTGTTCTTTAAGGGGGTTCCACATCCTCCAGACATCGCAAAGGCCCAAGGCCGATAACCAACAGGACAGGCTCCTCGCAGAGGCAAGACGATGTGCTGACGGGGCACCCTTCACGTCAAATGAAAGCTGGAGGACGGCGTTAAAGTCCCCCCCAACAACAGTCAGGCACTGTGGGAAGGAGGAAATCACGAGCGTGAGGCGACGAAGGGTGGATGTCATGAGTGCGGGGGGAACGCAAGTGCATAGGAGGTTCAGAGGGTGCCCCTCAATCATTCCCGACATGGCCAAATAGAGGCCCTGCGCATCAGTCTCAGCTCTAGCCAGGGTAAAGGGAAGCCCTTTCCTGAGCAGAATGGCCACCCTCGGGAACCCCGCGTGAAACCAGAATACCAGACCGTCAAACCCGTAGCGGGCTAGGAAATTGCATTGTGAGCCCATGAGGTGCGTTTTCTGGAGAAACAGAATGTAAGGTGTGTAGCGGCGGGCAGTGCGGAGAACGACTGTGCTTTGATTTGGTCAAGGAGGCCATTGACATTCCAGTAGAGGATGTTAGGAGTCTTATTGAGGGTGTAGGACATCTAGAGGAGTGATATGTGGAAGGGCGGATGCATGTGTGGGACTGTTTTCAATCCAAGGGAAACACCCACCCAGGCCCATGGCCGTGAGATGAAGGTATGGGGAGTAGTGATCTGCTTGTCGTCATCAGGAACATCTAGGAACGCGCGGCTACCAATGAGAACAGAACACAGCGGCTCGTAGGTGGCTAAAAACAACAAACTGTTGTAAGACAATGATCTCCCCCCCTCCCTCGCCCCCAACTCCCCCCACCCTACACTTCTGAAGTGGAAGCATCTGTCGCCCTGAAAAAACCCCAACCAAAAAGTACCCCACAATGAGGTGAACCGCTAATCTAAAACGGTTAGCAAACACGCAAGCAAGGACATGACTGAGCTGGACCCCCTCCATGTATTCAGAATAAATGCTAACAGCTTCAAACATGAAATGGCAAACGTACAACCAGTAGAATGTATCAGTCCCGGGACTGCGATGGAGATCCAGACCCCCGGCCGGGCCATTCAGTAGAGCCAGGTCGGCCCCAGCCCGCGGGAGCAGGAACAGTCACGGTGCAGAGTGTCCCGGAGGTTGAACTGTGAGTTGCGCATCGTGTGGCGCCGGACATACTTCCACTACCCCACCAGATCCATGGATCACAGGACTCCTGGACAGGTCTGAGTCCGACATGTCTCTTCGCAGAGTCTCACTGGGTCCGGGTACACTGCCCATATCAATCAGAGAAGTAGCCAGGTTGGGGAGGCGGATCTCTGATTTGGAGTCCGGGCTGGAGAGCGCCGGGAGTGCGCAGCCGGTGAGCGGGACTCCCCTCCCCGACGGTTGCCCCTCCTCCGAGATCCAGTCCAGCTCCGCTGGGACTTGGGCGCGTCGTGGTTCAGCTGCGTCGGGACCCTCCGGGCAGGAGTAAGGGTCGCTCCAGGCAGGAGGGGCCGCTCCTCCGTGAGCCAGGTCCATGCCGCCTGGGGGTTGTCAAAGAAGAATGTCTTTTCTTGGAAGATCACCTTGAGCCCAGCCGGGAAGAGGAGACCATAGCGAAGGCCCATAGCCCTGAGTTTTTGTTTGACTTCGTCGTAGGATCAGCGTTGAGTCTGCACCTCCCTGGTGTAGTCCGGAAAGACCATAATTCTGGAATTCTGGAACTGCAGCGGCCCCATCACCCTGGCCGCCCCCAGAATAGCGTCCCTGTCCCGGAAGTTGAAGATTCTGAGGATATGGGGCATGCAGGAGCTCCAGGCAGAGGCTTGGGAGCAAGAGAACGGTGAGCTTGCTCCACCGCAAACCAGGGGGAAAGTTTCTCTTTGGGCATCCAGGAGTGGACCCAGGTCTCTATAAAGGTGTCAGTGCGGCCCTGTTCCACTCCCTCCGGAAAGCCCAGGAGGCGCAGGTTGTTCCTTCGCGCCCTATTTTCGGCATCTTCGGCCCTGCGATGTAGCTCCGAGGTCTGTGTCTGAAGGCGGGCCACCTGGGATTTGAGGGTACCCACATCATCTTCCACCGTGTAGATACGCAATTCTGCCTGTGTGATGCGCGCCATGGCATTGCGTAGGTCTTGGCGAATGAGGGCCACATCCACCCGCACCTCTCCAATCTTGCTCTCCACAGAGGCCTGCGATGTACTTATTGCCTGTAAATGGAGGAGAGATCACGTCAGGCGACTCCGGGCACAGCCGGAGCACCCCCACCCGGATTCCGGTCCGATGTAGTGAATTGATCCATTTTTGTTTGAGTTGGGGGGATGGGGGTTTGAGTGGTGCGGGTCCTACCCATGCTTCCGGAGAAACCAACCTAATGTGTCCAATGAGAGGGGGGGGGGCAGGCCGGCACCTCTGCCACAGCTCCCGCCATCCGGTGTAGTGGCCGATCCCCACTCCCTCTCACCGCACCGACACCGAAGAAGGGAAGCCTCCCTCACCAGGACACAACCTACTGGGGATCAATCTTCCCGTGCACCCCCTGTACACCTCACCTCCGAGTTCCGCCGTGGGTCAGGCTCCAGAAGGGCAGCAGGCATCCTCAGCCCACACAGGCCAAACCCATCGAGGAGCACACCATTGTCCAGAGGGCAGCCGGTTTGCAAGGCCCCAGTGGCAGGTCAGTCAGCAGAGGGGGGGCTGCGATGGCAGTGACGCCCAGGGAGGTAAGCGATTAGGCAGGAACCCCAGATGAGCGAACTTGGGTCTCCCCCAGGCCCTGCGATGTAAAAGTAACAGGAGGGCAGTCAGGTCACAGAAGACAAGCAGAGGGCCCCGGGCATCCACCACTGTCCATGGGAGAGGGGCGTCCGCAGCCCTAGGAAGGAGGAGGCCCCCGTGGAGCCTACAGTCAGCAGCAGTGGCAGCCCCCGGGCAATACCGGCAACACCTAAGACCTTGGAGTGCCCCCACCAACCTCCAACAACAAAGCCCCGGGTATTCAAGGGGGGGCGCCACCTGATATGGTGGCTGACTCACCCTTCCGCACCGGGCCGCAGCGTAGCACTCAGAGATCTAGTCAGGCCGTGGAAGCAGGTCTCCGCAGCAGTGTTCCCAGGGTGGGCTGGTAATATCCTGGAGCCCCGCAGGATGGGACGGCACACAATGCCCCACAGAGCACAGGGGCTAGGGATGGCGGGAAGGCACCTTGGCAGTCCACCAGTGGGGGCCCGGGGAGCCAGCAGCCCCGGCAGAGGAGAAGATGGCTCAGCCCTTGTTGTGAAGCAGGGAGGGCAGGAGGGCCCCTGTCGGGCCAGAACAGGTAGCTGTGTCGCCTCAGGGCCCCTCAGTAATACAAGGGTCAGTCCAGGGGTCATAGGCCGCAACCCCCGGGAGCCAGCAGCCGCGGCACCACAGGGCTAAAGCACAGCGCCGGATGGGCTTATACCTTAGCCCGGGATCGGGGAGACCACCCTGAAGGGGCCGGAAGGAGGCCAGACACTTCAAGCCCTCTCCTGGCATCAGTATCCAAATGTCCGGAGGCCACAGGCAGGCGCCGGATCCCCAGTGATGTCCGCAGTGCGGTCAGGCTGCGTCCGCCCCTCGTACTCCTCCGGTCCTGCTCACATGGGAGGCGAGCCCCCACCTCAGCTCTGGGCTCTCCAAGGCGTCCCGGCCGAACGCCGATGCAGTCCCCTGCCGCAGGGCGAGTCACAGGCAGCGGGGACAAGCCGAGCGCCAGACCGTCAGGGCAGAGACATCAGGCCCAGAGACGGGACCGCCATCTTAAGCATCCAAGGCCTCGGGCGGTAGGGGGCCCAGCGGAGGCAGTAGAGGCCCCGATTAGCCCCCCAAAGGAACCGGGGCACAGTAGATGGAGTGGGGAGCCGCAGTGGGTAGAGGGAAAGATCCGTTGTCAGCCGATAGCGGGCGGATACGGGGCGGATGACTGATGGGGGTCTGGAGCACTCTCAGAGTGCGACCGCCATCTTGACGCCTACCACTTTCTTAATATATGGTTTGGTACGCCCCTAGGGCTCAACATATATTGTGCCAATTTACTATGTGCTAAATAAGTTTACTGAATGTAAAGAGGGATGTGTTTAGAATAAATACATATATTTTATATATATACCTGGTGTGGTTCTCCTTTCATTTGGTCATTCATGAGAGTACAGACTGGTAAAACAAGCTGCTTTACATTCCTTCAAGACTTAGCCTGAAGGCTGCTCTCCACATCTACCACTAGGATAGCTTTCTATATAGGTTGTCTTTAAACCTACCATCAACAAGAGTCATTTGGACTGGTGCAAGGTGCCCACTAGAATAGTGGACAGCATATGCCAGGCCAACTTCTCACATTGTTACCAAAGGTGTGTAACTTGTTCATCTGAAAGAGACTATTAGTTACAGATTCCTTACCTTAGAATAGATACCTCAGCAATACCAACCCGGAGGTGGGTCTGCGAATTAAGTTCAATTCAAAAAGTCCTGGAGAACTGAACGGTCAAAGAAGCAGTCTCTCCGGACCGAACTATCCAGGCAATAATGCTTAGTGAACGTGTGCAGAGATCCCTACGTGGCTGCCTGGCAGATGTCGATGAGGGGGACTCCACGTCCCAAAGCAGTAGTGGCTGCCGTCACCATGGTGGAATGGGCATGCAACCCTACTGGAGGCTCCTTTTTTGCCATGGAATAACACAATTTAATGCAAAGAACGACCCATCGAGAGACGGTTCGTTTTTGCTCTGCCTGACCTTTCTTTGCGCCCACATAGCCAAAGAGTTGATCATCTACCCGGAATTGTTTTGTGGGATCCAGATTAAATGCGCTTGTTTTGGATCCAGACAGTGGAGTCTCTCCTCCTCCTTAGAAGTATGCGGGGCGGGAAGAAGGTGGGCAAAGTGATGGTCTGTCCTATGTGGAAAAAGGTAACCACTTTGAGAAGAAAAGAAGGTCTAGTTCAAAGGACAACCAGCAAGGAAAGGAGGTTTAGAAGAAAGTCTGAAGCTCACTCACCCTGCGAGCAGCGGTAACGGCAACCAGGAAAGCAGTCTTTAAGGGCAAGAGTCTTAGAGGACAATTATGTAGTGGCTCAAAAGGAGCCCGCATGAGGTAAGTTAAGACCAGATTCAAGTCCCAGTGGGGCATTCCGAAAGTAATAGGAGGAAAGAGGTAAGTAATGCCCTTCAAAAATCAATCTATTTAAAATAGGAGCTTGAAAAGAGAAGGCAGATCAGGAAGCCGAAGAAAGGCCAAAATGGTCGAAAGATAGCCTTTCATGGTGCCCAGAGCAGAGCCCTGCTGGGCCAAAGAAAGAATGAAGAGGAGAATCCCTCAAAGAGGGGCAGAAAGGGGATACACAGCCTTTGCTGTGCAACATGCCACAAATGTGTTCCATCTACAGGCATATACCATTTTACTGGAGGGTTGCCTGGCTGCAGCTGCCTAGATGAAATTACAGACTTTAGGAGGAAGGTAAAAAGCTGTCAACTGTCACCTTTCAATCTCCACGCAAGGAGGTGGAGGCTGGACAGGTTCGGGTGGAGGACAGTCCCCAGTTGCTGTGACAGAAGATCCCCACCGAAGAGGCAGTCATATCAGTGGATCGATGGCCATGTTCAAGAGCTTGGGATACCAGACTCTTCATGGCAAATCCGGAGCCACAAGAATGACTTGGGCCTGGTCATGCTTGATCTTCTTGAACACTCTGGGCAGAAGTGGTATAGGCGTAAAGGCGTATAGAAGACCGCAATTCCACTTGCAACGAAAAGTGTTGACGAGCGAGTGCCGCCTTGGAAATTCCAAGGCACAGGACTACTGACATTGCGCGTTCTCTTTGGTGGCGAACAGATCTAACCAAGGCTCTCCCCACTGTTGAAAGAGACCTTGTACTACCTCCGAGTGAAGACGCCGTTGGTGATCCATCATGCACCAGAGGCTGAGCTCATCCGCCCTGGCATCCAGGAACCTGCCAGGTGTTGAACCACCAGGGATATGGCCTGATGTTCCAGCCACATCCATAGGCGGAGAGCCTCTTGCCATAGGGTCAACGAACCCACCCTGCCGGTTTGCTGCAGTACCACATGGCGGTGGTGTTGTCCGTGAACACCTGCACTACTCTTCCTTTGACAGAAGGAAGGAATGCTTTCAGTGCAAGACGGATTGCCCGGAGCTCCAGCAGGTTGATGTGGAGCCAGGGCTCCACAGGAGACCAGAGGCCTCTGATCTCTGCCTCTCCCACGTGGCCGCCCCATCCCAGAAGTGATGCATCTGCCACCACTGTAAAGTCTGGCTGTGGAAGAGAGAGGGAGAGGGATCTGCCGTTGACCAAATCCTGATTCATTAGCCACCACTGCCATTGATGTGCAGTGCCCTCCGAGATCTGAACAACATCGGAAACGTTCTCCTGATGTTGCGCCCACTGGAACTTCAGGTCCCACTGCAGAGCCCGCATATTCCACCTGGCATGGTCCACCAGCAGGATGCAGGAGGCCATGAGGCCCAGCAGCCTCAGGGGCTTCACACTGAAATCCGGGATAGAGGCTGAAACATCAGTATCATAGCCCGAATATCCCAGACTCACTGCTTGAGAGGATAGGCCCGAAACTGCGCCATTTCCATAACTGCTGCAATGAAAAGGAGCTTGTGAGAGGGAATCAGGTGTGACTTCGGCACGTTGATAGTGAACCCCAGCGAGTGCAAGAGGTCCGCCGTAGTCTGGAGGTGAGAAACAACAGGCTGGGGTGAACTCGCCTTCAACAGCCAGTCATTGAGATAAGGGAAGACTGGATTCCCTGATCTGCACAGATGAGCTGCGACCACCTCCATCACTTTCATGAACACCCGAGGGGGGCTAGTAAGGCCAAAGGGGAGCACGGTAAACTGAAAATGCTCGTGGCCTACCATGAACCGTAGGTAATGCCTTTGGGCCGTCAGGACGGGGATGTGAAAATAAGCGCCCTCCAAGTCCAACGCTACCATCCAGTAACCAGGGTCAAGGGCAGACAAGACCTGAGCCTATGTCAACATTTTGAACTTCTCCTTTCGGAGGAAGTAGTTGATGTCCCTGAGATCCAAGATAGGATGCAGGCTTTTGTCCTTCTTGGGCACCAGGAAGTAGTGGAAATAACAACCACAACCGACTTCTGGCACAGGTACTCGCTCAATGGCTTCCCTTGGCCAAGAGAGCCGCAACTTCCTGACGGAGAAGGGCCAAGTGATCCTTCGACATGCGATGGAGTGTTGGTGGCATGGGTGGAGGAGTAGTCTCGAAGGGGAGCGAATAGCCCCTTCAGACTATCTGCAAAATTCACTGGTCCAAAGTGATGTAGTGCCAGTTGGGGAGGTCATGGCAAATCCTGCCACCTACTGGCAACTGGTGGCCCGAAAGGTCAGACTAGGAAGCTGATGCAAAGGGCGCACTGGCCGACTGGCCTGCCCGCTGGCCCCCAGACCCAGGGCGCTGGGTCCTACGGCAACAACCCAAACATTTGTCGTTCCTGGTACTGGCAGCCCCTCCCGGCATAGGGGTTGCCACATTACCCACTGATACGGCCTTGGTCTGTAAAGTGCAGGCACCTATACGTCGACGGGCCCTCCTGGCATACGGGATCACCACTAAGGCTCACGCAGGTCTTGGCGCTTTGCATGCAACAGTGACTTCCACGGTTGCCCCTATAGGCATACGGGGTCACCTCAATTAGGTCGTATGGGCTTCACGCTACCTGCATGCACTCAATCCACTTCTCAGTCCACGGTGAGCCTCTCCTGGCAAATGGGGGTTACCAATTAGATCGCACATATGGGAAATGACCCGCTCAGTGCACAGTCGCCTCCTCACACCTCATGTCCTTTCAGTGGGGCACCCCACTGGACCTCATTTCCTCCAACGCTCTCCTCTTCCACACAAGGCACACTTGTCTTGGCAAGCAGGCAGGTGCTCCAGTGCAAGTGGTCTTGGTTTCCCCAGCTTGGAGACTAGCATGCTTTGGCCCGAGTCCTGGGCACAGGAAGAAGTCTTGCAGAGCTGCCTCTCCTCACACAGCTCATGTGGCTACTTGACAGATTACAAATTGTAGGGACTCCACCTCCCCTTCTTATAGTCCATGTCAAGACACCAAGTGTGATTAGGGTCTGAGTCTTTGAAGTTTTATGTTGGAGTTCTGCTTCTTTTGAATTTTACTCTATCCTCTCTCGCCTTCTGCTTGAAAAGCTGCTTGTCACAGCAGGAGAAACTCCGAAGCTGATAGACTCCCCAACAAACAGGGGAGTGACTTGAGGGTTCAACTGGATCTCAGCCCCAGTGATACGTGCATTAAAAGTTCAGTTACATTCATGTAGTGTGCCCTGACTGACACGCATACATTCAGCACACACATTCACTCTGTGCACTGTTCATTACTTTAGCCTTTCTGTGTTGTGCCATGGTGTGCCTATGCCATGGTGCACACGCATGATCCATGCTGCCTTTGATAATAAAAATCAGCAAAGGGATCCAGACAACAGTACAGATCTGCACTCAGTGCAGGAGTACACGTCCTTTAACATGCAGGGTTCTTTTCCATCCCAACATACACTTTTACCTATGGCGCATTATTAGGATTTTGATTATCACTTATTTTCTTTTAAAATGCAAAACTAGGGTGTAGGTATATTAAATGTCACAGGATTATGAAATCCAGAACAGAGGCAGAGAATAGTTTCTTAGAAAATATTAATTTACCTGATGCTATGAAAAAATTAACTGGATTGGTGATGTGACACATTCCCATCAATAATAAAAAGCTGGAGGTATTATGACACAAACTGAATTCACAAGGTAAATGGATGCTTATAGATTTGATGCTTAATGAGATCTCAATATTTATTTTAAACTGCTATTGCAGCAATAATACAGATATTAAATTCCCGAAATCCATTTTAGCTAAGATGATGTTTTACTATAACAAAAACATTTAATTAGTGGAAGAATTCTGTAGAGCCCATGAAAAAAAAGCCAGAGACTAAATCAGTTGGTATTTGTATCAATATTTACAAATTGGAACACATACTTTACACAAATAATACTATAGAGCGTTGAATAGCCTCTAAAGGTGAAGGGAATTTAATAAAAAATCTATTGAAAGTGCTTGCTGCTTTCTGTTAAACATCAATGCAAGATAATATGGTGTTGTTTGTTTCCACTTTTCCAGAAGGAACTGTGCGTTTCTTGGGCAACATAAACATTGGAATTGGTTCCAGAATGATTCCATGCACCCCCTCAGGATATGTTGTCCTAGAGACCAGCTAGCTCACAGTGCCACCATAAGCCCCCTGATCCTAGAAGATGGCAAATGGTTTGGGCAACCTCAGTGGTCCCCGCTATAGTTTTGAGCCTATACCCATTTAACCCCCTTTAGGTTTGCTGCCCACTGTAAACTGTATTAACCTAATTACTTAATAAACATCCTCTTGTGCTTGGGCAAGAAAATTATTGGAATGCTATAATAGCATACATTACTGCTTGGAGTCTCGCGTGATCTCGCAGGGTTCCTGATAGATCTAGACAGAGAGCATTGTCGCTATGATGAATTTGGCAGGCTGTGAATGTGGTTTTTGTAAGGGGCCTAATATGGATTCTCTCACACTAATCTTATGAAAGCAAGGTTTGAGGCAAATTTGTAACCGTAGATTGCAAACTTTAATCGGAAAACAATTAAACTACAAGAAAGCGGACCATGACATCATTTTGTAGTTCTTGAGTGATGTCTCGCGAGAGGACGGGGTAGTCCCTCGCCCTACCGCGAATGCCGCAGTATTTTGCAAACAGCTTGAGAGTGAGTAAAGGAAGCCTTATCTTGAAGTGGCTTTTTACTATTTACCTCGGCGCGCCAGGGAGCAATGTCACACGTTTTAAGAAATAGAGTACTCTGGTGTATCCTTTGAAAAGGTTACTCTGCCTCTATCTCGCCCCTCCCTTTTTTAAGCCTCCCGGGCTCTGCTATCGTTGCCTCCCCCTCAGCTCAGATCCTGTAACGAGGCAACGACGGACAGGTTAGTGGCTCCATAGTACTTTGTTTTTTTCTTCCTCTGGACGCAGACACGTGTTAGGCTGTAAGATATAAACTGGGTTACCTATCAAAGTCACTCCTGGCTTGATTTTACTATTGTGGTAAACCCCATTTTTAAAGTCATTCTTAAGCAAAGTGGTACCAGCTATGGCGGATAGTGGTTGACTGGGAACTTGTGAGGGTATTGGACCAGTTCCTTTAATTAAGACTTTTTGTAGCTTTCCGGGGCTTGAGCAGTAGAGGGGTAATATTTTGGCTTAGAGAGAGGGATAGACCACTACTGTCCACCGCTCCCTATAATACCCCTCCCTTGCCTTTTACAGAGCGGGGCCTCCCATGTCCTGAGCAGGGTTCCAGGAGAGGTGAGGTAAACTCCCTGTATAATTCGGGTGAGTAATAATATTATAACTTAATGGCTTATTTGAGAAGAGCCAGCGTCAGTGTTGTTCTTCAGACAGGACTTACTTTTTCTTCTTTCTTTTTTATATAAATGTGAGATACACTAGTTGATACAGAGGAACTTGAATCTTGGACTGTACACCTATATCCTTTATGATTAATTTAACTTTCACTTTTTTATGCAGTAGCAAACATTTAGAACTTTGGCCCTGAAGAAAGCCGTGGGATATTGTCCCTGCCGGCTGAAACATGTTGGCCCTGTATATGCAGTTATATGGTTAGACTGCCTTCTTTGCACTGTTCTTGTTTTTAGTGAGGGAAAGGACAATTTCTATTAAAGTTTGCTTTATTGATCCTTTACCCTTTTTTAACTCACCACATCTTTTGTTTTTTGCACTGCACATGATCCCATCATGATCTTTTACTCATGGTCACTACAGCGATTGAGGGTGCGACCCATTGAGTAAGTGCAATGGACTGGTCTCGATGATCAAGAGACACACCATCCCTGCTTGGATGACCAAATGATAACATTTGATCTACATATACTTTTGATGGGAATCCATTGGTCTCTGTATGGGTCTTACCAACAATTTAACTAGGTCCATCTTAAGGGTTGTCCTGTTACGCATGAAGGTAGTAAGACTTATTTAGCTCTACCAGCACCAACTTACTCACGCAGAAGTTCATAGCTTGTTTGGAGTGCCTTTAGCTCCTACACAGACCCCCAGTTTTTCTTTTTTTCTTGTTGTTAGCATTAGTGTTTTGGGTACATTATTCTGGGCGGTCTCTAAATTTCCCTTAGACCCTTTTCCTCACCGTTTGTTATTTAGTAACCTCAGAACATGACAAACCAGATCCCTCCCAGGAATTG
Source organism: Lissotriton vulgaris (assembly GCF_964263255.1). Taxonomy (NCBI): domain Eukaryota; kingdom Metazoa; phylum Chordata; class Amphibia; order Caudata; family Salamandridae; genus Lissotriton; species Lissotriton vulgaris. Next base: position 501,813,051 of record NC_141689.1, on the reverse strand, counting down.
TGGTAACAGATCTAGAACCTTTTTGCTCAGTCACTCGTGCTCTCAGAGATATATACAAGAAAGACACAAAGGAGTGTTCCCAATACTTTTAGAACCCAAATGATTCTTGTATAAAATATATTGGGTGCGATGATCAATATACAGAAACAGATAAAAGTGATTAATAGTATAAAGACGGTGAAAAGAATGAACAATTCCACCATCATGCTAAAACAGTATATCTATGCTGGCATATAAGTAATGAGTATTGTGTTTTCCTACTATGTGTTACCTAACCTACTTGTCTAGGGTGTGTGTGCATTGCCAGGAATCCCCTGCAGAATGATCTAACTCCCCTTTACCTGTATGCAAAGTATGTAGGTCCCAGTCTTGGTCACAGGTTAGACTTCCCTCTTTGCAGAGGGATCAACAGGAACCAGCTAAGCTAAAATGTCAACGCAGCGATGACCTCATAAGTGACAACCAAGTGTGGAAGCACGTGTGTACTTATAACAATGGCATCCATGCTTCTGTGTCGATGCCTCAGCTGGGCTGACATTGTGTATTGCCTCTGTGATAGCAAAATCTCCTTATGAACGAAATAACAAATAACATTTGCACAATGTATATCAGGTCCTTGTACGAAGTGTTCAAGGTGTCGTGATAGTGTTCTTGCAAAGTGGTTTTGTAAGTAAAGTAGTTTCGAAGAAACTAACCTTGCACTGTCACGCAAGCAAATGTGTGTCATAAGTAATTGTGTGACAGAGAAGGCAATTTAAGAAACGCATGCATGTTAGAATGGCAGTGTTTCTTACCGGGCCTAATTAAGCTACATGAACATGAGCACCAGAGCAGATGTAGAAAGTTACAAGTTAACTATCATAAAATAAAGATGCAGACATTTCAGATTAAGAATGTTATTGGTGAAGAGGGCAGTAACATTTCTAAAGATTCTGAAATGTCAAGGTGTGCTAATAAACTATTACAAATTATATACACCAAATAACACACTGACTGAAACTTTATTATACAACTTTTTCAGATGTCTACAAACAAAAGCTCAAACAATAATGCATTTGACAGCTCTGGAAAGAAATACAGATTTGCCATAAATGTATGTACCAATGAACACGTTTTGCAAGTCCCGGACAGTTTTTCAGTAGAATTTATTTTGCAGTTTATCAAATGTCTTTCACACAAGTTATGATTGTTGTTTGATTTTTTTTATTGTAGCAATAAGACTGAAATATCTATCCCAAAAGCCATGTTAACTCTGATATCGAACAAAAAGATACTTCACTATCCAGAAAATAGAGGCCATCTGCCATTACTTTAAACTGCAAGAGGTATGCATAGGTCAATAGTAGAAAAAGGGAAAAGAGGAATGTGATGAGAGAGATCTGAAACACCAGATACACTACTCTGACTCATCTCTTTTGCTAGGCACTGGCATCTGCAGATTGAAGCAAATATATAAATGAAATGAGAAATGTGTTTGTAATCCATTGTGAAGTTCCTGCATCTATTGATAACAGCGAAAAGATTTATTCTAGCACTATCTCTATGTAACCAACTTTCTGTGTTTCTAATCAAACTTGCTGCCTCTAAAACTGAAGGATAACAAGAGTTAAGTGTAGGTTGCATTTGACTCTTTGTGGCACTGGAGAATTAATTAACAGGTTATTATTATTCTGTGTAGGTTGCACTTGACTCTTTGTGGCACTGAAGAAGGAATTAACAGGTATTAATACACTTTGGTTCTTAATATTAGCAGTGTGAATACCTCTTACATAGAATTCTTACTACAGTTTGCATAATCATATGAACATATTATGTAGAATTATTCCTGTTCCGTCCGAATGAAGATTGTTTAGGTCAAATGTTCAAAAGTAGTTTAAAGTTGATTTTCTCAACACAACTTGAATTTCAGAATATTTCTCTGTATTCACTATTCACAAATGTCTTCCAACAAACTTGCTAAGAAGCAAGTTCTTTGCAAAAAGGAAATCCTAAATCTGAGTAGCAGAGTCCTGACTGCAGCAATTTTGTAGCATGCTTACTTAGCAAGGATACAGTGAAACAACAGGAAACTTGTACCTCATAGTTCAAAATAGCTGCCTCCATCTCTAAATAATGCGAAACCTTAGAGACTGCTGGGGAATATAGTTATTCGTTGCAGCATCGTTTCATCGTGTGTTTTCCACATTCAAGAAGCCTCACACCACTCAAAACTGACACTATGTGAAATGCGCCAGCATTTCATTCACTAAAAACGACCTGGTGCAAACAGGTTTTGAGTAGTCCACTCTGCTGAGCTATAACCAGTAAGCTAATACTTCCTGACATGTTGTTTATCTTAGTGCTGAAACCATTTTATGTTTAGAAAGGATGAAGAAGTCTACCTCTATGGCAGGGTATGCTAATGCCAATGGAGAGAGGTGAAGTTAATAGCTTTTGTGGATTATATTCTCGATGTTCTGAGTTCAGTGCTAATTTTGTAGCCAGAGTTTCAGGCTGCAAATTAAATATTACCAAATCAGAGGTTTTACCACTTAAATTTAGATTGATGGATATATTTCAAATATTTGAGTTGCTATGTAAGAGAATTACAATTATATACCTAGATATTTAGTACTCTCCTACTATGGAGAAAACTAGGTAATATCCTTTTGAGGAGAATAAATCTAAAGCTGTTTCCTTAACACAGTTATTAATGTTACCCCATCAGCTACCTATGAGAGTAACACTATTTCTGGTGGCTACTTATCTAATTGCAGATTCTTCACCTTTAGAATGTTTCAAAGTCGTCAGACTGGATGTATAAGCTTTTCAGGAATGTTCCTGTGTGCCTCTAGGTGGTGCCATAAGAATTTGAGCTGGCTCCTAACTGCCCTGGAAATGACGGTGTGGATTCACATATAAGAGCTGTTGCTCAGCACCGACATCAGTTCCTTTCTTTATGCTCCTTTTGACAAGGTTCTGGAGCTCTGCTGCCACATTCGTCAGACCTTCAACGATTTCTAAAATGAAAAATAGTGTGCAAGGGAACTATATAGACTCCAAAAACAACTGGCTTCATGCTGTGATTGCAGAAAACAGACACCAGTTATCCTGCTTCCACTTCCTTCTTCAATGAAATCAAGGTGTCCACAGCTCACATTAAACGCATCATGTGTTCAAATCTGTTAAACAGACCCTCTTTTGACACCAAAGTGACTTTGGAAAGCATCTGCATCTTCGTACTATGAAGGAACTACCTCAGGAAGAATACAATGATGCTGAGTCCCAATCCAGGGACTGCAGAGATTACTGTGAATTCTGCTTTACACCAAGTTCCAGATTACACATTGGAACCTGCTGCTGCAATTTCAACAATTCTAAGCTCGCAACTAATGCTCTGGGTAACTAATAAACCTCCGCATGAGTCAACATCGACCTCAATGATGCCTTTTTGAGCAACAACACTTTTTGAGAATGAATCTGAATTCTATAGAGAACTTTTTATTACACTCACCCTACACCATCAATTTCTTCTCGCATAGAATTGGTTTAGTGAAAGTTACCTGATACCACTGTGGTCCTACGTAGGGATCACTACAACAGTGTTTCTTTTTTAGGTCTCGCCTATTCTATCACGTAAGTGATAAATAGGATGAGAGTATAGAGGCTCAACCAAGCTCTGAAACCATCTCGGATTTCGCCGAGTGCATGTGCTCGTGCATGCGCTCCCTGAGCCGCCTGCCTCCGAGAGCTTGGCCTCGCACACCACATCACCACATCAAAGGCTTCTGCTCCCCCTCACTCACACCTCATCCCCATATGCTCGCTCCTTCCTTCCCTCCCACTCTTTGAAACTGCTTTGCCGCCCCATGCCGCGCCTTTCACGCACACAACATGCCATGCCCGCTTTCACTTTCAAAGCGTCCCTCGTTCCTGTTAAGACGGTGCTGTAGAAAGTAAAAGCTCGACTTTCGTAACTGCTTACATGAGCACCAGTTTGGTTAGAGCCGCCATTGCTTGTCTTCGTGTGTTTGAAGTTGAGCGCTTGGCTGCGGTTCTTAATTAACTTCTATTGCCATCAAATTTTTGCACAACGAAGCCTATTTGTGTTCGGAACCGCAGTTGACTCAGCTGCAGCCAGTAAATTAAAGACGGAGACTTTTTCTTAATTTGACAGCTCGTGTCTCTTGAGCGCCTGCCTGCATTTCCATCAAGATAAAGTGACTCATGTCGACGACCGTTCTTAAGCTATTTCGCTGCGCCCTGCAAGCATACCTTAGATGGCAATCAAAGTCAAAGGAATATCCCTGGATTAGTTCAAGGACAATGATGCTCGCTCTATTCTATCTTGCATCATATCACTTACACATAGAGTACTCAATTGGTTTGCTCATTAAACATCAGTCTCAGACTGAAATGTAATGTTTCCACTCTTTTATTTAAGAATTAAAAAGTATATAGATCCTCCTTCGCGATAGGAGACAGTATACAAATTAAAATTTCAGGAAAGAGATTTTTCTGAAAACATTTCACCTAACAAAACATTTCATACAGTACAGTAAAAAATATGTTAAAACAACTACTATTGCATAAAAATTCCACAACACATATCAAAAACCATATGGTCATCAAGTACAGTAACTCAATACATTTTCAATTAATTCAAGAAAGACAATGAAAAGAAACCCCCTTTGTTAAATAGCACCAATGATGTTGCTACGAATTGATCAGATCCAATAACCTTTCCACCGGGTACATATGACTTCCAGTTTCCACAATTGGGGTATATCTGGAGCCCCCTAGGTTTTACTTGGATTCTATGTTACGTAATGCGTCAACGCGTTTCGGTGTTTGAGGCCGTAGATATGGTCACACCTTCTTCAGTGAGGTAAGAAAGTTTCCCTTGGCAAGATTACTGACTAATCGGGCCCAAATGTTAATATTGGACATTAACGTAGAACAAATATAACAAAACATGTGTGTACAAAATATACCAAATTTATTCTTTTATATTAAAAACATAGGAAATACATAATAAAAACAAGTTCACATTTTATGTGCTGCTAAAAATATCAAAATTTAAATTATACCCGCTTTATAGACATAAACATACGGTTAATCAATTATAAAAACAGAACGAAGGGGAGAGACAAACGAAAGACAGTCTAATTTGTCTTTGAGACTAGCACATCGAGTATCCAAAATTTACAACAACCAATCCTGGGCACATTTGAATCTTGCCGTATACAGGAAAAGCTTGATTGCTCGATTATGCAATTTTTTAGGGCGTCTACGCGTTTCGATGGCTTGTGTGTTAATTTGGTGCCATCTTTTTCAAGACTTTTTTATATATGGTCTCTCTTGGTACACGGCACTGGATGGTTGCCTTGTGGTTTAAAAAATTCCTGTGGGTAAACATACTGCAATCAGTATCTCTTACTAGAATCATGAATTTACATTACTTAGTTACCACATTTCTTAACCTCGTCGCTGCGGCGGTAATTTTCGCGCTACGCAGCTTTTTTCAAAAAGCCGCGTTAGATGACGAGCTCAGCTCGTCATCCGCACACGCCCCCGTAGCTGATGACGAGCTGAGCTCGTCATCAGCATCGAAGGGGTTAAGCTGTCTGTTTTGGTTTTATTAGCAGTACCTTGCATGGTTCTCTCTCAGACAGCGGTTATAATAGTTCATATATAGCGTAAAGGTGCACAAAATTGCAAAGCTTAGTCAAAACACATTCTAGACTTACATTGCATGTCGCATCTAATGTGCATTCCATCCTTATAAAAACAGCATCAGTATATTTCTGTATTTCTAAACATTTGTAAAACCATTGAAATTGGAGGCACACTCAATTGTCTCTTATTCTGAGTGACATATCTGGGGTTTCTTGGCACATTGTTAACCTCATTTTTTATCAATCATACTTTCGAAAGGTCACATGTCCAATATTACCATGTGTGCTTTTGTGATTGGGTTTGTATACCCACTAAGGGAGGAACCCCTCTACATAAAGAACCCATAAGGAGATAGGAAAGGTTCATTTTTGTTGTATATTCAGTGTTTTATTGTTGAACTATCCACTTTCCTACCCTAGAGATACATTATTTTATTCTGTATTGGTTGTTACCTTTATCTCATATTATTTTTGAAGTTCATCTGAATGCTCGAAATCCACATCATAAGGTTAAGAGCAGGTCTCAGAGTCTGGTATCTTCTCATCTATTAGTACCTCTCATGCCACTGTTGAAAAGGTCATGTACATTCATGCAGGAACGCGATCTATATAAAGAGGAATCTTCTGTTTTTATCATTCATTATTCCATTCCATTGCTTGCACTACCTAACTTACATTTTATTGACATATACCAGTTTAATTTATTGTTTCTTAAATTACCTGGTTAGAGCGCTACTTTTCTCAGGAATGTTGGTTTCTTTTTAGCTTTTCATTCCTGCTTGGCTATCACTTGTTAAAAAACAGTGACTTTCTGTGCTTGATTTTGTCTGAAAGAGATTAACATAAGTGTACCCCTTCTTATTTCCAACTCTGTTTGCTATTTGTATGGATTGCCCTGAAGTATTTGCACAAAACCCACCTTGTGTCGCCAATTAATACGTCCTCAGGGGGGGATACTTATTTCCAGGGATACTGATTTCTTTTTGGACTTTAACCTCGTGCTACGTTCCAACTTGTTAAAAAAGACGTTACTCCCTGTGCTCGGTTTTGTCTGGAAGAGATGGACATGTTATTATACCCCTTGTATTTCATCACACTGTTTGCTGTTTAATTTAGTCACCCTAGAATAATTTACACAAGACCCACCTTGTACTGCGAATTAATGCATCTTCAGGGGGTGGATATTCGAGGCCACGGGACAGTCTATCGTTGCCTGAGTAGAATTGGAATATAAGAAGAGAGAGAAAGTGGCTAGATTAAAATCATGCCTCCCAGGGTTGTAAAAAGACGCTCGTTTGGCTCGAGGAAGAGCTGCGTTGCCTGCAAGTTTTCTTACCGATTTCACGTTACTGCCTCGGCGTCTCCACCCCGACCAGCGTTCGTCAAAGATTTCTCTGTTCTCACGGGAAAGCTCAATTGACTTCTACTGCTATTCTACCATTTTATACCCTGTTTGAGTGTTTTCAATTAGCCCATTCGGTTCAGCTGATGTAAATAATTGTTGGCCGCATTAGATTCTATCCAAATTCCGCGTTTGTAGTTGAGTGTGCGTTTCACGCCTCGTTTTCGTTTTTCTGCGGTTCACGCCTCATTTACTTTCACTGGCGTTTCTCAATTACAAGCCTCATTCTCAGTTTGAATCCAAGCCTCGTTTCCGCAAATTTAGTTAGGCGTGATTGTCACACGAGCATAATTTATTCGTGCTATTTGATTATACATTATGTTTTTACCGATTTGAATGCGCCTAATCTACTGCAACCATTTTGGTATTCTATGAGGAGCATCCTTCTATAAACCTTGTTGCTGAATTAATTTGCATTCAAATTCCTATTTATTTTTCGGCATATTCTAATTTGAATTTATTTGTTGTTAAGCTAAATTATAGGGTTGAGACCTGATACCGTTTATCAATTGCCAGCTACAAGTTTCATCCAATCTTCTTTAGAGTTAAGACCCTTTTCTACAGTGTCTAGAAAACACATGTACCATTGCTCTCGTGTTTTCCTGATAGCTTCTAAATTGCCCCCTCTCCTATTGACACTTATTTTCTCTAGAATGAACCAAGTAAACTCATTACAATCATGGTTCTCCTTTTGATAATGATGTGTAAGAGGCGCATTTTCTTTTTTGTTTTTGATTGATGATCTATGCTCCAATAATCTGACTCTAAGTTCCCTACCTGTTTCCCCTACGTAGCCCAAGCCACAGGGGCAGATGAGCAGGTAAACTATATTTTTGCTCCTGCAGTTGTTTAAACTTTTTGGAATTACTGTTTTCCCATTGAAAGTCAATTTCTTTGTTGAGATGCAATTGGGGCAGATTGAACATGAGCCACACTTGTGGTTGCCTATTGCTTTTTTGTTGTCCATCAAAGTTGTCTGTCTATCATTGGCCGTATTTTTATACGTTTTTACCAAAGAATTTCTTATAGTTTTGTTCCGCCGAAATGAAAACAGCGGCTTTGGTATCGGTACAGTTTGGCCATTGCTAATAATCTTCCAATTACGGTTGACTATATTTTTGATTTTATTGCTCAGACCTGAATAATGGCTCACAAAAACTATCCTATCTTGGGCCTTATTCAGGACAGTTTATATGGGGTCATCACGCTCTTGTTTCTGGTATCCTTCTGTATATTAGAAAGATATCAGTCAGTGCATGCTTATGTCTGAACTTCATTGTCACAACATAACATTTGGAAAGGCCACTCTGCTTATTTCCCAGTTATATTTCCACAATTACTTTGGCGACAAAGGATCTCATATTAATACCACCTCAGTACAGTCTATTAGTGTACTCTTCTATGTTTTATACAAAACATCCTAACTGTTCATCATATACAATGCATTACACATTTTACATCAATCAAAAAGTCACAAAGGCCCTCCGTTACATTTTAGTGACATTTGAGTGAGCTACCAGATGGGGTACATTTTGCACACCACTCGGTATTTTTTAATTTATCGCTCTACTAAACTCTATTTTTGATATTGGATATCAGGCATGCCCAGTGGGAGGATGTATTTAATTTATTTACCCACATTCACTTTGGCTCTCTTTTCAACAAATAGTTTGTTATCTGGAACCTCTATGTTGGATCTGGAGGGAGGTTCAAAAGACAGCCATTGGATCTTTTTCTAAGGGTCATAGAATTTTACTTACAACTTACTCATGCATCAGCTGCTCATTACCTTTTTATTTTTCTCTGTATCGATCTTTTGTTTCCCTTTGATTATTTATATGGCTATTTATCCCTCCGGCTTTGAGTGACCGTGAGAGTTCTTTTCTGTAGAAATACAATAGAACTATTTATTTTCTAATATTGTGGGAATTATTTATTCTCTTTCTCTAATGTACCCCTTTTCTGCCTCTTACCTTCTATCATTAAGGGTATTTCATTCACTGAGGTTGAAACATGTGGTGTAGACTTTTAGATGAGTCCTTCAGTTGACTTTTAGAACTGGATATGTTCTACGAGAGAGAGATAACATACGCAGTTTCAGTGGTTCATTCATGAGTTCTAACATTGCCTGACTCTGCTGAGGGTATCTTGTTATTTATACTTAAATGGCTATCCTCTCATTTACCTTAAAAGGAAAATGCTCTATACCTTATTACGTTGTCATGTAGACAAAACAGTCTAGTGGCTATCGCCTTTGATATCTTTCCTTATTTCTTTGGCGGGTCCCTCCGGTCATTCTAAGTTGTGGACTTAACCTTAACATTTTGCTAGTCACCTAACTTTGTTGCAGTTACAGAAATAGCGTTACGCCTATTATGCTGGTCTATTGTCGTATAATTTCGGTACTAACAGCCCCGGTGATTCCTAATGTGCAACACTATTTGAGCCGCACTATTTCAGCCGCCCTCTTAGTTTGTTCGCTGCTGCGGCATTCCACCTCGCTGCCATTCTCCTACCGCTACTCGGGTGCATCATCTTATACCCTGCTCACTAACTGCGCTCATGTTTTCTACCCTGCCCGGTGAACAGAGTTTCCTCATCTGTCCTTCCTATATATTGCCTGCCCTCGGGTAACGTTTCTCTATGGAATCTTACCTCTTGTCTTGTCACCTTCGTTACTGCCTCGGGTACGTTTCGTCTTACATCTTTGGAGTTCGAGCGCCTTCATTCTTTTATTGTGAATGGTTAATTAGTATCAGCTGGTGTATCTGACGTGTGTTCTACCAACGCGCACGCGCAGTGCGTTTTCCATTATTCTTGTCTTTGGCGGACATCTTGGAACAACTTTATCATTTATGTCCTATTATATAGTTTGCATATGGCCAAATCTTGATCTCCGTTACCTATCAGGTATACGCACAATGTCGACATAGCCACGATTAAATCAAAAGACAATATTTACCCACGTTAGATAAATGATTTGAAATGGGATTTAAACTATACTTTATTATATCTGTTATTATGTATGGTCTGATGCTTATTTTCGTAGCCATATAAAGAATCAAAGGGAAACAAAAGATCGATACAGAGAAAAATAAAAAGGTAATGAGCAGCTGATGCATGAGTAAGTTGTAAGTAAAATTCTATGACCCTTAGAAAAAGATCCAATGGCTGTCTTTTAAACCTCCCTCCAGATCCAACATAGAGGTTCCAGATAACGAACTATTTGTTGAAAAAAGAGCCAAAGTGAATGTGGGTAAATAAATTAAATACATCCTCCCACTGGGCATGCCTGATATCCAATATCAAAAATAGAGGTTAGTAGAGCGATAAATTAAAAAATACCGAGTGGTGTGTAATATGTACCCCATCTGGTAGCTCACTCAAATGTCACTAAAATGTAACGGAGGGCCTTTGTGACTTTTTGATTGATGTAAAATGTGTAATGCATTGTACATGATGAACAGTTAAGATGTTTTGTATAAAACATAGAAGAGCACACTAATAGACTGTACTGAGGTGGTATTAATATGAGATCCTTTCTCGCCAAAGTAATTGGGAAATAAGCAGAGTGGCCTTTCCAAATTTTATATTGTGACAATGAAGTTAAGACATATGCATGCACTGACTGATATCTTTCTAATATACAGAAGGATACCAGAAACAAGAGCGTTATGACCCCATATATACTGTCCTGAAGAAGGTGTGACCATATCTACGGCCTCAAACACCGAAACGCGTTGACGCATTACGTAACATAGAATCCAAGTAAAACCTAGGGGGCTCCAGATATACCCCAATTTTGGACACTGGAAGTCACATGTACCCGGTGGAAAGGTTATTGGATCTGATCAATTTGTAGCAACATCATTTGTGCTATTTAACAAAGGGGGTTTCTTTTGATTGTCTTTCTTGAATTAATTGAAAATGTATTGAGTTACTGTACTTGATGACCATATGGTTTTTGATATATGTGTTGTGGAATTTCTATGCAATATTAGTTGTTTTAACATATTTTTTACTGTATTGTATGAAATGTTTTGTTAGGTGAAATGTTTTCAGAAAAATCTCTTTCCTGAAATTTTAATTTGTATACTGTCTCCTATCGTGAAGGAGGATCTATATACTTTTTAATTCTTAAATAAAAGAGTGGAAACATTACATTTCAGTCTGAGACTGATGTTTAATGAGCATACCAATTGAGTACTCTATGTGTAAGTGATATGATGCAAGATAGAATAGAGCGAGCATCATTGTCCTTGAACTAATCCAGGGATATTCCTTGGACTTTGATTGTCTGTAGTACCCTGTTCCCTGGAACTTGTGGGGTCTTCTCTCTTTCCTTTACCTTAGATGGCAGCCAGTTGAACAGAAAATCTGAAGTCAGCATTTCCTCAGTCGGAATGTACATCGACTCTGCGGTGGCAGTCTATTGGCTTGTCTGTAGGTAAAAACGTGCTATCCACTAAATCACTTGCTACGAATGCTCATGGAGTACCATTTTTTTGCCATATTCAAAATATCATACTGATGCTGCGTAAGTGTCTTCCCCCCCCTCCAGTGTTTTTATATAGCGCGAACTAGATCCCGGACATCGAGTATCACAGCGCTTCACATGAGCACCAGTTTCGTTAGAGCCGCCATTGCTTGTCTTCGTGTGTTTGAAGTTGAGCGCTTGGCTGCGGTTCTTAATTAACTTCTATTGCCGTCACATTTTTGCACAACGAAGCCCTTTCGTTTGCTGTTAGCTTTACTTCACGTGCTTTGTTTTCCTTTAAATGTGCACACATAAACTTATCATTATTATTAAGTTGTTTAGCTTTGGAACTTCACAGTGCTTTGCTTTCCTTCGGTTTCCTTTAAATGTGAAATGGAACTTCACGGTGCTTTGTTTTCGTCGGTTTTTCTTTGAATGTGCACACACAAACGTATACTTATTAAATTGTTCAGCTTTGGAACTTCAGGGCGTTTTGCTTTCCTACGGTTTCCTTTAAATGTGAAATGGAACTTCACGGCGCTTTCTTTTCGTTGCTTTTCCTTTAAATGTGCACACACAAACGTATACTTACAAGGCCTTGTCTCGCATTTCTCCTCCTGCTTCACACTTCACAGCCGCCAGGCCTTGTCTCGCATTTCTCCTCCCCCCTCATCACACTTCCTTCAGTGCCGCTTGTTTTTTAAGACATTGCATGCGTTTGTTATCATGGCAGCTTCAACTAGCCCTTTCGTTTGCTGCTAGCTTTACTTCACGTGCTTTGTTTTCCTTTAAATGTGCACACACAAACGTATACTTATTAAATTGTTTCGCTTTGGAACTTCACGGTGCTTTGTTTTCCTTCGGTTTCCTTTAAATGTGAAATGGAACTTCACAGCGCTTTGTTTTCGGCAGGTTTCCTTTAAATGTGCACATACAAACGTATACTTATTAAATTGCTTAGTTTTCATTTGTATGTTTCGAGCTAATAAGTGTTAGCTTTCACAGCTCTTTGTTCTCCGGCGGTTTCATTTTAATGCCCGACGGGTTTCCTTCAATGCGCACAAACAAGCGTATCTCTTCCGGTGTTTTTCATTTTAATGCCGGACGGGCATTTAATGCACCACCATCACGAAGTATAGCTCCCGAGCCTAGCGCTGTTCATTAGTTTGCACAAATAGCGCCTTGCCTGTTCGGTACCCTTCCCACTGGGCAGCACGGTATACCCATGGTCGTCACTATGCACCTCACTCTAGCCAAGCTCGCCACTGTGCAGTGTGCCGTGCTATGCTAATCGCTGTGCAGTGCACCATCACAGCCTTTCTCGCCTTAGTGCACTCAACCCAAGTTGGGTTATCGGTGTGACCCTTCAGAAGCACCTACCCCCTGAGGGCCCCCATTCAGCCCAAGGCCAATAAAGAGCTGGAAGATATGGGGGGGCTTCTTCGCAATCTGCAATGGCGGGAACATTAGTTTTAGTGACGCCACTGTGCAGTGCATTAGGAGTTTCTTTAAATAATTGAGAGTGTTACCCCCTAGGTGTGAAAAGCACGAATGATGCAGTTTCCAAAATGGCAATTGCTAAATGAAAAGGTCATATCACCAAGAGCATTATGTTTGGGTGTGTCTTTATACCCTGTGGCTCTCTATACCTGGAGAGTTTGTCAGCGTTGCTATTAATAGGTGCAAGATCAACTACATATGATTCTATTGAGAATAGTTGCACTTGAAGTGCCTGAGGAGTAGTTTAAATTTGGTTATTCATTTCACTTTTGTTTCTTTCAGCCGATTTAAATTCACTGTCATCACTTTTAATAATGAAGGCTGGCCACATCCTTATGCCCTCTGTTAGACTCGTTTTTTGTGCCTTTGTGCCCTCTGTTTAGACTCGGTTTTTGTGCCTTTCTGCTCTCTGCATCACCACATCATCACTCAGCGCTACCCCAGCATCACTCAAGTTTCAAGTTTATTTATTTATGATTTTGGAACTCAAATGAGATCCACATAAAAGATTGACAAAGATAAATACATTTTCATACAATCACAAATGAAAATACAAAGGAGAATGAACATTAAAAACCCTCTAATATATATCTAGAAAACTTTTGAAAAAGTAAAACATTTTATGACAAAACATTTCATTGGGGGGATTGTAAATAGCGTCTAAAAATGCAGTGGCGGAGAGAAACTTAATTGAAGACAAATTGGTCTCAGCCACTAACGCCTATGCAAAAGTAGAGCCGGACACACAAAGAGCACATGGGTGATATCCTGAGTTGAATTATTACAAAAATTACACATAGCCGAGGAGCCATACCATCTGGACAATAGATTATTCAAAGGAAGTAGATCCTACCTTAATAAAAACAAAAACCGGCGTACACCATGTGGAAGATTCCAGGTAACATACGATTGTGCTTTTCTTATTAGGCAAGCATCGATGGCCAGAGAGACACCTTTCTTCAAGATACGGCCTTCCCTATCCATCTTAAAGCTTAATTTCCAAGAAGCCAGCTTCAGAATGGACTTTAGCTGATATGCAGATAAAGTCAAAAGAACTGATTCATCAAGTTGTAAAAGATCAACTGCAGTTCTAAAATTTTTTACAATTAAAGAATGCTCTTTGAAAGTTCCTAGCAATTCTTTTTGAATGAGGTGTTTTAGAGTACCAGGTTCTCCCCTTGCAAGTCTAAAGACCCAGCGCACTATCCCAGCTAGGCCATGAACCCAACTGCTACGCAGGTCAAATTCCAACCTAAAAGCGGCTATAGAGCACGCTGTAATAACTGTGGTTAGATACCGCAAAATGTTGCCTTCCGTAGTATTTAAGAAACCCCAGTTTCTTATATCAAGTAATTCAATACCAAGAGTAACGATGCTGGGATTTTAGCATGATAAACCTCTAGCAGAATAGCGAAGTGTCTTCTACCTGTAGAATTGTAAAGGGAGAATAAACTTTTACCTTGGGCAATTGCTTTCCGGGTGTTGTTTGCTATGTGAGCCTTTTCACTTAGATTACCAACAATAGTTTTTCCGAGGAAGACATAAGATTTTACCACTTCCAATCTTTGTCCACCTACAGACCAAGGAAAGCTCACATATTTCAACTTTTTCCTTCCCGTCATGCACATTACTTTACTTTTTGACACATTTATCTTCAGATAGTGTGCCTCTGCATATTCATGAAGTACCTGTAGACGATTATTTAATCCTTTTGGTGTTAAGTCCAGAATTAATATATCGTCAGCATACAGCAGACAGACGATCGGTATACCCCCCAGAATGGGTGCAATTCCTTCACTTAAGGACAAAACATGAGGGAGATCAGATATGTAAAGGGAAAATAATAAAGGGGCCAATAAACAGCCTTGTTTTAACCCATTGGCTGAAGAAATTACTTGAGAAAGTCCCCTTTCCCCACCTAACAAGACTCTACACCAGGTGTCAGAGTGGAGAGCCCGGACTAGCTCCAGGAGGGTCGACGGCATGCCAAGGTACTATAATTTCCTCCACAGCAAAGAGCGATCTACTTTGTCAAATGCTGTGGAGAAGTCTACAAAAGCTCCATAGACTCTCCCTCCTCGGACCTTGATATATTTTTCAATTATGACTTGCAATGCCGTTAAATTGCCCATAGTACCATGCCTTTGCCTGAACCCAGTCTGCTCGAGGGGTAAGATTTCACCCTTAACCACCCAATCATTAATCAACTTAAGAAGACATTTTGCGAAGACTTTGCCTATGGCGTCCAAAAGGGCAATTTGACGGTAGTTGTGTGGAGCGACACGGTCTCCCTTCTTTTGTAGGGGG
Organism: Lissotriton vulgaris; assembly: GCF_964263255.1. Lineage (NCBI taxonomy): Eukaryota > Metazoa > Chordata > Amphibia > Caudata > Salamandridae > Lissotriton > Lissotriton vulgaris. The sequence goes on along the minus strand of NC_141689.1, from coordinate 501,797,708 downwards.
ACCAATATGCTCCCCCTCCAGGAGGGGAGAACAGATTTACGGGAAAAACAAAAACTAAAAACCGGGAAGAGAATTTTGCTCCACATTGTTTTATGACCGAAATGGGAAGCTCATCCGGACCCATTGCTCCAGAAGAACGCAGGCCCTTAATAGCCAGTTCAATGTCCTTTTCGGACGGCGGTCCATATGGAGAGCTATCCACATATGTTCTATCACATTCAAACACCAATCCATTGCTGGCATATAGATTCTCAATATACCCAACCCAAGTTTGCTCTTCAATGGGAATTGGCAGTGGTCTAGATCTTACTCCACAACCATCCCCAATAAGCGACCAAAATGTTCTAGCTTGACCCTTGCATGCTGCGTCCCGCAGTTTAATCCATAAAGTGTCTTCACTCTCTCTTTTCAATTTAGCCTTCACCCTGCTCCTCCTTCTTCTTAGGAAGACTATTCTGTGGTATCTTTCGGGAGTATAAATCAGGTACTGTTCCCGTACTAATTTGTTTATTTCAATATTAAGATACTGAAGACAACTGGGAATTACTTTGGTTTTTCCTATGGGATAAGGTTTTTTTGCAATGGAAGTTACCACAGTCATAAAATCAGGAAAAAATATTGATTCAAAACCATTCCAATAATCCAAATTCTCCACAGCAGCCTCTAGGATACTCGCCAAGCCCTTAATAGCCCTGAAATTCCAATGGCATCTCCCAGATTTATCTCCAAAACTCACCAATTAGCTATTTATAAACCACGAGTCTGTCAAGGGCGGATTTAAATTTACGGTAATAGTGAGTACCTTATGATCACTAAATACTGTGTTGGAGACCGAAAGATATTTCAGGAGGGAAAAAGAGGAACTTCCCACTATCACATAATCAAGAATAGACTCACTATTGTTGGACCTATGAGTGAAATTTGCCGGAGTATCAGAAGACAGCCTTCCATTTACTATGATGCCATCAACTTCTAACAGTTCCTCCAGAAATAATTTCCCTCTCTTATTAGTATTGATATTGCCTGGAAAGAGGGCTTGAGGTATCTGTAAGGATTCCTCCTTAAGCTTATTTCTAAACAGCTCTAAACTACAGTTAGAGATTTTACAATTAAAATCCCCTAAAAGAATTATGTGGGGAGGGGGTTCAGAATCAAGGATTTTCTTTATATAGGAGAAAACCTTCTTTAAACATACATTATAACATGCGTCTGGAGGAATATAAACATTTATCAATACAGTCGATTTACGTGGGTTACCATTAACAAGGTTGGACAGTGTTAATGCTTGGAAAAGCTTACTGGGATCTAAATAATGGGCAAAGTTTCATTTGATCTTATTAGACAGCAAACAGGCCACTCCACCTTTAGCATGGCCTCTCCTAGAGGAGGTGGCTCTGCCATCCAACGAGTAGTAGTCCTTACCCGGAAGAAATTTCGCATCACACCAGGTCTCCTGGAGACAGATCACATTAGCTTCTAATGTGTGCAAATATTGTAATTTTTCTGGACTATTCTTTATTCCGGCCGCATTCCATGATATTATTTTTACATCAGTGCTACAGATGGGGATACAGTTTGGGATTATTTATAGATTTACTTGACAAGACACTGGGCAACCAATTCCATTTAAGACTCTCTTCTGCCGCATTCGGTTGGCAAGGGAGGGGGTTTGTGTATGTCACATGCCGTACATTTTTCGAGATACAAATTTTTAGTTCATCAATTTCAACGGGCCTATCTATACTGCCCAAGACTGCCTGGGGGAGTAGGGGCTTATTGGCGAGTCTTCCGTTATGAGATTCCACTAGAGATGGAATGACATTAATCCCCCTACTTTGTAATCCTTCAGACCATTGTAAGATATGATTTACAACAAGTTTAGAAAAAAATCTAACCCTCGCTAGATTCCCAACCTCTAATTTCACAATGGAAACTACATCTATATCATTAGTTTGAATGAGTTTCAGACGTTCGATCTCACAAAAACATTTAAGGAGCGAAGATCTATTTAGTGTGAGATCCGTATCAAACAGCGGAACAAAATCTAGATGGAAGGTGTCTATACTTTCCTTTTCAGGAACAGTATTTGGCTGGAAGGTATCTATACTTTCCTTTTCAGGAGCAGCATTTAGCCACTTAGAAGCCTTTTCACATCCAATCGTATCGGGAATGGCTTAGCTAAGGGATTAAGGGCTGTTGAAAGAGGACTAGCAGGTTTTATCTGTTCGACAGATCGAATACTATTAGAAGACCCCCCCTGGTCTGGTGATCATAAGTTCTTGGTCAGATTTGATTTGCCCAATCATATCTTGGGATGCATTAAGCAAAGAGTCTTGAAGGGGGGGTTTCCTATGGAGGTAACTAGGTTTTCATCAAAATTAATTTTCCTCTGTCTTTTTTTTGCAAATCTACGAGTTGATTTCCTCTTTTTTCCTCTGAACTTTTTATGTTTTCCTGTTTTTCCCTTCTTTCCCTCATACGGAGAGTCCAAAGTACCCTCTTTCTCTTCTTTTATCTAGGGTTTAAATATAGGGAATAACTCCTTATCTATCATTTTTTCAGGGTCCATCAAGATTTCTATTTCTTGATCAAGCTCGATAACACAATTGGCTACAGCTGCTTTTGATGTACTTACCGGGGTATTCCCCAGTGTAACTACTAGTTTCTTTCTATCAGTAGGATGGAAATTCTCATCATGTCCAATTCGAACTAAATCTGGATCTTGAGGAGCGCTCTCAAACTTGTTCTCTGCCATCTTATCTTTCATTACTTGCGCGTCTACTCGGAATGACTCATGATGTAAGCTAGATTCGACCCCCTGTTTACTAGTTAATAATACCTTAAGTATTTGGGTTACAGTTTCCAGCACACAATCTGAGCCACCAACAAATGTTTCCAGTAATAGTAAAATAGAGGAAAGCAGGTGTTCTAAGGATGTCAAAGAATCGGAGAATGGTTTATCGTGCCTAATGGGATGGTTAGAATGGATGTCAGTAATGTTAAAATCAGGGCTCGTGGAGATATTTGACTGTGATATAAAAAATGGAGATTTATTAGAAGGGGTACTACTATATAGTTGAAGCCCTGTGGGGGCTGGTGCTGCTGGAATATTTGCTTGATCTGTAACCTTGCTAGAGTCATAAGTAATATATCTCTTGCAGAGCTCGATATCTATATCAGGGAGAGTAAAGTCATTACCACAAGCAACCGCAAGATGGGACGGTCCAGGGGGATCTTTTAAACCTTCACCAGGGGAAGAAGAGGAGTTGTGCACTAACACCTCAACTGTTTTAGAGGCGAAGCTGTGGAGGGGCACAATACTGTTTAAGCTTGTTTCCCCGGGGACTTGCTTTAAAGGCACCGGCGATTTCAGGGGGTCTGAGGGCCCACCCACCCCAACGGTGGGAAGATCAGCAACCTTTACTGTATTTACCAAAACAATAGAAGCATCTTGATTGCTGTACCCTCTCGTAGTAGTTCTGCCTTCTTCTTTACCTTTATCATTGATGTCTTCTGACATTGAACCCCCAGTCTGGGCATTTTCCTTTCCCCTTTCCCATAAACTATATAATTGACATTTTCTCTTTAACTGCATGACAGAAGCATCCCTATTTAGTAGGGGATTTGATTTAGTTTTAGAGCAGGTCCTGCCCACCAATAATTGCCCAGACCTTAACTTTTTAGCAGTCATTTCAAAGGACAACTCACCAATAAGAGGTGCAAAAACCAGTAACGTTGAGAAACAATTAAATAACAAACAGCTTTACTCCTATTGGATATTCCCTGACTTAAGCATACAGGAAAATGGATTGCAAGCACAACTAGCTCCAAAGTAGCCTTTACAGCGCAGGGACCACAACACAAGATTATTACAGACACCTAATAATAGATGTATTTTAGATAGGACTAAGGGGAGGGGCCCCAGCCCAGCCTACTCCGGTCCCGGAGGGCCCGCCCTTTGCCCGGGCTTAGCCCGGCGAACGCCCGCACACATCCCGCGTGCGCGGGAACGAGTGTGGCTAAATAGCGGGAGGCAGGGGCGGGAAGAGGACCAGCTGCGGCAGATGACCAGCCGCATTGCACGCTGGTCCTCGCAGTCCCGCCGGTGGCCTCGGGGTCAATTAATTCCGCAGTTGCGCTATTCAAAATGCGCCCACTTAAGTCCTTTCACAAGTTCTTTCTCGAGCGGCTCCCGCGGAGCGGGGGCCGCGAGGAGTGGGGTCTTTGGCAGCAGAAAAGATCCTGTAGAAAAACGAGAGTCCGTGAGTCCTTGAACGCCAGAGAAGTAACAGCAACACCAGATGAACGCTGCCCCAGAGAGTGGTTTTACCAGGCAGGAGGCGGGGGCGGGAAGAGGACCAGCTGAGGTAGATGACCAGCCGCACTGCACGCTGGTCCTCGCAGTCCCGCCGGTGGCCTCGGGGTCAATTAATTCCGCAGTTGCGCTATTCAAAATGCTGTGATACTGAAAAATTCTGTACCCGTGTTATAAACATCGTCGTATCATGACAATTTTGGTATCAGCAGACCGCAAATGATCAGAACACAAAGCACAAGCATTTTCGTCACATTCGGGTGACGAAATCCCCTGAAATCAGAGTTTCCGTTCTGAACCCTCGGGTTCCATTTTGTGAACGGCAGCCATTTTGTGATTGCCCTCACATAGGCCCAACGACTAAGGCCAAACCCGAGTCTGAAGGACATGTACACCTTTGCTGACTCCTCTGCGACCTGGGCAAGCTGACTCCACTGCCTGAAGCCAAACCTGTTCGGCCAGTTCCTTTCCCAGTGGCCGAATGAGATTAGTATCAAGGCACAACATATCATAAACCTTTCATCGCACACAAACCATGCCTAATCTCACACACATCTGTCCCTGTTTTTTTCTTTATGACTTGCTTTACGAGGAGGAGGTGCCCGTTTTTATTGGGGGTCCGGGGATATCTGATGAAAATACTGGCCCTTGCCGGGTAATTGATTACGGGCTTGTCAACATGACTCTGCTTTTTCTTTGTAGTGAAAATATGTGAATGGTCAACTGTAAAATAAGGAATGTTTGCCTAAAGCATAATATTTTGTATAAAAAGAGAAGGCTGGCTTTGTAAGATTGAGCAGTCCCCTGAGAACATACACCGTGTTGTACTTCTAGGATACCTGTTACTGGCTGCAGCCAATAAATACGATCTTTGACTTCACCTAGAAGACTCTGTGTTTCTGTAGTCTGAAACAGGAAGAACTCGAAGTCTTTGGGTGTGTTCCCTGGCACTGCTGGGTTCCGAAAAAAGCAGTACTTCAATGCGCCCACTTAAGTCCTTTCACAAGTTCTTTCTCGAGCGGCTCCCGCGGAGCGGGGGCCTTGAGGAGTGGGGTCTTTGGCAGCAGAAAAGATCCTGTAGAAAAACGAGAGTCAGTGAGTCCACGAACGCCAGAGAAGTAACAGCAACACCAGATGAATGCTGCCCCAGAGAGTGGTTTTACCAGGCAGGCGGCGGGGGCGAGAATAGGACCAGCTGCGGCAGATGGCCAGCCGCACTGCACGCTGGTCCTCGCAGTCCCGCCGGTGGCCTCGGGGTCAATTAATTCTGCAGTTGCGCTATTCAAAATGCGCCCACTTAAGTCCTTTCACAAGTTCTTTCTCGAGCGGCTCCCGCGGAGCAGGGGCCGCGAGGAGTGGGGTCTTTGGCAGCAGAAAAAATCCTGTAGAAAAACGAGAGTCTGTGAACGCCAGAGAAGTAACAGCAACACCAGATGAACGCTGCCCCAGAGAGTGGTTTTACCAGGCAGGAGGCGGGGGCAGGAAGAGGACCAGCTGCGGCAGATGACCAGCCGCACTGCACGCTGGTCCTCGCAGTCCCACCGGTGGCCTCGGGGTCAATTAATTCCGCAGTTGCGCTATTCAAAATGCGCCCACTTAAGTCCTTTCACAAGTTCTTTCTCGAGTGGCTCCTATGGAGCGGGGGCCGCGAGGAGTGGGGTCTTTGGCAGCAGAAAAGATCCTGTAGAAAAACGAGAGTCTGTGAGTCCTTGAACGCCAGAGAAGTAACAGCAACACCAGATGAACGCTGCCCCAGAGAGTGGTTTTACCAGGCAGGAGGTGGGGGCGGGAAGAGGACCAGCTGCGGCAGATGACCAGCCGTACTGCACGCTGGTCCTCGCAGTCCCGCCGGTGGCCTCTGGGTCAATTGGGAGTTGGGTCTTTGGCAGCAGAAAAGATCCTTTAGAAAAACGAGAGTCTGTGAGTCCTTGAACGCCAGAGAAGTAACAGCATCACTCAGCACCACCACAGCATTACTCAGCGCCACCCCAGCATCCCTCAGCACCACCACAGCACCACTCAGCATCACCACTCAGCGCTACCCCAGCATAACTCAGCACCACCACATTATCACTCAGCACCACCACATTATCACTCAGCACCACCACCACAGCACCACTCAGCAGCACCACTCAGCACCACCCAGCACCACCACATTATCACTCAGCAACACCACAGCACCACCCTGCACCACCACAGCATCATTCAGCATCACCACAGCACCACTCTATACCACCACAGCACCACTCAGTGAAACCACAGCATCACTCAGTGCAACCACAGCATCACTAAGTGCAACCACAGCATCACTCAGCGCAACCATAGCATCATTTAGCACCACCACAGCATCACTGGTTCAAATATGTTCTCTCAATGTTTCAAGCTTTATTACACATGTCACAAAAAGATGTTAATATTTCAATTCTGTTCTTGTTATTTTTAACTGAGAATGCTGACTGTTGTTCTACTGCTACTGAATGGGCATTATGTCCCTGGAAGCAGTGCTTTAAATGGGCCGGTACTCACTGGTACTGAGTACCGGCACTTCCAAAATGTTGGGTCCTCAGTACCGGCACTTCTCTGTAGCACAGGGAGAGTACCGGTAACCTCATCGACGGCAGGCTCAGGCTAGGCATCTTCTCCAGGGCAGGGCTTCCGAGCAGCTTGCAAGTAAATGAGCCGTGAAGTAGCCGCCCTTTTGCAGAGTTGCTGCTGAAGATTAGAAGCGCCCATTTCTTTGTTCCCAAACTGCAGGGGTTTGAGTGGGCGCTTGTCACGCAGTGATTAATAGGGCAGGGTCTCTAGACAGACCCTGCTCTGTCAATATGTTGTGCAGCGATGAAAGTGCCAAACTGGGGTGTGTTGCAAGGGGAGCGTTGTGATTCTGGCCTCCGGTAATGTGCTTTGCAGGGGTTTGATTCACCCTTCATTAAACCCTGCTGTGTTTGGCTGAATTAAGTCAGGCAGCACAGTAAGAGAATCTTTCAAACTCTTCTCTGTCCCTGGTATCTTGAGAGGGCTGGTGTGAAGGTGAGCCTTCACAGCAAAGTGTAAATGTTCGTGCTCACCCGACCCTCTCTCAAAACCGGGACATTTGATCATTGTTGCAATAAGTGTAGGACACCGGGACATTTCCCGAAAAATCGTGACTTTCCTGGCAAATCCGGGACGTTCGGTCACTCTAAATTAGTGAGTACCAGCACTTTTAATTTTTCACTTAAAGCACTGCCTGGAAGTACTTTTCCCCAAACAGTGGCCCTAAAACTTTAACTGCATATCTCATCCCGAAGAGCTCAACAGGATCTACAGCTTAATCTGTGGCTGAGAGCGTCGTTTGAGAAAGTGTTCCTTATTAAGTTATGGGAATCGCTGAGACATTGAAATTGGCATGTGTTGAAAGTTTTAATGAATTATAGGATTACTCGATTCCTTTTTTAGGTCCATGGGACTTTGACACTGTACAACAAATTACTGACTGATTTGACTATGCTACCCTTGAAAATGAAGGTTAATGTATTAAAATCACAAAGAAATGCACCGTTTTCATAATTGTGGTTACTATGAAATTCACAAAAGCATTAGGTCCTGAGAAATGTACAAATATACAAATGATACACAATAGGAACACTGCAAGGCCTTGCCTTGCACATAAATAAACAAAACTTTCAGAGAAAGTTTTCTTATTCAACATTACTGATGCATCAAGCACATCTGCTTTTTGCTACATGCAAAAAAACAGAAACATTAAGAGAAATCTAATTAACACTCACAGACTCAGTTACAATGCACATTTTGTTGAAACTCCTACTGTCCAAGGTTACGAGCATTGGAAATGAAAACATTACTGATAGTAATTTACCTGAAATGATTTAGAATCGTATTATCAATTTAACTGTATTTGAAATTTTGTTTTCAATTAGACTGAATGTGATTTTAATGTAAAGCCTTATGGCTTCAAGATACATTCACAGGCTTCTAGGCAGTGATTCATGTCTTATTATGACTACATGTTAACTGAGCAAAAACAAATGAAAACTTTGTGGTGGTACTTTTTTTTCTTAAGAAAAAAAGATTATGTTAAAGGTGTGCCTTGGCACAAAAATAGATTTGATAAATTATGCGGATTAGCAAATTTAAAAGCGCTGTTAAGATCTAAATTCTAAAGAGGTACCTCAACCGGCACTATAATTGTCATTTTCCAGCAAAGAGCTCGTTTTTCATCTGAGATTTAAAAACTTTTAAAAACTGGATTTTCTATCGACTTGGCTACCCTTTTGCACAACTTCTATTTTATAAACAAGCAACATGGAATGCAGTTATCTATAGAGAAGCAGTGCCATAAAGGTGGCATCCTATTTTCGGAGCAACTATCTGTTAGCGCTGGACTTATGTCAATCTACAAGCAAGGGAACTGCCTCAAACAAATAGGTTTGACTAATCTGTTGCATTGCACTTGCCCATCCTGAAGTATGCAGAAGTTGAGGGGCCTCGTTCAGTCACCAAAGACTACATAATGTTCAATCTTTCGAATTCAGTGCAGAGCTCACATCCTCATCATCAGAGGAAAAAAATAAAGGTGACCAGATTGCATACATATGCACAAAAGTAACTGTACCTGTTTTCTTAATTTAAACAGAAAGAGTCTTTAATGGGACTGGTTACACATTTTTTGCTTTCTTTATATTTTCTCTCTTTTTGCAAACAGTCGTAATAATCAGAAAATGAAAATATTTATCTTACTTCTTTATTTTTCATTGCGCATAAAACCATTGTTTATATTCCTCGCATATGATATTGCACATTATAATTAATGTTTTTTGTATATCTTTATTATCAAGTTGGGGTATGTTGCAAGCATCATGCCTTCCAGTGCAGTGACCCCTTTTGCATTTCAGTTTGGAGACGTGTGTTATTGAACATGCAAAAAGTGATGATTTGCTATTTCATCAAATGCATTTTTTCTGGCATGTGATTTTATTCTGTAAATCTATAATAAATATTTCTGATGATTCAGTGATAACTTAGTGACTATTTAGTTTAGAAATTATTGCAGGAATGCCATGAATCTCATGACTTTTTCCCTACATAATTTTATTTTTTTATCTATTTTGAATCCTGTGCTTTTAGGCTGCTTTCTTTTAGTTTTAGATTTTTAAACACATATGGGACAGGTTTCATTTTAGTTATAGTCTCCGTGTTAGCCACTCTAGCTTATTTATCTTTGTCTCAGACACTGCATGCCATTATGAGGTAAAATATTAAGCTGCGACTCCATTTTTAAGTAAAAAAAATAAAAAAGAAGCAAAAAGAACAAATGATGGACAGAATACTCAACAATGCATACATTCACCCCACATTACAAAGAACTGGGTTTAATCCATCGTTCTTTCTCACCACCCCAGTTTGGACCCAGCCGTATGCAAATCAGTCTTGACCCTGTTCCTCATAGGAACAGTCAAGCCCGATATGCCCGATATACCTGAAACAAGCATTGTGGGAATGGTTTCGGGGGCATCACTCCATATCAGCCAGGCTAGCTAGCTGTCACTGGTGCGTTACACAGTGACAGTACATGCAGTAACTTTTGTGGGTGTGAGTGAGGCACTTTTGGCGTATATGGCGTACAATGTCACAGAGAGAAAACGTATGAATAATTTACCATGGCATCTGTACACGGCATCTCAAGGTGGTGCACCTTGGGAGATCACATATGGGGAACTTGTAGATTCATCAGTGTCGTCCAGTCGACTGAGATATGTCACCAGTGGGACCCAAATGACCTGTGGCTAGCTCGCTAGGGGCATAGGGCTCCAATACTCTGTCAGGTGTGTTTGGCAGTGTGCTGCATCAGCAAGCTACGTCTTAGTCAATGGTGCTGGTTTGCCACCCCAATGATTCGCCACCCTGCGCTTAGCCAACATCAGTAACATTGCCACTAATGGGCGGCTAGCATCAGGGATCGCTTTAACAGAGCCTAGTAGGTATGTGAGCGGGTCTGGTGGGATGTGGTCGAGGGTGATAGCGCTAGCGATCTCACACACTGCTCACCAGTAGTTAGTCACTTTTGGACATATCAAGATGATTGATGTACAATCTTAAAGCTCTTTTGGGTACAATCGATAAAACCTCTCCTCGTCTTTCCTGGGAGAACAATAGATTGCCCAACGTGAAAAAAAGACTTTAGGCAAAAAGCCACACAGGTGTTCAGCACCAGTTTGTCTGGGAAAAAAACAAGTGGTGTAGGACCATTGGACAGAGCAATGTGCTGATGTGTTTGCGATTAAGGAGACAGTCTTTAACATCCGAAGATGCAACAAATAGATGAGCATTGGGTTAAAGGACATACACATAAGAAATGTCAAGACCAAGTTACAGTCCCACTCCAAAAACTGTTTGGAGGGAGCACACGTTTAATAAACTGCATCACAACAGGTGAGTTAAATAAGAACACTTGGTCCAGTAAACTTAAAAAGGCCAAAAGAGCAGATATATAAACTTTAATAGTGCCCACTGCAAGGCCTTAGTAGGCCCTAGCTAAAAAGAAAACCAGGACATCCAACAGTTTAGCTTGAAAGCTCTGCCTTGGAGACTGCACACCAATCAACAAGTTTCTCCCATAGACTGGTGTACATGAACTTCATGTAAGGACACCTGGCAGCAAGGTCGACATCAACCACTACAGGCAGCAGATTAAATGCAGTTAACCCCTGCTGCTCAATCTCTTCGCATGGAGGAGTAGATTTTGTAGTTTCAAGCAAAAGACATTGCCCAGCTGCTGCAACAGGAGATCCCCTTTAATTGGAAGCCTGATTGGATTGAAGATGCTTATGAGCAGAAGTTCTAGTTAACACACTTTTCTTGTTTAATCCGGAGCCACTAGGAGGTGTTGGGCTTGGTTATCCCTGATCTTTTTCATGAATCAGAGCAGGAGAGGCAGGGGCAGAAAGGTCTACATTAGTCCTGTTTTCCATTCCTGCCCAAATGCATCTCCTAGCGAGTCTCTCTGCTTAAACTCCAATGCACAAAACCTTCAACACAGTGAACTGTCGAGGGTGGCAATAATATCTAGCTAGGGACAGAATGCCACCTCGGAATGTAGATGTTGTTTGTCATCCGCAAGATGCTGCTAACTAACCTTTTTGCTCTGCCCTTTACGGATCCCGTCAGGAGTTTCACTATCAGTAGAAACGGCACTGATGCTCCAGCCAGCATTGATGGACAACAGGAAATGCTTGTAACGCCAAGTGAATGGCTCGCAGGTCCAACAGACTCATATGGAGCCAAGCGTCGGCTGGAGACCAGAGTCCTCTGATGTCCACCTCCCCAGCCGAGTAGTGTCACCAGTCAACCCTAGGTGAAGATGGGAGAGGGGGCTGCTGCTGGACCAACTGCACTTGAGCAGCAAGCACAGCAGATCACAGACTTTCTGAACCAATTGTCGAGGTAGTGGGAGACTGGTATCCCCAACATGCAATGGCATGTGGCGACCACCAACATTACTTTTAACTACTGAGGGGGATTGGTGTGGCCAAAGGAGAGCACTGGGAGCTGGAAATGCTCCATGCTAACCTTGAACCGCAGGTAATCCGTGTGGGTACGCAGGATGTTTATATGAAAATAAAGAACATCATCCAGTCTCCACTGCAGCCTTGATCTGGGCCAATGTCATCATTTTGAATTGATTCTTCCATAGGAAGGCATTCAGAGGTCAAAGGATCAGTATAGGCTTCAAGCTTCCATCCATTTTCAACACAAGGAAATAACAAGAGTAACAACCCTCTCCTCTTTCCAAGTACGGAACCTACGTTAAGGCACCTCTGGAAAGCAACATTTGCAGCTGCTGCAGCAGAATGGATGTGTCCTCATCTGAAAGTTGATTGGATGTGGGAGGAAGATGTGGTATAGCAGAGTGAAAGGGTATGGCTTAGCCATATTGAAAAATGCAAAAAGAAATCTGTTGGCTGTGATGGATTGCCATCCGGGGAGAAAAAAATGAATCCTGCCCCTCATAGCATGGTTGTGTGCCTCTAAAGGCAAACTAAGTGACTTAGACATGGTTGCTGCAGGTGAGTGGGACAGGCATGACTGGTTCCCATGCAAGCCTGTGCAATGTCTGCCACACCATGTTGGAAAGTGGGTTATTGATAGGGGCAAATGTAGGTCTGCCACTGGCAATAAGGGCACTAACACATGGTAGGCTTAACTTCCACATTCTGTGACCACAGGATCCGTCCCCCTTACGGAAACCCAGGACGCCTGAATCTTGCAGCCGCTCTCAGAGGAGGACTCTGTCCCCCCTTGTTCTTCTAGACTGTCTCTCGTGCCCGCCGAGCCCAGCACCTGGACGGTAGCACTTCTATTATCTCTATCAGAGAGGTTTGGCTACTTCACCGTCGATTAGAGGCGTGATTTTAGAGGAGCGGTCTCTACAGATAGTTCTCAGCCTATCCGGACTCTCTAGCATCCTTTTTTTTTTAACACTTTATTCTCAGCTGCTCAACACATATGCATACAGTGATATACAAATATATATCAATGTCAGCCATTTTCCCGTTTTCTCCCCAGTCCAGCTTTCACTAGGACATATAATACATCGGGGGTTACAAGCGATGCAACGTCCAGTAGGCAGTCTCTGAGTCTCTAGTCCCAATACCAATGTGACAGAAGAGTTCGGATCCATACTCCCCCTCAACATTATCCGTCCGAGAAACAGGAAGCAGGCGAGTATACAATTCCAAAAAAAAGCAAAAACAATCCCCAAAAACTCCCCCTCCCACCACTAGCCACTCACCCAGTCACTACCCTCCCACCCCCTGGTGGTAAGGGACACTCCCTAAGCTAATGGCAACCGAACCTGTCCATTACCGTCTCATGGCTCGTGACAACTGTAGACAGTGCGTGTGCTTCCTTGGGGACTAACAGATCTCTCTCGAGGGGTCTCGGTGTCATGGATGCTTATTATGTCCCTTCCCCCTGTGTCGGGACGAAATCCAGTTCCTCCAGCATTACCAGCACGACCTCTCATTCCTGTGATATGGGATACTTCCTGTGCCCTCGGTCCTCCTCTCTTCTAAGTGCCACTCCCTCCGCCCGCCCCCATTTCAGCACCTCCGCTTGCCACAGGGGTACCCTTGGCGCCCTGGGGGACTTCCACCTCATCGTCAGTGCCCGTATTGCTAACAAAAGCGCCAAGTCAAGGAATTTCTGCTGTGCCTTCTGTGTCTTGGAGCGTCTGAGGAACCCACTAAGCAGGGCAGGGCCTCCCCAGGAACCGGGAGACTGGTGACTGTGCGCAGAGCCTGGCAAACCTCCATCCAGTACTCACGGATGCAGGGGCAGGACCAGACCATGTGGAGGAAACCAGCCTCTTCCTCCCCACACCGTGGACAGCAGTGGGGGGAGTTCGGGAACATCCTATGTAACCTCTGGGGGTCAAATAAGCTCTGTGTAGGACCATCACCTGAATAAATCGGAATTTAACATTCCGCGATACCCGTCGGGGGTGTTCCAAGATAGTCTGCCAGTCTTTATCCGTCAACAGAGTGTCCGTATCTTGAGTCCAAATAGCTCTAAGTGTCGTGAGCGGGATTGCCGCATGCGTGTGGATCCCCGTGTACAGCCAGCGTATTAAGTGGCCCTTTGGCCCAATATAGTACAATAAATGAACTAGCTCATGCTGCGCAGGTTGGGTACGCTGTGGAGCCCAAACCGTCCTGATGTAGTGTGTGACAGTGGCATGCAATAAGTAAAGTCGGGCGGGGCGCCCGTGGTCTGTATAACTCTCTGGCATCCTAGTGTGGATTCGTTCCCTAAGATTCTTCCGAATTTAGGCGCCTTCGCCCTGGACTTCCTTTACCATGTGGCTCCATTGATTTATCCGCAACCGACATGCAGTTCTGCTTCTTGCCTGCATAGGAACCTCTTACGACCCGTGTGCTGCTGGACCCCCACTTTTACAGAGCTGCTGTTTGTTAGGAGTACATATTTGGTACCTAGTCCGTATCAGTACCCTCCTTCCCCTCCCCACCCTAGTGCTCCCCCCAGATCTTCAAGTTACCAGTGCCCTGATGAAGCCGACAGCTACTTGTTAGTCCAGCACCGAAACGAGCGTCGACACCGTTCAAGACAGAAACCATTGGGCGACATACTCCTCATAGCACCATTTAGATGCACTACTGCCCACCCTCTACTTGTTTTTACCTTTTATATATATTCTTTTTAGCTGTATATAATCAGTTTTATTTGACATCTGTGAGAATGTGGAGTGTATGAATGGTAAGATTGGTGGAAGTATATGTTTATGCTTTTGCTTTTTGATGTTTGTTCTATTTTTAGAGCTCTATTGTATGGGTAGGGAGACTCAGCCCATTAGCCTAAACATTTTTATGATTTTAGGTTGATTCGTCTTGTATATTTACTGTATATTTTGCCTCTTGTTTTGCTCCGTTGTTCACAACTAGAAATTCATAAGATCCAAAACCAATACCTTTTGTATTGTATCCTTATTGGGATTATGCTATTATTCCCTAGTTCTCTGTTATTTGATATTTTGTTTATCTATGTATGTTTGTAATTTGACTATGTACCTTGTTCTACCCTGAACAAAGTGAATTGCTCATTGTATTCATTAGAGACGTAATCACGCTCTACTAATATCCTGTGACTGGTGACACCTTTTTCCCTTGCTCTTGAGTGGACTACTCTTCAGGCTTTACTTCAAAGACAGGTATGTAAAGCATTCAAAAACACAAATTCAGTAAATAATTAAGACACAACACATAATAAAAATCCAATACCAATTTATAAAAATAGGAAATATTTGAATTGTTAAAATTACACTAATACGACAAAACTCCAATGTAGGGAACCTGCGATATGAATTTAAAAATATTTAATGAAATATAGCACTTAGACCGGGTCAAAGTTTCAGGCCAGGGACGATGGAGCCCTGAGCGGCAACAGCTCGCTGCAGGTCCCGGTCTCAGTTTCTACCTTCACACTTAGAAACTTTTCTGGAGCTTTTCTTCCCAAGGGCCCTCAAAGCTTCCAGCCAGTCCGGATCCGGTGAGGGTTCTCCGGTTTGCTTTTCCAAGAGCTCCCGGTCAACTTCCCTGGAGCGGACTTAGAACATTTTCCTTTAAAGCTTCAGCTGGACAACCCAGGACTCCATGCCAGAACGCGACGGAAGGCAGGCGGCTTGGCTCTCGTGGTTGCTCCCGGTCACTTTTTCTGTGAGCGCACTTAAAAACTTTTCTGGAGCTTTTTCTCTCGGGGTCTCTCGATGCTCCTCATGTAGCCGGATCCGGTGAGGGTTCGCCGGCTTCAGTTTTCTTCTAGTCTCAGTCAAACTCTGGAAGTTGGATCGATGGAGCTTTTAGCTGGACAAACCAGGTTGGCTTGGCCGGCTCGCTGTTGAAGTTAGGCGGCCTGGTTGGCCAGGTTGAGCCGGTCCCTCTATGGAGCATTTTTCCAAAGTTGCTCCAAAGTTCTTGAACTTCTTCCTGAAGTTCCTCAAGGGGTCCCAAAGAGTCTCAAACTTACTCCAAGGGTCTGGAAGCTCCAAGATGGTCCTTGAAAGTTGAGAACTTCAGTTCCCACAATCAGCTGGTACAAAACCCTTACAAATCCACTGGTAGTTCTCAAAGGTGTAGATTTAGTTGGTGATGTTCCAGATGTGCTCTTTTAACCTGTAGCTTTCAGGGAGTTCACTCTTTAGTTCTTTTTCAGCAAGATAATCCACAGAGCTGTAGTTTCAGATGGCGCTGTCTTCAGAGGTTAGACCTTAGAAATCTTTGCACAGGAAAACTTCTCAACAGGGCACTTCTTGCTTCAGTAAGTTTCAAGCAGCAGATCTGGAGGGCTCTGTCCCTCTCAAATACTTATTCCAAGATCTCTGGGTCAAGCAGGAGGTCACGTCTGACCAATGGGAGCAGAGTAACTCCTCCAATATATGACCACATCCTGTGGCATCATTTTGTACCAGAGTGCTTCAAATCTTCCAAATCCATAATGGTGGATTTTCCAGCAAGGAGGTATGAGCTGGCTAAACACACCCCTAGGATGGCTAATTCACTAAGACTCTCCGCTTGCATCTACTCATACCTTCCTTAATCCTCCCATCTGCCTAAGGGGGGAAGTTCAGAGTTGTAAATGACACTTTTCTGCTCTCCTCGCTGAAGAACATAGTTTACGACTCCTCCCCCTAGCCTGGCATTCCTATGGAACAGCACACAGCCTTGCCAGCAGAGCTGGTTAACTCCAGGGGCTCTTTATCACCTCTTCAAGGCAGCCTGGCTAAACCACTTAACTCCGACCAATCAGGGCAGAACACTGGAAGGCTGAATTTGGACTTGCAAACAAGAAAGTCTTATAACTTCTTGTATGTACACACTTTAGGAGAAATTCAACATTATGATATTGTTGGATTTATTAATACCATTCTTGGAAGTCTTTGAATGGCATTTCTAGCCCTCTCCTATCAAGAGTTATTAATTAATACCTTTCTACCATGTTAATCTATGTAACAGGGGATTTGCAATGGGAAAAATGACTTGGGCCATTTTTCGAGCACCAGGACTTACAAAAACATATTTTATAAGTACTTGTCTTATATCTACCGGAATCCCACCCCATGTGCAACTAGGGGAGACTTAAGGGGTTCTGAATCTGTAGAAATATTGCAGATTCTCCCTCCACAGTGCTCCTAGCATCAAAGTTGAATTTGAGCAGCACTTTACCACAATGTGGGGAGTGAAATGTGAAATTACACTTAGCCCAGGCAAATATAAAACTAATTTTATAATGGTATCTTATGCATATCTGACCCCCCACCACTGGGACACCTGGGGGTTCCTAATATGCTAAAACATTGTAGTTTATCCATTTTTAAGTGCCCCAAACCCAAGTCGAGTTTGGGCACAATTTACTTTTTAAAAGCAGTCCTGGAACCCAGGGCTACTTTTAAACTGACCTCAGGCGTCAAGTGCACACATCCAAGTGCAAAAAGAGCTGCTGGCCTCTAAACTGCCATGCCCTAGGGTACTAGGGACTTCTAGGCAGTTTCAATCTCCCTGCCCTATTATATACTAGGGGCATATAGGGTAGGTCATGCCAATCACAGGGGTACCCCACCATACCATTGTGTACCCTAGTGTATGTAGGTGTTTTACCTGTATTCTAATGTGTCTCTTTCAGCATAGCACTGGCCCCGGGCCTGGTCAGGCAGAGCCCAGGGTCAGCCAGAGTCAGTTACTACCAGTATCAGTCAACAAAAGGATGGGGGTGCCCAGGGCACAGGATGACTTTGTAACACACCCCAACCCCAGCCATGAGAGGACTGAGGCGGCTGATGTGGTGGTTGGGGCAACTGGCACTGTCTGTACCCCAATCATCTGGAGTAGACCCTACTTTTTTGTAATTGATGAAGGAACGGGTGGTCATGGGAATAAAGACCCAGAGAGCATACCATGCTCTTGCTGTCCTTAAAAAATGTAAGGGTAGAATAAGCTCTTCGCCAAAAAGGCATGGACTATCAAAGAGCACATCCTTGACAGAAGCCTGCACGTTTCCTGAAACTCCTGAGGAAAGCATCCATGCATGGTGAATGCAGCCAACAGTTTTCCCCAAACAGCCAGTGATGTCTAGGCTAGTAAAAATCATAAACTTGGCAGCGTCTTATCCATCACGTATTGTTTAGACTAGAGAGGCCCTAAGGTCTTCAAGGACCACCAGCAAGATCTTGATGGGTATGTCCCAAAGAACATGCATATAGCAGCACAGTAAACAAACTGCGCTGGCTGATCTCTTCACCATGATGGCTAAAGAGAACATTTTGCTACCCAAAAGCCTCAATCAGCTTTGACTCACAATCTATAGGAGCTATAGGAGCTATAGGGAAATAATTAGGGTTAACCTAGGTGGTAGATGCTTTCACCACAAACCTCTCTAGAGTAGGATGTTTAGTGTATAAGTTTAAGTTTATTTAGACAATTGCGTGGTGACTTAAAACCATTGCAATAAATATACAAGATAATACATGTTTACATAGTAAGTTAAAAAATTCCTTGATAAAATCTTTCAATATTTTTTGTTAAATATGACAGATAAAAAGATATCAGATAGTCGCAACTTTAAAGTTAGGGATTCTATTAGCACAAGAACATTCCAATTTGTATATCTGTCAACGAACGACCAATCCGCCCCTGCCTGCAAAAAAGTTAATATAACCATTCAATAGAAACGTATACATTTACATTGATAAAACAATAAATTCATGGTGAAACAATGTTAAATTCAAATGGTAAAATCGTTAGTATCAATATAAAATATTTGTCAGAGGCAAGTGGAGATCACAATTTTAAGGATAAAAGAACACTCAAGGGAAGTATTTCAGTTCATTAATCATCCCTAGGGGGATTCAGTAAAAGTCAATTGGTTTGCCCCTAATAGTGTTTTAGGTAACTCTATACTGTTCCATAGAGGATATGACCATTGAATTGTTTCTTATATCATCTGTACTGGGCGATTTACGTATTTGTTAGTCTTTGCTCCACTTTTAGCAGAAATTTGACAAAACAGCAATTTAACTGAGGGTCCTCTGGATCAAAACAGGCTAAGATTGCCGGTCTTCTTGTTCGCATTCCTCTTTGGTTAAAAGCCTTTGATAATATCTGCTTCATTTCTGCCTTTACAGTATTACATGAGCATAACCAAATGCAAGATGTCCTCCTTGTAACTCCGACGACAGGTGACGGGTAGATTACCCCGCAGCCAAGGTCCAATGTGTTCGTTGATTGGTAAAACCCCAGCCGGTATCTTGAAAACTGCTGCTTGATAAAAACTGGGTAACTAGTGGCAAAATAATCTTGTGGTGTGATAGACTTGGAATTGTTTAATGTCATCCACCCATGTGCCCTTTGTGCTACTATGGCTTTATCTTCTGTAGCTGATTGAATTTTAAGAGACTTCTTTACCAAACGCTTAAAGGCCTGTAGGTCAATATACATTTTCCAAAGCTGTCAAGACCTGTAAGAGCAAGTGACTCTTGCAGATACTCTCTACCCGGTGATATATGATGATGCTGTAGTTCGTCCCACAACTAATGATTCAATGTGTTCGATTAAGCTTTCCTTATTTTGTTCTAGCATATTATGTATGTGCAGCATCCGGCTAGTGATTGCTTGACCAGTACAATTTCCAACCTTATCTGAGCCAAGGAGGTGTAACTTGGCTAGGAGAATATATTTCTATAAGCTTAGGAGACAGCATTATCCAGAGTGATTGCATGCTGCCTCTTCAAGCCTCACTTCCATTTGAGATTGTTGAAAGGAGTTTTGCTCATACAACTTCCAGTAGTAGGGTCAAAACAGGTCCAGCTACCTTTTTCTTCAAGTTTTTAAATGCTGCAGCTAGAACCAAGCCTTTCTTTTTGATTGCCGCCTCCTGCTCAAAAAAGTTCCCTTTATCGTCAATAATTACTCTGAGGTATTTGTATTCAACTGCATTTTTCAGCTGCTCTTTAACTCCTCCCCTGCTGATGACGGAACCGCTCCGTCATCAGCTGCGGTGGCGCTGTGCTGATGATGGAGCGGTTCCGTCATGGCCCGGCCGCCGCGCCTGCGCGGCGCTTATTTTGCACCTGCGCGGCGCGTTCTATTGGGCGGGGCGGGCCATGACGGAACCGCTCCATCACGAGCACAGCTCAACCGCGGCTGGTGACGGAGCGGTTCTGTCACCAGCATGCGGCCGCCGTACTGCCGCCCCGCCCTGTTAGCTCTGCGGCGGAATAGCCGCCGCAGCGAAAGGGTTAAACATGAACCAAGCCTGTCTTTGTTTATTGTTTGACGTTATAACACATGGTTTTCGTTTTGCCATAGTTGATCTGCAGGCCGTTGTTTTGCGAATAAGTCATCATAGTGTCGAGGAGTCGTTAGAGACCCACCTGAGTTCTGCTCACCAGTACATTGTCATCGGTATATAAGAAGCTTGATATCAGTTTTGCCTCCTATTTCAGGGCATTAGGGTTACAGGATTGTAATGCTTCCATCAGGAACGCCAAGAAAAGATTAAATAGGGTTGGTGCCAGAACACAGCCTTGTTTTAAGCCTCGGATGGTTTGTATTTTCTGAGAAAGATGTGTGCCTGCTCCTATTTTCATTTGAACCCATGTGTCACTATGTAGCATTATCAACATGTGTAAGAGATTTCATTACAAGACCGGAGGCTACCATTATGCATACAACTTTTAATGCAGTCCAAGCATAGCCGCATATGTCACAAAGCAAAAGTTCCAACTTAGAATACATATGAACCAACAATAGCATGAATCACTAGGCAATCAGCCTCTTTTAAATGCGGCTCCAAGCAAGATAAGTCTACTTCCTACTTAGCTCATGAAAAGTCTTATATTTTAGAGTTTAAGATTAGTATTTTAATATTAATTTACCTTAATACCGTATACTGAGTAACCCTCTTTTATCCCTACAGGAGTAAATATTTATATATACAATATAAGGATATATATATGCAATGTTATGTTATAAGGTACAATGTTATAAGGTACAGTAACACCTTTTCACTCCTTGTTTTTGG
Source organism: Lissotriton vulgaris (assembly GCF_964263255.1). Lineage (NCBI taxonomy): Eukaryota > Metazoa > Chordata > Amphibia > Caudata > Salamandridae > Lissotriton > Lissotriton vulgaris. The sequence continues at coordinate 501,776,803 of NC_141689.1, read as the reverse complement.
TTTCACAACCTCTAATTTACGGAGGTTGGCTTCCTTTTTTTCCTTCCCTTCGTTTGTCTTTATATTTCATGAATGATACTAAGTCTTTGAAACTAGCGCGTGAAATGTTTAAAAGCACACATTGACTTGCTTTGCAAGTGTAGTTACCTTCCCCACTGCTTTGGAGTTCATTTATATTTTCGGAAAGCTTTGCCATGCTCGAGGCTTCATGTTTCTTACTGCGCTTCATTTCTTTGATTAGAAATTGGGAAATTATAATATTTAGTTACCTTTATTAACATAATCTGATTATCTGTGTAACCCCCCACTCCCCCAATAATCAGACAGTTTATCATATTATAAAAAAAGGAAATCAGACAGTTATAATTGATATTTACAAGTTTATTATATTATTAAAAAAAAAAAAATCGAGGATCAGACATTTATATATATTTATTTGACTAACATGTCTGACTCAGATTCGGATTCAATTCATAGTAATACTGTTGAATCTGATTTTACTAATGATTCCATCAAAAAACTTATCCATAAGGAAATGAGATCATGTATGTTTTCTACTCTCTCTCAAGTTATGTCATCTAAGAGATCCTTGATCCATGAAAACGATGATTTATCAGATCTGGACATAACAGAGGTTAATGATCTCACTGAACAAAGGGGTAAGAGGCATAAAAAAAGTAAAAATATTGATTATACCCCAGAGAGCACGGGAGGTCCTAGCACCTCAGGTTTTACAGGAGGTCTTCGCACCTCATTTGCCTCAGGTGTCCCTTGCGGCACAACTTTGAAAGGTGTCCTTAGCGGCACAAATTTAATGGGTGTCCCTCGCGGCACAATTCATCATAGTGCTCTAGACAATGATCCTATTGATATTGATGATGGCTCAGAATTTCCTGACAAATATATTCTTGATCTCGATGAGGATGAACAAGATATTGATTCCTTTCTCCTAAATGATAATAACGGTACTTCATCTTCTAATGATAATATTTTGGACCCTTTGGGGGAGGAGATGTTCTCCCCTTTTTACATTAAACACCGTAAAAGCTCAGAGTGGACCCCACACGAGCACGTATCTAAATTCATAACTAAATGGATTAGAAATCCTTTAGAAAGAGAGACTCGTAATCTCTTAAGAGAGTGTACCAGACCTTCAATCGAAGGTAAAGTTTGTCAAACTCCTAACCTTGACCCAGAATTAATTACCTACCTATTTAAATTAGGGAGAGACCTAAAGGCTTGGAAAGATCGCTTAAGATCTGCCAAGAGAAAGTTCTCGACATTCTAGGACTCTTAACAAAAATAATTGACGCAGCAGAAGAGAGTTACCTTAATGGCTGCCCTCTTGATACACACTCCATTCGGGGGTGGAGCCAAAGGGCACTAGTCCTCTTAGGCAACGCAAATGCGGGACTTAATTGTGAAAGAAGAGTGGTCCTCACTAAAATTTGCCCTAAACTATTCGATATGGCTGAAAAGGAAACCTCAATTAATCTAAAAGGTTTAATTTTTGGAGAAGATTTAATAAAAAGTTTGGGCAAATATGTATCGACCTTTACCGCTTTAGATAAAGCGCACCAGAACATTAAAAAAAGTTTTAAGTACAACAGCAACCTTTTTGGAAGGGCCGGTAGAAGGGGGTAATCTTCTGGCCGGTTCAACCGACGCCCCATTCCAAGAAAGAGAGGGAATTTTGGTAGAGGATACCATCCATCCAACCAACCACAGTTCTATTCACCCAGAGGAAGAGGTTTCCGCTCGAGAGGATTCCGAGCTAGAGGAGCACCTGCCGAATCTACCCCTCAAAGCGAGTACAGCTTCCCCTTCCCTTTCTTCGAATCCAAAAGTAGGTGGGAGACTGAAATTCTTTTACCACAATTGGAAAATTATTACACAAGACCCCTGGGTTCTAAACACTGTTGTTGGTTTTTCAATAGATTTCATCCAGACTCCAATCCAGAACCCTCTCCCGAGACAGATTCCCTTTACACTAGATCAAGAAAAAATCATAGAGGAAGAAATGTTCTCATTGCTAAAAAAAGGAGCTATTTTAGAAGTTCCCATGGAATTTATGAGATTCAGAAGTACTCTCTCCCTTGTGGAAAAGAAAGACAAGGGTTGGAGACCTGTTTTAAATCTTAGAGAACTCAACAAATTCCTTGTCTACGGACATTTCAAGATGGAGGGCTTCCATCTTCTCAGAGACCTCTTGCTAGAAGGAGACTGGCTGGTCAAATTAGATCTGAAGGACGCCTACTTTACCATTCCCATGGCAAAGGAACACCAACCCTTTCTTTAGTTCATTTGGAAAAACCATCTCTTTCAATTTCAGGCTCTCCCCTTCGGTCTCTCCTCTGCCCATGGTGTTTCACCAAGGTACTGAGAGCAGTTGCCTCATGTCTAAGAGAAAAAGGTATTCGTCTCATCATCCACTTAGACAACATCCTGATTCTTTCTCAAGATTATGCTCAAATCATCAAAGATCTCAAGACAGTTATAGACCTCTTAGAAAGTCTGGGTTTTATCATAAACAGGGAAAAATCCATTCTAATTCCCTCAAAGAAGATGGAATTCCTGGGTTTCACAGTAGACACAACAGAATGTCTTCTCCCTCTCCCTCCCAAGAAGATTGCCAAAATCAGAAAGGAGATAAGACATGTATTGAAACAAAAAAATCTCACCCTAAGAGAACTAGCCAGACTTTTAGGCCTTCTATTTTCTTCCATTCAGGCCATCTTTCCAGGACCATTGAATTATCGAGCCCTTCAGAGAATAAAAGCAAGAGCTCTCAGATCAGGTCTTTGGTACTGAGATCGAATTTCCTTAAACCCAGAAGCAATCTTAGAACTAACATGGTGGTTAGACAATCTAGATGCATGGAATGGGAGAGCGATCTTTGATTCAGCATCAGATTTTATTCTAGAATCGGATGCCCGCCTTCATGGCTGGGGTGCTTGTCTACAGGATCAAAACACGGGAGGTATTTGGTCGCAGCAAGAGTCCCTGCACCACATCAATTATCTAGAATTAACTGCAGGGCTTTATGCTCTAATGAGCTTAAAACGCTTCCTTAAAGGAAGATCAGTCATATTGAAAATGGACAACATTTCTGCCGTCGCTTACATAAACCGTCTAGGAGGGACCAAGTCAGAAGACCTCTCCAATCTAGCAAAGAAGCTTTGGTTTTTCTGCCTAGAACACAAAATCTCTCTGAGAGCAGAATACCTTCCCGGGAAATCCAATCTTTGTGCAGATTGGAATTCAAGATTCATCTTGGATTACAGCGATTGGAAACTCAACACTTCTGTTTTCTACTCCCTGAATCATTTCTGGGGCCCATTCCAAATAGACCTATTTGCGAGCAGATTTACTACCCAATTGGTATCCTATTTCAGCTGGATGCCCGATCCCAGTGCTCTAGCAGTGAATGCCTTTCTCCAATCTTGGGAAGGGATCAACGCTTATGCCTTCCCTCCATTCGCAATGATCCAGAGACTCCTTCAGAAAGTGAGACAAGAACATTCCTCAATTGTCCTAGTAACTCTGTTTTGGCCATCCCAAGCATGGTTCCCAACAGCTCTGGAACTAACCTACGATTTTCCCTTCCTAATTCCTCCTCTGAAAGATCTTCTCACAGACGCAGACGGTCAAATTCACCCTCTTGTTCAGCCAGGGAATTTGAACCTTCTTGCTTGGAAGGTGTCAGGAGATCTAACGATCTCGCAAGACTTTCGTCAACAGCTTCAACTCTCCTAGGAGAGTCGTGGGCCCCTGGGACACATTACCGGTACAACAACATTTGGAAAGTCTGGTCAACGTTGGTGCTTGGAAAGGGACTTGGATGCCGTGGAGGCACCTATTGTTGATATAGTTAATTTTCTTGGAGAACATTTCGACAGAGGTTTAAGTTACAGATCTCTCAATTGTTTTAGATCTGCTATTTCTGCTGGACAGTCTCTAATTAACAATAAAACGGTAGGTAAAAATCCTATTATTTGTCGAATACTTAAGAGTATCAGACTTAGAAGACCTCCTCAACCTGGATATCAATCTCTTTTGGGATGTTATTTTAATTCCCGACCTTTTCTGTTCTTGGCCAGTTAATTCTCTTCTCAGCAGGAAGAATCTTCCTATCGAATTAGCTACTATTCTTTCCTTAATTTCATGCAGAATAGTTGCACTAAACTCTGTGTTGTTCAATGTATGAAAGAATACAATGTTAGAATGAACTCTCTTCGTCCTTTGAATGTATCTCAATTACTCATCTATTTTGTTAAACCCCACAAAGGAATTTCTTCTTCCTCTATTGCTAGATGGGTTAAGACAGTCATGAAGCTTGCTGGAATCAATCTGAATATTTTTAAATCACATTCTATTAGAGGCGCAATGGCCAGTAAGTCATTCTGGTCAGGTGGTAAGTTAGATGATATTCTAAAGGCTGGTGATTGGTCTAATGCTAAAACCTTTGCTCATCATTATTGCAAACCTGTATCTCTCATGTCTGATGTTGTTTTACATGGCTACCAACATGCATAATGGTAGCCTCCGGTCTTGTAATGAAATTGCGATTCTCCTATTAACATGACCAGAGAATCTGGATTTCATTAAAGACACGGAGGCTAACATTATCCCTCCCACCCTTTCCCTGGGTGGTTGATTATATGATATAGTACGGTACAGGTTGATTTTTATGATATGATATGCTTATTTGAATATTTTACTTACAAGCTTACATTCTTTTCCTTTGCAGGACTGTTTACTTTCTTTTCCTTTTCAGGACTGTTATTTAGCTGATTGTTTATTATTCAAATCCTTAATATTTTTATTTGGGTTTATTAACAACCTTTCTTTGTTTTGCAGATAACCTTTATTGATTTTGTCTTCTTGATTCCACATCTGGTGAATCAATCATGGATGGTGTATTCTTCCGTCATCCTTCTTCAAGTTTGATGTTTCATTGGAGTTGTTTGGACATTTCCTTTCTCACTGTCACCACATTTAAAAGAGGCTGATTGCCTAGTGATTCATGCTATTGTTGGTTCATATGTATTCTAAGTTGGAACTTTTGCTTTGTGACATATGCGGCTATGCTTGGACTGCATTAAAAGTTGTATGCATAATGTTAGCCTCCGTGTCTTTAATGAAATCCAGATTCTCTGGTCATGTTAATAGGAGAATCGCAATTCTGTGATATACCCCAATTTGCTAACTCAATACGTCAATATAGCAGAAGTATAATGGAGATTTGGATGCGAAGGGCAGTGTCCATAAGTAAAGAAACTGCCAAGATGTTCGTGATCATGCCTGTGGATTTTATGAACCCAGTCTGGTTGTATGGAATTAGGTTATTATTAGAAGACCATGATGTCAACTCTTTTAGGACAGTTCCAGAGAAGTATTTGGCATTGGCATCCATTAATGTTATAAGCCAATAATTCTCTCCTTTAAATATGGGAGATATGATCGACCCCTTCCAGGACTTGGAATAATTTGTGTGCTCCTAACTTCAGTGAATACTGGTGCCAGAGTTTCGGCCCAAAAGTCTGGCTTATATTTAAAGACCGCAGGGGGTACACAATTTGTGCCCGGGGCTCCCTCTTTCCGTCCTTTCATTTTATGTTTTTTATGGTTTCTGTATTTGACACTGGCAAGTCCTTCTACCGTCTGTTTGATAGAATTACCTGAAGATTAGTCTGTGAATATTCTTCTGATGGTTCATTAAAGTAGGTTGTTAAGTAGCAGACCCACGAAGCCTCTGTGATATGTGAATTTACTCCTCTACTGTCTGGGCTCAGGAGTTGGTTTACTGTGGTCCAGAATCGAGTGCCGCTTCTACATTTTATATCGGAGTGTAGTTTGGCCCAGTTATCATTGTCTTTTTGATTCGTTTTTTGTTTGACTTTAGTGCTGCAAAGGCTGTTAAGTCTCCCAGCTTTCTCCTTAGTGTTCTAAGTGTTTTGTTAATTCGAGATTTATATTCCCGAAATCTGATATGCTTTACAGTGGAGGCTTCTTTATATATTTTGCTGTCACCCTTGTATTTTATTGGCTTAGAATGTTTTTCATGAAGTATTCCAGGGAGTCTTTCCCACGTGTTTACAGCTGTACTTTATTTGCTTGGATTTCCTGGATCATATCCATTACAGTTATGTGCAATTGGACAAGCCCGACCGTAGTGCTCGTAATATGTCTACAATTTATTAGATGTTATCTTCCTTATGTGAATTGAACGGGTAATATATGGGTAAAATGTAACTTCTAGTGGAAGATGGTCACTGCTGGATCTATCCTTAATTTGTAATGAGCAAATGTTTTGAAATATAGTAAGGTAGACAAAAGTATAGTCCAACCACGAACTAGCATTATTAGATGAAATGTAGCATTAGGCGGGTTATCTGTTTGAAACCTATCATTTAGGGCCCTAAGAGATAGATGCTCAAGATCATCCAGAAGTTGGCGACCAGCTTTCGTCCATTTCCCTAGTGTGTAGCTGCCCTGGTCCGGTATTTCCCAAAGTTTAGGAGATTAATAGATCACTCGCCGAAAAGCCCATTAAGTATAGATTGAAATCCCCGGATCTTATAAAGTGGGTCGGACTCTCCGTCTCCAACAATCTCGTTAGTTTGTGCACTAACTTTTTACTACCATTAAGTTTGTTTTTAAAGTGAATGGAAGTATTGATCAAAATAACATGTCGCAACATCTTTGATATTTATAGTACATTTGGTCGCATTCATTCCTGTGGCCTTAAAGTCGAGAGCTGTTCTTGAGGCTCCACTAGCTTTCAAGATAAATGTTGCCATCCCACCTGAGGGTTGTGTAGTGTACTTCCTATATTCTCAATAGGCTCTGCGCATTAGAATAACATATTCTATAGATTTAACGTAGGATTTATGTCTACTAGGTCTCTATCAAATATATTAGACTTAATTGTGAGTGCCAGCCAGCTCAGAGGTCACTAGAAACTTTCTCGAATAAACAAGAAGGGAATAGTTTCTAACAATCGCATAAACATGACAACTGTTTCCCCAAGAATAAAACTGATCTTCAGAGTCGTGGAATAATAGATAGATATTTTACTCAGTCAATCGTGCATGCTTCTTTTCATCAGAGGTGCAGAGAAATAGAGAGACAGGCATTTTCAATAAAAGGCTTTATTGAACAGTCTTCAAGTAAAGTAAAGTGAACTGCAAGTAAAGTGAACTGCTACAATCGTAATACTGGTTGCAAAGCATAATGCGTACAGTAGGAAGAGTATTATAAAATAATACTGTAAAAGCATTGTATGGTTTCTAGACCATATATACATTTATACATAAATAACAAAGGCTAAAAAGTACTCAATGGTGCTTCTATAATACGCCTACCCCAATGTACCTAACCTAAGTCTAGTACGAGGGAAGAAGTAAGTGAGGTGTAGCATAGGTTTAGTTTTTCTTTGCCAAGAATCTATCCAAGATTTCTCTTAGGGTCTAATCCGCTCCGTACCTTGGTTTTAGAATGAAGGAGGTCTGGGATCTCTGTCTTGGGACTTGATTTCCGAACACCCCGCGAAGGGAGCTTGGAAACACTGGAGCTGGATTCTCAGCGAGAGAAAGGCAGCCTCTCTGTCAGTGCCTCAGCTGGAGGGTCTGCTTCCTTCTGTACTTGCTGTATCGAGCTGCGTCAGGCAAGTAGATAGTCGAGCTGCTCTGAATCACTGTGTGTTTGCCAGGGCAAGTGTAGGCATATTTATACCTTGAAGGTGCCTTGTTTAACGTAAAGTCGGACATATTAACGTCACCAAAGAACCTCTAGGGAATGGTAATTCTTTGAAAACGCCATGATTTCTAGGACAAATCAATATTCAAGCAAGGGGATGTCCCTGACTGCTGAAGCCGAGTTTTCCAAGAAATCGTTTTTGAAACTAGTGGAAGTAGCCATGCCTGTATTTCGACTGGATGGTTTATGTCTAAATATGGACAGGATTTCTGTGCCTATATAAGGGCAATGTGAATTGTACCTATATAAGGGCATGAATCAGTAAATTACGCTTGGATTCTAAAATGCTCCACAACAGTTGGCCATGTTTTGCTTTTTTAATAGCTGGTGTGAAGAAGCCTTTGTATGCTTGTATAAAGACAGGTTCCACTAGCCACGTTTCCTGGAGGACAATGATATCGAAGGACGCCAGATAAGTGTGCAACTCTGGATCAGCTAATTTGGAGTTTAGGCCATGTATGTTCCAAGAGCACATACACAGCGGTTTGGTGTTAAGCCGTTTTTGGTTAATTTGAGCTGGATCTTGTCATGGTGAAATAGGAGTAAGTATTACTGTGCTGACTATATCTCTGATGCCTTCTTGCGGCTTTTCCCGGGGAGCACATTTGAAGACTCAGTGAAATGTACTTGAAAAACACAGTGTCTGTGGAACCCTCCCTTAGGTTGTTTAGTGAGAAAATCGAAGTTGCCAGGTTGAGGTTGTGATGCCTGGTCAATTGCCCATTCACTGCCCATTAGGATTGGATCAAGTGACCATCAAAGTATTTGTGAAGGTCTTGAAGAGAAGCAAAGGTCTCAGATATGGCAAGCCCTGATTTCTTTGATAACATTAGTCTTGGTTTTGCCAAAGGGCAACTGTACATCCAGGACCTGAGCTGCCCTTCGAACTACAACCAAAAATGACGCTCAGTAGGTAGTCTAAATGGTGAGTCCACCCCAACTGCACATTAGGGGAAGTATCCAGCCAACTGGCCTCTAGCATATCTGCATTGAAATTGTCATCATTGTAATAAGTGGGAAGATTCCCATCCTAAAGTCCACCATCATTTCCCTTTGTTGGTGTATATTGTTCAGAATCAGAGCAATAAAGCTAATGGGGCCTATGGTGGTGCAACTCCCCTGGCAGGGCATCAGTGCAGAAATAGGCTGTATAAAAAATTGGTTGGTATTTTTGTAACCTGACATCGGTCCGGATTGGGCTGGCGTTCTTTCGGCGCCAGAGACTGGAACCAGAATCGCGTTGTCTGCCGATAGCACTGGTGTTGAGGAGTGGTAGCAAGTGCAGGTAAAGGCAACGGAGGTGGTGTATTTATAGGAGTTGGTACTGGATCCAGTAGAAAGACCACATGGTCAGTCGGTGCAGGGGAAGGCCCGGTCATCAGTAATTCAACTAGAGGACCCTGTGGATTATTGTGGCATGATGGTGTGCCATAGAGGGCGGCGAAATGCAGCATGGTCTCTTTGAAGGATTAACTTTGATGTGGCGTTGCCTATCACATGGGAGACTCAGGCACACCAGGATCAGCTGGGAAATCGGCTCTGTTCTCTGGGTCTTTGTAGCAGACTGACTATGGATTCTCCTGGCCTGAAGGGGTGTCATAAAGGGCGGCGACATGCAGCATCGTCTCTTTAAAGGATTCAAACTGATGCGGCATTGCCTATGACATGATATGGGAGACTCGGACATATCAGGATCGGCTTTGTTCTCTGGGTCTTTGGAGCAGACTGACTAGAATTGGGGTACCCTTCTCCTTAGACATGGAGTGCTAGAATTGGGGTGCGTTCCGCTTTGCTTTTTGTGTTTTCTTGTTTACTTAAACATCAACTTAGACTTATTGGAGGACTTCGACTGCAAGGTGGATGTCTTGCAAGGTCGGCTTCAGAAGTGAGCCTGGCTATATGTCGCCAAGCATCAGGAGAAGTTGAAACTAGAGGGGTGGCAACCGCATACAAATTCTGATGGAATCAAGATATATTATTGAGCTTAATAGCAAGAATCCCAATGGCCTCAACGTGGACGAAGAATTATCTGTACATTTAAGAGACTGATCATTCTGTGTTTAGTTTTTTCACTTACTTTCCTTCGATTTGCCTGTTTTAACATCTTGAATGTCTCTTTTAGACGTTAGGTGCTACTGTATTCCCTGTTCGATTCACATTTAGGAATGGCTAATTTCCATCTTTTAGCCACCTCATTTTGATTATGCCAATTAGGATTGTTGATTACATGTATATAATGTTAATGCTCTTCTGCTTCCACCTCAGATGCAATGTTTTATTTGCTGTTTGAAATGTTTTGAATCATCTCTTTTGTAATTTTGCATTTTCACGCAGGTTGAGGGGCATAGCTGTGAAATACCATCCATGGATATTTCTCGCCATGTTATCTACTGGAGTGCGAACACGAGCCGCTTCTTTTGATTTACATCTACGGAAACCAAAGAGATGAGACTGATTTGTTTCTGTTCTCTATATTTTATTCTTCACTTCATGTATTTTTGATCTATTTATTATAACTGGATGTGTGGTACAGTTTTGTGTTGATGTTCTAAAACATATTGACCTTTGACTATGCCCATTGGGTCTCAATATGTATGTCTTAAATTTTTAAGCCCACTTGGGCAGATTATTGGACGTCCAGACACACCAGATGTTTGATTAAGGACAAACATTTTGCTCATCGTTAAAGAATTCTGATTCTTATCCCAGATATGACAAAGTATACATGACAAGTACAATTACTGTTCAAACATCTTACTTATTCTTTCAATTTATCTATTGATTTTGTCCAATATGAGTAATGTGTCAGAAAAAGAAATGCCTCTCTGACTTAGAGTAATCATTTAATTCCTGCTTTATTTAATTCCTGCTTTATTTCTTCATTTGAATCTAGCGAGGATCTTGGCTGTTATTGTTTATATGTTCATATAAGAGGCCTATCCAGTGGAATACACACGTTTTTCACACTAGCATTTTGAGGTAGTATGTTGCTACATTCCGGTGACCTTGGACAACTTTACATATTTACATTAAGTGGGAATTTCTACTATACTATACAGCGCTTCTACTATACAGCGCTTTGGAAATGCAGATCAAATGTGAATTATTAACTGTGATGCACGTACAACTGTTAGTTGTACGTGCATCACAGTTAATAATTCACATTTGATCTGTGAAATTTAATCCCCAAAAATTATACTACTATATATATATATATAGTAACAAATGTTAACAAATCAAATGCAAAACATGCAATACATTACCAAATGAATTAAAATTAAAAAACAAAAAAGACATTTACTAAAATATAGATGTGCTTTAATGATTTTACCAAAATTGGATATATAAGCAAAGAATACAAAATTAATCAAATAAACAACAATGTTAGATATATTATTACTTTTAAGTATTGAAGTCCAGGAATAATAGATCTATTATTCCATCTCCAGTCTGTGCAACAGCAGGGAAGGTATGAGTTTGGGAGGATAACCTGTACTATAACCACTCCAGTCTGTGCAACAGTAAGGAAAGCATTAGACTTCAGAAAAGTAAAATGTACAATTCCCATTCCGGGTGGGTAAGTGCTGGATTTCACAGTGGTTCAATTCACTATTCTCAATAGTACGGAAAGCGTTGGACTCCAGAGGGGTAAAAGTTAATACTTCCACTGTAGTCTGTGCAACAGTAGGGAAAGTGTTGGACTCCAGAGGGGGGTAACATTTACTATTCCCACTTCAGTCTCTGCAAGAAAGCGTTGGAGTTCGGTGGGGTAACATTTACTATTTACACTCCAGTCTGTGTAACAGTAGGAAAAACGCTGGACTCCAGTGGCGTAACATTTACCATTGCCACTCCAGTCTATGTAACAGCAGGAAAAGCGTTGGACTTCAGAGGGGTATAATTTACTATTCCCACTCCTGACTGTGCAACAGTAGGGAAAGCGTTGGACTTTGGAGTGGTAAAATGTACTATTCCCATTCCAGTCTGTGCAACAGTAGGGAAAGTACTTCAATTCAAACACATAACATGTACTAAACATAACCTTATTAATTTATAACAAATATAAAACTCTTCGTATAAACGTGATTAATTAACCCCAAAAAATGATATATATAAAAGTAAAAACAATACAATTAACATAATTATTAAACAAAGTAATAATTATCAAGTTTAAAAAATTACCATTGTTTATTACTTAACTTACCACACTATACCCCAACAAACCTAGCAGCCCACACAAAGTAAAACGAAAATATATAAATGAAACACAACATAATTAATAACTAATTAAATATTAATCAATTATCGAATAATACTATACTTCCAACCCTATACCCTTACAAACCCAGCAGCCCACACATAATATATAACTACAAAAATATATTCACACAATTAACATAATTAATAATCAATTAAATATGTCATGATAAATTAATTACTAATTATACCTAATTAGATTTCCACCCTACATGCCTACAAACCAAGCAACCCACTAGGACAATATATATTACTATCATAATCTAGTACAAAATTCTAACTCACTCAAGCAGGTCCATGTGCCAGCTCCCCCTGTGACAGTTCTCCTGTCGAGCTTGACCGCAGTCCACTACCCTCTGCTACCTGTCTACCTGCCTTCCTCCGTGGCTCCTCTACTCGTTTCTTGCTCTGTTTTGCATTTTCTGCAGTTTTTCTGCCCTCTGTTTTGCCTTTCTCTGCTCATTTTTCTGCCCTCTGTTTTGCCTTGTCTGTACTTTTTGTTTGCCTTATCTGCTTGTTTTTCTGCCCAATATTTTGCCTTTTGTGCTTGTTTTTCTGCCCACTGTTCTGCCTTTTGCTGCTGGTTCCTTCCTGCCGTTTCCCTCCCACCACCCAGAGCCCGCCTTCCCCCAGGACCAAATTAGTAGAGGCTGCAGCGCAACATCCTTGTGCCAGCTCCCCTTGTGATGGTTCTCCTGCTCAGATTGCCAGCAGTCTGCTACCTTCTGATGTCTGTGTACCTGCTACCCTCTGTTTGTGACTCCTCTGCTCGTTCTTGCTATGTTGATACCTTTTATGCTTTTTTTTCCTCCCTCTGTAAAGCCTTCTTCTCATTTTTCTGCCCTCTATTTTGCTTTTCTGCTTGTTTTAATGCCCTCTGTTTTGCTCGTGTACTATATTTTGTCTCGTCTGCTTATACTTTTGCCCTCTGTTTTGCCTTTTCTGCTCATTTTTCTGTCCTCTGCTTTGCCTTTTTCTGCTTGCTTGTTTTTTTTCCCACTGTTTTGCCTTTTGCTGCTGGTTTCTTCCTGCCGTTTCCTGAAAGCCTAACTTTCGACAGAGACCTCACGCCCCAGCACCTAGATACCCCAGGGGTGACAGTACTGCGCTGTACAAATGCTGATTGATTGACCTAACATTACAAACTATATTTAAAAATATTAGCAACTATACAAACAATAACCCATATGAACAAGTTACTCACCTTAGGTAATGATATATCTGTAAGGAACATTAGTTTGTTATAGATTCCTTACTTTAGAATTACCACCAGAGTCAGACTGGATCTGGAAAAAAAAATTGTCAGCAGTACCTCTGCACGTCGGAAGGTGGCGTCAGCCGGCTCTGCGTCTGTCGTTGGCGTTGTGTCCCCGGGATGAAGTTGCGGCAGCTACTTGGACGCCGACCTCACGCGCTGATGTCAGTTCTGTACACGACTTTCTGCGCCAGAAATGCAGAGCCATGCAAGACACTCACCACTGGTGCAAAACACTAGGGCCCTGAAAGGATAACCGTAACCCTAAAAATCAGTTCGCAGAACGGGGAGGAGGTAAGGATTCTATAACTAACTAATGTTTATTACAGCAATATCATTACCGAAGGTAAGTTACTTGTTCATCTGAACAAGTTATAGTTATAGATTCCTTACCTTAGAATAGATACCTCAGCAATACCAACCCCGGCGGTGTGTCTGCGAACCAATCTCTCACCAGAAAGTCCTGAAAAACAGAACGTCCAATGAAGCCATCTCTCCGGACCTGACTGTCAAGACAGTAGTGTTTTGTAAACGTGTGCCACGCGGCCCACGTAGCTGCCTGACAGTTGTCATTTAGAGGAAAGCCTCTTCTCAGAGCAGTAGTTACTGCAGTTGCCCAGGTAGAATGGGCACGCAGCTCCACTGGAGGCTCCTTCTTTGCCAGAGAATAGCATGCTTCGATACACAAAACGAGCCATCGGGAGATGGTTCGTTTGTTTACGGCTCGACCTTTCTTTGCACCCACGTACCCAACAAAGAGCTGGTCATCCACCCGGAACTGTTTGGTGCGATCCCGATAAAAGGAAAGTGCACGTTTTGGGTCCAGACGGTGGAGCCTCTCCTCCTCTTTCGAAGGATGCGGAGGCGGGAAAAAGGTTGGCAAAGTGATGGTCTGCCTGATGTGAAAGGCAGTGACACCCTTTAGCAAGAAGGATGTACGGGTTCTAAGGACCACTTTGTCTGGATGGATAGGCAAGAAAGGAGGCTTATATGAAAGAGCCTGGCGCTCACTCACTCTCCTAGCAGCGGTGATGGCAAGCAGAAAGGCAGTCTTGAGCGTGAGAAGCCTTAAAGGACCGTTGTGTAGCGGCTCAAAGGTAGCACATATTAAAAAGGTAAAAACTAGATTTAAGTCCCACTGAGGCATAATGAAAGGAATAGGAGGAAAGAAGTGAGTTATGCCTTTTAGAAAATGATTTACAACCGGGGACTTGAAAAGAAAAGGCTGATCTGGAAGGCATAGATGGCAGAGAGATAACCTGTGATAGTGCCCAGAGCAGAGCCCTGCTGGGCCAAAGAAAGAATGAACAAGAGAACCTCAGAAAGAGGGGCAGAGAGGGGATCCACACCCTTTGCTGTGCACCATACCACAAATTCGTTTCACCGACAGGCGTATACCGTCTTAGTGGAGGGACACCTGGCTGCCAAGATTACATCGCGAACTTCGGGAGGCAGGTCAAACGATGTCAACTGCTGCCGCTTAATCTCCACGCAAGGAGGTGGAGGCTGGACAGGTTTGGGTGGAGGACCGTCTCCTGCTGGTGCGACAGAAGATCCTCCCGAAGAGGCAGTCTGATCAGAGGATCGATGGCCATGTTGAGCATCAGGATACTAGACTCTTCGCGCCCAATCCGGAGCCACAAGAATAACTTGGGCCCGGTCACGCTTTTATCTTCTTCAGCACTCTGGGCACATGTGGTATAGGGGGAAAGGCGTACAACTGAACGCAACTCCACTCACAACGAAAAGCTTCACCTAGATAGTGTCGCCTTTGAAATTTCAATATGCAGAATTACGGAAATTGCGCGTTCTGTTCGGTGGTGCATGAATCTAACCAAGTCTCTCCCCACTGTTGAAAGAGACCTTGCACCACCTCCGAGTGAAGACGCCATTCGTGATCCATCAGGCACCTGTGGCTGATTACGTCCGCCCTGGCATTCAGGGAACCTGCCAGGTGTTGAACCACCAGGGATATGCCCTGATGTTCCAGCCATGTCCAGAGGCAGAGAGCCTCCTGACATAGGGTCCACGACCTCACCCTGCCCTGTTTGTTGCAGTACTACATGGAGGTGGTGTTGTCAGTGAACACCTGCAGTACTCTTCCCCGGACAGAGGGAAGGAATGCCTTTAGTGCAAGACGAATTGTCCGAAGCTCCTGAAGGTTGATGTGGAGCACGGACTCTGCTGGAGACCAGAGGCCTCTGATCTCTGCCTACCCCACGTAGCCACTGTAGGAGGAAACAACATGCCAAGGTCAGGGGAGGTGACCAGACCAGGGGCATCCCCCAGTTGCTCTCTCCAGTCCTGTTCAGATTCTACCTGCTCAGCTAAAGGGTCTCCTGACCCTTACCAGTCCTCCTCCTCATTCTCTGGGTGCCAATCTGGCTGAAAGGGGACCCCAGGAGTGAACAGGGGCACAAATGCCCCTCTCAAAGCCGGGTCTGGAGTCGGTCCAGCTCCGGGTCCACGCTGGGTTGGAGGCTGAGGTCGACGCAGGCCAGGGGGCCGACCGGCGTCGAATGCGGTAATGGTGCCAGAGGAAGCGGCGTCGGAGGTGGTGTAATGAGGTCAACCAGCGCCGATCCGGATCCAGGCCTGGATCCAGGGGGGCTGAGGCGCCGGAGGCGGAGCCGTCTGCGGAGAAGGCCTAGTCTGAAGGCACACTGGTGGGCCCAGGCTACACAAAGATGGCATGCATCGCCTCGTAGAACGTATGAAGCTGGGTGGGAGTCGCTCCGGATCTTGGGAAGGGAGGGAAACGTGGAGTCGACTCTTTGGATTCTGCAAACAGATGCCCAGGAGGAGTACCATCCGCATCCCTCGTCGGATTGGCCGACAGATGAGAAGTCTAAGAGCGATGGTGCTTCTTCGACTTCTTCTAATGCTTTGACTTACTCGACCCCGAGTGCGAAGACTTCGATGACTTGGACAAATGGTGGTGGCTCCGCGACCAGTCCCTCGCCCTCCCTCATGACTGGAACCTCGAATTGCGCAGAGCAGGCTGCTGGCGCTCAAGTGGCTTTCGGGACCGCTCCAGCAAAGCTTTTGGTGCCATCGACCGTCAGTCAGAGCACGACCAGGCAAAAGAGGCACACGCTGCGGGTCAGTCAACGACACCAGCTGGTTACAGGAATGGGCATGCCTTGAAGCCCGGCATCCCTCGCGCACCAGGAGTCGAAGACTCAAAAAATGAAGTCGACAAAAGTTGTGAAAAAGTCTGTCAAAAAATGACTGGAGGCACCGCTCTACCCAGATCAGCGCTGGCTGGCGCGGAAAAATAAAGAACTGATGTCAGCAGCCACACAACGCCAACGACGGACGGGGAGGCGACCGGCGCCACCAACATGCAGAGGTACTGCTGATGAAAAAACTTTCCTGATCCAGTCTGATGCCTAGGGGTAATTCTAAGGTAAGGAATTTATAACTAATGTGTTTCTTTCAGATAATTAATATATAAACTAACACAAAGATAAATAAAAAACGATTTTTTTACAACTACATTATTGAAAATTACATTTACAACAATACTCTTGAAAACAATATTACCTACCTGAAAAAATATATATAAATATATAATATTCTTGACAACAATATTTTTGCATCATGGTGTTCTTTTTTCAAATTTTCTGCAACCAATATTTAAAACTCCATATTTTCTCCAAATACCCAACAGTGGCAGCAAATCATAGAAGGCAGCACCTTCCATTGCAGAGGTGAAAATTGCATTGATACTACAACCTAGTGAGGACCTATGGGATTGTGGTTCATACAGATCTCCTGGATGTTGACGTTAAAGTATTTACAAGAGTTCTGGCAGCCAGGCTGTATGAGGTCCTCACTCACTGTTCCACCTGGACAAGTCAGAAATTGTTCGGGGCAGGCAAACTGGGCTAACACCAAGAAAACACTATACTTGGTGGACATAGATAGGCTTAACATGTATGCCATTCTACTGTTGGTGGTTGCTGGGAAAGAATTTAACAGGATTAATTGGTCCTTCATGGAGAACGTCCTTCACAAATGTGGTTGTCTTAGTTAGCCAGAAATGCCCTCATGGCAGGGTTAAGGTAAATGGGTAGCTACTGGAGTAGGTATTCATTGTGCAAGGATTAAGACAGGGTTGTCTTTTGTTACCCCTTTTCTTAGCATTAACAAAGGAATCTTTGTCACAGAAAATTGATGATAATGCATGATTGTTAGAAGTATTTTATTTATATATGGAAATAATTAAGAGGAAATTATTGAAAACATTTTAATTGGGGATGTTTTTCACAAGAAATTCTGTGTGCCTAACAATAATGGGTGTTAATCTGGGATACCACATTTAAAATCCCTTTTTTTGTAATCATAGATCAAATGTGAAATTAAAACATATTCCATGATTAGCTTAGTTAACTTTGATTAATAAAAGTTCAGATGAAGGAGGCGATCACTCTGAAGAAGTCCTGAAACGTTAATAATTTTGGCCAACTGGGCACTCAAATAGGACTTTGACTGTGTCTACTTGTCTCGGACATGACTTGGATAGGACATGGATTAGAGTGTGCATGTATTACCAATGCAGGTGACACCCTCGGCCCGATAAGCATGTATTATACAAATTGTATGGTTAATGAGAAACAATGACATAACATTAGTGTATCTACAGTTAATTAATATGTACTGTAGCAATTCATTTTTCTTAAACTACAGTTTTTAAACAAAAATCTTTCAGACAAAAAATGTTGTTTCAAATTTAAGTTGTAGACCTCACTTAATGTTTAAGACAGAATTTTTGCTGCATCATGCAACTCTTTTCCCTACGCATAGGTGTCTTTATATGAAATTTAGAAATAGCTTATGAAATGTTATGATCACATTCTATTCCCACACTACCACTGCTACTTGATTTGGCATAGAAGCATGTAAACTGTCAAACTACTACTGTCTCTTTATGAGATTTGAACTGACGTACAAACAAGGAGAACTTTTGAATTAGTGCCAGCTCTAAAGGTCAGTGGTTCTGGAGAGATTTCGGACAGGGTCTAAAATGTAAATTAGTTGTATGCCTCTACCTTGATTAGCTGTGAAAATAGGTACTTTATTTAACTGGGCTATAACGCTCCCACAAACTACTCAGTGCCATATTTGATGCTTTCTTGGTGTTTCACAGCATCCCAGATCCGTCTGGCTGATCTCCAGTTTGGAAATCAAAGTTAACGCAACAGCTTTATAATGCACCTATTAGGAGGCATATTCTTCCATGGGATTGGGCCAGGAAGGTGACTGACCCTCCATGTACCACCTCATCTCGCTCTGCTTGTTCACCCTCTACCCACTATGCCTCCTCGTGCATGGTTTCTGCTCTGTCTGATGCACCATTGTGTGTCTCCTTTGGCCGCAGCCTCTCTCATCTCTGTCCTTAGCATGCATGGGGCAGGAGCACTGGCATGCGTGGCCTTTGACTAAGAGCCCGTTTTGATGTTTGCTTGGGCTCCCTCCTCTCACCAGTGGGCTCACGGGGAGACAGGGTGGTATGTATACGGCAGCATCAGTAGTGTGAGGCACCCATGTGCAAGGACATCTTTAATCCAGTGCTTAATTTGTAAAATATGAAGTGCAGGTGCTCAAATGTTTGGCCAAGGCCACACCCACTTCATCCACTGGCTCCGCCCATGTACTATATTAGCTCCACCCACATCGTCAACTGGCACTGCTAAACGTCAGATGTAATATAAGGTGTGTCAGGGTACTAGTTTGCTTATACACACATTGCATAGATACAATCCTTTGTCTGTAAATCAGTATATAGGGAATGTTACATCAGAAAGGACTAAAAGGCATAGAAGTCACATTTCATCCAGGATTACACTGTTGGCAATATAGTTTAAGAGTTCCAAGTCTGGAAAAGCACAAATTCAGAATTTAAAACATAACAGCATTGTTAGGGGTTCTCTCCAATAAGAATTGATTTCTACCCAAATTAACCCTTTTTGCAAGATTAGGTTAATGAAAGATTGGGCAAAAAAAACATATAGCTCTAATATATAACTTGCAGTTTGCATGCAGCTCTTTGATGACAGACTAGTTAATAGCTTGCTGTTCTATGTGAGGATTTTAACTTACAAACTGCAAGTAACAAAAGGATCTCTCTGACAGAAGCAGTAACACACTGACCTACTTTACAGGATTACATGCACTTTTTGATAGGGATAGTAAACGTTCTTTGCAGCAGGTATATTAACCATCTGTACTACTTTACAACAAGCAGTGACATCTTCCCCATGACAAAACTCCTGTGACTGTCTCTCTCCAGGAAGACGATTAATCACCAGTTATCTTGAAATTTTAATTTATGCCGGAGTATTACTGGAGGCCAGGAAGGAACTCTGCAGCAAGGTGCTTTTAAAACAAGAATAAACTGGCTGTGCTGGGGGTTAACCCTCTGATTACCTTTGGGACTTGGCCCACCCTGCCCAGTCGCAAGTCCAAGCCCGACCAAGGTTGCAGAGTTAGAATGCACACAGTATAATGGTGACTCACTGGACCCTGCTCGGCCTGCTGACACCTTCATTGTCATCTCAGTCTGTGTTTTGTCTGATGAGGATTACGACGGGCATCCCTGTCCCGTGCCTAGTTCTGTATTGACAGGGGAAGCCTCTCCATTCAACCGGACTCTGGCGGTTTAAAGTGAAGTACTGCAATGTGTCTGAAGATGAGAGGGTCAAAGTTCACACATTCCAAGAGGTGAAACATAAATTTCCTTTGTACTGAGTCGAGTGCTTTTTCGCAGTCTACTGGGACCATGGTGTTCAGTTGCTGAGTTGGCGAGTGATAGTATATTATTCAGGCAGAGTATGCAGTGGCAAATACTGACTGCATCCAGGCATGTGACCATTTTGATCTGGATGAACCAGAATCATCATTATCCACCATCCTGTTCACAAGCACCTTTGCTAAGATTTTGGTCTTAATATTAAGTATAGAAATGGGGTGCTAGGAGTCACATCTGTCAGGTGGTTTTGTGGTTTCGGTATCATCGATATAGTGGCTCCAAGGAGATCAGGGGGAGGTCCCCAGTCCTCAGGGCGTCATTGAACATGGAAAAGGGTGGGGGAGGGAAATCGCAATGTGTTTTGTTTTACATACAGATTGAATGGGAAGCCGTTGGGCCAGGTGTTTTCCTAGTCAGGAGCAAGTGAATCGCTTTTAGAATCTGAGCGAAGAGCTCTCTTTATCACAAGCTTATTCAGAGGGTATCTGCTGGTAGCCACTTTTTCAGCCAGGCTGCAGGCAGAACCTGAAGGTCACAGAGTTGGATCCCTCTGCCCTTTCTGGCAAATTAATAAAGTGTAGGTGGTTTGGCATGAGCGTCCCTACACATCCTCCATTCTGCACTCCGGCTGGCTCACTTTGGCCTGTAGTCGGGGTGGCCATGTTGGCCGTCAGTGTCTGGACTGTATCTTTGGTGGAGAAAATGAACTGTTCGGCCTCTGTGGCCTGTTTGGCACTCCTCCGCACATCTTACCGCAGCAGCCCCACCTCCAGCTTACCCCCACCCTCATTTGGATTTTCATAGTGGCTTTAATGTCCGGTTTTGCCTGAAAAATTTAGTCAGGGGTGTCTTGGGGCTCTTGTATCGTCTCCAAGTGACTTCGAGGCGACTGTAGCACATTTGTCCTGGGTGGTCTGCTGTTTGTGTCTTCCCCAAGGTGTCCAGTTTGTTGGGGAGGACCGTGGAGGCCCTGAGGGAAGATTCCACTGCTACAATGTGCCAAGAGCAATGGTGCAGTGTCTGTTGAATTGCGCCGTTCACTTGCCAAACTTCTCGGCCCCTACGAGTTGGAGCCCCCGGTGTAGAAGAGGTAATTGATGCGCCACAGGGAGCAGTGGCAGCCAGCCCCCACTTGACCATACAGGAGGGGTGAAAGAGAGGGGGCCCATTCCCATTGCAGTCACCTAGTGAGGTTCTGTGACGATCGTAAGTGGTGTTTTCGACTCGCACGAATATGGTCGAGTCTGGTATCTATGAACCGCAAATGACGTGTTTAGTGGGTGTACGCGTTTTCGCTGTGCTAGCCTAAACCGTTCGTTTGTTTAGTGGGTTTCTACATCCGAGCCCACGGGTTCCATCTTAGATGCGGCATCCATTTTGTCTCTTGCCCTCAAGTAGCCAGCGAACGGACGCTGTCCGCTTCGCGACCCTGGGATTCCCAAACTCTTGCAGAAGACACGTTTCCTTTGAAAGTGTCTTTATGATGAGGGGGACGGCACTGTAAGGCAGATGGTCCCGCTCGAGGCTCATCTTGCCGTGCCGGTCTATTGTCTTAAGTTTTGCATTCATTAGGCACGTCCCCTTTGATGCCTGCAGCTCGTGTTTCCCGATACCACCCCTTTTTACACCCTTTCCGATCTCCCCACTGTTTCTGTCTTCCTCTGCACCTGTTTCTGTCCCTTCCTCGATCTGTTTACTGCTGATTGGAATGTATTAATGGTGGGAAGATGGGTTTTTACAGTTGGGAACCACCAAACGTTTCTGTACTTATGTTCCGGGCCTTGAATACATGAAAGTAACCCCTTATGGTCTTTACGATGGGAACTGAGTTGTAAACCTTTGTGTACTATGATGTTCAATGCATTTGAACTGTATAAAAGGAGCGATCCACAGAGGCAAGTCGAATCAGACTCCTCGAACCTACACATGTGACTTCTGTGTTCCCTGCAGTAATAAACCTCGAATCTTTGACGCCGAAGGAAGTGTCCCGTGTCTCTGTCATTTGTACGCTGGAACAGGTTACCCACGAAGGTTTTAGGTGTTATCCCTTGCACCGCTGGGTCTTAAGAAAACCCAGTCCTTCAGTTGGCGCCCAACTAGGGCTGCATCAGTGGTACCGGTCCAAGCCCGACGATCGTGAGGAACTTCGTGTGAAATCTCCGAGGGAAGGTGCACCCTGCTTCATCGATCCTGTTGTCGAAACAAGTGGCCCGACGACTTTTCCCGCGAAGATCCCCGCCTCCTGACGGCTGCGACGGACTGCTGCCCTGACTGTAGACCTGTTTTGGCGCCTGGCGTAGACCTTGGTACAGCGAGACGATTGACGGGCCTTCCTGGTGACCCCATCAATCTTTGAGTTAAGTATTTGTGGGTCGCTCCCAGAGTCCTTAGTTGTGGGTGCTTAGTTGTTGCATGGTTCCATTGCATTTGTGGTTCTTAGTACTTGGTTCTTTGTTGTGATATTTGACGTCTGCAGTCGCCAAAAACCGAGGGTTTTTGCTCTTTGCAGGGACATTGTTAATCCTATAACCCTTGAAGTTTGTGAAACTCGGTTAGTGTGCAAGATGCCTGGCCGTAGAACTTTGTTCAGTTGTTTTAGACGTTGTGGTGCGGATTCCCGACTGGAGGACTCGTGTCCGATACCTCCATTTGGAACTCCAACTTATGAGTTGTATAGCAAACACGGGTTGGGTCCAATTACATTCAATGAGTGTTGGATTCGCTATACTAAAAAGGATGGTGTCCTTAGTTGGCCACCTCATGGTAGTTTTGAGACCCCGATTTTAGACAATCTTGAAGCTAAATTGTTCAAAAGAAAATCAAGGCCGGCCATGTTTGATTCCTTTCGGTTGTGGCGTAAAGAAGCCAAACAGAGAGAAATCAGACAGATTAAACGTAATCAGAAAGAAGGAGTTGTTACCACGGTAAGAAAAGCAGAGCAGTTTCAGCGAGATAAGGAGGAAAAGGAAAAGGAAGTTTTCGATAGACTACAGCGTATGTCTGTAGATAAGTGTTACCCCGCTTTACCAACGGGTACAGATAAGAAGGAGGAATCAGTAGAGGACCCCTTGTTGTCCTATCTCTTGAAGTCGCCACCTCCGTACGCACAGGGTACTGTAGCTCCTGTGGTTCCTCCTGCCCCTGTTCCTCCTGCTCCTGTTCCTCAACCTGTCCCTCAACCCGTTCCTGCTCCTCTACCAACTTCTGTCCCTACTGCTCCTCCGCCTGTACTTCCTCATGCTCCTGTTTCCGCTGCTCCTGCTGTTCTGGTTACTTCTGCTGTTTCTTCTGTTCCTGGTACTTCTCTTGTTACCCCGTTGTGTTATTCTTCTCCATCTGCCCGACGTCGTACCCCTTCTGTTGCTGCTAACTTTTTCAATTCTCTTGGACCTATTCTTGAGTCCACTGGTTCGGACGGTCCTCAAAGACGAAGTCAGCTTCCCGGTAATCGGGAACGTGCCGCACTGTATAATATGGCGATGGGCTGGATGAAATATCCCCTTAGAAATCCTCCACGTGAGGTGTTGGATACGTTTTGTCAATTCAACATACCGACACAAAGATACGTTTTTGAAGAAATGTGTAAGGTTCTACGTGACCAAATATCGGCTGATGCATCTGACGAGGTTTTGACTGCTTTGACTGATCTTCAGCTTCAGTTTTCGGGCGGAATGTTGGTGGGCACCAATGTTCGACGTGCTGTCGAGCAGTTGTTGTCTTTTCGTCCTTCTATAATGCCTCGGGCATTGTTTTTGGAAGACATCGAAGGACCGCTTGCAGCGCCTGGTCAGTACCCCATGCGCGAAGTTCCACCAGTGTGGATGCCAGGTGATGCTACTCAAAACCCTGCAGTCTTGCCACACTTTCAGAGAGTGTGGATACATCTTCCATGGAAACGGTCGGAAGTTTTGCAGGTAAAGCAATCTTTGCCTGACTCTCGCAAAAATCCTGCAGGGTATTATAAAGAATTATCGCAGCTTGTGAATGCTACGATAATGAATCTTGCCGATATCGATATGCTGTTTGGCAATGTCGTACCGCAACCGGTATGGGCAAAGATTCGTCAGGAAGATCATGCGGGGGAACTAGGCGGTGATTGGAATGCATTGCGGGCTGCTGACGCTTTGCAAGTTGGTGGGGCCAAGCCTGATCAGTTAATTACGGCTTTGCCTCAGAGAATTATCGCTCTGATGAAAACGCTTATGCCGGCTATGAAGGTAAATTGGGACAAACTGTCCGCTTGCAAGCAAAAGAAGGATGAGAGTGTTTCTGATTTCTTTACGAGATTTGAGGAGGCATTCATTGATCATAGTGGTCAAGATATGGGTACTGAGGGAGGTCAGCGATTGTTTGTGGATAAGTTTGTCTCAAATTTGTTGCCCGACTTAAGCAACAAATTGCGTAATTCAGAAAGTGCGTGGGCTGTTTCCACTTCTGCTCAAATATTGGCCACAGCCCAATATTATGAGAATAGGGAGAAAGAGGAGAATGATCGTGCTGACAAGAAGACGAAAGAACTCAAAACTAAAGTGTTGTTGCAGCAGGCGTACCCCCCACGTTCGAATCAGAATGATTCGCAACAATGGAACAGATCACAATCTCAGTCGAATAGGTCACAATCACGAAATGATTCCTCTTCGCAGAGATCTTCGTTAGGGTACAATCAGTGCGCCTATTGTAGAGGAGAGGGTCATTTAAAATTCGATTGTCCAGTTTTGAATGATCGTAATAGTGGTAATTCGTCTAGAGGAGGTTGTGGTGGTCCTCAGCAGACATCACGTGGTAGAGGTCGCGGTGCTCAAAACGATCGTTCCATTAATACTTCTGACTCTAATAATTG
This sequence comes from Lissotriton vulgaris, assembly GCF_964263255.1. Lineage (NCBI taxonomy): Eukaryota > Metazoa > Chordata > Amphibia > Caudata > Salamandridae > Lissotriton > Lissotriton vulgaris. The sequence continues at coordinate 501,751,936 of NC_141689.1, read as the reverse complement.
TTTCGATCAGTGCGGGTCGTCGCAAGGGCGATCTGCTCAGTACAATGTGGACCGTTATTACGTCGATCAGGATGCTGACGACGGTAATTACTAGGACAGCCATAGACAAGGAGAGGGGGTAGTATCAGTTCCGGTTGATCAGAGAGGGCCTTACGTCGCAGTTGCCACCTCGGGCGTCGTTGAGCCTTTTCTGTTGGACACTGGTGCAGCGAAAAGTTCCATCATGCATTCGAAACTCCCTGGCGCACCTTTGTCTGGCTTAACAAATGTTTCCGTTGGATTCTCTGGCGCCCCTGTTAGCAATCCGGTTTCGTGCCCTTTGCCTCTTACAATTGGGCCTCGTGAGCTGAAAGCTCCGTTGATTTTGACCACTGGTTGTGGTGAAAATCTTTTGGGCCTGGATTTGCTAAAACGTCTGTATGCAACTTTGTATTGTTCTCCTGCGGGAGTAAAGCTTACGTTAGGTGAGAGAGTTGTCTCTCCTATGTACTTATCCATCGATAAGCTTCCATCGGAATTGAGTTCTCTTCCTGCATCTTTGTGGGCAACAGGTCCCAATGACGTGGGCCTGCTTGACATCTCCCCTTATGTTCTTCACTTGAAATCTAACGTGCGACTGCCACGTATTCCCCAGTATCGTATCTCCCTTGATGGTGAACGAGCATTATTAGCTATCATCTATGATTTGATTGAGAAAGATGTTATCGAGGAGACTCGGGGAAACGTGTGCAATAGCCCTGTACTGCCCATTCTGAAGCGCACTGATCCATCAAAACCACCTGTTTATCGTTTTGTTATCGATTTACGGGAGGTGAATAAAATTGTGATTCCTCAGTTCCCTGTGGTGCCTGACATTACGGCTCTACTAACTTTGATTCCAGCCTCTGCATCTTGGTTCTCAGTTATCGATCTGAAGAATGCTTTCTTCAGCATTCCGATTGCTGAAGAAAGTAGAGACCTTTTCGGTTTCTCTCTTGGTGGTCGCAGCTTCCGGTTTAAACGTGCTCCTCAGGGCTACTGTGAGAGTCCATCGATATACAGTCAAGCCTTGAAGGGCCAACTTGATGTGTTTGTGTTGCCGGCCGGTGCGGCCTTGATCCAATACGTCGACGACTTATTGGTGGCTGCAGATACTCAGGACATTTGCAAACTTGCCACGGTATCGTTGTTGCAGCATCTCTGTGACTTACATCACAAGGTGTCACCTTCTAAACTACAATATTGTTGTCAAGAAGCAACCTATCTAGGTCACTTATTGTCAAAGGAGGGAAGAAGGTTGACCCCAGAGAGAATTGCAGCGATCGCTCGAATGACCGTGCCAACAACTCAGAGAGATGTGCGTGCCTTTTTAGGTATCACGTCATACTGCAGGCAATGGATTCCAAATTTTTCATTGCTAGCTAAACCATTGGTGGCTCTTACGTGCAAGGATGTTCCAACTCCTTTACCATGGACGGAAGAATGTCAGAAAAGTTTTTCTGAACTGCGTGACGCGTTGTGTTCGGCTCCTGTGTTAGGGACTCCTGACTACAGTAAACCGTTTACACTATACGTTCACGAGAGAGAAGGTTGTGCGTTGAGTGTTTTGACGCAACAATTCGGCGGTAAGCAACGTCCATGTGCATATTTTTCCTCGACCTTGGACCCAGTAGCTAGAGCATTGCCGAGTTGTTTGAGAACAACAGCGGCAGCTGCGGTGTCCATCCGACAATCTGCAGGATTGGTCATGGATAATATGCTCTCGGTGATGGTTCCGCATGCAGTTGACACTCTTGAATCGTACGAAAACTCAGCACTTGACGAGTGCAAGGTTGTCTGGTTACGAGTTGACGCTTTTGGCAAGTCACATTCAAATAAAACGTTGCAACGTCCTGAACCCGGCGACTTTGTTGCCAATAAGTATGGAGTCAGATGAAGTAGCACCTCATGATTGCTACTTGCGAACGGAAGAGGAAACAAAAGGTCGTGTAGACCTGAAAAATACTCCATTAGAAGATCCCGATGGGACCTTGTATGTGGATGGTTCATGTTTTAAGTTGCCGAATGGCCATGTAACGACTGCGTATGCTGTGGTGACATTGAATACTGTTGTGGAGACTGCGAGATTGAATCAGAATTCTGCTCAGGCGGCAGAGCTGATTGCTTTGACTAGAGCATGCGTGTTGTCGAAAGGGAAACGGGTGAATGTGTTTACCGACAGCCAATACGCATTTGGCGTGGCACATAGCTTTGGACGTTTGTGGAGAGAGAGAGGTTTTATGACATCGCATGGTACGAAGATCCAACACGGACAGCTCGTGAATGATCTTTTGGATGCACTTACATTGCCCAAGCAGGTGGCTATTATTAAATGTACTGCACACCGTAAGGTGACGGATGATGTTGGTCACGGCAATGCGTTCGCTGATGAAATTGCTAAGGAGACTGCTCGAAATCTTAGTACTAGAATGTATGTGACGAGTTCGGTTAGGTGGCCTACAGAGACTGGTATGTGTGAGGATACCATCGAGAGTGTGAAAATGATTCAGAACGAGGCCACTGAGTCTGAAAAGACGAAGTGGAAGGAGAGTACGGGAAAGTTGGATGTGAATGGTTGTTGGATTGATTTGTCAGAGAATAAGAGGTGGATGTTGCCAGATGCGTATATGCTAGCTGTTGTGACGATGGCACACGGTTTGGCACATATTAGCGCGAAAGGTATTTGTAAGTTGTTGTCCCCTGTATGGAAGAATGATGGTATCACGAAGTGTGCTGAGAGATTGGTTAAGAATTGTATGATATGTATGATGTACAATCCTGGAAAGGGAACCCCTACACCTCCTGGCCATTTTGCTCCCCCTTCATGTCCTTTTGAAGTGATTCAGCTAGACTTCATCCATATGGAGCGATGCAGTAACATGAAGTACGTTTTAGTTGTGGTTTGCGCGTTCTCCCGATGGATCGAAGCCTACCCTCTCAAAGATAACACTGCTCTGTCCACTGCAAAAATCCTACTGAAGGAATACTTTCCTCGGTATGGAATGCCACGAATTGTATGGTCTGATAACGGAGGTGAGTTTGTGGGGAGTGTGATGAAGAGTGTGTGTAAGGGCCTTGGAATTACCCAGAAATTCCACAGCGCCAATCATCCCCAGTCAGCAGGTTTGGTTGAAGGGTATAATGGTACCCTTAAATTGAAGTTGGCGAAGATTCAGGCTACGACTGGTCTCTCGTGGCCTGACGCTTTACCTTTAGCCCTTCTGTCCACTAGGGCGACTGTACACTCCTGAGTAGGGCTTAGTCCCTACGAGATTGTGTTCGGCCGCCCTGCAAATGTTTGGGGGGTCCCTAGACCGAGTGTGTTCTCTGATCTCGAGTACCCAATGTTGATCGATTATCTGCATGATCTGACTGCTAAACTGAGGTTAATTCACCAACAGGCCTTTGAAGCACTGCCGACGCAGACGGAGGGTCCAGGCCACCAGCTCCAGCCTGGAGACTGGGTGGTAACGCGGAACTTCGGACGAAAACGCAACCGTACCACAAGCCTTTGGCTATAGCGATCGCTGATTTAGATAGGGATATCTATGAGCCGTCGCTCATCCCAGAGGAAGAGGTGCGAGCTTATAGGGATCTGAGTGAGGCTGAGTATAGTGCGCTCGTGGGTGAAAGACAGCTTAAAAGCTCGTCTCCAATATGGATCGTACCCCACCTTGGAAATTTCTGTCTAAAAGGTCTTGGCCGAAGCCCGAGAGCTCATCTTGGAGAGAGTGCTTGCTCCAAGACGTATGTCTTACCGATGCTCTCTTCCCCTGTGTTTCTGACTGCCAAGGGTACGTACTTTGTCTGTCATGATCGTGCGTATACGTGGTTGCCCTCTGACTTTGCGGGCACATGTTACATTGCAAATTTGTTGCCACCGACTTTTACAGTCGCCTCCGATTACCAGAAGACTCGAATTGTGAGGGGCGTGATTAGCGAAGAGGACACTGCCGGTCAAGAGGCAGGAGACTTTTTCAAGGGTTTCTTTCCGTTTTGGGGACCTATGGTCAATAGTAGGAACCTGAGACAGTTGACCCGAGTGGTGGAATCAACAGCTAATATCACTGCCAGTGCCCTTGGTAATATTACAGCAGAGCTTCAGGCGGATAGGCTTATGACGTTACAAAAACGTATGGTTTTAGACGTTGTCTTAGCGGATCGAGGTGGAGTATGTAAGGTGATCCATTCGAGCAGCTGTATTTTCATTCCAGATAACGCTCCGACTGTCTATCAAGCCATCTCAAAGTTGCATAAGATCTCTGAGTCCATACACGTGGACGTAGGGGATTGGACGCTACTTGGGTGGTTTTGGGGCCTGATGTCGACTTGGGGTTGGAAGATTCTGATGATCATCGGGGTTGTTGTAGCATTCCTGTTCACGTGTTGCCTTTGTGTGCAGTGTGGTCCTGCCTTATGTGGCCTCTGTGCTACGACGTGTATAAGACAGCCGCCTGTTACCAAAGGAACTCTGATGGATAGAATTATGTTGCAGCAACATCTAGATGGTCTGATGAATATTGAATATGATTCCGACTAGTGCTTGCCTACATGAGGGCAAAAGGAGCGTCTGAGATTCCGTGACGATCGTAAGTGGTGTTTTCGACTCGCACGAATATGGTCGAGTCTGCTATCTATGAACCGCAAATGACGTGTTTAGTGGGTGTACGCGTTTTCGCTGTGCTAGCCTAAACCGTTTGTTTGTTTCGTGGGTTTCTACATCCGAGCCCACGGGTTCCATCTTAGATGCGGCATCCATTTTGTCTCTTGCCCTCAAGTAGCCAGCGAACGGACGCTGTCCGCTTCGCGACCCTGGGATTCCCAAACTCTTGCAGAAGACACGTTTCCTTTGAAAGTGTCTTTATGATGAGGGGGACGGCACTGTAAGGCAGATGGTCCCGCTCGAGGCTCATCTTGCCGTGCCGGTCTATTGTCTTAAGTTGTGCATTCATTAGGCACGTCCCCTTTGATGCCTGCAGCTCGTGTTTCCCGATACCACCCCCTTTTACACCCTTTCCGATCTCCCCACTGTTTCTGTCTTCCTCTGCACCTGTTTCTGTCCCTTCCTCGATCTGTTTACTGCTAATTGGAATGTATTAATGGTGGGAAGATGGGTTTTTACAGTTGGGAACCACCAAACGTTTCTGTACTTATGTTCCGGGCCTTGAATACATGAAAGTAACCCCTTATGGTCTTTACGATGGGAACCGAGTTGTAAACCTTTGTGTACTATGATGTTCAATGCATTTGAACTGTATAAAAGGAGCGATCCACAGAGGCAAGTCGAATCAGACTCCTCGAACCTACACATGTTGTACTTCCTGTGACTTCTGTGTTCCCTGCAGTAATAAACCTCGAATCTTTGACGCTGAAGGAAGTGTCCCGTGTCTCTGTCATTTGTACGCCGGAACAGGTTACCCACGAAGGTTTTAGGTGTTATCCCTGGCACCGCTGGGTCTTAAGAAAACCCAGTCCTTCACTAGTAAAGCTCCACAACTGACTTTCCACGGTCCTGGGAGTAGTGCAAGTGCCGGGAGGTCTGCGCCTTGAATGTATGCCGATGTGTAACCTTGGCTTGTCCCGGGGGACCAGCCCTCCTGGAACTTTAACAACACCGCTCCTCCTTCGCAGGCCGCACAAACGCCCCTGGTATGGTGAGTGCAGGAGAGGTCCTAGCAGTCTAGCGCACTCACTTGGACGACGGGGGGGTTATCCAGGCAGGCCCAACTGTCCCCCCCTATCCCCCTGTGCATCCCCGGAGGGGAGTGGGGGATACAAAATGATGGCCACCCACACCAGTGGCATGATTGCTGGGGCCTCTGAGGCTCGGACTAGGTTCAGGTGATCAGCACCATGCGCCAGATAAAGCAGAATTTTTTTTAGTACTCACTGCGGTACTGCTGGTGGCACTGCCTTACTAGGCGGCCTGCTGGCTGCTGCAGGTTGAAAATGCCTGCCTCCACGTTGTGCTAACTGCTATGCTGGTTACTCGTGCAGTGCAGTGTGTGTGTGCCGGGGTGTGGTCAACCGTCCCTGGAATGAAAAAAAGTTACGGACGGCACGCTGCCCCAGACCTTTGCCCCTATAGTAGAGCCAAATACAGCCCAATGTTAGGCCCACTCACCAGCAACAATCAAAGCAAATTGTTTAGTAATCGCAACATGGCGAGATGGCATTATTATCGGGCTCACTCTCTACGCACTGAGCAACACTCTTCTTCACCTTGGGACTCTGGACACTGAAGAGAGAGTGAAGTGAACAACATCGTAAGGCAATTATATTTAATGTACTCTGACACCGAACGTGCGGTCGTCATGTTGATGAAAGTTGGCAGTGTAGACCCGGCCCTGATAAACCACAGGAAAGCACCGGCACAAATTAAGCACTGCTTTAATCCATAATAATTCAGTGCAATTGTCATTTCCTTTAGGGTTGGGCAGTAAACTCTGCTCCTCCGACAGAGTTCACAGACACTCAGCACTGCGCTTGGAGCATAGAGTTTCAGAAAAACGTCACCAACTGCCACATGGCAGAGTTTTTTCTTGCAAAGTACTGAATTGCGCCACACGTGGAACTCCGTGGAATATTTCCGTAACTCCGCAGAAATCAGCAAAGTGAAACTCTAAGAGTTCCGCCCACCCTTAATTTTCTTACAGGAGTATTAAGATGTCAGAACGTGACAGTGATAAAGAAATAACACAGTCACCATCATAGAAAAATAACATTCTTCCTCTCATTATATCTAAATGATGCCATTTTCATGCAATATTGTTGATGATAAACTGTGCAAGGACTTAATATTAAAAAAGTGAGTTAAGCGTTTACTGCAGCCATCAGTGCGTGATACACGCAGTAGTGTGTGATAACTATTCAAAATGTTCTACTAAAATGACTTGGCTAAAGCGGAATATAAATATAACAGTTCTTGTTCAGGTCATACTTAAATCCTCCCAGGTACACCGTCACTATGGCAAAAGGAGCTACTGGAATACTCTCTCGTTCTTAGGTTTATCTGCACATGGTGATTTTTGTTCCACTTTCATTTTCCCCTGATTTGTTCGCTGTAACGGTAAATTAAATTACTACTTCCTTTGTGTGTGCGAAAGAAACACAGAAAATGCTGCTCCACTAGAACAATGCTTTATTTCAGAATTCAACAGTGGTGGTGACAAATGGAATGAGAAGCCGGAAATTTGACCAACACCTTCATCACACAATAGAAGTGTTGTACTGCCGATTTCACACACCCTTTCCCTCCCGGTAGCAATGTGGTGATGCGGCAATAGGAGATTATATTCCAGTTCTCGTGTTTATTCTTGGCACAAGACGATTTTTACTGTTTATAATTTAGCATTTTTTCATTATGACATAATTAATTGCAGTAGTAAAAACAAGATACTAAAAATGCAAGAATGGCAGAAGAATATATGGCCTATGGTTAGGAGAAATGAAGTATACATATACGTGGCAGACACACTAGCATTCTAAGCAGGAACAAGATTGTCAAGAGTGCATCCTGCCCCCACTGCCAGATGGAAGGCCTATTATTATAAATGAAAGGCAGCAGTAGTGGATGCCAGGCACTTGTGTTCTGTGCCAGATTCTGCGGTCCAGATGTAAGCAGGTTACCCCTGGGACAGCACAGGCTTCATCTCTCGCAGCAGAATGGAGCCAATCACAGTTTTCTCCGTGTTTATGATGAGCTGCGCTGTAGAGCTTTCCTTCAGCTCCACTGTGACGAGCATCAATGACCCACTGTGCACAGTTTTAGCTGCAAACCTGGAAGAGAGGAAAGAAGGGTTTGATATTGAGAAAATTGGAAGCGATGCATTGTTTCTTCTCAATGCGTAAATTGTATACTCCTTTTGCAGAGGTTTTCAAACCAGATAATTCAATAGTGCTCGCACCAGGAAAACGAGCACGAGGAAGGCAGAAAATGAAACCGAACTAAAATCACAAGTATTTCTAATTTCAATAAGTGAGTAGAATTGTTGTTGTTAGGCTTTCGGACAGTCATGAACGATCAAACTACTAAGACATCATTCAGGCACCAGACTACACAAATCAAAAAACTGTCCGATTAACAGAGGTTTTGTGCACCCAAATGAGGTGTGTAATAGCACCACTCGCTGCATGTAAATTCCCAATCTTGATTCAAATATTCAAAATTGGCGAAATTTCATGTGCGCAAATTGCATTTGTGAATGTGGACGCTCCATCTGAAAGATGGAGTTTAAACTTGGGGGTTTATCAGCATTTCTGTGTGTGCCTACCAGGAAAAAAAGTGAACACTCTCGAGCATATAAGTCTATAGGTACCGCTTGCAGCAGCTATCTTCCCAAAGAAGGAAATGTGTGCAAATGTATTCCCTGTCGTGGGCAGATTTAGCGGGTTTTCAAGGGTGAATGGGGAGGAAATATTAAACATAGAAGTAGAGGAGACACAAAGTAAATATGCAAAGATACACTTCATCACATTTCCACCAAGTCGAAAATCTGTTGAAGGGAATCCATCATTATCAAAAATAATCTAGAGTGCTTCTACATCTTTTATAAATCCCATAGAAGTCATACATTTGGTCCAAATAAAGCAGTAGTCTGATGAGAGCAACTTCCCATTTTTAAAGCAAAGATCAAAACACATTACCAAAAGGAAACGAGTGCACTGCGCATCACAACCAACAAAGCACATTTCAAAGTAGTGAAAGTGATACAGACTTGTAACGTACCTCAAACAGGTCTCCATCTACATGTTCCCCATTACACTGTACAGTAGTATATAAGTGTACGAATAAGGGGAGAGCCTGATATCTTTGCCTAAATATTGGAGAGGGGGAGAGATAGAGAGCGAGAAGGAGAGAAAGAGTTTGTGTGTTAGGGAGGGGCAGTGTGTGTGTAAGAGAAGGAGGGAGAGTGTATATGAGAGAGAGAGTTATTGGGTTTCAGGATGGCAGAGGTATGCACCCTGTCCAAGCACAAACCACAGTCCTAGTCAGAGTAAGTCACAACAAACCCTAAATTGTCCTGTGTTCACCCTCTGGTAGCTTGGCACAGAGCAGTCAGGTCTCACTTAAGAGGCAATGTGTTAAGTATTAGTGCAAAACACTGGAAACAGTTAAACAGTGAAAACATCAAACAAAATGAATACACACCAGGTGAGGAAAAATAGAGCTTAATTTTACAAACAAAACAAGACCAAAACATCTGAGAGGAAATATTTAAGAAATAAACTGTAAAATAGCACTTAGAAGCAATAAACGTTTATTTGGGATAACTGGTAACGCTGGACTGGAGAAAAGTCAAAAGTTCATGCCGACCGTGATGGAGCGCAGGCCGGACACAATAACCTACTTGGGCCTGCTAAAGAAAATTACTTTGATCCTGGTTTGTGTTGAGGTAAATGCTGGGTGCAGCCGAGGCGATGCCTAGGTTCCAATACCGCAACAAAGGGAGATGCATCGGTTCCAGGGGTAATGCGTTGGTCCCGAATGCGATGCCTATGTTCTGCTCTTGTAGCAGAGAATGCGTCGACTCCGAGGGCAGTGCGCTGGTTCAGAAGATGATGCACTAAGTTCGCTCCATACAACCACAAGGATGAGCCAGTTCTGATCCATCCAAAGGCGAAGATGCGTTGGTTCTGACCCCCCAATAGTGAAGATGCGCCGGTTCCGATGCATGGATTGGATGGAGAAGCACCTTAGGCCTCACTTCCATGGGTTCAAGACTAGGGCACCACTTGGTAGGGCAGACTCTCAGATTGCAGAGTGCAAGTGCAGATGCAGGTGAGTTGGAGGTATTTTATGTCCCTGAGACTTCAATCAGGAGGCAAGCCAGAAAGCCCCTGGAGCTACTTTGGGTTCAAGTGGTGCAGGTCTAGTCCTTCACAACCAGGCAAAGGAGCAGCAAGCAGGAGTGTAGCACAGCAAGGCAGGAGTCCAGCAAAGCAGCAGACCAGCAAAGAGGCAGACCTTCAGCAACACAGCAGTTCTTCCTTGCAAAGCCTTCACAGGTCCAGAAGTGTACTGAAGTGGTGGTGTCAGAGGTCCAGTACTTCTACCCAGTTGTACCTTTGAAGTAAGGGAGAATTCAAAGAAAGGTCTCTGAAGCGCACAGAGGCCCTCCCTTCCTGCCCTCGCTACAGACTCACTAGTGAGGTATGCGACCCTTTGTGTGGGGACATGGCACAGCCTATTCAAGTGTGTAAGGTGGTCTCCAGCTCCTCCTTCCAATCCTGCCCTGGGTGGCCCATAAGGATGTTGATGGCCCATCAGTCACATCTAAGTTCCCTTTGTGTGTGGCTGTCTAGAGGGAATGCATAAAGCCCAGCTGTGATACACTCCAGAAGTGTATTCTGAGACATGCAACAGGCACAGAACGACTAAAGTAAGAAAATGCCAACTTTACAAAAGTAGAATTTTTAGACTTGTAATTTAAAATCCAACTTTACCATCAGTAAAGTCCCGTCTGCGCCCGTCCTCGCCAAGTCATCGTCTTTCGCCAGTCCCCCTGTTCGTACTCCATCAATACCCCATCGCTACGACAGGGAACAACTACTTGCCTGGAACTCTGGTCGGACCTGTGCCCACATAGCAGGTACGCTTGGCCTCACCTGCCTTCAATGTAAAACCTGTCACTTCACTACAGCCAACCCCCACCATATCCGTCAACTACAAAACATACCCAATACTACCTCCATTACGATCCTCCACATCAACGTCAGGTCACTAACCAAACATCACCTTGAGGTCAATACCCTCATATTGGATGAAAGCCCTGACATCCTCTTCCTCTGTGAAACCTGGATTCGGGACGGCACTTCAGTCATACCTAACCTCACGCTTCCAGACGACTACCATATGTCGACCCTAAATAGGGATGGAAGAGGCGGAGGTATCGCCATAATTTACAAAAAACTACTCTCATGCGTATTCACCAAGGAAGACCTCCCCGACTGTGAATGTGCACATTTTAAAATTACTATAAATCCCAACCTCACCATGTCGGGCCTTTACATCTATCGCCCACCTGGACCTGCTTCAAAATTTATTGAAGCTCTTCTTGAGACTGCCAGTTCGCCAGTGACAAAGTATGCAAACTTCACCATATTAGGCGACCTCAATCTTCACTTTGACCTGCTTACCGACTCCACCATCAAAAATCTTCTTGCTGACCTTTCCGCCTTACAACTTAACTCTCTTATCTTAACTCCAACGCATCAGGCTGGTCACATCCTGGATCCAGTATTTACAAACATCGAAGGGATTAAATTAGAGGCACCCTTACCGATGGGATGGACAGACCACTACCTTATTAAACTGACAATTCAGGTCAATAAAACAAAGCACAAAATCATACCTTCGCGACGTCTAAAAAGACCATGGCACATACTATCCATCAGCGATCTCCATGCTACCCTTGAGGAATTCCATCATGACACCAACCTTGACATCAATGCAACCTATAGCTCGTTTCATGATTGGATCACGGGAGGATTAGACACCCTTATCCCAGCAAAATGGATGAAAGGACGTAACTCGCCGTCCAACCCATGGTACACCGATACCCTCAAAACCATGCGCAAAGATTGTAAAAGAGCTGAGCGCTTATGGAGAAGGGAATATAAAAACGATGATAAAACCAATTACCTTCTAAAACAAAAAATGTACCATAAAGCCATCCGCGCTGCGCGAACTGCCTTCTATGCAGATAAAATCAATTCTAGCCCTACCCCTGCCAAAGAAGTCTTTAAACTAGTTCAAGAACTTCAGAGCGGCAAATCCCCCCCCTAGCATTTCCTCTGCGCAACAATGCGAAGATCTAGCCACATTTTTCGTTGAAAAAGTACAGAAAATCTATACATCCTTTCCTCAGCACTCCCCCAGCCCCACTAAAAGCCCTATCCCTTCCCCCAATTACACCACTTTCACCCACATCCCAGAAATTTCCATTGACAGCCTCACCAAACTATGTCGAAAAGTTAAAACTGGCTCTCCATCAGACCCCATGCGCCCGGCTCAATTCTTAGAGTCACTTAACTTCTTTCTTCCTTCTCTGACCTCTATCTTGAACCTCTCCTTCTCTTCAGTGAGTGTACCATCTGCCTGGAAACAAGCGTGGGTTTCACCCATCATCAAGAAACCCACCCTAGACCCATCTAAGCCGGAAAATTTCCGACCTATCTCCCTACTCCCATGGCTGTCCAAACTCGCTGAAGCCCATGCTAATAGTACTCTGTCCCAGCACATGGTCCAAAACAACATCCTGGACCCATCACAAAATGGGTTCAGACCAGGCCATAGTACTGAGTCTGCTCTTCTGGCCACCACCGAACACCTCCGGATGATCTTAGATGCCGGTCAAAGTGCTGCGCTGATTCTTCTCGACGTCAGCACGGCCTTTGATACGGTATCCCACGACATCCTTCTTAATCGCCTGGAGACATTTGGAATATCTGGCCTTGCTTTGGAGTAGTTCCGATCTTTTCTAAAGGACAGATCCTTTCGAGTCTCAGCACCCCCCTTTCTATCTAAATCTCACCCCATTGCACAGGGAGTTCCGCAGGGCTCGGCGCTGAGCCCATCCCTTTTTAATCTTTATGTGCAACCTCTTGCGACAGTGGCCAAAGAGTGGGGCCTGACACTAGTGTCGTATGCCAACGACACACAGCTGGCCATCACTCTGACGGAAGGCCCCTCCATCTCGGCCTCCAGATTTAAAAACGGTCTCTCCGCAATAGCCCAATGGATGACAGACAACTGTTTACAGCTTAATGCTGGTAAAACAAAAGTGCTGCTCCTTGGCAAAAACACCAGCCTTTGGAATGAGCACTGGTGGCCGTCCTCCTTAGGCACCATCCCACCCCCAAATCCCTAGTCAAAAATCTAGGAGTATGGATGGATGCCTCTCTTAACTATCAGACCCACACCAAAAAAGTCGCTGGCACCTGTGTCGGCCTGCTGAGAAGTCTTAGCCACATACTGGGCTTCTTTGACGCCAAGATTCGCCAGCTCATCATTCAAGCTACCATCCTATCGCGTTAGGATTACGCCAACGTACTCCTCCTTGGCGCCAATAAAAGAGAGATAGCACGACTACAACGCGTGCAGAACTCTGCAGCGAGAGCCTTAGTCGGCCTCCCTCGCAGATGTTCGGCCAGAGCTACAATTCGAAAACTACACTGGCTACCGGTTAACTCTAGAATTATGTTCAAAACCCTCATCATGACCTTTAAAATGATCAAATCTGGTAACCCAACACTGTTGCGACCTCTTCTCACCCCCTACACTCCATCACGTAACCTACGATCCTCTAATCAGCACCTCCTGTGCGTTCCTCGCATAAAACTCTGCTGCATGGGCGGCCGCTCCTTTAAGGTCCTAGGAGCTAAACTATGGAACGGCCTGCCACAAAACATCCGCTCCATAGACAATCTACCGGCCTTCCGAAAAGCCATTAAAACGCATTTGTTCCCTCTTCCCTAATCCTCCTCTCCTTCTTCTATTCTCAGACCTGGTCTGTGGTTTTCTAGCGCCGGGACGCCTCTTCGCTGGGGCAGCTGATTGCGCTTTACCAAAACAATAGAATAGAATAGAATAGTTGAGGTTTTAAACAGAGTTCAGAGACACCAAACTCGAAAAAATAATTTCTTCACAATTGAAAATTACACATAAAAGATGTAATAAGCTTCGAGAGGCAAGATGGCGCCACGCGAGTGGACGTGTAAGATGACCGCTCACTGCTCAGGCCACAAGCTACAACGGACGGAGGAAAAAAGAAAAGGGAACGATTAAATATACAGTGGCGGTTTTTGTCTCAGAACGCTGAGGAGGTTGCTGAAATACATCGGAGCTTACCGGCACTTTTGCGCTAGATGCGGAGGCTGTGATTTGGACTTGGGTTCGGCTGTTGACGTACTCTTCAGCGGGACGGCGGATGGAAGGAGGAGTGTTTCTGACGGAGTGAGTGAACGCGGAGTGGGCGAAGAGTGTCTCACAGGTGGCGGTGTGGAGGAAGGCTCTCCCTCGCTGAAACTCGCAGAAAACTCTGATTGCTCTGACTGCTCGCACCGGGAAGTTACGGTGCTGGGAGCGCTGGAGACATGCCACCAAAAGGTGCAAGGGAAAAAACTCGAGCAACGGAGGAGCAAGCTGAACACGGAGGGGTTGAGTTGAGCAAGTCAAGTTCGACCAGCCCGTTAAAAAATGCTAAAAATGTTAAAAATGTTCTGGACAATATTAAAGTAAAAGCGGGTGGCACGGAAAAAATAAAACCATACCTGCGATTTTCTCCGCTACAAAGGAAAAGTCTAAGGGGGGAAAAACCCAGTTGTTTGCTGAGAGGGATCAACTAATACCAGCTGTAGTGGAAGCAGAGACGGTGGAAGCAGCATTAAGTGCTAGTGGGACACCGAGTAACAACGCTGCAAAGGGACAGGTTTGCCCTACTCCATCAAGTGCAGCGGATGTGAGTCTTCCCTCCTCCTTGATCAATGATACAGATATTCAAAGTATGCATCAAGGCTGTAATAATGGCAGTAATGCGGGTAATAAACTCAACCCTGACATTTCCGCGGGCGGGGATAAAAGTCCAGGTCTACTACAGGATGCTGAATCAGAAGACTTTTACTCCATGTCTGATCAATCGTTATCGTCATCCTGTGAAGACTTAGCCTTACAGTATGCCCAACATATGAATATGACTGGTGGTAGTCCTCATAGCAGTGTCTGCCTGGATGATTCGGTCGACATGCATAAAGGTAGCCCCCCCAAAGTGCGTACAAAATCGGAAAAGATGGCAGACAATCAGGGCGAGCATTATAGTCCGCATCAATCTCAGGACGGGTCTCCAGAGCATTTGGAAGAGGAAATATCCTTATCATTGATCTACGAGTCAACAATGTCCTTATGTGAAGAAACGAGAGAGGAGAGTCTAGAACTTATGTTGAAAGTTGCAGAATTCGGTTCGTAGGCTGGCCAAATCACAATCTGATTTTACATCCAGATTCAATGAGGCAGAATCCCGGATATCGAACATAGAGGACGAAGCCTTGCAGCAGAAGGTTGTGACAGAATCGCACAAGTTACTACTTGTGTAACGATATATCTGTAAGATACATTAGTTAGTGATAGATTCCGAACCTTAGAATATCCCCAGGCGTCAGACTGGATCCGGAAATTTGCGTAGCAGTACCCTTGCACGTCGGTAGGCGTCATCTGCGGCTCCGCGTCCGTCGTCGTCTTCGCGCTTAGGCCAACTGTTGGTATGGGTAACAAAGTTAGAAAAGTAGCGTTTTGAGCTTCTTTCTGAAGCCTAAGTAGTTAGTGGGGAGACGAATCTCAAGAGGTAGTCAATTCCACAGTTTAGGGGCCAGGTAGGAGAAAGATTTTCCTCCCAGCCTGGCTTGCCTTAAGCGCTGGATAATAAGCAGACATTTCCCTTCGGAACGAAGGGAGCGGGCGGTATGTATTTCACTAGCTTATCTGCAATATAGACAGGGCCCATCTGGTTCATGCCTTTAAAAACAATACAACAGATTTTGAAATGTATTCTTTTGCTAACTGGCAGCCAGTGAAGCTTGCGCAACAGGGGGAGTGAGGGTGCACGGTAAGGAATGCTTGTTACCAGGCGTGCAGCTGCATTCTGGACCACCTGAAGACCTTGCAAGGCAGATTCCTTAGCGGAGAACAGCAGAGCATTGCTAAAGTCCAAACGGCTGAGTACCAGAGCATGAACCAGGGTTTTACATGTAGATGCGGGTAAGAAGTGAAAAACCTTACGGAGGAGGCTAAGTGAGTGAAAGCAAGCTCTTTTTGTTGCAGCTATGTGTTCATCCATATTTAGATCTTTGTCTATTAGCACCCCTAAGTTTTTACCAACTGTCTTTGGCAGAGGCGTTGGCCCCAAATCATCTGGCCACCAACTAGGGGACCAGCTGGTTATCGCATCCTTAAAGAGTATTACTCCAGTCTTTCCTGCGTTCAGCTGCAAGAAGTTGTTGCTCATCCAAGATGTTAAGGCTCTCATACTTTCCTTAAACATGTTTTGGATGTCATAGTGTCTTTCTTGTAAGATAGAATAAGTTGTGTATCATCAGCGTAGGAGATCAGGATAAACTCGATCTTCCTGAGCAGTGCTGAGAGAGGGGCGATATATACGTTAAACAAGGACGGGCTCAGGTAGGACCCTTGCGGTACCCCTTTGGTGACTTGGAGGCGAAAGGTCCAAGGTTCACTGTTTGGGTCCTGTTACTGAAGAAGTCCTGGAGCCAGGCCAGAGCAGAATTCTGGATGCCTCTAGCGCGCAACCTATTCAGTAGGGTTTGATGTGAGATGGTGTCAAAAGCGGCGGAGAGGTCAAGCAGTATAAGAATCCCTGCTTGACCATCATCTGCCAGCATACAAATATCGTCAGTTACATTCACCAATGCTAGTTCAGTACTATGCATGGGACGAAAACCTGACTGCGATTGGTCAAGGCAGTTGGAGACTTCTATAAAAGCAGAATGGTGAGTGTTAATATATTTTCCAGTAGTTTGCTATACAGGGGAAGTAAAGAAATGGGGCGGTAGCTGGACACATCATTTGGAGATAATTAGAGATTTTTCCTAATGGGCATGTTCTGCGCATCCTTCCATTCTTTAGGGAGACTGCCCTGTTTGATCGAGCAATTGAGGATAAGGCAGAGAGTCTCTGCTAATTCAGCTGCAAGTTTTTTTGCTTCTCTGGTGGGTAATAAATAGTTGGGAGAGCCTGATTTTGCAGAATTTAGTAATGATTCAGTATCCTGAATAGTGAGTAGGAAATTCTTTTTAAGTAGGCTGATTTTTAAAAACTGGATCATGGTCAATTGGAAGATTGTGGTTAGTGTTTGTGAAAGAAGCTAATATCTTATTATAGATGTTTTCTATTTTTTGTGAGAAATGAATAGCTATATTATCACACCGTAATTGCGTGGGTTCCTCTTCTGAGTTGCAAACTTTAGGATTGATGAGAGAGTTAAGGATGTGGAAAAGTGTTTTAGAGGTATTGCCTGCTTGCTCAAGTTGGCAAGCTATATGATTTTACCGTGCAGATTTTAAGTTTTTATGTTAAATGTCTAGGGCCGCTTTGTACTGTTCCTTAGCTGTGGGATCTTTATTTCGGCGCCATTGTAGTTCTAGTCCTTTACATTTACTTTTCTCTAAGCGCAGATTCGCTGTGTACCAAGGTGTCTGTGTGCGAGTGAGGGCCCCACAAGATCTTCTCTCAGGAATTAGGACATCTAGAGTATGCTTAATTGTGTTAAGAAAGGCCGACAAGTGATTGTCGACTGTATCTCAAGCGGATGAGTGTTCAGGGGTGTATGCAGCACGAAATTGATTGGGAGAGAGTTTGTGCCACTGTCTATAAGTGCGAGTTATTGGGGCCTTTTTGGTTACATGTTCACGGGTACCAGGCATGTCACAGGATATACACGAGTGATCCGACCATGTTAAGGGAATAGTGACTTTGTAAAATATATCATATGAATTAGAAAGGATTTGGTCTAGAACATGACCAGCAATGTGTGTTGGGATATCGTTCCTTTTTGTGAGTCCGAGGGCAGACATTTCCCTCTGGAAAGTGGAGGCCGACGGGTCATCGGAGTTGTTGCTATGAACATTAAAGTCGCCTAATAGTAAGAACTTATTTGTTGATATGACATGAGGAACAATCAGATCCTGAAGAAGTGAGATAGAATTAGCAAGAGGTTCGGGGGGGGGGGGCGATAAATAAGAGCTCCCTTCCAGTTTAATTGTGAGTGAAGATCTAGTCTAAATATGAGAATTTCTATATTGTTACTGCAATATTGATCCAATAGTATCGCTGTTATCGGATCTTTATAAATAATTGCAACTCCACCACCAGTTTTATGTGGCCTGTCTAGTTTTAAAATGCGATATCGTCCGGTACCGCAATTGCAATATCCGGGGCGGAGGAGGGTTTTATCCAGGTTTCCGTGAGTAACCCAATGTCTGAGGAAAATGAAGAAAGTAGGTCCCATATATTGGTGGAATGTTTGGGAAGGGAACGAACATTCGCCAAAAAACAGTACCAGTTGGCTACAGATGAGCTATTGGTGTCAACAATATGAGAGGAGACCACGCCGAGCTATGAGATTCATGTCTCTTCCAACTGCAAGGGGTGACTTAGCAATACTTGATTTTGTTTTGTATTATTATGTTTGGTCTTTGCAGAAAATGTCTATACTATTAATTGGAGAGGATATTGGTACCACTGCAGAAATAAGCTCCATTTTTTATTTAATATTAGGATCAGAAGCAAATCGTAGTTTATTTAGGGATATTGACGGGAGTTATTATAAACGGACCAGGTTTGAGGTCTTGGAAGCAGCGGTGAACACATGGAGGAAAGTACGCAAACTAATTGATTTAGAAGGCCTAACCTATTACACTCCTATGAACGCGGCAAAGTTGCTCCCAACAATATTCCACGATAGGGTGGCTATTGGTTGGCAAGACAAGGGTCTACTTCAAATAGGAGACTTATATGACGAGGGTGGACTTATAGAGCAGTATGCAGATTTGGTAAGGCTATATAATTTATCTCATTTACAGTTTAAGTTCCTTCAAATGCGGGATTTCCTAATATGTAGGAATTTGAAATTGAACCAAAATCCGCTTATCGAGGCTATCAAACCTCATGGTAAAATAGGGGGGCTGTATAAAATATTGTCTACTTTTAAAAAGGATGACTTGGAGAAACAATTTACAATGGGCATCGATATTGGGAGAAATTGAAACTGATGTGTCAAAAGAAGAGGCAATGGCAAGATCGAAGGATATTTTTTATCTGCATATCTAAAAGTACAATTTTTTAAAACTTTTTTAAATTTATATCACACCCCGGCACATATGCATAAGTGGGGTGACCGTTATGATAAATGTTTTCGTTGCGGGAGTGACAATGCCGATAGTATGCATATATTTTTCAGTTTGTCAAATTGAACAAGTTCTTACAGGATATTGAGAAGATTTTATCAATTATTCTTTGGTCAACACTTAACATTACTCCGGCCTAAAAGCTTTTAGGGATGGGGCAAGTAGTCACTAGAGGGAATGTTTTTCCTAAACATCGATATTTGTTGTTTGTAGCAATGACTATGGCTCGTTTATGTATCGCCGGGGAATGGCTTTGCCCCGAGCCTCCAAGGTTCGAGGTCTGGCAACTAAAATGTATCAATTAGCCAACCTAGAATGAAGTTTGTATTCAATAAAGAGGGCAAGGAAACGAAAATTAGGAATGTATATATGGGGGTCTTCGCTGCTCATATGAACGCATGATGTATGGTCTCTTATCGGTTTATTGTTTTGACATTCTTTAATGCTTTTTTAGTTATTATGTATGTAATCCTGGTTTTTGGTATTTGTTCTTGCTGAATTGTGAAAATAATATATATATATGTATATATATATATATATTTAAAAAAAGATGTAATAAGGTAATCCCAATGTTATCCTATGGGAGAGATAGGCTTACAGTATTGAAAAATGAATTTGGGAGTTTTTCGTACTAGGGCACGTAAAACTTAAAAGTGCATGTCCTGCCTTTTAAATACATAGCACACTGTCCTCTAGGTTACCCAGGGCTTAACTTGGGGGTGACGCACAAGTTACTACTTGTGTAACGATATATCTGTAACAGACATTAGTTAGTGATAGATTCCTTACCTTAGAATATCCCCAGGCGTCAGACTGGATCCGGAAAGTTTTGCGTAGCAGTACCCTTGCGCGTCGGTAGGCGTCGTCTGCGGCTCTGCGTCCGTCGTCGGCGTCGTGGGTGCCGTGATGACGTCGTCTGAGTACTTAGACGCCGCCTCCGCGTGCTGACGTCAGTTCTTAGCCACAGCTTTTCCCGCGCCAGAAGTGCAGAGCCATGACAAAAACCGACACTGGTTGCCAAGAAACTAGGGCCCTGAAAGGGGATGACCTTAACCCTAGATATCGGTTCGCAGAACGGGGAGGATGGGTGGGTCGGTAAGGAATCTATCACTAACTAATGTCTCTTACAGATATATCGTTACACAAGTAGTAACTTGTGCATCTGAAAGAGACACGTTAGTGATAGATTCCTTACCTTAGAATATATACCCCAGCAATACCATCCCCGTGGTGGTGGGTCTGCGAACCAATAATCACACCAGAAAGTCCTGGAGGACGGAACGGCCGAAGTAGCCGACCCTCCGGACCTGACTGTCAAGGCAGTAGTGCCTTGCAAACGTGTGCAGCGAGGCCCACGTAGCTGCCTGGCAAATGTCCTGCAAGGGCACACCCCGGCCCAAGGCCATAGTAGTTGCCGTGGCTCGAGTGGAATGAGCCCTCAGCCCAACAGGGGGTTCCTTCTTAGCCAAGGAGTAACACGCATGGATGCACAAAATAATCCACCGGGAGATGGTCCGCTTGTGCACCGCTTTCCCTTTCTTAGCGCCCGCGTACCCAACAAAGAGTTGATCATCCACCCGGAACTGTTGTGTGCGGTTCAGATAAAATGAGAGCGCACGTTTTGGGTCCAGACGGTGGAGCCTCTCCTCCTCTCTCGAGGGGTGCGGAGGCGGAAAGAAGGTGGGCAACGTGATGGATTGCCCAATGTGGAAGGCCGTGACTACCTTGGGAAGGAAGGAGGGCCTTGTCCGCAATACAACCTTGTCCGGATGGACTGAAAGGAAAGGAGGCTTACAAGACAGAGCCTGGAGCTCACTCACTCTCCTGGCAGAGGTGATGGCTACCAGGAAGGCAGTCTTCAAAGAAAGAAGGCGAAGAGGACAGTTGTGAAGTGGCTCAAAGGGAGCGCACATCAGAAACGTTAGAACCAGGTTCAAGTTCCACTGAGGCATCACGAAGGGAACAGGAGGAAAGGTATGAGTGATGCCCTTCAGGAATCGATTTACGATAGGGGACTTGAACAAAGAAGGTTGGTCAGGCAGCCTCAGAAAGGCTGAAAGAGCCGAAAGATAGCCCTTGACAGTGCCCAGAGCAGAGCCCTGCTGGGCAAGAGAAAGAAGGAAGAGGAGAACCTCAGAGAGAGGGGCATTGAGGGGATCCACAGCCTTTGCTGTGCACCATGCCACAAATCTGTTCCACCTGCAGGCGTATACCGTCTTTGTGGAGGGACGCCTGGCTGCTAGAATGATGTTGCAAACTTCAGGAGGCAAGTCAAATGGCCTCAACTGTCGCCGCTCAATCTCCAAGCATGGAGGTGGAGACTGGACAGGTTCGGGTGGAGGACCGTCCCCTGCTGCTGCGACAGAAGGTCCTCCTGAAGAGGCAGACGAACCGGGGGATCGACTGACATACTAAGTAGCTCGGGATACCAGTACCTTCGTGCCCAGTCCGGAGCCACAAGGATGACTTGTGCCCGGTCGCGCTTGATCTTCTTCAGCACTCTGGGCAGAAGTGGTATAGGCGGAAAGGCGTACAACAGACCGCAGCTCCACTCGCGACGAAAAGCGTCTCCGAGCGAGTGCCGCCTTGGAAATTCCAACGCGCAGAACTGATGACATTGCGCGTTCTCTTCGGTGGCGAATAGATCTAACCAAGCCTCTCGCCATCGCAGAAAGAGGCCTTGCGCCACGTCAGAGTGCAGACGCCATTCGTGATCCATCGAGCACCGACGGCTGAGTTCGTCCGCCCTGTCGTTCAGAGAACCGGCCAGGTGTTGAACCACCAGAGTCACGCCCTGATGTTCCAGCCATTGCCAGAGACGCAGAGCTTCCTGGCAAAGGGTCCACGACCCCACTCCGCCCTGTTTGTTGCAGTACCACATGGCGGTGGTGTTAATGTGAACACTTGCACTGCACTCCCTCGGACAGACGGGAGGAATGCTTTCAGTGCCAGACGAATCGCCCGCAGCTCCAACAGATTGATATGGAGCCGGGACTCCGCCGGAGACCAGAGTCCTCTGATCTCCGCCTCTCCCAAGTGGCCTCCCCAGCCCTGGAGGGACGCGTCCGTCACAACTACGTGCTCCGGTTGGGGACGGGAGAGGGATCTGCCGTTGACCCAATCACGGTCCGTGAGCCACCACTGCAGCTGTCTCGCAGTGCCCTCCGAGATCAGGACATGGTCGGACAGGTTGCCCCGGTGCTGGGCCCACTGAAACTTCAGGTCCCACTGCAGAGCCCGCATCTGCCACCATGCGTGATGCACCAGAAGGATGCAGGAGGCCATCAGCCCCAGAAGCCGCAGCGCCAACCTTACCGAAACTAGGGATAACGGCCCGAAGATCGGAATCAGAGCCTGTATATCCCGAACCCGCTATTCGGGCGGGTAAACCCGAAACTGCGCCGAGTCGAGAACTGCTCCGATGAAAAGGAGCTTCTGAGAGGGGCACAGGTGTGACTTCGGCACATTGATGGAAAATCCCAGCTGGTGCAGGAGATCCGCCGTAGTCTGGAGGTGGCTGACGACTGCCTGGGACGAGCCCGCCTTCAACAACCAGTCGTCTAGGTAGGGGAAGACTAAGACCCCCAACCTGCGCAGATGAGCTGCGACCACCACCATCACTTTCGTGAACACCCGTGTGGCGCTTGTAAGGCCGAAGGGGAGCACCGAAAACTGAAAGTGCTCGAGGCCTACCATGAACCGCAGGTAACGCCGGTGGGCCGGCAGGACGGGGATGTGGAAATATGCGTCCTGCAAGTTCAACGCTACCATCCAGTCTCCTGGGTCTAGGGCAGTCAAGACCTGAGCCAGTGTCAGCATTTTGAACTTCTCCTTCCGGAGGAAGCCGTTGACGTTCCTCAGATCCAAGATAGGTTGTAGGCCCCCTTTGCCCTTCTTGGGTACCAGGAAGTAGTGGGAGTAGCAACCACGTCCTACTTCTGGCCCAGGAACGCGCTCGATGGCCCCCTTTGCCAAGAGGGCCGTAACTTCCTCCTGCAGGAGCCGCAAATGATCCCCCGATACGCGGTGGTGTTGCGGTGGCATGGCTTGAGGGGTCGTCTCGAAGGGGAGGGAGTAGCCCCTTCGGGCGATCTGCAGCACCCACCTGTCCGAAGTGACTGTGTGCCAGTGAGAGTGGTGATGGCGAACCCTGCCACCCACTGGCGTCACATGGGCCGAAAAGCACGGACTAGGAGGGTTTAGAGGCGGATGCTGCGGGGGCAGGTGTGGACTGACTCTGCTTGTTTCCCCGACCGCCTTCACGGCGGTTTCCACGGCCGCCGCCGCGCTGGACGACAGTTTGCGGCGAGTGGCTGGCGGCACGTGTGGGGACGCCCCTTCCTTGGCCACGAAAGGAGCGAAAGGCACCCATTTGCTGGCGTGGGGCCGAGAGGCCCAAGGACTTGTCCGTAGCCCTGGAGTCCTTAAAGCACTCAAGTGCGTGGTCTGCCTTGTCGCCAAAGAGGCGACGGCCATCGAACGGCATGTCCATGAGGGTATTTTGGACGTCTGCCGAAAAATTGGCGGATCTCAGCCAGGCGTGGCGTCGTACCGCCACCGTCGTAGCCATCGCTCTGCCCAGCGAGTCAGTAGTATCCAGTCCGCACCTGATTGAATACTTGGCTGCGTCCCGGTCCTCCACCAGGGCTTGGCCGAGTTTGGCCCGTACCTCCAACGGACACTCTGGCAGCAGTTCCGCCACTGTTTCCCACAGAGAGTGGGTGTAACGGCCCAAGAGGCATGCGGTGTTGGAAGACCGCAGTCCCAAGCTAAGGGACGAGAAGATCTTCTTACCATAGTTCTCGTACCTCTTGGACTCCCTGTCCGGCGGGGCCGTCGGGAAGGCGGTCTGGGAGTTAGAGGCCTGGATAACCAGACTCTCGGGGGTGGGGTGGGTGGACAGGAAACATGGGTCACCCGGGGCCGGGCGGTGGCGTCTGGCCACGTTCCTATCTACAGGCGAACTTGTAGCGGGCCTGGACCAAGTGCCCAAAAGAACGTCCGTCAAGGCCTCATTAAACAGCAGCAGAGGCTCCATGGAACATGACTGCGGCTTAAGGACCTCAGTGAGGAGGTTAGTCCTCACGGCCGCGACGGGAAGCTCAAGGCCCAAGGCCTTGGCAGCCCTCATCAACACCACACCATAAGTAGCACCCTCCTCCGAAGCCACGGTAGGAGGAGAGACAAATCCAGTGTCTGGAGAGGTGTCCAGGCCACTGGCCTCCCCAAGGTCTCCTGTCCAGTCCATGTTAGACTGGCACTCTCTGGCCAGAGGGTCCTCAGACCCCTCCCAATCCTCCTCATCCCTCATCTCCTGAGATTCAGGGTCGTAATTGAATGAGGTTGGTTCATAGAAACTAAAATCTCCAAACGGCGTCGCGATCGGCGCCGATAGGCGTTGTCCCGACGTCTGAGCCGATTGAAAGGAGGCATCGGGGACGGCGCCGCCCGAGGATGACGCCGGAGGGGACACCACACCGACCGACGCCGGGTGGGTCGTAAGGTCCACCGGTGACGATCCATCGCCCGAGGAGGGTCCAGCGGCGCCGGGCCCGAAGGCGCCGACGACGCCGGGGCCGCTGTACCCTGCGTCGCCGGGCCCGAGGGCACCGGCGGTGTCGGGATCGTGGGGCCTTGCGGCGCCAGGCCCGAAGGTGCCGGCGGCATCGAGGCCGAAGCACCCGACGGCGTCGGGGTCGTAGCCCCCGACTCACTAGGGCCCCCAGACGGGTTCGCTGGGCCCGAAGGCGCCGCGGAACCCGTCGGAGGGGAAAGGGACCTCATGGCCATGAGGAAACGCTCGATCTCCTCCGGCGTCACGTTCAGCCCAGGGACCGGGGGGTATGGGGCTGAACGCGGCGCCCGCGACTCCCGAGGAGCCGCGTGGGCGGTGTCACCCGAACCCCCGGCCGCATCGTGCGAGCGTCGGGGGGAGTCAGAAGAGCAATGATGTCTCTTCGACTTCTTATGCTTCTTACCTGACGACTTGGACCCGGAGGAGTGGCGCCGACTCCCGGAGCTGTGACGGCTCGTCCCTGCGACCTGTCCCTCGACCTCCCGTGGGACCGGGACCTCACACGGCGCGGGGCCGACTGGCGGATTTCGAGTCGCCTGCGGGACCGCTCATGCCTGGCCTTCCTCGAAAGGGCCCGACAGTCGGAGCAGGCCTCGTCGTGATGGTCGACGCCCAAACACATCAGGCAGTGGCGGTGGGGATCCGTGACCGACATGGTACGGTCGCACTTGTCGCAATGCTTGAATCCGGGCATCCCTAAAGGCACCGTCGGAGTCGTACAGACTTCGAAATGGATCAAAAGATCACAAAAAAGTTTAGTCAAAAAGTGACTAGGGAACTGCTCTTTCCAGATCTGCGCTGGCTGGCGCGGAAAAAAGAAGAACTGACGTCAGCACGCGGAGGCGGCGTCTAAGTACTCCGACGACGTCAGCACGGCGCCCACGACGCCGACGACGGACGCGGAGCCGCAGACGACGCCTACCGACGCGCAAGGGTACTGCTACGCAAAACTTTCCGGATCCAGTCTGACGCCTGGGTATATTCTAAGGTAAGGAATCTATCACTAACGTGTCTCTTCCAGATCCGTACGGATTGGTGCACTTCCGATGCGCTCTGCACTAAGGCTAGTGTTGAGTCCATATCGGTGATACTTATTTCTTTTACCAATGTAAGGATAAGAGACTGAGTAGCTATTGAGGGATTTAAAGCAGAGGCATTCTTGTTAGAAGCCGTTCTCTTTGGCCGCATTATTTCTTGTGAAATACTTTAAAATCCTTCTTCAATGCTTTTTCAATACTATAACTTCCCCCAAATGTGCAGAAGGATTTAAGGGCGCCCGAGGGGGTACAGTACAGCTCTGGCCTTGGAAGGGATGCCCAGTACCTATTGATGTGCAGCACATGCGGGGTGCGGGACGGACTCGGGACGCTGGTCTTGTCGAGCCGGTCCGGCTTGGGGCAGACGTCCTCGCTGGCAGGCAGATTCCCCTAGAGGAGGCAGCGGCACGGGCGGCCTGTACTTCAGTACAGTGCGGCTCTCGGGTGCGGCGCGGCCTCGGGGACAAGGTGCGGGCAAAATGGTACGCTTCAGGCATACGGGGGCAAATGGTACGCTCAGGCGTACGTCGCGAACCTCCACCCACTTCCAGGTGATGCAGTTTGTAGGTACGTCTCCAGCGTACTCGGGGCACTTTGCGCACACGGAGTGTGGGCGTCCTTGGCAGGCAGGTGCAAGGTGCTCAGAGGGGGCTGGTAAGCTTGTACGGGCCAAAGGTGCGAGGCGCACAGAAGGGGCTGGTACGCGTGTACGGGCCAAAGGTGCGAGGCGCACAGAGGGTGTCATTGGTGTCTTTGAAGTGGTGCTGTGTGGAGGGTAGGCAGGGCTGCACTGAATCATACCTGCCAACAGACGTGCTCCCGACTTGACTTATTCCGGCGGCGGTCGGGGGAAAAAGGCAGAACAAAAGCACCGCCATTTTTGCGATTCGGGGGCATGTATTTAGCAGTTGAGTGACAGATGACATCACGGCTTAAAAACTGCAAAAAACATGCCCCCGAATCGCAAAAAGACGGGGCTTGAACCGAGTGACATCCCTCTCCTCCAATGGCTGACCAGCATTTACGAGGCCAGCCAATGGAGAAGAGGGGCGGGTTCAAGCCCCCATACTGCCTAAACATAAAATCTTGGACTCTGCCCACAGCGTGGGACGCTAGTCCGACACCTAAAAAAGGGTAAGTTTAAGTCTGGAAAGAAGTTAATTTTGCCAGGTGAAAATGGGAGTGCTCTGCAATGGCAAGCATGGGCCATGGTTAGAGGGGTATTTCAGTGGGTGGCACAATATATATATATATACATATATATATTCTCCACCAAAGCGATCCTCATGCTCTATGCGCTCAACTGTGGGTGCTCTGCAAAGGAGCCGGATCAGGGCCCAATCAACAATTTTCTCACCAAGGATGCGGCACTCAGCGTTTGTAAGTTTTAAACAGCTTGTACTTTATTTCTCCAGCTCGGACCAACGCGTTTCAGCCATCACAGGCTTTGTTCACGGTAAGTGAGCTTTTTTCTATGTCCACTATTTATCCCAATTTGGACAGTTATGGTGCATTATGGGACTAGTAGTTAATTACATTTCAAATGAAAATTGCAAATTGCAGATTGCAACGTATAATCATAATATTTACAGTTCTTAATATACACGCTCTGCTTTACGCGCACATCATGCTTAAGGTCTCATATTATCATCATATGTAGACATTATCTTGTGTATCGGGTATAGTACCCATTTCCAACATAGCATTGTTCTCATTAACCATTGATAATCTCCTGACATATATCATCTCTCGCTACTCCTAGCGTGAATAACAATTCTAATGGAGATTTGTGTCAGTATATCAAATTGTCAAACATTAGTCTTTTATCTGGGTAAAGTACCCTATGGTACAATGTTCGATTTACAGTCTGCATATTGATTAAGTCATTGTTTCTCGATTATTCCAGATGTACATAAAGTTCCTCATCGAAATTCATCCCTCTGGGCATCTTAGTTTTTAATCTAATAATGAATTTGGATTCGATTTGACGTAGTTTGCGTAATCTATTGCCTCCTCGTTCTCCCAGGTTGACCATATGTATCCCAAAATACGACATTGCTTTCCAGTCTCCTTTCTGACATGATATCATATGTTTTGCTGTCGCATAGGCCAAGTCTTTGTTCTTCACTGCTCTAATGTGCTCTAATATTCGTTTTTTTAAAGCACAGGTTGTGCTTCCAATGTAGCATGATCCACATTTGCACTGTATCACATAGACCACATATGTAGAGGAGCAAGTGATCTGTCCTTCAATAGGCGTTTTTTTGCCATCTGGTTCGTCGTAGGCGTTTTTGTTCAGGCCAATTTTGCATGCTTTACAAGCATTACATTTTCTGAATCCATTTCTTTGATCTGTTAGCCAATTATTGGTTTTTGCAGGTTTCTTGGATTTAAAATGACTATTTACTAATTGATCCTTCAGAGATGAAGGTTTTTTATAACTCATCTTTGGTCCAGTACCTACAATTTTTCTCAGATCCGGATCTCCAGAGATTAGATGCCAGTACTTTTGAATCTTACTCTTAATGTTGCCACTCTCTTTCCTGAAAGTTGTCACAAATCTTGGTGCTTCATCTGACTTGTCTTTTACTCTTTTTGTAGACATAATCATAGATCTTGTTTTTAGTTCAACTTTTTTCTTGCTTTTTTCAAGTATTCTCTTACTGTATCCTCTCGATCTCAGTCTTTCTGTGGTTTCCATGATTTTGTTTTTAGCATCCTGTTCTTTGGAGCAATTTCTTTTCATGCAAATGAATTCGCCATATGGGATACTAGCTAATAAAGGTTGTGGATGAAAGCTAGTCCCATGGAGGATACTGTTGGTGGCTGTATGCTTCCTGAAAAGTGTAGTTTGTAATTGTTCATTTCCTACATACACCTTGATATCAAGGAAGTCAATTTCTTTTTCACTGATGGTATGAGTGAACTGTAGCCCAATATCATTTTTGCACAATTTTTCAAAGTATACCTCAAAAAAAAAAAAAAAAAAATATATATATATATATATATATATATATATACATATATATATATATATATATATATATAAATAAGAGAGGGAGAGGGAGAGAGAGAGAGAGAGAGAGAGAGAGAGAGAGAGAGAGAGAGAGAGAAAGAGAGAAAGAGAGAGAAAACTGGGTGGTAAGAGCGCTTTTAGAGTTTAGGAGTGAGTAAGGGTATTGGGCGGCAAGGGCTTTTATAGGGTTTAGGGGCGGGTAAGGGTATTGGGTGGTAAGGGCGCTGTGAGGGTTTTGGGTGGTAGGGACATTTTTAGGGTTTAGGGTGGGTAAGGGTATTAGAAGGTAAGGGTGTTTTTAGGGTTGGGTGAGTTTAGGGGCCGGTAGGGGAATACATATATTTACATATATGTACATATTCACCAAAAAATAAGGTTAAAGTAACATTATAGTTAAGTGAATTCGTCAGTGACAACATTAACGTTTTGAACTAATAAAATAGACAAATTCGTCAGTTATAATTAGCAGGGCTAACTATAATTTCCACCCCTGCCATGCACTGCTTATGACCTCACATGACATATCTCATGACATGTTCATTGACATAATTTCTGAAATCACTCATGACATTATCCAAACTGTTTTTTCTACACATATTGGTCTATAAATTAATATGGAATTAGAGGTCTGACAGCAAGTACAAAACAGCAAAGGAGAACATCAGCCATCATTATTACCATTACAGATACAACTACCATAGCTGTAGAAAGCATGCATTTTTTGCAACGTTGACCCTATGGCATACACTTTACACGTAGCATAGTTCAACAATCAACCACAGATATATTGGAAATCCTCATTGAGTACGCTGTTCAATCTGTATACAACTGTTCACAGACAACTAATACTGTGAATGCCAATTCCAAAATAAATGCTCTACTAGGAACAGCTTTTTTGTATGAATCCCATGACACACTGAATGTACATTAAGAAATGAAGTTGATATCAGTAGAGAACTGTAAACAGTGTTTACTCTATGGAGAGAGTTTATTGACTTTTTGTAAACAATGAAACATATGAGAAATACACCAGACTATTCAAAATAATCTACTAACAACAATGTACATTCTATGCAAAAAGGTGTAAAAAACAAGCATTTACAATGCAACGGTCTCGCCTTTGCAAAAGTTAGAGCTATTGGCATTGTAAATGACAAATTTTTTATTTATGTGTTGGTTTTGAAAACAGATAAATAAATGGATTTGTCATTTACATTGCCAATAGCTTTTCTGGCTTCCTAACTTAGTCAACTATGTCGCATAATTTGGTCCTCCTCCGCCACATAATTCAAGGAGGCCTTGCTTAGTGGTGCCTTAAACCAGTCACCTTCGTGCATTGATCTAATTTTGTGTCATTCCCATTTTTCTTTCATTCACTACTGGTACAGCATAGTGCAACGTGTCAGCCCACTTCAGCCATTGGCTAACTTCCCTGAGAGCTCCTGCACGATGTGCACTAATTTAGAAAAAGTAAGGTCCTGTACTCTCAGCGACTAGTGGCTCGGTGTAGGCTTTTTATTAACAAGATCGATGAAGCAAAAAGGGTTATCTAAATAAAGTTTTACAAAACCCAACAAAACTAGCTTTATTCATCAGTGTACTTTATAACACAGTTTCACAATCTCTTACTGATACCAATGTTTTAAAATCTGAGAGTCAACTTTCAAAGCTTTGTTGGAACTTAAGCGTAAGCAAAGTGGAGGTCTAATGTTGGCCACTTTTACACACATGCAGCTTGCTATCTATGTGAGTAAACGCTTTAGCATCCGCCATAGGAGTAGTACATGTTATACACATGGTTTTACAGTTTATTCCAGGGGTTGTCCGTCTGTAACAGCATGAGATCTTACGTGCTAGCAGAGGTAGTAAGCATTATATAAATGCAATGACAATCTACACTGCACACACAGTATTTATTACGTTTGGGACGCATTAGTTAGTCTGATAATGTGCTGAATGGCTAATCACTCATAAGGTCCCAAAGGCGAGACCTATTGGCTATGCCAATGCTGGTTTAATTTATGGCATGTTTAAAAAAGATAAAATACTAAAAGGTGGCCGATGCCAGGCGGGGAAAGTCCATATATTAGAAGGAAAAAAAAAATATATATATATATATATAGAGATTGGTATAAAAAAAAAGGGTGGGGTACCGATTGCATGGTTCGTTCCGTTCGTGGCAGCTTGTCTGTGAGACAAACTCATCAGAAGTTGTCAGGCATGCAAAATATTAGAAAGTAACATTGTTTTAATAAAGTCAGTATTCACTTTAGCGACACACTGCTAGAGAAAATGATATTTCATTGGGTTTTTCTACTGCCGCAGGTATCCTGAGCCACCGATCCTCACATGAACAAACCCTAGAAAAATTCACAAAACGCACTGAAACACACAACTCACCCATGCAGCACGTCAAGCCCACTGCCCACAGGACCTGCGCCGGGCTCATGGTAGTGCAGTGCAGGGAAGTCGCAGTCCGATACACCCCAAACACCAGCCTCGCTCAAATGCTTCCCTTTCTCGGAGTTGCCGGGTCTTGTGAAATCACCTAACCGGCCGAGATCATGTGGTGCTTGATTCAGAGTAGCCAATAACCGAGAACAGAACGTGCTGCTATTGGGAGTTAAAATACTTCAGCTTTTTTGCCATCCGCGCTCAGCGTTAACAAAAGAAGAACGCGCTGCCAGAGAAGCACTACAAAGCACGCAGCGATAGAAGTGAGGGAGGAGGCATGTTAAACAAGTTGCCGCCGGGCCGCCGCGCTGCCTGCGACGACCCGGAAGCGGTTGGGCAGCCGGCCAATCGCAAGTCCCGCCCCCATCGCGGCGCGAGAGAGAAGAGACTGTCCGAGGAGCCCCGAGAACTCCTGATCGAGTCCCGGTCCCGAGATGGGGGACCGGGTGAAGAGCGGCCGGGCGCATGAAGAAGGCGGGGCTCTCATGTGGTGAGAGTGCCCCGCAAAGCGCAACCGCCGCCCGAGAGGCACGCCGAGCACCGCCAGAACAGGTGAGTGTGTTGCGGAGGAGGGGTGAGTGGGGGTGGGGTGTGCGCGTGTGTCTGTTGTAGTGTGTCTGTGCGTGCGTGCGTGTGTCTGTCTGCGCGTGTGTCTGTTAAAGGGGGGTGCGTGTGTGTGTATGCAGTGTGTGTATGTGCGCATGCGTGCGGGAGCCTTTGTGTGAATGCGAATAGCAGGCAGGGCGACGCGACGTGCGCGCTCACGAGCTGCAATCTCCAGGACAGGCTTGTCACAGTCTGATGTCCACACCATTCCCAGAAAAGTGGCAACATAAGTTGTCTCGCATAGACAGCAAAAGCTTCGCTTTTGCTTTCGTCTAGGCGAGACCTAAAAAAACAGACCAAGATCTGAAGGTGCTAAAGATCATACTAGCTGCACCCTTCATACAGTGGTGAAATTTCAAATAACCCATCTTCTAACGCAAAACAAGCATGCACACATAGGTTAGTAGCTGGTGCACACACTATTCTATGTTAAGTATACATTATCATGCCAATAGGATTAATAACTCAAGACTGCTTACAAACGTATCTACTACATAGAATCTTTCTCCTCTTTGAAACTTTTTCTGAAGAACCAAAAACCTGTGTGGAGCATAATGAATACAAGTCAACTGTCACCAGCACACAGAGTTACTCTCAAATGCAAACATGTATAACATGTTCAATACCTCTACACTGCTATGGTGTATTATGAGCCCATGCGTTTTGTAAACACTTACAACCATTTGCTGAACACAGACTGTACAAAATTAGGTTGAGAATGGTATTTACCCGCTACTATGCAAACTATAAAACAAACAAAAACATTCATTGGATGATTAAATCAGTAATGCCATCGATGATGTCATAGAACGTCATGAGTGATGCTATATGTGAGGCCATAAGCAGTGCTTGACAGGGACGCAAGGTATAGTTAGAGTTGCTAAGTATAACTAGTGAATTTCTGCGCTTTTTTTTAGGTCAAAACTTATATGTTGTCACAGACAAATTCACCTAACTATAACTTTTTTTTAACCTTTGTTTTTTCAGTGAATTTTTAAGGTTTAAAAACTGCAGCCCCACTCCCCTCAAAAACCACTGCACCACCTCCCATAACTAATAAGATCGGCTCTGGGGTTGGGCTCTCCGGTACCTTTAACACCTTGGCTGCTGTGGTTATTTTTCCCCTGTGCTGTAAAATTCAGGATGCCATATATTCATGACGAGCTCAGCTCGTCATCAGCACACGACCACCGTGGCTGATGACGAGCTGAGCTCGTCATCAGCATCGAAGGGGTTAATTGCTCGGGGTGAGGGGCCGCAAGTCTCCCAACACATGAAAATAGTTTTATGCCCCAAGGGTAGGCTCCCCTGGGTCTACGATTAGTAAATTTGGCCTGGCTGCCATTTCATTTTTTCGGCCCTGGAAGAGTCTCTTGGGATCGCAACATATTTGCTGTTTTCTTTTTTTGCCACGGGGGTCCCCCCCTATGGGTCCTAAGGCATGATTACCCTTCCCCCATATGCTTTAAATAAAAAATTAACAGCTTCAGGACAGTGGACAAGGTCCCCGAGTAATGGCTGCAGCAACATTTTTATCATGTTGCTGGCAGCCAAGAAGGGCACTTGCCAGAGTCCGACTCCCACAGGAGCGAGATCGCCCAAGGATAGGAGCAGAAGCAAGAATTTGGACAGGAATGTTAAGATCAAGAGGTTTTGCACAATGAAAGAGGAAATGCTTTTCCTTGATGTTGAATATATGGGACTTACTCTATGGTTGTTGTTGTACTGAGTTTACAGTAAGACTCAATAGTCTTTGAATTTAGGTGTTATTGTTATAGGCTACTGAGTGAATAAAATGAAAAAGTAAAGCATAATCCTCGCCTCCATATCATTAATAGAATTGAAACTTTCCTTCACGATAGCTAGGAAATTATATATTCTATGAACTATAAAAGTTAATGTGAAATCACATAGTGTAAAAAAATGCACAACATACTACCACCTTCTCATATTTTTCCTGGGTCAGGTGACCCTGCAACA
Source organism: Lissotriton vulgaris (assembly GCF_964263255.1). Taxonomy (NCBI): domain Eukaryota; kingdom Metazoa; phylum Chordata; class Amphibia; order Caudata; family Salamandridae; genus Lissotriton; species Lissotriton vulgaris. Next base: position 501,718,332 of record NC_141689.1, on the reverse strand, counting down.
CTCAAGGAAGAACGTATTACCTAGCGCACCACGAAAGTACTGAATATTTGATGAGAGCTCTTTCAGAACCTATAGCTTTTTAAAAAGAAAAATTAGGTGAAACTGTGCTGTAAAACACACTGCTTGGGTTCACTTTTTATCTGTTTTCTAAAAGAAAGAATTAATCTGAACCACTACTTGAGAAAGTCGGGGTGGATCACTTCTATTGCTCACACACCGCAATTTGGCCCAGTTATTTACTAACCATCACTGACAACAAGGATGCCTCATGGATGTGGTGGTGAGTCTATTGTTTGCACATTGCACAATCTGCCATTAGATTGTGTGGCAGTCTCACCATGCAGTGTAACCAGGGACTTGGACATGTAAAGAAGGATTACTGAGGTTACTCATAGAGACCCATTGAAGACTAAAATTGGACCATGGAATCCTCTTGCAAGATACTCTTTCAGACAGGCTCAAGATACCTTGATTGTTAGTGAATTTCCCAAAGCGAGACATAACTAAGCACTTAGAAAATGGGGGGAGGGCGCAACATTGGATAAGTAGTCAAACCTTGTTTAAATAACCACCAGCTCCACTAGGGCATGGGAACGGGGAATGACGTAATAAGGTTCTTCTGTGTAAAACACATGAAAAAAAACTTTAAACATATTAAATCATCACAATCTGGCAGGTGGTAAAATAGTTTGAGCAAATGATACCATTAATGAAGTCTCTACTTTGGTCCATGGCCAAAGCCAAGGTTAAGTGTACCATAAACAATATGTACAAGATTGACCTAACTCTACTAACATCTGTTTAATTGGAAATTGACTAGAAATATATCACCTAGCCACTAAGTACCTCAACTTGTGCACATTCACAATGCTCTGAAATGCCTGTGAGACAGCATATTAGCACCATATAAAACATTTAAAAGGATGCATACACATACGTATCTACAGTACACAATGACAGTCACCAGTGTGGCTACGTTTCAGCTGCACTTTAATTGAAAATACAGATTTAGATTTGTCTACAGCATTTGACTCCATAGACAGATCTGCACCACATTTGGCAGTTACTTGGCATAGTCTTTGAAGCCTGGCATGGCAATATTTGTCTTTACACACAGAGGAGGATGAAAAAAGATGTGTCTTCCCATTATTTTAGTTCGCATATGACGTTTTGCTCGCACCTACAGCTAAAACTGCTTAACAGATTTATACAAAAGTTGGCATGACAGTAGGACTCTACTCTGAAAACCTGCTTTTGTTGGTTTGGTGTGAATCGATTCAGAAATTTTAGAGATATAATTTTTTTTAAAGTTGCAAAGGGGCATTAAATGGTTACCATTTTTGCAAATGTTCCCATTTTAAGTACTTCTTTAAAAAATAGCATGACATTTACTGAAAAAATACAGTTAGAAATAGAGTTATACTTTTGGCTCACATACACAAAACAGAAATTCCCTAGTTAAGTTATGCAGCGCATACAATGCACGCAACAACTCATGTGTTGCCTGCTTTACAGAAAAGATCGTGCAAAACATGAAACCATTTCAAAATGGCACAGGAGAAGAGGACAGCCTACAAAGAGTGGAACATTGCGGCTGGCTTGAGTTATGGTGTGCACTGCGTGTCGGGTGCTTTGGAAGCAAGTTAAATCAAGTTACTCTTGGTTTGTCAGTTTTTAGACAACATTATTCTACAAAATGTAGTATTTCATAACGGTTGATTAATATGTGGCCTCATCAATGATCTGGTTCCATTCTATATTGCTCTATTTTTATTAACACTATATTCTGTCCCTTATCTGAGAGTTTAATGAGCGTAGTATAACCCCTGCTCAATGTTTTATCTAATGGCCTCCCTTTGCTCATAACTTATATTTCTGATATTCCACTTTTCCATTCCTTAATGCAACAAATCTTCCTGACACCTATATATAAAGGAACCACTAGGTACACTCCCTTCACCAAATGTAATGTAATGAAATGTAATGTAATGTATTACTTGTAAAGCGCACTGTTGCCAGCCGGCGTCCTGGCACTGTATACCGCTGGGGAACCTGTCCTGGCTTTCCCTGTGGGATGGTCCCTGCTGGGAATACCCAAGGTGAAACCAGGCATACCCGGCGTTGATGGGGCCGTTGTGGAGATTAGGCAAGCTAATGCCCAGAGTTGCCGAGTGGGACCCCTGGTTAGAGTAGGCACCGAGGCGAGAATTATCGAGTCCGCTGACCCTGGTCCACGACCCTGCCGCGTCGGGAATTGAACCCTGCTCCCGGGCCGACTTCTGCTTCCGGGCCTGCCGCCTCTAACCAGTGAGCCACACCACTCCAAAACCAACTACCTGGAGCACTTCTCCTTCAAGTTGCCAATTACAGCCAACTTCACCAAGTGTAGCACCATGATCTACAGACCGCCAGGTCCCCATGCCAATTTCACCATCAGCGTCACAACTTTGTACCTCAACTAGTAATCAACACCAGTGCATTCGTCCTACTAGGAGACACTAACTTTCACTTACAGAACCTCACCAACTCCAACACAGTTGGTGTCCTTGAAAACCTTAGACTCACCCAACACATATCCGACCCCATGCAGGGCCCAGAAACATTCTGGAACCTGTCTTCGCCACATTCAGCATCATGAGCAACAAACCAGCACCCATCATGAGACTGACCCCACCCTCATCAGCTTCAGAATCAACATTCTGCAACACAGAAGTCCAACCACTGCAGGCCTTGTCCTCCGCTGCTAGAAGAGCATAGCAGAGAAGGACTGGACTTCTGCACTCTCTAAGAACCCTCTCCAATTGATTCAAGAACTTAAATGGCTGGACGACTGTGTATTCTAAAACTCTGGCCCACTGGGCAGAAAGCCAAACAGCAAGAACGCAAACTTAGGTCATCTGCGACAAGGCGCGAGTTATAGTTACTTAAGGGAACAAGTTAAAGTTGAAATAACTATAACTGGTGAATTTCAGTTGTTTTCTTTGTTTAAAACTATGTTTTAACTGATAATTTTCCCCTAACTATAAAGTCCATGTAATCCTTTTTTTTTTAATGCAAAGTAAGGTATTACAATACCTACCTATTCGATCAGTTTTAACCTGTTTTTTCCAAAGAATTTATAGTTTCTTTTTATATTTAATGTAAAGTAATTTTTTATTACCAATTGTATCATCAACCCCAAACTGGGCATGGCCATAAGTCGTGTACGGTGTGGAGTTACCCCAGGGCATCCTACACTCTGCAGGCAGGCAACCCCACATCATACACAGACTTTGACCAAGTGCAGCGAGGGTTTGGCCATAGCCTGTGCCCAACCCTCGCTGGTGCCACTCACCCCTCCGCCCCCCCGGCACTCCCAAACTCCCTCAGGCGCACATGACAATATAAGAGGTGTTCATTTTAAGTAAGGAAAAGCTTCTGACTGTCAAATATTCAGAACACCAAAATATAAAAAGGAGGCCTATTGGCTTTATGAACGGGTCTGATTTTCAAAATATATTAAGAACATGTATTGTCCTAGTCAAAAAATGACCCATGATTATAAAAAATATATATATTTCATAGAAAATATGTTTAAAAAAACCCTACCAGGGCATTAAGGGGTGCAAATTCCTTTTTTAAGGGGAAAGGGCAGGTAGCCCCCTTACCAAAGCCTTTACTGGCTCCGGGGACCCGATCCTCCTGGGCCTAAGGTGCGTATTTCCATCACTTAGTCCATATTCTTTTTAAAGGGAAGGTGGTCACACAATCCCCGATCCTCCCGGGCCTATGGTGCGTATTTCCATCACTTAGGCCATATTCTTTTTAAAGGGAAGGGGGCACACAACCCCCTCCAGAGCCTTTGCAGACCCCATGGACCCTCCTCTCACAGGACCGTATCGTTTATCAAGAGAAGGGGGCATGCTGCCACGTCCCCAGGTCTTTACTAACCCTAGGGACCCCATCGGGCAGGGCCTAAGGTGGGTACACGGGGGCCCACCAGTGGCATTCACAACACTCACCGTTAGGCTGGTGCCCCACACCCCCACTGGCTCCCCGGCATGCACTCATCCTAGGCGAAATGTGAGCAGGTTTTTTTCTCTGCTCCTGCTGGGTGGGAACAATCTCAGTTTCCCTGACTGCAAGAGTACGAGCAGAGAATAAATGTGTGCTCCCACCCGTCTGGAGCATTGTTGCAGCTGACAGCAAGAGGGAGCCCTGCCCACACTCTCGCGGGTAGGGAATCAGTGTCCCTGGGTTGGGCTCCCCAGGACACAATAGACATGGCCCCAAGGGATGGAGTTCCAAGGGCCTTGGGCATGGAGTTTCACACCCACTTCACCTGTAATTAAACATTGGTTGCAGGGGATGGGGTCTCCGGGGCCTTTGGAGGCTCAAGGAGGGGGGCGGGGTTGCGCGCCCCTTCTCCTTTAATTCAGTATTGGCCTATGGGGATGGTGTCCCTGGGGCCTCAGAGAGGTTCATGGAGGAGGACTACCTGCCCCCTATGAAACTGTTTGTGCTGCCCCCGGGCCCTGGCACACCGCAGAGGGTTCATTTATTTTAAAAGCAACTTCAAAGTTTGGGTTGCAAGTATTACTCCAGACCTGAAGCTGGCTGCTCAAATAAAATTGTAAGAAGGGCCACAGTTTCTGTTGGCAATAGATTATGGGCCAGTGGATATCTGGGCACTTGCCAATGTTATGTAATGGTAATACAGGGCTATAGACAAATTCTATGCAGCAAGCATGTTTATAAAGGGTGGATGTCTATTTGCAGAACTTTGCTGATGACTGTCACATTGTAGATTGTTGAATAATGTCAAATTTAGGGGCGTCAACTTAGAGGCAGTTTATCTCACACTGTTGTTGTAAGCATGGTTTTACCGCTGCATGCCATTGTGCCCATCTCAGGAATGTGTGTTGTGTATTTTACTAAACGATGGAGAGCTTTCCATAGGCCATGCAGAAGGCGTCTTATCAGTGGCAAATGCATGCCTGTCAACCTCTTGACATATAATTGTGGGTCCTGTGAAAGTGATGATAAAGTTAGGTTTTGCAATGAGACATGTGTGAAAGTCCAAAAAACACTAAAATACGCCACTAACTATAACGTGTACCTCCAAATTGCACGGCTTATTCCATCACATGTTACAACAGCTTTCAGGTGTGCCACACTTTTGTCATGAATACAGGATATTAGTACTCTAGCAGTTCATTAGAACTCTGGTGTAGCTTAATTTGATTACTAAGTAGTTAACTAACAGACTGCTGCTATTTCCGGATATAGAGGTTTCTCTCTGTATTTCAGAATGTTTCGCCAATATGGATGAGGAAGATATCTGAGAACTCATTAATTTCTATTAAAACAAGCATTTGCAATGCAATAGGTCTTGCATTATTAAAGTTTGAGCTATTGGCATTGCTATTAATAATGCAACACCAATAGCTCAAACATTCAGTAATGCGAGACCAATTGCATTTCAAATGCTTGTTAAGGATTACTTCATGCTGTATGTGTCTGTGTCACGGAGGATGCATGTGATTGCTTTAGTAAGATTAACAGGAGACCACATACGTAGGATGTATGTGTTTGTGTGACATGTTTCTATCTGCTATCATTAGTTGCATGTATGCAGGGCTGACGTTGACGCTGACGTAGTGTCTGAATGTGTGTAGTTGTTCATGTTCCCCACACTTACATTTCATTTTGGGATGGTGGCCCCAGTTTCCAATTTTGGGTAGTTCTGGCCTGCTCCACCCACCCCCAACAGTGGTGCAGCATGACTGTTGACTGGCCACTTCCAGAAAGGCAACACATAAAGTGCCATACGCTGCAGCAACGTGTGCCAAAGCAGACTTGCCCATATGTCTCAGGAGCTCAGAGGTAACAAGGCATCTCAATGCCCCGAGTACCAGGCTAGCAGATGGTACAGGAGAAGGTGGCCCAGACAGCCCTTCTGTCTAAGAGTTGAAAGTAGGGAGGGGCCGGGGGCACAGTGTTTGGATTAGAGGGACGCAAAGCACAGTCCAGGACAGACACTGTGAGGGAGAGGCAAGGAAACGGCGGCAATAGACATGCCTGCTGTCTCGCAGATTCAGAAAGGGACAGAGCCAGGGAGTTGTGGAGTCTGTCGGAAGAAGGAATGTCTGCCTGATGGAGAATTAAAGGGAGACAAAGTCAGGGGGGGGGGGTGCCAAAAATCTGGGAGTAGGTTAAAGGCGGTAAAGAGTCGGGAGACAAAGAAACACACGCACTGTCTGAGGATGGGGAAACGGAGACAGAGGGGAGAAAAGACAAACCTGGTGTCTGGGGATGTGGGAAGAGTAGAGGGTAGATTTGAGAGGAAAATAACCTTGATGTATGGGGATGTGGGGAGGGAGAGAAGTTAAGCAGAGGGGAAATAGAATAGACAGACCTGTGGGGGCTTTGGAAAGGAAGAGACTGTGGCAGAGAGGTGAGAAAAAGACAAAATAATGCCTGGTAAAGGATGAAGGCGAAAGATGCAGAGAAAGAAGACAAAGAGAGACCTGTCTCGGATGTGGGGGACACATTAAAGAGAGGAAGACATGCCTGGTGTCTGGTGATGTGGGAAAGGAAGATGGGGGGTGATGAAGGACACATTGAATGTCTGTAGGTGTTGCTGGAAGGAGAGAAAGCGAGTTAAGCAAGGTCAGGCGTGCTGTCTAGGAACAGTAGAAAACAAGCCACATTTACATTTGCTTACTTTTTTCAATTTATATTATTTGGATGTCAAAATGCATATTTTAAGGGGAAAAAAACCCTGACAACACGTGCAGATGGTTTATTTCTTCCAATGAAAGGAAGACTCATTCTTCTTCTTTGCACTTACAATTGCTTATTTATAAACGCTAAGCACGTTAAATGACCTGCTGCAACCCACTGGCAAGAAAGCACCATGCACTGTTATAATTAAGGAACGTCAACAAATACAATGAGAAGCATTATGGCCGACAAGCGCATGAACCCATTTCCGAGTGTGAAAGACTGCAGCCTAATGTTTGACCTGTATGCATGGGGCGCTAGAGATGTGATGCAATGACAGCGTTGGAAAATCACTTGGCACATTAATCACTCCTGGTACGTATAACACAGGACGGGAGGGGTGGCGGGGGGTTAGTGTCATGAGGGTCGCATTCTCAGTATTAATGACTGTAAAAATCCAAAGTGCAGAACCAGGTCAACCAACTATTTTTCACTGGTTAAACGACCTATGCTAACACACACCGGCAACTTTACGTTGAATACCATAGACGAGGTCACAGCAGCCACGGCACACGCAAGGAGAAGTTTCGGTCAAGACATGCTTCGATGGTTATAAAAAATGCCAGGACAGTGAGTAGCACACATTATGCGAAGAACAGCACGACGTGGCAGCGCTCATGATGGAGAGTCACTTACCACTTCAGTTTAACATATAGAAAGCAAGACCACATTTAACCCCCAGTTTTTGTGGTATTTTTGCCAAATTTTGCGGCCTCAAAAAATAAAAATCCAGTTCAGCCCACTCCTTCCCAACGCTATGGTACCGACAGACCTGGTTATCAGTTATTTCACCGTGAACTTCAGATTGACCTAGCGGTGCTGGGCAGGCTGGCATTTCATGCCACCGGCAAACAGCAGAAAAACACAGCTCTAACCTGTCCGGTGCTCTGAATGAAACCAAGCGCGTTGTCCCTGAAGCGGTGCAGCGCTTAGATTAAAGTTATAAAGCAACAGCTGGGGATTGTAGATTTAATTAAAAGCTGGCCACAAATGTTCACTTAAGTGCGGCGGGCACAGACAGGAGATGTGCATGTGTATGGTGCCAGCAGGAGTTGTGTGTGTGTGCATGCGTGTATGTGCGCTCGTGTGTGTGCGTGCGTCTCTGTGTGTGAGTGCGTCTCTCTGGGTGTGCGCTTGTGTGTGTGTGTGTGTGCGTGCGTGTGCAAAACGGAATCAGGTGGGTGTGGCTGTTTGTGTATACGAGAAGTGCATGAGGCTTTCAAGGGAGACAGGAGATGGTGAACGTGCGCGCGACCTGATCCGATTCCGGCATGCTGCGCGTGCCCATCTCCTGTCTCCTTGAAAGCCGACTCGCCATCTATAGGTCTCGCTGCGACATCGCCACATGGCTACTCTCATTTTAACTTCTGGAGCATCTTCCAGAACCCCTAAGAGAAAATCATGACAGAAAACAGAATTCTCTCAAATAGGGTTCATAATTTTATTTTTTTTATAAACCTGAAATATCACCATAATTACTATAATAAGTACAACACCACCACCAACTAATTTATATTGTGACTAAAAGCCAAAGTAAAAACATGTGGTATGGTTCAGGGTCAATCCTTTCTTGTAAAACACTCTGCACATAGCCTGTATCTGTACAAAGGCGGGTCGGTAAGCGGGGGTGGGGTTGGCAGGTGTAGCATGGATATGATTGGAAATCATCTTGCACCCACAACTTTGAAATTTCGAAACCAGTAAATCAATGACTATCACACTGAAATGGCACAGTGGCCTTTTCTGTCATTCATTGCTCTTATTTGGTTTTTCAAGAATCCATTGTCATTTTGGAGCTTTAAGGAACAATACAAAATTATAGTGTCAAAATAGGTTTACTTTTCAAGAAGTTTGTAAACAATTGACTGCTAAAGCACAGTAGTTTGTGTATGCACTTTATGGCTTAGCAGTGTAAAATAATTGACACAACATAAATGCAAACATTAAAGGAAACAGATAACTGGGACTGGCATGCCCTGATATCAGCTGGACTATAATGACACGCCCAATGCCACACACAACTCTTCACTGGGACATATGAAGGTTCCCTCTGCAACAAACCCTGTGCACTATTTTTGTTGTGTGTGAACAACTGATCAATAGTACATACACACAGCACCTACCCTAAAGTAGATGCGAAAGAGGCTCACTTCTTGGTAGACCATAATCCCTTGTCCCCGACACACAGAGAACTCACTAGAAAATATGAAGTTTTATTTTGAACCAAACCACTTAGCATCTTTGCTGGTGTTTTTGAAAAAAGGGACAAATAACACATATAAAGGAGACACAACACCCACGCTGAGGCATTGGTGCATCATAATCATAGTTCCCCTGACACACAATACCTCACTGGATCAAGTGGAAGTGAGGAAGTCGAATATTAGACATCACTCTGCAAATTACACAAAAAGACAGTATTACAATCGTAAGATGGACATCATCTTTGTGAAACAGATTGTATTACCCTATACTAACAAGGCAACTACTGCCAAATTGCTAACCTCCAAATTGTGCAGCTATAACACAATGGACGTAAGAAAAAGCATGCCTTAACTTTGGGTTAAAGTCAGCAGAGAAATGCCACTTTTAACGTAAGGCTATCGTGAAAAAATAAAATTAGATTTAGACAACCTTGTATTTGTAGAGAAAATATCCTCCTTCATTACAAAACAAAAGTATAAATCTGAAAAAAGATCATTACCTACTACATATAAAATATTTACATTTGTATGACTGAACTGAACATAATGTACAGAGATGAATGTCAGTTAAAATGTCATGAATTACGTAATATGTGAAATCATATAGCAGTGCATGGCAGGTAGCGTAAGATTTAGTTTGCCAAGTAAACTATAACTGGTGAATTTCAGTGTTTTATTTTTTGTTTAAATCAATTGATTTTATATAATTGCAAGGCATAATTATGTAATCACTTTAACCCGTGGGACTGCCCCTTTCTCTCTGACCCTGCTGGACGGATGACCCCGAACCTTTCCAGGCATGTGCAAAAATGCAGGAACTTTATTTTTGTTCAGATTCGTCAAATGGCGTTCTTCCCATGGAAACTCTTACTTAATTATAATTACAGAGTGGCGACACCCACTCCAATATATATACACACACATGGGATATATAACAGGTAATATAGTTCAAGACTGCCATCAAAAGGGTCTGGTGACAGCGTAGACTATTAGGGCAAATACTGAGCGGTGTGTAAATATCACCAGAACATAAGATAGGACCATCCTGTAAATGTCACCCGTTGTTTATATTACATGTTTATTTGGGGTTAGTTTAACCTGAAAACTGTGTTTTTTCAAATAGGGGAATGTTTACTGAAAGTAGTAAGTGAAATATTGGTCTAAAGTTTTATTTGTCTACAGCAAAAAAAGGTAAGAACAATACTTGTGTAGTTAGAAATATAGAAATGTAGGAAAAGTACTCTTTGCATTGCTAAAAAACATATTTTGCTTGCAAAATTGAGAGACTGTTAAAGCTATTCTCTTCAAGGTGCAACTAATAATGTCCACTAATTGAAATTAGAATGTTTAGGATTTCTTTAACTTTCATGAACAGGCTAAAACAACGGACAATGGTTATTCCAGTGTTATATTGCGTTTTTTGACAATTATTACATAGTATGCATTTACTGTACTGGCAACATAATTTGCATATTTCAACACAGAAGATCATTACCAGTCAAATAGGCCAAAATATTACTGCCAGAAAATGAGTGGTTTAATGCCACACAATTTGTCTTTTCCTGCAGCATAATTTAGATAACCATGCCACAAAATTTGGTCCGCTATAACTGCATAATCCCAGTGACCCTGACAATAAATAGTGAGGCTGTGTTGAGTGGTTTGGAGGCTGTCATGGTGATATTCCATTAAATATTTTCCATATTTGAGGGGCGTGGCCTGCTGAGCTGCGGTATGGCCGCTTTCTAAGCGAGCTCCGCCGGTCAGATTGAAATCCTGCACTTATCCTGGTGATTGGACAGCCCTCGCACCGCCCAGACCACATGAGCTGAAGATGGGGTGCTTGAGGAGCTGTCCGGTGTAATCTCACGGCCCCTGCACTCCGCGGGCTGGGAAAGGACGTTCGTGAGTTTGTGCCGAGGGGCCGTGGACAGATATGGAAGCTGCCGGGCGGCTGCACTGATTACCTGAGCCCGCTGCTTTGAAGGCCCTCGGTGCGGAGGAGGAGGTGGCCGGCATCCCGTTTTGTCGCGTACCACTGGATCTCTTGCTACGGAGCTGTGGGTGCAGGAAAGCCTCCGAGGATGTCCCAGTTGCGACGCTGAAAGCGGGTGAGAGCGGTGTATCCTGTGGGGCATCGGAGCCCGCCCACGTGGTGACTGGGGGAAGCGTACACATTGCGTCGCCTGGATTATCGTACTGGGTGATAATAGCCTACCGCACTTCAACTAAGGGGATAGGGCAGCTGTGTTGCGGGGCAGGAGCGGATTCCACACTCGTGCCCCCGTGTGAGAACTGTGGGTTATGGTAGAGGTTGGCTACGACGGCTGCATACACGGAGCGGCGGCCGCCATTTTGAGTAGCGTTACTCGCGGCCTTTGTTGTGGAGTGGTAAACGGACTGGGGCATATACTGGAAGCTGTGTGTGGGCCGGACGAGACAATGCCCATGCTTCTTTCACCAGCGGTCTGGTGGACCTCAGATTTTGGTGCCCGTGCAGGATCCAGGCACTTGTGGTCCTCGTGAGGAGTATAGTGTGTCCGTAGCCATTAGTGCAAAGTTGAGTGGGAGTGGAGGTGGAATGCGCCTAATCTGTTGCGCAAAGTGTTACATCGCCTGAAAGATCTGCAGTTCGCGGAGCCCTGTGCTGGGAGTGTAAAAAAGAAAACGGAAGTGAAGTGTGGGAAGGCGAACAAGACTGCGGTGAGCGGGATTCTCCCTTGTTTGTGCCACAAATGTGCTGTTCATTGTGCTGTGGATATTAGGGGCGTGCTGAGCTGTGGCAGATCGCTGAAGGGGATCGAGGTGCGCTTTATCACCCCTTCCTGCCCCCTGTGTGTGGACGGCTACCTTGGACTGCATGGTGACATTTGAGGGGTTGGTGAAGTCCTTCTTCGCCCTGGGATTTTGCTATTGCCGGGCTACTTACGATCCATAGATCCTTCCTGACGCACTACCCTGAGCTTGGATCACTATGGGTAGGCAGGACGCTAAGTAGCCCAAACTTACCTTTGAAAACAAACGCTCCAACAAGGAGGGTGAACCCTATCCTGAAACGCAAGCGGAGTCCTCTCGGGACCAGGCTGCAGATTACCAAAATCTAGATCTTCAAATCCTTATGCTAGACATGCGTTCCAGCCTTTGAAATGTAGATGCAAAGCTGGATAACTTAACATCCCAACTAGACGCAGTCAAATCGCAGGTGACGTTAATGAAACACGTTTGGATGTACTCGAAAATCATCATACGGAGTGTCACGAATTCTAAGTCGAGACTAAGGAACGACTGCTTCAAATGGACAAGCTACTGGGGATAATAAGAGCTAAAAACAAAGATTTGGAGGCGAGGTCGAGGCGCGATAACCTGCGCGTCACAGGCATTCCGGAGACGACCGCTATCACCAAAATGGAAACGTACATCACTGACCTGCTTCGTGAACGGTTTGACCCACATCTCTCGGCGATATTTGCAGTGGAGAGGGCGCACAGGTCGTTGGGGCCGAGGCCTCCCGTTGGAACAGCACCCAGGCCAATAATTGCGAAATTATTGCACTATCAACATCGGGATCTAATCCTTTGCATGGCAAGGGAGAGAGGCTGCATCACGCATAAGGGCAACACATTGTCGTTTTACCCAGATTTCACACCGGCGGTGCAGGCGGCACAAAGGGAATTCCTCGCTGCAAAACGGCTCCTGTTGCAAGTGCAAATCCCTTATTCTCTCCTTTATCCGGCCAAGCTGAAGGTTTCAGCGGATGGAAGTCACCATTTCTTCACAGATGCAAAGTCGGCGCTTAAGTTTGTAAAACATGTGGCAGGGAAGCGCCAAAAAGCTGCTGGCGGAGGCGGAAGCAACCGGAGGCCACCTGAGTGACAATGACTGATCGGGGTATTGTATGAACGATGTGTGCTCCCTTTTGACACTTACTTTAGGGTCCATATTAGGTTTGTACTTCCTGTTCGGTTTGGGACCCTATCCACTTGCTAAGTCAGCTCCTCTTGATTCTTCTTATGTGACTGGATATGGTCTAGGGCGAGCTGAGGTCTCCGCAGATCTTCCGACCCCCTTGTATGATGCAAGGTAGTACGCTGGCATCGCCGGGCCTCCAAGGGAAGTTTCCCAATTTTTGATGTCTACCTTTTTTGGGGTTGAATATGGGGAGGGTAATCTGCAACCTGATTGGGGGGTTGGAGTGGGGGTGGTTGGGGATGTTAGGTTTTTAAGTGCTAGTCAAGCTACAATTTGGTGCGTAAAGGTGGTTTCATTATGCAAATATGGTGACATGTCCTGGAATGCTGCTGACAGGCTCTATATAGTGGTTGTTTGCACACCCTGATTCTATGTTGAACTGTTTAACTTGGAGTGCGTGAGGACTTAATGATGGCAGGAAAACGAGATTGGTGCATGCATATTTAACCCACCATAATATTGATGTATGTCTTTTACAGGAAACGCATTTGAATAATTCACTGTCCCTCAGACTTCGTCTTAGCAGATGGGGTCATGCTTACTCTGCCATTTACTCTAATTACGCTCGGGGAGTTGCTGTATTGATTACGCTCGGGGAGTTGCTGTATTGATCAGGAGGGGGTTGGACTGGAGAGAGGGATTGGTGCAAAGGGACCTGGAGGGGCGCTATGTCCTGGTGCAGGAAATCCTGTGTGGTCAATCTATCATTGTGGCCGTGTATGGTCCGAACAATGACTCTCCTGACTTTTTTCATAATATATGGTCCAAAATTAGAGCACTTGGCTGTGACACGATTTTATGGGGAGGTGATTCTAATGCCGTCATTGAGGATGAGGTGGACAGAAAGGGTACGGCCAGGACTCTCCACCCGGCGGCAAGCGTGGCCATGCTGGAGATAATGGCTGAGTGATAGCTTGTCGACATTTGGAGGAGTAGAAATAAATCATTAAGGGAAGGTACTTGCATTTCAGATCATCATAATGCATGGTCCCGCTTAGACTTTTGGATATTGTCCAGAGACACAGCTACTTATTCTGTTGCAGTAAAGCATCTGCCTGCTCCCTGTCGGATCATGCCCCATGCAAATATCACTCCCAAACATGCGCAGACGTGCATTCTCGTGGCGTCTTCCTCCACATGCTCTGTTTGATGAAGCATTCAGGGAAGAGATCAGGCAGGATATTGAAGACTATTTCCGGATAAATACTGGGTCAGTTGATGCTGAGGGCATCCTCTGGGACGCCTTCAAAAAAGTCATTCGTGGCAAATGCATTGCCCGGCAAGCCGGGGTCCTTAAAACTATTAGGGGTACGTTGGAGTCACTGGAGTCTGACATCAAGTCACTTGAGACAAGGTATTTTCATACGGGAGATGGTGACACTGCAGGTCTGCTTAAAGCGAAGCTGCTAGATTATGCTGATGAGGCACAACGGGAGGTAAAGTTCCTTGGGAAATATGCAGAGGCTAGGAGATATGGGGAGGGGGACAGGCCAGGTCGCACGCTCGCCGCTATGACTAGGACACCCAGAGCTGCGGCGTATATACATGAATTGCGTGGCGGTTCTGGCGATGTGGTCAGAGGGAGATCCTTCAAGCTTTCTCTGGATTTTATTCTAATTTGTATACTGCCACTCAAAATGTTTGTCTGGAGGGACTGGACTCTTTCCTAGATTTGATTAGCCTCGCCTGGTTTAATGACACATATAGGAAATATATGGATCTCCCGATCTCCGTCGAAAATGTTGCCGAAGTAATAAAAGGTCTGCCGTTGGACAAAGCTCCTGGGCCTGACGGCCTTACTACAGCCTTCTATAAGGCATACGTAGAAGAACTGGCCCGAAAGTTACTAGCGGTAGACGAAGAGTCACTAGAAGAGAGGAAACTGCCAGACACTATCAGGGAGGCCATGATCGTCACACTTTTAAAGCCAGGTAAACCGGAAGATGACTTGGACTCCTATAGACCCCTTTCCTTAATCAATGTAGATGTCAAGATTTTTGCCAAGCTCACAGCTGACAGGCTCCAACCCCTGCTGCCCCTTATAGCCCTTCCTGACCAGTCAGGGTTTATTCCAGGACGCTCAACATTGCACAATTTACGCACCATTTTTTCAACACTACATTATCTACACCCCAGTGTCCACGCTGCTGTGGTGTTCTTGGATGCAACGAAACCATTCGACACATTGGAGATGCCATATTTATTCTCCATCTTAACTAGGATGGGTTTTAGTACGCTTTTCATTAGCAGGATCAAACTGCTATATACTGCCCCCTGTGCCTGTATAAAAGTGAATGACGTAGTTTCGGACCCCTTTCCAATCTCGCGTGGGACAAGGCAGGGATGCCCCCTGTCCCCGCTGCTTTTTGCCATAGCTATGGAGCCGCTGGCAACTTGTATCCGACAGCACCATACTGCACGGGGGATAGGGTTCAGTTCCAGGAATTTACTGATCTCCTAATATGCAGATGACGTGACCCTTTATCTCACTGACCCTGAACTGAATCTGGATCCAGTGTTACGCGAGTTCATCCGATTTGGAGGTTTGGCCGGAGTCTGTATCAATTGGACCAAATCAGTTGTGTTTCCCTTGACGGACAGTACCCCGATAGTCTCTTCGGAGTTCCCCTTGCGGTGGGAGGCCGAGGAGGTTAAATACTTAGGCGTCTGGATTAGCAGAAACCTCCAGGAAATATGGAATCTGAACTATGGCCGGGCTATGACATGGCTGGAAGGCAAGGTGAAAATGTAGGCAAGGCTACCCTTGTCACTTACAGGAAGGATTGCATTAGCGAAAATGATTGTACTACCCAAATTTCTGTATCTCTTTGCGAAAGTCCCGATCCCACTCATGTCACATTTTTTTGCCACACTGAAATCACAACTCGTAGAGCTAGCATGGACAGGGGATGGTCTCCTGGGACATACTCACGTTGCCCTTGAAAAAGGGAGGATTGGGGGCTCCAGACATGCACCTTTACGCCCTGTGCGCCCAGGCTCAATTTCTCCATTTCTGGGTGCGACCGACCCCATTCCAGCCCCACGTAGCTGTGGAAATGGACATCGCTGCACCGGTCCCACTGCAGGTTGCCATATGTGTGAAGACAGGGCGTCCTAGAGGAGATGTAGCCACGGTTGAGACGCTACAGTGGGTGTGGGATGAACTTCAGAAAAAAACAAGTAGGCATTCCTCTGATGTATGCTCCCTCGTTGTCGCGTACCCATAATCCCCTTTTGCTATGCATAGAGGGGGCATAAGCCAACCATTGCAGCGGAAACTAGGCATATACACAT
Source organism: Lissotriton vulgaris (assembly GCF_964263255.1). Classification (NCBI taxonomy): domain Eukaryota; kingdom Metazoa; phylum Chordata; class Amphibia; order Caudata; family Salamandridae; genus Lissotriton; species Lissotriton vulgaris. Next base: position 501,702,100 of record NC_141689.1, on the reverse strand, counting down.
TCGCAGACTTGTTCTCAAATGGCGCATTTCTCCCCCTTTCAGAGGCTACCGAGGGACAGGGCATATCCTTTGCGGAATTATTCTTATATCATATATTAAAGTTGGCATGCCACCCATTGAGCACTGAGTTCCCATTGGCTCCCCAGAACTTTCCAGCATTAGAGACCTTGGTGAGCTCCCCATACCCCAGGAGATTGGTAACGAATTTATATAAGCAGATGCAAAATGGCGTATCCGCAGAGCAGCCCTTGGCACTACAACGTTGGAATGAAGAGATGTCCCACTCACTGTGGAGCAATGGGACTTCTGTTGCGCACAACTAACTGAACTATCTCCCAATTACCGGTTGCGCCTGATTCACTTTAAATATTTGCACAGAGTATTTAGGACGCCGATCAGCCTCCATAAAATGGGACTCAGGGAAAGTGAACGTTGCTGGAGATGTGGATACTCTCCTGCGACGTTCCTACACATGGCGTGGTCCTGCACTAAACTTGAAGAATACTGGTCCTCGATTTTTGAGGCAATCAATCAGATCATAGGGAGAACAGATGTTCCGTCCCCCGAAATGGGCGTGCTTGGGTATGTCAAAGATACTTTGCCTAAATACAGAAAACTGCACGCATTGCTATTGTTGAATGCTAAAAGGCGCATAGCAATACATTGGGGGAGACGCAGGGTGACATCAGGGACTGATTCACAGATGTCACCTATGGGCACACGCAGTTGGGGATCTTCTGGGAGTTGATGCCGCTGGCTTCCAGGCCACGTGACATTTGGGAGACGTTCACAAACTTGGTGAATGCACAACAGAATGATGAAGAGATAGGGGTGGTAGAATAATGAATGTGGTGGGTATTGGATATTGCGATAATGTGTGGGATGTCCATATTACACTGTATGGCCTTTTTGTTTTGGATTTAAGGGGTACACTAGGAGGGTAGGTAGTATGTACTAGAAGGATGTGGGGGTGCGATGCGGGATCCATATGTAATGGCACTTTTTGGCTTATTGGAATGTTGGGATGAGGTCCTAGTACAACTGCAGTAGTTGTCTGTATAAAGAACTGCTCATGGAGGGACATGTGACAATGCATAAAGAAGTTCTTGCTTCAATGTACCAAAAAAACATGAAACACAATTTGATTATACAGTATGTAGTGACTAGCACGAGTTGTTTATGCTATGTTTTCTGCATGTTATTTGAAAATGTCAATAAAAAGAATTAAAAAAATATATATATATATATTTTCAATATTTCACTGTTCTGTGTTAAATGTGGCTATTTATACCACTGAATTGTGTACAATAAAAGCACCACATATGTTTGCATTATATGCACACACACGTATAGCAGTGAAGTATGCTATTTATTACCACTGTAAATAGCTAGGAGGGGTCATTACTTGGCAGTGGGTCATGTTGCTCTTCTCTCTCCTCACCAATGGGAATATATGCCATATTACTACAAGTGGATCTCCTTTTATGCCATACAGCTATTGAGCAAGGATATTTAGACCGAACCCAGATATTAGGAATTAAATCCCAATACTCCGCTAACATTACACTGAGAGCCTTTGTGACTCTTAGTAGGGTTGTTTACCTGTGTAATCATTGCACCATACTGTCTGTAAGACAGTAAATTGTGTTTTCGTAAGTAACAGTGCAAGTTAACTTATTCATTCTGTTTATAAATACGCAAACGTGAGTTTATAGTACACTTTTTCTAAACGTCTTATATTTTATTTTCTCTGAAACAGCATAAGTTAGTACAAGAGATTGATGACGTGATATTTTTATCACAGGCACATGCTGACTTTAGCACATGCCTATAGTAAGAAAATAAAATGTAGGTGTTTATAGAAATAGAATGTAATAAAAAACGATGGCTTTTAAACTCCCGATTTCACGACGATTAAGTTCTATCCACCAATCATTTTCAATACTTTGCAGACATGACATTATTCATTCAGAGTGAGGCCTAGAAGACTATTTTCTTTTTGTGAAAGCCTTTATCATTTAATTACTCCCTAAGCCACTTAGATAACGAAATCACTAACATTACCACTGCAATCAGATGAACACTGCAGAGGTCGACAGCCAAACTTTTCACTTCTTCAGACAAATGTACTTCTTAGGCTGTAAACATTTTCTCTAAAATACCGTAGTTTGGGCTCACATATATGATCCTTTTTTCAGTAGTGCAACAAATCAGCGACATCAAATTAAAAAAGTAATGCTTTCAATAAACATTCTCCAATAGTTCATTATAACCAAAATAAAAATGCTATATAAAAATAAATAGGGTTAAAGTGTATAATTGTACAACAAAGGTGTCATGAGGTTGTGATGAGTTACAAACCACATACCTGCACTGCTGCCCATTATGTGCGCTTTACATATGCACGTCAGGTTATAAATACATATACACACATAATTGCAACAATTCGGAATGGTTTTCAAAACCTGTAATTTAATTTGACCCAGGAATTTCAGACTTTCAACCAACGGAAATGATTTAAAAACATAACATAGAATTTAAAAAATACTGAACGGAAAACAAGCATTGTGCGTGTGCAGATCTGATGGTGATCCTTTCCCTAAAGAGCTGTCACTAAATATGACAACGTGGGAAAATGATCAGCTGTGTTTTCCGGCAAATGCATTCGCCTGACATTAAAGGGAGTAAAAGTACGAGTCAGTCTATGGGGTAGTGTGGTGCACAGCAATTGCTGAACTTGTTGCTATTCATTCAGCTGGCAGTTGTAATGAAGTGGTTGTCAAATACTAGGGATCGTTTGAGTTGACAAGACAATGGCATTGCAACCCATAAGAGTTATGTAATCAAACAGAACACGTGGAGACATTTGTTTTATTGTGTTTCTTTATAAAGCGCAACCATCATCTCAATAGGGACATCCCGAAGCTAGCCCAAATACACGGACACTCTGCAAACTCCATGCCACTATAGGAGGTAAAGCCAGGTCTTGAAGCATTTACAAAACGCAAGGGGATCCTCTGTGAGGCGAATTTCCAAAGGTAGGGAATTCAAACGGTGTGCCGCTACATGATCACATGAGTGGCCACCCATTCTGGCTTTCCTGATTTGTGTACTGCGAATCAAGGCTTTAATAACGGGAACGCAGCACACTAGTGGGTTGGTAGAAAGCCACTTTGCCACGCAGTATAGCTGGCCCTGACTCATGGAGTGACTTATGGGCATAGCAGAGTAAATTAAACCTGGCTCTTTTCCGCACTGGAAGCCAGTGCAGCTGATCGAGGCAGGCTGAGCTTCTTTTGGGGCTACTCCAGGTCAGTCTGGCAGCCTCATTCTGTACGAGTTGCAGACGGCTAAACAGATAGTCACCGATCCCTACATATAGAGCATTACAATCTAGTCTGTTCAAAGTAAGAGCCTGGGTATAGACAGCCATCTGAATAGTTTTCTCAACATGCGTAGGAGTCCAAAACCAGGGCCGGCTTTAGGCATGTGCAAGCTGTGCACCTGCACAGGGCCACCAAAGCCCAAGGGCCACCACGTCAATATATATCCTTAATATAATAATCCTGTGAGGATGGTTACATATTTGTGTGGCGGCCCCTGGCAGGGATTTGGCGGCCTCCGGCTCTGTTCCACTTCCAAACACCCTACCCCCCCCCCCCCCCCTACCCCCCCTTCTCTGGCCTCCGCGCTCCGCCCTGCCTGGACCCCCTCTTCCGGGGCCCCCTACCTACGCTCCCTGCCCAGGGCCACCATGAGCCTAGAGCCGCCCCTGCCAAAATATCTAACACACCAAATTCACCTGATATTGCACTGTGAGAGAACCATTTAACACGAATCCCAGGTTCTTAGCAGCTAATTTGGGTGTCGGAGCCATGCCAAGAGAAGTGGGCCACCAGGAGTGATTCAACACTTTATCGGCCCCTCCAAACAGTGTGACTTAAGTTTTCTCTGCGTTTAGCTTCATGCAATTTGATCGCATCCAGCTAGCCACATCAGAGAGACAGCCCAGTAGATTTTCACGAGTTCCTTGCTGACTCATCAATGGAGATAAACTGGGTGTCACCTGCGTAGGAGAATGTCTCGAAGACCCAGGACATAGCAATTCTCACCGAGGGGGCGACACAGATATTAAACAATGACGGGTTAAAGTAGGACCCTAGAGGGGGGACCCTACAATTAGACTGAAGGGGAGTAGATTGAAATGGAGCCAAATGAACAAAATGAGATCTGTTGGAGAAAAAAACTGCAAAAAAGATTACATAGCAGACTTAATAAGGAGCGAATGTTTGAAAAACAAGCAAGTAGAAGGGACGTAAGAAATTCATTAAGGATTAATCTCTGAAATAAAAAGAAAGCTTAAGATACAGGTTCTCTTGGCTTTATTAATCTCATTTTATTTTTTATTTATTTATTTATTTTTATTTTCAACGTTTTATATAGCGCGAACAAGATCTTCGCAGATATCAGAGCGCTTTACATAGAGGGGTACATGAGGGAACATAGTCAAACAAATAAATCAATAGATCACACAGTACAAATAGGTGGCTGCAAAGCCAATCCTGTGAGTAATAAGACAACTCATACAGATAAGTAAAGGGGTCAAACATGTGGTACAGATCGGTGCAGGGTGTTAACAGAGTTCGAGATAATAGTTCAAGTGTATTTAGCCATGAGGATAGCTTTTACTTCTTTTTTAAAGAGTGTAAAGGAAGATATAAGCCTGGTTTCGGGAGGGAGTGAGTTCCAAATCCTAGGCGCCATTCCTGAGAAGGAGCGCTTGTATGTTTTTTCCTTCCGGAATCTTTGAGGTTTCAGCAGAAGATTGTTTGTGCCTCTCGTGTTTCTAATCCCCCAGAGATTGTCAATTTCTGAGCGAGGTAGCCGGGTGAGTTTAGGTGTACCGCCTTGTGTGTCATGCAGGCGATTTTCAGATGTATTCTGGCTTCAAAAGGCAGCCAATTCAGGGATTTCAAGTCAGGGGTAATGTGGGAGTGCTTTTTTGACCCAGTGATGAGTCTCGCTGCAGCATTTAGAGAAGCTCTTAGTGGTGCGGTTGTAGTTAGGGGGAGTCCGCAGAGGGCGGTGTTGCCGTGTTCAATTCGTGGGATGACTAGTGCTTGTACTGCGGTTTGGAAGTCTTTGGCTGGGAGGTAGGGTTTAAGTTTCCTCAGAGTATTGATCTGGAAGATCGCTCCCTTTGTTGCCATGCTGATGTGTTGCTGCATGTTGAGATTGGTGTCAAGTGTTATGCCTAAGGATTTTGCTGAGTCCACGATGGTGGGTTGGACATTGAGTGCGGTTAGGTGTTTAAGCCAGATTTGAGTGGTGGATATCTTCGCTGGAGGTGAGATCAGAAGGAACTCTTTTTCAGGGCATTGAGTTTGAGGTGATTATCTGCAAGCCAGGATTGGGTGCATCTGATCGTTGAGTTCAGGAGCAGGATGTCATTGGGGGATTGTAATTTGAGGTAAAGTTGGGTGTCATCGGCGTACATGTGAAAGTGTACATTGGATGCTTGTAGCAAGGTGGTGAGAGGTTCCATGACTAGGTTGAATAAAGTTGGGGATAGAGAGGATCCTTGGGGGACGCCTAGCGTTACAGGTATTGGCGAGGACATCAAGTTGTTGCTCTTGAATTTCTGCGACCTGTTGTGAAGAAAGGAAGTGAACCATTTGAGAACAGTTCCAGATAAACCCATTCTTGTGTTTAGTAGTTCTAGTAGATTCTCATGTTTAATGGTGTCGAATGCTGAAGAGAGATCAAGAAGGATGAGGAGGCAGGTGTCGTTTTGGTCTAGCATTTGAAGTGCGTCGTCAATTATGTGAGTCATCGCAGTTTCTGTGCTGTGTCCTGCTCGGAAGCCTGACTGGTGAGGGTTGAGGAGATCAAATTGCTCAATGTGTTTGGTCAGTTGAAGTTGTGCGCATTTTTCCAGGAGTTTGGCGAGAGTGGGGATATTGGTGATGGGACGGTAATTGTTGAGATCAGAGGGGTCGGCTGTAGGTTTCTTTAGTAGAGGTGTGACCTGGCCAACTTTGAGGGAGTCAGGTATGCTTCCTTGTTGGAGAGAGCTGTTGATAATTTTAGTCCAGAGAGGGAGAAGCAAAGGGGTAAAGTCTTTTACTGCGGAGGCAGGGAGGGGGTCCGTGAGGTGATTGGATGGTTTCAGGGTGCTGAGCAGTTTGCCAATTTCTTCTTCCGAGTATGTGCCGAAGGTTGACCATGTGGCATTGTTTTTTGGTTCAGTGGGTGCTAGGCATTGGGGTTTGGAGTATAGGCATAAGTCAATGAGGAGATCGCTTTTTATTTTGTCAGTTTTTAGGATAAAGAAAGCAGCGAAGTCTTCACAGGAGGGTGCCTCACGCCCAGTGTTGAGTGGTTGGGGTTGCTCCTTGGATTGTGAATGGATTAGCTCAAACAGTTTTCTCGGGCGGTTTTTTGCTTGGTCGAGTTGGAGGCTGAAGAAGTCTGATTTTGAGCGTTTTATTTTCCTGAAGTAGGCGTTTCTCTTTTTCTTCAGATCTTTTAGGTGCATTGCAGAGGGAGCTGATCTCCAGGTACGCTCTGCCATTCGCATGTCTCTTCTATCCTCATTGAGACTCCCGTTGTACCATGGTTTGGAGATTTTAGTAGAGACTCTTTTTAGCTGCATAGGTGCAGCCTCATCAATTATAGAGGTCATAGCATTGAGATAGTGGTCAGTCAGAGCTTGGACGTCCGTAGCGCCTGTCGGTGGGAGTAGGAGAAGCAACTGTTAGGGGGCAAAGAGCCTGGGTTGAGCTTTTTCGAGTCTCTTTTCCAAACTTTGGGCTTGGAGAGTTGAGCCGGGTTGACTTTGACTTTTTCATTGATAAAGAATGTGACAATATGGTGATCTGACCAGTCACAGGGTTGGATGGACTCGAGTTGGATAGAGTCCTCTTTGGAGATGATCAGGTCGAGGGTAGAACCTTTCTCGTGGGTCGGGCTGTTGCATATTTGGGTGAGGTTAAGGGCATTGAGGAAATTTTTAAGACTGTTTACCACCGCGTCGTTGCGATCATTCCAGTGGAGGTTGAAGTCACCAAGGTATATTTGGGTGAGCTGCCGACCGGAATTGGTTGAGATCAAATCCATGATTTGTTGGGAAAAGGTGAAGTTGTCCCTGGGTGGGTGGTAAATGCTGTGAAGAGAGCATATCGGTTTGCCCTCACTAATAATGTTGAGGCAGATGTATTCCCAGGATGTTGGGGATGGCAAGGAGGTGGAATTGACTTTCTGAACTAGAGGTTGTTCCTGTAGATGCATGCTATTCCACCACCTATTTTGTCTGTTCTGTCGAGCCTGATAATGTGGTAGTTGGGATGAACCAGAATGTCCATTATAGGTGTCGAAGATTCAGTTAGCCACGTTTCAGTCAGGATAAAATTAAAATAAATAAATAAATAAAATTTCTGTATTTAGGTGTTCGTTGTCTCTAATGCCCTACTGTCCCAAACAAACAATCTGGTTTGTAAATACTACTGATTGTGGGGGGTTCAGTATGTTTTCAACTCGGCGCAACCTAAAAAATGTTTTATACGTCAGCCCTACATAGGACCATACATATACCCACACATACACAGATTAGTCCAGAAAAAATGTGTGGCGGAGAGGAAGGCACCTCACGGGCGAACACCCTCGGGGCGATCTGGTCAGATGTTTACCAGAGACTTGGCCCCTTTCTCATCATAGGTGACCATTCCTATTCCAGAATTTGGTGAGTGAGTGAAGAAAAGAAAATAGTAAAGAGGCGGTGCAAAGCAAGGAGCTTAGAGCGTAACTCCTTAAACAAACATAACAGAGTGAAAAGTAAAATCAACAGTCAAACCTCTTAAACTACTTTTATTATTAATTGAGGAATGCTCAGTTAAAATAAAAAGGCTGGTAGCTTAATGTCGCATACCACTACCTGCAACCGACATGTTTCAATGCCCAATAACTTTATGGGAAATTCATCAGGGTTAATACTCTGTTGCTGCACCCTCTTCCAACATCTTTTAAACAGGAAGCCTTGTTCAGCTATGCTCCCTCGTACTGGCTGAAAAAGCAGTTCTCCGCCTGGTTGTCGGTTATAATATCAACCGTACCACCTCAGTCCTCGGGCGTTGTTCCTGGGATGATACAACGCCCGAAGACTGAGGTGGTACGGTTGATATTATAACCGACAACCAGGCGGAGAACTGCTTTTTCAGCTGGTACGAGGGAGCATAGCTGAACAAGGCTTCCTGTTTAAAAGATGTTGGAAGAGGGTGCAGCAACAGAGTATTAACCCTGATGAATTTGCCATAAAGTTATTGGGCATTGAAACATGTCGGTTGCAGGTAGTGGTATGCGACATTAAGCTACCAGCCTTTTTATTTCAACTGAGCATTCCTCAATTAATAATAAAAGTAGTTTAAGAGGTTTGACTGTTGATTTTACTTTTCACTCTGTTATGTTTGTTTAAGGAGTAACGCTCTAAGCTCCTTGCTTTGCACCGCCTCTTTACTATTTTCTTTTCTTCACCAAATTCTGGAATAGGAATGGTCACCTATGATGAGAAAGGGGCCAAGTCTCTGGTAAACATCTGACCAGATCGCCCCGAGGGTGTTCGCCCGTGAGGTGCCTTCCTCTCCGCCACACATTTTTTCTGGACTAATCTGTGTATGTGTGGGTATATGTATGGTCCTATGTAGGGCTGACGTATAAAAAATTTTTTAGGTTGCGCCGAGTTGAAAACATACTGAACCCCCCACAATCAGTAGTATTTACAAACCAGATTGTTTGTTTGGGACAGTAGGGCATTAGAGACAACAAACACCTAAATACAGAAATGAGAATGGGTGTTGTCCGTAATTTCACGATTAAGAATTTAGGCGGATAAGGATCTCATGCCCGCTAGATAATTACTAACTAGAGTCCTGGGTACTGGGAATTTTTTGGATTGATGGCTTAAGAAAAGATCACAAGAATGTGCAGAGATGTGAAGGCTCTATTCCAAATTCTCATATAAAGTGATGATGCTCACAGAACATTTTCATGAAAGCCAGGCATGGCTGTGTGGAGAGAGAAGATTCCTTGCTGCCTTCCACCAATGGAAGTAATTCCTTGGTGAATATATGCCCTTGCATTATCTAGTCATAGGTACACAAGGCACTAAATTAAAGAAACATTCTTAGTGTCCATATAAATAATTCTTTGGAATGGCCATAAAACTAACAGTTATTCCACATGATGGCTGAACATCACATGACCTAATTTAAGAAAAGTGATAAAGTATGGGATTAAACAAAATTCAAAATAGAGACTATAATAATAAAGAAGGGTTTATACTTTTGACAACTCACTTCACAATGGTTACGGATGATCTTCGAACTGTTACGAAACTAAGCAGTTAAGTCACAACATTCTAAAATAACATGATACCACTATTTTATTGCAATTTTTTGATAGGTTAATCGTTTAAATATCAGGAATGCATCGAAGGTCAGTTTTGAATGCAAAGATGTTAGTATTTCGTAAGAATGGACAGAGTGCCTGCCTCGTCATGCTTCAACATCCTACGCATGCTACGTAAGATCTTCCGGTGGATCCCCACCAAAACCAGGAAGACGGTCACCCAGGCCCTCGTCACCAGCTGACTGGACTACGGCAACTCCCTCTACGCCGGAACCACAGCCAAACTCCAGAAAAGACTCCAGCGCATTCAGAACGCCTCAGCACGCCTCATCCTGGACATTCCTCGACACAGCCACATCTCCGTACACCTGAGAAACCTGCATTGGCTCCCCGTCAGCAAGAGAATCACGTTCCGACTCCTCACCCACGCACACAAAGCTCTCCACAACCAAGGCCCAAGATACCTCAACGACCGCCTGACCTTCTACACTCCCACCCGCCAGCTTCGATCGACCAGCAACGCCCTCGCCGCCGTCCCCCGCATCCGAAGAGCCACAACGGGAGGAAGATCCTTCTCCTACCTGGCTGCCAAGACGTGGAACTCCCTCCCCATCCACCTCCGCCTGACCCAAGACCACCTCTCCTTCAGGAAGCAACTCAAGATCTGGCTGTTCAAACAGTAGCGGACCCCCCTCCGCTAAGCGCCTTGAGACCCTCCGGGTGAGTAGCGCGCTATACAAATGCTTTGATTGATTGATTGACTGGCCTTTTATGGGGAGACAACGGAGCAGGACAGAGTGCGCTTACTTGGGTATGTTGTCCCACAATTGATAATCTTGCTATCACATTTAAAACCGATGACGCAAGCAAAGAAGATTGACAGTGATTTGCCTCACAATATAAAGGTTACTCGATTGTTCCGTATCAGAACGTAAATGAAAAAGACTACGAGTTGTCTACGAGTTGTCAAGTACGGGACTCCGCTTTGGTTCTGTTTTGCATTCATTAGAAAAGGCATGGGCAGCTCTTGGCAACTAAGTTATGTGATGCTTTAAATGTATTCCAAAAGTTGTCATATAGATAGAATTATGCAGCTTCTCTGCGCAAAAACAGGTTGCAAAATTGCACCTCCAATATTGGCTTAGGTTAAAATTGTTTTCTTAGGGTTGATTGTTACAAGATAACAGGGCAAAGAGATCAGTTAGTTGGAAGTGTTGCTCCACAAACCAGCAGAGTTTTACTTGAATCTGTAAAGTTAGAAGGCCCAATGACCTTTATAATGATGCTTATATAAAAGTAGCCATTAATTCTGTCGCAGAAATACAGAATGCACTCAGAGAGCATATAGCACCAACACTCTTTACTATGCTGGTAAAACAGCAAAGTATATTTTAATCAGAAAACATGTCAGAAAACATCAGCCTTCTGAAAAATTGGAAATTGCTCAAGTAATAAAGGCCCCAGCGAAAAGCCATTAAATAAATCAGCTATTCCCATGCAACACAAATGAGATGAAGTGTGGAAGATATTGTGAATACCGTGAAAACCTGAGAGAAGCTTTCAGGAAAAGGAGGAATTGCTGTTCCTTAAATGTGCCGATAGGAATTAAGGATGGGTTTACTCAAGTAAAAGTGGTGTTCCACTCAGGAGCACTGATCGCATTTGAGAAAAGCAGGGGCGGCAAGGACGAAACTACAGTTAGGATTAAAGATAATTATGTATATAAGATCGGGTATGAATAATTTTTGATGGAGTTGGGGTTAGACCATGAAGTGGTCAGTAACGAGTGTTCGGATCTTTTAACAATGGGAGCTGGTACTGTAAAATGTAGTTCGAAACGGCAATAAAAAAAGATACATGGTTCTTAATTCAACGTTATTTGTTGCATTTCAAATATATTTTCATCCACAGTTATGAACAACAGTATAGATCATTTATAAATGAATTAGAATTTATAACGTATTCGTGTCCAGCATTCAGTCAGTTACACATTCATTCTAATGGTTTTAAATCCAAAATGCCTTTTTTTTCTTGGAACAAATGTAATAAGTAATATGGATCTTGGATGTCTTCTGCAGAATTCCAAAACATGAAGAACCCTTTAAATACGTAGAATGAACTGTAAAAGGGGGTCTTTTTAGCATTGCCATTGACTGAAAAGCCATTTTAGACACAATGAACTTCTGCCACTAATAGCTCCTCGTCCCTGCGCGTCAGGGCCATGGAGACAGCGAGGCAGTGGGAGTAGGCGGGCCCGCCCGGCCCTATATTCCACGAGGAGCGCCCCACACTTTTGTGTAACTCGAGAACAATAAAGTTGCCGCACATGGTCTTTTGAAAACATTAACAAGTGCAGAGCAGGTCCGTGACCTGCTGCGACCCCACTTTGCAGGGCCAATCCCCTATCGCCTTTCTGAATGACACGTGTCTGAATTGGAGCCATCTGCCTCGATTTGTGCAACATCTCCGGCCACAATGGAGCCCAGTTAGCCCTGACAAGCGCCCACAATGCGCGAAGTACAACGGCTGCGCCGACAGCATGGCGCGGCCTATTGAAGAGCAGCCGACGGGTCGCGTCTCATGTCTGACAATTAGCATGGGCCTCGCGCAGCGCCCGTCCAGCCCTCTGGGATCCCTTTAATTACCATCAACATAAAGGAGAGACTTTATCAGGAGATACTCAAAAAAATCACTTCAGACTTAATTAAAATATTAGCCACTTAAGCAGGAAGCAGATTCCCCTTAAATGAGAACCAATTTCTCTGTCGATTTTTTTTCAACCGCATGAAAATCTTGCAGCACATTACAGTACTCGGCAAAACATAAGACGACAAACTGATCCCCAAATCTAGTGGTAGGTGCCAGTTTACCTTGAATGACTAACACTTACCATTTAAAATGCATAACCGCGCGCTAAATGTACTAGAATGAACTTCCCCTTAATCCTAAACGGTCGGACTGGCCGGTTTGGTACAAGGTCAGTTAAAGAAAAATAACAGTAGAGCAATTGTGTAGGTTTAATAGATAAATCAATGTTTTCATCTGTATGCAAAGTAGGGTGATTCTCCTAATGCGGAGCTATGGCATTTACAATTCAGGAAATGCGATCAATGGAACAAAACTTGAAAATAGCCCCTTGAATGCCGGGGCGTCAATACATCCCGGAGCATTTTGTGGCAATAAGAAGAACAGGGTGCCATCCTTTACTTTTATTTAGGGACGGCGGCACTTGGGCTTTAAGGGGTGATGATAACAAGACATACACACATTTATCATTTGCACATATTTACAGTGGGCAGGGAATATGTGGTCATGAAGACTGTCAAGCAGAGATGTGTCACTGCTACCAGTACCAAAAGGGGTTCTGCTCTGGCCCGGAGGAGAGTGAACACTTGGGGGCCATTCTGGCAGGACTGGCTGTACCGGGCATCGGGCATTTCCCCCAGGAGCCTGGAACAACTTGTTTTGTTACGAGGGGGCGTTTTTGTACCAGTGCAGCTGATTTGAAAGGATACACAAAGTTCCTTGTACATCTAGTAGTTTCCAGGCAACAATAAAAGTGTCAAGATAACTGATGATTAATGTACCTGCTGGAGGGAGATCAGAGTTTTGTCTAGTGGCAGCTTTGACTCATCTAAGGTGGCACAGAGGGTTAATATGAATTCTGCAAAGGGCGCAGATCACAGAACAGTATTTTAAGTACATAGCTTTGTGGGCTACTGCTTTTGTCACAGAGACCCTTTTGTTACAGTGCACCTAGTAAGTTTCAATCGTAACCTAGCACAGTGAGCTATGAAGCGTCAACAAAGAGCTGCATGCAAACTACATGGCACAGGTTAGAAAGTTACGTTTTTTTACTAGTCTTTCATTATCCTAATGCTGCTAAAAAGGGGTTGTTTGGGTAAGAACAAATTCTTATGTTAAAGCCAACCCTAACCACTGTGTGATGTTCTGAATCCGGCGCTTGTGCTTCTTCAGACCAAGCACTCTTAAAAAATGGCTACTAATATGTATGACCTAAATCCTACAGCTTTGTCTTTTGTTACATTTTCTATACACTGATTTACACACTAATGATTCATCGTTTCTGTATTTGTGTATTATGTAAAGAGCTCTGACACCATACGCTGGTATGAGAGGCACTATAAAGCAAATGAAATATATGTGAGGGTGAGCTATGGAGAGATGAGAGGCACTGTCGAAGGGTGATCGTGAGAGAATCTCCGAAGAGCCCCGATAAAGATGGTCATATCCTGGTGCACTGTAAGGTCATCATTTACTATGCTTTAAAAGCTAATACAATTGAATATATTCTGAAATAAAATAGGTGTTGGAGAATGCGCCATTTTGGCCCACATTTTCTTGGGGGGGGGGGGGTGGGTGGGGAGGGGGGACGGGAGAACCGCACCAATCCCTGCTTGCAGTGGTCTGGCTCGCTCACTGCACACACTGCACTGTATGGAGGCTGGTCTGACAAAATGTCCCAGGGCTGCTCTGGGTTCCCAGTCTGGCTCTGGCCACGGTTAAACAACTTTTCTCTAAAACACCACTTTGTTTGACCTCAGAAGGGGTGAACCGTTAATCTGATTTAAGCAGGAATCGCAGAACCTCATTACTCTTAATATCCACACCATGTGCTGCTGTCACCACAGTAAGCTGGTTGGTATTTCGGAATCAAAGAAGTTGATAATTATGTAAACAATAGTTCTAGGAATCTGATATTAACACTTGCTAGTTTCGTGGGTGTAGTATGCACAGGCAGCAAAAGGGCTCTATCAGAAACTCTGCCCTTCCCCATTGCACCTTGCAAGTGGTATGATCCGCAGCAGTGAGTAGACAAACACTGCCTCAGGGTGGAGCGCGTGCCACTGCTGCCTAATCACTAGGACTACTTTAAAACCAGGTAGGGGGACACAACTCTGTTTGAGGTACGGTTTTATGAGCGTTAATGCAAATATATACATTTATTTATTTTATTTATAAAGTTTTATAAAGCGCGAACAATAAACTCTCGAAATGAAAAACGGACATGAGTGGCAGAATACTGAAGTAATGCTAAGCCGGGTGGGACTGAAATAAAAAACAGGCTCGAGTGCTAAAATAAAAATAGCCTTCATTTACAAATCGGGGTAGATTCGAACTGCCAAAGACACCCTGCTATGGGTGTTTTACAAGGCGAGAGACTGCATTTATCTGCAGCTTGAAATAGGCAGTGTTTATGGTAATGTAGGAAATCAGCAGTAAAAAGTGGCTGGCCAGACCAAAAATCAGGCCAATAAACTACCAAAAATTGCCTTGCACTGACATGTCAGTCCAGCGCTTCCGGCACTGTCAGACTGTCCTACAGGCCAGTAATGAACTCCTCTTAGTAATAATATTACCTACCACTAATGCATGTTTAGAAACAGTGATTTTGACTCATCTAACTACCAGGTGAAGTGAGAACCGACAGACTGTGCGCAAGGCTCTCTACAAACAGAAGGTTCGACCACACTCGGCGATCCTTTGAAAGGGAAGGGTTTTGTGTGAGCAGGAGTAAATATACATCATTTCATCAGTAGCAGGAACAATTAAGAGTTTCAAGATCAAAACGATACACAATCCTCTGATAATTTACCGGAGGTGCTATACCAACGTTGTGATCAAAGAACGTGTTTTTAAATCTTTCGTCAGGACGCCTCCCAGCACAGTGACTATTAAAGTGCGGATGTAATTCAAAATGTAAGTATGCTGGTATCTGCGACTATCCAAAGAAGTCAGAAATAACCGAGAGCTGCCACAAGACGTAATGTTCGCACTTTAGAGGCACACGTCGTGCACAGAAGAGAAGTGCAAATCAAGTACAGAACACGTGTCCTACAAAGTCACTCAGAAGCAGGATTTCTGAATCGACCAGGAAATGGCCATGCTGTGCAACTCTTTTCCAAGTTTTGTAAAAGGTTGGCAAATCGAACAAGCACTGGCAAACCCAATATATCTGGCCTGTGAAAGCAATGGTTAATTAAATATTTATAGATTAAGATAGATGAAAATGACACCTGAATAGACCAATGGATGCTGAGAGGACCCAAAGCACCTTATACGTTTTTATTTACTAATTTGTTTGATCACATGAGGCAAGTGAAAAAGCTTAGGCTGCCTTCAGACCAGACCTCAAACACGTATTTGCTGATTAGCCACATACTAACGTAGAAATGATTGTAGCTTTAAATGGAATGAAGCCTTCTTTCAGATTTAAAGCACACCAAGCAGCAGCGTTTTGTTCTCTTCTCGGGCGGAGCCTCAGGTCCCTCCTCCTTCAGTGCTCGCTCTTCTCTGATCTGCTGGTTGCCAGAGCTGTGACAATGGCCGCTCCGGCTACAACTTGGCTTCTCTATGTGAAGCCTTCAATTACTGCCTGCTGAAGCAGACAGAATCCCATTAGCAAGAAAGGCGCGCACACGAGGCAGTGCCCTGCCCTGCATTGACGAGAATAATTAGCCCAAAGTTGACAAATGTGCACTGCAGTCCCACAGTTCGTATGTATGAGGAATACCGCCTGGAATGGGACTGATGTGGACAGCATCAGTCAAGAGTGCTCCTCAGACTGAAGTCTGCTGCGAGCATGAGGAGAGGACACACGGGCTAAAACTGCCAAGAAGCAGATGCCCTTTGACGCTGTCTTCTCTAACACAACTTCGGGATTGTGTGCACCCTCTGATTGGGCACCATCAGTCAAGGACAGGCACATCAATTTCATGTAGGTCCCACGGCCAGCGCATCGAGGCAAGGAAGCACTAGGAAGACAGACCGAGTATCATAAAACCTCACACTACTGCAAACCAAGAATAAAGACGAAACATACTGGGGAGTTCAAATGAAGAACGCTGGCGGAATAATAGTCTTAATGTTCTGAGACAAGGAGGAGCCAACGCAAAGCGTGCAATCATTTGCTACACAAATGCTCATCAACTTGGATACTGTTGAAAGAAAGATTCTGAAGTCATCACTGTGAACTGGCCCTTGTATAACGCACATTATGCAATTAACATGGCATTGCGGCTCCTTTCAGGAGCACATCAATGCCGACATCCCATATGTTCACCTCAATACAATAATTTACCTTTCTGTACACCCAGTGGGATGCAAAATGAAGAGCTTTGGCATAAGCTTAAAACAAAAATGCGCTGGTGTGCCATTTCACCACAAAACAAGTCTGCATTTACATCACATCAATGGCACCAATGAGGTTTTTAAAAAAAAATATGGATTCATTTATTCTAAGTTTTGAGTATCCAAGATAGCCCATTAAAATACATGTTGGCAACCTCACAGTACATACAAGGTTGCACATAAAAACATGTCTTTAAAAACCCTGATCTCTGAGCTATTGATTTAGCAAAATGCGCCAACATAAGAGGGAAATTTAGAATGTGTACACATTAAACAAATGTAGTGAGGGCTAGTGCTGGTGTTGGACAAGGAGAGGGCACAAAAGAGAGTGCAAGAGTTCACAGAAAGAAACTTGAGTCACACTCAAATTCAAATATCTTTATTCGATTCACATAAGGTGCATCATAAAAGTGTACATATGATAAAAAAAAGATAAAAGCATATACATACATGTAACATTTATTTCTCTTAAAAAATAGCAGAAGTGCAATTCACATTGCAGCCAAGAATTCATGAGTTAACACATTGCTACCATTGTTTTTCTTTACTTGGGTCGCCCTAAGAAAACTTGTGAATACCACACACATGTAGAGGCTTGGAAGCAGTTGTAAATATAAAAAGGCCGGCCTGCATTGTTTAAAATTTAGTGATTTCAACAGAGGAACAATAAGGGAACTTATCAGATCTTTGTAAAATTTACAAAAAAGTGCAATGTGCATTGTTGATTGGTTTGATACATTGTCACCTGGACAACGTTGTAAATCTTTTGCCCAGTCATTGGGGTTTGGAAAGCTTATCAGGCGGTGGAAGATATTTCATCTAAAACGAGTTAAAACAAATCGATGTTGTGCATTTAAAACATTAAAAAAGTATGGTTGCATGGAAAAAGTAGTCAGGACCATATGGTTTACCCAATTCCACGCATAATTGCAAATCCGCCAGATGGTTTAGTGACTCTATTTTTAGTCCTTTCCTCAAGATGTTTAACAAGGTTTCTGGATGCTCAAAGAATTCCAAACAGCCCATATCTGTCAGGGAATTCTTGATAAACTTAAGTCATGGAATCTTTAGGTCCATTTCAGAGTCACAGCAGTCCTTAACTATGGCACAATTCAGGACCATATGTTAAGAAGTCCATATTTTGTGCCATAGCAAGAGTGGTTTAGTCCTTAACAAGTCAGTTATGTAATTAGTCCCCAGCTCAGAGTGACATACATAATTTGAGCAACTGGAGGGAAGTGCTAAAAGGTTTTTTCCACCGCCTGTAATGATTCAACGTTTGCATAACCCCAAATGTCCGAGTCATACAGTGCAATGGTTCTACACTATGCATGATAAATTGATAACATTTCTTTGAGTTGGATATTCCCCAGTTTTCTAGCAAAATTGTGATGTGCTGAAATGGATCTTAAAAATTGCAATCTTCTTGATTCAATAGCTCTTTTCCTTCGCTATCAAATAGAATACCCAGATAGGAAAACGTTCGAGTTTGGGGTAAAGTTTTGTTTCCTAAGTGAATTTTGCAACTTTTGCCCCCCCCCCCCCCCCCGCACCCCCCCATTTTCATAACAAATGTCTTGCTTGTGTTAGTTCGGAGCCCTACATTTTCCATGAACAGGGTAAATTTATCAAGTAGGCGTTGCAGAGCTAGAGGGGACCGCGTCATAAGAACTGCATCGTTCCCGTAAAGTAAAACCGGGATTGGCCGTTGTTTTACCTGTGGCAGGTCCTCACGCGAACTAGCCAGAGTGTTACCCAAATTGTTTATATAGAGGTTGAATAGAAAGGGGGCACTCAACAAAGTCACTCTGGAACTGGTTTTAAAGCATTAATAACAACCTATGACGCCAGTGAGTCGGCTTCCAACATCAGTGGTGGTAAGTAGCGTCTACAAAGCCCCTCCATAACGAAATAAATAGCACAATCTTATGCTGAAGTTAGATGAAAGGGGAAATTCATTCCTGAAGAAAAACGATGAAACATTTATGGAAAAAAAAACTTAGATTTAAAGATGATTTGGGAAGGCAAAGACCATACAGACCTTTTTTTACACATAGGTTGTGGTGTGCTTGTGCCTTAGTCACGGTAGCAATGAAAGACTGAAAATCCACCATGTTGACACATACACCTTATAGGGCACTACTAAAAGACAAACTCTTTATTAAAACGAATGTGCTTTAGGGTTCAGCGCCTCAAGCAGCATGTTTCAGGACACTTTACCAGCTGCAACCCCACTAGTGACATTACACAAGAGTGTGCAATTCTACAAATACAAGTGCCTCAACAGGGCCTGATATCTTCAGCCTTCAAACGCTGTTCATCAATGCACTAGGAACCTTTCGAACTTCAAATTCTATTTAAACACATGGTGAAAATGAATTTGAACATTTTACCTACGTCCAACCAAAGTACAGATGTCATAGTAACTTGATTTTATGTGGCACTTTATAGTACACTTCTACCGTTTCTAAGCACTATAAATTATAGGTGTTACTACTTTCCAGTGTAATGGTACTTTATTTACCAACCTTCGGAAAATGAAGGTTGGGTCAACCTTGACACGGTTTGAATTGGCGACATTCAGATCCCCAAACCTTAAAGGGTTATAACATTTTGGCTCACTGCACTAGCCATACAAATACAACGAAAGACATTACAGAGAGCATTCCCCATATCTATAAACCACACAATACACACCAACACCAAACACATCTGCATCACAAACAATACATTTAATAGAGCATTCACATACACACCCAACACTGTTCAGACATGCTAGGCAGCCAAGTTCAGACTACGTCTAACTGCCAGGCAATGCACGTCATCCACCTAAAGGACACATAGTCTGCTGACACACTTCTATGACAACACAACCAGGGACTCGTAGATCAGTGAGTAAGACCAGGCCACCCAAATATCGAACATGGCCACAGAGGAACGTTTTCTCACACCTGGCAAGTTAAACTGCACTAGGCTTGCAAATGACCAGTACACAAAGCATCACAGGACGATTACTGGCTTGTGGTGGGAATCCCAGAAAGAACACCGTCGAAAGCCGTCCAGACAGGTCATTCTAAGGCAATGTTGCACCCTGCAAACGCCTTTGACCTATACACGTACCTTTTCATATTTACATTTCGTAAACATTACACACCACTTTCTTAGTCGCGACCGGAACCCATTTTATTATACCTTTATTTCAAATCGAGGGGCTAGTCTATGTGCTCCCTTTTGTACTCTGGCTCTATATGACACTCCATCCGTTAGACCCTCAAAGCGGCAGACATCAGGGGCAAGGTAAAAGTTACCAGATAACGTTTGCCTTTTTTGCCCCCTTTGGATTACTGACGCAGTATGAGCAGCGAGCGACCTTTTACCCCATTGGGAACACACAATCACTTTTACGCGGAAAAGGTTTGCCTCCAACCCCTACCGCAAGGATCACAAAAGTACTTCGGGTCCTTAAAGCATGGACCTGCGACGCCCGCTGCCTTGTAAGGTTGTCTTTGCGAACGATCACCCATGGACATCTAGCTACTCATTGCTGCCAGTTGGACGCAGTGAACTAACTCTTCATTATTTAACAATAAAACATTTCCATCACAATGGGTAGATACATACTGAAAAAGCACATTTTAGAAAACGCCGATCCTTCTGTTTCGAGTATCAGATGGCTCAAACACGTTAAAAATGATCTATTTCTTTCCCAAAAATATTTCCAAGGGGCGACAGTGTACCTTCTGGTCTCTGGAGCGGAGACGCAAGGCAGTGCTGCCCTCTAGCGGTCGACACAGCACGATGTGATCTCATATAAGAAAGGTTTCCTGCAGCCTTGGCAGACACCTCAAGAACTATGTATTTTACAAACAGCGCACTGGGTGTGAGGCCCAGACGGACTTTGCTTATTTTTTTCTTTGCTCTGCGGTAGTTCAGAATCAAACGTTTAAATTATAAACTTGGATTAAAGATACCGAAATACCAGCCTCCTGAATTTAAGAAGGGGTTAGAATCTTAACCTCAAATACTCTTTCTCTCGATATTAATCTGCCCAAAATTGTGTCACCTGGAGTGATTATAATTGGTAAGAAAACCATGCGAGACGATTTAAATATCAACACAAAGGAAATGGTACATACCTATTTTTTGGGGCCCTAGTAGTTTTCATATAGATTTCTCGTGCCACTATGCTAAATCCTCGAGGAAAAAGTACTAGTTGTTTCATCGGGGCCACATTCAGTCTTTTTGTGCGGAAAAATTATCCGGCATCCTAAACCAGGCACTGAGAAATGTTACTATAATAAAGCGCACTTAATATGCCAATGAAAAATTCTCCATTTTGCCAGATGTTCTATAGTGAGAAATATAGGGTTATGAAAGGGTCTTTTTACAAAGGACCAATTTGCTGAGGAAGATTTTCAAATAGCTCCTAATCAGTACCCGGCAAACCGTCATGTATGCTCTCGCTACAAGTAAGTTGGACTATGGGAATCCCTTCTCAGCCGGGATCAACAAAAAACTCACCAGAAGGCAACGGACCATTCAGAACTTGGCAGCCAGAATTACCCTAAACCTCACCCGCCTGCGGCGTAACATAGGACCCCGCACCCCCCGCAGTGCACCCCCCCCCCCCAGTTGCGGGGGCCCCCGAGCTCCAGAGGGCCCCCTCAGCACAATACTCTGACCCGAGAGCGCCTGATAACATCTGGAGTGGGCCACTCCAAGCTTCATTAAGCCGCCGGCCACACTTGCATCACACCACACCTGAAGGAGCTTCACCGGCTCCCCATACACAAATGAGCACAATTCAAACGCCTTACCACACTTTCAAGGCACTACATAACACAGGCACAGCATACCTCAACATTCGCACTTGCTTTCACTAACTTTTCAGACACTTCCGCTCGTCCAGACGCCTACTTGCACACATCCCATATATATGGAAAACCAGATGTGGCGATCGAGTCTTCTCCTTCATTGCTTGTCAAATGTGGATCAACCTGCCACTACCCATAAGAGCCTCTTCCTCACTCCTATAATTCTTCAAGAAGCTGAATACCTGGCGTTTTGGGATGTCTCATTAGGCTTGGCTAGACTCACACTTGCTCAGCACCAGAATACCCTCTCAGGCATTGGTGCGCTCTAAAAATCTGCATAACACAAAAGAAAAATAATGAAATAATTTATAGTAAACTAAGTAACAGTAAAAATAACAAGTACCAATAAAAATGAATAAAAACAGAATTAAATACAATATAATTTGAAAAGAGTGATGATTTAGTAAAAAGACCTAAAATAAATAAAATAATTAAAAGTAAATTAAGGAATTATTACAATTAATAAAAATAGAATGGAATTTAATTTAGATTTATTTAATGCTAAAAAAGACTAGTGACTAAGTAAAAAGGAACAACAAACATTCAAAAGTAAAGAACATTTCTGAGGGTAGACTAAACATAAAAAGGAACATATAATACAAAAATACAGATCTACAGGTAAATCTAGGCAAGTTTACACAGACACACAATCACTCAATCAATCAAAGACATTTATACAGCGCACTACATACCCGTAGGGTCTCAAGGCGATGGGGGTGGGGGGGGGGGGGGAGGGGGGGGGCGGGGGGGAGGGTGCCGCTACTGCTCGAACAGCCAGGGCTTCAGCTTCTTCCTGAAGGAGAGGTGGTCTTGGGTCAGGCGCAGGTCGGTCGGGAGGGAGTTCCAGGTCTTGGCGGCCAGGTAGGAGAAGGACCTTCCTCCTGTAGTCGCTCTTCGGATGCGGGGGACGGCGGCGAGGGCGTGGTTGGCTGATCGGAGGTGGCGTTTGGGAGCGTAGAAGTTGATTTGGCTGTTGAGGTAGCTCGGGCCTTGGTCGTTTAGGGCTTTGTGTGCGTGGGTGAGGAGGCGGAAGGTGATTCTTTTGTTGACGGGGAGCCAGTGTAGGTCTCTCAGATGTCCCGAGATGTGGCTGGTTCGTGGGATGTCGAGGATGAGTCTGGCTGAGGCGTTCTGGATCCGCTGGAGTCTCTTCTGGAGCTTGGCGGTGGTACCGGCGTAGAGGGCGTTGCCGTAGTCCAGTCGACTGGTGACGAGGGCCTGGGTGACGGTCTTCCTGGTCTCGGTGGGGATCCACCAGAAGATCTTCCGTAGCATGCGTAGGATGTTGAAGCACGCCGAGGAGACGTTGTTGACTTGCCTGGTCATGGAGAGGGAGGAGTCCAGGATGAAGCCCAGGTTGCGTGCATGGTCTGTCAGTTTGGGTGCGGTGCCCAGGGCGAGAGGCCACCAGGAGTCGTCCCAGGCGGAGGGTGAAGAGCCCAGGATGAGGACACACATGCACTGAACTAACCAAAGGTTAAAAGAACATTAAAGTTAGGTCCAAATATCTGTTAAAACCTACTTTTTTAAATTAAGAAAATCACTGAAATTCACTAGTTATAGTTAGCTCAAGTAACTATAACTCATGCCCTAAAGTAACTATAGCTCATGCACCCACCATGCACATATCCTGAATGATGTCAAAGTCAAAAAGTTTTATTTGTTAAGGAACTCCTACAGAGGTCCACAAAATGCATCAATACAGTAAGAGAGACAATTTTAAATACAATACAAAAAAAGATTTCCCTTTTTTCCTAAAATACAATAGATTAAAAAGTGCGAAAGAAGGGTGAATATGCTTTTTATGCAGTACAAACTTCATCAATATCCACCCATTAGACAATACAACCTAATAGCAAGATTTTAAGTATTTCCTAATAAATAGCCAGAAAAGTTAAAAAAAAAAAAAAGGATTATGCTATAACAGACCATTTTATTTGGTGGGGATAAAACAAACATTCTGGCCTCCTGGACCGAATGAATATTACATTTAATAAATGATGGTCTTAAAAACAAACGCCTTGCCCTTTTTAATTCCGGACACACAAATAGGACATGATTATGCACCCACCATGCAGAGTGTTCTGAATGATGCAATTTCAGATGTGGCAGTGATGTTATCACTGATGTCATAAAACATGCCCTGAGTGATGTTATATGTGAAGTAATTAGCAGTGCATGGTGAGGGTCAAATTATTTGAGTCACACTTTAAATCATTTGTTGGTGGCACTATACTAATTTTAAAGAATTGTGTGTTCTAAGGAGATTTTACTTTATGAAAAATGCTGATCCTTTCCTCCGATGTGATCAGCCATGTTTGAGGGAAAACGCTTTTATCATGATATTCTCAAAGATATTGGTAGGTGATCCAGAAGCTAAAATGATAATACATTTTCTATAAGATCACACTATAATTCTCAGCCATATGAGAAAAACGTCTTACATTCAGAGTAAAACATGTACTTCCAGCAGCAGCAGCCTGTTAGTTGATTCCCTAGTGTTCCACTGGAGCTTTACCACACTTTTCTAATGAACAACTAGGGTGCTAACGTTCCGTATTTTTGACAAGAGTGGCGCACCTGAACGCCATTTTGCTGGAATCAATTACATTTGGGGGTTCATTTTGCCAAAGAAAAAATGTTTAAAGTTCTGGAAATCTAAGATGGGGAATATTTACTATAAATTCTCACGCCTTTCTCAACAATGCAAATAAAAAATCTGGTATGCTCAGTGAAACATAGTCCAAAACTAGCAGCAGCCTGGCAGTTGATTCCTCAGTATTCTTCTGCAGCTCACCATAGTGTTATAATGAATAAATATTCTGTATTAATGACAAAAGTGCTGAACGCCATCTTGATGGAATCCAAACTGTAAAACTGACAGCATTTCCTATGTAGGATACTGCTGTAAATAAACAAAATGAGGGATTTTGTGGTTAGTACTCTAGGAAGCTAACATGAGGACATATTTCAGGAAACTCAAGTACCTTACTCAACCATTTCAGTTCCACATTCAGACAAACCGAGTGAACCATGTTCTTCCAAACTCTGCAGTAGTCTCTAAGTTAAATCCCTAGTGATTAACTACAGCTTCACCACAGAGTTTTAATGAACACAGAGTGCTGTCATTTGTTGGAATAGGAACTGTTGAATTGAAATCCTTTCCTAAAGCGCAGGCTGAGGTAAATTGGCATAGAGATATTAATGCAGGTATGTAACAAACAGGTTAAAACATATGAAGGGATGAATGGGGTTACATTAATCTGTGACATAATATAAGTTTAAATAGGGGTAAAATAGCTTAAGATCGAGATTTCTGCACAATTACAGCGTCCCCTTTCCACAACTTTTTCCTCACCATACGCATCTTCTCAGTCGCTTAACCACTCCCAATTTTCTTTTTCTTTAAATCCTTTTTTATTAAACAGTTGCTCATTGTACAACAAGCATATTTGACACATCGCTTGAATAATAGGGATCATGTAGAAACAAGTGACAATAAGTACTGTTAGTATGTCTAGCGGAACAGATAAAGAAAACAATTATGCATACAGTCCTATTGTGTATAATAGGACAAAACCCCAGTAGTAACCTAGGTTCAACTCCCACTGTGTCCTTCAATCTCTCGTCTGCGAGGCCCACAATCACCTGTAGCTACCCCAGCCACCCCAAACTTTCTACCATTTATTAGGGCAACCCGACTCTGGTATATTATGTGTTCATCTCTTCGACACTAATCTAAATCTGTTTCCCATTCTGCAATGTGTGGTGTCCATGCTATGTTTCGCTATCCTGAAGCCAGTGCAAGCTACATTTGTTGGTACCTGGGCCACTCCCCATTGTCCGTTATACACAGGCGGTGCCAGTGAGGCGTCAATGTCACAGTGAGTCCAGTGACTCTAATCATAATGTTGACCACTCCCTTCCAATAGGATTGAATTTCTGGGCATTCCCAGAGTGTATGGAATAAGGAACCTACCCAGACTTTACCATAGGCCCTACCACACAAGTCGGTATCACACCTACCCAAGCAGTGGAGAATCGATCTGGAGTAGTATGATCTACGGAATATGCGGAGCTGAATTAAACGGAAACGGGAAAGTATAGCTATATCTCTGGGGTTCTGTAATGACATCAACCCAGTCCCCGTCCTCTATTAGACCAAATTCTTCCTCTCACGCTTCCCGCAGTTTCTGCAGAGGGTCATGAGAGTTATTAATCAGTTTCTGATTTGTCAGTGAGATGGCCTTGTCCGTAATAGGGTCAAGAAGGAGCCGATCCGCAGAGCATGTTCCAATAACAAATATTTAAAGCACTAAGTTTTTGCCATCTCAAACGTTACGTAGTCTTGGCCTCTCCGCACATCCCCTAGGTGTTCAATGCCTATATTCAAGTCTCAATTTGGAGAATCCTTGAAGATCTCCAACCGCTCGGTGGAGGTCACTATCCTACAGTGGGTTTCTGTTTGTCAATTTATTTCTCCCACCCCAAGAATTCGATTCCCCCATCTCCATCTTGTTGTGTGTCGGTAAATCGCCAACATGCTGTCTCCTGCAGAGCACCAATAAATAGCCCGACTTCTAATCGTTTTCTGATCAACACGACACGCTGGCTCAGATCGATTTGTGAACATCCAGTCATTAATGACTATCAGCTGTGCCATTCAGTAGTACTTATGGATGTCCGGGACCGCAAGGCCACTTCACAAACTCCTTTTGTAGCTTACAGAGTGCAATCCTAGAACTGCTCCATCCCATAGGAGCATCGTAATTCACGGTCTACTTGCTTGAAGAAGTCAGGGGGTATTTTGTAATGGGTGTTCTGTAAAACATAGACATATGTGGGCGGGTCATAATCATAAAGAGAACCGCTCTACCCATCAAGGAGACTGGCAATGTTCACCAATGGGCGGGAAAAAACACTTATAACGCAACTTTTACAACGCACTAACTTTACAACAAAACTTTTACAACGCAACATCCATTACAACGCATGCCATTACAACGCAACCATTACAACGCATGTCACTACAACGCATACCACTACAACGCATGTCATTACAACGCTGTCATTACAACGCATACCATTACAACGCATACCTACACTATCCAACACTTATCCTACTGTTGCACCCTCTGGAGTTAGAATAGTAATTTTTACCCCTACACTATCCAATACTTACCCTACTGTTGCACCTCCTGGAGTTAGAATAGTACTTTTTACCCCCTCCACTATCCTACACTTACCGTACAGTTGCACCCTCCTGGAGTTAGAACAGTAATTTTTACCCCTACACTATCCAATACTTACCATACATGCAATGTAATGGTATGCGTTGTAATGGTATGCGTTGTAAATGTAGTATGCATTGTAGTGGAATGCGTTTTAAAGGTAGTTTCAAAGAATTTGTTGTAATGGCATGCGTTGTAATGGAGTGCTTTGTAATGGATGTTGCGGTGTAAAAAATGCGTTGTAAAAGTATGCGTTGTAACGACATACATCCCCAATGGGCTACATCACCCCGGAAGTGGTCCAGCTGGGGGAACCGATTTCTTTGCAGGAACTCTCTCGCGTCTTGCATGACATATATGCCCAAGTAATAGAAACCGTCCCGCACCACTAGGGCCATGCATACAGGTGGAAATTTAGGGAAGGCATCTGATAATGGAAAGTTAAGGGACTTGTCCCAATTAATTTGGTAGCCTGAGTATTCCCCAAACAACTGGAAAATATGTAGGATACTGTAATCCGCTCATCTCAGTCTCCCCCCTTACCCCTCCCCAGTGTTGCCTTATGTGAGAGGGTCCTGTCATACTCAGGCCGCCAGAGGATCAATCTTAAGCGCAAAGATCATTGGGGTCCGTGGGCAGCCCTGTCGTGTGCCCTTATGTAAATTAAAGGGCTTAGACAGTATGCTATTGACTCATATCTTTGCCAGTGGGTACAAACGTTTAATTCTTCAGCAGAATTGAGGACCAAAGCCCAACTTGGCAAGGGCTGGGAAAAGGTAGCTCTATTCAATGCTGTTGAATGCCCTATGCTAGGGAAGGAAGGGACGATATGAAGCATTTCGTACATACAGCTGGAGGGGAAATAACAAATGATATTATGGCCACACATGATTTAGATTTCGTAAATTTGATGTACACCCCACAGGTTGAATTTAGCCCTACATACATAGCCAGGGGTGTACATTCGATTATTGATTTCATCATCCTACCCATAAGATATTCTAGCTGGGTGGGAGATTTTACTATCCATTCAAATGGCCTTAGTGACCATCTACCCCTCAGTTTACACCTAAACCTTCCTGCATGTGACACTTCAGCCACGCTCAAATCCCTGGTATGGTCGAAAGAAATAGTATTGGCACGTCAAAATGGCTTTGCCCTGAAATGGGGCAAAATCGACCAAGTAAAAACGAATGTGACCATTATATCAAAGGCCTTGGCTCCCATCTTGGTGTGTCTAGACGAGGAAGCTACCAATGCTGAAATTCTGGAAGCCTTTGGGCAGATTACGCTAGTCATACAAGATTCCCTTACTAAAAGAAAAGTGATGGAACGCAAGAAGATCAATGGCTGGTTCGACTCTAAATGCACGAAAGCGTATACCCATCTTAAAGGGGCCCTTGGTGCCAAACCTAGGGATTACAGCCTAATTAGGGCTTGCCGAAAGACCTACAATCTAGCCCGGAATAACAGGAAAAAAGAAATGAAAGATCTGGCCTGGCAAAACCTACTTGAAGCATCGCAGCAGAGAGATTGTAGATCCTTCTGGCAGGCAGTTAACGCACCCTATCTCACTGCACCAGATAACGCTAGAATTGAAGTCGCCATAGACGAGAATACTTGGATTGACTTCTTCTCTAAAGTCTACAAAAAAGAGGAAAGGGATGTAGCTAAATCCACAGTGGTAAACACTCAGGATTGCCCAGAGCAGAATCATTTCCCCATTAAGGTTGAAATTACACATGAAGAAGTCCTGACTGCAATAAATAATAGCAAAGGTAGCAAGGCCCCGGGCCCAGATGGGATACCAAATGATATCTTTAAGCTAACTACTGAACTCTGGGCCCCTATCTGTACACAAGTATTAAGGGCCTGTTGTACTGAAGGATTTATTAAAACCTGGGCAGAGTCAGCTATAGTACCCATCTACAAAAAAGGGGAGAGAGAGTGCCCATCTAACTACAGGCCCATATCCCTCCTGGATTCCCTTATGAAGATCGCCGCAAGGGTAGTCGTCAGTAAACTACAAATTTGGGAAAATCAAAATAACATCTTAAGCCCGGTCCAGTACGGCTTTAGGGAAGGGATGGGCACATTAGAGCAGGTCCTTAATTTTGTGATGATCCAAGGGAAATATACCCAAGCTAAAAAAGGGTGCCTCTATGCAATATTTGTCGACCTTTCAGCCACATTCGACTGTGTGGATCACGAAAAACTGTGGCAAATATTGGCTGAAATTAAGGTGGATCCCGCGATTCTACATTTCCTCCGACAGTTGTACACAGATGCAACTGCCAAGGTGAGACATGGGATAGGAGGAGAATGTACTGGGTCGTTCCGCATGGAGAAGGGAGTTAGGCAGGGCTGCGTCCTGTCCCCATTTCTCTTCTCCATATATACGAACGCTTTGGAGGAGGAATTGGTGGCCACCGTAGTGGATTCACCCAGGTTTGGGAAAAACCAGGTGGTCTCCCTTCTCTATGCGGACGATGCCGTACTAATGGCCAGAACCAAGATAGGTGCCAAAAAGGCCTCAAGAAAGTATGTAGAGTTCATGGAGGCAAGGGGACTAAAAATAAACACGAACAAATCATTTGTGATGATGTGCGGGAAAGCTAGGAAAAAGTGTAAGGGTCTAAAAATTGACAGCCTCTCATTAGAACACACTGAAAGCTTCTCATACCTGGGGGTGTTAATCGATGGCTCTGGCTCTTGGTGTGCGGCTGTTAAAAACAGAACTCTTCTATTTAAACGCTCCATCGCTGCACTTATGAATTTCTCCACCAAACTAGGGAAAAGACTGCCAGAAATTCTTTTAAATATATACAAAGCAAAATGCAGAAGTATAGCTCTTTACGGGGCAGGATTTTGGGGCTTCCAGAATACTTCATCCATTCAGATAGCGGAAAATGTTTTTAAGATATTTGTTAGCACTTCCCAAGGGGACTGCAGTTTTTAACTGTCATTCTGAGTTAGGAATGGATTTTATTTCTGATCTAATAAAAGTAGAACCAATCTTACTCTGGCAGAGAATCTGGACTGAAGACGCGTTGGCCCTTAGTAGAGAAATCCTAAAGGATGTAATGGCACTTGACAACGCCAAACAGATCTCATGGCTTGAGTATGTCAGGAAGACATTTATTGATCTGCATAGGCCAGAACTATATAATAATCCTGAATTATTAGGTGGTCTGAGTAGGAAAAAACTTAAAGGTCTGTGCATGAACCATTATAAAATGTTAAGGTGCTCGGTTGAACTTACCAAACAAACTGTCAGTAAACATCAGCTGTCTCTGGTGTGTTACTCTATTCAACCATATCTAGCACTATGTGTTGTGGGTTTTGAACGTTTTATTTTAACTAGATTCAGATTTGATCTTTTCCATTACCTGATAACTTTTCCTACTACAAACAACTGGTCAAGGAGCCTGTGGAAATGCCCTTGTGACAATTTAGCTCAACAATCCACGTTCCATTTTATTTTATTCTGTAAATATTACGAGAAAGAATGCAAGACATGGATTAGACAATACTTGAAAAATGGCTCCTGGCGGCAATGTAGACCAGCCTATCTAAACTTACAGCAATTGGAGAATGGCAAATGCATTATGATTGGCTTCTTAAAGATAATCCTGAGAAAAAGAAATGTGATGGTTGCTAACTGTACTATGTAAATGCTATGGTTCGATAATGCACTAATATAATCTCTTTTTAACGTTTTAAAATTAGGATATATTTATTTATTATGAATTACTGTATGTATATTTACTGCTGCTTTTATGATTTTTATCTGCTGTTAAAATCGAATAAAGCTAAACTTGTACTTGAATGCCATACGAGCATCCAAGGAGAGCCACACAGCCACCTCAACCTGAGGGGTGCGGTAATGTGAAGTACACCATAGAACCGGAGTAGGTTTAAGTGAGTACCCCAATGTGGCATAAAGCGAGATTGATCAGGATGTGTTACTGTGGTTATCACTATCCGCTATCTTTTGACCAGAGCCTTGGCCAAAACCTTGACCCCCAGGTTCAAAAGTGAGATCGGCCTATATGAACTAAAGGCCGTAGGTGGAAATCATTATGGTGCAGGTCTCTGATTTTTGGGCAAGCAATCTTCCTCCCTAGCTTCTAGGAACATGTCTAGCATGTGTCCCGCTACCTTGTTAGCCATGCAATTATATAGTTCTATCGGTAGGCCATTAGGGCCAGATGCCTTCCCTGTCTGTAGGTCCCGAATTGCCTGTTCCAGTTCATCTACTGTAAAGTCTTGGCCTAGCGCTTCTCTGCATGCTTTGTACAGAGTGGAAACGGAGAGATCCCTTAACACATTCACACAATCTTCAGGAGATCTACCAGTCGTGGACTCATACCAGGCAGCAAAATCTTCCACTATCGATGCTCTAGTCATATGTAGCCTTCTGTCTGTGTCCCAGATTTCTAAGTCCGAGTTCCTGCCCCTATCTCTCTTATCCAGCCAGGCTATTAATTTGCTGGCTTTATCACCAATATTGTATTGTCTGCGCTGTGTGGCCAGAGCATACACCCATGACTTATTCTCAGCCAATTCCCTGAGTTTGTGCTGTTTAAGACTGAGTTGATGTTGCAATGGAATGCTGCTCTCCCACCCTCTAGTATGTGTGCTATTAAGTTAGTGATCTCTCGCTCCAGCTTCTCACACTGTATTCTCTTTTCCTTCATTTTCCCTCAATCAATGCCTGCACGTGGCCACGGAACACCGCCTTGAAAGCTTCCCAGAGGACACTCGCAAATTCTAACATTCCCTTACTTTACAAAAAATATTGGTCTGTTAGGACTGTACGCATAGTTGTGGTCTTATTTTGTCCAGAGAGATCTTTTCTTTCAAATACCAGGTATGCAGCGGCATAATATACACAGAATAAATATTAAGCCTTCGTCCATCTCACGTGCCAGTCTGTGCCAAGAAGTGCCCTAGTGGCTCTTTCCATGTACGGTGAGAAATGTAGGGCACAGAGGATTTTCGTAGTATGCCCATACCCCTAGAACTAGTGGTGAAGCCCACATGTGCTAATAAAGTGTATCCAAAACAATCCAGGGCCTCTTATAATGGTTACCCCTCAAATGAGTCTCCTGTAGGAGAACCAAATCTGGAGCATGGCGATGGAGGTATAGTGCACTTAATATTCTCGCTAAGGCCATTAACGTACCACATTAGGACCTTCAGGTCTAATTGAGCGTAGACTCACATGGTGGATAACGTTGTGCGTGAGTACTCCCTAATTTTAAAATAGTAACAATATGGTAGACAAACTTGGTGTGCAGACACTTACTCAGGCTTAGGCGCTGGAACAATTCAGAATATGATTTTAAAAAAATCACCCAAAAAAATAAAGGGTAAAGTGACGATATATTTAGGTTAGTTGCCAAGATCCTGACTTACGTTGAAAAATGCAAAGGCTAAAGTGATGTTATAGTTAGGTGTTGAACTGAGACAAGAACGAACGTTAAAACTCTGCCCCCCTAAACCACTGATATAAGCCAGTTATAGTTTGGTCAAATAACTATAACATGCGTCCCAGTCATTCATGTGTCTGATCCACCAAGTCATCCCTGGTGTTTTTATTTCTTTTTGCTCCGCTTTCTATTCTGTCCATACCTCTGTCTCTATCCTCCTTTCTTCCATCTCTATTTTATTTACAAATTGTTCCCTTCTCCTTCATGTTCAATGCATTTCCTCTTCTACCATCTGCCGGCCTGGCTCCAGTTCCCTTCTTCCTTATATCCTCTCAATGACTCTCCACCACTCCCAATGAACTCGTAGCTAACACATTTCTAGTTGTCAAACAGGATTTAGACAATTCCATTGGATAACAAGGGAACAAGGCATTCTACTGTCTCAGTCGTTTTTGAAGTATATTAACATCAAAAATAATGCCCATTACTTACTATTTTGGATATGCAGTCTGCTTTTGATAGGGTAGATAGACAACTGTTGTGGCTATCACTTTATGAGAAAGTGTAGCTAAGGGGACTGATTGTGCCTTTTCCATCACCAAGGAGACAAACACTAATATTTGTGACTTGATGCGAATTTCTTGAGCATATTTCAGAATGATCATTATGATTAATTGTAGTCTTCCAATGTGGATGCCCCTAAAGCCACTTACATTCTAGGTACACTGTTGGGAATGACTGTAAATGCTCATTATCAACAAATTATCACCTCTGAACAAAACGAACTCATACACAATATCTAGAAATACAAACCATGGCAACAATCCCGTTCTTGTCAGTTGAAAAGACAACTTAGAATTAAATAATGTCCATTTGGACCATGCCAATTGCTTTGACTAACTTAGCAAAGGTTTATTGTCACTCGCAGTTGGATAAAACAAGTAGAGGAGAGTTGCTCTCAGTTGACAAATACATTACTGTTAAATCATAGGTACAACCAAAGGTTTGGTGGTTGAGCAATCTCTTATGCAGTCACCGTTTTAAAGAAAAGGTACAAGTGGGAGTACTTTACGGTCCAACTTATAAGGCTCAGCATATCTTACCCCTCAGGTGCCACTTGATAACTTCTAATGGAGGTTACGGGGTGTCCCTCGCCTGTCTTCCATGAATTCAATGGAAAGGGAGCAGTGTTTAGACCTGGGTTCCTCTGATCCAGAATATGATCTAATGGCTCTGCAGAAATGTATAAATCACTCTGCAAGATGTTATGGCCTTGCACTGCCATGGCCTTGCACTGCCATGTGTCTTAGCTGGCACAGATAAACCTTCTTTGTGTACAATCCGGTTGTCCCAATACTGGGCAAAGATGTTATTCACTACAGGCTACAGCAATAAGCAAGACTGGTTATTGACATCATCTTTATTTTTGATCAATCAACACTAGTACAGTGGGACAAAGTGTGGGTGTTAAACATTTGTGGAGTAGAGTCACTATTTTAACAGGGCACAATTAACTGAGTATTTCTCTAAACTCCGACTGGAAAAGGGGTCAGAGTCTTTTCAGGACCTGTAATGACCACCTGGAAGAAGCAGAGACGCACCCACTCTTTTACGTTCAATATACCAGTATCTAAAGAAATATTGTACCAATAAAAGGAAAAAAAATATAAGACCAGTCACAGCTAGGAAACTTCCAAGCAAATGTACAACAGAATGTAAAAAGCAATGCTGGAAGGCCCACTAAAAGTCAGCAAAAATGACTGGAGGCAGTTTTCTCCGAATCTGCTCTGACTGGCAAAGAAAGAAAAGACTTACGACAATGAGCTGGGGTGGCGTTTACAAAGGCTCAGCAAAAGTCCCTTCTGGGGTGGATGATGTTGAGCCAAACGGCGCCACATACTGGTGCACAGGGGTACTGCCTGAAAAGTTTACGGATCCAGTTTGACGCTGAGGTTCCGTGACAATCGTAAGTGGTGTTTTCGACTCGCACGAATATGGTCGAGTCTGGTATCTATGAACCGCAAATGACGAGTTTAGTAAGTGTGCGCAGTTTCGCTGTGCTAACTTAAACCGTTCGTTTGTTATATGGGTTTGTCATCTGTACCCACGGGTTCCATCTTAGATACGGCATCCATTTTGTCTCTTGCCCTCAAGTAGCCAGCGAACGGACGTTGTCCGCTTCGCGACCCTGGGACTCCCAAGATATTTGCGGAAGACACATGTTCTCTGTGAGTGTCTTTATGACGAGGGGGATGCTACTGTAAAACAGATGGTGCCGCTCGAGGCTCATCTTGCCGCACGGACTTATTGTCTCAGCCGTGCATCTCATTAGGCACGTCCCTTTGATGCCTGTATCTCGTGTTTCCCGATACCCCCCCCTTTTACACCCTTTCCGATCTCCCCACTGTCTCCGTCTTCCTCTGCACCTGTCTTTGTTCCTATTTCGATCTGTTTTACTGCTGATTGGAATTTGCTAATGTTGGGAAGATGGGTTTTTACAGTTGGGAACCGCCAAATGTTTCCGCACTTATGTTCCGGACCTCATGTGTTTCAAAGTGACCAAAGCGACCCCTCTGGGGGATAATGGTGGGAACCGGGTTGTAAACTGTTGTGTTCAATGTAACTCTATGGGTAAAAACTGTATAAAAGGAGCGATCCACAGAACCAATTTGAAGCAGTCTCCCCAAGTTGCACGTGATGTACTTGTCGTGACTTCTGTGTTCCCTGCAGCAAATAAACCTTGAATCTTTGACGCCGAAGGAAGTGTCCCGTGTCTCTGTGATTCGTACGCCGGAGCAGGTTACCCACGAAGGTTTCAGGTGTTGTGCCCTGGCACCGCTGGGTCTTAAAGAACCCAGTCCTTCAGTTGGCGCCCAACGTGGGGCTGCATCAGTGGTACCGGTCCAAGCCCGACGATCGTGAGGAACTTCGTGTGAAATCTCCGAGGGAAGGTGCACTCCGCTTCATCGATCCTGTTGTCGAAATAAGTGGCCCGAAGACTTTTCCCGCGAAGATTCCCGCCTCCTGACGGCTGCGACGGACTGCTGCCCTGACTGTAGACCTGTTTTGGCGCCTGGCGTAGACCTTGGTATAGCGAGACGATTGACGGGCCTTCCTGGTGACGCCATCGATCTTTGAGTTAAGTATTTGTGGGTCGCTCCCAGAGTTCTTGGTTGTTGACACTTTAGCGAGTGTTTTTGTTGTTGACGCTGTGTGAGTGTTTTTGTCGGTGACACTTTGCTAGCGTACTTTGTTGTGTTGTTTGACGACTGCAGCCGCCAAAAAACCGAGGGTTTTGTTCTTTGCTGGGACTTGGTAAATCCCGTAACCCTTGAAGTTTGTGAAACTCGGCTAGTGTGCAAGATGCCTGGTCGCAGTACTTTGTTTAGTTGTTTCAGACCTTGTGGTACGGATTCCCGACTGGAGGACTCATGTCCGATACCTCCGGTTGGAACTCCCACTTATGAGCTCTATAGTAAGCATGGGCTAGGCCCAATTACTTTTAACGATTATTGGATTAAATACACAAAGAAGGACGGCGACCTTCGTTGGCCACCTCATGGTAGCTTCGAGGCCCCGATCCTAGATAATCTAGAGATTAAATTGTTCGAAAGAAAGTCAAGGCCGGCCATGTTTGATGCCTTTCGGTTGTGGCGCAAAGAAGCCCGACAGAAAGAAATCAGACAGACTAAACGTAATCAGCGAGATAATGTTGCTACCATAGTGAAGAAAGCAGAGCAATTCCAGCATGATAAGGAGGTTAAGGATAAGGAAGTGTTTGACAGATTACAGCGTATGACCGTAGATAAATGTTATCCCGCTTTGCCTACGGAGCCGGAAAAGAAGGAAGAGCCAGTTGAGGATCCTTTAATGTGTTATCTTATGAAGTCGCCCCTCCGTACGTACAGGGTACCACAGCCCCTGTGATTCCCCCTGTACCTGTTCCTGCACCTATTCTTCCTCCGCCTGTTCCTCAACCTGCACCCGTTCTTCCGACTGTTCCTGCTCCTTCGTCTGTTGCTATTCCTACTGCCCCTCCGCTTCCATATACTCCTGCTCCCGCTAATGCTCCTGCTACTGCTCCTGTTTTGTTAACTCCTGCTGTTGCTACTGTTTCTACTCCTTCTCTTATTAATCCTGTGTCTTATTCCTCTCCCTCTACTCGTAGTCGTAATTCTCCTCTTGCGGCTAGTTTCTTTCATTCGCTCGGACCTGTTCATGGGTCCGCTGGTTCCGATGGTCCTCAGAGACGTAGCCAGCTTCCTGGAAACAGAGAACGCGTTGCGCTATATAATATGGCGATGGGTTGGATGGTAAATCCTCTTAGAAGTCCACCCCGTGTTGTCCTCGAAACATTTTGTCAATTCAATATACCAACCCAGAGATATGTGTTCAACGAAATGTGTAAGTTCCTTCATGATCAGATAGCGGCCGATGCGCCTGACGAGGTGCTCACCGCTTTGTCTGATCTCCAGCTTCAGTTCGCAAATGGACTGATAGTGGATACTAACGTTCGACGTGCTGTTGAGCGGTTGCTATCTTTTCGTCCCGCTCCAATCCCTCATGCATTGTTTGTTGAAGATATTGAAAAACAGCCAGATGAGTCTGGCCAATATCCCATGCGTGAGGTTCCACCAGTGTGGATGCCAGGCGATCCTACTGCTAACCCCATTATTCCTCCATATTTCCAGAGAGTATGGATACATCTCCCATGGAAAAGATCGGAAGTGTTGCAGGTGAAGCAGTCTCTGCCTGACCCTCGCAAAAATCCTGCAGGGTATTACAAAGAATTATCGCAGCTCGTAGATGCTACAATCATGAATCTAGCCGATATCGATATGTTGTTTGGCAATGTCGTACCGCAACCGGTATGGGCTAAAATTCGTCAGGAAAATCACGCAAACGAACTAGGTGGTGATTGGGCGGCCATTGTAGCGGCGGATGGATTGCAAGTTGGTGGTGCTAAGCCTGAACAGTTGATTACTGCTCTTCCTCAAAGAATAATAACATTAATGAAAACTCTTATGCCAGCTATGAGGGTAAACTGGGACAAATTATCAGCTTGTAAGCAAAAGAAGGACGAGAGTGTTTCCGACTTCTTCACGAGGTTTGAGGAAGCATTCATCGACCATAGTGGACAGGATATGGGTACTGAGGGTGGTCAAGGATTGTTTGTGGATAAATTTGTTTCGAATTTATTGCCCGATTTGAGCAATAAGTTAAAGAATTCGGAAAGTGCATGGGCCGTTTCTACCTCAGCTCAGATATTGGCTACGGCGCAATATTATGAGAATAGAGAGAAAGAAGAGAATGACCGTGCTGATAAAAAGACGAAAGAACTCAAAACTAAAGTGTTGCTTCAGCAAGCGTATCCTCCACGTTCGAATCAGAATGCGTCCCAACAGAATAGATCGCAGCCGCAATCGAACAGATCCCAAACTCGTAATGACTCCTCCCAAAGATCCTCGTTAGGGTATAATCAATGTGCTTATTGTAGACAGGAGGGACACATTAAATTCAATTGTCCTGTTCTGAATGAACGTAATAATGGTAACTCGTCTAAAGGAGGTCGTGGTGGTTCGCAGCAGGCACAACGTGGTAGAGGTCGTGGTGCTCAGAATGATCGCACAGATAACTCGTCTAATTCTAATAATTGTTTCGATCAACGTGGATCATCGCAAGGACGATCTGCGCAGTACAATGTAGACGATTATTACGTCGATCAGGGAACTGACGACAGTAATTACTAGGACAGCCAAAGACAAGGAGAGGGAGTGGTATCAGTTCCGGTTGACCAGAGAGGGCCTTACGTCGCAGTTGCTACATCGGGCGTCGTTGAGCCTTTTCTGTTGGACACTGGTGCAGCGAAAAGTTCTATCATGCATTCGAAACTCCCTGGCGCACCTTTGTCTGGCTTAACAAATGTTTCCGTTGGATTCTCTGGCGCCCCTGTTAGCAATCCAGTTTCACGCCCTTTGCCCCTTAAAATTGGGCCACGTGAGCTAGAAGCTCCGTTGATTTTGACTACGGGTTGTGGTGAAAATCTTTTGGGCCTGGATTTGCTTAAACGTTTGTACGCGACTTTGTATTGTTCTCCTGCGGGTGTAAAGCTTACGTTAGGAGAGAGGGTAGTCTCTCCTATGTATTTGTCCCTCGATAAGCTCCCACCGGAATTGAGTTCTCTTCCTGTGTCTTTATGGGCGACGGGTCCAAACGATGTGGGCCTACTTGATATCTCCCCTTATGTTGTACAGTTGAAATCTAATGTGCGACTGCCACGTATTCCCCAATATCGTATCTCCCTTGATGGTGAACGAGCACTGTTAGCGATCATTTATGATTTGATCGAGAAAGATGTTATTGAAGAGACTCGGGGAAACGTGTGCAATAGTCCTGTGCTGCCCATTCTTAAACGTACCGATCCTTCAAAACCGCCTGTTTATCGCTTTGTTATCGATTTACGGGAGGTGAATAAAATTGTGGTTCCTCAATTCCCCGTTGTGCCTGACATCACGGCACTACTGACTCTGATTCCAGCTTCTGCATCATGGTTTTCGGTGATTGACTTGAAAAATGCGTTTTTCAGCATCCCGATTGCCGAGGAGAGTAGGGACCTTTTCGGTTTCTCTCTTGGTGGACGCAGCTTCCGGTTCAAACGCGCTCCTCAGGGCTACTGTGAAAGTCCATCTATTTACAGTCAAGCCTTGAAGGGTCAACTGGATGCGTTTAGGTTGCCGGTCGGTGCGGCCTTAATCCAATACGTCGACGACTTATTGGTGGCTGCTGATACTCAGGACATTTGCAAAATTGCTACAGTGTCGTTGTTGCAACATCTCTGTGAGTTGAATCATAAGGTGTCCCCTTCTAAACTCCAATATTGTTGTCAAGAAGTAACCTATCTAGGTCACTTATTGTCAAAGGAGGGAAGGAGGTTGACCCCAGAGAGAATTGCAGCAATTGCGCGAATGGCTGTGCCAAAAACCCAAAGAGATGTGCGTGCCTTTCTAGGTATCACGTCGTACTGCAGGCAATGGATTCCTAATTTTTCATTGCTAGCGAAACCATTGGTGGCTCTTACGTGCAAGGATGTTTCAACTCCTTTACCATGGACGGAAGAATGTCAGAAAAGTTTTTCTGAACTACGTGATTCATTGTGTTCGGCTCCTGTGTTAGGTACCCCTGACTACAGTAAGCCGTTTACGTTATATGTTCACGAGAGGGAAGGTTGTGCTTTGAGTGTTTTAACGCAACCTTTTGGTGGTAAGCAGCGTCCATGTGCATATTTTTCCTCGACCTTGGACCCGGTAGCTAGAGCATTGCCGAGTTGTTTACGAGCAACAGCGGCAGCCGCGGTCTCCATCCGACAATCAGCAGGATTGGTCATGGATAATATGCTTACGGTGATGGTTCCGCATGCAGTCGATACTCTTTTGAATCGAACGAAAACTCAGCACTTGACGAGTGCGAGGTTGTCTGGGTACGAGTTGACGTTATTGGCAAGCCACATTCAAATAAAACGTTGTAATGTTTTGAACCCGGCAACTTTGTTACCAATTAGCACAGAGTCAGATGAAGTAGCAGAACATGATTGCTACTTGAGGACTGAAGAAGAAACAAAAGGTCGAGTGGACCTTAAAAACACCCCATTGGAAGATCCGGATGGTACTTTGTATGTGGATGGGTCATGTTTTAAGTTGCCGAATGGCGATGTGACTACTGCTTATGCTGTTGTAACATTGAATACTGTTGTTGAGACTGCTAGGTTGAATCAGAATTCTGCCCAAGCTGCAGAATTGATTGCTCTCACTAGAGCATGTGTGTTAGCGAAAGGGAAACGTGTGAATGTGTTTACCGACAGCCAATACGCGTTTGGCGTCGCTCACAGTTTTGGACGATTGTGGAGAGAGAGAGGTTTCTTGACGTCCCACGGTACGAAGATTCAGCATGGCCAGCTTGTGAATGATCTTTTGGATGCATTGACGTTGCCTAAACAAGTAGCGATTGTTAAATGTAGTGTGCATCGTAAGGTGACTGATGATGTTGGTCGTGGTAATGCGTTTGCGGATGAGATTGCTAAGGAGACTGCCCGGAACCTTAGCACTCGGATGTATGTGACGAGTTCGGTTAGGTGGCCTACAGAATCGAGTATGTGTGAGGACACTATTGAGAGTGTGAAAGTAATTCAGAACGAGGCCACCGAGACTGAAAAGATGAAGTGGAAAGAAAGTACGGGAAAGTTGGATGCGAGTGGTTGTTGGATTGATTTGACTGATCAGAAAAGATGGATGTTACCGGATGCGTATGTGCTGGCCGTTGTGACAATGGCGCATGGGTTAGCACATATTAGCGCGAAAGGTATTTGTAAATTGTTGTCTCCGGTGTGGAAGAATGATGGCATTACGAAATGTGCTGAACGCCTGGTGAAGAATTGTATGGTCTGCATGATGTACAATCCTGGCAAAGGAACCCCAACTCCTCCTGGCAGTTTTGCTCCCCCTTCATGTCCCTTTGAGGTGATTCAATTGGACTTCATCCATATGGAGCGATGCAATAACCTGAAATACGTTTTAGTTGTGGTTTGCGCATTCTCCCGATGGATCGAGGCCTATCCTCTCAAAGACAATACCGCTTTGTCTACTGCGAAAATCCTGCTGAAGGAATATTTTCCTCGGTATGGAATGCCTAGAGTCGTGTGGTCAGATAACGGAAGTGAGTTTGTGGGTAGTGTGATGAAGAGTGTGTGTAAGGGCCTTGGAATTAATCAGAAATTCCACAGCGCCAATCATCCCCAGTCAGCTGGATTGGTTGAAGGGTACAACGGCACCCTTAAACTAAAGTTAGCAAAGATTCAGGCTACGACTGGTCTTTCGTGGCCTGACGCTTTACCTTTGGCATTACTGTCAACTAGGGCGACTGTACACTCCCGAGTAGGGCTTAGTCCCTATGAGATAGTGTTCGGCCGTCCTGCGAATGTGTGGGGGGTTCCTAGGCCAGGAATGTTTTCTGATCTTGAGTACCCAATGTTGATCGATTATCTACACGACTTGACTGCTAAACTGAGGTTAATTGACCAACAGGTTTACGACGCATTGCCGACGCAGACGGAGGGTCCAGGCCACCAGCTCCAGCCCGGAGACTGGGTGGTGACGAGAAATTTTTCACGCAAGAATAACCTGGACCCGAGGTTTACCGGACCCTATCAAGTGCTCCTGGCCACGAGGACTGCCGTTCGTCTCGAGGGACGTAAGAATTGGGTGCATGCCACCCACACCAAAAGAGTCCCCATTCCTTTGCCGGCAGACCCGTGGGTAAGGAGAGGCATTGCGTCATCTGAAACAGAAACATTGCCGGCGTTTGTGCCTTTTAGCGACGCACAGCTTGTTGGAGAATCCTCAGCGCAGCAGAAAGACACTGTTGAACAATTAGCATCAAAAGACTCAAGACCAGAACATTCAACTGATCAGCAGGACGCTGTCTCTTCAACGGATCCTTTGTTTGACGAGCAGACACGTTCTGGGAAAACCCGATACTTTTTGCGATCTCGCATTAAGGACAAATAAAAGATCCTGTTTTTCTGTATTGACAACTGCATTATCCCGTTTTCCGTGATCAGTTTTGAACATTCCTATTACTGTAATTATTTCTGTATATATATTGAGCTTCATTCATTTTACTTTTTGCTTCCACAGCTGAGAGACTTTGTTTTTGCATATATACAAATTGTGTATTAAAGGCCGTAGGGCCGCGCGCGTACTTCCTTCTGGATAGTAGGTCTTGACGCTAGGTTAAAGGCCGTCGGTTCCTGGGAACTCCTGGGGATTGACTATTGCTACACAGAACAAAGTGCGTCAAGAAACGTTGCGGACGGTCATAGGGAATGGCATTCTCGAAGCTGAATGATTTGGAGGGAGCTCAGGTTCACAGATTCAAGCTGCAGCAACTCAGTCTTACCAAATGTTTTATATTCCAACTGTTTGTATTGTTCTTGACTGCTTCTGCATTATTGGCGGGTGGGGTATATTATACGATGTCTTACTTCTTGCCTTCTGCTACACCTACTCCTACTCCTGACCTTAAACTTACCTCTACTGTTTCTCCCCATTCCTTTCACATGCTACCGGAACACGAACAGGCTAGACGTGTAGAATTCCGCAACAATTCCTTTATTCAGCTCCTTCATCAGCATCAGTTAGTGGTTAACACTACTAATTGTTGGGTGTGTGGGTTGATGCCACACACTACGGATAAGGGAATTCCATATCTGGTGTTACCGTATAGTTCCCAAGGGTCAGCTCGAGCATTTCAAACAATGTTTCGAAGCGCACTGGGTTTCCACCCCATTCGAGAACCACGTTCCCCCTACTCTGGTCCTACCTCGTATCAAAAACCTTTGTCGATAGCAATAGAGGATTTAGATAGTGATATCTATGATCCCTCGCTAATTCTCGAAGAAGAGGTACAGGCCTATAGGGTCCTAAGTAGAGGTGAATATAGTGCGTTCACTAGCG
Organism: Lissotriton vulgaris; assembly: GCF_964263255.1. Lineage (NCBI taxonomy): Eukaryota > Metazoa > Chordata > Amphibia > Caudata > Salamandridae > Lissotriton > Lissotriton vulgaris. The sequence goes on along the minus strand of NC_141689.1, from coordinate 501,659,498 downwards.
AAAAGCAGCTTAAAAGCTCGCCTCCGATATGGGTCGTACCCCACACTGGTAATTTTTGTCTCATGGGTCGTGGTCGAAGATCACAAGCCCGACTTGGAGCAAGTGCTTGCACTGAAAATTACATACTGCCGATGGTCTCGTCCCCTGTGTTTCTGGCTGCCAAGGGTACATACTTTATCTGCTATGATCGTGCATATGCATGGTTGCCCGCTGACTTCATGGGCTCATGCTTTATTGCAAATTTGTTGCCTCCGACGTTCACTGTAGATGCCGATTATCATAAGACTAGAGTTGTACGAGGCGTAATTAGCGAAGAGGATACTGCCGGTCAAGAGGCAGGAGACTTTTTCAAGGGTTTCCTCCCGTTTTGGGGACCTATGGTTAATAGTAGGAACCTGAGACAGTTGACTCGAGTGGTAGAATCAACAGCTAATATTACTGCCAGTGCCCTTGGTAATATCACCACAGAACTTCAGGCGGATAGACTTATGACGTTACAAAACCGTATGGTTTTAGATGTCATCTTAGCAGATCGAGGTGGGGTATGTAAGGTGATCCATTCGAGCTGCTGCATTTTCATTCCAGATAACGCTCCTACTGTCTATCAAGCCATCTCGAGGTTGCATAAGATCTCCGAATCCATACACGTGGATGTAGGGGATTGGACACTACTTGGATGGATTTGGGGCCTGATGTCGACTTGGGGTTGGAAGATTCTGATGATCATCGGAGTCGTTGTGGTGTTCCTGTTCACGTGTTGCCTTTGTGTGCAGTGTGGTCCTGCCTTATGTGGCCTCTGTGCTACAACGTGTATGAGACAACCACCTGTTACCAAGGGGACTCGGTTGGACAGAGTCATGCTACAGCAACATCTCGATGGTTTGATGAATATCGAATATGATTCCGACTAGTGCTTGCCTACATGAGGGCAAAAGGAGCGTCTGAGGTTCCGTGACAATCGTAAGTGGTGTTTTCGACTCGCACGAATATGGTCGAGTCTGGTATCTATGAACCGCAAATGACGAGTTTAGTAAGTGTGCGCAGTTTCGCTGTGCTAACTTAAACCGTTCGTTTGTTATATGGGTTTGTCATCTGTACCCACGGGTTCCATCTTAGATACGGCATCCATTTTGTCTCTTGCCCTCAAGTAGCCAGCGAACGGACGTTGTCCGCTTCGCGACCCTGGGACTCCCAAGATATTTGCGGAAGACACATGTTCTCTGTGAGTGTCTTTATGACGAGGGGGATGCTACTGTAAAACAGATGGTGCCGCTCGAGGCTCATCTTGCCGCACGGACTTATTGTCTCAGCCGTGCATCTCATTAGGCACGTCCCTTTGATGCCTGTATCTCGTGTTTCCCGATACCCCCCCCTTTTACACCCTTTCCGATCTCCCCACTGTCTCCGTCTTCCTCTGCACCTGTCTTTGTTCCTATTTCGATCTGTTTTACTGCTGATTGGAATTTGCTAATGTTGGGAAGATGGGTTTTTACAGTTGGGAACCGCCAAATGTTTCCGCACTTATGTTCCGGACCTCATGTGTTTCAAAGTGACCAAAGCGACCCCTCTGGGGGATAATGGTGGGAACCGGGTTGTAAACTGTTGTGTTCAATGTAACTCTATGGGTAAAAACTGTATAAAAGGAGCGATCCACAGAACCAATTTGAAGCAGTCTCCCCAAGTTGCACGTGATGTACTTGTCGTGACTTCTGTGTTCCCTGCAGCAAATAAACCTTGAATCTTTGACGCCGAAGGAAGTGTCCCGTGTCTCTGTGATTCGTACGCCGGAGCAGGTTACCCACGAAGGTTTCAGGTGTTGTGCCCTGGCACCGCTGGGTCTTAAAGAACCCAGTCCTTCAACGCCTGGGGAATATTCTAAGATAAGGAATCTGCGGCTAGAAGTCTCTATCAAATAGCCAACATGTAGACACTTCCATATGTGCCATTTGTTTTGTAACCTACACCTTAGTGGGGGATGTAGTTTGGCCGAAAGAATAAGCCTTCTTCTGTTTTATTAACAAGCAAACAGCTTACTATATAACAAATATTTCTGGCTGTTGTACAGTTGCCTCTGTTGTTTCCCCTTCAATGTACAATTCCACTTTATTTGATACTAGCAGCCCGTCCCGACGTTGTCCGGGTATAAAAAATAATGTCTGCAATGGTTAGAATAGGTAAGAATAAATTATTTCAATACCTCATGGTCACAGTGTCCCAAAGCAGCACCGCGAAGCTGTGCAGTGCTGAAGCCGATGCTGTGCGTGTCCAGATTCCCCCCCAATGACACAGTGCGGAAACGCGGCTCATCCGTCCTGGCCTGCACAATGTGCCTGTGTGGCTCTGTACGCAATGCTGTGCGTGTCCCGAATTTCCCCCAATGACACAGTGTGCACACACGCCTCAGCTGTCCTGGCCTGCACAATGTGCCCGTGTCCCTCCGTACGTGAACGCACTTCTGAAACAGCACATACCTGCACTGGAGGTGTACGTGATAGGACGCAATTCTCACACACCATAGGACGCTATTCTCACACACCTGCACAGACGCTATTCTCAAGCTTTACAGGCACCACAAATGCTGAACGCACACGCTGCATGCGACGTACTCTAGAAAGCTATTCCCACGCTGCGGGCGGCGTACGCACCTCAGAGCTATTCTCACACACCTGCACAGACGCTATACTCACGCTTTACAATCTTTACAGGCACACGCCCACCCCAAATGCTGAACGCAAATGCTGAACGCACACGCTGCAGGCGGCGTACTCTAGAACCCTATTCCCACGCTGCAGACGGCGTACGCTCCTCAGACCTGGTGCTACTTCCAACAGACTACTTGTCCCACAACGAGCTTTGTCCCTTGCAAAGTATATGTTGCTCTGGTGTATAGCCTATGTCCATCTGCTTTACCTCACATTTCCAATGCTGCATGCGGTGTCCCGGTTGGCGCCGTGGTTCCGGAGCTTACCCGCCTCAACGGTTTGGTCTCTCTCTTTATATTATTAGTATGGATTTAGTGTGCAAAAGTAGTGTTTTTTATAAACTAAGTTAGCCTTTGAAGTACACAACTGGAGGTAAACGCCTTGATTGTATATTGTATTTCTAAAATATTTTATTATGGTTAAATTTGTCACAGTCGGAGAACTTACAGATCAATATTTATTTACTGTTTGTGCAAATATGCATGTATTTATATAATTTTGAAGTCTAAAAGATTGGGACAAAATCATAATAATATAAATAATTGAAATACCAGTTGTACAGGTTAGCAGTGAGTAGAAGGGATCTAACCTCTAACAAACTGGGTAGCACGGTCAGGTCCAAGTAAGTGATGTTTAACCGGAACACAGTTCAAGCTTAATCTAGGTCACTTTTCTTCACCAGATTCATAGCTGACGTGTGAAATACAATGGTATCCCCCCTCACTCCTCACAGACAATTTCCTCATTAAAGCTATATAGAGTGTCCCCTTTTTACATTATTTTGGAAACAGATCTTGTGTGCCCTTCTCATTTGAAGGATGATGGTGTAGGACAGCCTTAGTAGGCTTAAACACTTTATCGACAATATTGCAAAATAAATACAGGCCTGTGCTCAAAATGGCCAAGACAGAGCTCACTGTCTTCCACTAGGAGACTCATGTCAGAAATGCCCTGGGCCGACCATCATCCTCTTTTCATTTGTTAGATGATCATAGTACATCTTAAAGTTAAAAATCTGAATTTCATACAAGTGACAATATGACATTGGACCACTAATCCTACCACTTAAATCTTACTTTTGGCAATAGCGGAGATTTCCAAATCTCACCTTACTTTGCACCTCCCTCACCTCCCCTAAACCATAGAAGTTTTAGGATTACTTAAGACTAAAATGCTGTAATCTGGTTCACTGTACTCCCACTTACAAAAGCTGCAAATGGCTCAGAATGAGGCATTATACATGGCAACATTTAGGAAATTTGGAAACATCTCAGCAGTTTAGTGGTCACTGCAGAGACTATCACTGAGAAATGGTATAACATTTTAGGGTCACTTGTGCAACATTTAAATGGCAGCATATTCAAGTAAAAAAAGGTCATGTGTGTTCTTGTTCATTTACTTCGCCAACCATCATTTATTTGTTAGGCCACTCCCTAAGTCCACATATTTTCTAATTGGCTTGCTAACAAACATCTAGGATCTGCAAGAACATTTTAGGAATCAGCAGAATGTATGTTGCCATTTTTGTTAGATTTTTTTACATGATTGTCAGAAAGCTATCAAGTGAGTCCCACGAGACTTGGTTACAGGTGAGAGACTGTTTTATACCCAATGGCTAATTCATTCAGCCATATTTGGATTGGTGGGCAAGTACATCAGAAGAACGAGTTCAGTTTTGTTTGAGTTCAAGTTCAGACAGAGGGCAGGTGTCCATTGATGATCTGTTGAACACAGTTTTTCAGGCTGTTGATCTTTGAGAGGTTGGATACCCAAAGGTGGTATTGGCGTAACTGCTGTACTTTTATGTTCTCCACATATAACATTTTGACAGGGGCTCAATGTAGAGAAAAATGGTGTGTGATGGGGTAGGGGGAGAGATGATCCTTACGATATACCACAGTTTACATTAAAGATGATGATATGAATGCATTAAGTTTAATAAATTGCGTTCTGGTAGTCAGGAAGAAGTTGAATGCCCCTTCTTGCTGAAAGGATATTCAGTAAGAGTTTGTGTTGTACAGTGCCAAAAACCGCTGCTAAATATAGAAGCACTAGTAGACAGTAATCGCCTATATTTAGCATTTTGGAGAAGTGATCAATGATGTGAAGTGTGGCTGATTCTGGGCCATGTTTCACCCTGAATCCAGACTACAGTTTTCGGAGAGGCTATTAATGGTAATGGGTGCAGAGCGTGGAGTTTCTAGTAATGTCTTAATGATTTTATCAACATATTTACACTTTCTCAGGTTCATGTATTTTCATGGTTTAGGTTTTTTTTTTGAGTGATGGGTTACCTGTCCTGATGTAAGCACATATAAGGAGGTGCCTTCCATGAGTGAATTATTTACGACCTCCAGTTAAAAAAGCATGAAAGCTTCTGTTCATGTTTTTTTTAATTCGATTTTATTCGGGATACACATGGCAACACCATGCAGCATATATCGCATAGATACAATTTTCAAGTGTGATTCTCTGTTTTCAGCTGTACACGTAACAGCCTTATGCCAAAAGTATGCAACACAGGTATATAATAAGGAAAGTTCCACACACCTATTTTCTTTTCCTGAACAACAACAGTACACTATCAATAAACATAAAACCGTTGCAAATAGAAAAAAAATCAATAACTGGGCAGCAATAAACTAAGCAGCATTCCTGTATATCCCCTGGCGTTAGGGACAGATGTAATGTGTACAGTTGGTTTCGAGTCTCATCCTTCTCACAATAAATATACGACGTACTAAGTAACAAAATGTAATGCCGGGCCTCCATCCTCTATGTTCCCAACCTAAATGCTTGGCGCATTAGAGTACTCAGCTGTAAAGGGACCGCCCCCTCCCTCCCAAAATTAAGTTCTGGTATTCTACCCGCTGTGGGTGGCCCGTCTCCCTCACCACCCACAGGGGCCAGAGACTTCTGTGTTAAGTGTTGTTAAAGGGACTATTAGGGGTACCATCAACACTTCTTGTCTGTGGGACTGGGGTTGCAGTCTGTGAATGGGTATCGGATCCCGCTGCCTCCTGTCCCAGGGACTGTAAATTACTCAGCAATAATCCCCACTTCTCCAAATCCCATTCGGCATGTTCATCTGTATGGACTATACGCAAACGTCTCATCTGGCACCCCCATTCACACATACCTACTATCCATCTGGGCAATTTAGGAGAGAGAGGGGGGGCGCTGGGTGTGTCCAGTGTATCGCTATGCAGCGTCTAGCGAGTACCAGTCCTAAGTTCGCAAACTTATGTTGCATTCTATTACTCGTCTCTGGAGGTGGCAAAACCCCTAAAAGGCAATGTGTAATGGATTCCCCAGGCCAGTCGCCTCTTGAAGCATCTCCAATACCCCCAACCAATAGTGCTGGAGTCTAGTGCAATCCCACGTCAGATGAGCGAATGTGGATGGCTCAATGCCACAGCACACTGTGGAACGAGTTGCGTTGATACGCGCTAGTCTGAGAGAGGTAATATAAGTGCGATGCAAATAATGAAATTGTATCAGCTTGAAGTGGGTGCTTCTGGTCACTTCCTTTACTTGTGCAAACACATTTTGCCATTCACTATCTGTGAAGGGAGTCAGTAGATCTTTCAATCATCTGTTAAGAATGTGAGAGACATCAACGCTACGGTCAGCTTTGAGTGCTCACTATAGAAGCGAGATCAATCCCTTGTGGGTACGTGGGTCTAGAATCGCCCTCAATGTATGGGACTCCATTGGTTCCCCAGGAAAGGAGATCCAAATCTATCGTGTAGTGCGGGAGTTTTGCATATTTCAAAAAGTGCCCTCCCGGGATCCCAAAAGACTCCTGCGTTTCAGCAAATGTGAGGAACGATCCATTGCAATATAGTTCACCTGCAGTGAGGCCCCCCTCAAACCAACTCGTCAAATCCATGACGGTTTGGCTATGGCAATAATTATGCAGCCACTGCATTGCTACCGCTCAAGCAAAAGGCGCCCTAAGTAGCATCAGTGTGACTGCCCTTTCCCATGCTCCCGCAATCTGTTGTTCCACAAATGGGTATTCCGGGGGAGTTCGAGATCCCATCATGAGGCAACTAGGTAAGCTATTCTACTGTCCCCAATCTGCCATGAGATCTTGCTCTACGTTCAGGCCTTTTGCACACCAGAGTGCTGCATATTGGAGGAGGGCGGCGGCAATGTAATAAGGCCGAAGATCCGGGAGGCCTGGACCCCCCCTGTTCTGTGTCCAATTTCAAAATCTCCAATTCAATCCTGCTGCGTTTACTAGCCCAAACCAGTGATATCAGGAGGCTGTTAAGGGTCTCAAAGGTAGATCGAGGGATAATGCAGGAAGAATTCTGCAGGTTGTACAGGCAGCGCGGTAGGAGCAACATCCCGGTAAAGGCTACTCGACCCATGACGGATAGAGGGAGTCGATTCCAGAAATTAATGGAGGACTGTAAACCTGTGAGCACTACCTCCATATTCAGTGCATATTGTGCCTCTGCCGTATGCCCTACCAGGGTCCCCAGATAGCGAAAGGGGGTATACTTCTACTGAATCTCTGTTGGGGGGAGGTGAACAAGTTACTTACCTTCGGTATCGATATATCTGTAAGAAACATTAGTTAGTGTTAGATTCCTTACCTTAGAATATCCCCAGGCGTCAGTCTGGATCCGGAAACTTTTGCGTAGCAGTACCCCTGCGCGTCGGTAGGCGTCGTCTGCAGGCGTCCCCTGCGGCTCCGCGTCCGTCGTCGGCGTCGTGCGCCGTGATGACGTCGCTGGAGTATATAGACGCCGCCTCCGCGCGCTGACGTCAGTTCTTTGTACACAGCTTTTCCGCGCCAGGAGACGCAGAGCCATGAGAGAACCAACACTGGTGCCATGTAAAACTAGGGCCCTGAAAGGGATGTCCTTAACACTAGGTATCAGTTCGCAGAACGGGGAGGATGGGTGGGTTCGGTAAGGAATCTAACACTAACTAATGTTTCTTACAGATATATTGTTACCGAAGGTAAGTAACTTGTTCATCTGAAAGAAACACGTTAGTGTTAGATTCCTTACCTTAGAATAGATACCCCAGCAATACCAACCCCGGTGGTGGGTCTGCGAACCAATACATTCCTACACCAGAAAGTCCTGGAGGACAGAACGGCCAAAGAAGCCATCCCTCCGGACTTGACTGTCCAGGCAGTAGTGCCTCGCGAAAGTGTGCAGCGAGGCCCACGTAGCCGCCTGGCAAATGTCCTGCAAAGGGAATCCCCGGCCCAAGGCAGTAGTAGCCGCCGTGGCCCGAGTGGAATGGGCCCTCAGCCCAACAGGAGGCTCCTTTCGAGCCAAAGGTAGCACGCTTTGATGCAGAGAACGACCCATCGAGAGATGGTCCATTTATGGACCGCCCGTCCCTTCTTCGCACCCACGTAGCCAACAAACAGTTGGCCATCCACCCGGAACTGGCGTGTGCGATCCATATAAAATGAAATCGCACGTTTTGGGTCCAGACGATGGAGCCGCTCTTCATCCTTTGAAGGATGCGGAGGCGGGAAGAAGGAAGGGAGGGAGGGTGATGGACTGCCCGATGTGAAAGGCCGAAACAACCTTGGGCAGGAAAGAAGGTCTAGTCCTCAGAACCACCTTGTCAGGATGAATGGACAAGAAAGGAGGTTTGACAGAAAGGGCCTGGAGCTCACTCACCCTCCTGGCAGAGGTGATGGCGACCAGGAAAGCCGTCTTCAAGGTCAGGAGACGGAGAGGGCAAGAATGAAGGGGCTCAAAGGGAGCACACATCAGAAAGGTCAGAACCAGGTTCAAATCCCACTGAGGCATCACAAACGGAACAGGTGGAAACATGTGAGTGATGCCCTTCAAGAATCGAGTTACAATCGGGGATATGAACAAAGAAGGCTGATCAGGAAGCCTTGAAAAGGCTGAAAGGGCAGAAAGGTAGCCCTTGATAGTGCCCAGAGCAGAGCCCTGCTGGGCAAGAGAGAGAAGAAACAGAAGAACCTCGGAAAGAGGGGCAGAGAGTGGATCCACAGCCTTTGCTGTGCACCATGCCACAAATCTGTTCCACCGACAGGCGTATACCGACTTAGTGGAGGGACGCCTGGCTGCCAGAATTACATCACAGACTGCAGGAGGCAAGTCAAATGACCTCAACTGCCGCCGCTCAATCTCCAAGCATGGAGGTGGAGACTGGACAGGTTCGGGTGGAAAACCGTCCCCTGCTGCTGCGACAGAAGGTCCTCCTGAAGGGGCAGGCGGATCGGGGGACCGACTGACATGCTGAGTAGCTCGGGATACCAGTACCTTCGAGCCCAGTCCGGGGCCACAAGGATGACTTGGGCCCGGTCGCGCCTGATCTTCTTCAGCACTCTGGGCAGAAGTGGTATAGGCGGAAAGGCGTATAACAGACCGCAACTCCACTCGCGCCGAAAGGCGTCGCCGTGCGAGTGCCGTCTTGGAAACTCCAACGCGCAGAACTGATGACATTGCGCGTTCTCTTCTGTGGCGAATAGATCTAACCAAGGCTCTCCCCATCGCAGAAAGAGACCTTGCGCCACGTCCGAGTTCAGACGCCATTCGTGATCCATCGAGCACCGACGGCTGAGTTCGTCCGCCCTGGCGTTCAGGGAACCTGCCAGGTGTTGAACCGTCAGAGTCACACCCTGACGTTCCAGCCATTGCCAGAGGCGCAGAGCCTCCTGGCAAAGGGTCCACGACCCCACTCCGCCCTGTTTGTTGCAGTACCACATGGCGGTGGTGTTGTCGGTGAACACCTGCACCACACTCCCGTTGACAAAGGGGAGGAATGCCTTCAGTGCTAGACGAATCGCCCGCAGCTCCAACAGGTTGATGTGGAGCCGGGACTCCGCCGGAGACCAGATGCCTCTGATCTCTGCCTCTCCCAAGTGGCCACCCCAGCCCTGGAGGGACGCGTCCGTCACGACAACGTGCTCCGGTTGGGGAAGGGAGAGGGATCTGCCTCTGACCCAATCGCGGTCCGTAAGCCACCACTGCAGTTGTCTCGCAGTGCCCTCCGAGATCAAGACGTGGTCGGACAAGTTGCCCTGATGCTGGGCCCACTGAAACTTCAGGTCCCACTGCAGAGCCCGCATCCGCCACCGGGCGTGATGCACCAGAAGGATGCAGGAAGCCATCAGTCCCAGCAGCCGCAGCGTCAACCTGACCGAAACCCGGGATAGCGGCTGAAAGATGGGAATCAAAGCCTGAATATCCCGGACCCGCCGTTCCGGAGGATAAACCCGAAACTGCGCCGAGTCCAGAACCGCTCCGATGAAAAGGAGCTTTTGAGAGGGACACAGGAGTGATTTCGGCACATTGATGGAGAACCCCAGGTCGTGCCAGAGGTCTGCCGTCATCTGAAGGTGGTGGACGACTGTCTGGGGCGAGCCCGCCTTCAACAACCAGTCGTCTAGGTAGGGGAAGACTGAAACCCCCAACCTGCGCAGATGGGCTGCGACCACCGCCATCACCTTTGTGAACACCCGTGGGGCGCTGGTAAGGCCGAAGGGAAGCACGATAAACTGAAAGTGCTCCTGGCCTACCGTGAACCGCAGGTAACGCCGGTGGGCCGGCAGGACGGGGATGTGAAAATAGGCATCCTGCAAGTCCAACGCTACCATCCAGTCTTGTGGGTCTAGAGCAGCCAAGACCTGAGCTAACGTCAACATCTTGAACTTCTCCTTCCGGAGGAAGCCGTTGACGTTCCTTAGATCCAAGATAGGACGTAGGCCCCCCTTGTCCTTCTTGGGTACCAGAAAGTAGTGGGAATAGCAACCACGCCCTACTTCTGGCCCAGGAACGCGCTCGATGGCCCCCTTGGCCAAGAGGGCCGTAACTTCCTCCTGCAGAAGTGTCAAGTGGTCCCCCGACACACGGTGGTTCTGCAGTGGCATGGCTGGAGGAGTGGTCTCGAAGGGGAGGGAGTAGCCCCTTCGGACGATTTGCAGCACCCACCTGTCCGAAGTGATCGTGCGCCAGTGAGCGTGGTGATGGCGAACCCTGCCACCCACTGGCGTCACATGGGGCCGAAAGCACAGACTAGGAGGATTTTGAGGCAGATGCTGCGGGGGGAGGTGTGGTCTGACCCCGCCGTTGTCCCCGACCGCCACCACGGCGGGTTCCACGGCCGCCACCGCGTTGAAAGGATTGTTACGGCGCGTGGCTGGCAGCACGTGTGGGGGCGCCCCTTCCTTGGCCACGAAAGGGACGAAACCAACCCGGTTGCTGACGCTGGGTCGAGAGACCCAAGGACTTGGCCGTGACCCTGGAGTCCTTGAAGCGTTCCAGCGCGTGGTCCGCCTTGTCACCGAACAGGTGACAGCCATCGAACGGCATGTCCATCAATGTATTCTGGACATCTGCCGAAAAGTTGGCGGATCTCAGCCAGGTGTGGCGACGAATCGCCACCGTCGTTGACATAGCTCTGCCCAGCGAGTCGGTCGTATCAAGACCACACCGTATCGAATATTTAGCTGCATCTCGGCCCTCAGCCACAGCCTGACCGAGTTTTGCCCGCACCTCCATGGGGCATTCTGGCAGCAGTTCCGCGACCGTATCCCACACAGAGTGGGTGTAGCGGCCCAAGAGGCAAGCGGTGTTGCAAGACCGCAGGCCCAAACTAATGGACGAGAAGACCTTCTTGCCAAACTGGTCATACCTCTTGGATTCCCGGTCGGGCGGGGCCGACGGGAATGCGGACTGGGAGGTCGAGGCCTGGATCACCAGACTCTCAGGAGTGGGGTGGGTAGACAGGAACTTGGGGTCGTCCGGACAAGGACGGTGGCGCCTGGCCACGTTCCGATCAACAGGCGCACCTGAAGCGGGCCTGGACCACGTGCCCAACAGAACGTCTGACAAGGCTTCATTAAACGGCAGCAGTGGCTCCTGTGGGCATGACTGCGGTTTGAAGACCTCAGTGAGGATGTTAGGCCTCACGGCCGCGACGGGGAGCTCAAGGTGTAAGGCCTTGGCAGCCCTCATCAGCACCACTGAATATGCAGCTCCCTCCACCGATGCCACGGAAGGAGGAGAGATCAAACCAGGGTTAGGAGAGTCGTCCAGACCACTGGCATCCCCCAAGTCACCTGTCCAGTCCGGGTCATACTGGCACTCGCGTGACAGAGGGTCCTCGGACCCCTCCCAACCTTCACCGAACTCTTCATCCTCTCCGTATTCGGAGTCAACGATGTAGACCGGCTCCTCTGGGTTCATGGGCCCCACCGGCGCCGAGCCCGGCGTCGAGCGACGCCGGTCCGACTCCGCGTCCGGCGTCGGGGAAGGTAAGGGGATGGCGCCGCCCGGAGCCGGCGTCGGAGCCCCGTTGCCGGCCGGAGCCGGCACCGGAGAACCGGCGCCGCGCGGGGACGGCGTCGGGGGTAACCCCGATGGTAACGGCGCCGGAGAGGCCGGAAGACCAGCCGGCGCCGATCCCGAAGGCCCTTGCGGCGCCGGGGTCGGAGCCGTCGGCGGCGCCGGGGCCGGAGCACCCGACGGCGCCGAGGCAGGGACACCCGAACCGCTAGGGCCCCCAGACGGTGGCACTGGGCCCGAAGGCGCCGTAGGCCCCGTCGGAGAACCGAGCGCTCTCATGGCCATGAGGAACGCCTCGATCTCCTCAGGCGTCGCGCCATGCCCAGGGACCGGAGGGTATGAGGCAGGCCGCGCAGGCGACTCTCGCGGAGCCGCGGGGTTGGGGTCACCCGAGCCCCCGGCCGCATCGCGCGAGCGTCGGGGGGAGTCGGGGGTACGATGACGACGCCCCGACTTCTTGTGCTTCTTACCTGATGAGCCCGACGAGTGGTGTCGACTTCCGGAACGCTCGGCGTGGCTCCGCGACCGCTCCCTCGAACGCTCTCTCGACCTCCGGCCGGACCGGGACCGCTCCCGGTCCCGACGTGGGGCCGACACCCGGAGCTCCAGTAGCTTGTGGGACCGCTCCCGCCTAGCCTTGTTGGTGAGGGCCCGGCAGTCGACGCAGGAGTCCACGTCGTGGTCGGGGCCCAGACACCGGAGACAGAGGCGGTGATGGTCCGTGACCGACATCGTGCGCTCACAGTCATCACAGTGCTTGAACCCAGGCATCCTATCAGGCACAAAGAGTGAAATAATAATTCGAAAAACTTGGTCAAAAGACCGGAGTACTGCTCTTCAGATCTGCGTCCACTGGCGCGGAAAAAAGAAGAACTGACGTTAGCGCGCGGAGGCGGCGTCTATATACTCCAGCGACGTCATCACGGCGCACGACGCCGACGACGGCTGCGGAGCCGCAGGGGACGCCTGCAGACGACGCCTACCGACGCGCAGGGGTACTGCTACGCAAAAGTTTCCGGATCCAGACTGACGCCTGGGGATATTCTAAGGTAAGGAATCGAACACTAACGTGTTTCTTTCAGATCGGGTGCGTCAGTTTTTGTGAACGTGGCAAGTGGAAATAGAGTTGATTTTGTTTATTGACTCTCAGTCCAGGCTGCGCTGAAAGTCAATAGAATGTCTAGAAGAGTGGGTATTGCCTCTTCTGAGAGATTTAAATATAGAAAGGCGTCGTCCACATATAGGGATAAAACATGCACACACCCATCCACCTGAATGCCACAGCAGTTCATGTCTCTATGCAGTCTAATTGCTAACAGTTCTATTGCCAGGGCAAACATGAGCAGAGACGGCAGGCACCCCTGCCTCATGCTTCGTTCAATTGTGAGAGTTTCAGAAATCACCCCATCATTGCGCACTCGTGCTGTCAATAAATTAAATAGAAAACGCACCCAGTCGATATATTCCTGGCCAAGACCCATTCTCGTTAGCACTTCCCAGAGGTAGTCCCATCTTAAGGTGTCAAAGGCCTTTTCAATATCAAAATCTAGCACTGCAGCCCTGAGGTCCACATTAGCCATGGCGTGCAGGACATGCAGCAGTCTACGTAGATTTATATGAATGCTGCGGCCCGGCATACAACCGCATTGGTCTGTGTGGACTAGATGTGTGATTACCCTACTCAATCACATAGCAAGTGCCTTCACCAATATTTTCGTGTCTACTCCCAGCATCAATATGATCCTGTCATATGTGGATCCCCACCTGGCTAAGGGAGCATAACTATTGGGGCCTCTCTCATCGATGTAGGGAAGAGACCTTCTCTCTTGGCCTCTTGTATGGTTTATGGAGCCGAGATAATAGTATGTCTGCATATGTTTGAAAATATTCTATGGGGAGACCATCAGGAACCGGGAATTTGGAGCGGGCCAATGCTTCCTGTAGGTCTTCCAGTTTGACCACCGTGCTGAGACCTTCACGCTGGCCATCAGTGAGGCTATGGAGTATAAGATCACTACAAAAGTTGTCTCGGCCACCTGGGGTTACTCCCGTTCTCCTCTTGATACACAGAGGTTAGGTGGGCATGTAAGAGAGAGTTAATACCGTTTTGTTTGGAGGTGTAGCTGCCATCTGGTTTTCGGAGTGTAAGTATAATTGGAGGGGGTCGCTTGCGCTTAAGTAACCATGCTAGTAAACGACTTGACTTGTCCCACTCCCGATGGAGCAATTGACGGTATTCGTGGCAGACCATGCAATCTAGTCTGTCCCATAGTTCTCCTACTCTGCGCTGGGTGCATAGTAACATATCTGCCGCTGAGTTCCCGCCCCGCTCTGTCCTTTGTAAGAAATCACGAACGTTTATGTCGGGAGCATAAATATTCAGCAGGCAAATCTCCATACCATCTAACTCAGCATGTATCCGGACATAACGTCCGCCTCACTACTAAGGAGTTTAAACGGTACCTGTGGGGTCACCCACGTAACTACCCCTCGGGAATATGTGGAGTAAGTCGCTGCAACCATCTGACCCCTCCAATTTTGTGGCACTTGGATACCTCCGGCCCGGACAGGTGGGTTTCCTGTTGCATTGCTATATGTCTGTCATGACGGCAAAGGTAAGTGTGTTATCTATATCTTTTAGTGAAGGAATTAAGGCTAGTACATTCCACATTACAATGTTAAACTGTGCCATCTGTCCAGTTGTAATATAACGCCACTTAATTTCTCATGTAACGCCATTGCTGCCAACAATTATTTCTATAACAATAATAACCCATCTTCTAGACCCCCCGGGTAAACACTATATGAACAAATCGTGCCTCCCCAATCATGTGCCTAACCCCAGAGTTCCTCCATAAAAAACAGACTGCAACACAAATCGCAATCTATTGAGTACCGCTAATACAACAAATAAAATCCGATCTCATCTATACTATGTATCCCTCAGACTCACTCCAGGTGGATCGATCGTCTCCGGCCTCCCGCTGCTCCAACTCAGCAACGCAGCCAGAGGCCTCCGGGCACCCGAGGTCGGGGATCTGTTTATATGCCAGGCCATAAACAGTTGGGTGTGCTGCAGGGAAATGATCAACTCCCCTGCCGCATGCGCGACCTACAAGCAGCTGCCATCATCCTCCCGGAGCCCGAGGCAGCACTCCCACCTGCCAGTCTGGGCGGGAAAAGTAGGAGAAGTGCAGGTGATTTTTGGCCCGGCGTGGAGCTCTCTAATTATCATCCACCATAGCCGCCATCTTGGCCACGTTCGTGTTATGATCAGTTTACCTGTCAGGGATTCTTCTGAATGTGATGGTGGATTGGTTGTCACGATGATTTTACAAAGTTCTTCCATATTTTAAGGCTGGAAATAAGACCAACTGGTTTCATGTCTGTGAGAGATGGAGGATTCTGCTTTGTAAAGTGAATTATAAATCATCAGTTGTTTTACTGTTTTATCACATGATTTAACACACTGGAATATGATTTCGTGCATGTTATTAGCTTCTTTGATCCTATTCTGTAGTAGGATTTGTTTCCACTTCATTAGATCTTTGTGCTTCTTGCAAGCCAGTTTCTGATTTTTTTGTAAACTTTCTGGTTGAGCTAGTTCACTGTATTGTCTGTTGATTATAAGTAGCAAATATTGAAATCATTTGCATTTACTTCAGCTTCCCATGTGATAAGCTGTTGCTTTTGTGCCATAATGTGCACGTCAATCTCTGTAATGTGGATCTCTTTCAAGTTTTGGTTGAGTTTTTGATAAGATCGATTAGTGTGGGTGTTGATAACAGAATGACGTGGTCCTTCCAGTCAACAATGAGAGGGTTTACGACTTTGATGAATTTCAGCTCTGCAAAGATAAAGTCCAAGATTTTACCCTTTTTGTGGGTTAGAAAGTTAATTATATATGTAAGGTCATAGCAGGAGCATATTTTGGTTCAGATTTTAAGAGATCAATTGGAGTTGCTCAGACGGAAAATGGGATGAGCTGATTATGTACAGACCCAAGAGTTGATTAGGGCTAAGCTTACACCATTTTTAATTACTTCGGCTTTATGTATAATGGAATTACCAGAAGGTTATTCCATTATACATAAAGACGATCAATTATGTCTAGAGATGAATGTGATAAAAGTGCACGCCATGTTTCTGTGTTGAAAAGCATGTCTAGCAGGTTGGTAGTTAGTAAACCTGAAACTTTGTATGCAGGAGCAACTGCTGACCTGCCATTTATTAGCATGCTTCTTAAGGCAGAGGAGCAAAGGGGTAGTGCTGACGCTGGTTCAGGTCATACATTGGTGTTTGTACTGGATTCTCCTCCAATTTTGGCACGAGTGTGATTGACACGATTCTCCGAGCCGGGGTGGAACTGTGCTGGAGCCAAGGGTTTTAGATGACACAGAGGACAGATCTATCAGCGGCAATTGAACTAGGAGCACTTGCGGATCCTTGGGGCACTAAGGTGTGACAAAGGAGCCAGAAGGGTGCCAAATATACAAAGTACGCCTCCATAAAGGCCTTGACCTGCTGCAGCATCGCCAATGACCCGAGGACCTGGAGGGCACATCAGGGTCAACTGCAGGATTGGCTCCTAAATCGGAGATCAGGAGTGAGATCATTAGCACCTTTATACCCTTGTGGCTTCCTCTGTGGATAGAGCATGGTGGAATGAGGTCAAGTTCTGCTTTGCTTTCTTAATTTTCCACTTGGAAGGGGACTTATTGGATTACATCTCACAGGAGCTAGTCCAAACTCTTGACTTGGATCAGGTGCTTTACTTGTACGAGGCCCATGACTACTTCCTGTGCCTGGCGATAACAATCACCTCATGGTCCTGGAGTGTCTACGCGTGCATTTGGGTGAACTCACTGCACCATTTGGAGTCCAAAAACACAAAAAAACACACACACCTCAAGCGGTCTTTACCCGACACCAGTTTTCTGCATTCTGATCAAAAGCTTGTAGCATTAGGCGGGAACGTAGTTCTCTTGCTCACTGAAGTTCCTTTTGGAAGTTGTCAAAAGATCAACTAAAGTGGGAGCAGAGCTCCAGATCTACTTTGAAAAGCATGGAAAGAGTCGAGCAAGAAACTTAGGTTGGCGGGATGGGTTGGTGCTTATATGTCGCTCTGCTTAGTTAGTTCTGAGGCAGTACAAAGCATAACAGAGACCGCATGGAAACAGCTAGTGGTGCACGGAAGCAGTGCTGTGTAAATTTTCCAGATCCAGTCTGATGCCTGGGCAATATTCTAAAGGTGAGAAATCTGTGGTTAGAAGTATCGAACTAGTTACTTACCTTCGGTAACTGTTGGAAAACGAGGCAGCATCTCTGAGGCCTGCACAAATAACATGACACATTTGTCCTTCACTGGGAACCATACACCTTAGGGCAGCCCCTGACTCACAGAGGGTAGTGTTGCGGAGCAGTCTGAAGCTTACTCAAGGGAGGTGGTGTGGGCTAGTAATCGCCATTTGCAGGTGCGCAAAAATAACACTCAATAATTGTTTGTCCAGTCAGTACTTTGCTTTATAAAAGTAAGAGTACATTTATTAAACACACACACCACTCAATACTATACACCAATTTACAAACATACATAAACTGATGGAATTACCTTATGAAATTGCATAACATCTCCACTCCTCCCGCGGGAGGGGGGGGGGGGGGGGGGGTCTAGTACCACCACTCCCATGTATGCACATCATCTTGCCCCCAATGCAGTGAATTGGTCTTAACCTGGAGCGAGGGCTCTATGCACTGGCACCATCCCAGTGGTGACCCCCCCACCCCCATTACCTCCACAGGCATTAAACAGGCTACACCTGCCTTGGTGACACATGATCCTGACTGAGCATCTCCTGCTGACCATACAGTAGGCACCTCTACATCTTAAGGGCAAATGGTCTGGGGTCTTCACCTAAGCGCAGCAGCAAGAATACATGTTTCGCACACTTTAGAATGGTAGTACTCAACACATGTGGATATCATTAAAAATGGACTGCAATTACAGCCCCTAAAGGCATCACAGATGATCACAGGATTAAGTAAATACAGTCAGAAACCCAAGCAGGAGTGTCTAGCCACTTAAATCCACTTTGCTTATAACATCACCTTAAACATCAGTCCCTTGAAAAGAAATAACCATTAATAAATGCATTTCAGTGCAATTACACCTCTTCACCTCCAGGAGATGCCCTTCTACAGACATCCCCAACTCAGCCCTTTACTCCTTGATGCGATTATCATAACACCGTCAGCAGAAGAACAAAAGTTCCAGCCCAGAATGTGTTAAATGCAGGTTGAGCCGCGGAGGGGTTATTCGCCCGCACCCTGGTGTGCGACCGTGGGAGCCGGCCCTTCAGTTCTTGTCTGCCTGCTTCGGCGGGCAGACACGGAGACCAGCGCGGACCCCCGCTGGCCTCGGGGGAGTGCAGCGGCACCCCCCCTCCTTCTTCCTGACTTTGGAGCCCGGGGATGGGGTCACAGGCCCCTCAACACCTTTGGGGGGGGATGGGCGCGACAGCGCTCCCCCCATCCTGGAGACTGGGGGGCCCGGGGATGGGGTCCCGGGCCCCTCCTCCCATCTTCTTGGCGGGGAGCACGACGGCGCCTCCCGCTCCTGCCTCCTCACACGGGGCCCGGAGTTGGGCTCCCGGTCACCTCCTCCATTTCTTCACGGGGAGCGCGACGGCGCTCCCCGGCGCATGATTCAGCGGGGGCCAGGGTGGGCTCCTGGCCCCCCGCGGGGGCATGTTCACGGGGTGTGCGACGGCGCACCCCGGCTTTACTTCTTTGGAGGGGCAGCCCCCGGGACCTGACCCAACCCGGGGGCATCTCTGAGACCGGCGGCAGAGCCCCACGCGCTTAGTCGTCGGTCTTCTTAGGGGTCAAAGGTCGCCTACCTTCCGGGGGCCATATCTCAGCCCCTGGGGGTCCGATCTGCCCCATTTTCGCGTCTTTGCGCTCCTTGTGGTGTCCTCCAGCCACTGTTAGCACTTCCCTTCGTCCTCTGGGTCTCCAAGAGGGTTCATTCGGCAGGGAGTGGTCTTCACTGGCTCCCTGCGCTTCTTCTCCCTGCGCAGAGGCCTCTTCTTCTGAGCCCCGGTCCTGGGCTCTTCTTCTGGCGCTGTTAGGGGCCTGGGGGGTAGTCAGGGGGTCTCTCCTTCCAACTACCCATTGCACCAGGCTCCAGCACCTTTTCCCTCAGCAGACCACACCCAAGAGAGCTTCTCTTCCTGTGCAAGTACTTTTTAAACGTTGAGTAGGGGGCTGGTAGGAAGTCTCTGTGTGTCCTATCAAACAGTGACACATCACTTCCCTGCCCCTGCTCCTTCCTTCTTGTCCAGTCTCTGGGTTGTTCAAACATGGAGTTGTCCAGTGTCTCTGGCCACATGGCCTCCGAAACCCAGCTCCTTCCCCCCCTCACTGCCTTCCCTCCTTGGTGCAAACTGGTGCCTGGCACCGAGCGACAACATTTGATGGATTGGCTTTTAGCTCCACCTATCTTTTCTCCTTGGAGGGAAGATCTTCGCTCTGGGAAGAAAGGTCATAAATCTAACCAGCCATGGCCCGACCCCAGCCAGGGACTCAGAGAAATATGACATTTCTGGACGACCCACAAGCAGTACAAATATGACTTTGGACTCTGCAGAATATTCATTTTCACATCTGCTACACTGGACATTAGTGCGTGTCTGGAATCTGTAGTGTTTGTGGAAGTCATTTTAGCCATGGGCCCCACATCCCCATAGGGAAATAATGAAGTGAAAACACAGTAAGACACACCGACTTTCCCTGGCATGTTCCTTTCCAGTGTATAAAGCCTATTCCATATCACCACCCAATTCTGCCTAGGTCCTGCCACACCATTCACTCTGTAGCTGCTCCTGGACTGTGAACGCTAGGAATCTCCCCTGCGCAGCCCCTACACGTGTGTACACGCATGTACACCCGTGTCTGCATGTAACCAGCACGGTGTCCCATACTCCAGCTACTGCGTAGCGGCCTTGTCAAGCTGGAGGTACACCAGCCAAATCTCCATGCAGTCTCCTTCATTATGAGTTCACTGTGGGTGAGTCCCAGATTATGAGGCTCCCCCACAGTAAAATCTCAATAATTAGGTGCTCAAAAAGCGAAAAATCTGGGCGGCTCATAGCGTCAGAACCACCTAACAGTAACGCATTATCTGGTAGAGACTATCTAGCTTAGATTCCTTACCTTTGAATTTCCCAGGCGTCAGGCTGGATCCGGAAACTTTTGCTGAGCAATACCCCTTACGCACTATGTCGGGTGGCTCTATTCGGCTCTGCGTGACGTCGTTAGTGTCGGTTATGACGTTGCGGTGCCCATATAGACACAACCCAGGCGTAAGGACGTCAGTACTTTTTTTTTCCACGCCAGAAGCGCAAAGCCACAAAGTAACTGACATAGTTGTGTGTAAAACTAGGGCCCTGAAAAGGGAAACAACCATAGCCCTACAATATCAGTCCGCAAAGCGTGGAGGCATGGGTGGGGCTGAAAGGAATCTGCAGCTAGATAGAGTCTCTACCAGATAATGCGTTACCGAAGGTAAGTAACTTGTTCATCTGATAGAGACTTCCAGATCCAGATTCCTTACCTTTGAATCAGATACCAGAGCCATACCATCCCGGCGGTGGGCTGCGTACTCATATCCTAAACTAAGAAGTCTTGCAGGACTGAATGGGCAAAATGCCTGTCCCTGGGCACTTGCCCATCAAGGCAGTAATGTTTAGAAAACGTGTGCAAAGATACCCACGTCCCTGCCTGACTGATGTCTTGGACTGGGACACCCTGAGCCAAGGCCGTAGTCGCAACCTTTCCCCTGGTGGAATGGGCTCTTAATCCCTCAAGGGGCTGCTTCTTTGCCAAGACATAACAGATCTTGATGCAGAGAGCGACCCAGTGAGTGATGGTCCTTTCCTGCACTGCCCTTGCTTTCTTTGCTCCTACGTACCCCACAAAGAGTTGGTCATCCACCCGGGAACTCTTTTGTGCGGTCAAGGTAGAACGACAGTGCTCTTTTTGGGTTCAGTAGGTGGAGCAGCTCCTCTTCTTGAGAGGCTTGCGAGGAGCAAAGAAGGTGGGTAAAGTGATGGACTGACCCAGATGGAATGGGGTCACAACCTTTGGCAAAAAGGATGACCTGGTACGAAGCACCACCTTGTCCAGAAAGGACATGAAGATAAGGAGGCGAACAAGAGAACGCCTTAAACTCACTCACCCTCCGGGCAGTTGTAATCACCAAAAAGAAGGCTGTTTTGATGGTCAGCAGCCGGAGCGGAGAATTGTGCAAAGGCTCAAAGGGAGCACACATCGAATAGGTAAGGACCAAATTAAGGTCCCACTATGGCATAACAAAGGGGATGGGTGGAAATAAGTGAGGCAGCCCTTTTAGAAATCTATTTACAATAGGAGATTTGAAGAGAGAGGGCTGGTTTGGCAGCCGCAAAAAAGCAGACAGAGCAGAAAGGTAACCCTTGAGAGTTCCCAAGGCAGAGCCCTTATGGTCAAGGGTTTGAATGAATAAAAGAACAGTAGAAAGAGGGGCAGACAGAGGGTCAATGGACCTTTCTTTACAGTATAATACACATTTCTGCCAATGGAGGCGTATAACGTTTTAGTGGAGGGCCGCCTGGCTGCCAGAATAACGTTGCAGACTTCGGGAGGAAGGTCAAATGCTATCAACTGCCGCCGCTCACTCTACACGCATGGAGGCGCAGAGTAGACAGATTTGGGTGGGTAATCGTCCCCTGCTGCTGCAGCAGAAGATCCTCCTGACGGGGCAGCCTGTTCGGAGGATCAATACTCATTCTCAGAAGGTCTGGGTACCAGACACTCCTTGACCAGTCCAGAGCCACAAGAATGATCTTCTTCAGAACCCTGGGCAGAAGTGGTATGGGTGGAAAGGCGTACAGTGGAGAGGTGTGGTGTAGCGGCCAGGGCTTCAGGTCAATCAAACAAGGGCCACCTCACATTGGGTGGGTGTATATCCGGATGTCATTGGAATACACCTTCTTTGTTAAAATACCCCTCACACACCAAAAGGGCCCTTGGTGTCATGCTTCATCATCGGGGTCTTCCCGTCCCGCTGCGGGGCGGGGCAGTGCTGCGACAGGCGGATACGCCGGAGCACCTTTAGATGGAAGTGCTATGTGTTGGGAGTGAGTGTCAGTGGGGTCAGGAGTGATATATTAGTGAGTTGTTAAAAAATACCTGGCCTAGTGGAAAAAAGAAATTTTATTAAACACTGGCTGGTATTGTTAAAAGAAAAGTGAAGCGGAGAGATGGAGCTGATTAATGGGCTCTCTCTCCTATGTGGGTCAACATGTTTCGAGGCGCAGGGCCTCTTCGTCAGGACCTTGGGGGAGATCCCCCTGTCACTCACTAGTGTTTTCTCCACAAAGGTAGAAAAGGTGTATATACAAAAAAGTGAAAAAAAGAGACTATGTGTGTAAATACAATTAATAATTACAACACTTTTATGCTACCACACTGATAATGTAGTATGCCTGCAAGATAAGAAAACCTGATTAATAATTGCGCCGATCCCAGTATGCGCTTTACTCTAAGTCACCTGTAAGGGAAAAGAGACACACACACAGATATACCGGTATGCAGTAAGGGATCTAGCATGAATAGTGAAGGAATATGAAGCATATCTTCAGACACACACAGTCACACACTCAGAGTAAGTAATGCATGGGGGATGTGAATAGCCAGGGATAAAGGAATTCAAATACATACTTATCAATGGAGGAATCAATGCCTCATGAGCCAGCTTTAGACAGAAGGGTATAGTGGGGTCCCAACTGCAAAGGGGAAGAGAGAGGGGGTACATTGTAATTCTATCCCATTTGTTGTATCACCAGGTCAGGGTATTGCTGGGATACATAAGTTCGTCCTCTTGAGACCGGCTACGCCGTACTTACTGAACCCCTTGCACGCTTGTGCTTCCTCCTTCGTCTGCTGCTTCCATGGTAATGAGGGAGGACGGGAGCGGCGAGTATTTATATGCTCCAATGATTGGTTAATTGATCAATTAGCTCCGAAAAGCCCGCCGAATTTGCAAGGACCCAAAAGGGTGGTGAGGCGGGCGGCCATATTGGAAGGTCCGCCACCCGCTCCTTTGTATGCAAATCCGATCTTAGGTTTGGTAGATGCGAAGATCGGTTCATGACTTTAAACTGAAGTCCGTTGCCGTTTCAAGCCCGGGGTACTTGGGGCAGCTGACTTCGGAGCGCAGGGTTCACAGGTCGATCCCCGGCTCCGGCAGCAGCTCAGCCCAGCACCATGTGACTCTGGGCAATAGCTCACCTAATTTCCAAGATGGCCCCCAGCGCCTAAAATCCCGTTAGGGTGAGTAGTGTGCGCTTTACAAATACGGATTAACATTTTTTTACATTTTACAACAGGCCTAAGCTCCACTCACGACGAAAAAAAGTCGCAGAGCGATAGCCACCTTGGAAACTCCAGTGTGCAGTACCGCTGACACTGCACGTTCTCTTTGGAGGCAAATAAATCTAACCAAGTTTCTTCCCATTTTCGAAAGAGATCTTGTGCCACCTCCGACTGGAGACGCCACTCGTGATCTGCTGGGCATCGCAGATGTGTTCGTCCGCCCTGGCATTCTTAGAACATGCCGGTGTTGAACAACCAGGGTTATGCCCTGCTGTTCCAGCCATGTCCAGAGACGCAGGGTCTCTCGACAATGGGACCACAACCCCACCCCGGCTGTTGCAGTAGCACGCGGCAGTGGAATTGTCTGTGAACACGTGCACTAACTTCCCCTTGACGGAGGGAAGAGATGCCTTCAATGCCAACTGAATCGCTCGGAGCTCCAACACATATATGTGGAGCCCTGTCTCAGCCGAAGACCAGTGAACCCTGATCTCCACCTTTCCCAGGTGGACACCCCATACCAGACGTGAGGCATATGTCACGACTGTGAGATCTGGGTGGGGAAGGGACAGGGGTCTGCCGTTGACCCAATCGCCGGTTCTTTAACCAACACTGTAGATCTTTCACAGTTCCTTTCAAGATCTGAATCACGTTGAGAAGATTTTCCCAATGCTGTACCCATTGGAACTTCAAGTCCCTCTGCAGAGCCCACATACGCCATCTGAAATGTCTTACCAATAGGATGGAGGAGGTCATGAGGCCCAAAAGCTTCAGAGTCAGTCTCACTGAAATCCAGTATAGAGGCTGGAATATTGTAATCATAGCCTGAATATCTTGGACTAGTTGCTTGGGAGGATAAGTCCGACACTGTACTGTGTCCAGAACAACTCAGATGAAAGGGAGCATCTGAGAAGGAGTCGGGTGTGACTTCGGCACGTTTATAGAGAACCCAAGCAAATGCAGAAGGTTTGCCGTAGTCTGAAGGTGGGAGACGACAGCCTGGGGCGAGGACGCCTTCAACAGCCAGTCGTTGAGGTAGGGGAAGACTGACACTTCTAACCTGCGCAGATGACCTGCGACCACCGCCATCACCTTGGTGAACACCCGAGGGGCACTGGTAAGGCCGAAGGGGAGCATGGTAAAGTGAAAGTACTCGCAGCCTACCTTAAACCGCAGGTAACACCTGTGGCCCGGCAGGATGGGAAATATAAATAAATACGCATCCTGCAGGTCCAACGCTACCACCCAGTTTTCTTGGTCTAGGGCAGACAAGACCAGAGCCAGAGCGAGCATTTTGAATTTCCGCTTCTTCAGGAAGAGATTTATGGTCCGAACATCCAAAATGGGCAGTAGACCCTTGTTCTTCTTTGGAATCAAAAAGTAGTTGGAATAACAGCCACTGCCTACTTCTGCAACTGGGACCCTTTCTATAGCTCCCTTGGCCAAGAGAGCCATAACTTCCTCGTGGAGCAACTTTACATGATCCTGCTCAGCAGTTCCTGATTTGGCAGAATGGGAGGAGGTAAACAAAGAAAAGATAGGGAATGAACCTCCTGGAATATCTGCATGACACACTTGTCAGATGTTATGGATCTCCAATGGGGGAGATGAACAAGTTACTTACCTTCGGTAACGATATATCTGTAAGAAACATTAGTTAGTGTTAGATTCCTTACCTTAGAATATCCCCAGGCGTCAGTCTGGATCCGGAAACTTTTGCGTAGCAGTACCCCTGCGCGTCGGTAGGCGTCGTCTGCAGGCGTCCCCTGCGTCTCCGCGTCCGTCGTCGGCGTCGTGCGCCGTGATGACGTCGCTGAAGTATATAGACGCCGCCTCCGCGCGCTGACGTCTGTTCTTTGTACACAGCTTTTCCGCGCCAGAAAACGCAGAGCCATGAGAGAACCAACACTGGTGCCATTTGAAACTAGGGCCCTGAAAGGGATGTCCTTAACCCTAGGTATCAGTTCGCAGAACGTGGAGGATGGGTGGGTTCGGTAAGGAATCCAACACTAACTAATGTTTCTTACAGATATATCGTTACCGAAGGTAAGTAACTTGTTCATCTGAAAGAAACACGTTAGTGTTAGATTCCTTACCTTAGAATAGATACCCCAGCAATACCAACCCCGGTGGTGGGTCTGCGAACCAATACATTCCTACACCAGAAAGTCCTGGAGGACAGAACGGCCAAAGAAGCCATCCCTCCGGACTTGACTGTCCAGGCAGTAGTGCCTCGCAAAGGTGTGCAGCGAGGCCCACGTAGCCGCCTGACAAATGTCCTGCAAAGGGACTCCCCGGCCCAGGGCAGTAGTAGCAGCCGTGGCCCGAGTGGAATGGGCCCTCAGCCCAACAGGATGCTCCTTCCGAGCCAAAGAGTAGCACGCTTTGATGCACAGAACGACCCACCGAGAGTTGGTACGTTTACACACCGCCCGTCCCTTCTTCACACCCACGTAGCCAACAAACAGTTGGTCATCCACCCGGAACTGGCGTGTGCGATCCATATAAAATGAAAGCGCACGTTTTGGGTCCAGACGATGGAGCCGCTCTTCATCCTTTGAAGGATGCGGAGGCGGGAAGAAGGAGGGGAGGGTGATGGACTGCCCGATGTGAAAAGCAGAAACTACTTTGGGCAGGACTAGAGGTCTAGTCCTTAGAACCACCTTGTCAGGATGAATGGACAGGAAAGGAGGTTGGACAGAAAGAGCCGGGAGCTCACTCACTCTCCTGGCAGAGGTGATGGCAACCAGGAAAGCCGTCTTTAAAGTCAGGAGACGGAGAGGACAAGAATGAAGGGGCTCAAAGGGAGCACACATCAAAAAGGTTAGAACCAGGTTCAAGTCCCACTGAGGCATCACAAACGGAACAGGTGGATACATGTGTGTGATGCCCTTCAAGAATCTCGTTACAATCGGGGACTTGAACAAAGAAGGCTGATCAGGAAGCCTTAGAAAGGCTGAAAGGGCAGAAAGGTAGCCCTTGATAGTGCCCAGAGCAGAGCCCTGCTGGGCAAGAGAAAGAAGAAACAGAAGAACCTCTGAAAGAGGGGCAGAAAGAGGATCCACAGCCTTTGCTGTGCACCATGCCACAAATCTGTTCCACCGACAGGCGTATACCGACTTAGTGGAGGGACGCCTGGCTGCCAGAATTACATCACAGACTTCAGGAGGCAAGTCAAATGGCCTCAACTGCCGCCGCTCAATCTCCAAGCATGGAGGTGGAGACTGGACAGGTTCGGGTGGAGGACCGTCCCCTACTGCTGCGACAGAAGGTCCTCCTGAAGGGGCAGGCGGATCGGGGGACCGACTGACATGCTGAGTAGCTCGGGATACCAGTACCTTCGAGCCCAGTCCGGAGCCACAAGGATAACTTGGGCCCGGTCGCGCCTGATCTTCTTCAGCACTCTGGGCAGAAGTGGTATAGGCGGAAAGGCGTATAACAGACCGCAACTCCACTCGCGCCGAAAGGCGTCGCCGTGCGAGTGCCGTCTTGGAAACTCCAACGCGCAGAACTGATGACATTGCGCGTTCTCTTCTGTGGCGAATAGATCTAACCAAGGCTCTCCCCACTGCTGAAAGAGGCCTTGCGCCACGTCCGAGTTCAGACGCCATTCGTGATCCATCGAGCACCGACAGCTGAGTTCGTCCGCCCTGGCGTTCAGAGAACCTGCCAGGTGTTGAACCGTCAAAGTCACGCCCTGACGCTCCAGCCACTGCCAGAGGCGCAGAGCCTCCTGGCAAAGGGTCCACGACCCCACTCCGCCTTGTTTGTTGCAGTACCACATGGCGGTGGTGTTGTCGGTGAACACTTGCACTACACTCCCGTTGACAAAGGGGAGGAATGCCTTCAGTGCTAGACGAATCGCCCGCAGCTCCAACAGGTTGATATGGAGCCGGGACTCCGCCGGAGACCAGATGCCTCTGATCTCCGCCTCTCCCAAGTGGCCACCCCAGCCCTGGAGGGACGCGTCCGTCACGACAACGTGCTCCGGTTGGGGAAGGGAGAGGGATCTGCCTCTGACCCAATCGCGGTCCGTAAGCCACCACTGCAGTAGTCTCGCAGTGCCCTCCGAGATCAAGACGTGGTCGGACAAGTTGCCCTGATGCTGGGCCCACTGAAATTTCAGGTCCCACTGCAGAGCCCGCATCCGCCACCGGGCGTGATGCACCAGAAGGATGCAGGAAGCCATCAGTCCCAGCAGCCGCAGCGTCAACCTGACCGAAACCCGGGATAGCGGCTGAAAGATGGGAATCAAAGCCTGTATATCCCGGACCCGCCGTTCCGGAGGATAAACCCGAAACTGCGCCGAGTCCAGAACTGCTCCGATGAAAAGGAGCTTTTGAGAGGGACACAGGTGTGATTTCGGCACATTGATGGAGAACCCCAGGTCGTGCAAGAGGTCTGCCGTCTGAAGGTGGTGGACGACTGTCTGGGGCGAGCCCGCCTTCAACAACCAGTCGTCTAGGTAGGGGAAGACTGAAACCCCTAACCTGCGCAGATGGGCTGCGACCACCGCCATCACCTTTGTGAACACCCGTGGGGCGCTGGTAAGGCCGAAGGGAAGCACGATAAACTGAAAGTGCTCCTGTCCTACCGTGAACCGCAGGTAACGCCGGTGGGCCGGCAGGACGGGGATGTGAAAATACGCATCCTGCAAGTCCAACGCTACCATCCAGTCTTGTGGGTCTAGAGCAGCCAAGACCTGAGCTAACGTCAACATCTTGAACTTCTCCTTCCGGAGGAAGCCGTTGACGTTCCTTAGATCCAAGATAGGACGTAGGCCCCCCTTGTCCTTCTTGGGTACCAGAAAGTAGTGGGAATAGCAACCACGCCCTACTTCTGGCCCAGGAACGCGCTCGATGGCCCCCTTGGCCAAGAGGGCCGTAACTTCCTCATGCAGAAGTGTCAAGTGGTCCCCCGACACACGGTGGTTCTGCGGTGGCATGGCTGGAGGAGAAGTCTCGAAGAGTAGGGAGTAGCCCCTTCGGACGAGTTGCAGCACCCACCTGTCCGATGTAATTGTGCGCCAGTGAGCGTGGTGCCACCCACCGGCGTCACATGGGGCCGAAAGGACGGACTAGGAGGATTTGGAGGCAGATGCTGCGGGGGGAGGTGTGGCCTGACCCCGCCGCTGACCCCGACCGCCTCCACGGCGGTTTCCATGGCCGCCACCGCGTTGAAAGGAATGTTGCGGTGCGTAGCTGGCAGCTCGTGTGGGGACGCCCGTTCCTTGGCCACGAAAGGGGCGAAACGAACCCGTTTGCTGGCGCTGGGTCGAAAGACCCAAGGACTTGGCCGTGACCCTGGAGTCCTTGAAGCGTTCCAGCGCGTGGTCCGCCTTGTCACCAAAGAGGCGACAGCCATCGAACGGCATGTCCATCAAGGTATTCGGGACGTCTGCCGAAAAGTTGGCGGATCTCAGCCAGGCGTGGCGACGAATCGCCACCGTCGTTGACATAGCTCTGCCCAGCGAGTCGGTCGTATCAAGACCACACCGTATGGAATATTTAGCTGCGTCTCGGCCCTCAGCCACAGCCTTGCCGAGCTTCGCCCGCACCTCCATGGGGCATTCTGGCAGCACTTCCGCGACCGTGTCCCACACAGAGTGGGTGTAGCGGCCCAAGAGGCATGCGGTGTTGCAAGACCGCAGTCCCAGACTCAGCGACGAGAAGACCTTCTTGCCATACTGGTCATATCTCTTGGATTCCCGATCGGGCGGAGCCGACGGGAATGCGGTCTGGGAGGTAGAGGCCTGGATCACCAGACTCTCGGGAGTGGGACGGGCGGACAGGAATTTGGGGTCTTCCGGACAAGGACGGTGGCGTCTGGCCACGTTCCGATCAACAGGCGAACCTGAAGCGGGCCTGGACCACGTGCCCAACAGAACGTCTGACAAGGCTTCGTTAAACGGCAGCAGAGGCTCCTGTGGGCATGACTGCGGTTTGAAGACCTCAGTGAGGATGTTAGGCCTCACGGCCGCGACGGGGAGCTCAAGGTGTAAGGCCTTGGCAGCCCTCATCAGCACCACTGAATATGCAGCTCCCTCCACCGACTCCACAGAAGGAGGAGAGATAAAACCAGGGTTAGGAGAGTCGTCCAGACCACTGGCATCCCCCAAATCACCTGTCCAGTCCGGGTCATACTGGCACTCACGTGACAGAGGGTCCTCAGACCCCTCCCAACCTTCCCCGTACTCTTCATCATCTCCATACTCGGAGTCAACTATGTAGACTGGCTCCTCGGGGTTCACAGGCCCCATCGGCGTCGAGCCCGGCTCCGCGTCCGGATTCGGGGAAGGAATGGGGACGGCGCCGCCCGGAGCCAGCGCCGGAGCCACGGCGCCGGCCGAAGCCGGCACAGGAAAACCGGCGCCGAGCGGGGGCGGCGTCGGGGGTAACCCCGATGGAATCGGTGCCGAGCCAGCCGGCAGGCCAGCCGGCGTCGACCCCGAAGGCCCTTGCGGCGCCGGGGTCGGAGCCGTCGGCGGCACCGGGGCCGGAGCACCCGATGGCGTCGAGCCAGGGACACCCGACCCGCTAGGGCCCTCGGACGGCAGCACTGGGCCCGAAGGCGCCGTAGGCCCCGTCGGAGAACTGAGCGCCCTCATGGCCATGAGGAACGCCTCAATCTCCTCAGGCGTCGCACCGTGCCCAGGGACCGGAGGGTATGGGGCAGGCCCCACCGGCGACTCTCGCGGAGCCGCGGAGTTGGGGTCACCCGTACCCCCGGCCGCGTCGCGCGAGCGTCGGGGGGAGTCGGGGGTACGATGACGACGCCCCGACTTCTTGTGTTTCTTACCTGATGAGCCTGACGAATGGTGACGACTTCCGGAGCGCTCGGCGCGGCTCCGCGACCGCTCCCTCGAACGCTCCCTGGACCTCCGGCCGGACCGAGACCGCTCCCGACGCGGGGCCGACACCCGGAGCTCAAGCAGCTTGCGGGACCGCTCCCGTCTAGCCTTGTTAGTGAGAGCCCGGCAGTCGACGCAGGCGTCCACGTCGTGGTCGGGGCCCAGGCACCGGAGACAGAGTCGGTGATGGTCCGTGACCGACATCGTGCGGTCACAATTCTTGAAACCGGGCATCCTACCAGGCACCAAAAAAGATATAGAGTTTAACAAAGTTGGTCAAAAGACCGGAGTACTGCTCTTCGGATCTGCGCTTGCTGGCGCGGAAAAAAGAAGAACTGACGTCAGCGCGCGGAGGCGGCGTCTATATACTCCAGCGACGTCATCACGGCGCACGACGCCGACGACGGACGTGGAGCCGCAGGGGACGCCTGCAGATGACGCCTACCGACGCACAGGGGTACTGCTACGCAAAAGTTTCCGGATCCAGACTGACGCCTGGGGATATTCTAAGGTAAGGAATCTAACACTAACGTGTTTCTTTCAGATAAGGACAAATTCTCCCACCAACTGGAGTAGTGTGGTCCTGCAGAATCAGCCTAGGATTGCTTGGAGGCTGCGGCTGCTGGGGGCATTGGGGACGACGACTTCTGCCCTCCATTCCGAGATCGAAATGCACCACGCCCTCGCACGGCTTGGGCAGTCTTTGCAGGATGGTGGCTAAGATATGGCTGATGTGGCTGGAACCCCCTTCCATTGCCACAAAAGGGGTGTAAGAAAGACTGTCCATGGGGGTGCAGGAGAGGCCCAAGGATTTGGCCGTAGCTCCCGAGTCCTTGAACCTGACCAGGGCAGAATCGGCCTTTTACTCAAAAAGGAGGGTTCAATCAAAGGGCATGTCCAACATATTGGCTTGGACCTCGCCCGACAAGCCAGTTGTACGAAGCCAGGCGTAGCGCCTGAAGGCCACTGTCGTTAAAAATTGATCTGCTCAGCGAATTGTTCGTATCTAGGCTACACCTTGACAGCTTGGGAGGGCACAACACGGGCCTCCTCCAGGACATGTGGCAGCACTGGCGCAACCATCTCCCAAAGGGAATGGGAGAAACGACCCGATAAGCATGCAGTATTCACTGACCGCAAAGCCAGGCTGGAGGAAGGAAACAAAATCTTACAAAATGAATTCAATCCTCTTGGATTCCCTATCCGGTGTGGCGGAAGGGAATGTGCATTGGGACATAGAGGCCTGCACCACCAAACTCTCTGGGGTGGGGTATTGGCTGAGAAATTTTAGGTTGCCAGGAGCTGGGCGAGGGAAGCGTGCAATCGTCCTAGTCACAGGAGCCCTGTGCTAGGTTTGGCCATATTCCAAGAAGGACATCCGTAAGTGCCTCATTAAAGGGCAACAGGGGTTTGTACTTGGAAGCCCCAGGTTGAAGCATCTCAGTCAGGATATTAGTGGACCTCGGCTGCCCTCTTAACTACCGTGACATAGGATACCCCCTACTCCGTAGCCACTGTTTACGAAGAGAGGAGGTCAGTATCTGGAGAAGTATCCAGTCCTCTGGCCTCCCCAAATTCCCCATACCAGTCCAAATTCTCCTCTGAGACTTCCTGGTTTCAAGGTGGTTCCTAGACCCCTTCCATTCCTCTCCTGAGCATAGCACATACTCAAAGTACTCAGGCGACAATACAGAAACTCTGGGTTTTGTCGATGTCTGAATCGGCATTGATCGACGCTGTTCCGGCTTCGTGTCATCGGGAGGAGGATAGGGCTTGCGCCGACGGGCATCAGTGACGTAGCAGGCACTGACTCTGGATTGAATGCCAGGGAATGTCACGTTGGCACGACCAGCGTCAAATCGGATCAGGGATCGGATCCCTGGAGCCCCACCTGCGTCAAAGCCGGAGCAGACTGTGTCTAAACCAATTGGGGCACCTTCCAACTCAGCGGTGCCCAAAGGCTCACCAGCGGGGTCGGTCCGCTAAAATACATGGGGTTTGCCTTGTAAAACTCTTATTTGAGCGGGAGTCACTCCAAGGGGGGTGGTTGGAGGGGGCGTGGGGGTGTTACGCAAATTCGACTTGGGCTCCGGCTCTGCGGAACTGCTCAGAGAGCAAAGGACAGATGCCAGTTGAGGTGAAGACAAAGTCCACTATCACTACTTCTTCTTATGCATCTTACCCGAGTGTCTAGAGGACCTCGAATGGGAGGAAGAAGACTTAGGGCTCCGTGAGCGGTCCCGCGACCTCCATTTCTTCGATTGGGACTGTGACCTCCTCGGAGTCTCGCTTGACGGTGTCAACTGCCGGGCAGTGAGTAACTTCATTGCTCTCTCCCTCATAGTTTTCGGAGCCATCGCCCGACAGTCCGAACACGACTTTATATCGTGGTCATGCTCGAGACATTACAGACATACGCGGTGGGGATCGGTGACCGACATCATGTGGGAAAAAGTCCTGCACGGCTTGAAACCGGTCTTCCTGGAAGACATCCCTCACAAACTAAGTCCAAAAATCCCCAAAACGTCAACTAAAGTCGAGAAAAAGCCTGCCAGAAAGCGTCAGAGGGGTAGCTCTGCCCGGATCGGCACTTAACTGGCGCGGAAAGAAAAGAACTTACGTCCGCGCACCTGGGTGGCGCCTATATATAGGCACAGCAATGTCATAACCGACCAGGGATGTGGAATTTCTATAGCCCGACGCCCAGGACATATTGTTTAGGGTCAAGGGCAACAAGTTTTAATGTGTATTTTGTCCTTGGGACAAGTAGGCCCAACCCCTGCAGCACAAACCTTTTGGCTGCCAGTTTGCAGTACCACATTAAGGGTCGGCGAAGGGCACTGCCTGCAGTTAAGTTAATATTTGTGTGCATATGTTAATGCTGTTCAAATTAGTATTCATGGTTCATTAATTAAAAGCCTTTATTATTAGGGTGAGTGCTCTAAGCGAATATAAATTCTGACCGCACTACTGACAGTGGTTCTAGTATAAAAATGTGTACACACAGTTTTAAAGTTTAGCAATATGAGGCTATGCATAATGCTCCAAGAATGCTCTCTGATTAGATGCAAATATTTGCAGAAGATTGAAAGCAACTACTGATTTTTTTTCTTTCAATATAAAATGTTCATAAAAAAATGAAAGGGAAAAAAAACATTTTGCTAAATTACAGTAAAATTTCAGGTACCATTTCTTTGCAGCATAATTTAGTAAAATGTGTTGATGCATGCTAGTATTTCCCAAAAATATCCATATTGGAAAATCAATGTAACCAGTTTCAATAAGATTATGGGAAACAAAAATAAACAAACACTGGCAAAGTCAGTAGGTCTGAAATTGGTGGTCAGCTTTTTTGTTTTGGCAGTGTGACTTAAAGGTCAAAGGTAACTTTATTTAGTTTGTCACAACTATAAAGCATAACATAAAAGCGCAATTTGTAACTTACAGAATTAAAAGAAAAACATATTCTCAGTCTACTTTAAAATATTTACAATTTCTGTAAAAATCCCTTTCTAACCCCAAGCATTTAATCTTTTTCCGCTTTCGTGAGTAAGTTCTCTACTAGTGTCATATATTTTACCCCCCAGCATATTAAAATGTTTGATGAGGCGCCCATCCAACTTGTTACCGCATGTCTGCAAGTACAGATATTTAAGTCATTTAAGGCTGTTTTCAACGATTTCCTTCTTTCTTCTTTTACGGATTCACAGACGCACATTAGGTGGCATAAAGTTTCTGTATGGTACCCACATAAACGACATGTCCTTGTTTGCTGTTTACTTTTCCAAGTGGGGACCAAGTTCTTCGAGCAGTAATCGCCTAATCTATATGCCATGAACCTCCTTTTTAGTGATCGGTTGAAGTGGGCTGCTAGGTAGGGTTGTGGTTTTAGGCTTATATATGAATTTATTACCACCCAAGCATGACGGCGTTTGGCCAATCTCCTTTTATCTTCCACCAAGGATAGTGCCTTAGCCCTGGTGTTACACACTTTATTGAATGATGTTCTAACCAAGTTACTGTTCCAGGCTTTTTCGATCTCTAATTCCTCCAGGGCAATACGCAGATAGTCGCCCCAAGTGTTTAGGTTTCTTTGGTCGTATTGTGTCTTTATTTCCGTCCAGCAAAAGTTGTTCAGCGTTCCCATTTCTGATGCTCTAAATTTCCAGCATAGTTTTGCAAAAATTGCTTTCCTTTGATATTCTTGGTTCTTGAGACCAAATTCCAAACGTATTTGTGCTGGCGATGAACCTTTAAAGAGTTTAAAGATCGCTTTATAAACTTTGATCTGTAGTTTGTTTAAGATGTTGATTTCTTGGCCGTGCCATATTTCCAATCCGTAGGATAAGGTTGGGAGCAATTGTGCTGCCATTATTTTTAGGAGGTGCCCATGTGAAGGGCGTTCCAGTTTCTTATAAAACAGTGTGTGACTTGTTTTGGCATGGTTTTTGCAAAACCTTATTGGTGTGGGAGCTGCCGGGCTCTCTCCAATATACAAAAATTGGCAAAAGCTAAAAAACAATTGGTCTTAAAAAAAGCACACACTGCCACATTAGTTATTGGCACTGAACAAAACTACTTTGTGTGCCGATATGCTCCTTGTGAAAGAGCAGAATGCTGTCACTCACAGTGAAGCCAGCTGATACAGAGAGAGAGAAAGAGAATTTTAATAAACCCAAAAGGTCATGGTTAACGCCAAACCAAATTAGGGGCCCTATTAATAAATAAAGTCTCAAAAGTGCAACCTTGGTATATGTCCTTGCATTAAATGCAGCTATATGGCTTTCGTGAATTGACAAGAATTTACAGATGTAGGGCAAGAAATGGTTAGAGCGGCAGACCCTGATGCAGAGGTCAGACCCGGGGCCAGGGTTCAATTCCCCGCCTCGGCGGGTCTTGGGCTCAAAAATTCCACGGACCTGATAATTCTCACCTCGGTGCCTATTCCAATCATGGAGTCCCACTCTGCAACTCTGGGCAATAGCTTGCTTAATCTCCACAACGGCCCCCACAACGCTAAGGATACCTGACCTTCACCCTGGGGGTGCCCAGGAGTGGATGCCTCACAGGGAAAGCCAGGACGGGTTCCACAGCGGTATTGGTACAAGCGCCTTGAGACCCTTGCGGGTGAGTAGTGCGCTATACAAGTATCAATTTACATTTTTAGAAAATATTTGTGAACTGCATTTTAGCATGAGCAAATATGCATGTGTACATTTGCTCATGCAAAAACCTGAGTGTTTGCAAGTTCATTTTTCCTCCAACCACTTTTTTCCCAACTCTGGAAGAAGGTTTACGTCTGCCATTATCAAGGGTAAATTTCAAACATTTCTCAGTATGTGAAAAGATTAGAGAAGAGTTGTTGAAAACCCTTAAAACATGCAAGTTAGTAGGTTAGCACAGACTCAAACGGGCATTCCAACCCTGGAACTATTGCTTACCACTACCTTCAGTCCCAATATGTAGATCTGCAGAATCGTGGCAATATAAAGGGATTGCTAGTTTTCAAACACTACTATGGTATGAGCCCTGGCATAGTCAGAGAGGCTGTATAAGAGCTCTTATAATGAGATTGCTGCCATAATTTGTCGCCGCACTACATGGCACCAAAGGGACAAGTGGATTTTGTTACAGGACAAGTAGAATTACAAAGCAACCTGCCCCATGGACAAGTAGATATTTTAATAAATTCCACACCCCTGTAACCGACACTAGCGACATTACGCGGAGCCAAATAGTCACCCGAAGTCGTGCGCAAGGGTATTGCTCAGCAAACGTTTCCGGATCCAGCCTGATGCCTGTGAAATTCAGTGGTAAGGAATCTGCAGCTAGAAGTCTCTATCAGATCATCAGAATAACAGCTATAATACCTTGATTTTTATACAGTGCCCCATGCACATTATACTAGTTATTTTCAAGCACTATAAGTAACCAATTGTACACTTCTCAGTTGAATGATGGACAAGTTACTTACCTTCGGTAACGACATATCTGCAAGAAACATTAGTATTGGTAGATTCCTTACCTTATAATTACCCCTAGGCGTTAGACTGGATCCGGAACGTTTTAGTCAGCAGTACCCCTGCGCGTCGATAGGTGGTGTTGTGCGGCTCTGCGTCAGTCGATGGCGTCGTGCTCTTTGAGATGACGTCGTGGGTGCTACTTAGACGCCAGTTCGGTACACAACTTTCTGCGCCAGGAACGCAGAGCCATGCAAGAAACTGACCACTGGTGCATTGAAACTAGGGCCCTGGAAGGGATGACCTAACCCTAGAAATCAGTTTGCATAACAGGGAGAATGGGTGGGGCGGTAAGGAATCTATCACTACTATCTATCTATTCTTACAGAAATATAGTTACCGCAGGTAAGTAACTAGTCCATCTGAAAGAAACACAATGATCGATTCCTTACCTTAGAATAGATACCCCTGCAATACCAACCCCGGGGTGGGTTTGCGAACCAAGATCACACCAGAAAGTCCCAGGGAACAGAACAGCCAAAGAAGCAGTCTCCTTGGACTTGGCTGTCCAGGCAGTAATGCTTAGTAAACGTGTGCAGCGAGGCCCACGTGGCTGCCGGACAAATGTCTTGCAGGGGGACACAACGTCCCAATGCAGTAGTGGATGCAGTTGCTCTAGTGGAATGAGCATGTAGCCCCACCAGAGGTTCCTTTTTAGCCAAACAGTAACAAGCTTTGATACATAAGACGACCCAGCGGGAGATAGTCCTCTTAGGCACCACTCAAACTTTCTTGGTGCCAATGTAGCCAACAAAGAGTTGGTCATCCACCCGGAACTGCTGTGTGTGTTTGAGATAAAAGGAAAGTGCATGTTTTGGGTCCCGAGGGTGGAGCCTCTCTTCCTCTCTGGAAGGATGCGGAGGCGGAAAGAAGGTGGCCAAGGTAATAGTCTGCACAATGTGAAAGGCCGTAACAACTTTTGGCAAAAAGGGAGGACGGGGCCTGAGCACAACCTTGTCCGGATGGACTGACAGAAAAGGAGGCTTATAACAAAGAGCCTGGAGCTCACTCACTCGCCTAGTGGAGGTGATGGCAATCAGGAAGGCAGTCTTCAAAGGCCACAGATGAAGAGGACAGTTATGAAGGGGCTCGGAAGGAGCACACATGATTTAAGTAAGAACCAGATTCAAGTCCCACTGCAGCATCACAAACAGAATAGGAGTGAAAAGGTGTGTAATGCCCTTGAGGAGAACAAGTTGCTTACCTTCGGTAACGCTTTTTCTGGTGGATACAGTATCTGCCTGTGGATTCCTCACCTTGTGAATATCCCTGGCGCAGCAGCCATTTGGAAACTTTTGGTAGCTCTCCATGCCAGCGAGGTCATGGACGACGTCACAGAGGGTACGACTCCGCTCGCGACCCCGTTGACGTCACAGGATCCATAATAGGGCCTCGTCGGCGTGATGATGTCAGTTCCTCTCCTTTTTTCCGTGCCCCACAAGGCACACGGACGGACCGACAAACAAGTATAATATACACAATACGCAGTATTTGAACCAACACACGAAAGGTAAAAACAATTAAACATTCCATTGTAAAATACAACATAAATACTTGCAGGTATAGAAGAGTGGACAACGGGGAGGCTGTGGGCATGTGAGGAATCCACAGGCAGATACTGTATCCACCAGAAAAAGCGTTACCGAAGGTAAGTAACTTGTTCTTCTGATGGATACATCTGCCAGTGGATTCCTCACCTTGTGAATAGAATTCCACAGCAGTCCCCGCTCCCGGAGGAGGGTGTCCACTCTTTTATACCAGAAAATTTTGGAGGAAAGAGAGCGCAAAGTGGCCGTCCCTCCTCACTTCAGAATCTAAGCAGTAATGCTTCGCGAAAGTGTGGAGGGAGGCTCAAGTTGCCGTTCTACAAATATCCTCTACAGGAACACGCCTAGACAAAGCAGATGTAGAAGACTTTGCTCTAGTAGAGTGAGCTCTTATACACTCTGGAGGATCCTTACCAGCCATGGCGTAGCAGATCTTAATGCACAAGATAATCCATCTTGAAAGTGTGCGCTTGTGCACCGCTCTTCCTTTCTTGCAACCAGCAAATCCAACAAAGAGCTGGTCGTCCACACAATAGTCTTCAGTCCTATCTAGATAAAAGCTCACCGCCCTCTTAGGGTCCAGACGGTGAAGCCGCTCCTCCTCCTTGGAAGGGTGAGGGGGAGGATAGAAGGTAGGAAGGGTAATGGACTGCCCCAGATGGAAGGGAGTTACCACCTTAGGCAGAAAAGCAGCCCTGGTCCTGAGTATCAATCTTTCAGCATGAATGGTCAAACATGGGGGTTTCGAACTCAGAGCTTGAAGCTCACTTACCCTCCTAGCCGAGGTAATTGCCACAAGAAAAACAGTCTTAAAAGACATAAGTCTCATGGGACACTTGTGCAAAGGTTCAAAGGGTGAACCCATCAAGTAGGTTAACACAAGATTTCAGTCCCACTGAGGCAAAATAAAAGGAGTAGAAGGGAATTTGTTGGGAAGACCCTTAATGAAACATAACACAATAGGTGACTTAAACAAAGACGGCTGGTCCGGCAAACAAAGGAATGCTGACAAGGCCGATAAATAACCTTTTACAGTTGACACAGCAAAACCCTGCTGGGCCAAAGAAAGAGCAAACTGAAGTATATTGGACAAACGGGTCCTTAAGGGGTCAATAGATTTCTCTCCACACCACAAAACAAAATTGGACCACCTATAAGAATAAATTGACTTGGTGGAAAGCCGCCTGGCTGAAACAATAACATCCACCACGTCAGGCGGGAGAGAAAAATAATTCAGGTTGCCCCATTCAATCTCCAGGCATGAAGGTGTAAGCTCTGGAGGTAGGGGTGTAGGACCTGCCCCTCCATCTGAGAGGAGGTCTGCCCTGAGAGGAAGATGGAGAGGAGGGCACGAGGAGAGGCTGCGTACCACACCCTTTTTGGCAAATCCGGGGCCAAAAAGGGTGTGGAAACGCATAAAGGAGTTGCGAGCCCCAACTCAACTGAAACCCTCCCCCAAAGCTTCCTGCATCGGATACTGGAGACTGCAGAATGACGGGCAGTGAGCGTTCTTGTGAGTGGCGAACAGGTCCACGTGAGGGGTTCCCCACGTCCGAAAGACGTGACGAACTACCTCTGAATGAAGCCTCCACTCGTGGTCGGCTGAGAACTGCCGACTGAGACTGTCTGCACGCATATTCAGAACTCCGGCCAGATGATTTGCCATCAGACAAATCTGATGTTCCTGAACCCAGGACCAGAGACGCAGAGCCTCTCTGCAGAGACAATGCAACCCCACTCCTCCCTGCTTGTTGACATACCACATCGCAGTAGTGTTGTCCGTCAGGACTTGAACCGACTGACCACGAAGGGAGGGGAGGAAGGCCTTGAGTGCCAGACGTATCGCCCGCAACTCTAGAAGGTTGATGTGAAGCAACCTTTCCCCTGGAGACCAAAGATCCTTGATTTCCAGGTCCCCCAGATGAGCACCCCACCCTAGAGTGGATGCATCCGAAATCACTGTGGCCACCGATGGAGGTAGATGGAAGGGCTTTCCTTGAAACAGATTGCCCTCCACCCTCCACCAAAACAGATCCACTGCAGCTTCTCTGGAGATCCTTACTGACTCCCTGAGATCTCCGTTGTGCTGATACCACTGCCTGCGGAGGCACCACTGGAGCGCACTCATGTGCCAATGTGCATGGTTGACTAACAGAATGCAGGAAGCCATCAGACCGAGCAGGCGGAGGACCTTCAGGACTGGAACGACCGCTCCATTGTAAAACAAGGGAATAATTTCCTGAATGTCGAGAATCCTTTGAGGAGGAGGGAATGCTCGACAGACATTAGTGTCCAGTACCGCCCCTATAAACAGGTTGCGGTGCGAGGGCACCAGGTGAGATTTGGGTACATTTATCGAAAACCCCAACTTGTACAACAACTGGGTTGTCACTTGCAGATGATGACAAACCTTCTCTGGCGACTCCGCTTTAATCAGCCAATCGTCCAGATAGGGAGAAACAGGAATCCCCGATCTTTTGAGATGGGCTGCTACCACCGCCATCACCTTGGTGAAGAGTCGAGGTGCAGTAGTAAGACCAAACGGAAGGACCAAAAACAGATAATGTTGCGATCCCACCGAGAAACGGAGATACTTCCTGTGCGACTTCGGGATGGGAATATGAAAATACGCATCCTGCAAATCGATCGACACCAACCAGTCTTCTTACAGCAGCGCCTGAAGAACCTGCGCAAGGGTAAGCATCTTGAACTTCTCTTGCTTCAGATAAAGATTCAAGACCCTGAGATCCAGAATTGGACGTAACCTGCCATCCTTCTTGGGAATCAGGAAGTACCGGGAGTAGCATCCCTGACACCTTTCCTGCTCTGGAACCTTCTCTATCGCACCTTTTTTCAGCAAGGACAGAACTTCCTCCTGCAGGAGAAGGAGATTTTCTTCTGAGCAAGCACCTTGGCAAGGAGGGTAATTTGGAGGGAATTCCCAAAAGGGAAGCGCATACCCATTTTCTACAAGATTGAGAACCCATAGGTCTGTAGTGACCGATTCCCAATCCTACAGAAAAGGAGTAAGCCGCCCCCTACAGGACCAACATTTTTTGAAAACATATTTTATTGATTTTAATCATCATACAAACCAATACAACTTCCACCACGGTTACAGTCGCCAAATAGGTCTTCAGGGTTACTTCCAACTAAACCCCCGGATCCCTCCACTCTTTTGGCATTTGGTGTGGGCACATTTCCGGAACATTGTTCAGATCATCGTACCAGATGTATGGACATTGCTCAAGACTTAATGCGCATTCGTAAGTATCACATGTACAGTTCGGACAGTTCAAGTATCCCCCTCCTGCTGGAGCCCCCGCAGCGCCTGCACCAACGTGTCCCAAGCCTTGGCCATATCTAGAGCCTTTTCTTTGCGACTCGCCCATTTATATAACTCCGTCCTCCACCACTTGCTCGACGGCCCTTCCTGTGACTTCCAATGCCAGGTGATTTCCCGCTTTGCTAAGAATAAGCCCAAGTCAATGAATTTACTGGTTACCTTAGTCTGGGGCGTGTGTGGAAACCAAAGCAGCAAACAGTGCCATGTCGAAATCTAATTGTCTATCTGTAACTTCCATTAGGAGCTCCCCTACCTCCGCCCAATATCGTCCTAGAGCTGGACAGTTCCAAAGCATATGTTCCACTTCCACCCCCTGCTCAGGACACCTGGGACACGCTGGGACACACACCCAGAAATACCTCAGAATCCTCCCAGGGGTCAAATAAGTCCGGTGTAAGATGAAAAATTGCACTTGCTGGAAGCACTTGTTCCTACTCCCCTTCCACATTCTCCTCAGGATGTGACCCCATACCGTGTCTGGTATCGGTTTGCCTATGCTCTCCTCCCATTTGAGTTTAAGGCCGTCTAGTGGGTGGAGTCCCTCTCGCAACATTCTGGACTGAAGGCAAGTAACAGCCTTGACAGTTCCCACGGCCATCAAAACGTACTGACAGGCCATAGTAGTCGCTGGTTCCACCTGCTCCTTCTGCCAATACTTTTGGATAGCCACTGTTACCGCCGCATGAAGCAGAAAGCCTCCTTCAGGGAGATTATTTCTCTCCTGTAGGTGCCGGAAGGGCAACAGCCCTCCATCCTCATATAGATCCCCCACCATGTGAAGTCCTCTTTGTTCCCATTTCATAAGGGGGGACCAGTCTGCACCGTGCGGTAGTGCAGTCAGCATCCCCAATGGGATTTCCGGTGCGTACGGTTGCTCCGCCCCAGCTCTGCGTCTATTCCAGCTGAGCCGCAGGGTGTTCTCTTTCATCGTCAAGCCTTGTAAATTAAGTTTTTGCTGTAGGACTATGTACGAAAGGATATGCCGCTGTATGCCTGCCCCTCGCAACTGGTCAGGACCTCGAAATTCCGCTGCTATGCTTTGCGTTAGTACCTGCAGTTGGGCAGCCAAATAATAAAGCTCGAAGTCAGGCACTGCCATCCCGCCGTCAGCCTTAGGCCGCATCAAAGCAGCCAAAGCCACCATCCGAAGTCCGTTCCCCCACAGATAGCCAACGACCAAGGAGCGCAGTTCCTTAAAAATACGCGGAGGAACCCAGACTGGCAGAGTCCGGAAATAGTAAAGCAGCCTGGGCAAAGCCACCATCTTAAGAAGGGCCACTCTACCTACAACCGATAGGGGGAGCGTGGACCAAAACGCCATGCTCCCCTTCAGGGCGCTGACACAGCGCCCTACATTACCTTCCAACAAATCCGCCAGTGCATGATAGATATGGACCCCCCAGGTATGTCAGACACGTCGGCTCCCATTTCAATGCAGTCGGTAAGTGTACTCCTCGGTGTTCTCCCATGAGCCGCACCAACCTTCGAATATTCGAAGATGTGTTTTTGGTTGGAATAAATCCCGCCTGGTCAGCGTGCACCAGTGTAGTCATATATGGGAATAATGGGGTCGCTAATATATGGCTCAGCACCTTATAGTCTGCCGTCAACATTGATAACGGCCTATAGGAAGTCACATCCGTGTCTTCCCGTCCCGGCATTAAAAGGGGAATGATCAACACCTCTCGCATCGATGCCGGCAATTGGCCCAACGCCTTGGCCTCCGTGTACACCTCCAACAGTCGAGGTGCCAATATATCCACATACTGTGCGTAGAATTCTATTGGCAGCCCATCGGCTCCTGGCGTTTTGTTCCTGGCCATGCTCTTAATCGCGCATCGGATCTCCGATAGCGTGATGTCCCTCCCCAATAGTTCGGCCTGCTCGTCATCCAACCCCGGAAGGGAGAGCCCTGCCAAGTACTCTTTTATGCGTGCCTCCTCTGTCTCCAACTGACATTGGTACAGTGACTCGTAATATGTTGAGAACCGCGAGAGCAGGGGCGCTAGAGGGCACCAGGCAAGATGGCCGCACGTATGTGAGGCTCCGCCAGATCGAGCTACAATCCTTTTAATATCCTGCACGTCCTGCCTTTGTAACTCAACAGCGTTGTGGCAGTACATGAAGACGGCGAGGCGGCACTGTTTGGCGACGTTTCTGGCTGTTTAACTCTTCTCTGTAGGCGAGTGCTGCTGTTCGGCCTACCGGCTGGGACCAGACATCGTGGTGCTCCGGGACGGTCCCGCGTCTGAAGTCTGCCTGCAGCGGAGGACCCCTGTGACGCCTGGAATTGCGGACGGGTGCGGCTCGAGTGCCTGCTACTACCATCGGGGCTGACGAGGAGGCTCTACACAGTGGCGAAGACGAGCGGTCGTCGCCTGGGCCGGTCCCGATCTCTGCTGGCTGCGGTGAGTGGGGTAGCGGCCTAAGAAAGCCTGGGGCTGCGGAGGTGGCGCTAGGCCGCACTGGGCCGCTCTGCGCGAACTGCGGCTGGTGGGGGCGGGGTGCGCTCGGAGGCGACGGCGGGGGCCGGGCGGCATGGTGGTGACTCTGAGGTGACGGGAGACTCGTCTACAGCCTGGGACTGCGGCTGAGCGTCCCACTGCACTGCGGGAGAGTGGCCTGGGCCCAGTTGACGCACCATTTGCTGACTAGCGGTGGGCCTGAGGGACGCCTGCAGCTTTTCCGTCCTGGACATCGGGGCTGATTGTGCGCTGCATCGGACTGCTGATCTGGTCTGTTCTGACTACTAAACTGCCGTGTAGTCATGCACTGCTGCCAATGACCACTGATGTGGCCTTCTGGACGATCTGTGGCGCCTGGGGCTGCATAAGCGATTGCATTTTGAATTGGATGGTGGGTTTGAAGGGGGCCTGCAGGAGTGCGATCTGAGCCTAGTTGGACTGTGACTCCCGGCCTGGAGGCGCTGCCTGTTTGGATTCTGGTGCCACCTCTCCCCGGGTATTGGGACTGTTCTGCCCTT
Organism: Lissotriton vulgaris; assembly: GCF_964263255.1. Taxonomy (NCBI): domain Eukaryota; kingdom Metazoa; phylum Chordata; class Amphibia; order Caudata; family Salamandridae; genus Lissotriton; species Lissotriton vulgaris. The sequence goes on along the minus strand of NC_141689.1, from coordinate 501,615,336 downwards.
GTTGCTTGCGGATACTGGTCCGAACTGCTGATATTGCCCGCTTTCTGTGAATTTGTGTGTTGGGTGTGACGGACTGCCGGCAGTATGGGCAGGCCTGAGAGAAATCAGCCCAAATTAAATTTTGACACTAGAAAGACCACGATGTCGGCCTCACAGGCGCCGCCGGACACTGAGTCGGCTGGGGCGTCTGGAGGGACACCAAATTTAGAGGCCGTGCTCGTGGCGATGCAAAAGACATTGCAGTCCATGAAGGCGCCATGGAGGCAGTGAATCACAGACTTGATCATGTGGCCACGCAATTTGACAGGCAGAATGAACGGATGGGAGAGGTGGAGCAGACAGTGTCTGCCACTGAGGATGGTCTGGCTACCGTGAACACCAAGGTTTTTAACATAGAGCGGGTTTTGGTGGTTATCCAGGCTAAGAATGAGGAGTTGGAAGGGCGGTCCCGACGCAACAACATCCGCGTCACGGGACTGCCGGAATCTACCAATGTGGGTCGAATGGAGGATTTCAACGATTGTTGATTGACATTTTTGGAGCGGATCAGTTATCTCGAGTGTTCATTGTGGAGCGGGTGCATCGCTCATTAGCGAAAAGACCAGTGCCTGAAGCACCGCCCCGTCCCATCATTGCCCGCATACTTAATTATAAAGACAGGGATATGATTCTGCGCCTGGCATGGGAGAAGGGCACCATAGATTATCAGGGCAGCAAACTTGAATTTTACCCTGACTTTACGGTAGCGGTGCAGACAGCGAGGAAAGAATTTAATGTAGTAAAGCAACTTCTCAGGGCAGAGGATATTTCATATGCCATGCTGTACCCGGCCCGCCTCCGGATTGAGGCACCGTCAGATAACAAAATCTTTACTTCTCCTAAGGCAGCCATGGACTATGCAAAGAAGCAGAAAAAAAGAAAGCAAGACTCAAATGCAGCGCAGGACAGGGAGGAGGAGTTACATGATGAGGCTGCATGAGTCTACGTACTTCTTCAGTACAATCTTCAATCTTGCCCATACATGCTGGGATGTTGACATGCGATAACAATCTGCTCTTCTAATCGGCGATTTAGTTATACCTCACTACTGCTGGTGGGTGGTGGGCCGGTGCGGCTTTGCAAACCCAGCGATGACACCAGTGCCCTGGGCAAAGGATTCATGGCTATAGCGCTGTTTGATTTATTGTCTGTTAGGGTTCGGCTGTTAGACTTCTGAGACTATTTTATGTGGAGGGAACGAACCGGACATAAAGATGTGGCCTAGGGGCTGGCTTTTTCCTGGGAATGTTTCTGATGCACTGTTTAATAGACTGTCACTAGTTGCATGCTGGCGCAAGACGATAAGATGAAATATTGCCTCTTCCATTGGGTACTGCCGGAATGTTATGATATAGGTCGCAGCGCTGGGGAGGACGAGGATGGGCGTTCAGATAAATTGCTCGATCCTCTCCTGCTTAGTTCACTAGTGGGAGTTGGGCACCTCTATGCCCCCACATATGGGAGTTCCCCACAAACTGTTTGGAGCAAAGTTCGAGGTTGGGACACTGGGGGGTTGGGGAAGGCTTTGGCAGGTTGGGGGTGCTGAAGTGGGCGGGGGGAGGGTAACTGGTTACCAGGGGTTTCAGATTTGGGACGGGAGGATGACTCATAGGGGAGAACACAAAAGGGCCTTGATACACTGTGCGGGGTGGGACATGGGAGTGAACGCAAATATCACTGTTAACTGGCTGGAAAGTACTTTAGAGACCAGATGGTTGGGTATATGCATTAACTGTCACTCTGGCTAGGGGGGGGGGGTGGGGGGGGGGGAGACACTGGATTGGATAACGTGGAATGTGCGGGGTCTTAATAGACCACTAAAGACCAGGCAGATGCTTGCATACTTGAATAGGCATGCAGTGCAGGTGGTCTTCTTGCAGGAGACGCATCTTAGCGGGCAGGCGGCTAGCGCGGTTGCTTGCCGTTGGGCTGGTACCAGAGTGGCAACCTCGTACTCTTCCTATGCCAGGGGCGTTATGATACTCATTAAAAAAGATGTCCCATTTGTGAGTTTGCATGAGGAGATCGATAAAGAAGGTCGCTACATCATTTTGCATGGAAAACTGTGTGGTACACTGATCACAATGGTTAATGTATATGGGCCCAACATCGATGATCCGGTCTTCTATGTCATGTTGTGGAATAAGGTTTATCAGCTGCCTCCATCTGCGATTATTTGCGGGGGGATCTGAATGTGACGCTGGATCAAGGGTTGGATAAGAAGGAGATAGGTCAGACATCTATGAAGCGTGTATGTGGGGCTGTCAGAGATGGGATGGAGGTGCTCTGGCTGGTGGATATGTGGCATCTGGGACATCCAGGAGTGAAAGAGGGCACCTGCTATGCGTCCGCTCATGATACTTGGTCGCGATTATATTACTGGCTGGTAACGAAAGATGTGAGTGGCTGGGTGGCGAAGACGGCACACTTGGCTCGCACATTATCTGATCATGCCCCGGTGCTGATGGAAGTTAAGCTCCCGACACATGCGCATGTCCCGTTCGCATGGCGATTGCCTCCTGGGGTTTTGAAGGATCAGGTACTGCGGGAGAGTTTGCGTGAATCGATTGAATCGTTTTTCGATAAGAATGTTGGGTCAGTGTCAAGTGCAGGTGTGGTTTGGGAGGCGTTTAAGGTGACAGTGGGGGGTGCATGTATTGGTATGCAGGCTGGGGTACTGAAATTGCTCAGGGACTCTATGGATCGGATGGAGTGTGAATTGCTGAGTATGGAGCGACACTGTGAGCAACAGCCCTCTGATCGCCTGCTGGCTGACATACGCTTGAAGGTCTCTGAATATAATGAACTGGCGGATCAGGAAGTCCAATATCTATCTAAGCGCACTAGAGCACGATACTATGGAGAGGGTGGCAGACCCGGGCGGGGACTGGCAGATAGGCTAAAGGACCCCTGGGCTTAACATTGTGCAGTGCAGGAGATTAGGGAGGGTGATAGGATGGTGACCGATGCGGAAGGTATTTTAGACTGTTTCACTCAGTACTATACCAGCATGTATGCATATAAAGATACGGCAGACGAGGGGGACATTGCGGAATATCTAGAAGACATTGCATTGGTCTGGCTCTCGAAGGGACAGCAGGACTTTCTAATGCACCATATCACGGAGGGGGAACTGAGAGATGCGATAGCGGCGTTGTCCAATGGTAAAGCTGCTGGTACTGATGGCCTGCCGCCTGAATTCTATAAAGAATATGTAGATTTACTATTGCCACACTTGGCGATGGTGCTGGAGGAGGCCTTTGAACAAGGACAACTACCTGCGACAATGAGGGAGGCTCTGCTGGTGGTACTCCCGAAACCGGGTAAACCACTGGACAGTTGTGAGGCCTATCGGCCTTTGTCCCTAATGAACACTGATTTTAAGATTATTGCCAAGGTGCTAGCCACGCGATTACTACTGCAATTACCGGTAATGGTATTGCCGGACCAATCTGGATTTTTACCGGCGCGCTCCACTCCACATAACCTGAGGGCGCTTTTTGCTGTCCTTCACCTGCTCAAACCCGACTTAGCTGCGGTGGCGGTCCTTTTGGACGCTGCCAAAGCGTTCGACTCTGTGGCCTGGAAATACATGATGGCAGTATTGCATCGCATGGGTGTGCCGTTCTTTTTCACATCTCTGGTCGCTTTATTATACACTAATCCTGTGGCTCGTGTGCGAGTAAATGGGTGTGTGTCGGAGCCGTTTGCAATACAGAGGGGCACAAGGCAGGGGTATCCACTATCGCCCTTACTGTTCGCTATCGTTTTAGAACCCCTAGCCTGTATTTTGCGACAAAGGCACGCATCCTCAGCTCTGTGTTTCCGTCTCCGCTCCCTGGGGTATCCATGTACGCGGAAGACATGGTGCTTTATATTCGGGAGCCAGACAGATACCTAGGTGGGGTGCTCAGGGAATACGTTAGGTTTGAACGTTTCTCCGGCCTGTCGATAAACTGTGGGAAGTCCATCGTGCTGCCATTAACCGACATTACGCGCCAATTTCCGTTAGAATTTCCTTTGGAATGGGCTGAGGAGCCTGTCCGATATTTGGGGATATGGATACACAGAGACACCCAGGAAATAATTTGGGCTAACTACGGTGTGGCCATTTCAAAATTAGAAGACCAGGTCGCGCGCTGGATTCGATTGCCCCTGTCGTTCGCGGACCGCGTGGCCTTGATTAAAATGGTAGTGCTTCCCAAATTTCTATACTATTTCGTAAACATTCCACTACAGTTGACGTCTAATTTTTTTACAACGTTGCAGTCCCTGCTAATTACCTTGGCCTGGGGAGGAAAGAAACCACGAGTCAAATGGGATACCCTAACCAAACCATATGAGAGAGGTGGATTTGCGGTGCCCGACATGAAATTATACTATTTATGTGCACAGGCGCATTTTGCCTCATACTGGATCTCGCCGCCGCCGTATACGCCACACGTGGCGATTGAGGCGGCAGCGACACATCCATTGCCCTTAAAAGCGATAATTGTGAACTCACACTCTGTGTATGAGAGGGGCGAGGTGGACACGGTGCAGAGTACGGTGAAGGAGTGGCGGGAGTTAGGCAGGTGCGCGGGTTCCTTGCCACTTTATGCGCCGGCCATGCCCTTGCTCTATCATGAGCATATATCGGTTTCGAGAGAGATAGGGGCCCTCCACCTGCTACAGGATGTTGGTATACGCTCCATGGGGGATATCTTCCCGGCGGGCCGCTTTCTTGCTTTGCCAACGGTAATGGACCAAACGAACAATGGCACTATGGCTACCTTCACTTATGTCAGATTACGCACCGCTGTGCGTGCTCACTTTCCGACCTTCCCGATGGAGCCGCCAGCGCTGGCTGCGCTGCAGTTGATGTATACAGCGACCTCTCGCGTCAAAATGGTTTCGAGGTTGTACAAAATTTCACAGGACGAGGAGTGTGGTGTGGATGTGGTCGCGAAGGCTAGGTGGGATGAATGTCTGCTGGAGCCACTCTTGGACGACAAATGGGCGGAGTGCTGTGATATGACTGGGAAATTTGCTGCTAATGGGAATTATAGGCTCTTGCATTATAAATTCTTGCAACAGTTGTATTATTCCCCGGAGCAACTTTTTAAATTTGACCTGCGTGACACACCTGCGTGCGTGCGCTGCGGGGCTGCCGTAGCCAATTTTTTGCATCTGGCTTGACGTGCCCGCGTGTGACTAGGTTCTGGATAGATGTGACTGAGGCATTGTCTGCTATGACCTCGGTGACAATTGAGGCGACACCACGTGTATGTTTGCTGAGTATGGTGTCTGGTGTTCCGTTGAGTGTGAGGCGGTTAGTGGCGCTGGCGCTGCAACTGGCCAAGCGTAGAGTGGCGACCTGCTGGGGGGGAGGAGGGCACCGGATGTAAAGACTTGGCTGCAAGAAATGGCATACTGTCGAGATAAATTGACATGCTATTATGAGGAACTGCCAGCAGGCTCACGCCCCCGCGATATTTGGGGACCGTATACCACTTATATGTTGGCGCAACTATCTGATGACTAGCCTAGCCCATGTCTCTGAGTGCGGGATGTCCGGTCTGGGGGATGCCAGATCAGAGGAGGCACGCTGTTGGTCATTCCTGTTCCCTTGATTGATTCTTTGTGCTGCTGCCTTTTGATATATGCCGGTCGTCTGGCCAATGACATGACTTTGACTGTGTAGCTCCCACCTGTAGCTGACCCCCAAAACCATTGCAGTTCCTGGTTGTTCTTAATGTATGCCTTGGCGATTGTCCTGCAGTGAATCTCTCCTGTGAAGTGAGGGATCCTCACATCGAGTCTGTTATCCCCTATAATATCCGCACAGCACAGCTAATGTATTACGGCCGGGGGAAGGGTTATGTTTGTTCCTAAACGTTGACTATTGTTTATGGAAAAAAGCAAAAATAGGACCTCAAGTAGATTCGTCATTGCTACTCCAAGTTCGGTTCCAATTTCTGCACTGCTTGATACGCCGCCGGGCCTTTGGCTGTCGGTAGTCTGGCTGTGTGCTGAGAACCATATGTGCTTCTGATTCAACGATTGCGGCCGGCCCGTTGGGTTGTAGGCCAGAAGCTGTGTATCTGCAATTGATGTAATAAAGGTCTTCCAAATAAAAAAAAATAAAAAAATAAAAAAAGAACGGCGAGATAACCTCCTTTTGCGAATAAACCATGTCCCCTGCGGTCGTTTCTATTCTCACTACCGGGCCACCTCTCTGGGCCGGGTTCGCCAGGCGCGCAACAAGCAGCGTGCCCACTTTATCCCGTTCCTCGTGGGCCTTCACTAAATAATTCTTGTAATCAAAGCAGCGCAATCGCTCCATTTCAACTGCCTCAGCTTCCTTCGCCTCCATGAGCCTTGCCTGCAGTGTCCGTCTTTCAGGCCTTTGCTTTTCCACCTCCCTCAGGTGGTCCTCAGCTCTAGCCACATCATCGAAAATTGTTTTCCGTACCCCGGAGTATTTGCTGATACAGAGACCCCGTACCACCACTTTAAAGGCGTCCCATTCTCCTGCTCTCGTGGATGCCGTCCCCTGATTATCCTCAAAGTAATGTTCAATGCCCTCCCTGATCTTAGTTTGAAAAACCTGATCTTCTAGTGTTTCAGGGCGTAGCCGCAGGTGGGTATGGAGGATCTCTCCCGCTGCCAATTAAGGTTCAATAACAGTGGGTTGTGGTCGGATATGGTCCGAGCCAAGTACTCTGTGCGTACCGCCAAACAGGTAACAGATTGGGAGCAAAGTATAGCGTCTATCCGAACATGCAACTCATGCAAGGCCGAGAAAAAGGAATAGTCCCTATCTCGGGGGTGGTGCACTCGCCAGGTGTCTATTAAGCCCCATCTATTCTGCCACTCCGAGCGCTTCCCAGCCAGTCTACGGACCGGGGACTCAGCCAATGGAGGGTGCGACCTATCGAGAACTTTGTCTTTAATTGAGTTGTAGTCCCCTCCCACTATTGCTGGGCCAGCTAGGTAGTGCGCCAATGCTCCAGTTACATGGTCCAAAAACCGTGCCTGATCCACGTTAGGTGCATAAATACTACTGAGCACAACATCCCTTCCGTACAGCCTTCCGTCCACTGCTATGTATCTGCCCTCTGGATCCAGAATGTGATTCATGGCCTGGAAAGGGACACCCGCCCTCACCCAGATCAGCGTCCCCCTGGCAAACGCCGAATACGACGTGCTAAAGATCTGACCCCTCCACCTGCGCTGTAGGGCCAACCCTTCAGCCTTAGTATGGTGAGTCTCCTTAAGCAGTGCTACGTGGACACCCCTCCTCACTAGATACGCATGTACTTTGTGCTGCTTTACCATAGAGTTCAGTCCCCGAACATTCCATGTAATACAGCGCAATTCAGCTATCGTTCCCATTTTGTGCAGTCCCCCACTCCCTGGTCGTCAACATTCGTCCGCCCACACCAAAATCGCCCCCCCAAACAAGAAAAACCTGGCAACATCCCCCACTCCCCCCCAGAACAGGACCTAATATGAGACTATCAGCCCCCATCCAAACCACACTACCACACACACTACTATATCCTGTAGTAACCACTACAGGCATGCCTTAAGGGCAAGTGGGGGGTCGCCCGGCTCCAACAGGCGGCCGCGCCAGCCATACACCCCGCTGCCTTGGGATTCCACATGAACTTCGCAGAATCAGTAATCCCCCACATCGCACCAGGGCACAATCGTACAGCCTACTATGTAGAGACAAGGCCACAATCTCCCACAGCCCCTTAAGTGAGTCATTCATCTAGCATGCCCTCCGCCGTGCTGGGCGTGACATCGGGGCGCTTATTGCTGTCCGTTTCAGAATGCTCGGCCTCGGACTGCTGCTTTTCCTTCTCCGACTCAGTCCCTGCCACCGACTCAGGCGTTTGTGAGCCAGTTATCGCAGCTGTCGCTTCCAATGCTCCCTGTCGTTCTGCCGCCGCCTGCATTTGCATTTGGATCCGCAAAGTTCTGTTCCGTTTCCGTAGCCTTTGGGATTTTCGCGTCTGAGGCGCTCTGAGCAGCTCCGGGTGTGGTTGCTCTCTTCGATCAGTGCCCGCCCTATAGGTTTCCAGCCATGTCCACACTTCCTCTGGCGTGAAGAAGTACTGTGTCCGATCATCCACAATAATCCTTAACTTTGCGGGGAAGATCAACTAATATTGAATCCCTTGGTCCCTGAGCTCTTTCTTGACTGCTAGGAAGGATGCACGGCGCCTCTGTATGTCCTGTGTATAATCGGGGATCTGTGCAATACTTTACTATTCCCCACTACAAAAGGGCCAGCCAGTCTCGCTCTTTGAATCAGAAGATCCCTGTCTTTGTAATGAAGCAGCCTGGCCACCACCGGTCTGGGAGGACGGCCCGGCAGCGGCGGCCGCGCCGGCACCCTATGTTCTCTCTCAAGGGTGAAGAAGGCAGACAGCCCTTGCGGAGCAACCACAGTCCCGAACCAGGTTTCCAGGTAGGCAACCATATCGGCCCCTTCTGTTTTTTCCGGAAGGCCTACCACGCGTATATTGTTGCGTCTATAGCGACTTTCTGAGTCCTCCGCCTTTTTCTCAAGCGCCTCTATGCGGTGCAAAGCTTCAGCCATTTTGGCCGTCAGGGCAGTATGAGCCAGTGCCAGGTCCCGCAGGGTGTCCTCGTTAGTTATGACTTTATCTGCCAATTTTGCGTGGTCAGCCAGAAGTAGCCCTAGCCCAGTCGCCACCTGCGCAATGTCTTGCCGGAGGGTCTCCCTTGTTGCAGCGATAGCCTCTAGGATTTTATCCAGTTGTGATTGTAGTCCAGGGTCCGGCAGTCCCATGTTCCGCACCCCCGGCACCTTTCAGATTTGCAGGTTCATCCTTCTTACCTTTGGGTTTCATCACTGCTGTTGGGCACCCCTCTTTGCCACTCTGGGTTGGCACGTCAGCTTGGCCCCATCCGCGGACCTCCCCGTCACTGCTGTGCGCCCTGCACGATGTACGCCCCACAGAGGCCACGCTCCGCAGTCCACAGATTCCCTGACAAGGCCACAGTGGGTAATCGCCCTCGCCTTGACCTGTTCGCAGCCGGGTTGGTCCGCAGGTATCCCACTCGCGTCTCCCGACCCAGTGGGGAACGCCACTATCCGCTTCTGCCCAGGGTCAGAACTAGCGTTACAGCAGATCCCAATTGCGCAGGAGTCAGGTCCAGTGGCCGATCGTGATCAGTCACCCAGGTCTGTGCGTGGGCCAGGTGTTGCCAAGAAAGTCCAGTAGCATGATCAGGGTCTGCTCTGCCCAATGATTGGAATCACACCAGTTGTCCGCTGGGCCCCTCAGCACTCCCACCGCATGCTCATCGAACCACCGGGGGTCACCACTCCACCTCTGGATTCACTCAGCCCCACTGTGCCCCACAGTTCTGGAAGCGTCCGGCACTTAGGACGTGGCGCACTCCTCGCAGCCCGGCACCCACACCCCAGGGAGCACAGCGCCTCGGACCAGAGACCCGCTCCACCTCCGCAGCCCAGGGCATTGGCCCTCCCAGCCACACTCACCTGGTTATGGCCGTCGGGTCGTCCGTCAGGAGGGCTCTGCAGCGGCCGTTCTGCTTGCCTCGTGTGGCCCTGGGCACTCCGCTTGGCCGTCTCGCTTATCCGACGCTCCAGGGTAGCCCCCAGGGTCTTGCCAGCACGTCGTCCCAGGGCGTAGCAGATGGAAGGCAGCGCCTCTCCAGTGTAGCTCTGCCGCACTTACTCCGCAGCGCTGTGCCAGGTCACGCAGCGCGCCGCAGTCCTCGAGCCAGTCCGAAACCACCACAGAGCCGTCGTCGCTCCTCTATCTTACCCTGGACACCGAGCCCGACCCCCGCACATGCCGGTGCTCCGGTTTCAGTTCTCGCCTGCAGTTCACCCAGTTGTCAAAACGGGACCCTCAGGCCACCTGTACACACTTGCGGGTTCCACTCTAGACCCCGGTATGGCCCGCCGCCGAGTGTTTGTCACCGCCACTCCTCCGTTTGGGGTCCGTGTGTTCCAGAAGCCTCAGGGAGCTCACCCACCATGTCCTGGCACCGACAGTGAGGGATATCAAGATTTTTAGTGGAATCCGGCTCGGCGCTATTCCTGTCGGCGTCCAAGCCACGCCCCCCTTCAGGACCAACATGTCCGGAATAGGGAATCTAGGGCTGCTTTGCTGGTGTGATAGGAGGGGAGGTATAGGAAGAGGAGGAGGAGGGTTGACGGCCTCGTGGACGACCTCTACTTTTTCCTCTATACGACTTGTATAGAGTATTCTGTTGTTGTTGCTGCTGATGAGGCCGGTCATATGAACGAAAGGATGACTTCCCAAATCCTCTGTATTTTCGAAAAGAGCCTCTAGGTTGAGCTTGCAAGCCAAGAGATTTTTCTGTAGCTTTGCTATCTTTAAACCTCTCTAAGGCAGCGTCCGCTTTCTTACCAAAGAGTCCTGAACCATCAAATGGTAAGTCCAACAGAGTAGCTTTAACATCTGTCGAAAAATCCGTAGACTTCAACCAAGCACCTCTTCTAGTGGCCACTGCAGAATCCATAATCCTTGCCACCGAGTCAGCTGTGTTTAGCCCACTCTGATGACCTGACGTGCAGCAGCCTGGGTATCGTTTAAAACCTCCTGAAAATTCTTCCTGTCTTCCTCAGACAGCTTAGGCAGCAACTGTTTAGATGAGTCCATCAAAGCATGGATGTACCTACCCATCAAACAGGTAGCATTCGTAGATTTCAACGCCATGCTTGCAGAGGAAAATACCTTCTTGGCAGACTGATCAATCCTTTTTTTTTCCCTGTCAGATGGAACTTGAGGAAAAGCTCCCGAAGATCTCTTTCAGCATGCAGCTTGAACCACTAAGCGCTCTGGAGAAGAATGAGCAGATAAAAACTCCGGATCCCCACGAGCCACCCTATATCTTCTCTATATAGACCTGGAAACTGCAGGTGCAGAATGAGGTTTTCGCCAAACCTCTAGCACAGGTTCAAGAATTGCCTCATTGAAAGGCAAGAGAGGCTCAACAACCAAAGAAGGGGAATGTAGAACCTCCGTTAATAAATTTGACTTGAACTCAGTAGTAGGGAGTTGAATGTCCAATAATTCAGCCGCCTTTCTAAAAACCACATGATAAGGTGCTATATCTTTTGAAGGAGCATCAGAATCAGGAGAAAACTCCCATTCAGAAGAAATGTCCAGGCCACTGGCCTCTCTCAATTCAGCAAAGTACTCATCTGAATCATGCAGTTCACTTTCTTCCATTTCCTCACGATACCGATCCTCTAAAACCCTCTGGGCCTCTCTCCTGGATCGTATCCTTTTCACAGGCATCAACGGATCCATAACCGACTGTCGGATTCGGAGCCGGCATCGCGCAGGGATCCGATGGCGCCGCTTGCGCTGAACGAGGCCGAACAGAAGGCACTGGTAAAAATGGAAACTGCGTTGGAGCCCTTGGTGCCGGAGAAACTCCATGACAGAGCCGTCGGAAGAAACGGCATAAAGGGGGCCTGAGCATAGGCCTGAGGAACCCCCAAATTGTAATCTAGTGGACCCATGGGACCCGTAGGTGCACCAGAGGGGTACATAGCCCTATGAAAGACTCCATACATTACATTAAGGTAATGTGATGGGTCTTGTCCTGGAGCTGGGAATGGAGGGTTAGCTCCAGGTACCGACTCCGAAGCAGGAGTTCCTGTATTCGGGCCAGGCGGCGCCGATGTCGGAACTTCTTCTGGATTTACCTGCTCTTCCGGCACAGGATGTTCTTGATCTGGAGCCAGAGAATGGACCGAATCGGGTGATGGAGCCGGCGTCGGTAATCGACGTGGAGAGACTTCAGGCGAAGTCGACTTCTCTGATGAAACCGGATTTGATAACGAAGGAGAGAAATGATCCTTCCTGTGACTTCGAGGCGAGGTCGATCTCGGGCCGCTTTTTACAGATCGATGTCTTGAAGAGGGCTTCTTTTTCTTATGTTTCTTCGACTTCGAGTGCCCCGACGTCGACTTTGAGCCCGACCTTGACTCGGAACGAGATAGCGACCTTCTCCTACCTCTTTTCCTATCCTTTCTCATCCTGGCCATAAAGAGCTTTGCCTCTCTCTCTTTCAACCCCTTTGGATTCATCTTTCTGCAGCATGGACATCCATCGACGTCATGGTCGGAAGACAAGCACCAAACACAATCTTCGTGCGGGTCAGTGATGGACATCTGCATACCGCACTCCCGGCAGGGTTTAAAACCAGATTTCCTCGCAGACATCTTTGAAGGAAACAAAAGAAACAGAGCGAAAAAATAGCTAGATATACAAAGTAACTACGGAGAGTCCCAAAAAACTGTTGGTATCGACGGCGCGGAAAAAAGGGAACTGACGTCATCACCCCGGCGAGGCCCTATTAGGGATCCAGTGACGTCAGCGGGGTCGTGAGCGGAGTCGTACCCTCTGTGACGTCGTCCATGACCTCGCCGGCGTGGAGAGCTACAAAAAGTTTCCGAATGGCTGCTGCGCAGTGGATATTCACAAGGTGAGGAATCCACTGGTAGATGTATCAATCAGAAATCTATTTACAACAAGGGACTTGAAAAGAGAAGGCTGATCAGGGAGCCTGACAAAGGCTGAAATGGCAGAAAGATAACCTTTGACAGTGCCCAGAGCAGAGCCCCGCCGGGTCAAAAAGAGAAGGAACAAAAGAACCTCAGAAAGAGGGGCAGAAAGGGGATCCACAGCTTTGTTGTGCACCATGCCACAAATTTGTTACTCCTGCAGGCATATACCACCTTATTGGAGGGATGCCTGGCTGCCAGAATGACGTCACAAACGTCAGGAGGCACGTCGAAAGGTATCAACTGCCGCCGCTCAATCTCCACGCAAAGAGGTGGAGACTGGACAGGTTCGGGTGGAGGACCGTCCCCTCCTGCTGCGACAGAAGATCCTCCTGTAGAGGCAGTCTGATTGGAGGATCGATGCTCATACTGAGTGGCTCGGGATACAAACCTCTTCGAGCCCAGTCCAGAGCCACAAGAATAACTTGGGCCCGGTTGCGCCGGATCTTCTTCAGCACTCTGGGTGGAAGTGGTGTAGGCGGAAAGGCGTACAACAGACCGCAACCCCACTTGCGACGAAAAGCGTGGCAGAGTAAGTGCCGCCTTGGAAAAATTCCAATGCGCAAAACTGCTGACATTGCACGTTCTCTTCTGTGGTGAATAGATCTAACCAAGGCTCTCCTCACTGCCAAAAGAGACCTTGCGCACGTCCGAAAAAAGACACCATTTGTGATCCATCATACACCTGCGGCTGAGTTCGTCCACCCTGGCGTTCAGCCAGGTGTTGATCCACCAACTAAATGCCTTGATGTTTCAACCATGTCCACAGGTGGAGGGCCCCCTGACATAGGGTCCACGAAGCCCACCCCACCTTGCTTGTTGCAGTAGCACATGGCGGTGGAGTTGTCTGTGAACACCTGCACTACTCTCCCCTTGACAGAGGGAAGGAATCCCTTCAGTGCAAGTCAGATCACCTGAAGCTCCGGAAGGTGAAAAAGGAGCTTGGACTACGCCGGAGACCAGAAGCCTCCGATCTCCGCCTCTCCCATGTGGCCGCCCCATCCCAGGAGGGACGCATCCGTCACTAATGTGAACTCCGGCTGCAGTTGGGATAGGGATCTGCCGTCGACCCAATGCCGGTCCGTGAGCCACCACTGCAACTGTTGTGCAGTGCCCTCCGAGATCGGGACGTGATCGGACAGGTTCCTGTGATGCTGTGCCCACTGGAACTTCAGGTCCCACTGGAGAGCCCGCATATGCCATCTGGCATGAATGATCAGCAGGATGCAGGAGGCCATGAGGCCCAGCAGCCTCAGGGTCACTCTGAGCGAAACCCGGGATAAGGGCTGAAAGATTGGAATCAGAGCCCGAACATCCCGGACTCGATGTTCGGGAGGATAGACCCGAAACAGTGCCAGAACCGCTCCGATGCAGCGGAGCGTCTAAGAGGGAATCAGGTGGCACATTGATGGAGAACCCCAGCAAATGCAGGAGGTCAGCCGTGGTCTGGAGGTGGGAGAAGACTGCCTGGGGCGAGCATGCCTTCAACAACCAGTCGTCCAGATAGGGGAAGACTGAAACCCCTGATCTGCGCAGATGAGCTGCGACCACCACCATCACTTTCGCGAACACCAACTGGTAAAGCCAAAGGGGAGCACGGTAAACTGAAAATGCTCATGGCCTAAAGTGAACCGCAGGTAATGCCAGTGGGCCCGCAGGACTGGGATGTGGAAGTCAAGCACCCTGCAAGTCCAGCGCTACCATCCAGTCTTGTGGGTCAAGAGCAGAGAAGACTTGAGCCAAAGTGAGCATCTTGAACTTCTCTTTGCGGAGGAAGCGATTTATGTTTCGTGGATCTAATATAGGACGCAGGCCCTTATACTTCTTTCGCACCAGAAAGTAGTGGGAATAGCAACCACTACCTATTTCTGGTGTCGGAACACGCTCAATGTCCCCCCTTGCCAAGAGGGCCGCAACTTCCTGCTGAAGAAGCACCAAGTGATCCCCCGAGATGCGGTGGTAATGAGTTGGCATGGCTGGAGGGGTGGTCCGGAAGGGGAGGGAGTAGCCCCTTTGGAATATTTTTCAAACCCACCTGTCCGATGTGATGGTGCGTCAGTAGGGGAGGTGATGGCAAAGCCTGCCACCCACTGGTGTCTGATGGTTCGGACTAGGAAGGGTTGGAGGCAGTGGTGGCCAGGGTGGAGGTGGACTGATCCGCCCGCTGGCCCCTCGGTCCGCCACAGCGGAACCCGTGACCGCACGGGGACGGTTGCGGCACAGACTTGTGGCTCTGTTGCGAACGCTGCAGGGCGCCCCTTCCAGTACGACGAAAGGAGTGAAAAGCAGCCTGCGGAGTAGGGCTGGCTGCGGAGAGCCCCAAGGACTTGGCACTAGCCCGTGAGTCCTTAAACCGCTCCAACTCATTGTCTGCTTTGTCGCCGAAGAGGCGACGGCCATCAAAGGGCATGTCCATAAGTGTGTTTTGGACATCCCCCGAGAATCCAGTGGTCCTCAACCAGGCGTAGTGTCGAACTGCCACTGTCGTTGTTATTGATCTGCCCAGTGAGTCGGCGGTGACTAGGCCACAAAGAATCATGAACTTAGCAGCGTCTCTCCCCTCTGCAACAGCCTGGGAGAGAACTGTCCGCGCCACCTCCGGACACTGAGGCAGCACTTGTGCCACTGTATCCCACAGAGAGTGGGAATAAAGGCCCAATAAGCATGCAGTGTTCACGGACCACAGCGCAGAACTGGCGGAAGAAAAAATCTTCTTTCCGAACTGATTCAGTTTCTTGGGTTCCCTATCTTGGGGGCGGAAGGAAGGCAGTCGGGGAAGCAGAGGCTAGGACAACCAAGCTCTCAGGGGTGGGGTGTTGTGAGAGGAAAATGGGGTCACCTGGAGCTGGGCGATGGCGTCGGGCCACGTTCCTATCCACAGGAGCCCCTGTGGTGGGCCTGGACCAAGTGCCCAAAAGATCGTCAGAAAGTGCTTTGTTGAAAGGAAGCAGCAGCTCTGCAGAAGTATCTGCTGGCTGAAGCATTTCCGTCAGGAGGTTAGTCCTGACAGCCACATAAGGGAGCTCGAGGTGTAGGGCCTCGGCCGCCCTATGCAACACCACGGCATAACTATTGCCCTTCTCCTTAGCCACGGTGGGAGGAGACAGCATGCCAAGGTCTGGTGAGGTATCAAGACCACTGGCATCCCCCAACTCCTCTGCCCAGTCCTGTTCAGAGGGTCCTCAGACCCCTCCTAGTCCTCCCCTTCCTCCTCAGGCTGGTATAGAGGCCGAATATAAGGAATAGGGACATAGTGATAGAAATCCCTGAGCTGCGCCAAAAGCGACATTGAGCGGCGTCGGGTCGATGCCGCGTTCTCTTAAGGGCTGAAACCATGGCCGGCGCGTCCCGAGGAGCAGGCAACGTCGGAAGTTGTGCCGGCGGGGTCGACGTCGGTGGAGGTGTTAGAAGGTCAACCGGCATAGACAGGGAACCAGACCTGGATCCAGGGGTGTCTCGCGGTTTGGCTCCGGCGGTGAAAGGCGAGGACCCCCACTCAGGCCAGAAGTTGCACCGGCGGGACCCGACGGCCCAAAGAGGCGAGTCATGGCCGACCGGAATTCCTGTAGCTGGGCCGGAGTCCCCGACGAACCCGGAAAGGGAGGGTAGGCCGGCGGCGACTGCATAGGCTCTGCCGGAGCCGCGTAGGAGGCACCACCCGCACCCTCAGCAGCATCACGCAGCTGGCAAGGGGAAGTCAGAGAACGATGTTGTTTCTTCGACTTCTTGTCCTTCGCCTTACCTGACCCAGAGTGCGAAGACTTTGATCCCGAAGACCAATGGTGATGACTCCGCACATGGTCCCTCAACCTCCCTCGGCACCTCCAATGGTGCGGAGCCGACTGCCGGACTTCCAGCAACTTTCGGGACCGCTCCCGCAATGTTTTCGGCGCCATGGCCCTGTAGTCGGGGCACGACTTGGGAGTCATAGTCACGCCCCAGGCAGAAAAGACACACTCCGTATGGGTCCGTCACCGATATCAAACGGTGACAGTCCTCACAGGACTTAAAACCAAGGATCCTATCTGCACCTTAGAAGTCAAAAGAATCGAAGAAAAAATGGAGACAAAAAGCCTCAAAAAGTCAGTAAAAAATTGACTGGGGGGTTTTCTGCTCTTCCCGGATCTGCGCTTGCTGGCGCGGAAAAAGAAAGAACTGACGTCAGCGTGGGTGGCATCTAAGTAGCGCCCGCAACATCATCTCGGTGACCACCTCGCCAGTGAGGAATGCGGAGCTGCACGACGGCACCTACCGACGCGCAGGGGTACTGCTGATGAAAACTTTCCGGATCTAATCTGACGCCTGGGGGTAATTCTAAGGTAAGGAATCTATCACTATGTGTTTCTTTCAGATAATCTATTTACTGACCTCAGAAGACAGTGTTTTCTTGTCAAGATTCAACTCATGATCACACTAGTTGTCAGAAGTGAACCTTTACCCATTTTGCTCGTTTTCTGATTCTGCCTCTTCACTTTCTTACCACAGTACACAAGCAAGAGTTTATCACCAATTCAGGCATCTACTCTCTGTCTTTTTTATTTTTAGGTGGTGTTGTAGAGCTATGCTAACCACTGAATAGTGGCATTGTAGCGCTTAACTGACCTCTGCCCCTTGGTGTTTGTGTACCTGTCCTTGATACTGTTTCCCCTTCACCGAGGCTTCCAATTTCATTTTCACCTTTGCCTTAAACTAGACCTCTGCTCCCTCAATCCATCCCTCACTAGTAACTTGTTTAATACGCCGCTTCATACTACATGTCTTGCATTTCTAGGATTTTTAAATAAAATGTTACTATTGCTCAATTTAATACTACACCATTTACAGATCCTAAAAAGATGTAAAGTGAAATGTGCCTTGTCAGGACCTGAACTTGTGGCCGGCAGATCAAACCAGCTGTCTGCAGCAAGCCTCAACACACTGAACTATCTAGCTGATTCTACCTCTTTAATCATAGCCTCCCTGAAACACAGGTAACGCTTCTGTTTCCTCACTTGACCCTCGATCTAGTCACTTGATCAATTTCAGTTCCAAGATTATCTGATCTCTCCCTCCCATAAATCAGCTACCATTATTCCAATTTTGAAAAAACCAGGTGCAGATTCCACAGCGTTATCAAACTATCGGCCTATTTCCCTTCTCCCTTATTTGGCCAAAGTTCTTGAACAGTTACAACAGAAGAGTAGCACGGAGTCAAACAGAACTGATTAGAACTAAGTAAAACCCACCCTGGGTACCTCAACAAAGACTACAAACATGAAAACAACTATGGGAGCATTTCGACTCTTCAGAAGAGAGATTCCCATCAGTCACCATACGATTCCGCCCTTCATCATCTGGGAACTTTCAACCTCAGAGACAAAAGTACTCACAGTGGACTGGTCAGTTGTTCAAAACCTAGACACACCTGTAAAGTACTAGAGATGAGGGGGAAAAAAACGAGGTAGTTCTTGAACGCCACGCCACCAAAGTCCTCAGTTCCTTCATCGAGGACAGTGGCTATCTTGCTCCGTACCAAGCAGGGTTTCGCCCTCTCCATTCCACCGAAAAAGTGGTGGTCCCTGTTATGGACACACTTAGAGAGGGGCAAGATGTCAATCTCCCACAGGCACTGGTCTTCCTTGACCTGTCTGCCGCTTTCGACACTGTGGATCATACCATCCTTCTTTCCTGTGTCGAGGCGGCAGGCATTGGAGGCTCTGCTCTGGCTTGGCTTAGCCCATTCCTGAGGGACCGCACACAGGCTGTTCACTTGGCGGATTTCTCCGCCCCTGCACACAAAGTGCAATGTGGCGTTCCCCAGGGATCTTCTCTCTCTCCTCTTCTTTTTAATTTATATATCTTCCCACTTATTTTTGCTTTGCATAAGATGGAGGTCACAGTGTTTAACTACGTCTATGACCTCCAGCTCATTTTCAATCTCTCTGATTCTCCTCACTCTATTCACAATTTCCAGTCGGTGATGGTTTTTATCAGGGATTGGATGAATTTCAACCATCTTAAACTCAACCTTGACAAAACCGAGCTTGTCATCACTGGTGGTAAACTTAATCCCTGGCCCCCTTCTTTTGGCCTTCCTTCCTCCCTCCTCTGTTAAAACACTGGGGATTACTCTCAATCAACACCTCACTCTACACTCTCAGATCAGCATGGTGTTCTCTTCTTGTTTTTTTATTTTGCGCACCATCCGAAAGATATCACAGTTTTTCTCTTTTTCAGCTCTTAAGTTGATTCTTATGGCTATGGTTCTTTCCCGTTTAGACTATGGTAACGTACTGTAAAATGGTGTCCCTGCCTACGCTCCTCGGCGGCTCCAACTTGTGCAGAACCAAGCCGCCCGCTTGGCCTACGGCTTACCCAAATCACATCACGTCACTCCTCTCCTCAGATCCCTCCACTGCCTCCCTATCAGAGAAAGAGCCCTTTTTTAAGATAGGCTGCATGACGTTTCAGGCTCTTGCTGGGACAGCCCCGGCTTTTATTAAGTCCAAAATTGAGCCCTATATCCCCAGTAGACAACTGCGCTCCTCCTCTCTGTTCCTCTTGGTGGTGCCCCGGTTCAGGAAAAGTAGAATGGGAGGCTCTAAGTTCTCGCCCCTCTGTTCTGGAACTCTCTACCTCTCTCCATTAGAACGGCAGCATCTTACTTGGAGTTTCGCAGTACCTTGAAAACATTCTTGTTCTCACAGGGTTTTATCATCTAAACCACTTTTGCCACCTGATTTTAGGATCTTACCCCCACAGCGTCATGAAACCGCTAGGTATACGAGCGCTCAACAAATACCTTTAAATTCAAATTCAAATTCTATTCACTACAGTCCACAATTTGGATGGCTTCGTATTTCACGTCAGCCTGATTTTCACCCTACATTCTCTGACATTTCTGCCTTTGACACTGATGTTCCAATTTCACCACGGTTTTTCATTTCATCCCTACGACTGTGCCATTACTCTATATGACTGTGTTCTTACCTAAATCCATCCACAAGTGAAGGACTGAATCTCTATTCAAGTCTCTCCAACTGTTGCTATGCACAAGTCCAACTGATCGTTTCATCAGTAAACAGGCCAAGTGTCCACTCTCTCTCCCTCTGTAATGCTCAACTCTATCATAACCAACTCAGTGTCAGCTTTATGTACCATGGTATTCCCTACACTGATGCAGCCATTATGAGTTTTCTAAAGCCACTTAGACCTGTTCATTTCGATAAGGCTCGCCACGCGCTCTGTCCTCCATGGCCAGCCCTTGCGCTACATTGAGCAATTAGCCAATCCACTGTGCTGTATTCCTGCACCCAATCCATCCCAATCATGCTATTTTTGCCTTGCTTTAACTATGCGTTTTCCGCCATGTATTTATATATCTGTTCTTACAGTTTGCCTGTTCCTGCTTATTGCTAACCTTTTGCCCATACTTATTTTTTCCTACTTGCACTCCATTTATGCCCATCACTGTTGTGACATGCTTAAATTTCTATTTGCATGTGTGTGTTTTTCACAGGCAGATTGAATCATATATTCCCAGAGTGTTCCAAGGACCTCAAATGGAAGGAGGAGGACTCTTCTAACTGCTGAGTTTGCAGATGCAAAAAAGGCTACATAACCCGGAATTCTTGACTGAGGTGGAATGGTTTTAAAATGGGTTTCTTGAGAAACGACAACACTTGCGCTTTTAATAACCTTAGCCAGGCCATAATTGAGCTAAGCTTCATCCTATTGTTGCAGCCATTAACATTACATAAAACTACCTTTATGGGTTTAAGGGCCATGTTTCTTCTTTGGAAATCTCAAAGTCACACTTTAACCACGAGCATGGCCACACCATGGATGCTTTTATTCAGGGGCTGGACCATAAAATAATACCTTGACAGTTACACCATAAAAAGTTGGACTTCGACATACATTTTAAGACAACACTAACTTCCATTTGTATTGATGATAATTGATGTCATAATAAATCTTTTCTACCTTTTGTTTGCAAACGTGCGCCCCTCCCTGAACCCCATATCCATTCCAAGTCCTTGTGGTAACACTACTTGACCCACCCTCGAAAGCCCACCCATAAAGTGCCCTGCCTTCGGACCCCCAAGTTGAGTGCCTTGGAAGTGCACTCAGAGCTGCCTTCATGTGTGGCAGAGGTACGATATTTATAATCTTCCTCCCCCTTGTTCTCCATACCTTAGGCAAAAGCAATACAATACATAATGGACACAGCACAGTAAAAGAGCCCAATTGAAAAATGAACGAAAGATAAAGTAAGAAAAGCAAAAGAAGCTAATCAGCAAGGACAGAAGAAAGGAATACAAGGACAGCTTATATCATCTTGCTGCTATAATTTCTATTTCCTAACCCATCATGAGATACATTTATAGATTCCAAAAATTTGTTAGACTGTCTGTAGGAGGCTGGCTTAGTGTATGGTGCTCACTTATGTAAGTGTAGCACCCTGCACTAATCCAGACAACCTTTACTGTGATTTTAGTGGTCTCAGACAACCTTAGACAGCTCTTTAACACCTTGGCTGCTAAGGCAATTCCCATCCTGTGCTGGAAATTTCTATTCTTCTTTATTCATGACGAGCTCAGCTCGTCATCAGCACAGCTCCAGTGTGCCGAGCAGGGAAGGGGTTAAGTGGTAGCTGTGGAGAGCACCCTTCAGGCTTAGTCCAGAGGGAGGGTAAAGCAGCTTGTTTTACCCCACTTAATCTTATGGTATAGGTTAAGTGAAAAAAAATACATAGTGTAGTTATAAAAATATGCTTTTTATTGTTAACACTCACTAACACACTGCAGTATCTCCTACCCGGAGATATAAATACAATAAACAAACACTTAGGAGATAGCACACGTAAGTAGCACAAATACACAGTGGTCTCCAAACCATTTACTAAAATAGTGAAAGACTGGACCTAGGAGATGTAGAAGTGTTGGGGACCCAAGGAACCACCCAAGGTAAGTACCCAGGAACCCCACGGAGGTCGCGTGCAGAGCATGAACACGGCTGTGTGATCAACACAAGTCAATGGGTAAGTTTTGGTTGCAGTTTTAGAGAAGAAGGACCCTTCCCAGTGGACCCTGAAGAAACCCAGTGGAAGATGGAAGGTTGGAGAGCCACCCCACCCATGGATGCCCCAGGAACCAGGATACCTACACCAGGTATGCTGGGTGCATAGGTGTCAAGTGAAGTCGGAAAACGCGGTAGACCACAACGGAGGTCTTCAGGAAAGATGTCACTGGAGAAGCAGACAAAGGAGTCCAGTGGTACCCATGGGAGACCTCTGGTGTACCTATGCCCCGGGTACCTTAGTACCATGTACTAGGGACTTATAAGGGTATACCAGAAGTCAACCTGGAGTGTACCTAAGTACTCACCATGTCCAATTTAGGGATGAAGCACAGAGACTGGGGTCCTGATTAGCGGGATCCCAGTCAAACTAGTCAGTAAGAAATATTGAAACCAGCAAAAAATGGGGGTGACCATAAAAGCAGATCCTACTTTCTTACAGTAATATATATATTATATATAGGTGGGTGGTATTTGAAATAGAATGTACAGCTGGCAACCAAAATACTTGTTTCCTATTTTCACAAATGTTGGTTGTTTCACAAGGTGCGCAATGAGAACAGACAAGGATTTTGTGCATGTTTTCACTATCAATGAAAGGTATGAAGAGCAGAGGGTTGTTTTTTGGCCATAAGGAGCTCTGCAATTGAAAATTGCTGTGCGTGACAATATCTATATTTTAAAAGAAACGCCTTTTGTATTATTTCCCGCCCTGATGAAGCCGATAGGTTATCAGTAACCTCTGCGAAACGCGTTGGCATGGTAATTGGAGTTGGAAACAAATTAAAAAAGAAGAAACTTTCAAGAGCCTTTGGATTGTTTCATGTTTTGAAGGACTAAAAAAAGAGACTATTTTGTTGTGATAAGCGGAGTGCTACAAAATTTGTGTTAATTTCAATTGTGCCTACCGTATTTTCCGGCGTATAAGACGACTTTTTAACCCCTTCAAATGTTTTCAAAAGTCGGGGGTCGTCTTATACGCCGGACACCAAATTTTTATGAGTGGAAGCAACGCTCCACCGACTTGGAACCCTCCAATATGACCTGGGCTCTACTCGCGCGCTCACACTCCCACATTTACCGGTACATTAATCTAAAATTGCACATGATTTAGTGCACAGTTACTTACCGGTACAGTCCCATAGTGCTGTAGTGCCGATGGGAGAGGGTCTACGGGGCATTTCGGTATTTTCTGACTGCGTCTTCAGCCTAGAGACACAGCGGTATATGCGCTGATCTGGCTCCATAATCCTCACGTTCATCGGAAGTAGAGGAGCGTCACTAGCGCACGTCATCTACTCAGTTCATGGACATGGAAAGGGGACTGCAGAAGGTTCCAGCCGGCAATACAGTACCTTGGAAGTGGGGGTCGTCTTATACGGCGAGTATAGGACGAAACCTACATTTCATCATGAAAAGTAGGGGGTCGTCTTATACGCCGGGTCGTCCTATACGCCGGAAAATACGGTAATCTTTTGATTACGCGGAGGGAAGTGGGGTGTTCTCTTCTCCTATTGCATTTTAAGCACCCAGATTTATGATATTGCAAATCTAGATACTATAGTTTATTTCTTCAAGAGCGCTACCGGGGAGAAAAGACAACCTCTGAACTTCTGGGGTATTTCCAACTGCCTGGTAGCACCAGGCCTGGGGTCTCTACCTTCGGAATACAGAAGCCCATCTTCCCAATAGATCCCATGGGACCCAGTGACATTCCCTGCTTCCTCAGCAGCAGCATGCTGTCTGAGTGGTTCAAGAGAGGGACATGATAGCTGCTCCAAACAAGTCTGCCCTCGAAGGGTCACCAGCCCCCAAGAGCTCTGCTGGGTCAAGCCCAAGATCCTCTGGGACAGTTCCTTCACAGGAACTGAGATCATCTCCCTCAGGAAACTGATACTCGCTGGGAGTTTGGAAGGAGAATTCCTTACCCTTCCTGCTCCTTCTCTTAGGAGCAATCTGGTCAATTTTTCCAGGATCCACTGCACCCTCAGTGCGGTGCTGCTTGGCATTGGTACTGGTTACAGCAAAGGCACTGGCAGAAATGCCCATTCTTTCTGCATGAGTCCTGAACTCTACTTAACACCAGGCTGAAGTTTCTAAATCATTGCTCAACAGACAATCTACAGGTGGGTCTGGGGATACACCAACTCTCTTAGGTCCAGTTACCCCTCCCCAGCTGAGATTCACAACTGCCAAGGAATGATCAGTCCTGACATTGCTAGCATTGGTGACTTGGTACATATGTCCAAGTATGATTTGTTCAGGGGCCACTCTTTTCTCTGTCACCATGGTGACACTGGTCCCTGTGTCCCTGAAAGCTATTGCTTCCTTTCCATGTGTCAAAGGCTGTTGTCTTTACTTGCCCAAGTTAGTGAGACTTACTAATAAGGTGGCAAGATCATAGACTACAACAGCCTCAATTAGATTTCAGAGTAGGCCAAAACCCACCTCAGAACTCAAAGTTAACCCAACAAATTCCTTGGTTGCTATACTACCAGTTGTACTGGTTCTAGGGGGCGCAGTCGCCCTAGTGGAAGTGGTAGTAGGTTCCTTGGCCTTTGGACAATCAACATCTCTTGTCCAATGGGTTTTGCTTTGCACAAATAACATCTTTCTTTCTTTTTACCCTTCTTGGAATTTTGGGCCTCCCCCACACCGCCATGCAGGTTTTTGTGGACCTTGAGAAGCCAGACATATCTTTACCCTTGTGATCACCTTTATCCTGGGATTTAGAAGAATCTTGCTTCTTCTGCTCACCTCCATTACAATGTATTTTTTGCTTTAACCTGATGCCTACGCATTTGTCTGCCTTCTTTCCCAATCCTTGGGAAGATGTCAGATCAGAGTCCACCAGGTACTGTTGAAAAAGTTGGTTCTGACCGTTAATTAAGGATGTGCTCCCTCATTAACAAATTGTGCAATCCTTCATAGTCCTGTACCTTGCTTCCATGAAGTCAACCTTCCAGAGCATTAATAGCACTATCAATGAAGTCTACCCAATTCTGGGTGTGTGCCTTCTGGGTATGTCTGAACTTAACCCTGTATTTTTCAGTGGTTAAGCCAAACCATCTATGAGTGCACTCTTCAGGACTGAATAATTGTCAGCATCCTCTTCTCTAAGAGTGAGGCGCTTATCTCTACCTTTGTTAGGAAAGGGGAGCCACAGGATAGCTTCCCACTGTACTTGAGGGACCTTCTGAATTTTATAGGCCCTCACTAAAGCAGTGATCCATTTATGGACGTCATCTCCCTCCTGGTAAGAAGGGGCTATCCTGTTCAGGTTCCTAGTATCAAAAGACCTTTCCCGAACTCTAGGGACACTAGGGCTACCAACATGGTACTCTAGGCCCAGATTTTTCCTAGCTCTTTGTAATTCCAGAGTCTCTTTGTCAAGGGCCAACTGATCTCGTCTTAGCTTGAGTCTAACTCTCCAAAGTTTGATTAGGTGGAATTCTTTCTCCAAGGAGTCCTTTCTCTGGCTAGAGATTGAGGTCCCTACGGAATGTCCCGAGACATTGGACTCAGCAGATGGAGACCTACTTCTAGGGACTCCCTCCGTAACATCTGCAATATTCCCTGGGGAATCAGAGTTCACCATGGTGGAGTTCTCAGGCTTGTCTTGGTCATGCTCAGAATGAGGTCATCAGGGGGCAACCCTTCCTGACCTATCGTCTGCACCATCCCCACCCACTTTATCCTGATGCCCTGCCCTGTCAGAGGAATTGTCCTAGAAGTACACAGGGTCCTTAGTTCCTGGACCTTAAGACCACTGTATCTAGAAGCCTGGGCCCCATTACTAACAAGCATTTGCAATGCAATAGGTCTCACATTTAACAAGTTTGAGCTATTGACAATGTACATAACAATGCTTTTTATTTATGTTTTAAAAGCAAAAACAAATAAAAGGCATTGTTATTTGCAACGCTAGTAGCTTAAACTTTTGAAAATCCGAGACCTATTGCATTGCAAATGCTTGTTTTTATAAATTGCAAACTCAGCCAGAAGGTATTGGAGCACTTTTTGGATGGTTGTTGCAAAACATTATTATTGAAGTAGTTTTAGGGCCCTCGACAATAAAAACAAGTTTATATAAAGCAAAAATTATTTGGCATCAAAAAGCTTACATTGCCACACTAGTCACTGGCACTGTAGGAATAGTTTTGTGTGGTAATGTTTCCTGTGAAAATCAAAAGGTCTTTACCGCCAGACCCATAAACAGGTATCCCAAGATCACACAGAGTCACTGGCAAAGCTGGGACTGGACAGAGCGAGAGACAGAGCTGGTGCTAGAAGAAGAACCATCCGCTAAAGCACCGGGACAGCTTTCCATCTAAATAGCTAATGGAAATGTGAACGTGCCTGAGAGCCCTAAAAAAAACCCTAGGTCGCCTACTAATTAGGCAATGAGTCAGAGTATGGCTTGATTGCTCAAAGATGATGAACGCATCGGGTTGTTTGAGATGACACAAAGAGCCAATAGAAGAGCTGGGACTAGTCTAGGGCTAAGAATAGAAAAAATACCACCTAATCTGGGATCAAAATCATCACAAGGGAAATCAGACGCCGCAGAGACCGGAGTGGATTGTGATTCACAGAGCTTCAGTTAACCCAGGATCACACTCAGGAAAACCTAAGCTTGGCACTCTGGAGTCCGGAGTGACCTTCTAGCCTGGGACTCCAATTTTTCCCTGAAATCACCGGGAGTGGGAGGCACAGTCGTGGTCATGAGGCGCGAAGCCGAGCTGCCCAGTCGGTGGCTCTAATTGCTGGCCCGGGGCTGCTCGTCTGGTTAAAGGTCCCGGTTCCGTCCATAAATCTGGCATACAGTGTGTTTGTAATAAATCAGTTTGGGCTGTTTAATGTCTGCAGCGGCTGCCTATGTAGTTTGAGGGGCTCCCTCGCAAACAGCACCTCCGCCAGCTGTACCACATTGATCCCAAAACAGCATCATTTACCTTGTGGAGGAGTCGCTGTCCTGCGGTCCTCCTTCACCACGAAGCCTTAAAAAACAGAGCTGTTCTCTACCTCATCTAAAAAGGCCAATTTAAGGGTTTCAAAGGCTGGCGGTGGAAGGCCAGGGCTGAGCCGAGCCTAGCATCCGAGAGGGTGGAAACCCCGCTGCTGTCTTTAGCTTTCCGCCTCATCTTGCTGTGTCCGCTCCCTGTGATGCCTCATTTAGGAGCGGGTTCAGTCCGTGCCTGGACTCCCAGATCCAGGCTCAAGGCTCCCGCATCTGGTGTGAGGCATGAAGCTTCCCGTGGATGTGGCTGAAGGGTGGCAGAATGAGGGGGGGCGGGGGGGGGAGAAGGGTGACGGGAGTCTGAGGTGTACAAGCGCGTCCTACCTGGTCAGAGATGCAGAGGATACCCATTTCCCGGGGTGAGTGAGCATGAGGCACGCGACATGGGGGGCAGCAAGCCCGGGGCAGGGAGGGATACAGGTCAGCTCCGATGTCCGTGGGAATTGCGGGTGCTGTTGGGGGAGAAATGGGAGCACCCCCAACAGAAGGGGCCTGATGGAGGCAGGGAGGGAGCGAGCAAGTGGGAAAGTGAAAGCGTACGCCTGCAGATATGCGGTCTACGCGTGCAAATCCCGATGGAGACGGGGAGGGAGCGAGCAATAGGGAAAGCGAAAGCGTACGCGTGTGAGAGCGAAGCGAAATGAAGCCATGCACGCGCTGTGCTAACGCTGCAAGCCATACGCGTGCACATCTCTTGTTCCCCTTCCGCTGACAAACCGACAATAGATCTAGCCAAGCTGCGTCGCTAGGCGAGAGCTAAAAACATGTCTAGGCATATTGTGGTATTGCACCTACCTTCCCTAGTGGAAAGTAAACTTTCTAAGATGGGAGCAAGGGTTGTTCTAGACCCTTAACAACCGATCTAAAAGTTCAGAAGAACTTAGTCTATCTAAATATTATTCACACGCAGGCTAGCTGGTAAAACAATGCAGGCTTGAATCCCACATGCTGCACACTAATGTAGGAAGATGGCTTCGTATATGGTGCTCACTTATGTAAGTGTAGCACCCTCCACTAATCCAGACGACCCACCCTTATGGTAATGTTAGTGGTATTAGAGAACCTTAGAAAGCTCTCTAAGTGGTAGATGTGGAGCGCAGCCTTCAGGCTTAGTCCAGACTGAGTGTAAAGCAGCTTGTTTTTCCAGAACTTAATCTTATGGTATAAGTTAAGTGAAAAAGAACCACACAGAGTAGTTATAAAAATATGTATTTTATTATTAACACTCACTAATACATTGCAATAACTCCTACCCGGAGCTATAGACACAATGCACACAAATACTGAGGATAAAGCACACCTAAGTTGAACATATACACAGTGGTCTCCAAGGGGAGACCAAATATAGTGGAATGTGAACCACGACCTAAGTCGAGACTGGACCCAGGAGACATAGAAGTGCTAGGGAACCAAGGAACCACCCAAGGTAAGTACCCAGGAACCCCACGGAGGCCTTATGCAGAGCGTGAACACGACTGCGTGATCAACACAAGTTATGGTATTGGAGGTTTTGTAGCGCGCTCTATTACTCAGGAGTATCCTGGCGCGTAAAGATGCAGATAGACAACAGAAGAGCTAGTCATTTTGAAGAGGTGGGTTTTGAGTGCTTTTTAAAAAAAGATTGAAATTCTGAATGGCGCGTAGCATCGGAGTAAGGGTGTTCCAAGCGACAGTCGTCTTCAAGGCGATGGAGGGCCCACCAAGAAGAGTGTGTTTGAAGCGTGGAACAGCCAGCAGGTGTTGGGTGGATGACCTAAGGGGACGGATGGGTAGGTACAGAGAAAAACGTTTCCTCAGGTACAGCGGCCGCTGATCATGAATTGCTCGATCGGCAAAAGTGAGGGACTTGAACAA
This sequence comes from Lissotriton vulgaris, assembly GCF_964263255.1. Lineage (NCBI taxonomy): Eukaryota > Metazoa > Chordata > Amphibia > Caudata > Salamandridae > Lissotriton > Lissotriton vulgaris. The sequence continues at coordinate 501,586,771 of NC_141689.1, read as the reverse complement.
AACCTGTTGTGCGACAGGGAGCCAATGCAAGCTGCGCAGATGTTGTCGGACGCTAGACTTTAGCAAGATGTTGAAGAGAAGTCTAGCCGCTGCGTTCTGTATGATCTGAAGGCGGTTGATTAGGTAAGCCGGAATGCCAAAGAGCAAGGCATTAGCTTGGTCGAGGTGGGAAAGAATGAGAGCCCTTGCCACTGTTTCTTTGGCCGCCTCGGAAGCAGGGGAAACAATTTCCAAAGAGCTTTAAGGGTACCGAAGCACCCGCAGGTAAGTTTTTTAATATGCTCATCAAATTTTAGATTTTCCCCGAACCATACCCCCAGGTTTTTTGCTGGTTTACCAACAGAGCTAGGGTGTGGTACATCAGACGACCACAGAGATTCTCTGAAGTTGGAGGGGAACAGCCCGTAGAGTAGTATTTCAGATTTATCTTCGTTACATTTTAACTGGGCAAGAGTAAGCCAGTTGAAGACTGAGGAGAGGCAGGTCTGGACCGATGATGTGTCCAGATCCGTACCCGGCCAAGTGAACAGCAGCTGCGTGTCGTCTGCGTAGGCTATTATTTTGGCGCCCATTTCTTCGGCCAAGAAGATCAAGGGGGTCAGGTAGATGTTAAACAGCAGTGGGCTTAATGTGGAACCCTGTGGAAAGAGGGACTGGGAGTAGTGGAATAAAATTCCTCAACATTTTCAGAAGGCAGAAGCAAGTAACAGCCACTGCACATGCTCTAACATGAGCTCAGACAATACTTTCTTTCTTTTCTACATACATATTCTACAGTATCTAATTTACAATAGAAATGGAAAAAAAGCTGGTGCACCATCTGCTCACTAAAACTGTACTAAGCCCATGAGGTGGGTGCGCAGCTGTGTTGCCTGACACCCTATCACCAATCTAACAAATGGATGGGGTTCTCACTGTATTCAATGCCCACAGGATGTTGCTTTATTCATCATGTGAGCTGAGTGGACTTGTGTGGTAACATATAACAGCACAATGCTGGAATGTTTCAAGACCGTCAAGGTTGCATGCATCTTTTGGTAACACTTTGATTAAATGAATGAGGATGGAGAACAGGAGACATCAGACAACAGACCAACTATCAAGGTTATCTAAAAATGAATAAGGTGCAGTATCATATTATGATGCCATTAGCACTCTTATATGCAGAGGGAAAGTGGGAATGTGTACAATGATATTGGATGTATTTGAAGACACTGAGATAGTACATTATTTGATCTAAATGAAAGGAAGCTCCATCATCAGGTAGAACCAAGCACACTACTTGAGAAGGTGACACAAGCACGTAGCCACCCGTGCACAGTCTAATGCATGATGTGAGGAGAGCATGATAGTCTATATTAGCTACATAAATATTGGGCTGTTCAAGCAGGCCCAAAATCCATGTACAGGCCTTATGTAGTGTAGAAATACCATCAAGCGCAATACAACAACATTCTTATTACGTAAGGAGCATCTTAAACATGATTTGCTGTGTTTAAAACTTCATGATATGTGGAGCCTTATTACAGAAAGGGGGTGTGATTCAGAGACATGGTGGTGCAATCTATGTTTACACTGTGTATATTTACATGTACTGGGATGTGAAATACTTTTCTATGAGAGGTGGTGTTCCAATTAGCAGACGCCAACCTAGATGTGTTTCTAGCATGGCTAGTGCCTCCTTTTCCTTATTTCAAAGCCTGCAATGGTCATAAGTGGCACATATGGAATCGAAGTAAGCTTCACAGCTACCCCTGACGTGCCATCTGTTGAGTCTTTCCTCAACATTCTGCAGTGGTCAGAGTTAGCTTTGAGCGGACTACTTGAATTACAATTTGATCAAAGAGAATGACGTGCTTATAGGCATGAAAACAATAAAATTCTACTCAAGGAGATAAATCTAAAGAAAGCAGAGTAAGAAAACCGTTGAAAACCATCCAAGTCCAACTGCATCAACTTTGATTTTTTTGGTCTTAGTAAAACTACTTTCTATTTTTTAGTTGACACAGTGGACTTTGTGATCTTAAGAAATTCCAGCCATCCGCAGTGATGCTCGACGCCGAAAAGAACTTCGACTCTTTAGAATGGCCATTTTTAATTACAGTTATGCAGAAACTCACAAGTTACTTACCTTCGGTAGCGATATATCAGTAAGAAACATTAGTTAGTGTTAGATTCCTTACCTTCGAATATCCCCAGGAGTCAGTCTGGATCCGGAAAGTTTTCGTCAGCAGTACCCCTGCGCGTCACTAGGCGTCATCTGCGGCTCCGCGTCATTCGGCGTTGTGATCGCCGGGATGACGTCGTCGGAGTACTTAGACGCCACCCTCGCGCGCCGACATCAGTTCTGTACATAGCTTTCTGCGCCAGTAACGCAGAGCCATGAGAGAAACCGACATGAAACTAGGGCCCTGAAAGGGATGTCCTTAACCCTAGATATCGGTTCGCAGAACGGGGATGATGGGTGGGGCGGTAAGGAATCGAACACTAACTAATGTTTCTTACAGATATATCAATACCGAAGGTAAGTAACTTGTGCATCTGAAAAAAACAGGTTAGTGTTCGATTGCTTACCATAGAATAGATACCCCAGCAATACCAACCCCAGTGGTGAGTCTGCGAACCAACATCCTACCAGAAAGTCGTGGAGAACAAAACGGCCGAAAAACCCATCTCTCCGGACTTGGCTGTCCAGGCAGTAGTGCCTAGCAAACGTGTGCAGCAAGGCCCACGTAGCTGCCTGACAGATGTCCTGCAAATGGGACCCCCCGACCCAGGGCAGTAGTAGCCGCCGTGGTCCGAGTGGAATGGGCGCGCAGCCCAACAGGAGGCTCCTCTTTTCGCTAAGGAGTAGCAAACCTTGATGCCCAAGACGACCCAACGAGAGATGGTCCGCTTGTGCACCGCCCGTCCCTTCTTAGCGCCCACGTAACCACCCGGAACTGGCATGTGCGATCTAGACATAAGGAGAGCGCACGTTTTGAGTCCAGGCGGTGGAGCCACTTCCTCCTTCGAAGGATGCGGAGCCGGAAAGACGGTGGGCAAGGTGATTGACTGCCCGATGTGAAAGGCTGTGACTACCTTGGGCAGGAAAGAAGGACGAGTCCTCAGAACAACTTTGTCCGGGTGGACAGAGAGGAAAGGAGGTTTTGAAGATAGATATGGAGCTCACTCACTCTCCTGGCAGAGGTGATGGCAACCAGGAATGACGTTTTAAGAGTCAGAAGACAAAGAGGACAGTTATGAAGTGGCTCAAAGGGAGCGCACATCAGATATGTCAGAACAAGATTCAAGTCCCACTGAGGCATCACGAAGAGAACAGGAGGAAACATGTGTGTGATGCCTTTCAAGAATCTATTTACAACAGGGAACTTGAAAAGAGAAGGCTGATCAGGAAGCCTTAAGAAGGCTGAAATGGCCGAGAGGTAGCCCTTGAGAGTGCCCAGAGCAGAGCCCTGCTGGGCAAGAGACAGAAGGAAGAGGAGAACCTCTGAAAGGGGGGCAGAGAGTGGATCCACAGCCTTTCCTGTGCACCATGCCACAAATTTGTTCCTCCTGCAGGCGTATACCGATTTTGTGGAGGGACGCCTGGCTGCCAGAATCACATTACAGACTTCAGGAGGCAAGTCAAATGGCCTCAACTCCCGCTGCTCAATCTCCACGCATGTAAGTGGAGGCTGAACAGGTTCAGGTGGAGGACCGTCCCCTGCTGCTGCGACAAAAGATCCATCTGAAGAGGCAGACGAATCGGGGATCGACAGACATGCTGAGTAGCTCGGGATACCAGTATCTTCGTGCCCAGTCCAGAGCCACAAGGATGACTTGGGCCTGGTCGCGTCTGATCTTCTTCAGCACTCTGGGCAGAAGTGGTATAGGCTGAAAGGCGTACAACAGACCGCAGCTCCACTCGCGACGAAATGCGTCTCCGAGCGAGTGCCGCCTTGGAAATTCCAACGCGCAGAACTAATGACATTGCCCGTTCTCTTCTGTGGCGAATAGATCTAACCAAGGATCTCCCCACTGCTGAAAGAGGCCTTGCGCCATGTCGGAGTTCAGACGCCATTCATGATCCATCATGTACCCACGGCTGAGATTGTCCGCCCTGGCGTTCAGGGAACCTGCCAGGTGTTGAACCACCAGGGTCACGCCCTGATGTTCCAGCCACTGCCAGAGGCGTAGAGCCTCCTGGCATAGGGTCCACGACCCCACTCGCCCTGTTTGTTGCAGTACCACATGGCGGCGGTGTTGTCCGTGAACACCTGCACTACACTCCCCCGGAGAGAGGGGAGGAATGCCTTCAGTGCAAGCCGGATCGCCCGCAGCTCCAGAAGGTTGATGTGGAGCAGGGACTCCGCCGGAGACCAGAGGCCTCTGATCTCCGCCTCTCCCATGTGGCCCCCCCCAGCCCTGGAGGAACGTGCCCGTCACAACTATGTGCTCCGGTTGGGGTAGGGAGAGGGATCTGCCGCTGACCCGATCGCGGTCCGTGAGCCACCACTGCAACTGTCTTGCAGTGCCCTCTGAGATCAAGACATGGTAGTCTGGAGGTGGGTGACGACTGTCTGGGGCGAGCCCTCCTTCAACAACCAGTCATCGAGATAGGGGGAAGACTGAAACCCCTAACCTGCGCAGATGAGCTGCGACCACCGCCATCACTTTCGTGAACACCCGTGGGGCGCTGGTAAGGCCGAAGGGGAGCATGGTAAATTGAAAGTGCTCGTGGCCTACCGTGAACCGCAGGTAACGCCGGTGGGCCGGCAGGACGGGGATGTGAATATAAGCGTCCTGCAAGTCCAGCGTTACCATCCAGTCTCCTGGGTCCAGGGCAGCTAACACCTGAGCCAAAGTCAGCATCTTGAACTTCTCCTTCTGAAGGAAGCCGTTGACGTTCCACAGGTCCAAGATAGGCGTAGGCCCCCTTTGCCCTTCTTGGGAACCAGAAAGCAGAAAGTAGTGGAAGTAACAACCACACCATACTTCTGGCCCAGGAACGCGCTCGATGGCCCCCTTGGCCAAGAGGGCCGTAACTTACTCTCGCAGAAGATTCAAGTGATCCCCGTCACGCGGTGGCACTGCGGTGGCATGGCTGGAAGGGTCGCCTCGAAGGGGAGGGAGTAGCCCCTTCGGAAGATTTGCAGCACCCACCTGTCTGAAGTGATGCTGCGCCAGTGAACGAGGTGATGGCGAACCCTGCCCCCCACTGGCGTCATGTGGGCCTGAAAGCTCGGACTAGGAAGGCTGTGAGGCGGATGCTGCGGGGGTGGATGTGGACTGGCCTCGCCGTTGTCCCAGGGCACCACCACGGCGGTTACCACGTCCGCCATCGCATTGGATGTTAGTCTGCGGCCCGTGGCTGGCAGGACCTGTAGGGGCGCCCCTTCCTTGGACACGAAAGGAGCGAAAGGCAGCAGGTTGCTGGCGCGGGGCCGACAGGCCCACGGCCTTGGCCGTATCCTTGGAGTCCTAAATGCGCTCATGCCCATAAGTGTGTTTTGCACATCAGCCGAAAAGTTGGCGGACCTCAGCCAGACATTGCGACGAATCGCCACCGTTGTTGCCATCGCTCTACCTAGCGAGTCCGTTGTATCCAGTACACACAGGATGGAATACTGTGCCGCATCTCGACCTTCCGCAAGGGCGAGATTAGTCCGGGCCTCCTCCGGACATTGTGGCAGCACGGCCGCGACCATGTCCCACAGAGAGTAGGTATAACGGTCCAAGAGGCACGCAGTGTTAATGGACCGCAACCCCAAACTTAGTGAGGAGAACATCTTCTTGCCATACTGTTCGCAACTCTTGGATTCCCTTTCGGGTGGAGCCATCGGGAACGCGGTCTGGGAGTTAGAGGCATATATCCCCAGGCTCTCGGGGGTGGGGTGGGTGGACAGGAAGCAAGGGTCGCCCAGAGCCGGCTGTAGCGTCTGGCCACGTTCCTATCTACAGGGGGACCTGTAGCAGACCTGGAGCCCAAAAAAACGTCAGATAACGCCTCATTAAACGGCAGCAGAGGCTCCGAGGAGCTTGCCTGCGGTTTAAGGACCTCAGTGAGGAGGTTAGTCCTTACGGCCGCGACGAGGAGTTCAAGGGATAAGGCCTTGGCCGCCCGCGTCAACACCACACTATAGGCAGCTCCCTCCTCCGTAGCCACGGTAGGAGGGGAGACAAAACCAGTGTCTGGCGAAGTGGCCAGACCACTGGCATCCCCTAGCTCACCTGCCCAGTCCTGATAAGGATGGCACTCACGTGTCAGAGGGTCCTCAGACCCCTCCCAATCCTCCTCGCCACCCACCTCCTGATACTCCGGTTCAAAGGATGGGGCCGGGTCATAAACAGTAAAAATCTCCTAGTGGCGTCTTATACGGCGCCGCTCCATCGCCGGCCCCGCATCGAGGGTAGGACCAGGGACGACGTCGTCCTGGGACGGGGCTGGGGGCGACACCCTGGAGGCCGGCGCCGGCGAGGTCGTAAGGTTAACCAGCGACGACCTGGATCTGGATCCAGCGCCGCCGGGATCGAAGTCGCCAACTGCGCTGGGGCCTTAGCACCCGGCGTGCTTGGGGACCGAGTCCGACTGCTTGGCCCGAAGGCGCCGCGGAACTCGACGGAGGAGTGAGCGACCTCATGGCCATGAGGAAGGCCTCGATCTCCTCTGGTGTCACGTTCTGCCCAGGGACCGGCGGGTATGGAGCAGGCCACAACGCCTGCGGCTCCGGTGGAGTCGCGTGGGCAGTGTCGCCCGAACCCCTGGCCGCGTCACGCGAGCGTCGGGGGGAGTCAGAAGAGCGATGAACGCCTCTTCAACTTCTTGTGCCTCTTACCTGAGGACTTGGAGCCCGAGGAATGGTGACGTCTCCCGGAGCTATGATGACTCCGGCCCCGCGACCGGTCCCTCGACCTCCTTCCGGACCGGGACCTCGAACGGCGAAGGGCCGACTGCCGGAGCTCGAGGCGCTTGCGGGACTGCTCCCGCCTAGCCTTCGACATCAAGGCCCGGCAGTCGGTGCACGACTTGTCATCATGGTCGGGCCCCAGGCAATGAAGACACCGGCGATGTGGGTCGGTAACCGACATCAGTCGGCTGCAGTCGACGCAGGGTTTGAACCCGGGCGTCCCTACCGGCACCGTCGGAGTCGTTCGACTCGAAAAACAGATCAAAAGGATCCAAACAGTTTAGTCAAAAATGGACTAAAGGGTACAACTTTCTCTGGACCTGCGCTTGCTGGCGCAGAAAAAAGAAGAACTGACGTCAGCGCGTGAGTGCGACGTCTAAGTACTCCGACGACGTCATCCCGGCTCCAACGACGGACGCAGAGCCGCAGACGACTCCTACCGACGCGCAGGGGTATTGCTACGCAAAATTTTCCAGATTCAGTCTGACGCCTGGGGATATTCTACGGTAAGGAATCTAATACTAACCTGTTTCTTTCAGGTAGTCGGGGCACGACTTGTCATCGTGGTCGGCCCCGAGACAGTAAAGGCACCAACGGTGGGGGTCGGTCACCGACATCTAGCAGTGACAGTCCTCGCAAGGTTTAAACCCAGGCATCTCTACCGGCACCGCGAGTGGAAGGTCGACTTGAGAAGTGATCAAAATAGATCAAAAAGTTAGTTAAAGAAATGACTAAGAGTACTGCTCTTTGGTGGCGCGGAAAAAAAAAAGAACTGTCGTCAGTGCGCGAGGGCGGCGTCTAAGTACTCCGACGACGTCATCCCGGCGATCACGACACAGACGATGGACGCAGAGCCGCAGACTATGCCTAGCGACGTGCAGGGGTACTGGTGATGAAAACTTTCCGGATCCAGACGCCTGGGTATATTCTAAGGTAAGGAATTTAACACGCGTTTCTTTCAGATTGGGGATTTCCTGAGTTTTTTTTAAAACTTAGTTGGTTTGTTGTATTCCTCCCCCGTTGCTCGTTTAAAAATAAATGAACTGATCACACAGCAGTTTGGTTTGACCCGAGGCACCAGGCAGGGATGCCCGCTCTTGCCATTATTATTCATAATTGCTATGGACCCACTTGCCCGTCATATTCAGGAACGCCATCTACGCCGAGGATTACAACTCCATATGGGCCCCTTCACAGCATCTTTGTACGCAGACGACGTTATGTTATTCATATGCCACCCCAAAGAAAATTTGCCTCCAATTTAAGAGAAGTAGTCTGCTTTGGCGTCCATTCAGGTCTGGTCATTAACTGGACCAAATCTGAAATATTTGCCATGACCCCTGGCACCCACCCCTGCAACCTTGAAGTTGGTGTACTGAGCCTCCCAAATATCTGGGGATATATCTGCAATGCGAGGTAACTGAAGTGATACGGTTAAATTATGGACCGGCGATTGACCGGCTCGACTCACTATCCATAAGTGGACGAAACTTCCACTCTCAATAGCGGGTAGAATTGCTGTCATTAAGATGGTAGTGCTCCCACGCTTCCTATAACTTTTTTTTAAACATTCCCTTATAGTTAACGATGGCATTTGATACACTTTGATCACTCTTAACCCAACTGATATGGGCAGGTAAACAACAGAAAGTGAACTGGATCACATTAACCATGCATTTTGAACGAGGGGGCTTTGGAGTCTCCCATTTCTATCTTTATTATTTGGTTGCCCAAACCCACTTTACATACTACTAGTATCATCCAGACGCTCAATTACAATACCTCAAACCAGATAGATCACAGATATACCTGCAGGCTTTAGCGACACTGCTACCACAGGGTATTCCCCGCAACCCTACGGAAATCCAAATGGTCCCAACTACATGCTGGGCATTGACTAAACTGCGAAAGTACTTGAGCCACACATCTCTCTACTCCCCGCATATACCGCAACCGACAACACCACCTGCCATGGAAACAATCACGAAGAAAACACTAATAAAAAACAGGTTCTCGAACTTAGGCAATCTGTTCCATGACTCCAAGCCATGCTCTACTGCAGAACTAGCTGCACGAAGCGCCAATACATCCATGGACACATTTCTACTTCATAGAACCCGCAACTTCTTATTAAAAATACTGCCGGATCAATCGTCCGAACCGGACAAATTACCACCAATCACACTTGTCATAACATCTCCAGACAGTACTCACCTAGTTTCCCGTATGTATCATTTGTCACTATACCTTCGCCCAATGGTGGGCACCAAGCACATACATCTTGGGAACAAAACTTGGAATTTACTATAACGATAAGATATGGCGATATTGCTGCTCGCATATGCCTTATATGTTGAGCAATTACAAACACAAGCTGTTATATTTCAAATATTTACACAGAATTAATGTCACTCCGAAACTGATAGCTAGAATGAACCCCGCAATGTCTGGCGCCTGCGCGAGATGCGGTACCCTTGAAGCAGTTTTTTTCCATCTCACTTGGACCTATACCCCGGTAAATACATATTGGGTGGAGGTGTTTAGACGACTCTCCATCATGATAAAACATACTATGCCCCCTTAACCATTGACAGCTCTATAAGGACATGTTAAGCCCTTAAAAAGAAGCATCAAACGCTTTAATGCTATTGCTTTACTAATAGCTAAAAGAGAGGTTTCATTACACTGGGGTAGGGCACAAACACCATCACTACAAGCGTGGCTCCGAGATCTCACCTATTGTGACACTATCAGTGACATCTACGCTACATTGTTACCAGCTACCCCACGCCTGTGATATTTGGCAGCCCCTCAAAAACTATTTACAATCACACCCCACAGACGCTTAATGGTGCCGATATTATCCATTGCAAAGCTTTGATGGCATATTGGTTGAATAAAAAGCTGGACCAGGACCTAAAATACCTTTCACATTAGCTATTATTCATAGACTGTTTTTGGTGAAACTGTTAAATTGGATGAACGGACATGCAGCTACGTGATGCATGCTTTCCATAATGTAATCTGCACGATTTCTCTATTGTTTTTGTTTTATTGCGATTATTTTTATTTTATTTTAACTGTAGAATAATCGGGAATATTCCGATGCATTGCATGACAATCTGTGACCCCCATCTGTGTATGATAAAACAGCTACTAGGTTTTCTTAACTACAGTCAGGTTGTATTTTTCTCTTGAAAAACTTAATAAAATGTTGTTTTTTTTAAACATTCCAGCCATCGGCTTTTGCTGAGATGCTCAATAATAATTATTATAAAGATACTGTGTGAATCCCTCTCGATAAATGTTTAAAAAAATTAAAGTTAGTGCAGTCACTCTCAACACTCACTCTTTTTTAGTGTTCTGTACAACACGTGGTGTGTGCAGGGGTGGATCTTGGATAGCTGACTGCCTAATTTCTGCATGAGCATGGTGAGGTAGGTGTGCATCTTTCTATGCTAATCTCCAAGATGTACCTATTGGTGCGTGAGGAAAGTTTGCAATCTTCTTGCACATGTTACATCTGTTCTAAGTGTAATGGAAACTAGCCCTGCTCATGTCCATGTGGCACCCAGTCAAAATGTGTGAGGCAATCTTGCACTGCTAAGATCCTCCTAACTCCCTACATCTATTTAAGACTGAGAAAACTATTGCTCTATACAGAAGCCAAACAAATTACATTTATGACTTCACTCTAGTTTTACAAGATGGAACGTGGAATGTTGATCCTCTTGAACTGTGTTAGAAAGGTGTTCTCTACTTATATTAGTATTTTTTTCTTCACTTCTTGATTACAGGGTGATACTGACTAATACCCAAAAATATTTTTCAATGTCATAAAATTGTAAAGATTGCAATGTTTTTAGGTCAGGTATTCGTAGTCATGTACACTTCTTTGCGATGTAGTAGCTTCTGTCCCATGTTTCTTTTGGTTATATTCTCTGGTCTGGGCCTGAACACAGGTTCAAGCCAGAAACCTAGGGATCGTATCCTGAATGTCCTGGACTCATTGCTGGAGCAGAAAATCTTTAAAACCATTGTGTACAGAATGGCCACTAGGAAGGGAATCCTCTGCACTGGAAGGAGATGGGATCTTGGCTCATTGGTGGAGAACCCTAGGCAATATAATAGTGATATGGCCATCTGCAAATGGTATGTGATTGGCTGTGGCCATCCCCACTTCAACAGTCAGTTGTTGAGTTACAGAAGGAAGTGTATCCATTGCCTGTTAAGTTGAACTGCAACCACCACCATCACCTTTGTAAATACTAGAGGGGCCGAAGTGAAGCCAAAGGGTCGGACTGTGAAATAAAATTGTTCAGTTCCCACAACGAAGGAGAGGTAGCACATGTGGGACTGCTGGAAGGGTGCATGAAAGTATGCACCCTGCAAACCCAAAGGAACTATCCAATCCCCAGGCCCTAGGGGTGAGAGGACCTAGGCTAGAATCAGCACCTTAAATTTGTCATGTTAAAGGAAAGTTCCAGAACCAAAGATCTAAAATTGGTGGAAGCCCTCCATCTTTCTTCAGCACGAAGGAGTAACAAGAGCAGCACTCTATCGCCCTTTTGGCCACAACAGGTGATCATCACTGGCAAGGATAGAGGCATGTTCTGCTGAAGTCTGAGCACAAATAGGAGAACGCTGGGGGGGGGGTTCCGGACGGGGAGCTAAGGGAGGGGGGAATTTAAGAGACGAGGAATAGCTATGTGCAAGACCCACTGGTCCAAGGTCATTACATGCTTGCTAGGCAGATAAAAACGTATTCTGTCCCCACCTGGCTGCAAGGAACAAACTATAGCAAAGCTATCCCTGAACCGCTCCAAGGCTGAATCAACGTTGTCACAAATAGTCTTGCGCCATTAAAAGCCCATCCATTAGGGATGTCTGTTTGTCCCTGGAGAATGCCATGTCATGCAACCTGGCATGCCAGTGAATCGCTGCACTAGTGCCCACAGCAGGGCCTACTCAATCTGGTGTGTCCAAACCGGCCAATAAAATGTATTTGGGCGCATCCTTTCTGTCGTGGATGTACCATCTAGGCAAAAGTATTTCAAAAAGCCTCAGGGAAAGCAGAAAAGATAGTGCTCGTTGTATCCTAGAGTGCATGAGGTATCTCTCCAACAGACAGAATTTAGGGACTTCAATGCCAAAATGGCAGAAGAAAACACCTAAACACATCAATACACTTTGGTTCTCTGTTGGGCGGGCCAGTAGGGAAGGCATTCAGGTTCACTTTGCTGGTCGAGGTCTGGAAAATAAGACTTTCTTCTGTTGGGTGCTGTCAAGAAGACTTGACCACCCTGAACAGGCCTATGGTGTCTAGTGATGGGGCAATTTACCGGTGGTGCTGAACATGGCTTTGACCACATTGCAAATTGAAAAGTAACAACAGTCCTAAAGCTGAAGTGCCAGGTTGCAAGATTTCTGCAAGAAAATGTGCTTTATTTTCTACAGATGACAACTACATTTCCAACATCTCTGCAGCCCTACAAACCACTATGCCATAGAAAGAGCTGTCCTTTGTGGAGGACCCTATTGGGAAGTCCAATTACATCGGTGCTGAGATATCAGGACCCCAAGCATTTTGAAGGTCTCAATACAGGCCGGCATCAGTATGGTGAGGGGTAACAATTGACTTTTCTCACCATCATCCCCATCTAGGACATTCTGAAGATTCTGTATGGTGTCCAGATCTGAACCTATAGGGTTCGAAATCGCTGAAGATAGTGTTACGGAGACAAAGGCAATCCTTACAAACCAGGGGCTGTGTCTAAGTAATCTTGCAATCAAATATTTACAATGGTCACAAATCTAGATGAACTCTGCTCCAGATCCAAGGTTAGCTTAGGGGATGGATCGGGAACAAGTGCCTCATGACCAGGAGTTAATGCCTGATAGGCTGGAATCAGTGTAACTTTTTGGCAAAGAAGCGGAGGAGTGTACTGTCGCCAGCAGTGGGCCAGACAGAGGCCTACTAGGGCCAAGTCAGTGCTGGGTAATGCCTCACCATCAGATGTGTAACTGGGGGCCCCAGTAGATCAATGGGGACCAAGTGCACTCCAGGTGGACTCAGAAACGTCAGGAAAGCTACATCAAGGATTCCTTGAAGGTCTCTACTTACTGCAGAGTCAAAGACGGCCTGGAAAATAAATTTGGAGCACATCAGCTCCAGTTGAGGAGTAGGGTTGGGTGGCTTGCACGGAGTTGGACCTTTTCAATGTAGACTGTGCATTGTCTCCCTAAAGACAGTGTGATGGGAAGAGGACTTCTGTCTAAAACCTCTTGTACCTGTTTTAATTTCATCTTGGACTAACCGAAATATAGAGACCTGAACCAAGGCAGATATGTGGAGTGGGAATGGGTCTGCATTTTTTAACATGACCAGCCTTGTTTCTTGTTTTCAGCAACATACAACTTTGTCTTCCACTCCCTGGTGGCCTTCAAAGGGATCAGGGAGCATTTGGTGCATGATTTCAAATCATGCGTGGACCAGGTATTACCAAAAACAGGCATTATGCATTACTGTAAACAACATCTGCTTCCTGCAGGTGTGGCAAGGCTTGAAGTCGCAGTTTTCAAAGAAGACATTTCTCTAGGATTCTGTCACTGAAAATATTGTTTTGGAAGTCAGTGAGGAAATGACAACATTTTGTGTAGAGTGAAGCTCTGGATTATCTGTAAAGGATTGGAAAAAAAGTAAATGCCACTGCGTGGTCGGGGCCTATACATAGCTCTGCACCGTCACTTCAGAATTTGGGATGTAGCCGCCACCACCACTTGGTGCCCGAAAACAATTACTGAAAGAGTTTATGGATCCATTCTGCTGCCTTGAGAAATTCTAAAGGTGAGGAATCTTTGATTAGAAGTATCCATCAGCAACTTTTTTTCCATGATCATCACTAAATATCTTACCTGTAAACGTTGTTTTTACCACACGGAATTACGCCGAGGTTTGCAGCATTTATCACTTTTTGAACCAATATCTGGGGCGTTGTGTTCTGAGGTGCCACAGCAATCGTTGCAACGCTTTCATTCATTCCGAGTAACTTTCCTGTGACCATTGAGAGCATAGTACAAAACAGTTAATTGCAAATTACATGAAAGTAAATTAAAAGTTCTCAATTCAACATTTTACATTACAGAATAAGGCAGAAATGTTACTATTCACAACAGTAACTTTCTTGATTGAAATCTAAGGTGGCTCATAAGATATGGCATGTTTTTTTGCGTATTGCTACTACTTAACTCTAAGAATCCTATGAGGATGTTAGACCTGATTTGCTATATAACATGAATTAGACCTTGTTGGCGCTCTAGAAACATACAAGGAAATAGCAGGATGCTTTCAAATGGCCGGAATACATTTTTCAAAATCATTACACTAGCAGCCAACTTACCTCTTTAAGTTCAGTATGTACCTGTAAATGTCTACCGTGTGTGGTGTATTCCCCGTACCCCTGGGGAGTTAATGGCAGAATCTTTCTGGTAATGTGTGTTTTATGTATACACTGGAATATGTTGAAACACAGTGGCTTGGGTCTTGACTGGAACTGTAGATGCAGGGGAGTCTCAAGAGAGGGCAGTTCGGGTCAGCGCTTCAGCACTATTTGCAATCCATGTGCCCTCCCCAATCCCCCCCCCCCCATCCAATAGCTTCTTAATTTGCCAGGAGGCAGCACAGGAAAATCAAGGCAAAATTACACCTTCTCGCGTACGTTAATTTGCCCAATGTGTTCATTGCAATAGAGTGTTGTTTGTTTAAAAACGACTTTGTACGTTTGTGTATAGATCAGTATTCCAATTCACGATTATAGACATTTATACATATACAAATTTCAATTCATCTGTGTTTCAACGTATGCCCCGCCCCAAAAAAAATCTATTTCAGAGACACCACTGTGGAGATCTGTGGGCTCTTACTGTGTATGTACTTTAATTAACCAATTTTTGGTTCACCATGTCCATGGACTTTTTCAACAATAGAAGATGATGGTGATATTTCGTAAAGTGAATTCCTGGCAGGTAGCAGGTAATGGTTCACAAAAACATCCACAAAAAATTATTACAGGCAGTCAATAAAAAGAAAAAGCTAAACATTGTTGAATATGTCAAAGGTTTCACACCAAAGCCAGGCGCCTAAAATGCCTGGCATAAAACCACAAAGCTTGCACGAACATCAATTGCTGCACCCATATGTAAATCACGGTGTCACCAATCCCCCAAGAGCTCCTTCTGTGTCCCAGTTAACAAGTTCGTTTGACTCCTTGGCTGCATCCTTGTGAATTGCAAAGCTCACCATTCTGGCCCAACAGACTACATCATCTTCCTACTTCTGCTTGGCTTGGATACCGGAAGGAGGATAAGAGAACGTATTCATGATAGGGAGTTCTTTGTCGGCATCATGAAGGAAAAGAGAATTTGTATTTGGAAATGGGTCCAGGCAAGATGTTTCTGGCCAGCTGGCAATGCAGAGAATGAGAGCATAACCATCAACATTGACTGAAAAATAGTGTGCTTACTTTGAGAACCAATATTTCCACAATAACATTCGTTAATGTTTCTAATCAAGAGCGAATATTCTGTTGAGATATGAAGCACCTTTATCACTAGTAAACAGAAGCTAGGCAGTACAAGGGGACTTGATCTATCGCTGCTATTGCTTTTTAGACATCTTATTTTGGAAACATTTAGAACTAAATCCTAGAATTTCAATGCCACTTTTTAAAGTTTGCATTCTGCCTTATTTTCAGCCAGAAGCTGAACATTTGCCATGGCACTTTTCAGAAGAATATGTAGATATGAGAGAAAGAAAGAGCAATACCGTCAACAACTCCTTTTCCACTGAGCAGTGGTCTGAAAATTAGGGAGGAGGTTTATGTTTGACCCTGTAGGTGGGTAATTTTAGAACTTAAGTGAAAAAAATGCTGGTATACTACTATGCAAAATCCCGCATAAAGCTTTCAAACTGTATTAGTTCAGACTCAGGGCACAAGTCCTAAATAAAGAAGTGGGGGGACGCTCACAGACAGGAAGTGGCGTCACGACCGGAAGTGACGTCACGAAAGGCAAAAACCTAGACGTGGGGGGACGCTCAAATACGTGAGGTGACGTCACGACCGGAAGTGACGTCACGAAAAGGAAAAAACCTGTTAAAATAGGTATGTAAATGTAAATTGGATTGGCAAACTCCGATGGCAGTGTGCGGGCAAGTGGAAAGTTTGTTGAGGACCTTGGCTAGAGAGCATACACTGGGAGGGGGCACAAACAGGAAGCCCCTGGTCAGTTAGTGGTAGGAGAAGCGTGTGAAGGATATTTAACGGAGTGTGGGTCGGAAGGAGCGTTGTGCTAGGGTGCAGGGGAAGTAAGCAGAGGCAGGGGCATGGAATGTGTGAGCAGAGAAAAATCCGAACATGGGGCAAGGTGTTCAGGGCAGTCTTTGCATTGGGGCGACTAAAAGTAGGAGGACCCTGCAGTTTAGTGGCAGAAAGCACTCTAAGAACGCCGGCAGTTTGAAGAAGGCAGAGATGTGCACGCGGGGTTAGGTCCGAAGGGCTGTTAAACAGACCGTGGTGGGAGCTGACTGGGGTAGTGTACAAGGCTCGTTTCCGGCTGTGCAGTTGCATACTAACGGTGCGATTAGTTCATGTAGCTTGGCTTCCGGGCTCTGCTCTTACCTACGCGGGTGACTCCGCATCTGTAACGCCTACATCCTTCCGAGCGTCCTTTCAGCCCCTGGGGGGGACAGCGTTTAGATTGTGCAGGGTGGACGGCGTCCACCCTGGAAAACCCTCGAAAATAAGTGGGGGGATGCCGTCCACCCGCGTGGTACCCCGACTCGTGCCCTGTTCAGACTGCTTTATAAATTACAATATATGGACATCCTGAAGGGACAGTTACGATGTACACAATAACAGTCCGCCGCACGCTTAGTCTCCTCCTCATAAGTGGCACATATGGCATCAAACAAGCCACCCTGCTACCCTCTAAGGGCCATCTGTGGAGTCTATTCTCAGCATTCTGCAGGGCTCTAGGTTACCTGTAAGCAAGCTCGCTACTTGTTTTCAATGTGTCAAAGAGCATGACGAGCTTACAGGCATGAAAACAAATGAACAATTTCCACTGAAGCAGATAAAACTTAAGAAAGCAGAATACGAACATCATTCAAACCCTCAGATTCCAAGTGCACCAGCTTTGATTTTTTGGGGGTTTTAGTAAAACTACGTTCTATTTGTTTTATCTGATAGAGTGGACTTTATGATTTTAAAGAGTTTGTGCCATCGGGTTTTGCTGAGATGCTAAATATTATAAAGTACCACGTGTAACCATCTATCTCGATATCTTTTTGACAGAATTAAACAGCGCGGTCACTCTCAACGCGAGCTCATCTCTAGTGAGGCTACTGCTCAGATTCCGGTGAAGCCCGCGCAATCATGGAAGGCGCTGTTCGATGCATGATCCAGGCTGCAGAGAGGCCACAGCAGCGGAAGGGGTTGGCCCAGGGAGCTGCGGCTGTCAATCAGAGCCAGTGCAGGCGGGTCCAGTGTTAATCGGCAACACAAAGCAGAAGCTTTGGGATTCAGTGCCATGGCCGCCCGAGACGGCCTGTTAGCAGAGCCCAGGCGCCGGCAGAACGGCGCCCTCGTTTAGGATTTAAACCTTCTCCATTAAGCTCTATTGAGGAGCAAGTAGTGACTAAACGAATACAACGATGTTTATGTTAAAAGCCTCTTTCCTGTAACATGTAATTAAAGGAAATGCTGCGCAGAGCCAGTACTTTTGTCAAGCTCCTGTAAATGAAAAGATGGATAGCACTCAGGCAAGGGAAAGAAAGCACGGCTTCATATTTAACCCAAACACTCTTGTCATTAATGGTTTGTCTAACTTGCTTTATAAAAGGCGAGGTACTGCTCCATTGAAGGAAAATTAAAAAATCAACTATACCATGCTTTCCAGAAGAGAAGCTTCATTATCGTCGACTAATGTATTGGCATAAAGCAGAGGCGCGCCCTATCCAGGAAGGCAGGCGTTCAATCTGCGAGCCCCTCACCCCTATTTTTAACTCATGCTGTTTTATTGTTACAGGCAATTTGTACCACTCAGCATGACAGTGTAAACTGAATCAAGATTAATTTACATGCAGGGAACACTTAGGAGAGCAGCCTGGTAAGCAAATGTATTGCCTGGATTGCTGAGGTGGAAGAGAACTTGGAAAGGGAAAAGAGGCTGCAATTAAAGGCATCAAACATCAACGCTGCAGGTAGTTAAAGGCCAGACAAATAGCAAGTGTCCGACCACTCGCCGAGCATGTATCGTGCCACCGCTGAAAGTATGAATCATAATAACATTAAGTAAACAGCCAGGCTTTAAATTCACCGCTACAGCTCTTTCGAAATGAAAATAGATCACGCGCGCTAATTCAAAAAGGGGCCGCGCGCGCAAAGTTCCACAAAAGTGGAGAGCGACAATGGACTTCCTCCAACTCCACCTGCTGCCAGCCAAAAAAGCCAGAATAAAATAAAGTGTGTATTAATTGCAGAGAAATGAAGCTATGTTTACCGGTAACAAGAAAACATTAGAAAACAGTGATTAATATCCAATAAAAATATGAACACATTTGTAGACCTCGCAGTACTCTGAGGAATACAACACTGCAATACTCCCAGCTAGAGCAGGCAATAAATCATGGGTAATTAAATGTTCCAAAGAAACAAATATAGAAGGCGCACACAATAGGAGCGCGCACATGAAAATATTGTGTCTAGTTCACCACAGGCCCGACGGCGTGTCTGCAGCACGCTGAAGGAACAAGGCGCGGCAAAGTTCTGAAAAGGGGTCAGAGAGAAAGAGCCCACAACAACAGGCTGCTTCAAGGAGGTCGATATTAGATCCACCCCTTTAAACTACTAATTCAAATGTGCTTAGAAACAGCGCTAACATTCTATTAAAATTTTGCCAAATTACATTACATAAATTATGAGTCCAGCTGTTCTTATAAACATTGCCAATTTTCACTTAATTAGTAAGAATCTCTAAGGCAAACGGAACACCTGCTGATTGAGGATGAGGGGGCTTTGAGAGACAGAGATATATTCTAAGCACATTGCCAAGAACAATAAATTGCTTGTCTTTGGTGACGCTCTTTTAGGTGGACCCTCATATTTAACCACAGATTCCTCACCTTAGAATGCTCATGAGGTGCAGCAAGTCTATATGCATGTAGGCGAAGTTTCAGGTGGAGGACCCTGCTCTATTGCTGCAAAAAAAAATCCTCCCAAAATGGCATCACGATCAGAGGACAAATGCTTATGTCCAGAAGTTCCAAAAACCATACTCTCCTGGCCCAATTAGGAGCCACTAGAATGGCTTGGTCTCAGGCGTTATTGTTTTTTTCCAGAATTCGGAGAGGCAAGGGGGGCGAGGCCTACAAGAGTCCTGTGTTACATTCCAGATCGATGCGTCTCCTGAGAATCCTTGTGGAATCTCCAAAGCATAAAACTTCTGACACAGCGCATTCTCGATGGTGATGGGAAGATCTAGCCAGGGTTCTCTTCACTGTTGGAATATGCCCTGTTCCAATCCTGGATGTAGCCACCACTTGTGATCCGCCAGACACTGCCTCCTCTACTCGTTTGCTCTGGCATTCAGAGACCCCGCCAGGTAGTCCAGGATCAGGAAAATGCCCTGACACTCCAATCGAGTCCAGCAGCGCAGAGCCTTTTGGCACATGACCCAGCATCCCAATCCGTCCTGTTTGTTACAATAACACATGGCAGGTGTGTTGTTTGACAACCTGCACCAGCCTCCTCTTGATGGACGTCATGAAAGTTTTACAGTCAGAGGAATGGTCTGAACAAACTGATGTGGAGCCAAGCTTCTGTTGGAGTTCAGATGACCTTCCCAGCCCAGCAGGGACGTATCCTTCACCTCTGGCTGGGGGTGCCACTGGACTAAATTAAAATTAAACGGTAACCACTGCACATCGTGAGCCATCTCCTCTGAAATCTGGATGACAGCTGTCAGATTTCCTTGATACTCTGCCCATTAAAACTTCAGATTCCATTAGCAGATTCTGCATATGCCACAAGACGTAGCTAACAAGGAGGATGCAGGAGGCTAAGAAGTCACAGAGCTGCTCTCACTGTGATCTGGACTGAAGCTGAAACATAGGGATCTTAGCCCGAATGTCCTGGACTCATTAGCAGCAGAGGCAGTTCAAATGAAACCTCTGCAAAAGAGTCATCCTTCGGGTTCACATCAACGAGCCGAAGCTGCATCTGTCAGTAAGTTTGCAGTTATCTGCAGGTGGTCTACGACTGACTTTTCAACATCCAGTCAATGAATTAGAGGAAAACTGGTATCCCCAACATCCGAAGATGGGCTGCGACCACCAAAATCACTTTTGTTAACCCCATAGGGACTCAGTCGAGGACAATGAGAACTTAAATTTAAAATGCTCCTTGTGAGAAGTTGGCCTGATACAAGGTGGTCACTAGAACTAGTGAACATCATTTATCAGTCCAAACAACCCTTATGGTGATTGGTTGTAAGTCAACCTTATAGACCAGCTATCCTAGTGGTAGCGTGGACAAAGCAGTCTTAGGCTAAACTCTTCTGGCATGAGAAGCCAGCTGTATTACCATATGCAACCCCCTTGAAAACCAAGTGAAAGGACACCACAAAGGATATATATTCAAAATATATATGTATTTATTACTACAAATAGTCCCCTGAACTCTTGATGAGCACAGGAGCAAACACGTTAAAACAATTCAATTGATAAGTATACAAACGTGGCACAATTATGGATAGGCCCGGGTGGCCCCTAAAACCATATACTAAAGAAGTGGTATAAGTACCACGAGTCGAAAGGAAGTAAGGCCTAGGGCCTTGGGAATCGCTGGGGCTATGCTGGATTAACACAAGTTAGGAACTAGGAGGCGCACGGGATCTGGTTTGCAGTGCGCAAAGTTAGAAGCAGTTCACATTGGAATCAATGGATGCGCAAAAGTACTAAAGGTGAAGGTAGGAAGTCTTCCCGTCAGTCTAGGAGTTAACCCTTTGGAATCTGGACACTAGGAGTGTTAAGCTACTCGGGGGCACCGGAGTGCCAGTGTTACCTCACCCACAGGAAGCGGGTGCAGTGGAGCCAAAGTGTGTCGGGATTCTGCAGGAGTCCAGATGGAGCCTTAGAGTGTTGATGCTGCAGGCGACCTGATGTGAAGAGTTCCGGTGGATCCAAGGGTGGATCTGAAGTGATGAATACCTGAAAGCAGAGGGGACAATGTTCACAGTCACTAGCCAGTGACCGGCGTGGAACCAGGAAAGAACCAGGCGTTATCGGGTGCCAACAGGTGATGTCGTGTAGCTTGTCTCTTCAGCAGCGTGGACTAGGAGACGATGACGACGACCAGGAGTCACTCACGAGCTGTCCCACTTAGGCTCTAGTTGAGGGCGGTGTCGGCTTATTGATCGGAGCAAACAGGCCTTGGCTAATGCAAGCCACGCAGGAAACAAAGAAGGCTTCTAACTCTAACCAGCAAGGCCAGAGGGGTTGCTGCTTTTGGGAGCAGCAAGGGCCAGTCTGGAGCAACTAGACCAGCGTTGGAAATTTGTCGTTTGGTCGCCAAAATGGCCACTAGCCAACGGACTAGTAACCGGAAAGGCGCGTCGAGTGAAACAAAGCAAAAGGGCCCCACGCAGATCTCGTGAGAGCTGGAGGGCTGGTCCTTGGTGCAAATGTAGCTCGGTGGTGGGGCTTCTCAAGACCCCAAGCACAGCGATGAGGGTGCCTCAGGTGCTGCGCAGTCAGCTTCTCGTGGATTTTTCAAGAGGTCCGGTCCCACGTCTCAGGTCGCCTCCACTCGTCTCAGCTTAGCAGGGACTGTGGATCGGGCTGTTAGATGTCTGGGAGTCTGGTTCTGGTCAGGCTCTGGCTCCGGCGGGAGGCGGCGGCAAAGCAGTCGTAGATTGCTGGATGGTGCCTGTGTTCACAGGGTGATATGTCAGATATAGTGTCCCCTTTGGACAATTTATGAACTAGAAGAAACACTTTCAGCCTTACCAAACAGCAATCAATTCAATCCATTCAATTTAAGCAAGAGCGAAGATGATGCAAACATAGTCAGAAATAAAAAATGTACACAATTTATTATAACATTAATAAAAGTCAAATTCACAATGAAAGCCCATTTACCCCAACATTATCCATGGTTGGACAAAATATAGAAGCTTTTGAAACAGCTGTTGAGAGCGGCATACTTACCATTCTAGGGAAATCTAACAATCCCAGTGCTCACAATATTAACAAAGAAGAAAGAGCTGCACTCAATTCCCTAAAAGATGACATATCTCTGACCATAAAACCCGCGGACAAGGGTGGCGGGATTGTGGTGTTCGACACCACTGATTATGAAAAGCGTATGCTTAGTTTGTTGGAGGTAGGTGAGCATTATACCCGTACTCAAGCAAGCAGTCTACTCAAGATATCGAAAGAATGCATTGATCTGTTGAATTTAGCAAGGGAATCAAATTGGATATGTGACTATGAGTTTCATTTCCTTAATAATACTGAACCAAGAATTCCCGCTATATATGGTCTCCCCAAGACCCATAAAAATTTAGAGAATCCACCTATGAGACCTATTGTAAGCAGTATTGGGTCATTGCTTGAGCTAATCAGCAAGTATGTGGACCATTTTTTAAAACCAATTGTCAGCAAATTAAGATCTTATGTAAGAGATTCAGCCCACATGATTTCGCTGATTGAGGGAATGGACTTCTGTGGAGAGACTCAGTGTCTAGTAACCCTAGACATTGAGTCTCTCTACACTAACATACCTCAGACTGACACAGTCCTGGTCATTGACCACATTCTTGATTCCCATGATCTAGGTGGAGCGAGTAAGGAATTCATAGTAAGAGGAATTGAACTTATCCTTTTCAACAATATCTTTCTGTTTAAAGATGAATATTTTAAACAATTAAAGGGGACCAGCATGGGGGCCACTTGTGCCCCTAGTCTGGCCTGCCTCTATGTAGGAGATTTCTAGAACAAACACATATATAATGAGATGGCCCCATTTTTCGAGAATGTAGCGGGCTGGTACCGCTACATCGATGATATTTTTTTCATATGGGACGGCCCAACTGAGAACTTAGGAGATTTCCTAGCATGGCTCAATCTGGGTGATCCCAATTTGAGATTTACCTCTACATATAGTACCACTAGTGTTGACTTTTTGGACATTACCATCAAAAATGTCAATGGCTCTCTGGAAGTTGAGCTTTTTACAAAGCCAACTGCAAAAAACACACTTTTGAACTTTTCAAGTTTCCACCCGAAGACCCAGAGAGAGAGCATTCCGTTCAGTCAATTCCTCCGCTTGTGGAGGAATTGCTCGGATTTGAGTGACTTCTATAAACATTCAGAAACATTAAAGAAAAAATTCAAAGATAGAGGCTATCCTAAGAAACTACTTTCCCACTCAATGAAGAGGGCTAGATTCTATGATCGGGAGGCCCTTGTTCATAAACAAGAAAAAAAGAAAGAACCACTAACCAAGATTGTGTTTGTCAGCCAGTTCTCTACAATCAGTAATCAAATCAAAAATGTTGTGAATAAAAACTGGCACATCCTTAATCATGAAGAACCTACTAAACTGGAGAAACCTATGTTTGCCTTTAAAAAGAATAAAAATCTTAGAGACCTACTAGTGAACACATACCGTGAAGAAACTAAAGTTACCCAGAGAACACTAGACAGTAGTATAGTAATAGGAAACTTTCGCTGCGGCACCTGCAATGTTTGTCTACAGTGTCTACAAACTAACAAGATAAAATTAAATGGCAAAACACTAAAAAGTAAATGTCTGACCAACTGTAGAAGTAAAAATATTGTGTATCTTCTACAATGCCTGTGTGGTCTTTGCTACATTGGGGAAACTGGCAGAGAAGCAAGAACTAGATTTCAAGAACATAGGTCAGCAATTAAGACGAAAAAGTTAACAGCACCCCTGGTTGAACATTTTCTCAAGATGGGCCATAGTGAGAATGATTTCGCTTGGTTTATCATTGAGAAAATCAAAGTTGGTAAACGTGGTGGTAATATAGTGATGAAACGTAAAGCGCGAGAACAGTGGCATATTTCCTTCCTTAATACTGTCAGAGTAGGATTAAATTCGAAAGAAGAATGGGAACGTCTAATAAGACCCTAAAATCGTGTCAGTCAATATGACCTCTTTATAGTACAACATTGATATAACTGTATCAGAAGCTGACATATTAGGTAGAATTAGTGATAATTAGTAGAAGTTAAGATCAACATTAGAGAGAATGTTATCTTTCATAATTAACTGTGAACATAGTGAATATTTGTATTTACAAGTTGTCTGTTTAACATTGTAATTGATATTACATTGCCTAATGGGTATATGATGTATATACAATGCGAATGAATTATGTACAACTATAGAAATGCTCTGTAATAAATATTATCTCGCATGTATACAATGTGAATACTGTTAAGTAATATAAATATATACTGACATTATGGTGCTGAAAATAAGTGCACTCACTATGTATTGGAAAATAATATACGTCTCTATTTGCCATATGTTGAAAGAATGTTATGACACAATGCTATGATTATCGACAACAGTGCTATGAATGAGTACATCTAAGCTGTGTTGCAAACACTCGATTATTCCATTGTGATATGTGTAAATACTAGGAGACTTGAGGGATATGATAATGCAACTTAATAGTAGCAAGCTGTCAAACCTATAGTAATTGCAGCCCTGCAGAGACACATAGCTTCAATACTATCCCCACCCTATGGCGATTAAACATGCAGTTTTGAGCGCCATTTTTTAATATAACTTTAATAAAGGCATAACAGGGGATATGGATCTAAACATACCAATGAACGATATATCAAGCTTTGCCGAGATATAGGATCGACTTAGCAAACTATAAACGATATTATTGCCACGATTCTATTAGGAGAATCGAATACCGATCGTACTTTTTAAAATGCCGATAAATCCAACTATAAACACCGTAGATCTCTTAGTTTTAGTATTGTGGTAACTTTGAGACACTTTAAGTAATTTATTATAAAGAACATAGCGTAACGTGGACCATAATTTACATTGTATATATTTGGTCCGTCATCTATCTCTAGAGCCCTTTACACCGGAAGAGAAGCTCTTAGGGGTCATTGACGCTAGTCTTTCCGCGCCCTTTCAGCGTTTAAAAAGAGTCCCTAATGTTTATCGACATTAAGGCACAGACACCCATATTGACGGCGGTACCACATTTGTGAGCTGGTATGTAGATCAACTCGTCAATATTTTGATGGATGGATATTTAGATATGTACTTACATCCTGACCCTCGTGTTTGTTGTTACAGACTGCGGGCGGTCTAGCTTTTTAACGGGAGAGTTTACATCACCCCCCATCTTGAGCTTTATCGGACAGAAAAGCCATTACTGCAACGTATTTCTACGTGCAACGACTACCAATTTTAGGTATACCGTTTTTCATCTTTTGTCTCCCATTGTGTTAGAATGTGTAAAAGACATACGCTCATATAACAATATTGGTTCATTAAGTCCCAATATTTATAAATGAGAGGTATTTTTGCCTAATATCGGTGACAGGTCAATTTAGTTTATTTTGCCTATTTAATGTGTTCTAGAGGAGACACGAAAATGAATGTCTTCTATTCTTATTAATAGACTTAGTCAAACGGTGGCCAGTATACTATGGTCTGCAATTTAAATAAGTTACTATACAATGAGTGTATCTGGTTTTACCCCATAACGGTACGCAAGTATATATGTATAGGATTTGCCTCTTAATTTTAAATGAATCACCATAAACACGGGGCTCTAGACACTTATCTCTGGATTTATTTTTAGAACTTAAAAGCGTCTATGTTGTAACTCCGGCGAGCCACCGTGTGACGGAGTTTACAGGAAATTCTTAATAGGTGAGCTTTGCTAACATTATGATAACAATGCCTGGCATTATATATCATGTCTAATAGAAGTTGACTGATATTGTAAATAATGATCAATTGGCGCCCACATGCAAAGTGCGCCAATTGATCACGAAATTCGAGACAGAATATCAAAGGAATTTTGAATGCCCAGCACTATCTAAAGAGTGAGGTAAAATTTGAGTTTCACTATAGTTTAAGTATGAGAATGGAAATATTCTGAAAGGTCCCTAATCCTACAAAATGGAGAAACTTGACTGTTATATATACTAAACCAGTCTTAGAGAATGTCTACTATAATATGTGGCAATATCTCCATACAACTTGGTAAGATGTTACTGTCCTTATAGACAAGATCATCATATATCTTTGTAGGATGCAATGTTCTTAATAAATATCTACATGAAGCTAGATGCTCAATTTTTGACCAAATGTTGGGAATCAGAAGGTCAATGTATAACTGGCTAGTTCGAATGTATAATTGGATGTTTTAGGAGGAGTAGTTTACAGATGATGATGCAATTAGTAGTTAGAGATGATATATCTTATGTTGTACATTTTATATTTTGCAGATGTACCATATATTGTGGGAATCTATAGTTTTAAATCCTGATGAAGGTGTTGGCTTGTAAATCAAGTTGCCAAAACCGAAACGCGTCAATGCCATTTTGAATTGGGATATGCTAAGTCATTGGACTATACAACTTCTCCATCTTACAGATATTTATACAAATTTGGAGAATGATTAACTTAAGTCTGACTACTGTGTCCCATTCTATTTTAATTTGAAACGTTATGTTTTATTCCCACTGTGTTATGATTATTTGTATTTATTGTGATAGGATATATGTATAAATTGCTTTCATTGTGAATTTGACTTTTATTAATGTTATAATAAATTGTGTACATTTTTAATTTCTGACTATGTTTGCATCATCTTCGCTCTTGCTTAAATTGAATGGATTGAATTGATTGCTGTTTGGTGAGGCTGAAAGTGTTTCTTCTAGTTTATAAATTGTCCAAAGGGGACACTATATCTGACATATTGTCTTTTGGAACCCTACCCCTTTGGCTGTTGGGGTCCCTTTCTTTTATTAGAGAGTGTGTTCACAGAGTGGCCACTCCTTGGCCACAAGGGAGAATCTTCAGTCTTCTGAGCAGCAGAACGTCGAAGGTCCAGAGTTTCGTCTTATGTAGTCGAATTTCAGGGTAATCTGCCATCTTGGGACTCAGCTCCTACTTTTAAACTAATTCTAGGGGCTGGACTACCTACTAGGTTCCTCCTCTGGGTGGGACCAGGAAGGAGGGTGGTTACACCCCCTTTCTTTTGTCCAGTTTCGCGCCAGAGCTGGGGCTGGAGTGCCCCAGCACCGGTTTGAACTGGCCTATGCACGGGGACACCTTGTGTGCCCCGGGCATGTCTGATTCTATTCTGCCCTACCTAACCAGATACACAAAATCCTGTCTGGGGTGGTGCTAGCACCTCCTAAGGCAGGAAACCCTTTGTCCAAGCCTCCCTCGCTGGAAGGACTCCCAGCAGCAGGAGGTCAGACTTGTGTCTGTGGTGGCAGCATCCATTTTGTGATGCTGAGGCTCTGTTTAACTATAACCGGGGTTCAGGTTCTGTACAAGTCGTGTCCCTCTAGAAGGGTGGAATGCTACCCCCGTCGCCAGAATTGGCGAGGGGGTAGTATTCCTCCCTCTAGAAGGGTGGAATGCTACCCCCGTCGCCAGAATTGGCGAGGGGGTAGTATTCCAATTCGTGGGACACCTTACTCGACATGTTTTGACAATGTCAAACCAGAGTTAGCATTTAACCGCGAGGTTCATAATGCACTTAAGAGTATATGGTATACCCTATCAGGAAATAGCTGAAGGAAATGGTTCCGAAAGCTGCAGACAGGCTCAGCTCATGCTAGAGCACCATTTCACACATAACCAAGCACTCTGCCTCCAGGATTGATAAGGCCTGCCATAGGAGTAACTTATAGGTTACTGTGTGTCCTTGTATAGGTTAGATATAGAGATACTATACCTAAAGCAAAGGGTGATTACACCACCTTGCCCCAGCTGAGTGATCAGCCAGTTGTGACAAATAGTAAGGCCAGGCCATGGGTGGCACAATACGTGCTGCAGCCCCTGGTAGTCCTTGGATGCACCTATGCCCTGGGTACCTAGGGTACACTGTACAGGGGCTCACAAGGTGATCCATGTTCCAATTGGTAAGGCGCCTAAAGTGCCTTGGCATAAATTTAGAGGGAGAACAGCAGGCTGTGGGTCTGATTGGCAGGCCCACAGCCACATTAAGTCGTAAACCACTGAAGCTAAAAGCAAAAATCTGGGGTGACCATAGGATAGCAGACCCTACTCTCTTACACTCCTGGCCATTAACCACAGGTAACATCTGTGGGACTGCAGGACAGCTATATGAAAATACGTGCATTGTAGGTCCAAGGACAATCAGCAAGTTGCCAGGTCCATGGCAATCAGGATCTGGGCTTGCATGAGTATTTTGAATTTGTCCTCCAGCAGGGCGAGGGTCCAAAATAGGCAAAAGACCCCGTCCTTTTTCGGCACAAGGAAATAACCAGAGCAACAACCCTCTCTTCTTTACGATTTTGGTACCCATTCAATAGCACCCTTGGAGAGCAACGCCTGCACCTCTGCGCCAAAAGAATGGACAGGTGCTGTTCTAAAATTCTCTCTGATGTGGGGGGTATGTTTTGCAGAGCAAAAAGAAAAGGTATGGCACAGTCATGCTGAACGATTTGTAAATTCCATCAGTAGGACATGATGGATAGTCAGGTTGGAAGTGCTGGATCCTGGACTCCACTGGATGGGCAGCCCCACAAACAGCAAACTAAAGCAGTTTGGTGGATGATGCAGCAGGGTAAGGGGAATGGGAGGATGGATACCCCTGCTGGCCTAAGTCCTGCCTGCTAGACTCAAGTACACAGCATTGAAAGGACTGGTGTGATTGTTGTGCTGGTTGGGAGACTATCTTTGCCTATACGCCAACCCTCTGGAATAGCCTCTGAAATGTTTTAATTCATGTGGAAATGGTTTCATGGGGAAAACATACATAGAGGGGGTGAGTGCATTTCCTTGAAACACTCCAACAGAGAAGCTGCCTTTTCACCACCATCAAAAGATAGATCCATGAGGGAGGCTTGTACAATATCAGTAAAATCCTGTGGAGCGCATCCACATATGCCATCAAAGCCCCACACTGGTGCCAACTGCCTTCCCCAGGCATTCAGTAGTAGCCAGGCTGGTATGGGTAACTTATTTAGGCACGTCTTGTCCCTCATAAATCATCTGAGTCAAGAGGCCTTAAGGTCTTCCAATACCACCAGCAAGATCTCGCCAGCCTTGCCCTCCAGGGCATTCGTGTAGTGACCCAAAAGGAGTCTAGCTTTAACCAACCGCAAAGCCAGGCTAGTGGAATAAAACCTATGCTTGCTAAAAGCCTAAATCCTATTGGGCTCCCTATCCGGAGGAGTCATGGGGAACTAATTGGGATTTACTTAACTGATTAAAGCCTGAACCACAAGGCTCCCTGGAGAAGAGTTAGTAAGTAAATAAGGATTGCCCAGGGCCAGTCTGTGACACATGGCTACCTGCCCACTCACTGGTGGGCATGAACAGAATTTTGGCCTTCACCGAAGGCCTCGCTAAAAGGGAGCAAAGCTTTAGGAGTTACTGGCCCAGGTTGCAGAATTTCTGTAAGATGTTCATTTTGCTCTAGGCTGAGGGCATCTGTAAATCAAGACCCCAGCTGCCCTCCAAATTATCACTACAAAGGAGGCACTTTCTTCCATTGGGGCCCAAGCGGGGAGTCAAAACGTGCCTCAGGGGAGGTATCAAGCCTACTGGCCTCTTGTTAATGAATGTAAAAGGTATAATCTTTGCAATAAGAGAGGAGAAAACTATCTCCATCCCCACCATCATCCTCATCCAAAACATGGGGTGTCCCATGTTCAGTGTCAGACCCAAAAAAGAAGGGAGTCCACGTTGGCATCTCCACCCAGGTAGAGGCAGGATGCATGACAATCTATTTCGCTTTGGTACTCTCATAGTCAAGATCAAGCAGAGGGCGTTTTGGTTTCCAACTTTGTAATCAGAACTGGATCCTCTTGCTGTGTCAGTGGGTTTGGTACAAGCGGCAACGTGGAAGGGTATGGCCCAGGTCTTGGTCCTAGACTGGCAGCTTGAACCGAAGCCGGTAAGAGTGCTGAGGCTGGTCTTGTGGGGGTCAGATGGCATAGAAGAAGGATCCATTGCTGGTAAAACAACTGAGGACCTATTCAGTTCCTTGTAGTCTGAAAACGCACCACAAGGAGCCGTAAGCAAACCAAAAATCGGAAGCATGGCCTCTTTAAAAGGTTCAATCTGCTGCAGCATCGCTGATGGCTCGGGAAACTTAGGGAGCACAGAGATTAGTTGAACATTCGGCTCTACTACCTGAGACTACGAGGATAAATGATTCAGAACATGTGACCCTCCTGCTTTTTCTTTAGATTAAGTGTGGTGGGAAGGGGTCGAGTCTTTCTTCGCTTATTCATGTTTGAGCTTGGATTTTGACTTGGACTTACTGGAGGACTTTGAGTATAAACTTGACAGCTCACAGGAATGGCCTTGGGAGCATGACCATATCTGCACCAGTGACCTGGAGCGGGAATGGGACTTGCGCGAAGGATGCACCTTCTTCTTGCGTTCGATGATATACATCTTCTCCTCCCCATCCCAGATCGCCTTCAGGTGCATGAGGGTACATTTATCACATAGCTTCAAAGTTGTGGGCTGAGCCCAAATACCAGAGATGCACCTTATAATTAGTACTTGCCGTGTGCTGTTGTTGCGGTGACCAATAAATGAATCCATATGAATAGAAAGACTGAAGAGAACCCCAAGGTTTCTTTCCAAGTAAGAGAATGTCAAGATGCTAGGTGGAAATGAATAAAGTTAGAGCGGTGGGTGCAGAAATGGAGGAATGTAAAGAATCTCAGTTTTGGAGGACCTCAGCAGGAGATGTGGGGACCACCCAATGAGGAGAGTAATGAGGTAGTCAGAGAAGCACGATCGGAGCTATGGGCAGAGGGTGTAAAGAAGATAATGATTTGTGTATAGATGGTGTTAAGGTAATAAAAAAAGACAAAGGAGCAGACAATGTTTCCCAGGAAAGTGGTGCTTAGGAAGAAAATAAGTGGGCTAGGGTTGAGCCTTGAGGGTCTCTCTACTGGTAGAAAAGTTGAAGGAGATCTTGTGGAGCTTCATGCTACAGATAAAGAGCAATTTGAGAGATAAGAAGAGAAACACTGACTAGCAAAGCGGTTGTTACTCATGGTATGGCGAGAGGACAGTAATGCAGACCAACCTATAGTGCCAAATACTTCAGATCAAGCAGAATACGGTTTAACACCTTGGCTGCTCGAGATATTCTTCCCCTGTGCTGGACCACAATAGAAACGGGTGTGGTCATGACGAGCTGAGCTCGTCATGAGCACACGAGAACTGTGCCTCATGACGAGCTGAGCTCGTCATGAGCACCAAAGGGGTTAAAGACAAGTGATTGAGGAAATAAGGAGAGATAAGGATGGCAGCACATTAGAGTGCATTTTGTTCTTTTGTTCGGTCATAAACACAAGTATAAAAGTGCAAAATAGGCACCAGAATACATATAAAGAGATATGCCTTAATTCATACAAATGAGCCCAGGTAATAAACAAGCATTGGCATAACCAATAGGTCTCGCCTTTGGGATCTTATAAGTGGACTACTGTTAACAAGTAGGCAGTAGCTCTAGTGAAAGGCACAGCCCAGTTATCTCAGATCTTCTATGGTATAGACCAATCCCCCAAAAATACAGTTACCATTTTATGTTATCCAGTCAGTATGCCAAATTGACTTTCAGGGAGCCTATGATAATTAGTTTCAGTTTTCTGTTGAGTTGAAGTAGTGCATGGCTCGGGTCCTAAGGTACTTGTACATGTGGCTTGCCTTAGATTTGTACTAGTTAAGAGCACCATGAAATGCACAGGTGCTGACTAGTCCTTTTCGCTCAGCAGCGGGCGGCCATAATGGGTTAGTTCCTCTTTGTTATAAATGTTGATATTGTGCTTCTAATTCTGATGATAAGCTTGACGTCCTCGAAATACAGGCGGGAGTCAGGACGCAGCGAGATCGTTTCGGGCGGATAAGCCTTGTCGAAACGGCATGTGAATACTGGGTCCGATATATGAAACTGACTGGACATTTTGAATTGATTATCATATCATATCATTATATCATACTTGGAGCTTTTGGGTTGTTGTTTGACGACGTCAAGCTCATCATCAGAATTGGAAGCACAATATCAACATTTATAACAAAGAGGAAATTACCATTTCACAACACTACAATTTCTATTGGTTCTGAGAGACTTATGAACGCCCTGAAGAAGTTCTGATTTGCAGAACGAAACGCGTCGACTGTGGCTTAATTATAAAGAAAAAGAAAAAGTACTTGAAGAAAGAATCACATTCATCTCTTCAATATGGACTCAATATGAAATGATCTGATTGTACATATTTGGAAGGTGGTGCAGCTTCGAAATAAGAGAGACATAATATTGACCCTGTTGACAAGGGTGGTGTCCTTGGACAGAGGGTACTTTTGGAGTTAGCACAGAGAATTATTTTTGTGTTTGGTTAATTATTGGTTTACTTTCTGAGGTTGGTGCTTATTGCAGGCAAATTGGTCCATTGTCCAGTTTGTAGTTGTAGCGTAGCTGTTTCCTCTGTGAGCAATAAACTACATCTTGCTGCACCTGGCTGGTCCGTCTCCTTCGTTGCTGGCGTGCTGCTGCGCATAGCGGTTACCGTAAGGAGTTGATTTCATGTCCAGTTTGTGTGTGTATACTGGGTTAGTACCAAGACAATGCGAAGGGCTGGCAGAGTACTATCACAAATCATGCAAACGAAGGAGCAGTTGCAGTGTTTTCAATCAAATCGTGAAAAAGAGAAGTCGATGAAAAATTGTGATCGTCTGCAAATGGTTTAGGTAAGTAATGTTTGACAAGTAGGCAGTAGCTAGGCTCGACCGAATGAGGAATGCAGCTGCCACCCTGCGTGCCGCTGCTCGCTCCTGAGAGCAAAATGCTGTGAGAGTGAACATTAGAAAAGAGGTGGAACATGCACCAGCCTTTAGCCATTTACGTGCTTTCATTATTGAAAGACACTCGCAAAAGCCAATCCAATGTGTGGGAGGAGTCAGACCCACACAAGAAGCCTCACAGAGCAGCGCATGTGCGCTGGCTCTGGCTCGACCTAAAAAACATTTTAAAATCAAGTCCCATTCCGGCTAAGTGCAATTAAAAAAGAAGGATGTTATGAAAATGAACAGCAGATTTAAACTAGCATTTGCAATGCAATAGGTCTCGCATTTACGCAAGTTTGACCTATTGGCATTGTAAATGACAACAGCTTTTATTTATGTTTCAAAAACCAAAACATAAATAAAAGGCAATGTTATTTACAATAAAAATAGCTCAAACTCTCCCAAATGCAAGATCTACTGCATTGCAAATGCTTGTTTTCTCTTCTCCTGGATAGCGAAGTCCTGAAAAGGCACTGGCATTGCTCAGCAGCAAAAGAGAAAGTGGAAGGAACTCTGCTGTTGTTGGCAGCTCTGACATTAAATGGGGCTTTTGTAATAAGTGTGTTGGATAGCAACATTTTAATTCATTTGAGTATGCATTAAACACACTTCATAGCGTTTTCTAATTGCAAAATAAAATCATTCTGAAGCGGGGAAAAAACTCAAATAAATTAAAACATCCCTTTTCTGCTTGAACAACAGAAAGTAAACAGGACTCAAGCAAGCCCCATTTTCCTTTTGTTCATGGCTCTGCCTTTGCGATCTCATAGGCCTGGGGTCACAAAAGGAGTGCCAGGGGTCTCGAAGAGCAAGCCAGGGGTCGCAGCTGCAATGACGTCCATGCTAAAATGGCAATAGCCCAAGAGGCACGAAATTAGGAGTGTTGAGTGTCGACATAAATGACGGATTTACCTTTTAAAGAAACGAGGACAGGAAATAACTGGTTAAAATATGAAGACTGTCAAAGTAAGTAATAATAATAAGATAACAAAAGAATGAAGAAAAAATTTAAACACTGCCGGAAGATAATAAAATAGATTTAAAATGAAATTAAGAAAAAGCTTGAGTAAGTGAGCGGGAAGCAAGGAAACTTAGGGGGAAAAGGCTATGGGCAAGATGGGCTCACAAGGAAATCAGGTACACAACTAGCTAAAATAGAATCATCAAAAAGTAATACATGTTAGGGGCAGGTGCGACAGTCTGATTATAGCGTCCTTGCCTTTGTCATATGGACCTAGACTTCCAGGCCTAAAAGGACAGGAGTCCAGGATGAGCTGAGTCAGGAGGTAGAGGATCTTCGACCTTCGGCGTGAGCAGGAGTTTTATTGGTCACCAGAATGCCCTACCAAATATTGCAGAATTTGCAGAATGTATTCCTGATAGATTCCCCAATTTAGTCAAGCAAATTGTACTGGCTTCTGCTTTCAGACGTGACCTGCTATTTGTCATGACTTATCACACACAATGGCTGACTCACCATATGCAGTGGTCTCTGTTATCGTAGTCAACCTAGCTTACAGCCATACTTGGTGCCTGCAATCTTCCAACAAGGGCATCAATTTGCACACCACTCCTGGAAACCCTCAGCAACACTGTGAATACACCTATTTTTTCTAAGTCTGACCGCTTTTACTCAGGTAGTTACTATCAAATAGAAATTGATTGTGTTATGCCCATGAAAACACGTGGCTGTGCGCAGTTTGAATCTCCTAACTGTCGTTAACATTAACACATTTCTTTTGCCGCTTACAGGTTAGTCACTTAAGGGTGCATATTCAGTCACTGGTGCCTCTAGCTTACATACTGTTTCAAAGTTAGAACCCTCCTCTTACGTGTATTTTTCCTCTCACCTACGAATGCACAGGCGGATTTCTCACACTTTGTCTATTTGATCAAAGGTGGAGGCCCGACAGAGAATGCAGCCATACATTTCTTATGAAGGGGAGGGCGCGCACTGCTCAAAAGCCTGCAATGTGGTGGGTGTTGTAGAAATCTAGAGCATGCAATCTTTAGAGGAAAAAACACCGAATGAAATGCATACCAAACACACCTTACGAAGGAAGTCAGGACATTTTTCACTTACGTAGAGTAATTATGAACATTGAGCAACGACTCATCATAACAGGGATTGCCCCAGGGCCAAAATTACTCGACACAGTGACATTTCATGTGCGTATGTGCAGGTTGAAAGATAGCTGCTCGGAATAAATGTGTGACAGAGATTACTGCACAGCATTTTTTAAACACATTAGAGCGGGGCGGAAAACAAATGCAGTGGTGCGCGCACACCACAGAGGGGCAAGGGAGCGCGGCAGCTAGGCGAACACGAGCTGCTGCGCATGCTAGCCACTAGTGGAATGGGCGGAGCAAAGGTGGGACATGTGCCCGCCTTTGCCCAATTGCATGTCGTATTTTGGGATTAAAAAACCGCTTAAGCCAATGGCGGGCGACGAATCACACGCACGAGCAGCTTTCAGAACCCCCTTACAAGAGGTCTCGCTCTGCTCGAGCAGTGCTGCGCACTGCAACGCTAAGCGCGAGCCCTAAACATAGGCTAACGTTCACCGAAACATTCTAAAATAGGAAGCATTGATAAATAGAGCATAGTAGGTTGCTTCTTAAACATCAGAAATAAAAATCTCCGGGAGAAAGGCTCATAAAATTTACGAAATAAAATGGAGCAAAGTATGTGGGGACGGTTTATCACAGGGGGAGAGAATTATTGATTCTGACCTGAACTGGCCAAGGGAGAACACTTGGTTTCTAAAAGCCTTCAGTCTGAACCTGGTTAATACGACATATAGCCACGTATAGTTGACATATTCCTGATAAGGCTCAAAATCTAAAGTGGTATTTGTAAGTATATTGTTTTTAACCAACAGATTACAAAGTACTGCGGACTCTCTTTCTGCTGATCTAGCTTTCATAAAGTTAGTGGTGACCCGCGACTTGTTCCCAATAGATTTTTTTCCTCTGGTGCGGTGAACAGGTCGGGTCTACCTAAATGTATACTGAATATCTGATATAATGCTATGCTACATGATCCAGTGTTGGAGCCACCCAAGCAGGGAGCCCATGAGGGATATGGGTCGGAACCAACCAGGAGTCCTGCGACTGCCCTTTTTAAACACAGAACGACTGCATCAAATTCCCACAATCTTGGTAGACCTGACTTACAGGCTGCATTGATGGCGTTGGTCAGCAGAGTTGCCCAGAACTCGAAACTGCTCTTGCAAACGTCCATCTGGCCCCGGTCAGATCCCTGTGCCTTACTGCTGGGAGTAAGTTTGATTGCCACTATAACCTCTGCGAGGTCAAAGTAACTTAAAGTGGATACACAGGGGGGGGATTCTGCACTAAACGCTGCTGCCGGATGGTAGGGAATATATGGAAGTAAAGTGGGTGACCCATTCCTCTTGAGAAATATTCTGTGGCAGGTCCTGAACTGATGCCTGAGGTAACCTACTGGAGTTCACTATTTTCGAAAAGGCATAAGCGTCATTAGACCTACAGGAGGCTACCAATCCTCCCATAACTCCATACACAACTCAATTTTACACTTTGTCTGTGCCTTTCTGTTATCCCTCCTGTACTGTTTACTTTCCTCCTTATGGTGGATGATTGATTGTTTGATTGATTGATTGATTGATGGTGGGGGGACGGTTCAAGGCGACCCTGAGTTTAGAAATTTTCAATTTTTAATCAAACCACCCGGGTGGCAGGTCATCTCTGGTCCAAAAAGGCTTTAGTACCCTATCCTTAACACATGGGGGCCCAGGAATACATAGGCATCAATAATATCTGAATATGCAGAATTCTCCGAAAGACAGAAATCAACAACGTCAACATTATTTTCGACTAAGAGCTTCAGAAAACACCCCAAATCAGCATTTTTCCAAACGAATCTATGCCCAATGCTTTTAGTAGTAAGCACAGTGCTGCCCCCTGACTTGGGATTGGCAGCACACGGCTGGGTACTAAACTGACCTCAAGAGGGTTATGGTCGCTGAATGTTTGTCAGCTAACAACAACCTTCCGCATATTGTTTACCTGGCTCCCTCGAAGCAAAAATATAGTCAAGAATAGTTAAAACTCCCTTTCCAAGTAAATGTGGGGACTCTGAGGACCTGGCCTAATATATTCCATAACATTACTCAAATCGAACTGGGGCAAAAAATTACACAGCTGGTGCCCCCAACATTTCTACATACAATATAGTCCCTTATGTCCCTAAATCACAAAGAATTAAAATCATGGGACAAATTCGAGATGTGCAGCATTAAAACCCCCTGCTAGCAGTACAGAATAAGGCAGTCCTGTAGTAAAAGTGCTCAGTGCTTATTTCAGAAATGAAATAAAACAAACTCATGTTCAACCTATTGGAAAAATCATGGCTGCAAAAATTAAACCGAAGAAACTATAGCTAATAGGCCTGCCAAGGCGAAAGGCCTGAATCAAGTTACTAGACACATGTATTGCAGTAATACAACAGTTTATGGAAGTCAACCCAAATGGTGAGCACATTTACAGAAACATAGGTATTCTTCAAAGAAATCTGAGTTCATAGAAGTCTCTTACATAAGGATCACATCATATATCTTGATTAACCTGACCCCAGCTTCCACCTTCAATTTCTAACTGATAAGTTTGATTGTGTACACAGATGGTAGCAGTGTATTATCTTTTAAAGCCATGAATTCTCCTTTCTGCCTCATTAGGGCTGTGACTCTTCAAATCAACCAGTTTATGAATTGGCCGTCAGTCAGTACCGGTGGAGTCTGCAAGGACAGTAAAATGGTTAGAGGTGGCAATCTCTGGCATAGATTGATGAGATTGCTTAATTTATTACAAATGCTTGTGGGGTCAGATGCACTCACTCCCCCTCTTTGAGCTCTCCAAGAGGACCACACCTTTTCCCGGTTTCTTGGGGCACCCTCTGCTCAGGTATATCGTCTTGTTGAACAAGTTACTTACCTTCGGTAACGATATATCTGTAAGAAACATTAGTTAGTGTTAGATTCCTTACCTTAGAATATCCCCAGGCGTCAGTCTGGATCCGGAAACTTTTGCGTAGCAGTACCCCTGCGCGTCGGTAGGCGTCGACTGCAGGCGTCCCCTGCGGCTCTGCGTCCGTCGTCGGCGTCGTGCGCCGTGATGACGTCGCTGGAGTATATAGACGCCGCCTCCGCGCGCTGACGTCAGTTCTTTGTACACAGCTTTTCCGCGCCAGAAAACGCAGAGCCATGAGAGAACCAACACTGGTGCCATTTGAAACTAGGGCCCTGAAAGGGATGTCCTTAACCCTAGGTATCAGTTCGCAGAACGGGGAGGATGGGTGGGTTCGGTAAGGAATCTAACACTAACTAATGTTTCTTACAGATATATCGTTACCGAAGGTAAGTAACTTGTTCATCTGAAAGAAACACGTTAGTGTTAGATTCCTTACCTTAGAATAGATACCCCAGCAATACCAACCCCGGTGGTGGGTCTGCGAACCAATACATTCCTACACCAGAAAGTCCTGGAGGACAGAACGGCCAAAGAAGCCATCCCTCCGGACTTGACTGTCCAGGTAGTAGTGCCTCGCAAAGGTGTGCAGCGAGGCCCACGTAGCCGCCTGACAAATGTCCTGCAAAGGGACTCCCCGGCCCAGGGCTGTAGTAGCAGCCGTGGCCCGAGTGGAATGGGCCCTCAGCCCAACAGGAGGCTCCTTCCGAGCCAAAGAGTAGCACGCTTTGATGCACAGAACGACCCACCGAGAGATGGTACGTTTACACACCGCCCGTCCCTTCTTCGCACCCACGTAGCCAACAAACAGTTGGTCATCCACCCGGAACTGGCGTGTGCGATCCATATAAAATGAAAGCGCACGTTTTGGGTCCAGACGATGGAGCCGCTCTTCATCCTTTGAAGGATGCGGAGGCGGGAAGAAGGAGGGGAGGGTGATGGACTGCCCGATGTGAAAAGCAGAAACTACTTTGGGCAGGAAAGAAGGTCTAGTCCTTAGAACCACCTTGTCAGGATGAATGGACAGGAAAGGAGGTTGGACAGAAAGAGCCGGGAGCTCACTCACTCTCCTGGCAGAGGTGATGGC
Source organism: Lissotriton vulgaris (assembly GCF_964263255.1). NCBI lineage: Eukaryota > Metazoa > Chordata > Amphibia > Caudata > Salamandridae > Lissotriton > Lissotriton vulgaris. The sequence continues at coordinate 501,547,646 of NC_141689.1, read as the reverse complement.
AACCAGGAAAGCCGTCTTTAAAGTCAGGAGACGGAGAGGACAAGAATGAAGGGGCTCAAAGGGAGCACACATCAAAAAGGTCAGAACCAGGTTCAAGTCCCACTGACGCATCACAAACGGAACAGGTGGATACATGTGTGTGATGCCCTTCAAGAATCTCGTTACAATCGGGGACTTGAACAAAGAAGGCTGATCAGGAAGCCTTAGAAAGGCTGAAAGGGCAGAAAGGTAGCCCTTGATAGTGCCCAGAGCAGAGCCCTGCTGGGCAAGAGAAAGAAGAAACAGAAGAACCTCTGAAAGAGGGGCAGAAAGAGGATCCACAGCCTTTGCTGTGCACCATGCCACAAATCTGTTCCACCGACAGGCGTATACCGACTTAGTGGAGGGACGCCTGGCTGCCAGAATTATATCACAGACTTCAGGAGGCAAGTCAAATGGCCTCAACTGCCGCCGCTCAATCTCCAAGCATGGAGGTGGAGACTGGACAGGTTCGGGTGGAGGACCGTCCCCTGCTGCTGCGACAGAAGGTCCTCCTGAAGGGGCAGGCGGATCGGGGGACCGACTGACATGCTGAGTAGCTCGGGATACCAGTACCTTCGAACCCAGTCCGGAGCCACAAGGATAACTTGGGCCCGGTCGCGCCTGATCTTCTTCAGCACTCTGGGCAGAAGTGGTATAGGCGGAAAGGCGTATAACAGACCGCAACTCCACTCGCGCCGAAAGGCGTCGCCGTGCGAGTGCCGTCTTGGAAACTCCAACGCGCAGAACTGATGACATTGCGCGTTCTCTTCTGTGGCGAATAGATCTAACCAAGGCTCTCCCCACTGCTGAAAGAGGCCTTGCGCCACGTCCGAGTTCAGACGCCATTCGTGATCCATCGAGCACCGACGGCTGAGTTCGTCCGCCCTGGCGTTCAGAGAACCTGCCAGGGTTGAACCGTCAAAGTCACGCCCTGACGTTCCAGCCACTGCCAGAGGCGCAGAGCCTCCTGGCAAAGGGTCCATGACCCCACTCCGCCTTGTTTGTTGCAGTACCACATGGCGGTGGTGTTGTCGGTGAACACTTGCACTACACTCCCGTTGACAAAGGGGAGGAATGCCTTCAGTGCTAGACGAATCGCCCGCAGCTCCAACAGGTTGATATGGAGCCGGGACTCCGCCGGAGACCAGATGCCTCTGATCTCCGCCTCTCCCAAGTGGCCACCCCAGCCCTGGAGGGACGCGTCCGTCACGACAACGTGCTCCGGTTGGGGAAGGGAGAGGGATCTGCCTCTGACCCAATCGCGGTCCGTAAGCCACCACTGCAGTTGTCTCGCAGTGCCCTCCGAGATCAAGACGTGGTCGGACAAGTTGCCCTGATGCTGGGCCCACTGAAATTTCAGGTCCCACTGCAGAGCCTGCATCCGCCACCGGGCGTGATGCACCAGAAGGATGCAGGAAGCCATCAGTCCCAGCAGCCGCAGCGTCAACCTGACCGAAACCCGGGATAGCGGCTGAAAGATGGGAATCAAAGCCTGTATATCCCGGACCCGCCGTTCCGGAGGATAAACCCGAAACTGCGCCGAGTCCAGAACTGCTCCGATGAAAAGGAGCTTTTGAGAGGGACACAGGTGTGATTTCGGCACATTGATGGAGAACCCCAGGTCGTGCAAGAGGTCTGCCGTCATCTGAAGGTGGTGGACGACTGTCTGGGGCGAGCCCGCCTTCAACAACCAGTCGTCTAGGTAGGGGAAGACTGAAACCCCTAACCTGCGCAGATGGGCTGCGACCACCGCCATCACCTTTGTGAACACCCGTGGGGCGCTGGTAAGGCCGAAGGGAAGCACGATAAACTGAAAGTGCTCCTGGCCTACCGTGAACCGCTGGTAACGCCGGTGGGACGGCAGGACGGGGATGTGAAAATACGCATCCTGCAAGTCCAACGCTACCATCCAGTCTTGTGGGTCTAGAGCAGCCAAGACCTGAGCTAACGTCAACATCTTGAACTTCTCCTTCCGGAGGAAGCCGTTGACGTTCCTTAGATCCAAGATAGGACGTAGGGCCCCCTTGTCCTTCTTGGGTACCAGAAAGTAGTGGGAATAGCAACCACGCCCTACTTCTGGCCCAGGAACGCGCTCGATGGCCCCCTTGGCCAGGAGGGCCGTAACTTCCTCCTGCAGAAGTGTCAAGTGGTCCCCCGACACACGGTGGTTCTGCGGTCGCATGGCTGGAGGAGTAGTCTCGAAGGGGAGGGAGTAGCCCCTTCGGACGAGTTGCAGCACCCACCTGTCCGATGTAATTGTGCACCAGTGAGCGTGGTGATGCCACCCACAGGCGTCACATGGGGCCGAAAGCACGGACTAGGAGGATTTGGAGGCAGATGCTGCGGGGGGAGGTGTGGCCTGACCCCGCCGCTGACCCCGACCCCCTCCACAGCAGTTTCCACGGCCGCCACCGCGTTGAAAGGATTGATGCGGTGCGTGGCTGGCAGCGCGTGTGGGGACGCCCCTTCCTTGGCCACGAAAGGGGCGAAACGAACCCGTTTGCTGGCGCTGGGTCGAAAGACCCAAGGACTTGGCCGTGACCCTGGAGTCCTTGAAGCGTTCCAGCGCGTGGTCCGCCTTGTCACCAAAGAGGCGACAGCCATCGAACGGCATGTCCATCAAGGTATTTTGGACGTCTGCCGAAAAGTTGGCGGATCTCAGCCAGGCGTGGCGACGAATCGCCACCGTCGTTGACATAGCTCTGCCCAGCGAGTCGGTCGTATCAAGACCACACCGTATGGAATATTTAGCTGCGTCTCGGCCCTCAGCCACAGCCTTGCCGAGCATCGCCCGCACCTCCATGGGGCATTCTGGCAGCACTTCCGCGACCGTGTCCCACACAGAGTGGGTGTAGCGGCCCAAGAGGCATGCTGTGTTGCAAGACCGCAGTCCCAGACTCAGGGACGAGAAGACCTTCTTGCCATACTGGTCATACCTCTTGGATTCCCGATCGGGCGGGGCCGACGGGAATGCGTTCTGGGAGGTAGAGGCCTGGATCACCAGACTCTCGGGAGTGGCATGGGCGGACAGGAATTTGAGGTCGTCCGGACAAGGACGGTGGCGTCTGGCCACGTTCCGATCAACAGGCGAACCTGAAGCGGGCCTGGACCACGTGCCCAACAGAACGTCTGACAAGGCTTCGTTAAACGGCATAGGAGGCTCCTGTGGGCATGACTGCGGTTTGAAGACCTCAGTGAGGATGTTAGGCCTCACGGCCACGACGGGGAGCTCAAGGTGTAAGGCCTTGGCAGCCCTCATCAGCACCACTGAATATGCAGCTCCCTCCACCGACTCCACAGAAGGAGGAGAGATAAAACCAGGGTTAGGAGAGTCGTCCAGACCACTGGCATCCCCCAAATCACCTGTCCAGTCCGGGTCATACTGGTACTCACGTGACAGAGGGTCCTCAGACCCCTCCCAACCTTCCCCGTACTCTTCATCATCTCCATACTCGGAGTCAACGATGTAGACCGGCTCCTCGGGGTTTACAGGCCCCATCGGCGTCGAGCCCGGCGTCGATCGACGCCGGTCTGACTCCGCGTCCGGATTCGGGGAAGGAATGGGGACGGCGCCGCCCGGAGCCGGCGCCGGAGCCCCGGCGCCGGCCGAAGCCGGCACAGGAGAACCGGCGCCGCGCGGGGGCGGCGTCAGGGGTAACCCCGATGGAATTGGCGCCGAACCAGCCGGCAGGCCAGCCGGCGTCGACCCCGAAGGCCCTTGCGGCGCCGGGGTCGGAGCCGTCGGCGGCACCGGGGCCGGAGCACCCGATGGCGTCGAGCCAGGGACACCCGACCAGCTAGGGCCCTCGGACGGCAGCACTGGGCCCGAAGGCGCCGTACGCCCCGTCGGAGAACTGAGCGCCCTCATGGCCATTAGGAACGCCTCAATCTCCTCAGGCGTCGCACCGTGCCCAGGGACCGGAGGGTATGGGGCAGGCCGCGCCAGCGACTCTTGCGGAGCTGCGGTCACCCGAACACCCGGCCGCGTCGCGCGAGCGTCGGGGGGAGTCGGGGGTACGATGACGACGCCCCGACTTCTTGTGTTTCTTACCTGATGAGCCCGACGAATGGTGACGACTTCCGGAGCGCTCGGCGCGGCTCCGCGACCGCTCCCTCGAACGCTCCCTGGACCTCCGGCCGGACCGAGACCCCTCCCGACGCGGGGCCGACACCCGGAGCTCAAGCAGCTTGTGGGACCGCTCCCGTCTAGCCTTGTTAGTGAGAGCCCGGCAGTCGACGCAGGCGTCCACGTCGTGGTCGGGGCCCAGGCACCGGAGACAGAGTCGGTGATGGTCCGTGACCGACATCGTGCGGTCACACCGGTCACAATTCTTGAAACCGGGCATCCTACCAGGCACCAAAAAAGATATAGAGTTGAACAAAGTTGGTCAAAAGACCGGAGTACTGCTCTTCGGATCTGCGCTTGCTGGCGCGGAAAAAAGAAGAACTGACGTCAGCGCGCGGAGGCGGCGTCTATATACTCCAGCGACGTCATCACGGCGCATGATGCCGACGACGGACGCAGAGCCGCAGGGGACGCCTGCAGACGACGCCTACCGACGCGCAGGGGTACTGCTACGCAAAAGTTTCCGGATCCAGACTGACGCCTGGGGATATTCTAAGGTAAGGAATCTAACACTAACGTGTTTCTTTCAGATGGTGAGCATGCACCAGTCCATTTTGTTTTGCCATTCATGTTGCTTTGGCATGTCTATTGCTCCCCACTTTTGAGCAATGCTTCTCTTGGCCATGCCCAGGCGGAGGAAGAGACATTTTACTGTATCAAGGAGGTGGTGCGTTGCTCCAAATATTGAAAATGCAGCATTTGATTGTGTCCAGCATCTGTTAGCTCATGATTGTGTGCGTTGTGGCTCTAATGGAGAACCAGTAGGGTTTTAATATGCAGAACGGTTCCCTTTTTCCCAACCTTGCAGGTAGGCTGCCGGTGGAGATGTACCTATGAAGTGTAGTGTGGTTCATGAATAGTAGGAATGGTGTAGTATGAGTACCTGGACCAGCCTGAAGCTAGGTTGGATCACCCACTTCGAATTGTCCTGCCTCTGCTTTGCATTTTGCTCTACGGGCTAGCATGGCGTCAGGAGCATTATTTAGTATCTTTAGTATCTTTCTATATATTAGGGAAATAGCTTTCTTGGATAATCGTTCTGACAGGACACTGTCCTCGAGTGTAAAGGATTCCTCAATGGGCATATTGGCGGTGGCAAAGGCGTGTTTGAGTTGGATATATTTTATACATTTGTGTAGACGCTAATTGGTATTGATTGGTCAGTTTGGCCAGGTTCAATGGTGCAGTTCCTGGCCATATATCTCCTAGTTTGGTAATCCAAATCAATTTCCATTTGGCAAAGCCCTTTAGCTTGCCCACCTCAGACAGGCGATCGCTGGACCGTAGTGTTGTCATCTCTGTCAGTCAGCTCTTCCAGGCAAGCTGTGTTGTGCCCTCTCTGCATATTTGGGTGACTCTTCTGGTGTGCAAGGACAAGCCACAAGCTAGTTTGACCTGGAGGAGTGCCCCATCATAGCCCTTTCTACCCCATGCTTAGCTATCTAGGCATGTCGCCAGGTCATGCCATGGCGAGAAGACCAGTAATTAACTACCTACAGTTTGTCATCCAATAGTATGTACACTAGTGATTATACGTGACGATAAGTTTCAACAAATGACACTTTGTTTTTTAGCTGTTCTGTGGTTTTAGACGCCCTTGTAACTTGGGGTAAAAAGTCAGTTAAGGAACTTCAGTTAAAACTATAACATAAGGATATGCAGGCGGAGGGAGATGGACAGCTGATAGTTTATAGCGAATGTCCGATGCTGGGACTGAGGGATCCACCCTTGCAGTATGTACTGTTACGGGACAGCATTTTGCTTGTCCACAAAGGATAGATGAAATCCCTCCTTGTATTCCATGAACCAATCATTAGAGGGTAGGCAGGGCTGCCGCAAGGATAGAACTACAGATTTGGTTGATGAAACAGATACAGGGACTCCTTGAGTATCATGGCTTGTAACAGGGTCCGCTGGCTTAGCAACTAATTTTGCCAAAATGGAGTTGAAGCCACAGAAGCGTTTGTGTAAAGGTTTTATGTTTGTAATTTGTAATTTGTAACTGGGTTTTGTATCGCGCCAACTCACCGACAGGTCTCAAAGCGCTTCTGACAAAGTACAGCAACAAGAGACGAAGTGAAGATAAAAGATGTTAACTTAACTACGGAGATGTAAACGCGTCCTTGAAAAGTAAAGTTTTCAAGGTTTTCCTAAAACGGAGAAGGTTGGCCTCTCTACGAAGCACCTCCGGTAGCTTGTTCCAGATGGTGGGGGCTTGGACTGAAAAAGCTCTGCCTCCTTTTGTTGCCAGTTTGAAACGTGGGCAGGATAGCAGGAGGGAATCAGAGGATCTCAGGGCGCGCTTAGGTTCGTAGATTCTGAGCCTATCTTTTATATAGGCTGGCGCCTGATCATGGATTGCTTTATGGCAAATGCACATGCTCTTAAATTCGACTCTTTGTTTCATAGGGAGCCAGTGCAGCCTATAAAGTAAGGGAGAGGCGTGGGTCCGCCTAGGTACTCCAAATATCAGACGAGCTGCGTCATTCAAGATGACCTGTAGACGATTGATGGAGTTTTTTGGGAGGCCTAGGTATAATGCGTTGCCGTAATCAATTCTAGACACAATCGTGGCTGAAACAATGGTTCGAAGCATACTCCTTGAGAGTAAAGGGACGAGCTTACGTAGTTGCCTGATCAGGTTAGTACATGAGCCAACCACAGCGGACACTTGGTTGGTCATTGATAGTTCCTGATCAATTTTCATCCTAAGGCTCTTTACACTAGAGCACGGTTTTGGGGTAGGTCCAAGTTCTTGTGGCCAGAACAAATCATTCCAGGGGGAGGTAGAAGTTGAAACTACAAGGACCTCTGTTTTATCTGGATTGATTTTCAATAGGTTGGATGACATCCAATTCACTGTGAACCGTAGTATGTCTTGGGCCAAGGACTGAGCCGATGTAGTATTGTCGATACTCAGCAATAGCTGAGTATCATCGGCATAATTAAAAACTTTACAGCCCTTGTTTGCCAGGGATTCTATCAATGGTTGTAAGTATAAGTTGAATAAAAGTGGGGAGAGCGCGGACCCTTGCGGGACTCCACAAACTAAAGCACCCACTTCGGAGACCTGATCTGCTATCTGGATCCTCTGTAGTATGTCTTGGGCCAAGGACTGAGCCGATGTAGTATTGTCGATACTCAGCCATAGCTGAGTATCATCGGCATAATTAAAAACTTTACAGCCCATGTTTGCCAGGGATTCTATCAATGGTTGTAAGTATAAGTTGAATAAAAGTGGGGAGAGCGCGGACCCTTGCGGGACTCCACAAACTAAAGCACCCACTTCGGAGACCTGATCTGCTAACTGGATCCTCTGCGTCCTCCCTGATAAGAAGGCTGTCAGCCACTGGAGAGCTTGTTCTCTTATCCCGGACCTGGCTAGTCTGTCCAGGAGCAGTGCATGGCTGACAGTATCAAACGCCGCTGATAGGTCTAATAATATCAGGGCGCTTGGCTTTTTACTGTCAGCCATGCATCTGAGCTCATCCAATACTGACAGCATTACTAGTTCCGTGCTATGGTGGGCACGAAAACCAGCTTGCCGCTCCTGGAGAAGATGATGGGATTCCAGGAGGGATGACAGGGATTTTAGTACATGTTGTTCTAGTACTTTTGATAAAAATGGCAGCTGGGAAATTGGCCTGTAATTCTTCAGGCTAGTTGGATCTGCCCCAGGTTTTTTTATCAATGGTCTGACGCGTGCCTCTTTGAAGGTGGTTGGTAGTGATCCAGTAGCTAATGAGATGTTTAAAAGGCCTAAGATCTGGTCCTCTAAGATCGGGATTGCTAGTCGGAAAATATCGGGCGGGCAGGGGTCAGCAGGGGAACCTGACTTGGTGGATGCTACTAGATGTCTAAGGGAGGTAGCATCAATTTCAGGAAATCTAGTGACGATACGGGTTGAGGAGTGTGGAGGGGGCAGTGGCAAGGTGTGTATAGCCGGGTTGTCCTTCTTGATATCTGACAGTATGGTCGCTACTTTTTCAAGGAAATATCCCTGAAAGGTGTCACAGTTAATCAATATGTCTGCCTTTTCCTCCTTCTTACTTAGCTCTTTCAGAATTTGAAAGGTCTCTTTCTGGATATTTGTGGCGTTGTTCATGCGTGTTTCATAGTAGTCCTTCTTGGCTGAAATGATGAGCTTTTTATACAATTGAAACGATGTTCTGTATAATTCCCTATCGGTGTCCTTTTTGGATTTCCTCCAGCATCTTTCGAGATAGCGGAGCTTTCTTTTTTGGTCTCGTAGACTCTGGGTGAACCAAGGGGCTCCTTTTTCTGCGCCCTTTACTTTTTGTGTTTTTTCAGGGCTATCTCCTCAATAGATTGCCTGAGGGTAGTTATTATCCTGTCATAGTTTGAGTCTAAGTCAATAGCATCTGATGGAGTTATGGATTTCTGTTTGTATTTGGACAGAGCTTGGGTCAGGGTATCAGAGTTGACTTTTTTCCACTGGCGCACTTTTTTTAGTTTTTAGTGGAAGTTTAGTCTGGAAGTTATGTTGCGGTATGTCATACAAGATTAGATGGTGGTCTGACCAAATGCAGGGTGTAATATTTGTAATGACCGCCTTTGGCATAGAAGACCAAATAAGATCAAGAATATGGCCTTTTGTGTGGGTTGGAGATTCCACAAGTTGTGCCAATCCAAGAGCGGTCATAGAGGTCTGCAATTTCTGAGCTAATAAATCTTTGTCCCTTTTATCCCAGTGGATATTAAAGTCACCAGTCACCAAGATGTTTTTGTAACGTGTGCATAGATCCGATATTATAGGGAAAAATAAATCATTGAACGTTGAGGTGCTTTGGGGTGGGCAATATATTGTTAAGATGATGAAACAGGAGTTATTCATGGTGATTTTTATCCCTAGTAGGTCCGCGGCATTTATGGTCTCAGTTAGGATTTTAGTTACCATGAGCTGACTTTTAAAGATCGTTGCTACACCACCACCTCGGGTCCCCTCTGGTCGGTTGTGCCAGACCATGTCGTACCCGCTAGGAAGGGCGGCTATGATATCCGGGGAGGAGGTGTCACTCAACCAGGTTTCGATGAGTGTCAGGATATCAATGGTCTCGTCCTGTAGGAGGGTGAATATTTCTAGATGGTGTTTCTGTAATGACCTAGTGTTAAGGGTAGCTAACTTTAGAGGGGGTGGCTGACTCGAGTTCACAGGGCTGGGGATACGGAGGATGTTATTTCTCTTGATAGTAGCACATGTGGTAGGAGACAGACAATACCTGTCGGACTTCAGTGCTAGGAGATCAGTTGAGGTATAGCAGGTACGTGTGCCAGAGTCCCTAAGCCCTAAGCCCGGTCGTGCGCGGACGGGCAGGACTCTGGCACGACTCCGGCGCAGGTCCGGCGCGTCCGCTGTTCGCGTCCGCTGCGCGGAGCCATCACTGTCTGTTTTTATAGCGCTGTCGATGGCCTCACCAACCCAGCCCGACCCAAGATGGCCGCCAAAACCGGCGCCCAGCCCTCGGCGTCAACACTCAGTCGAGAGCGGGACCGGAGCTACAGGGAGGGGGTGAAAGTGATTCTAAGGCGCTGCTAAGCGCTGGGGGGGCTCAGCACACCGCTTTAGCTCAGGTGTGGAAATTACGAATAACGAGTGTCCAACAAGTAAAATCACGATTTAAAAATTCAGAAAAGACAAGAGACCTCCCGGCTTCCGCCTCAGGAGGGGAAAAGTGCGTGCAGTGTCAAAGTTACCTGCTTCCTAATACTGGCGCCTTTTATAGCGCTGTCGATGGCCTCACCAACCCAGCCCGACCCAAGATGGCCGCCAAAACCGGCGCCCAGCCCTCGGCATCAACACTCAGCCGAGAGCGGGACCGGGGCTACAGGGAGGGGGTGAAAGTGATTTTAAGGCGCTGCTAAGCGCTGGGGGGTCTCAGCACACCGCTTTAGCTCAGGTGTGGAAATTACGAATAACGAGTGTCCAACAAGTAAAATCACGATTTAAAAATTCAGAAAAGACAAGAGACCTCCTGGCTTCCGCCTCAGGAGGGGAAAAGTGCGTGCAGTGTCAAAGAGTTTTATTTATTTGGGCATCATGTCAATTAGGCTCTTGAGATTACAACGGTGTCGCCAGTATCTCACCTACGCTCAGAGTAGGTCCCAAATCCTGGGACTGCCTACTCTGTGCTATGGAAGATTTTTTGATCGTTTAGAGGCAGGCCGGAAGGTAGAAGCAGACAATGAAGGGCTGAAGAAAGTTCGAGGGATCAACTTGTATTAGGGGCATTGTGCAGTTGAGCTTCAACTATGAGCGATTTGGACCCAGAAGGAACAGGGGGTTGGGCCAGGGAGCAAATGGATACATCCTGTGACAAGGATAAGCGTCTTTCTGATATTTCTTTTTTTCAGTAACCACCCCCAAGCATGGTTGATAAAGACTTCAACGGTTGCCCGTCTTAACTCTTTGAGGTATACCCCAGGCACCTTGCTCTTCCCTGTAATTGGATGCAGTAGATATTAGGGCAAAGAGAGTGGGCCTCGGTCGGCTGCAAATGGTCTCAGTTTTCGCATGGTCTTCGAGTAACGTTTGCGTCCCGTGCCGCGAGGATCAGAGGCACCTTATGTGTGCTGGCCTTCCCACCCCTGGCAGCAAGGTCTCCAGCGGCACGTAGTCCAGGCCCCACCAGCCACCACTAGAGCTGAGTAAAGTTTGCACCCCGTGTCGCAGGGATCAATAGCATCTTATGTGCGCGGCGTGTGCTGGCCTCCCCGCCTCTTGGAACCAGGGTCTCCTGGGACACGCAGTCCAGGCCTCACCAGCCCCCGTTGGAGCCGAGTAAATTTTGCATCCATTTTTAGATGAATGAAAAACTTGAAATGGGTTGAGTAGATTGTCTGAAGAGACCAATGTAGTTTTCTGGTTTTACATTCTGCATTTGAGTATGCTGGAGAAGAAAGGTAGCTGGAAACTAGAGGAAGTCAAAGGGAAAGTAAAGGTCATCGTTAAGTGTTTTTTAATTTTTTAGAAAGCATGATTAGAAACAGAGCCCAGTGACTCTGGGTGGGGCCAGTGAAACATGCTCCTTACAAGCTATCTTGGAACCAAGCGAGAGACAGTATCTCTATCATCACCTGTCCCTTTAGAGAGGCTTTGCTTAGAAGTATTCTGGTGTGCTTCTAGTGATTTCGTCTTGTTTATTAACATTAACATTACCCCTTCTGTACACCAAAGAAAAGGTTCCCTTTTTGCAAGGGAGAACTTGCACTTTGGTGAGATGGGGGACATGATGTACTGAACTTCCAACTCACTAATAACTGTCACCCAACTGTAATACTACACACAAACCTCCCCTGCACCTAACTATGCCAACAGAAGCCCAGACCATGTCATCCCAAATTAAAAAAACCTATAAGTAGTACTTAAGTAAACTATTTTACGAGAAACTGTAGAAGAAATATTCTCCTTTTAGCCACACATTTCTCTTTGTGCAACCCCTTGAGTGGGATCTTGACAATCAGCCAGAAAGAAAAAGCCCAGCACAATTATTCCTCACACCTCTGCATGCATCCCTACAGCTCATCCTCAAAAACAGTTTGTACCTTTACCATGGGCTATATTCTTGTAAAAACACTAGGGTCATCACACTTAAGTATACAAAAAAGAGATAGATGGAATACCTGAATTAATCTCAGTCACTGATAATTACTTGGGCTGCATTCCAGTCCATTGTTACTTTGCACACCATACCACCTTATTATGGACACAACCATGTGAGTCTTCGCCCTGCTCCATTAAGAACAGTCCAGCCAAAATTGCCAAGCCAGATACTACCTGAACCGGAACACAAACAACCTAAGACCAGTTTCATCCTTATCAGTCAGGTATAGCTTAGTTCCAGTGGCACAATGTGCACGGGACCCATGTCTAGGCATAGCTACGAAGGATTGGGACATAACCATGAAGGATCGGAACAGAGCTTCGAGCAACAGCCGGTGACTAAGGTTAATTCAAGCACTGAATACATCACCTTGTTTTTGTTTCCCAAAACACTAGGATCGTCTCAGCTAATGCCTCAATTAACATTCTTAGCTCAACATCTTATCGTTCAAGAAAGATGTGCAGTATTAGCTCAAGGGGGTCGTGACAATATCTTTATGTGCATCACAAATAATGCTTTGCTGCTTGCGGAGCAGATCAATGCAGTAAACATCGTGCATCAGTAGAAACTACAACGAAGATCATGATGAGTCTTATTTAATGGAGGCAGTTTCTGAAAGCACGGATGGTGAAAAAAGGGATTGGAGCTCCTGGGGTGAGCAGTAAGTAGGTTATGCCTCTCACTGATATAAGCCAAGAAGTGCACCACTAAACTCCCAACATCTTCTGCTTTTCCTCACTCTCCATTCTGAGCTGGTGTAGGATAGCTCTTTTCAGTGTTGTATTTGAAACCATGACCTAATATAGTCAGTGCCTCTAGTCTATCTTAACCCACGATGTTTATGCGAACATTTACTTTTAAATTATTTTATAATATTATAAATCATTTGATCAGTAAACTACCTGCATAAAAAATTGTTTGGGGCCAACAGAGTGATACTTTCATAAGTTACAGTGGAGGCTTTGGACAAGGGAAAACAAAGGTGTCTTTGAATAATGCAACTGACCTTAACGTGACACACACAATGAAAGAAATCAATGGCGGATGCTGTCTGCCTATATTGTTTTATATTTACATGTTACTATAAAAACCAAGGATATTTCTTTCTAGATCTGTAGGTAAGGTCACATTTATTTTTCAATCCTGCAACTAAATGACATGGCTTTCTGCACCTTTTGCAACTCATAATCTCTAGTCAAAGCAGTGATGCAGTTAAGCCACAAATTACGTAATAATCCTGTAGCCAATCTGAAATTAATGGTAGCGTGCTCAAACATTTTCATAAAGCCAGTACACAATTCTTTATTATCTGATTATCATAAACGGTAAGGGTCAAGGACCCTATCTAAGACTACCAAGGCTTTATACTTGCACCATATCCTTCCCACTGAAGATAAAACATATTTTCTTATCACTTTCCCCATCTTCCTACCATACTATTGGCACTTGTGTAATGAAGAAAATCACCTTTCTTAGATTATTAAATAGTAGTCGACCATCTTTCAGTCAAGCTTGTATTTGATTAAGGCATACAACCTTCTGAACCCAAGCTTTTGCACCATGACTGCTGAATACTGATAGGAGTCAGTGAAATGTAGGATACCCATTAATTGGCCGGTACATGACAGATTATGCAATTAAAGGCACATTACTAGCTTTTTGGCATTTTATTACATAGAGTATGGAAAAGAGATCACAACATTATAGAGAATTCTAGGCATATATAACAAAAAAAGTTTTTTTCTTTTGGATGGAACAGATCTGCTTACATAAAAAGGAGAGTGTTAAAAAAACAAATTGGTTGAATTACTGTTAGTGATGGTCAGTTAGATGCAGCGATTTAGTTAAATCAATAACAGTTGCGAAGGTATATTTAAAAAGTTTTACTATACTGTAGGAGATCTTCTTGACACCACATGTCTTCAGGAAGACTTACCCACCACAGTGTCCACATAGCTCGTGATAAGAGATTACGAAGCAGCTAGGTGATAATAGAATTTCTTTGTTTTCAGTCTTAAATTGTTCTCCTGCTGGTTTTATTTTGCCTCCCAATGTTATGAAGGACAATGTGAGGTTGGAGGGGGTTTGAAGACCATGCAGGTCAGCGGAAATTTAATTCTGGCTTCAATCGGAAACCAGAGGAGATTTGTCAGTATATAAGTGAAATTTACACATTTACCATGTCATTTGTTGTTACTAGTAAGTAAGAAAGGAGGTGAAAGCACAACACATGTTTCAGCATCCCACTAACCCACATGATAGACAAGCATGCCTATACAAGAGTGCCATATTTTCAAATGCACAATAAATGGCACAGTACATTCCTGTTTGATGCCAGGTCGTAAATGTTCATGGGGCTTCAACATCTTACTTGCCAAAATAGTTTGTTAGAACAGAGACATCCTACTGTAGTAACAATAGTGGCTGTTTTATTTAGCATTTTGTAGTCAACCCTATTCTTCTTGGGAAGAACATTATTCACCTAGGAAAGGCCCTGGCTTAACCCTTTACATGTTCGATGATAACATACATGCATTTAGAACAAAGCAAAAGGTATGTTAGGTTATATTCTCATTAAAGAGCGATGCTACTCACACATTTCCACCCTTAAAAAAAACTAAGACATAAATTATATGATTACAGTGGCAAGTGCCTGTCAGATTACCAGTGATTGATATTTATATTTTACTGAAAGAATGTACACATAAATAAGCTAAAGCAACAAAACTTCAGAACCATTGGTGGCTGCTTATAGAGGCACATCATCATCCACTGAGTGGATGCGGAGGAGATACAGGGAGAGGGGCCAAGAAACTTTACTTAGGTGATTTAACTAGTGAATTCAAATACCTTTTTTTTTGATTGGGTAACCTGAAGGATTCCAAGAGATTTTGAAATTATATACTATAACTTTGCATTATACTTCCGGTGGTTTCATATGACTAAATCTGACAGGGGCTTTATTTGTCTTGGAAACTGCTGAACAGATTTACCATTCTAGCAATTATACCATAGCGATTAGATTAGAAAATGGTGACCATTGGCCAATTTTGCATTTGTTCAGTCACCTGTGTGAAAACATTGTTTTGGAACCACACAGTACACCCTCTTTACCTCTCACCTAACCACTCATCACCGAAGTTGACAAACAAATGTCATACCTGTCATTGTATGCCACTGTATAACTATTTTATAGCAGCATACCCCACCTGGCAAACAGTTTGCAAAATAATATTCTCTATGTATTTGCACAGGATACTGAAAATGACTACACATAAGTACGAAAAGTCAGAAGGTACAGAATGGCAGAGAACTAAGTGCATAAAAGAGGTGTAAATGAATTTAGCAGCATGCCTGAAAAGTAATAAATATATGATTGACAGAGAACACTAGAGGTTATCAGATGAGTTGAAGATGCCACATTAGAATAGAAAAAAGAAGAATACGTGCAATATCGCTTCACGACAGACTCCTGAGCACATGGCTCCTGGTTTTAAAATCCAGTAGGAATGGTCTCGATGGACAACAGGGATGTTGTAAAGAAAGGGCCAACAATCCAGTGGTAGTGGCTGGGATCCAATGAGCTGTTCTCTGAGCCCATTACAAAAACACTCATGATCATAACTTTCACAGCCTGCCTAAAAACCCAGCTACAATACATCTACAAAAGTGATGGTGAAGATTTTTTCATGATGGAAGGAATTCAGACACCTATGAACCCCCAAAAGACTGAAGTCCTGAAATGCAGTAATTTGACCAGCGAATATAATGAGTGTGTGAGAGAAGTGAAATGTATTAAACATATAGATGAGCGGGCCTGGTTATAGGCAAAACAGATGTAGCCTGTCGGTGGTGGCACACTGCCTCCCCCCGCCCCTCCACTATGGGGCCATGGAGGGGAGAGATGGACCTATCTTGTCCAAGAAAAACGCTTGTCCATGCAGCTAGGGTGCTGCTACCAAAGACATGAGAAAAAGCTAACCGTTGTACCTCAAGGTATTTGTAGCTTAATGTAGCAAGCTGGCTCTGTGTATACTATACCAAAGTAAGGTATAGTGTGTACATAGTACAGGGAGTCCTCAGAGGTATAGCACAGGCTACATTAAATAAGTACTAACAGCTCTTTTTATGGTGGGGTGGGCAAGCAGTTAGGCTTATGCAGAGGGCGTGTTAAGCATTTATTGGATTCACTCAATCAAGACTGATACACACACTCAGAGATTGAATCCAGCCAACTGGGAAAGTATAAAAAAGCTATACTTGTATATTATTTCTAGAAGCAAGCAGGACTTGATACAGATAGGTAAATATAATTTCAACGGTAAACCTTTACACAGAAATGCATTTGAGGATGGATTTGCAATTCTTACAGGTTGGTAACAAAAGCAGTTGGAATTACACAAGTGATTACTTCTAGAATACTTTATATTTTGTTTTAGATTATTTTGAGTACTGGGGTGGTATGCATAGACACCACCCTTAAGTAGCTCCCAATACAAGGTAATTAACACTTTTCTTGGCTTTCAGCTAAAGTTTCTGTTTTCCCATAGAAAACAACAGTTCAGCACTTAGGACATTTTAGGCCCAAAATCTCAGAACCTTGGTTCCTATGGGATAAAGTGCAGTTAAGTAAACGTCTTACACATGGGAGTTTTGGGTGATAAGACCAAGGATCCCCAAGGTCTAGGTAGGCAGTAGGAGTTGGACCACCAGCAGCACTGGGGTGGCCTGGTGCAGAGTGCAAGGGCCCAATGTTAGTCAATGGGACCTTTGGTCAGGGACTGCTTACGAGCAGGCCACTCTGGTTAAGGTCCGCACTGCTGGGGCCAACGACGAGCACAGACGCTGCACCACCAGCGGCACAGGGACGGCCGGGTGCAGAGTACCAAAAGGACGTCGGACCCTGTGCTTTTCAATAGAGACTTTTAGTTTGGTAAAGCTACTGCAGGCTTGGACAGGGAGACCTCCTGAAGGCGACCACTGGCTGGAGAGGTAAGTTGGGTTCTTGGGGGATGCCTTGACACTGTCGGTTGGGCCACCCAAGGCTGTGGGGGATCGGGGGCAGGGGTGTCTTCTGGTATTAGGTTTTCTTACCAGCTTCGGTCGGGGGGGGGCCCTTCAGGCTGAGGCTGCCGGCGTTGTCTTGAGGGAGGTCGGGGATCACTAGATACGAAATTCAGGATCGCTTGGGAGACCTCCTCGTGGTGTTGGGCCACTCGAACTCGGGTCGTGGGCGTAGGGTGCAGAGTGGTGCAGGATCACAGAGTCGCCGGAATCCGGATTCTGCTCTTAGAGTCTTTGTTGAGAAAATCCGGTGCTCACAGGAGACACAGTCTGTAAGGTGAGTGCAGAGCAGGTCCTCTGGGCTCTGGGGGCTGCTGGACACGCTGGTTTCTTCGCTGTAGGGGTCGAGGCATTAACACCAGTAGGGCTGGGGCTAAAGCAGTAGTTATCCTCTTCTTCCTGGGTAATCACAGCTCTTCGGACCTTCATCTTTCTTCATCAAATCTGAGGAGGCAAGGTTCAGGGTTGTCCCTTAATACTAGATTTAGGGGCTTTTAAAGGTGTATTCAGGTCGGGACCAATGGGCCCTTGCCTTTGGGTGGGTATATCCCCTATTATGGGGCATGAGCCTCTCCCTAATTGGCTGAGTCCCCTCATCTTCAAGATGGGAGGGAGGGGGAGGGGGGTGTGGGGGGCTGAGATATGTGCCTCACCTCGCCTCCCCCACCTGAGGGGTGCAGTTGGCAAAGGTGGGCACACCTCTCTTCCTAGCTTGGTTTTACTGCCGATTCTCCTGCCCAAAGTGGGGGGCAGAAAAGGTGCGAGTCACTTGCTGGGGGCAGAAAAAGGAAGGGACAGCTTCCAAAGGCGGCAGCCCATCCTGGAGGAGGAGGCATGACACCTCTGTCCAGGATGGGCTTTGTTTCTGGACCCTGAGAGCGGAGACTACCCAGGGGTCCAGAAACCTGTCTGGTGGTGGCAAATGGTGGGCAGCTATTCAGAAGCCACACCAGGGCTTATCGTTTTTCAGGGGGCATCTCTAAGATGCCCTGAGTGCATTTTACATCAAATCCCACACTGGCATCAGTGTGGGTTTAATGTGCTCAGACGTTTGCTACCAAACTTCCCAGGTTTTAGTAAAGTCATTATAGAGCTGTGGAGTTCATATTGACCATCTCCCAGACCATATACTCTTTATGGCTTTACTACACTTACAATGTCTAAAAATAGACTTATACACTGTAGGGATACAGGGCTTATGCCACTGTGCCCTCACTTAAGAGCTACTGCACCCTTCTAGAGTAGTGACATACCTAGGCCCCAGCCAGTGAGTTG
Organism: Lissotriton vulgaris; assembly: GCF_964263255.1. Classification (NCBI taxonomy): domain Eukaryota; kingdom Metazoa; phylum Chordata; class Amphibia; order Caudata; family Salamandridae; genus Lissotriton; species Lissotriton vulgaris. Next base: position 501,529,538 of record NC_141689.1, on the reverse strand, counting down.
TAGGCATGGCACACAGGAATGTGTGCCATGTCGACTCTTCACTTTTCTCTGCAACAAAACATGCAACCTGCAATGGCAGTGTGAGGGTGTTAAGGTGCAGGGCCTCTAAGGAAGGCACAATAGGTGCTGCAGCCCTTAGAGGTCTTGTCTGGCCACAGTGCTCTTGGTACCCATGGTACCTTTTACAAGGGGCCTATCTGTGGCCAGAGATGTGCCAAATGTGGTTACAAAGGTACAGGTTTTGGAAAGAACACAGGCCCTGGGAACCTGATTGGCAGGGACCCAGGGCACATTACGTCAGGTTGCATCAGATGTCTGACAAAAAGTTGGAGGTAACCATGTAAAATGGGGCACTTCCCTACACTTAATCAGTCCAATATTCTGGTTAAGCTATTATGAGGTAACAGACCCATCACAGAAATTCACAAGATTCATGTGGGAGCCACGCAGTACTTTTATGCAAATAAAGAAGTGAAAATCCTCACCTCTTAGTACCATCCATACCAACCAAACTGTTTTATGAAGTGTTCTTGCTTTGAGGCAACAAATAATGTAACTTAAAGAGAAGTGTGCCAGAAATATTCCACCTTAACCTCTCTATGTACACAGTACATCACAGACACTCAACCCAGCCCACATTACAGAGAAATAACAGGCCAAGTTACCCCAGCCTCTTCAAATGCCTCAACCACGAAAAGCAGTGGTCATAACGTTCAGACCAAATGCCTTCCGCAATCCAGATCCCAAACTGTAGTGCCTCGTAACATCCAACAGGCTAATTTTGTGAACACGAGAAAAAGAGAGCACAAGTTACGTGAATATTAGGAAACTGAGTACAAAGCATCCCCGTTCCCATCCACCCATGGCATTCTTTTTAATAAAGCATAACACTAATCCAAACTTAAAATGACTTCCAAATAGGAAACAGGAAAAGCCTGTCCCATGCTCCATACTCTTAAAGTTATGGTGATGACAGTTCATAAGGCTTAGATATTCACTTCCATGTGCAAATGGACCTATAGTCCAATAACAAAGCAATGCCGGAGGCAAAAGTTATTCCTTTTCTACTTTTGCCCCAGACATCCATAACCCATTTGTTTTATTTTCGTATTTTCTTGAAGTGTCCATTTTTATACTGCATATTTGTTTGCACAACCTCAGAGGCACCAATAAATAAAGCCAGAAGTATGTTTTAATACATTTTGGCAAACACATATAAAGTAGCCACATATTTTTACAATAATCTGAAGCAAGCCTGTTCATGGGGCTATAAAGAAATGCCATCATCAAAAATCTGCATTAACACAGTAATTTCAACCTTAATTACAGAACACAGTGCAGTTGTGCCTCATAAGTTGGTGCACAAGACCATGTTTGTATCTATTATCTACTGCAAGGTTCTCCAGAGTCAGCCCTGGAGGGACGGATCCATGCCTGATTGTAGAATATCCACATTCAGAAAAATGTAGTTATCTTAAAAATCTGGCATGGATTCGGTCGTCCAGGACCGACTTTGGAAAACCATGATCTACTAAATGCATCAATCACATCCACCCTGGTCATCAGTGATTATTGGAACAGGAATTCTTTCATCTAGAAAAACACTGTAAAACGCTCACAGGTACTTTTCCCCCTTTAGCCTGGTGACCTCATTAACTCAACAGGTCTCGACCTTCTTAAAGACAGAAGATGGTTTCCTAAAGAACAAGTTAATTATCTTCGGTAACGATATATCTGTAAGAAACATTAGTAGTGATAGATTCCTTACCTTAGAATTACCCCAGGCATCAGACTGGATCCAGAAAGTTTTCGTCAGCAGTACCCCTGCTTGTCGAAAGGTGGTGTTGTATGGCTCCGCGTCCGTCATTGGCGTCGTGGTCGCAGAGATGACGTCGCGGCAGCTACTTAGACGCCGCCCTCGCGCGCTGACGTCAGTTCTGTATACGACTTTCCGCACCAGATAACGCAGAGCCATGCAAGAGACTGACCACTGGTGCCTTGAAATTAGCACCATGAAAGGGATGACCTTAACCCTAGAAATCAGTTACCAGAACGAGGAGGGTGGGTGGGGTAGTAAGGAATCTATCTCTACTGTTTCTTACAGATATATTGTTACAGAAGGTAAGTAACTTGTTCATCTGAAAGAAACACATAGTGATAGATTCCTTACCTTGGACTAGATACCCCAACAATACCAACCCCGGTGGTGGGTCTGCGAACCCAGAATACACCAGGAAGACACGGAGCACAGAACAGCCAAACAAGCCGTCTCTCCTGACTTGGCAGTCTATGCAATAGTGCTTAGTTAAAGTGTGGTGCGAGGCCCACGTAGCTGCCTGACAGATGTCTTGTAAGGGGACTCCATGTCCCAACGCCATAGTGGCAGCTGTCGCCCTGGTGGAATGGGCGTGCAGCCCTAACAGAGCTTCCTTTTTAGCCAGTGAATAACAGGCTTTAGTACACAAAACGACCCATCGGGAGATAGTCCGCTTGTGTATGGCCTGACCTTTCTTGATGCCAACGTAGCCAACAAATAGCTGGCCATCCACCCGGAACTGTTGTTCAGTTCAGGTAAAGCTCTCTAGAAAGATGTGGAGGCGGAAAGAAGGTGGGAAAATTGATGGTCTGTCCGATGTGAAAGGCAGTGACAACCTTTGGCAGAAAGGATGGACGTGTCCTGAGCACAACCATGTCCAGATGGACATATAGAACAGGAGGTGTACAAGAAAGAGCCTGGAGCTCACTCACTCTACTGGCAGAGAGGATGGCAACCAGGAAAGCAGTCTTCAAGGTCAGCAGATGAAGAGGAGAGTTGTGCAGAGGCTCAAAGAGAGCGCACATTAGATATGTAAGAACCAGATTCAAGTCCCACTGTGGCATTACGAAAGGAATAGGACTGAAAAGATGCGTAAAGCCTTTGAGAAATCTATTTACAACAGGGGACTTGAAAAGAGAGGGCTGATCAGGCAGCCTGAGAAAAGCAGAAATAGCAGAAAGCATTTGCTGTGCACCATGCCACAAATTTGTTCCACCCGCAGGCATATACCAACTTAGTGGAGGGATGCCAGGCTGCAGAATTACATCACAGACTTCAGGAATCAAGTCAAAAGGAATCAACTGCCGCCGCTCAATCTCCACGCAAAGAGGTGAAGACTGGACAGGTTCGGAGGGAGGACCGTCCCCTGCTGTTGCGACTGAGGTTCCTGCCGAAGAGGCAGTCGGATTGATCATCCTACTGAGTAGCTCGGGATAGCAAACAATTCGTGCCCAGTCCGGCGCCACAAGAATGACTTGGGCCCGGTCGCGCCTGATCTTCTTCAATACTCTGGGCAGAAGTGGTATAGGCGGAATGGCGTACAACAGACCACAACTCCACTCGCTATGAAAAGCGTCGCCTAGCGAGTGCCGCCTTGGGAATTCCAACCCGCAGAATTGCTAACATTGCGCGTTCTCTTCAGTGGCGAATAGATCTAACCAAGGCTCTCCCCACTGTCGAAAGAGACCTTGTGCCACATTCGAGTGAAGATGCCATTTGTGATCCCTCATGCACCTGGGGCGGAGTTTGTCCTCCCTGGCGTTCAATGAACCCGCCAGGTGTTGAAGCACTAGGGAAATGCCTTTCTTTTCCAGCCATGTCCAGAGGAGCAGGGCCTCCTGACATAGTGTCCACAACCCCATCCCACCCTGTTTGTTGCAGCACCACATGGCACCAACTTGTCTCAATGCCTGATTGCCAACGTTGATTCTTTCTGCCCCGCTTTTTAGACGCAGCCCTTGAAGCACCGCCGCCCGACTGCCAATGAACACGATCTCTGCCGGACGTGTCCTGGCTACGGCGTTCTGGTGAGTCGTCAACCCGTTCCTTGGGCCATATTTATTTGAATCATTCCTAATGTTACTATGGTCCTTTAATTAGCGTTTTTGCCCTGTATTCGTTAGATTTTGTCGATGGTAATAACGGACCCCCCTAGACCCGTGGAATCACTGTGAACAGCGTTTGGGCTACATCTTGGTGAGTCTCCAACCGCTGCATAAGTTAATATAATTACTGCTTCTACCCTTTCTCCCAGTATATACTGGTTTGTACTTTTTTCAAAATTACAGATCTTTTCCTTCCAATTGACATCGAACCCACGCATAATCGGGTCCTGTGTGTACCACGTGTGTGGTAAGCTTTCTCTGTCAGCCAGTTTTATATCAGCATCAACTAGTAGTAATGCATGCAACCAGCAAGCAGTAGGTCTCCTCCTTGCTCGGGTGATTACCCTATAATCAGCAGTAGTCTTCACTGACTCCTCAGACTGTCCACCCCTGCTGATCCAGCCTATCCTCAACTGCTCTTGACCAATTGTTCTCAATTTTCACACTGAATATTTGGGATTTTTTTAACATCACTTAACTACGTGCATAATGTGCGCCCTGCGCTGCACCCAAGTAGGGGCATTTTCTTGCCTGTAGTCCCAGCTAATCCGGCGGGATACATGTTCCAACCCGAGCCAATCCCATGATGTGGGTGATGTGCAATGTTCTTTCAAATAAAAGTTAGGGATATAATTTTCCCGTGTTTAAAATACATTCATTTATGTACCAAATAGGTTACGTGTCCCCTACCCTCCAGTCCTGATGAAGACCCTACAGCAAGATTATAACAATATCTGCGCCTACGAGGGTCGAAACGTCGACATCTGATTGCCTTTCACTATCAACTCCACACCCTATTGGTTTCATTCATTGAACTTTTGGAGTATGATCTGTGTCTAAAATAATATACATGAACCTGTTGGTCCTGTTTTTGGTACAGAATTTGTAACTGTGCGAAACAAGTCTCAATTGTTGATTTTACCGTCACCTAAGAATCTTCTTTCTTTTCCTCACCAACTCCCATCACTATCACATTACCCTCCCCGCTTCTACCCTTTGGGGCACTGTAATTAACCAATGCTTGATTATTGTGTAATTTGTATATGTTCAATATAACGTCCCATTGTGAATTAAAACAATGTGGACTGAAGCTTTGTTGATTTGACTTATTTCTAATTGTTTGGTTAATGTCTCCCTGTTACTGGGACCCCTTTGTTGCCAAAAAGGCGAATGCCATTAAAGGGCATGTCCATCAGGGTGTTCTGGACCTCCTCCGAGAAGCCAGTAGTCCTCAGCCAGGCATGGCGGCAGAGCGCCACTGTTGTGGAAATCGCTCTGCCCAGCGAGTCGGAGATGTCAAGGCCACATCTTATTGTGAACTTGGCTGCATCTCTCGCCACCGTATCCCACACAGTGGGAATAACGACCCAAGAGGCATGCAGTGTTCACAGACAGCATCTCTGAACTGGCTGAAGAAAAAAATCTTCTTCCCAAATTGTTCCAGTCTCTTAGATTCCCTGTCCGGGGGTGCGATAGGGAATGCGCTTTGGGACGTCGAGGCTTGGACAACCAAGCTCTCAGGGGTGGGGTGTTGTGAGAGGAAAATGGGGTGGCCCAGGGACGGGCGATGACGTCGGGCCCCGTTCCAATCCACAGGAGCCTCTGTGTTGGGCGTGGACCAGGTGCCCAAAAGAAAGTCAGAATGTGCCTCATTAAAGGGCAGCAGTGGCTCAGCAGAGGTAGCCGCTGGCTGAAGCACTTCTGCCAGAAGGTTAGTCCTGACGGCCACTGTAGGGAGTGGAGGTTGAGGGCCTCCGTCGCCCTATGCAATACCACTGCATAACTTGCACCCTCCTGCGTAGCCACAGGCTGGACATAGCGGTAGAAAGGCTCCATTGTTGTCGAAATCGGCATCGAGCGATGTCGTTCCGGCCCGTGTCCATGTCGGGGGATGACGTCGTCCGGTGCCACGGGAGACGTCGGAGGTGGTGCCTGTGAGGTCGACGTCGTTGGAGGTGCAACAAGGTCAACCGGCGTCGAAAGGGATCCAGGCCTGGATCCTTGGGGGCCCTGTGGCGCTGGGGCCGGAGCCAACAGCGATGCCTGAGCCGCCGACAGTGAAAGGCGAGGGCCCCCAGTCGGGCCAGCGGGGCCAGACGGCCTAAAGAGGCGGGTCATGGCCAAGAGAAATTCCTGCAGCTGGGCTTGAGTCACCGACGGACCTGGGAAGGGAGGGTAGGCCGCCGACAACACCATAGGCTCCGCCGGAGCCGCGGGGGAGGCACTACCCACACCCTCAGCCGCGTCCCGCGACGGGAAGTCGTCGAGCGATGACGCTTCTTCGACTTCTTGTGCTTCGTCTTACCTGACCCCAAGTGCGAAGACTTCGATCCTGAAGAAAGATGGTGATGGCTGCGCGACCAGTCCCTCGACCTCCCAAGGGACCGGGACCTTGAGCGGCGAGGAGCTGACTGTCAGACCTCAAGCAACTTTCTGGACTGCTCCCTCAAAGTCCTTGGCGCCGTGGCCTGGCATTCGGGGCACTACTTGGGGTCGTGGTCGCGCCACAGGCAGTAGAGACACATGCTGTGCGAGTCCATCACCAACATTATCCGATGACAGTCTCCGCAAGACCTGAAACCGGGTATCCCTACGACACCAGCAGTTGATTGACTTGTAAAAAAGGGACAAAAAGCCGAAAAAAACTCAGTCAAAAAATGACTGGGGTACCACTCTCTCTGGACCTGCACTTGCTGGGGTGTAAAAAGAACTAACATCAGCACGCGAGGACGGCGTCTAAGTAGCTGCCACAACGTCATCTCAGCGACCACAACGCCACCTTCTGACACGCAGGGGTACTGCTGATGAAAACTTTCAGGATCCAGTCTGAAGCTTGGGGGAAATTCTAAGGTAAGGAATTTATGACTGTGTTTCTTTCCGATAAGACATTCAATAAAAGATGGATTCATTCTCTTTTGTGTTCTTTGTGCCACAGTTGGCCCTCCACACCAATGAACTCCACTAAAATACCCTATTATTTAAGCATGAAAACATATTGGAATTTATTTCGAAACACAATATCATTTTAATAGAAATGGAATCCTATTAAGGGCAAAACGAGGCGGGAAATGTTAAAAAGACTGGACGATCAGGTGGAACCAAGCAGGCACAGATGTTCTTTGCAAAGCATTTGTGTTTGTGATTGGAGCCTTCAGAATGACACACTGTCTCTTAGTCCAGTTTCCCAACTTCTGGTTATTGATTAGCACTCCACTTCTTTTGGAAGTGGAATAAACATATGAGGCACATTCATAAGTTGTTGTCTGTTGGTGCTTAGTTATGGAGAATTAGGTAGTCTCAGGATCCCTGTTTCCAGTGAGTCCTTCCCTCTCCCACCCGCTACACCCGTGAGACCTACAAATAAATGCAATTTCAGTAAAGCTCACTTAAAACACAATGCTGTGGCTCCAAAAAACATGGGATGAAAAAAGCGACTGTGACCTTCTCTTTCCAAAACTCATAAAGCAATGCTAAACTTGTCAACAAAACAGTCATAAAATTAGCATAAACGAGCAGGCAGAGACAATTATGGAGTTTACTGTATTTGTACTAGGTTGACACTAGGAATGCATGGCAAAGGGTGTGTGTTGCTTACGATTCGCAGCAAACCGTTGTTAATTAATCAATTGGATCTCAACTGGTAAGAACTAAACACAGTTTACCAATCAACCTAAAAATAGTGAAACCGATATTACTTATAAATAATTTAAAAGTGCAAAAGTGAGGTCGGAATACCAAACTCTGCCATTTCTGAAACCAAATACCCTGAGAGCAAACACTGTTGATTCAATTTGGCTTTCTCAAAGCATCAAGTGACTTAAACACACATGCCGCTAGGAGCCTAACCCGGTAGAGGGAGTATCACTGTCCTACACTGCACCTAAAACACACGGTACACTGCAAAGAATAAATTCGCTTTCTCCACGCATAATTCAGACTAAATTAAATTCATCAGATTTGATTGAAAACAAAATATTTCAATTAAATCTTCGCCGCATTCGTCCTCTAACGAGCCTCCAATTCATAGTGGGATACAAGACTTTACGGAAAATGAACCAGAGGAAAACGTCCGTACATATAGTTTAAAAACACTTAAAGGTGTAAGGCAAGTCAGCAAAGCGTCCCCTCAACCATACATCTTCCTGATCAGCCTTCACTGCAGGAGGAATGAAGAAGAGTCTTTAGTAGGAGGGCTTCAGCTGCTATGTTTCCGCACATTAATGCAGATAGGACTTTGTTGGCGCGCCTGTCCAACAAGGTCCCTCAACATTTCCTTCACATGCCTGAGCGGCGCAGTGCTTGTTTAGTGATGAGTCTTGGGGGCTCGCTGTAAGCATGATAAATGGCTGACTGGCCAGAGCCTTATTTAAATCAATCGGCTCACTCTTTCAGGCTGATGAGACGACTGATAGATTTACATAAAACATTTTGGAGGCAACAACTGAGGCAGAGGTGCAGGGAGGGATGTATTAGCCTTGATTTGCATGCCATGCATCAAATCATCACTCTAAACATTGCCACAAAAAAGTAACAGGAAGGCGGAAATGTCTGTAGAACCGTAACCAGCACTTTGGGACCACAGTAGGTTGGCATTCTGTAAATTGTCTCATCACTGTCCTGGTTTGCTAAGCCGGCCAATTAAATCTACTTGTTACAGTATGCACACGAAAATCTCAAATCTAACTAAAGGCTGCTCTTGAAAGGTGCATTAATAATGTCAGTTGTGCGCTTCTGCAATATTTCAGCATTCATCCATTAAAGAAACGCAATCTAAAGCACTGAAACCCTTCAATCCTTCTCAGACACTGCATGGACCAAGGCAATAGTTTAAAGGCTGTGGCAGTACTAAAAGGGTGATCTGAGAGTTTTTACATCAGAAGTGTTCAGGGTTATTTTAGTATGGTTCGCTTACCCTCCCCACTCCTCCCGTACCCAATCGTAACAATGAAATGCAAAGAGCTCTACTTAGTCAAATAGACCTTAATTTTACCCATGTGACCTTTCTGTTGCTCGAATTTGTATAGAGTTATTTTTTGTGATGTGGGATTTTTCTCTGAGCAACTCAATTCAGTAATGATTAGGGTCTTACAATTGGGTAACAAACACAGAGTTAGAGATTCTAGCTCGAAACAAGGCATTAGCAAGAGCCCTCGGCTACAGCAGGAAAGCAATGCTAAATAAGCAGCAAGAAAGGGGCTTTAACACTGGTAAATTTGCTAGCATCGAGGCAAGCATCAAAGGATCAATTCAGGAAGACAGACCGAGCACTGCAGCAATGCCAAGAGACCCCCGCGGACGAACACAAACTCCACATAAACAAATTTTCAAATAGCTTTATTCAGAGTAGCCTTTCTGCTCTATTAACCACCGCAAACAGCTGCCAGCCCTGCTCAGAGACATAATCAACAACCACAGAAGTAAAATGGCAGAAGAAAAAAGACATTTTGGCAACAACTCCTCAGAGGACCAGAGCTATTCTCCATGCGCCCGTCTTGTGTGCACTCATGGTTCGGAACGGCCACTCAGGGAAAAATGCCGGCACAGCACGGCATGCAGAAGTTGATCAACATATAAAGTGGCAAACTGAAAGAGAAGAGGCATAATAAGGTGCTTCACTTACCCCCTTCGGCACTGTTTTTCAACAGTGAAACGCTATTGTATCAAAGCCCCATTCAATCACTCACCTTGGCTTGCTGAGCAGCCTGTCCAGCAGCGAGGCAGACTTCAGCCAGCAAAGGGCAGGAACATCAAGACAAATATCAATGGATCGCAAGGAAATTTACAGAGCAAACTTTAAAGCACGCTCTTTGTTTCAGTGGTATGAGGACAACAATTACATGAACAAAGTCCTTAAAGCACGCAGGTAAGAGCCATCGGCCAGCATGTGTTAAAACAGACTTCCTCAGTGTAGAGTATAATCTGCCATTTAACATAACAATCAATCAATCAATCAATGCAACTTTAATATATATGTGATTGCAGGTCCTCAAATGGAGCAGAAATGGAAATCTCAACTGAGAAGTAAGTCGGCTGGAATTCCAATGCTGAGGATTTATTTAAACACATATTAATCAAGCATATTTCACTATTTGACTCCTGCATACCATCAGAATCAATTTTTGGTTTATTTTGACACAGTTAATTCCTGTTACACCCTTGGATAGTTTTAACTCAAATTGGAGCCAGAATTTTTTATTTTTTTATTGAACCGGACTGAATTGCCAATATAAACGTGTGCATGCAGTAATATGGCACTTTTAATATAAAAAGTCGGTACGGAATCAAAGCCTCATTTGAAAAGCAGTAAAGCACTGACAGGGCACACAAACTATAAACAGCCAAACATGCTGCAAAGATTTGCTCACCTTGCTCTTTTATGAAATCCTTTTCAGACATGGTCACGGGTAACAGCAGCTCCCCAACGGGGGGCTGAATATTAACACTGAACTGATCCTCCTTGGTGCTGAAGAATAGAAAAAAACATATCAATCAATAAATGCAGTCTTGACCTAGAGTAAACGCAAAATGAAACCAATTTTATCAGCCTCAAAAATTATGAAGGCCCGTTAGGTTTCAAATGTCCAAAATTAGTGGTTAGCCACACCAATATATATTCCTAACAGTGACCCACTCGGCTGTGTAAACAAATCTGCAATAATCATTAATACCGTCTGATAACTTCTTTGTGCGGTTTCAGGTTTCAGGTTTCATATAATCCATTCCTCCCCAAAATCATACGAATAAGTGAACAGACTCCAAATTATTACCCAAAATTGAGCAACTTTAAGAGACCGCATATTTGATTCTTTTTTTCTGCATATTGAATGTTTATGGTTCGTTTTAGTTTTAGTAAATAACACTGGCACAAGCATCTAAACTGCAGGCTTTCCAAAACAAAGCTACATTAAACGCTATTATGTCTGACAGAGCGGAATATTTGACCGTATATAAAGGAAGACTCCTCGACCTCTAAAAGTGGCTCAGTAAATGGTAAGGCTGTCTACTACTTTACGTTATTGAGTCTTGCTAAAAATGTAATGCACACCTAGCTACTGGTTATCCACATGGACGTCATTTAGGGGTCGTAGTTGCGACCCCTGGCTTGCCCTTTGCTACCCCTGGCAATGTTTTTGCTACCCCTGGCCTCAGAGGTGTTAAAATCAGGGACTGGAAAACAGGGGCAGCTCTTCCTAATGGACGCTGGTAGGAGCATCAGTTGCCTAGGTTCTGTCAACTTTTTTATTATACAAATAGTGAATATTATTCACTATTAGTGCAATAAAATATTGAGAACATTAGATGGAATATGCCCCTATCTGGAAGCTAACGTAAGTAAAAGAAACATGCTGTTAAATGTATGTTGTATGCATGCTTGCGGGTGAGAGTGTGTTTATGTGAGTGAGTGTGTGAATGTGTTGGTATGTGTAAGCATGTGTGTGAGTCAAAGTAGAGGTCAAATGGCATGCGATGTCACTTCTGCTACCCCTGGCATTTTGGTGAATTGACGTCCATGGTCATTTGGGCTCTCAAAAGTTTAGTGGGTTTCAAGCGGACACCGTTTTACAAAAAGGATCACAGAAATAAATGATGGTCCCTTGCCAAGAAATGATGCATCCAAACAAGAGTGCCAGCTCTTTAGATTGCATAAAATCTGTGTCCCACGTAAAGTGAAGGACCTTATCCCTTTTCAATAAAGGACAACATGTTCTAGACGCTACGTAACCACTGGCAAATACTGAATTTTATTAAGACTCCATTATCGGACCTTAAAAACCTTCCAGCAGCAAGGCAAAATTACAATGAAAAAAATAACCTATTATTGTTGCCAATCTTTTATTCCCCTGAAAGATGACTTCTGGTGACACTTAACGCTGCAGTACATTGGTTTGACGTCTCGGCAGTGCACAATGACTTGCCTCCGGCACCTACTGAACAACAAGGCAGGCGGTTGCCTTTCCACACTGCCTCTGGGTCTCCTGAGACCAAAGCGAGATGGAAAAGCAGCAGCACTTGACACTAGTTCTATCAATGTACAGACCCACTATCCAGTACGTTGTGGGCACATCTTCTCTGCAGCAGAGGGCATGGCGGGGCAGAGAAACACACCCTGGGGTGAAGGATTAGACCTGGCGGTGATGGATGAACTCTTAAAGAGGTGAGGTGTAAATACTTGATTCGAAATTATCCAAGCAAGTGAAGTAAACAAGCCAGTTAGCAGTGTCCCCATAAAACTTTTCAACAAATGAAAACCAATTGGAGCATTTCACAGAACAATTTTCACCCAACTTGGATAGAAATCTAGGCATAATTATCCATCCATCCCTCATCAACCTCCAGATGGAGCCCCTTAGTGCTCTGCTCACAGATACAAGCATCACAATTCACCAATATGCTGACAAAACAACTCAACTTGAAATTGGCCTCCCACAGATTTCCCGCATTAATGTTTGCGGATGAAATCCCCCATGGGCATGCAGAGGGTCTTAAATCAGTTCATTAAATTTTGTAACCAAAGAAACCTGGTAGTTAACATTGATAAGACCAAGTACATGGTCTTTAACGCCAATACCACTAACTGTCCCCATCCTATGATGGGGGGTAGACCATTAGAAAGAGTCCCAACTTTTGACTATTTAGGTTTAACCTTAAACGACAGAATGGGGTGGGGCGCACAAATGGCCAAGGCCAATTCAAAACTAACTAAGACTATCAGGGGAATTCTAAAAGTCCCAAAAAACTGTGCTTACAAAATTGTTAGTGCCCCACTCGAAATCTTTAAAGTTCAAGCAAGGTCATCATCCCTTTATGGGGCGGAACTTTGGGGGCACGTCCCCTCTCCCGAGTTAACCACTACAGAAAACAGTTTTATTAGGCAAATTTTAACTTTGCCCAGAAATACCCCACTTGTTCCACTCAGGTTGGACTTGAACATTAGCCCTATCGCTGATGCTATCGCTTCACGCCCACTCCTTTATTGGAGGAGGTTGTGGAGCACTCCTGAGTTGGAATGCTACAAGGAGGAATTAAAGGTGGTGCTGGCCTCCTTAGGAGCTGGCAGGATTCCTTGTTTTGTAAGGCAGTCCTTCGCTTTGATCGGACATGAAAATCTATGGTCAAACCCTGAGGTATCCTGCTCAGCTATTTCTAAGAAAACATTGGCCCAGCACTATAAAGGACTTTAATCTCAGGAAGACATTCTGTTCAGCTTTATCAACGAGGTTGACTGCTGCCTTCCTGAATTATAAGTCATTTTACAGCTTTGAACAGGAAATTGATGTAATCCAACCCACCCTAGCGAAGAAGCTGTACTTACAGTTTAGATATGGAAAACTGCCCCTTTATTCTATGACAGACAGATGGACGGGGGTTCTGTACATTTATGCCCAGGCTGTAGAACAGAAGATGAAACTATTCTTCACGTTACTCTCTTCTGTCCGGCCTACTCATCCATCCGGAGAAAGTGGATAATACAGCTGTGTAATAACTTGGGCATCAGGAACTATCTAGCTTTCTTCAGGATTTTGAAGTCTGATACAAATCCAGTGATGTGGATTACCTGAAGGAAACTGCTTAGCTAAGGATGGCACACATGTATATATCTGTAGAGACTAGGGAACCAAGTGGATCAGCAAATGTTATTCTTACATTTTTTAAATATCTGAAGATAATTTAAAGTTTTATGTTTATGTTTACGTTTATTAAATTTGTATTGCGCACAAATACCCGAAGGTGTCTCGGCGCAGAGGATTATACGTTGACGGAAATAAATGAAAAGTGAATTTATTGATCAAAGAGCCACGTTTTCAATTGTTTTCGGAAAATTAAAAGGGTTGGACTGGTTTTGATGAAGAGAGGGAGAGTATTCCATAGCCTCGCCGTGGCTACCAAGAAGCGTCTGTCTCCTCAAGCAACAGTTCTGGTGTGAGGAAGAGGAAGAAGGAAGTTGGATGCCGAGCGGAGAGACCTGCTGGGGGTGTAAATCCTGAAGGCATTTATTAAAAATTGAGGACCTGAGTTGTGGATGGCCTTATATGCAATACATAGGGCCTTGAATTTTATGCGGCTTCTGACTCTAAGCCAGTGCAGTTGACGTATGGCCGCCGAAACGGATTGGTATTTGGGGATGGAAAGAAGTGCCCTAGCTGCCGCGTTTTGGACCAATTGCAGTTTATCCACAACCTGATGTGGGGCATTTAGCAGGAGGGCATTGCAATAGTGCAGTTTTGAAAATATTAGAGTGGTTATCAGTGTTATTCCTGCAGCTGGAGGTAAGTAGGGAAGTAGTTTTTTGATTGTTCTGAGGGTGAAGAAAGAGGATGAGGTCACAGTATTAACATGATGGATAAATGTTAATTTGGTGTCGAATAGGATCCCAAGGTTCCTGACCTTGGCAACCGGTTTTAATATATTGTCTTCTCCCCTCTGATGTTTTAGACAATGTATTTTAGAATATATAAAGATAAATGAACTAACTAAAAACTGTACATGTATTTTTATGTGCTTTTATGGTTAAAACTAACCGAAATAGTTTTTTTTGAATGAATGAATAAAAACAAATTGGAGCATTTCACAGAACAATTTTCACCCAACTTGGATAGAAATCTAGGCATAATTATCCATCCATCCATCCATCATCAACCTCTAGATGGAGCCCCTTAGGGCTCTGCTCACAGATAAAAGCATCACAATTCACCAATATGCTGACAAAACAACTCTACTTGAAAGTCTACCTTGCCCCACACATTCAACGCCTGCATGTTATCCAAGCCTGGACGTTCAGTGCCTACTTAAGGCTCAATGCAACCAATACAGAATTCTCGTTATTTGCTAAGAAAACAACCATGAGCTAGTACAAACTTGGCTCAATGACATGAGCCATGATGGTTTCCTACCCTAGCTTTCACCGAATGCCAAGTTGCATGGATTCACCTTGAACACCAGAACTAAGTGGGAACTGCTCTTTAAACCCTGACGCTCTTGCATTAGAATTGAGAGAACACCCTGCCTCATGGCTTCCCAGACTTCACAACGCCCCTCAGACCACAGTAGGAGCATTCTACATGCCGCAGCAGGTCTCCATCAGGGCTTTAAGAAGTAGGATCACATCAGCTCCATCCTAATGGAACTCAATTAAGAAAAGTTTACCCTCTAAGATGGCTTTCGGCACATTTGCAGCCAGGAAACAATCAGACTGTAGACTGTGTAAAATATAACACAAAAAAACAAGGAAGCAGGCATTTTACACTAATAGACCTAGGATCCATTAGGACCACCCCACCACTGCTCCAGTTTAGGCAAGAGTTGAAAACCACTACAACACAATGCAGTAACAGTACACTTCTGCTTGCATAGGTCAGCTACCTCTCCTATCACTCACTGACTGAATTCTGCCTTTGATCTTGAACCCACACTCTGCAGCCTTTCGGCTGGGTTTGCACTGTACACATACCACATACATACAGCTGTAGCAGAAAGTGCCTTGTGGTACTAAGCAACCAAAATCATTAATAAGCTTCCGGAACTCAGACTGAATTATGCCTCAAATATGAGCTTTTAAAAAAAAACATTTCTTTTAAATGGCTACACTATAACTACGATAACAACTATACATTCAACAATCAGAAGAAATTACAGGTCAGAATGTCGGGTCAAATACATATATGCATAGTCCTTAAGTAAAAATAATGCATTTCTCAGAAGTAATCATTTTATCCTGAGGCATCACTCAGTGGTCCTACATCAAGGATCTCCTCCACTGAAGTGTATCTGATTACCTCCATATACAGCAACTTCGACCCTCAACCGAACGCCGTCACAACTCAACTTCCCATCACGGCCTGACCTCATGCTACCATGAAGACCATCCACTCGGGGCTCCAGCTGACCCTTGCCCCACGGCACTTTCACCAAAGGACTCCTACTGATCAACGAAGCACTAACACCCATCCTCAATGCCTCCATTGATTCAAGATACATTCCCAGACACCTGGAAACATGCCATCATCAGGGCCCAGCTCAAGACATTATCCACTAACCCAGCCACGTTTTCCAATGACAGACCCATCTCCCTCCAACCATACACAGCAAAGGCTCAGAGAAACTAATCAACCAATGCCTAACCGACCACCTCAATAACCCCCAGCTCCTTGGATGTCACACAGTCTGGATTCAGGGACAATACCAGCATAGAAATAGCCCTCATTGCCAACACAGACAACAGCTGCATGATCCTTGACAGGGGAGACCCCGCAGCCCTCATTCACATGAGCCTCTCTGCAGCATATGACATGGTCTCACACCCCATCCTCATCAGGTGCCCTTAAAAGATTAACATCCAAGGACCCACTATCCGCTGAATGTGCTCCTTCTTAACAGTTAGAAACAAGCATTTACAATGCAATAGGTCTCGCAGCATTAAAGTTTGAGTTATTGGCATTGTGTATGACAATGCGTTGCATTACATTTTTAGCAAACTTTGAATTGATGAGCAGTGAGAATGTGTGCAAGAGTATGCTGGCCTTGTAGCAGTGTGGTAGAGCAGAGCTCCAAGTTGTACCAGCCTCCTTCGGCGTGGTTCCACGGCTTCTGTGGTGACATCACGGCAGGGCCGCCTCCCTTGACCACGCCCCCTCCTGAGGCTCTGTGTCGGGGTCCAGTAGAGTGAAAGTAAACCTTGGCCGAAAAAATGGCGGCCGCGGCCGGGAACAGGAGTGCGTCCTCTGGGTTGAAAGCGTCTGGCGGGTTAAGGTCTGGGAATGAGAGTGGTGCCGAGCCTGGAGGTCTTGCTGGCCTCTGGGATCCTAGGGGTGGTGACAGGGAGCCGCCCGGAGCTGACTGGAGGGGCAAGCAGCTGCGTAAAGTGCGGAGCGTGGACTTGGATAAGCCCGAGGGCACCCCGGGGCTGGACCCTACAGATGCCCCGCTGTTCTTCCTGTCCGGTGGAGGCAGATTCCAGCCTGTGCTCCCGCAAGCCGGACGTGGAGCTCAGGAACTCGACGCCGAGGACTGCGCCGGGGGTCCGGCTCTCACGGGAAGGTAAGAAGCGAGCGGCGCAAGCGAGTCTGCTGTGGCCGGGGGAGCGTGTGGCTAGGGGGAGCGGACAGTGTGAAGTGCTAAAGTAATGTCAGTGAGCGGCCCTGGTGTGGCATCGGACAGTGAGCTGCTCATGGAGGCTCGCATAGACTTGGAAGAGGGGTCACATTGTGGGGTACTGAATCGTGGTTGAAGAGCGATGGGTGCTGGAGGGGAGAGCAGACTGTGGGCACTACTTCGGTGTACCGGACTGGAATACGGAAGTAGGGTCGGACAGAGAGGGGTACTGAAATATGTACGGACAGGGTGATAAAGTGCACGGGATGAGCGCGAGGGAAGATCCAGGATCGGGCTGTCGAATGCTACTTTGAGTAGAGCCGCAGGATGTCTGTCTGTACAGCAATTTATGTTGCAGTCTACTGAGCTCTATAGACTGACTGTCTGCAGTGAGAAGGAGGGTCCTCGGTGTGGGGGGTTGTGCTGTGTGAACGGAGCACTCCTGCGCGCGGTGATGGGCAGTGGAGCCGGCGGCAGAGGGGGGAGGGAAAGTGAAAGTAAGCAGCAGGCTTGCAGTGGAGACAGGAGATGGGTGTGCGCACGTGTGCTTCAGGCATGCTGTCTGCGGGCGGCCCGCGCCGATCCGATTGCTGAGCCTGCGCGTGACCATCTCCTGTCTCCTGGGAAGCTGAGCCGGTGACTATAGGTCTCTGGCGAGACCGCGATTTTGCGCGGTAATCGCCACGAGACCTAAAAAAGTTGTCAGCAGTGCACTTTACTCCTCTGAAGCCCCTCAAACTCATCTGCAGAGTGCCTGAAGGTTCATCGCTGAGCCCCACTCTCTTCAACGTATGCAGGATTCCACTGGCCAGTCATCCGCGTACACAACATCAACATCCTCTCCTATGTAGATGACACACAACTCTCTTCCTCGGACAAAACCCCAGACACAAGAAACAAGTTCACCGGAGAGAGTGGCCTGGGATGCATGGCGGCAGCAATATAATTGCTGAGCTCCAGCACCCAAGGTCGGATTGGGATCTTTTCTCCTGTTCCCCCCAGGCTCCACAAACAGAGGAGGCCTGGGGGAACCAGCTGATGGCTCGCACTAGAGGAAAATGTTCAGGAGAAAATCGCAGAGGCCTCTGAAGGTAGAAGCACTGAGAAAACGCAGCCGAGGCAAGTTTTCGCCGGGGGACCGATAGTGCTGGTTGCCCAAGTGGTGAAGTGAGCTGCAAGGGAACTGGTGACTCCCCCGACCCCAAGAGGATGATTGGATGCCTTTGGTCTCCTCCTGCCTTGTTTGAGGGGTGGGGGTTTGGGAAATTGTTGATTATTGTAAGAGAACGTCATGAGGTTTTGAAAAATCAATAAAATACTTCAAAAAAAGAAACCAGTTCATCGCCTGCATGACCAATGTCATTAACTGGATGAAAGCCAAATGTCTCAAACTCAACACCGCTGACAAGATAGAAGTAGCGATCTTTGGCAAGAATACTTCACCATGAATGCTGAGTGGGAAAAGCAGGGGCGAGAATATGTTGTCTAGCCACTGAGAGACTAACTAGGGGAGTGGACCACCGATTCATCGATGACGCTTTCAAAGTGCCTGTTAGGGGCTCATTAATTCGCAGCAAGGGCCCTGACATGGTGGGCCCATGCTACAGGATCTTTCAACAAGTTGGGGTTCGTCTCAATAGCTGGAAGTTGTAATTAATAACTTTTGACAGTCTGCAGAAAAAAAATGCAAATGTGGCCCTCTTCTCTGTGTGTGGTCTCACTGAGAATTCTAACCGAGTCTCGAGAGAAGTGTCTAGACCACTAGCATTCTGCAAGTCCAGGTGCAATCCAGCATCAGTATAGGGAGTGTGGAGTAATTTATCCAACTAATTGTTGTTATCACCAAGTGGTACATTTTGAAGCACCTGGACTGCAACTGAATCCGAGCCACAAAAGGCCTCCAGCCACCTGTGGTACTGGTGTTGAAGAAGGGAATGAGGATCACCTAATGTCGGAGGTTGCACTTCGGTTATTTCGGAGCACTACATTATTGGAACTCTGTCAGAAATCAATTTTGGGACCAGATCTGAAACCAGCACTGCTGGAGTCAGCGATGGCCGCGGTATAATCCAGATCAGCATGGAGGCATGGATTGGTGCCAGCAAGGAGGAGTGAGAAGGCCCAACAGGGTCAGTCAATGACGGGGAAAGGCCTTCAAACAGAAGTGCTACTGGGGGCCCACATGGCTCCATGAGGCCCAAAGGCATTCCAGATGAAGCGGACATCAATTTGAAAATTTGCAGCATGGTTTCTGCCTGATGCAGGATAGATGGCCCAGGGAACTCGGTGTGTTGGGACCAGTCTTGTAACAAGCACTGGGTCGTATGATACCAGCGATGTTGAGATTTTGGAGTGTCAACTACGCAGCTACTTCCCAGCGTGGGAGAGGCAAGAGGAAGACAAATCCCGCTTGGCTTTTATGCACTTACGGCATGACTTGGACATGAATGAGGAATTGGCATGAGCCTGTGACTTGCAGTGGGAACGACCCCATGATCTCGAGGAGCAGCCTGCGACTTGGAGAGAGATTGTTGTTTTGTGTTCTAAGGCATATCATTTTCCTTCCGGTACCCTGATTGCCTTCAGATGCTTCATGTTCTGCATTCTGTCCATCAACTGTGTTTTTTGCAATTTTCACCCCGAGTGGGACGGGTATGCTCAGACGTGAGTCCCGTGCTCTCCACGCCACTGGAGTCAAGCTATCCTGGCGTAAGACGGCTGACAGCCAGAAACCGGTGCTAGGATGCTTGATTCCGGTCTGGGAAAGACATGGCTTGGTAATTCAGGCTGGACTGTTCCCATGAGGCACAGGGTCAAGGCTGATTTGCATATAGCCATTGTCTGACCTAGGGTGGTGTGGAGTGCAAAAAAACGATTAATTTAGGCCGAGATCTTTGTACTGGGGTGAATGTAAGACATTGTTCTGCATTCTGTCCATCAACTGTGTTTTTTGCAATCTTCACCCCGAGTGGGCTGGGTATGCTCAGACGTGAGTCCCAGGCTCTCCACATCACTGGAGTCAAGCTATCCAGGCTGAAGAAGGCTGATAGCCAGAAACCGGTCCTTGGATGCTTGAATCCGGTCTGGGAAAGACATGGCTTGGTAGTTCGGGCTGGGCTGTTCCCATGAGGAACAGGGTCAAGGCTGATTTGCATATAGCCATTGTCTGGCCTAGGGTGGTGTGGAGTGCAAAAAAACGATGGATTTAGGCCCAGATCTTTGTACTGGGGTGAATGTAAGACATTGTTCTGCATTCTGTCAATCAACTGTGTTTTTTGCAATTTTCACCCCGAGTGGGCTGGGTCTGCTCAGACGTGAGTCCCAGGCTCTCCACATCACTGGAGTCAAGCTATCCAGGCTGAAGAAGGCCGATAGCCAGAAACCGGTCCTTGGATGCTTGATTCCGGTCTGGGAAAGACATGGCTTGGTAGTTCGGGCTGGACTGTTCCCATGAGGCACAGGGTCAAGGCTGATTTGCATATAGCCATTGTCTAACCTAGGGTGGTGTGGAGAGCAAAAAAACATGGATTTAGGCCCAGATCTTTGTACTGGGGTGAATGTAAGACATTGTTCTGCATTCTGTCCATCAACTGTGTTTTTTGCAATTTTCATGTAAAATTGGTGGCACAACTTAGAGTCATCCCTGGAACCTAGGCACCAAAGGCAAATATTGTGAGGATTCATGACTGACACCTGCTCTTTCCAGTTGCAGCATGGTTTAATGTCCTTGCTCTTGTGGAGAGACATCTCCCTTGGCAGATGGTCAAATTGGTAAGTATTTGGTGTAGGTACAACCAACGAAGTTGGTAATGGAGCTTGGGATCATGTTCAAAGTGTGAAGAAAGAGAGGAACTGACGTCAGTATGCAAGAGTAGTACATACATGCACCAGTGCTTCTGAGTCTGAATGGCAGTATCCACAAACGTGTGGGAGCAATGGCTGTAGAAAAATCTGGACCCAGTCTGGAGCCTGGAGATTATAGGTGAGGAGTCTGAAGTTAGAAGAAAAAGTTACTTACCTTCAGTAACAGACTTTCTGGTAGAGACTATCTAGCTGCAGACTCCTCGCCTTCTGAATGTTCCCCAGGCAGAAACTTTTCAGCAGGACCTCTGTTTGCCAGTAGGTGGCACTGTGCAGCTCTACACGGACGCCGGTCCACTCAGGAAATTACCTGCCTATATAGGTGACACTTTGCACGCTGACGTTGGTTGCTTTTGAGACTGTCCGGGCACCCAGATGCAGAGCCCCAAAAGCAAATTGGTTTGCCCTTTGTGCAGATTCCCCGACTTGGGATCTTAATAGATAGTGTCTAATCAGAACTTGGAGGAAGGGAGGGTCGGTGAGGAATCTATGGCCAGAGTCGCTACCAAAAAGATTGTTAACAAAGATAAGTAACTTGTTCTTCTGATAGAGACTTCTAGCTGCAGATTCCTCACATTTCAATAGATAGCAATGAATTACCGAATTGGTGACTGGACTGCAACAAGAAAGTTCTGTCGAACCGAGTGAGCAAAATGCCTTTTCAGTAGACCTGGCTTTCCAGGCAATAGTGCTTTGTGAACTCATGGAGGAATACCCCCGTAGGTGCCTGGCATCTGTCCAGGACAGGGACTCCGAGTGCTAACGCAACTTTGGCTCTGGGAAAATGAGAAAGCATTCCTTCCAGAGGCTGCTTTTTAGGCAATGCGTAGCAGCTTTTAATGCATAGCACAGTCCAGCAGGAGATGGCTCTCTTCTGCACAGCCTTGCCTATTTTAGCTCCAGAGAACCCCACATAGAGCTGATCATAAACCCGATTTTCTCTGATATGATTGATGTTAAAGCTCAGTGCTCTCTTAAGGTCCAAGTGATGGAGTCCTCCAATTCTTTAGAGGGGTGAGGAGGATCATAGAATGCAGGAAGGTAAAGTTCTGCTCTTGACGGCAAAACCAGTTTTCCTGGGAAGAAAGGTGGTGCACAGAAGATTGACACAAACGCTATATTTTGTTAAAAATAACTGACCCAGCAACTGGGCTTCCCATCGCTAGACCAAGAGCAGGTGGTACAGGAACAATACACTCACCAAGAGAGTGTTATAGTGATGGAAAAGCTTATTAGAAAACATCCAAGTCTTAAGTGAATTCCGGAAGCTGAGATGGGTATTTTCCTGAGGTAAAGAGGAAGTTTGCTCCACAGGAAAGGGAGCCAAGGCTCGGAAGGAGCACCTTCGCCCATTACGTTCACTCACAGGCCTCACTGGTGTGATGGCGACAAGGAACACTCTCTTGAGGCAGAGGAGCCTCAAAGGAACAGCTGTGAAGTGAGTCAAATCGAGTGCACATCAGAAATGTGAGGACCGAACTAAGGTCTCAATGTGGTATGACAAAGGTAGTGGGAGGAAACAAATGTTGCAAACCTCCAAACCGGTTAAAAGTCTATCAGAAAGTGTTATCACTGGAGGTGGGAGACTGCCCACCCCAAATAATCCCCTTTCTTACAATTATCAAGTGATCACTGAAATACTCAGGGACCTCTAAGAAGGTCAGGGAGGTGTGACCTGTATTTTAGCAATATGAAAGCAATTGGGGATTCCTAGGACAGTGGTTAGACCAAATTAAATTGCAGGAGAAACTCAGCTTTGCCTAAAATGTCGCACTTAAGCTACATTTTCAACAATAATTAGTAGTGATTTTATATATGAGATTGTAGAGTGGAAAGTACAGCTCAAACAACTATACGGTTTATAGCAGAGGTTAAGCACAGTAGTTGCATGCTTGCTTTTTAGCAAAATTCAATTTTTAAAGCTTTTTTCAGGGTACTCTGCAACTTCATTCTTTCTTACCTAGCTTCGGTAATACTCTTTTTAGCGGATATTTTATCTAACCACAGATTCTTCACCTTTAGACTATACCCAGATGCAAGGCTGTATCTGGAGAATTCTTCAGCGATGCTTCAGTTTGCTTGTAGGTGGAGATGTGTGGGTCTGTGGTGACTTTGTACTCCCCCAGAAACGATAGAGCGGGGTGCCACCCCAGAGCGGAGTGCCACCCCTGCATGCCAATGCCAGTTTTGTGTATATTTTTCTTCAATGCCCTCAAATGCATAGCGCTAAACAATTTACTTGAGACTGTGGGCTGACCTTCTAACTTGGAACATTTTTAGAGGAGAAGGAGACCCCTGCACAGAACAAGGAGGGTGAAGGTAGTGAAGAATCCGCAAAAGAGGATTCATTTGAAGGAGCGTTTCCAAAAGCAATTTGTTCTTCTGATGAATACTTCTAACCAACATAGACTTATTTTTAGAAGGGCTACCATAGCAGTGCCTGTCATAAATGAAGGTTCTGGGAAATTGACTCGGAGATAACTATCCCGATTAACATGAAGGTGAAGAACAATTGTTACTTACCTGTAAACAGGTGGTTCTCCAGTATTGGTGTCTTTCATAGATTCACATGCTTGAATATTCACCGTCGTCCAAACTGCGGCCAATCAGGCGCAAGCACCCCTCCAGAACCTTCTCCTCAGAGCTCAGTCCCTCAGATTCTCGCAGCACAGGAGTGACAATAGAGTCTATGAGGAGAAGAGGGCCTCTGAGGGAAGGTGGGTGAGTCGCATGTGAATCTATGAAAGACACCAATACTGGAGAACCATCTGTTTACAGGTAAGTAACAATTGTTCTTCTCCAGTATTGGGGTGTCTTTCATAAATTCACATGCTTGAATAGAATAGTGAGCAGTAGTAGCCGAAAAAAGCTTGAAGAAACCATGCAACAACATGGAAGAAATACTCCATTGACTATAATAAAGTCATGCAAGTAATAACCATAAGCAAAATAACCATGATGGAGGAGGGAAGACAGAGGCTCACCTTAGTTAAAAAGATTGCGAAGCACTGCCTGTCCCACTGCCATATCTGCGTCATTGATGGCATCCAGGCAATAGTGTCTTGTGAAAGTATGCCTGCTGGACCACGTGGCCACCCTGCAGATTTGACGAAGCCACACAGCGGCAAACAGGGCAGTAGAAGATGACATCGCCCTGGTGGAATGGGCCCTCACGGAAGACTTAAGAAGCCTGCCGGCTTGCTGATGGCAGAAGGCAATTGCTGAAGAAATCCAACGTGCAATAATTGGCTTGGCAACAGGACATCCCTTGCGCATGCAGGCATAGGCAATGAATAGTTGATCAGACTTGCGAAAAGGTGCCGTCCTAGTGATGTAAAATTTAAGACATCTTTTAATGTCCAAGGAATGTAGGCGTTGCTCTGCCGGAGATTGAGGATTGGCAAAGAAAGTTTTTAAGACAACAGGTTAGTTAATGTGAAAGTCAGTAGGTACTTTAGGAAGGAAAGTAGGGTTGGTGCGAAGCACTACACAGTCCGATTTGAATTGAAGAAATGGTGGTTTAATGGTGAAAGCGTGAATATCGCTTACTCGTCGAGAGGCTGTCAGAGCAAGGAGAAGGGCTACCTTCCAGGTGAGAAATTTTAAGTCCGTTCTGTGGATGGGCTCGAATGGTGCTTTCATTAGTTGAGCCAGTACGACATTAAGATGCCAAGTGGGAGGAGGACATCGAATGGGAGGAAACTTCCGGAATAATCCCTTGAAAAACTGGCGAATGACTGGAGGAGCAGAGCGAGGTGGAACCATCTCGACGGTAGCGGGAAATCGCCGCCAAGAAGACACAAAGTGGAATGTGAAAGTCCTGATTGAGCCAGTTGCAGAAAGAACGGAAGAAGCTGATCCGGAGTGGAATGAAGAGGATGAATATTGGCATCTGCGCACCAATGACAAAACCTCTTGCACTTGAGTTTGTAGGTTTTGACTGTAGACGGAGCTCTTGCCTGAGCGAGAATGTCCCTGCATGCTGGGGAAATATTTAAATAAGCAAATTCATGGTGCTCAGGTTCCATGCCGATAATTTCAGAGACGAGGGGTCCGGATGACATACTTGACCCCCGTCCATTGTGAGGAGATCTGCTCGAGGATGCAGAAGTATGGGCTCTCACTGGGAGAGGAGAAGTAGCCCTGAGACCAATGCTTGTCGAGGGCATCTGGGAGCGATCAGGAGGATGTGGCAAGGTTGTCTCCGCATCTTCCACAACACGCGAGGAACTAGTGGAATCGGAGGAAAAGCTTAGGCGAATAGATCGCACCAGTTCATCAAAAGGGCATTCCCGCACGATCCGGGGTGGGGATGCCAACTTGCGTAAGATGGGCATTTCCGGTTCTCCGGTGTTGCAAAGAGATCCAAGGGTGGATGACCCCACTGTCGAAAGACTAGGTTGAGTGTTGGTTGGTGTAACTGCCACTCGTGGGTGGACAACGTGGATCTGCTGAGGGAATCTTTTGGGATGTTGGAGACTCCTGGCAGATGAATGGCAGTCAGGGTGACGTGGTGACTGATTGCGCAATCCCAGATCGACTGTGCCAGACAAGACAAGAGAGGAAATTTGGTTCCCCCCTTCTTGTTGACATAGTGCATGCTGGTCGTGTTGTCCGTTTGGATAAGGACTGACTCCTTCTTGATCACAGGATGGAACGACTTGAGGGCTAGAAAGATGGCCATCAATTCCAGCCGGTTGATGTGCCAAGAGCGCTGAGGCAGAGTCCATTTGCCCTTGAGCGACAGACCTTGAAGGTGAGCACACCACCCTTCTAAGGATGGGTCCGTCGTCTGCGTGAGTTCCGGAGCGGTGGTGAGGAAAGTGCCCCCTGCTGCGATGTTGGACTGTTGCGCCGACCACTGGTGAGCCGCTTTCATGCGAGCGGTGACACAGACTACGTCGTTGAAGGATCCGGTGACTTGACGCCATTGCCGTCCAGTTCTTCCTGAATAGGGCGAGTTTTCAATCTGCAATTCGGGATCAGAGAAATGCATAACCATGCCATCCCCAGAAAGGACTTCAAGATCCGGACTGAAACTGACTGTTTTGCGCAAATACGAGCCACGAGGCGGAGTATCTTCAGCTGACGCTTGTGAGATACGAACGCTTTGGCTGTGGAAGTGTCCAGATTAGCGCCCAGAAAGGTTCTGCAGAGAGCTGGGACAAAATGGGACTTCTCGACATTGATGGAGAGGCCGAGGGAGCGGAAGACCTCCTGACAGCGTTGAGTGTCCTGAACCAACTGGCTGCGAGATTGAGATTTGAGAAGGCAATCGTCCAGGTATGGAAAAATTTGTACGCCCTGGAGCCGCAGGTAGGCCATCACAGGAGCTAACACTTTCCTGAAGACACGAGGGGCAGAGCGGAGGTCGAAAGGCAGCACCTGGAACTGGATGTCTCTCCGTCACACTCGGAAGCGCAAGTACTTTCAATGACTTGGAAGAATTGGCACATGAAAGTAAGCGTCCTGGAGGTCGATGGTGGTCATGTAGTCGTCTTGGGCGAGAAGACGCAAAATCTCTGTGAGCGTGAGCATACGAAAAGATTGGGATTTGAGATATTTGTTCAGCGCTCATAAGTCCAGAATCGGACGCCGGTCTCCTGATTTCTTGAGGATAAGGAAAAAACGGGAATAGAATCCCCTTCCTCTTTGAGACTTTGGAACCACTTCGATGGCGCCCTTCGTAATCATAATCCGAATTTGTTGGAACAACTCCTTGAGGTGGGGTGGAGGCGGGCCGGATGGAGGAGTGGGTGGAGGAAATTTTGACGAAATCCAAAGCATGGCCCTTCGCTACAATGTCCAGAACCCAACGGTCTGAGGTGATGGAGGGCCATTGAGAAAAGAACAGGGAGATTCGAACTCCAACTTTTGGGGGGAAAAGCAAGTCATTGTCGTTTAGAGGTAGATCCTCTATATGCAGACTTTCCTCGATAGGATTTGGAGGACTGCTGACGTGAGGACTGCTGCTGCTGGGAAGAGTAGCGCTGATTGCCCTGGTTATAGGAGTATGGTTGACGAGATCCTCCACGAAAATTGAAGTTGGTGCCGCATCCACGTGCGCCACGAAAAGGTTGTTTTCGGAACTGTAAGGTCCCTAAAGAGCGGGCAGTGTCGGTGTCCTTTTTAATGGCTTGGAGAGCCCCATCAACATGTGCCCCAAAGAGTGACTCACCATCGTACGGCATATCAAGGATCTTTGCCTGTAACTCTTGACGAAATGTGAAGCGGAGCCATCCCTGTCGCCACAACACAGCTGCCCCTGCAAGCTGTCAGAAACCAGTTGATGCGATGTCCACTGAACAGTCTATGATCTCCTCAACTGCTCTCTCTCCGTCCTGCAAAATTTTCAAGGCTTCAGCCTTGGAGGGTTCCGGGATGAGGGCTACAAGGGCAGCCATGTCAGACCACATCTGACAATCGTATCGCCCGAGAATAGCTAAAGCATTCGCTGCTCTCACCGTGGTAGAGGCCATTGATGAAAATTTCCGCCCAATGGCGTCCAAGCGACGACCCTCCCAATCTGGAGGAGCTGTAATAGGTGATGCTGGGTTCCTTGAGCGTCGTTGTGCAGCTTGAGTGACCACCGAATCAGGCTTCGGCTGCGAAATCAGGCACACAGGGGAACCAATGGGTGCCTGATTCTCTACGCGAGGCATTTGTGCAGGGATGGTATTTGGTGTCTGCATAAGTTTTAACCCTTTGTTCCATATAACCGACATCTGGATTTGAGGGGACGGTGCAGAAGGTGGTGGTAGCGGATCTACAGGAGGAGGTACTACAGGGACAGGTGCTGCTGGTACTGGCGAATCCTGATTGGATGGGGGAAAACGCCTGTTATAATCCTCCAACATATATTGTAGGATAGAAAGGAGAGACAGAGGCAGTGTCGCTGTTGGAATCTGCACCGCTTGTTCTTCATCCTGAAAATAATTTC
This sequence comes from Lissotriton vulgaris, assembly GCF_964263255.1. Lineage (NCBI taxonomy): Eukaryota > Metazoa > Chordata > Amphibia > Caudata > Salamandridae > Lissotriton > Lissotriton vulgaris. The sequence goes on along the minus strand of NC_141689.1, from coordinate 501,501,727 downwards.
CTCCAGGTTCCACACCATAGTCCGGGCACTTGATGACTAATTCCGAAGGACTGTGTGCAGACCCAAAAGGGCCACTGTCTTCCTCTTCTGAACCAGAGTCCTCTTCAGAGCCAATGGCAAACAATGGCGAAGGTGGCTGCTTGTCGTCTTGAATAGACAACTGGTTTACCGGAATCTGGCGACACTGGTGTAGTGGGCCGGCGTTGGAAAAACCAGAACCTGACGTTGAAAGTGGCAGCAATGGCAACGATGCAAAAGAGGAGGTAGTCACCGTCGACAAAGTCGTCGTCGACTTAACTGATGACGACGGCAGAAGCGTTGACGAAGAGGCAGATGAGGATTCTGTCGTCGACGGGTGTGGTGTCGACGAGGTCTTCAACGTCGGTGATGAAGTTGGCGTCAACGGAGTCGCCGACGATGACGACGTAGCCGTCGACGAAGCACTCGACGGGGTCGAAGACGAAGATTTAACAGCTCTCGTTGATGAAGATGTTGTCGACGACGAGTGAGTTTTGTGTTTCTTTTTCGTCGACGAGACAGGTCTAGAGCCCATAGACACCTTCGTCGACATATATGACGTCGACGTAACCGTTGACGAGCCAGCAGCAGATGTTGTCACAGTCGCCGTAGACAGATTTTACATGTTTCTTGGTGGAAACATGACTGGAAGAAGCAGAAGACACCTGAGAGTCATATCTCGTGGGCGTGGGCGAAGCAGGAGGAGGTGAAGACACCGCAGGAGCCATAGAAAGAGAGAGTTTCTTTTTCTTTAAAAATGGAGAAGGCAAATCCTGCACACTGCTACGCTTACTGGCTGCTTTAGAAGTACCAGAGATAAGGCTGTCTGCGTCAGAAAGTGGGTTATCCATGTCCTCAAGTCTCTGCAACCAGAGGTGGAGACAACCTTCCCTGTCTTTAAGGGTCTTAGTAGAAAAGGTCCTGCAAAATGTGCATTTGCTCACCTCATGGTTCGGGTAAAGACAATATATACACTTGGTGTGGGGATCTTCAGAGTATAAGCGCAGCTTCCCACAGGAAGAACAGGGTCTAAATAGAGACTTTTTACTTGAAGACATGTCAAACACTGGAATCCAGAAGAAAAGTTGAGAAAAACTGAGCAGAACTCAGGGAGACTCCCTTCACACGACGTGCGGTAGAAAATCTGAGGGGCTGAGCTCTGAGGAGAAGGTTCTGGAGGGGTGCTTGCGCCTGATTGGCTGCAGTTTGGACTAACATAATGGCATGGATATGTTGCAATGGTTTCTTCGAGCCTTTTTCGGCTACTACTGCTCACTATAAGACACCCCAATCCTGGAGAAGAACAATTGTTACTTACCTGTAAACAGATGGTTCTCCAGTATTGGTGTCTTTCATAGATTCACAAGCGACTCAACCACCTCCCCTCATTGTCACTCCTGTGCTACAAAAATCTGAGGGACTGAGCTCTGAGGAGAAGGTTCTGGAGGGGTGCTTGCGCCTGATTGGCCGCAGTTTGGACTAACATAATTACATGGATATGTTGCAAGTGTTTTTTCTCTCTGCCATGTATTCCTATGTAGGAATTATGTCTTGGTATTTCTATGCATTTCTACGGTGTATTTTTATGTGATATGTTTTTACATACTCATGTTATTTTAGCATCTTATTGCTATGATATTTACCGTGGGACTCCCACTTCGACAACGGGGAATATTCAAGCATGTTAATCTATGAAAGACACCCCAATACTGGAGAAGTGACCTTTCCGCCATACCTCAATCGTCAAGAAAATAGTGATTTGTGAACCTATGCACAGACAACCACGTCATAGCCAAGCAGATGTCCTGAACAAGGATGGTTCTCTCAAAGGCCACTGTAGTGGCATTGGTCCTGGTGGACTAAACAGGCCTATGAGGAGCTGCTTCTAAGCCAATGTGTTGCAGATTTTGATGCAGAGGACTAGCCACCTAGAAAGAGTCTGCTTTTTACCAAAAAACAACAAAGAATTGTTCATTCACACAATGGTTATTGGATATAAAAACTCAATGCCCTCTTAGGAATTAGGTGAATAATTCTTTCTTCCTCTTTCAAAAGGTGAGGCAGGGGAAAAACGCTACCAGAGTGACTGATTGACCAATGTAGAATGGTGTCATGTCCTTTAGTCAGAAAGCTGCTTGGTTCCTCAGTACCAATTTGCACAGAAAGTGGTGTAGGGCAGATGCACCATAAGTGCCCGCAGTTCACTCATGTGGCATATTGATGTACATTCCAATAAGGAAGGGGATTTTAAGTGTCATAAGCCTAAAGGAATAACTGTGCAAAGGCTTGAAGGGTGTACACAAGAGAAATATCAAGACAAAGTTCAGATGCTAATGGAGCATAACAAATGGCTTGGGGCAAACATGTCAAACAAAACATTTATAAAACACCAAACTAGTAATTTAAAGACAGATGGTCAGGTAAACACAGAAAGGTCAAAACGCCAATAAATATTCTTTCACTGTGCCCACCTAAAAGCCATTTGAAACAAAAGAACATCAGAAAGTTTGGCTTGTAAAGGATCAGTGTTTAAGACACCACACCAAGTACAAAATTTGTCCCAACTGAGTTCCACTTCATGGGTGGGCATGTGACCACAACAATGACATCAACTACTTCGGTCCTCTTGAAATGGAAGTCTGATCAGACGACAAAGGCACAGGCTCAAGAGAACTTGGCACCATAAAGTCCCATCTTCACATTAACAAGGACTTGGATTGAGAGGTCTTGATCATTCGCAGAACCTGAAGCAGGGCAGGTAACGGTGGAAATGCACACAGGAGTCCTTCCTTCCAGTCCAACTGGAATGTGTCAACTAACGAGCGCCTTTGAGGAAACTCTAGCACAAAGAAATGCTGAAACTGCACATTCTCAAGGTTGGTAAATAGATCTAGCCATGGCGTACCCCACTGCTCTAAGACAACATTCACAACCTTGAGATGAAGAAGACCATCATGGTTCACCAGCTCCTTAGAGGCCAGCACCAAGAGTGGCCGAGCTGTACTGTTTTGTCCCCCTTTTCTGGTCCAGACTGAGAACCGTGACCATCTACAATGCCCGAGGGCCAGTCGACCAAAACCATCTGTCTGCACCCGAGCTACCTCGCCTGGGTTCGTGAACACCCACTGCTCCCTCTTGCTTCCAGGTCCCTCATGAACTGCGCCACCCCTCCCCCTTCACTTGGTACTCCCGGTCTTGTCCCCAAGTCCCCATTGGCAGCCTATTTCTAGGTGGACCGCCTCTTTGCCAACGATGTAGTGTGCAAGGCTACCATGCTATTAAGCACCTCTGCACCTTGGCAGGTAAAATAGCGCTGCTGGTGCAACCTGGGACTTTGGCCCCCTAATAACTCACACAACCTGAAGGGGACTCTAGGAATCCTAGATCAAATACTTGTATGCAGCATATGTTCTGGTCTCCCTAGGAAAGCATTACAGCGTAAAAACACACTGTTTGCTAACATTGCTGAAAAACTGTATAAGCAATAATTTCTAAAATACTTACCCAATTACGAAGTTCTTGGTGTTGAAATACATATAAAAATATTTGTTATTTTTCTAAACTGGTGTGAATCTCCTTCTTGAGTATCTTTTATTGACTCTGTTTGCAACAAATGCCTAACACTCCCCTCTGACAAGCCTAAGTCTACTCGACCACCCTACACAAATAGAGGACCTTAGGATTGTTAAAGCAAGCCCCTGTCCACTTCTAAGGGATACCTAAGGGATACCTGGACTCTCTACACAACATACCTCTTTTTAGTATACTATATAAGGAGCCAGCTTCCTAAAGTACTCCCAAGCCCAGCGCCTCTTGACAGAGAAACTAAGACCCTCAATCCTCCCTGCTTGTTGATGTACCACATCACAGTCACATGGCACATCACTATCTGGGAAACTAATCTGAAGGGAAGGAAGGAAGGCACTGAGTGCCTGCCGAATTACTTTCATTTCATGCAGATGGATATCCAATACCTGCTCTTTTATTTTTATTTTTTTTAGACCAAAAGCCTCTCATCTTCAGTTCACTACATTAGCCACATCTGGTGTTGGGTAGAGGCCATCCCTTGAGACAGGAGCACATCTACTGACCACCAAGTAAAGTCTGCAGCAGTGTCGCAGGAGATCACAATAGTGTCCACCAGATCGCCCCTGTATTTGAACCACTGAACACAGGAGAGCCCTTATGTGCATGCGTGACCAGGAGGATGCAGGAAGCCAATAGACTCAGGAGGTGAAGTGCCAGAAGGACCTGCATTCCAGCTTTCTAACAAAACCTCAGTCCGAGCCAGAATGTCTCCGTGGAGGGGTGAAAGTCCGGAGCAAAGTTCTGTCCAGTATTGCCCCTATGAGAAAGCTCTAGGTGAGACTTAGGCACAGGTGAGACTTAGGCACACTAATCTGAAAGCCTAAGTTAAACAGCAGGGATGTTTTTGCCTGCAGGTAGTGTGGTTCTGTGGCAAACTGCCTTTGAGCAACAAGTCGCCAAGGTACGCGAATACTGAGATCTCCAACCTTCTGAGATGGGCTGCAACTGCTGCCCATCACCACTGTGAAGACTAGAGTTACCAATGTCAAACTGATAGAAGTACTGCAAACTGGAAGTGAGAGGACCCTACCATGAAACATACATTCCTCCTGTGTGACCATAGGGTCTGTAAGTGGAAATGTGTGCCACCGTAGTCTCTTGCTTACAGCACCAAAAGAACCTGAGTCTGGGATAACATGTTCAACTTTTCCTTGCAGGGGTAAAAGTTCAAGTGCCTGTGGTCTAGGATGGAATGGAGACCTCCGGACTTCTTGGGAACCGAAAAGTACCAAGTGTAGCACCCCTGCCTAATTTCCTGCTCTGGGACCAGTTTCACCCCTCGCTTCTACAGCAGGGCTGCCACTTCCTACTGCATGATCTGAAGGAGATTCTCCAAATGAAAGGGCTGAGCAGGAGGTCTGTTGGGATACTAGGGCAAACCCCCTTCCTTCAATTTAAAAGGCCCACTGGTCGGATAATACAGCATACCAGGCTTGTAGACAGGAGATAAACTGTGCTACCATAGGTTGAACATGCTACTGCTAGGACAAACTATTGCAAGTGGTGCTGGAGAGGAGGAGGGGGGCTGCAGGGTCAGACAACTTCTGCCTTTGCCTCTGCCCCTATATGTCATGAAGTACTGAATCTGCTGTTGGGGAGGCTGTGATGGCCAATGCTTGTGAAAATTATACCCTCTTGGAAACCCCTGAAACTTTAGAAACTGGTGGCAAACTTTCACTGGGATTTAAGGGCCAAAAGAATTGAGCTTTCATTCTGCCTCAAAGCCTAGAATACACTCTCAACCATCAAATGACATGCCCATCAAGGTTGGCTGAACATCTCCAAAGAAGCCAGTCAACCGGAGCCATGCATGCCTCCTAGGAGCCCCAGAAGATCCCATGGCCTTGGCAACAGAATCTGCTGTGTCATGCTCCACGCTAATAACGTGCCTTGAGGCATCTTGGCCATCCTGAACCACCTCAGCAAAACGGCTATAAAGATCAGGTAAGTTAGGGACCACTATTTGAACAATGAGGCGTGGTAGTATCTTCCTAGCAAACAGACTGCTTTAAGAGAGCACTAATGTATGCTGCCCGTTGAAAAAACGTTCTTACTCAGAGTCTCCATTTTCTTCAATTCCGTATCCAGGGGCGCTACCAGAAAAGAGCTTAGATTCTGCTTAGTGTGGGAAGCAACCTGTAAAACGAAGGTTACTGGGGATGCGTAGACCAACAGAAAAACTGGGTCTCCTGATTATGGCTGTACCACCCGCAACAAATCTATTACCTTCAGCAACAGTGGTGGGTTTCTCTCATGCTGCTAAAGCTGGGTGCATTATGGCTTCATTAAGGAGGAGTAAAGACTCAGAGGTACTACATATATGATCTAGGACCTCTGTCAATAAGCTGGACTTAGTCGCCAGGCAAAGGATGCTTGAGGGCATCATGTGCTTCCCTTAGCGCCATATGAAACAATGCAACCTGAGGGGAGGTTGGCCCTGAGGGGCAGTCAATTTCGACCTCTGGAAAGGTAAAACATGTAAATCCATTATTTGTAAAGTGCGAACAGCTACCCAAAGACATCCTGGCATTGGGGGCCTTCGGGAAGATTAAGCAAGCTATTGCCCAGAGTCACATAGTGCTGGGCTCACCTGCCGCCGGTGCCGGGGATTGAACCGTGAGCCCCAGATTCCAGCATCAGTCGCCCAGGCCACGGTGCCACACCTCTTCCCTCCCTAGGTATCCAGCCCACTAGCCTGCTGCAGGGCCATATATATACCCTATCAGACAACAGAGGTGGCAGAAGGCTGTCTGCCTCAATTCTATCGTCCCCTTCATGCAGGATGACATCTGGCATCTAGATTGGGTCGGAATCTGTGCCAAAGAGTTCATGCATACTCTGCCAGTAACACTGCTGTCAAAAATGTACTTTCTCTTATCGTATCTTTGTTCCTCAAGTGTGAATTGGGCTTCACTCGTGGACCTTTGCAGTATTGCTATGATTTTAGGCATAGGCTGCAAGGCGCTCTGGTTGGCACCGGTGCTGGAGGAATGTCAACTGGTCAAGGACTTGGCGTAGCAAACTGTGCTAAATGTGTTCCGAGGGGCACTGTAGGGATGAATGGTGCTGAGGGACAACTTGCCAGCATTACCTTGAATGGAGCTCCAAAATGACCCATGGGACCAAGAGGCACTCCACAAGAGACTGCGACATACACAAGTAGCTCTAGCATGGTATACATAACAAAAGCCAGATCAACTCCTGGAACTGGGAAATCAGGGTAAGCAAGAGGCAGCATCGGTGTAGGTCCCAGAGGCACTGGACTTGTACATTGCAGAGACACAAGTAGTTCCACCGATAGATGCTCCTCAAGAGGCTTGAACAATGTTGGTTAAGAAGGTGACTCCTCAGGAGTCAGAGACCACTGAGGGGACTTACCACTCCAGTGATATTTTGGAGACAAGTCCCCATGTCCCTTATTCTTTCCCTTCCTTTATAATTTTTTTTTTTTTTAGAAAACTTGGAAGAGGAGGAAGAACCAGATTGAGATTTGAATTTAGAAAACAACTGCATCAAGCCCAACACTCACAGCCAACGCCCTTTTATTGCTTGGGATCATGCCGTGGCAAAGTTCACAGGTCTTCAAATAAGGCCTTGAACGTAAACACCACAAGCAAACTTTGAACAGGTCTGTGATAGGCTGTCATATTACACAAGAGCAAATTCAAACTGACTAGCCTGTGAATGAAGGGCCAGCTGGAGTGATGCTAGTTGATTAGCCATTTATGCTCCTTAAGACCTTCCAGAGCGAGTGACATCAACACTCAATCCAAGAAGCCACCAAGCGGGAGTGGGGAATAAGATAAGAGAGAACACTCAGACTGTGACTTCTCTGATCTAACAAGTCTAACTCTCTCCAGTCGAGCTTCTACCCTTGGTTGCGACCACTCTATCCTCCCTCAACTGCTGCATGGTTAAGAATTATATAGATATTAGCGAGAAAGCACCTTCACGCTCTACACGCCTTCTTACTTAGACAATGCAGTTGTTATAATAAATACCTTGTCACTTGTCAAAGGCTCCTTTGCTCATTTTCTTTAGACACCTTGAAACGGGACACTAGATTGTTATCACCAATGTCACAGATTCTTTGAGTGGGTCTATGAGTAACAAATAATCTTTGACCACTTATGTACATGCTTGCTTTTCTCCCACACTCTGTAGAAATGATTCTTTACTCAAAAGCACTCACATTTGGCCTCTACTTTACAGATCTATATTGCATTACTTCTCATGCAATTAGTAATTCAATTCATAACAGTGAACCAAATATCTTGCGTAATCTTTTGTTTCAGCTCTGAAAGCCTTTGGGCACAATTACATTTGAACTAATGCCTTGTCTTTTTAAAGTTTGCTTAGAGTTTGTTGGAGTGCTCTGCGAGGCGCTAAACAAATGCTCATCTGAGTTCTAATGAGTTGTCTTTTCTTGTCAGGTTGTTTGAGAAGTGCGGGAAGCACTGCTGCAAAGAACAGGAGCTTCTCCGGTGCTGTCAACAGGCGTGTGGATCGATGTCAAGGTAAGTTCTGGGCTGCCGACAGATGGGTGAGTGGGTGAGTGAGTGAGTGGGTTGAAGCAGCAGTGAGCAAATGCCCACTGAGATCCTGAAGTCTCGCGCAACTTCACATTGGAAGTTCTAGCTCTAAACTATAGCAAGTGTAGCACAATGTGAGTATGTGACGAATGAATATCCAAGCATCTGTGCCTGACTTTCTGGAACTACAAATTAACATACAGTAATCATAAAGTCCGCACTTTGACAACAAATTTATACACAGTAGTCATGATGTGCTCTATAGTTCTGAGACCTTAGATGTCAGGGTTTACTTAAAGAATCTCCTCCATGCCTGAACTCTGGCTGTCCTACTGGGGCCAACGTGTCTTCCCTAAGGAATACTTTTAAGCAGCAAGTAAGTTTTTGCCATGGTCATGACATCGACATTTGCCCATCATTATTGTAACAGGACTTGAATCCAAACTTTTTACGGGTCATAACCCTAGACATTGATGGGTAATTTGCAAGGAATTATCTGAGCAGAATGTCAAAAGTCATGGAGAGAGAACTCAGGATGATAATCAAAAGACGCTGAAAAAAGTAAACAAAAAGATAGCAAATGGCTGCAGCCATTATAGAGTATGTCCATTAAACATGCTTGCATGTTCAAGAAAATCTTGTTGATCACATCCTAATGTGTCTTTTGAGCACAACACTGGTGCCAATAGCTCAACCAAATGCAGACCATAGTATCCAGGCCAGCTCAGAGCACAAGTTACTACTTGTGTAACAATATATCTGTAAGAGACATTAGTTAGTGATAGATTCCTTACCTTAGAATAACCCCAGGCGTCAGACTGGATCCGGAAACGTTTGCGTAGCAGTACCCTTGCGCGTCGGTAGGCGTCGTCTGCGGCTCCGCGTCCGTCGTCGGCGCTGTGATGACGTCGTCGGAGTACTTTGACGCCGCCTCCGCGTGCTGACGTCAGTTCTTAGACACAGCTTTTCCGCGCCAGAAACGCAGAGCTATGCCAAAAACCAACACTGGTGCCATGAAACTAGGGCCCTGAAAGGGGATGACCTTAACCCTAGATATCGGTTCGCAGAACGGGGAGGATGGGTGGGTCGGTAAGGAATCTATCACTAACTAATGTCTCTTACAGATATATCGTTACACAAGTAGTAACTTGTGCATCTGAAAGAGACACGTTAGTGATAGATTCCTTACCTTAGAATAGATACCCCAGCAATACCAACCCCGTGGTGGTGGGTCTGCGAACCAATAATCACACCAGAAAGTCCTGGAGGACGGAACGGCCAAAGAAGCCCTCCCTCCGAACTTCACTGTCCAGGTAATGTCTTGCAAACGTGTGCAGCGAAGCCCACGTAGCTGCCTGGCAAATGTCCTGCAAGGGCACACCTCAGCCCAAAGCAGTTGTAGTCACTGTGGCTCGAGTGGAATGAGCCCTCAGCCCCACAGGGGGTTCCTTCTTAGCCAAGGAGTAACACGCCTGGATACACAAGATGATCCACCGCGAGATGGTCCGCTAGTGCACCGCTTTCCCTTTCTTAGCGCCCACGTAACCAACAAAGAGTTGGTCATCCACCCGGAACTGGCGTGTGCGATCCAAATAAAATGAGAGCGCACGTTTTGGGTCCAGACGGTGGAGCCTCTCTTCCTCTCACGAGGGATGCGGAGGCGGAAAGAAGGTGGGCAAGGTGATAGTTTGCCCAATGTGGAAGGCCGTGACTACCTTGGGTAGGAAGGAGGGCCTTTTTTTTTAAACCTTTATTCGTAACAAGTGGTGGAAGACAAGCATGAGATCATCAATGACATACATACAAAGCATATAACGATACAGGTGTGATGAAGTGCAGCGGCATACAGAAAGTGTTCAGGTGACATATCCAGAGGGAGAAGTCCAGTGGGCAGAAATAAGGTCACGGCAACAGTAGGGGCCTGGGACGTGACACACCATTACAGAGCATATAAACACACCAATAATACGGACAGCAAGCAAATAACGGTCCAAAGGGGAGAGCAGTGGCAGGGCCGCGAGCACATACGCACAGCGTAGTGGCCCCCAAGGTAAGGCATCATGAGCTGCATCCCAAGAGAGAGGGCAGTAAAGCCCCGTTCCCCCGTCAACGGTAATAACATACTCCTCACATCGAGAGAGGCCGTAGTGCATACATAGGGACCCTCACAGCACGTGGACTGGGCAAGAGGCAGAAGAACGTACAATCCCAACAAACTAATCCACATTAACCCACCCCAACCCGATCAGCACTGTCCGAATCAGAATCCTGCACAGTCCTGGTAAGAAGGTACACCTGCAGTGGACTCCAAAAGTCTCTGGGCCTGCAGCGCACAGGCATCAATTCCGCGTAAACATTATATTGGTCCTGACAATAAATGACATCTCTCAGCCAGTCATCGAACTGCGGTATCCTGCCCCTTCCCCAGCAGCAGGCCACACGCCTCTTTGCCAGCAGCAGAGTGACATCCACAAACCTACGATACATTGCTGGCACCGCCCTGGTGTAACCCAACAACAGGACCAGAGGGTCAAATGGCACTCCATTGTCGGTCATAGCCTGAAGAGCATCATGGACCCGCACCCAGTACTCCAAAATCACCCCACACTCCCACGCCAAATGGAGAAAATCAGCACCCGTCGCTTGACAACGAGTGCACCTGTCATCCTCCGCTAGTCGGAACCTGAGCTTCCTAGCTGGGGTGTAGTAAAAGCGCTGTATGAATTTGTAGTGTATGATCTTTAGGCGGCAACTAGAGGAGATGTTAGCGGTCACACCACAACAATACTTCCATTGGTCATCAGAAATGGAGATGCCTAGCTCAGCATCCCACTGGGTCCGCGCTCGCCCAGGTGAGACAGCACGTTGTCTCCTGATGGCACTATACAATCGAGACACCAAGTGACGTCCATCAGAAAGCAACAACTCATGGAGTGGCAGGGTCACCCCCGGCTCACCGGGGAACTCAGGCAACAGTGATCTCAGGCCCTGGCGCAGCCGGACATAGTAAAACATATCAAGTGGGGAGTACGCCCCATCCCCGAAGAATTGCTCCAGGGTACGGAAGGTGCCCTCACGAAACAGGTCACCCCAGGTGTGAATCGCAAGACGACTGCACAGGCGTCGGAAACCAGCTTCCTGCAGAAGAGACAGGGCAGGGTGATACATCAAAGGCAACGCAGGCGAGTAAAGAAAAGCAACATCCAGCACCTTTGCGATGCGCTTCCAGGCATCAACAGTGCAGGTGACCGTCGTTTGGTGTGTGTCAATGTCCTCAACACGACCCAGGACCATGCCCTCCAACGGGAGAGGATGAGCGACCCACTGTTCGGCGGCCACCTGAGGCATGAACGGCGTGGGGCGCATCCAGTGGTAGGCGAAGTGCGCTTGAGCGCTAACATAATAAAGTTCAAACTCAGGGACGTCAAAGCCCCCATCGACGTAAGGCAGCGTCAGCGTAGACCACGCCACTCGTGGCTGTTTACCCCCCCAAAACAACCGAAGCAACTCTGAGCGGAGACGTGAGAAAAAATAAGCCCCAGGATAATACGGAATGTTTTGAAACAAATACAGAAAGCGAGGTAACACCACCATCTTGATGAGAGATGCCCTGCCCGCCATAGATAATGGCAAAGAACTCCACCTCGTGATGCTGTCCGCCAAGTTAGTTATAGCCACACCGTAATTAAGCCGTAGTGTCTCCTCCTTGAGCAGTGACACAACAATACCCAAATATCGCAGGTCGGAGTCACACCACTCCAGGGGGTAGTCAAGTGGGAAACGGTGGACCGCCGCAGTGAGTGGAAAGAATTGGGATTTCTGCCAATTGATATGAACCCCAGATACACCACCAAAGACTACAAACTCACGTAATAACGCATTAAGATTCGACTGTGGGTCTTTCACATAGAGGGTAACATCATCAGCGTACATGGATATGCCAATCTGCCGCTGAAGGCAATTAAACGCACTCTGTTGATGCAATTGCCGTATCCTACATGCAAGAGGCTCTATAGCAATGGCGAACAAGAGGGGGGAGAGTGGACACCCCTGCCTGGTACCTCTCGTGATCGGGAAAGGGGAGGACAACACCCCATTGACAACCACTCTGGCCATAGGGTCAGTGTAGAGTAGTTTAACCCACGAGATAAATATCCTGGGGAAGCCCATTCTGCACAGGACGTCAATTAAATAACCCCATTCTACCGAGTCGAACGCCTTTGTCGCGTCTAGAAAAACAGCAGCCACCGGGAGCTCCGGGGAAATGGTCGGGATCAAGGAGAATAATGTGCGAAGGTTATGGGAGGTCGCCCGTCCAGGCACAAAACCTGACTGGTCAGGTAGTACTATAATGGGCATGAGTTCAGAGAGACGCACCGCCAATACCTTGGCCAGAATTTTAACATCGCAGTTAAGCAATGAAAGAGGCCTATAGGAGCCCACATCAAGAGGATCCTTTCCGGGTTTGAGTAAAGAGATGATAGCAACTTCCCTCATAGACCCTGGCAGGCGCCCCACTTCAAGGGATTCCTCGAAAACCTCCCGCAACACCGGAGCCATAATATCTACGTAACACTTATAAAATTCAGCGGGGAGGCCATCTAGGCCTGTAGCCTTGCCATTATTAAGCGACATGATGGCACTCCTGACCTCGTCGACCTCCAGGGGCCTACCCAGAAAAGCCCTGTGATCATCAGAGAGCCAGCAAAGCGACAGCTCATCCAAAAATCCCCCATATCTCACATCTCCGGAGTGCTGGGAAGTGTATAAGTGTGTATAGTGTTGCAGGAATGTGTCCCGTATAGTCTCTGAGTCCGTGCAGCGAGTGCCATCAGCCAAGACCAGTTCCAAGACATCTGAGCTGTGTCTCTGGTGTCTCGTAAGAGCCGCCAGGACCTTCCCCGGTCTCTCACCCTCACAATACCGTCTAGCTACCCAGTATTTTCCCCTATGCTTCGCTTCCCTGGCCGCTTCTTCCTCGTATTCCGATAGTTTACTCCTAAACTGGTGCATGAGATCAGGGTCAGGGCCAGCAAGTAGACCATTCTCTAGTCGTTTTAGGTCGGCATCTAAATCAGCAAGTGTACGGACAATGGTCCTGAGTACCCCACAGCTCTTGGAGATAGTGAGCCCCCGAATCGTAACCTTGAATGCCTCCCATATTACTTCCACACTGTTCACAGACCCCTTATTCCTCGGAAAGAAAGCCTCTATCTCCTCACCCAATTCCGCTTTAAAAATGGGGTCCAGCAGGGCCGATGGGAATAGCCTCCAAGGCGGACGCGGTCGGTGTAGTCCAGGTACCGACACCACAACCCGAACCGGACAGTGATCAGAGAAGGTCCTGGGGAGGTGCGTCACCCCATGCAATCCTGCCACTAGCCCCCTGGAAAGGAAGATATAATCCAGCCTCGCCCAGGTACGGGCCTGTGTCGTGAAATGAGTGCCCTCCTTAACAGTGGGGTGTACATATCGCCAGCTGTCCACCAGCCCTGCCTCTACCACAATGCCCCGCAAAACATCTCTGGCTTGTATATTGTACTGATGACTCCCCTCCGATCTGTCCTCAAGAGCCACCATTGCCAAATTAAAATCCCCCCCCCACACAATATGAGAAGCATCAACAGCAAGCACATGTCCCCACAGTGTAAGAAAAAAAGCTGGGCTATCAACATTCGGTGCATAACAATTCACAATAAGTACAGTGAGCTGTCCAATCCTACCCCACAACAGTACATATCTCCCATCAGAGTCCAAGTGTGATCCCAACTCCTGGAAGGCAAGTGATTTTTTAATCAATATTGCAACCCCCCTTGCATAAGAGGAGTACGAAGAGAACTTCCTCACAGTGGCCCACCTCCCACCAAACGCATATGTCGGTGACCGGCCCAGATGTGTTTCCTGTAAAAGTGCCACCTGTACGGCATGTCGGTCTAGATACTGCAACACATTTCGGCATTTCCTGGCATCATTGAGCCCACGCACATTCCAAGAAAGAATCGAAATCTTATCCAACACTGCGATCGCCATCACTCATAGGGTATACGTGTCAAAGAGCCCCGCACACCCGCATCAGGCACACCATACGAGCCACGATAGGAGGCCGTAGCCGCCACACCACTACCCCACCCAGTAACAAGAAAAGCACAATCAACCATGTCGTCTTCCAACCCCAGAACCAATCCCCCCCCCCCCCAAAACCGGTCAACGCACAACCGTGCAACAGGCGCGCAGCTCCATACGGGAACATCCAGAGCGCATCGCATCCAACAAGTGAATGTACAGGGTCCAAAAAGTCCCTACCTCCCACCGCCCACCTGACCAACCCCAACCTGTCAGGACCCCCTACCACCCCCCCTCCCCACACCCCAGGCATCCATCCACACATCCAAAACACCATCCGCACAACAAAGTAAAGTGTGAACATAGTAGGGGAATTCCCGTTGGGGGTGCCCACCAGAGGTGCACTTCACCACCCCCTCACACTATGCCGCCCTCCCAGCCGATGAGGCAAAGATACAAGGCAGGCACAGTGGTAGGGTGGGTGCCCGGAGCAAGAATAGGAACACAACCTCAGCCAACGCCAACCCAACAGTCACACCATGCAGCCTCACAGACAAAACACAGAGGACCACCCATCAGCCCACAATATCACACGCTTCGGAGAGGCAGCAGGCAGCGGCAGGTGAAACAATGTCAATAGGAAGCGTTCAACACAGACATCATGCCATCAAAAACCTGATCAGGGGTCTTCCTCCTCCCCCGCCGATTGACGATCGTTCTGTCCCATCCCATCCTGGCGGTCAGCAGCGGCACGTTCCCTCTGCAGCCGCTTCACAAAGTCTTCCGCCTGCTGCGGATTCGTGAAGAAAGTCTGCTTCGCCGGATGAGTGATCCTTAATTTCGCAGGGTAGAGCAAAGCGTAGTCCACCTGGAGGTCCCGAAGCTTCTTCTTAACCGCCAAGAATTTTCGCCGTTGTTCCTGCACCATCGGAGTGAAGTCAGGGTATATCGTGAAATTGACACCCTCGAAGGAGAGTGAGCGGGAAGTGCGGGCCGCATGAAGAGCCGCATCACGATCCCGATAGTTCAGGAGGCGAGCAATGATAGGGCGTGGGGCCGCACCGGGGGCCGGTCGCGGTCCAAGCGAACGGTGCGCTCGTTCTACAATAAACTGGGTCGAAAAGGATCCCGCCCCAACTGCCCCAACCAAGAGCCTCTCCACATACGTTTCCATCTTTCCAACATTTGTAGACTCCGGCACACCTACTACGCGAATGTTGTTGCGCCGACTTCTCGCCTCCAACTCCTCGTTCTTAGCGGCTATTACACGTAGGATATTGTCCATCCGCGCCAACTGAGTGGTATGAGTGGCCGCAGTGTCGTCGTGATCGGAGATACGCTGTTCCGCCGTGGTCAGGCGCTCCTCATGGACATCAAGTTTCTGTACCACCTCGTCCATGCGGGAGGATAGTTTGTCCACCTTATCCACAATGGTGGCGAAGCCTTGCCGCATCTCCTGCATCATCTGCTGGAAGTCAGGGGTGGACGGTTGCAAAACAGCATCAGCGGCAGTCGGAGGAGGAGATCGCGAGGTACCAGCCTCCTGTACCAGGCGGGTGCCCCTTCTGGAAGTCGCCGAGTCAAAGGAGAGCTTAGGTTGCTTATTATCAGGTTTGCCCATGGTGGTACACACAACACACGCACCAATGTCGTAAGCAGGGAGGCCTGAGGGTGGAATCTCGTAAGCAAGGCCACGGTCAACACAGCGACACACACAGCAGGGGATGCCTCGTAAACAATGTCAAAATTGGGTCGCAGAGTGTACACCTCTGTACAAAACCACCAGTAGACACAGTACAGACTCGCCAGGTGCCAAAAGAGCTGCCGCTGTAATAATACCAGGAAGTAGTCCAGGGGGGCCAAGTGATGACCCTGTCCACCACACCTTGAAGTAGATAGGGCCGTGCCACTCACAGTCCGCAATCAGTGACTGCGTGTAGGGGTCAGCCCCAGCTGTGTTCCGCAGGGGCCAGGGTGGTGCAAATCAGGATCACGGGGCAAATCAGGCACAGCAGGGGACAGCCATGGGCCGTGGTATGTGAATGGCGCTAGCGCCGAGCAAACCACCAGAAGGGACTCGCCGCATAGCCTATCCCAGCCGGCTCCGCAATACAACGGCCGCTGCAGTGGAAAAGGGCGCCAAGAAGCAAAAGTCCAGGTCCGCTGTGGTACATGCGTTAATATCGCCCACAGCCCCTATGCCAACGCAAGAGTTGAAACACAGCAGGGGGTGACAATGCAGTCCGCGGGGGCACGCCGCCAAACAGACGAGTATAGCAGGCTCCACAAGTATGCCAAACACAATGGTGCCAAATGAGCGAGCAAACGGCCCCCCTGTAGTGCAATCAGACAAGGTCCTCTCACCAGCAGCAGATCACCTCAATGTACAGCACGCCGTCCGCTGGCGCCCAGGGGTAGACCACAGAAGGGGGCACGAGCAGGCAGGCATGCCCCGCCACTCCCCTCCGTGAGATGGCCGGTGGTCCACTCAGGGGCGATGTCCACGCACCTGTCAGATCTCTACAGGGACAGCTCAGCGTGACCCCCGCGATGTCGTCGCTTCACCCCTGCTCACGATCGCCAGCCCCAGGCGCCAACGCCGGTCGCGTCCATGCAGGCAGCAAAGGAAAGTCCCCGAGGGGGGAGGGGACAGGCCTCCTCCCCTCGTGACAAGCAGCGGGCTAGAGTAATCCGGGACGCCGGACAGCGGAACGCCAGGTCTCCAGAGCAACAGGCGGTGAATCTTCAGAGGCCACGAACTCCGGATCGGAACCACCGATCAGCGCGAAAAACGAGCCGAGTGTAGAATACACTTCTCCAAGGCAGAATCTCGGGTCAGATCTGGGGTCAGCGAGGATCCGAAGGATAACTAGCCGGATGAAAGCTCCGGGCTGCAGGAGCCTTACGGCAGTGCGGCCATGCTGCAGTGCGCCCTCTAGCGCCCCCTAGGAAGGAGGGCCTTGTCCGTAACACAACCTTGTCCGGATGGACTGAAATGAAAGGAGGTTTACAGGATAGAGCCTGGAGCTCACTCACTCTCCTGGCAGAGGTGATGGCTACCAGGAAGGCAGTCTTCAAAGTGAGAAGGCGAAGAGGGCAGTTGTGAAGTGGCTGTAAGGGAGCGCACATCAGAAGAGTAAGAACCAGGTTCAAGTCCCACTGAGGCATCACGAAGGGAACAGGAGGGAACGTATGTGTGATGCCTTTCAGGAATCGATTAACGATAGGGGACTTGAACAAAGAAGGTTGATCAGGCAGCCTCAGAAAGGCTGAAAGAGCAGAAAGGTAGCCCTTGATAGTGCCCAGAGCAGAGCCCTGCTGGGCAAGAGAAAGAAGAAAGAGGAGAACCTCAGAAAGAGGGGCATTAAGGGGATCCACAGCCTTTGCTGTGCACCATGCCACAAATCTGTTCCACCTGCAGGCGTATACCGACTTTGTGGAGGGACGCCTGGCTGCCAGAATGATGTTGCAAACTTCAGGAGGCAAGTCAAATGGCCTCAACTGTCGCTGCTCAAACTCCAAGCATGGAGGTGGAGACTGGACAGGTTCGGGTGTAGGACCGTCCCCTGCTGCTGCGACAGAAGGTCCTCCTGAAGAGGCAGACGAACCGGGGGATCGACTGACATACTGAGTAGCTCAGGATACCAGTACCTTCGTGCCCAGTCCGGAGCCACAAGGATGACTTGTGCCCGGTCGCGCCTGATCTTCTTCAGCACTCTGGGCAGAAGTGGTAAAGGCGGAAAGGCGTACAACAGACCGCAGCTCCACTCGCGACGAAATGCGTCTCCGAGCGAGTGCCGCCTTGGAAATTCCAACGTGCAGAACTGATGACATTGCGCGTTCTCTTCTGTGGCGAATAGATCTAACCAAGGCTCTCCCCACTGCTGAAAGAGGCCTTGCGCCACGTCCGAGTTCAGACGCCATTCCAGATCCATCATGCACCGGCGGCTGAGTTCGTACGCCCTGGCGTTCAGAGAACCGGCCATGTGTTGAACCACCAGAGTCACGCCCTGATGTTCCAGCCATTGCCCGAGGCGCAGAGCCTCCTGGCAGAGGGTCCACGACCCCACCCCGCCCTGTTTGTTGCAGTACCACATGGCGGTGGTGTTGTCCGTGAACACCTGCACTACACTCCCTCGGACAGAGGGGAGGAATGCCTTCAGACGAATCGCCCGCAGCTCCAAAAGGTTGATATGGAGCTGGGACTCCGCCGGAGACCAGAGGCCTCTGATCTCCGCCTCTCCCATGTGGCCTCCCCAGCCCTGGAGGGACGCGTCTGTCACAACTACGTGCTCCGGTTGGGGAAGGGAGAGGGATCTGCCGCCGACCCAATCGCGTTCCGTGAGCCACCACTACAGCTGTCTCGCAGTGACCTCCGAGATCAGGACATGGTCGGACAGGTTGCCCTGATGCTGGGCCCACTGAAACTTCAGGTCCCACTGCAGAGCCCGCATCCGCCACCGGGCGTGATGCACCAGAAGGATGCAGGAAGCCATCAGCCCCAGAAGCCGCAGCGTCAACCTGACCGAAACCCGGGATAAAGGCTGGAAGATTGGAATCAGAGCCTGTATATCCCGAACCCGCTGTTCCGGTGGGTAAACCCGAAACTGCGCCGAGTCGAGAACCGCTCCGATGAAAAGGAGCTTCTGAGAGGGACACAGGTGTGACTTCGGCACATTGATGGAGAACCCCAGCAGGTGCAGGAGATCCGCCGTAGTCTGGAGGTGGCTGACGACTGTCTGGGGCGAGCCCGCCTTCAACAACCAGTCGTCGAGGTAGGGGAAGACTGAAACCCCTAACCTGCGCAGATGAGCTGCGACCACCGCCATCACCTTCGTGAACACCCGTGGGGCGCTGGTAAGGCCGAAGGGGAGCACGGTAAACTGAAAGTGCTCGTGGCCTACCGTGAACCGCAGGTAACGCCGGTGGGCCGGCAGGACGGGGATGAGCAAATCCGCGTCCTGCAAGTCCAACGCTACCATCCAGTCTCCTGGGTCCAGGGCAGCTAAGACCTGAGCCAGAGTCAGCATTTTGAACTTCTCCTTCCGGAGGAAGCCGTTGACGTTCCTTAGATCCAAGATAGGGCGTAGGCCCCTTTGCCCTTCTTGGGTACCAGAAAGTAGTGGGAGTAACAACCACGTCCTACTTCTGGCCCAGGAACGCGCTCGTTGGCCCCCTTGGCCAAAAGGGCCAGAACTTCCTCCTGCAGGAGCCGCAAGTGATCCCCCGATACGCGGTGGTGTTGCGGTGGCATGGCTTGAGGAGTCGTCTCGAAGGGGAGGGAGTAGCCCCTTCGGACGATCTGCAGCACCCACCTGTCCGAAGTGACAGTGCGCCAGTGAGAGCGGTGATGGCGAACCCTGCCCCCCACTGGCGTCACATGGGCCGAAAAGCACGGACTAGGAGGGTTTAGAGGCGGATGCTGCGGGGGAAGGTGTGGACTGACCTCGCCGTTGTCCCCGACCGCCTCCACGGCGGTTTCCACGGCCGCCACCGCGCTGGATGTTAGTCTGCGGCGAGTGGCTGGCGGCACGTGTGGGGACACCCCTTCCTTGGCCACGAAAGGAGCGAAAAACAGCAGTTTGCTGGCGCGGGGCCGAAAGGCCCAAGGACTTGGCCGTAGCCCTGGAGTCCTTAAAACGCTCAAGCGCGTGGTCTGCCTTGTCGCCAAAAAGGCGACGGCCATCGAACGGCATGTCCATCAGAGTGTTCTGGACATCTGCCGAAAAATTGGCGGACCTCAGCCAGGCGTGGCGTCTCACCGCCACCGTCATTGCCATTGCTCTGCCCAGCGAGTCGGTGGTATCCAGCCCACACCGGACAGAATACTCGGCTGCATCTCGGCCCTTCACAAGGGCTTGGCTGAGTTTGGCCCGTACCTCCAACGGACACTCTGGCAGCACTTCCGCCACCGTCTCCCACAGAGAGTGGGTGTAGCGGCCCAAGAGGCATGCGGTGTTGGAAGACCGCAGTCCCAAACAAAGGGAGGAGAATATTTTCTGTCCATAATTCTACCTCTTGGATTCCCTGTCCGGCGGAGCCAACGGGAATGCGGTCTGGGAATTGGAGGCCTGAATGACCAGACTCTCGGGGGTGGGGTGGGTGGACAGGAAACATGGGTCGCCCGGGGCCGGGCGGTGGCGTCTGCCCACGTTCCTATCTACGGGCGAACCCGTAGCGGGCTTGGACCAGGTGCCCAAAAGAACGCCGGTCAAGGCCTCATTAAAGGGCAGCAGAGGCTCGGCCGAGCTTGACTGCGGTTTAAGGACCTCAGTGAGGAGGTTAGTCCTCACTGCCGCGACATGGAGCTCAAGGCCCAAGGCCTTGGCAACCCTCGTCAACACCACACTATAGGTTGCCCCCTCCTCTGAAGCCACGGTAGGAGGAGAGAGAAAACCAGTGTCTGGAGAGGTGTCCAGGCCACTGGCCTCCCCAAGGTCTCCTGCCCAGTCCTCCTGAGACTGACACTCCCTGGTCAGAGGGCCTTTAGACCCCTCCCAATCCTCCTCATCACCCATCTCCTGATACTCAGGGTTGTCAATAAATGGGGCCGGTTCGTAGAAGTGGAAATCTCCAAACGGCGTCGGATGCGGCGCCGCTCCGACGTCGGAACCGGAGCAAAGGAGGAATCGGGGGCGGGGCCGCCCAAGGACGGCGCCGGAGGCGACACCTGACCGACCGACGCTGGGTGGGGGGGGGTCGTAAGGTCCACCTGTGACGATCCAGAGCCCGAGGAAGGCCATTGGTGTCCCCCGGCACCGGGCCCGAAGGCGCCAGCGGCGCCGGGGCCGCTTGACCTTGCGGAGCCGGTGCCGGCGGTGTCGGGATCGTGGGGCCCTGCGGCGCCGGGCCCAAAGGCGCCGGCGGCGCCGGGGCCGAAGCACCCGACGGCATTGGGCCCGAAGCCCCCAACCCGCTAGGGGCCCAGACGGGTCCGCTGGGCCCGGAGGCGCCGCGGAGCCCGTCGGAGGAGAAAGGGACCTTATGGACATGAGGAAGCTCTCAATCTCCTCCGGCGTCGCGTCTCGCCCAGGGACCGGAGGGTGTGGAACGGGACGCAACGCCCGCGACTCTGAAGGAGCCGCGTGGGCGGGGTCACCCGAACCCCCGACCGTGTCGCGCGAGCGTCGGGGGGAGTCAGAAGAGCGATGACGCCTCTTCGACATCTTGTGCTTCTTACCTGACGACGACTTCGACCCGGAGGAGTGGTGCCGACTCCCGGAGCTTTGGTGGCTACGTCCCCGCGACCTGTCCCTCGACCTCCCGTGGGACCGGGACCTCACACGGCGCGGGGCCGACTGACGGATTTCGAGTCGCCTGCGGGACCGCTCCCGCCTGGCTTTCGAAGAGAGGGCCCGGCAGTCGGAGCAGGCCTTGTCGTCGTGGTCGACGCCTAGACAAGTTAGGCACAGGTGGTGAGGATCCGTGACCGACATCGTGCGGTCGCAATCTTCACAGTGCTTGAAACCAGGCATCCCTACGGCACCGATCGGAGTCGCAAGACTTCGAGAAGGATCAAAAATGATCTAAAAAAAGTTAGTCAAAAATTGACTGGGTTACTGCTTTTTCCAGATCTGCCCTGGCTGGCGCGGAAAAAAGAAGAACTGACGTCAGCACGCGGAGGCGGCGTCTAAGTACTCCGACGACGTCATCATGGCGCCCACGATGCAGACGACGGACGCGGAGCCGCAGACAACGCCTACCGAAGCGCAAGGGTAAAGCTACGCAAAAGTTTCCGGATCCAGTCTGACGCCTGGGGATATTATAAGGTAAGGAATCTATCACTAACGTGTCTCTTTCAGATCTTGGCAGCATCCTTACCATACAGTATAGTTTGGCCTAACAAGGCTCTGATGTCCTCAAGGATGGCCAGCAAGATGTTGCTGTGCCATAGTGCATGAGTGTACAAATCCAGAAGGCACACTGAACTAATAGATCAGAGTTCCAAAGAAAACATTCTCTTTCCAAAAGCATCAGGTCTTTTCTATCCTTTCTATCCGGAGAGCTGGTCGGAAAGGAATTTGAATTCATTTTACTTATTGAAGCCTGAAAAATCATGTTCTCCTGTGTCCGGTGCTTAGGTCCAAGGCTCAGGTCAGTGCGGGACAGTCAATGTAACCTACCCATGGGGTGACTGGTGGACATTAGTACGGCTTAGCTCAGACAATGTAGGCAGAAGGGCATCAGTAAAAACATCCTTAAATGACAATAACAGCTCAGAGGATGCTGGCAGTGGTTGAAGAATCTCACACTGTAGAATTGTTTTCGTCTCTATAGAGGGCAACTGCAATTCTAGTGTTTCAGCTGCCCTGCAAAATACCACCGCAAACATGGTACATTCTTCCTTTTCTCTCCCAGGTGGTGAGTCTAGCTCCAATCTCAGAAGATGTACCCCACCCGTTGCCATTCTGTAAGTCTACATACTATAAATCCCCAGTGTAATGAGCAGGGAGGAATCTGTCTCCTTCCTCAACATTGGTGTTTTGAGGGACATTGGGTACCTCTTGCACTGCATCTGAATCAGAACAAACAATGATGTGAATTCTCTGCTGGTACCAATATTGGGGCAGAGGCATTGGACTGGAGTCCAGCTGCATGACCATCGGTTGTGCTTTTGTGACTCATAGTGTGACATATACCTGGATCATTCATTTGTGCAGGCTCCAGTACGGAAGGAAATGGGGTGGACCTGGGTGCCAGAGTAGAAGTCAGTGTCCGCAACAGCGAGGTAGCAAGTCCCACTGACAGAGACCAAATCGGACCCAGTAGCAGAAGTCTGACTGGAGGCCACTGTAGCATCGTGACGTCAAGAAGAGCCCCAGAGGGAGGCGGAACTGCTCCAAATATCTGCAGCATGGCCTCCTTGAAAGCTACTATTACTGCGGTGTCGATGATGGCCACAGAAAATAGAGGCATGCTGGGACGAATTGCAGGATGGGTTCAGATTCATTGGCCTTGGAGGAGTGCAAACGATATCTTGGCACCCTGGCAACTTCCTGCTAAGCTTCGATTGGCTGGATTCTAAATACTCTGTGGGCTTGATTGAGTATGCCCTGCTATGATGACTCATGTTGGAATATACACTGGAGCTTGCCAACCCTGACCTCTTGAAGAGTCACAATCTCAAGGAAGCTCCAGGCGTATGCCAAGTAGGTGAAATACCTGTAGGTGTGTAGATGCCCAATGCTTTAGCCCTTCAAACGAAAGCGCATCAACACAAACTGCATAGGGTAGTACAACCTAACACATTTAAAACACTGAAAGCAAAGAGAAATATTTTAAATGAACAACCAAAAAGATGCTATATATAGAGAGAGTTTAACAAACAGCATTATAATATATTTATATAGCGATCTTTTCCCTCTTCATTCTTGCTCCCCAGTGGGTACCAGTGCGTTTGATTGACCATTTAGAAGATCATTACCTATTCCTTCTCCTAATAAACCATTTAGACTAGCAATACCTATTCCTTCTCCTAATAAGCCATTTAGACGAGCATTACCTATTCCTTCTCCAAAAATGAGGTGACATTTATTTCAAACGCAAATAAATTTGAGTTGTTTTAACAAATATGCACTTCAGCACACACAAATCGAAGGAAATATCTATGATAAATACGGTGGCAGTGCACACGTAAACTTGAGCATGTGAAAAGGCAATTTCATCAGCCCTGCACCAGCACCTCTATTTACAAAACATTAAAAGGAACATTAATTAAACCCTTCTCCAGAGAGATCATTGCCTCCATACTGGCATTAACTTCCAGAGTTCCATTTGTTGCTTTTATGGCTATATTTTTTATGCTCATTGCTTTGATGTTGGTGCTGCGCATTTAGGTAACCACTACCACAAGTACAGTAAACCCCGAAGCAGAAAGACAGTGTTTGCTATGCAAAACACAAAGCCAGTGATTGGCACCTCAGACCAATTGATCCAACCATTACCGCCATCTCACAACCCCCCACAAGCACAACTATAAAGCTATCGATTTCCATTTTCTGATTCAGGGCAGGCCAATTAAGAAAGTGAGTAATTGTGATTACACTGCTTCATGATCAATTACGTCTGATGCAAGACAAAGTGCTCCTCCAGGAGCAACGTAAAGAAAATAATTATGATCAGGGATGCTTTAGTGCTGAACCTGGGACCTAGAAAAACTCAAATAAATGACACGTACTTCCTTGTGCGATCCCCGGGACTAAGGGAAGAATCACAGCTGTTTCGAAGTTGGACTGAAACCTGAAGCAAACGCTGTCGTGTTTTAGGAATTAGCATGTGCTATGCTCTGGAAAGGGAGAGATGGTCATGCATTCTACTAATTCGGAAGCACGAACTACGAATTTCTACTATAGGTAATGCCCATTCAATAATTATTCATACTAGGAAAACCAATTTAAAACTAAGAAACCTATATAGGAGGGTATTTAGTGTTTTTGGTGGACGCACACTTTGTTGCCATACCACAATATTATCTGATGCCACCAGTATAACGTGCTATGGACTCGCGTAACAAGGGCTGCTAAGGCCTAATGATTACACATACAATTGCTCCTCCACCCAACTGTGTTGGAGCAGCAGACCGGCTCATGATAGCAATGCGCCCAGCGCGTTGCGAAATTAAATGTATCATTTAAATGTATACAGTTCCTTAGATCCCACAACTGCCTCTTATCCCACTAAAGTCACCAAGCACATCAGTTTCGTGACATAAATAGGACACAAATACAACAGTTAGCTGTGTACAAGCACAATAAAAAGACAAAACTAGACGGTGAAGTCAAGGTGCATGAGAATGTAATAGAAACCAATTACGTCGAGGGGTACAAGAGTCATTGAGAAATGTGATCCTTCAGCTTCTGTCTGTGAGATGCAGATAATAAACTAGAGATTATAATATTGATTGATGGATAGATACTATAATTCTCGTTTTTCATACCAACCTTCGCCAGGGAGATTACTAATAACGGACTATTCAACCACATATTTAGGTATTTCTATTTCAAACAGATAAATGAAAACACATCCGACATCCTTCCCCCTAATAACATGACATAAGGAAAAGTTATCAAATTTACACATAAGACTCTTTCTTAGCTAATAATCGAATAGAAGACAATTTCAGCGGTTCATATGGACCACAAGGGAACGAGGTCATGTATGGAAGAAGAACGAACAAGTAGGCACACAACACAGATCACCCAAGGTCCTCCCTTGTTACCCTGCCGTCCAAGCGAGTGCTCACAACCAACTCAAGAAGTACACAACCACCCCTGTTAGTTTCCAAACCTAGAATGCATAATACCTCAAATAAAACAGTCGGTGAACTAGACTATCCTTTCTTCAGTCCCTAGAGGGACTGAAGCTGTGTGTTTCTGAGTAAACATGTTTGCTTACCCAAGCATGTCTGGTCTCCGACGGGAAACACTGTGAATGAACATTTCTGTAAAAGATCTCCTTTTCAGGATAGCCCCTCTCAAAATCCGTTCCCTCAGTTCAGGTGAATGCAAGATCACCAAAACAGTTCCATATTGGGCCTATCTTGTCATGGGAAAAGACAAACGGATTTTGTAGCATTTAAGAATCGAAGGATGTCTTCAAACCTTTTCAACCTTCAGTAGATCACACACAGCTGCTCTCCAACTCCATCTTGTAGATTAAACCTTGATCGAACCCATCAAACCTATTAAGGGAACGTGTCAAATTGCATGCCCAACACTGAGCCAATAGAAGGCTCCGAGTAGCTATCCCTGGTGGTTTGGCGAGCAAAGTCAATGGGTTCCAGAGAATGTGCGTATAGCTCAGGGACCTAAGTGCCAGAATTTTGACGTCCAGCAATGGTACACCCAACCACACGGAAATGTAGTCACTGCTGAAGGAAGCAACAGTTGTCACCACACTTGACATGGGTTTGGCTTACCTTCAGATTGTTTTGCATAAGAGTCCCGTCCTTTAACTCCATTCATCACCTCATAGAGAACCTTTTGCTTTAAACTAATGGCTTTTAGTTTGGTTTCAACTCTGTCGCCTTTCAGCATTTAAAAGAGATGCTGTTGAAGGGAATTGAAGGATTGATCTGTCTCCAGGATAATCTACTGATTTACTCCGAGGATAACGACACACTACAAGAAGCTGGTGCAGGGTCTGCAAATATGACATGGACATGAACTTGAAAGCAGAGCAATGTAGATGTGGAGTGAATAATGTTGACTATTCTAGTTATAAGATATCCACTCAAGGCGTAGAGCAGAAAGAGAGCCTCATTCATTTCATTGTGGATTCACCTATGCTGAGATGTAAGGAACAGTTAAGATCTTTGCTTGCATTTCTTGAGTTCTGTGCATGCTTCATTCCAAGGTTTGCCAATAAGAATACATTCAATGCACACACCATTAACCCCTTCCATGCTGATGACGAACCCCAGCCGTCATGCACTACGGTGCTCGTGTGCTGATGACGGCTGGGGTTCGTCACGGCCCGCCCCTGTTCGTGTTGTTTACAGCACACCAGGGGAATCGCGGCCGCATGGAAGGGGTTAAAGAGAGGGAAGAGAGGGAAGAGGCTTCTGTGGGAGAAAGATACGACAATGAATTTGCCAAGACCAACAGGGATGTGGCGGAGTCTGTGCCCTCGCCACAGTACCACGCATTCGCAAAGCCACCATCGGAAGAAGATCCTTCTCCTACCTGGCGGCCAAGACATGGAACTCCCTCCCCATCCACCTACGGCTGACCCACAACCATCTCTCCTTCAGGAAGCAACTCAAGACCTGGCTTTTCGAGCAGTAACGGATCCCTTCCTCCCAGCGCCTTGAGACCCTTCCGGGTGAGTAGCGCGCTATATAAATTGTCTGATTGATTGATTGATTGTGCCACTGAAACCGTATGACACCCAGGACCCCAGCATTGGGGTCACAAATGCCTGTCAGACTGAATTAAGTGCTGGTTTGATCCAGCATAGAGATGATTAGATGGTGACATTGTCTGTCATAGCATGAGAGGTGTGGTGATGAAATGTGAGGCCTTGGCTTGTTGGTGAGGTGGCAGCCATTACAGGCAATATACCTGGAGCTCTGAATTCAAAATCTGGGTCGTACACACACCTGGATTTGTTTACCACCAAGAGTGAAGAGACATCCAAGCCAAGGGTTGCAAATGGCAGCATAGCTTGCAGGTATTCCACTACCACACTGAATTTTTCTGGTGGACAAGTTACTTACCTGTGGTAACACCTTATCTGGTAGAGAGACTATCTAGCTGCATATTCCTGATCTTAGAATGATACCCAGGCGTCAGATTGGATCCAGACTTTTCTTTACAAGTACCCTTGCGTGTTGGTAGGTGGCATCAATTGGCTCCTCGTGGCGAAGTCGGCATCTTCTGCGCCGGATGTGATGTGTGCCATGCCTATATAGGCACCACTACAGCATGCTGATATCAGTTTCCTTTTGAGACTTTCCACGCCAGGAACACGGAGCCACAAACACTACTGACCACTGATGTGGAAAATTAGGACCCTGTACGGGTAAAGCCCTGTCCCTAGAAATCTGTTCACAGAGCAGATGAATGCGTTGATTGGCAAGGCATCTGCGGCTAGACAGGGCCTCTACCAGATAAGACATTAATGAAGGCAAGTAATTTGTCCATCTAATAGGGTAATAGGGAATTCTAGCTGCAGATTCCTTACCTCAGAATAGATACCCAAACAATACCTCCACAGAGGTGGGTCTACAGAATAATTTCATACCAAAATGTTCTGCAGGACCGAACAGGCAAAATGGCCATCATGACGGACCTGACTGAGGCAGTAGTATTTAGTCAATGTGTGCAAGGAAGCCCACATTGGAGCCTGGCAGATGTCTAGGACAGGGACTTTGCATGCTAACGCGGTAGTCACAGTCTTGGCTCTGGCTGAATGAGCACACAAACCCTCAGGGGATTGCTTCTTGGCCAATGCGTAACAGATTGTAATGCATAGCACGATCCATCGGTAGATGGTCAGTTTCTGCACAGCCTTTCCCTTCTTTGCTCTGACATACCCCATAAAGAGTTGGTCATCCACCAGGAACTCTTTCATAGGGTCAAGGCAGAACAACACTGCTCTTGGGTCCAGTATGTTTAGTCACTCCTCTTCCTTAGAGCAATGCGGCAGAGCATAAAAAGTAGGCATAGTAATGGACTAGCCTACATGAAAGGGAGTGATGACTTTCGGTAGTTGAAAGCTCTAGTTTGTAGAACCAGATTGTCTGGGTAGATCTTTAGGTATGAAGGCTTAAATGAAAGTCTGAAGCTTACTGACCCTGAAGACAGATTTTATTGCTACTAGAAAGGCCGTCTTGATAGTAAGGAGCCTCCGAGGACAGCTGTGAAAAGGCTCAAAGGGAGCTCACATCAAGAGAAGATTAAGGTCTCAATGAGGCATGATAAAGGGAGAATAAGGAAACATATGCTGCAAACCTTTCAAGACCTATGTACAAGAGGGGATTTGAAGAGGGATGGTTGGTTGGGCAACTGCAGAAAGGCTGAGATAGCAGAAAGATAAACCTTTAAGGTGCCCAGAGCAGAGACCTGCTGGGCAAGAGAAAGAATAAAGATAAGAACCTGAGAAATGGGTGCAGGAAGGCGGTCAACTTGCTAGTCTGCAGACCATATCACAAACTTGCCCCAACAACAGTTGGGAGGAGTTTTGGTGGAGGGACGCCTGGCTGCGAGAATAACATCACAGACTTCGGGCGGAAGGTAGAAAGCTTTCAATTGTCGCTGCTCAATATCTCAATCTCCATGCAAGAAGGTGGACTATTGACAGGTTCGGGTGGAGAACCCTCCCATGCTGCTGCAATAGAAGATCCTCCAGAAGCGGCAGTCTGATCAGAGGACCGATAGCCCTGTCAATAGCTTTGGATACCAAATTCTCTGAGCCCAGTCCAGAGCCACAAGGACGACTTGGGCCAGGTCGTTCCTGATCTCTGTGAGAACTCTGAGCAGGAGTAATATAGGTGGAAAGGCATACAGGAGGCCTGAGCTCCACTTGAGATGAAAAACGTCTCAGAGCAAGAAACGCCACTGCTAACATTGTGTGTCCTTGGTGAATAGATCTAACCAACGCTCTCCCCACTGCTGAAAGTAAGCTTGCACCACCCTCTGGACGGAGCTGCCATTCGTGATCAGCTAGGCATCTTCAGCTAATTCCTCCGCTTTGGAGTTCAGAGAGCCCACCAAGTGTTGACCCAACAGGGAAATTACCTGATGTTCTAGCCATGTCCAGAGAGCCAGGGCCACTTGACAAATGGCTAACAACCCCACCCTGCCCCGTTTGTTGCAGTACTACATAGTGGTTGTGTTATTTGTGAAAACCTGCACTGGCCTTGCTTTTATGGAGGGAAGAAAGACTTTCAATGTCTGCTGGATCGCCCAGAGCACCAGAAGTTTGATGTGGAGTCCGGATTCCCACCTCTCCCAGATGGCCACCCCATCCCAGGAGTGACGCAAATGCCACCACTGTCAGATCTGGTTGGGGAAGGGAGAGGGGTCTGACACGGACTCAATATTGGTTCTTTAACCACCACTGCAGATCATTTGCAGTTCCCTCCGAAATTTGGACCTTGTCGGGGATATTTCCCTAATGCTATACCCACTGGAACCCACTGCATGTGTCACCAGCAGGATGCAGGAGGCCATAAGGGCCAGCAGACTCAGAGAGAGTCTCATCGAAATTTAGGATAGAGGCTGAAATCTTGATATCATAGCATGAATATCCTGCACTCGTCGTTCAGGAGGATAGGCCCAAAACTGCACCGTGTCCAGAACAGCTCAGATGAAAGGGAGCGTCTTAGACGGAGTCAGGTGTGACTTTGGCATGCTGATAGTGAATCCCGGCAAATGCTGGAGGTCGGCTGTCGTCTTGAGGTGGGAGAAGACAGCATGGGGGAGCCTATCTTTAACGGCCAGTCGTCGACATAGGGGAAGACTGGCTCTGCTGAGCTCTGCAGATGAGCTGCAACCACCACCATCACCTTGGAGAACAACCAAGGGATGCTGGTAGGGCCAAAGGGGAGCACAGTGAACTGAAAGTGCTTGTGGCCCACAGTGAACCACAGGTACTGCCCGTGGGCAGCAGAATGGGAATGTGGAAGTATGCATTCTGCAAGCCAGCGCTAACATTAGTCTCCTGGGTCTAGGGCAGACACGACTTGAGCGAGCATGAACATTTTGAACTCCTTTTTGAGGAAGAAATTGAGAGGGCACAGGTCTAGGATAGGACAAAGGCCTCTGTCCTTCTTGGGCACCAGAAAGTAGCTGGAATAGCACCCCGGACCTACTTCTGGCACCAGCACCCTCTCTAGCACTCCCTTGGCCAAGAAAGCTGTCACTTCCTGATGGAGCAGAGAATGATGGTCTCCGCCAGCCTGTCCCAAGCAAATGATATGGGTGAAGGGGTAGGCTTGAAGGGGAGAGAGTAGCCCTTTCAGACAATCTGCAGAACCTATTGGTCTGACGTTATAGCTCACCAGTGGGGCAAGGTGATGGCGGATCCTGCCGCCTGCAGCCTGCCCAAGATGGTAAGGTGGTATAATGGTTTGGACGTTGTGACTGCATAGGGGATTTCGGGGGTGGGGCAGGGGTGGACTGGCCCGACTTCTGGCAGCTTGGCCCGCAAGGCCTGCACAACTTTATCCCCTAAAGAGTGTGAGAGTGGTGGCTCAAAAGGCACGTGGTGTTCACTGATCTTAGTGCCAGGCTGGTGGTAGAAAACATAATCTCCCCAAAGATGTCCAGCTTCTTTGATTCCAGGGAGAAGCAGTTTGGCGAGGTACACTCCCGGCTGAAGCACCTCCGTCAAGACATTTGTCTTGACTGCAACTGACAGCAGGCTAAGGTCACAGACCTCGGCCGCCATCCTCACCACCACTGCAAATGATGCTCCCTCCTCTGTAGCCATGGTCTGGGAAAAAAGCATGCCAGTTTCTAGATAGGTGTTCAGTCCACTGGCGTCTTCCAAATCCTCACACCAGTCCATATTTGGGTAAAAAAGCGGCTATTCTTCAGGGTCTAGCGACCCCTCCCAATCCTCCTTGAATCCTAGCTCATAGGAATAGGTCTCAGGCTAAGGCCCGAAAGGCATGGCTCCAGTCGGCACTGGAGTCAGCACTGGGCGACACCCATCCGACTCGTGTCAGAGTTGGGGATAAGAATGAGGGCAGTGGCATTGAGACCAGTGTCGATGAAGGTCGAGTTGGGACGACTGGTGCTGGTCGGGATCCATCTGTGGATCCAAGGGACCAGACTTGTGTCATGCCAGAGCCGTTGCTGTGTATTCAGTAGTGGCCCCTTCCGAACCCACAGGGCCTGAAGGCGTGGGACCGGATTACTTAAATATGAGGCGCATGGCCTCATAAGACTCAATAGGTTGAGTAGAGTTTGCTCCAGCTCCCGGAAGAAGCAGAGTAGATCCAGGCACTGGCTCGACAACAGAGCCAGACCTCTAATGTTGACGCTCCCTCGTCGGCCGACGGACAAGGTGAAGTCGAAGACTTCTTGCTCTTCTTTTTGCAGTGTGACTTACCCAAGTGACCAGACGACTTTTTGTGTGATGAAGACTTTGGGCTCCACAACCGATCCGAGGACCTTCCACTGAACCAGGATCAAGAAAGCTGCGGTGTCGCACATCGAGCTGCCTGGAGATTGAGGGACTACTCCCTCAAGGCCTTCGGGTTCATGGTGCAGCAGTCGACACAGGTCTTAACATCATGGTTGAGCTCGAGGCACTAAAAGCAAATTAGATGTGGGTCTGCCACTGAAATCGGTTGGTGCCAGGTGCTGTAGGGCTTGAAGCCAGCCTTCCTAGAGGACAATCCTGCCATGCTAGGAGAAAAACTCAACAAAAGTTAAAAAAAAGCTCATTCAAAAAGTGACTGAAGGGGTAGCTCTTCCCCGGATCGGAGCTGCCTGGAGTGAAAAGAAAAGAACAGACATTAGCGTGCTGAGGTGCTGCCTATATAGGCACAGTGCACGTCACATCTGGCACAGACAATTACGACAACACCAAGTGGAGCCGATTGGCCCCACCTACCAGCGTGCAGAGGTACTGCTCACAAAAAAAATCAGGATACCGTCGGACATCTGGGATAATTCTAAGGTAAGGAATCTGTGGACAGAAGTCTGTATCAGATGAAGGGAACATAATGGTGGGTTGCCTTTCAAGGTTACCCTTAGGGCCAGATGATACGGATGAGAGAGAACAGGTGGGCGATGAGTTTGTTGTTAGTGCTCTGTCCAGCTTTACCAAAGGTGTCATTGTGGTGGACCAGTGGTTGGTGGTGTTTGATAGATGAGTCTCCTAGGAAAATAGTGCAACATACTAGTAAGGGGTGGCCTACTTCCAGGTGTTCGGATACTGATGTTAACGCTTATCACTACTTTTCATCAAAGGTGCCAATTACCATTGGCTTTCTGAGGAGACGGAGTACCTTAGTTGTTCCCTTTTCTTTGCGTGGAAACATAGTTGAATTACCAAATGAAGGCCATATTGGCACGAGATCCATAATGGTGAGAACTGAAGAGTTATATTTGTTGCCGGGTC
Organism: Lissotriton vulgaris; assembly: GCF_964263255.1. Classification (NCBI taxonomy): domain Eukaryota; kingdom Metazoa; phylum Chordata; class Amphibia; order Caudata; family Salamandridae; genus Lissotriton; species Lissotriton vulgaris. The sequence goes on along the minus strand of NC_141689.1, from coordinate 501,468,950 downwards.
TAGATATATCTGAGGAGCACTCTGCCAGGTAATGTGTTTCATGCTCAGTCTCTGTTAAGATTGAGGTTACCATGCAGAGTTCTACAGAGTCAGTTAATAATTGCTTGGCCTAAACCTGGTATTGATATTATTGGTCCCCTAAAAGGTTTGAAGGACGTGGTCCAATACAGGGTATTGGCTGTGGATTATTCTTCCCCTTGTCCAGAGATTTGTTTTGTCAACTGCTTTACTAGTTTCAGGATCTGGGGATTCCTAGAATGTTTGATTGCCCAGGAAGCTGAGCCAAATGAGCTTGTTACACACAACAGTACCCAGGACAATTTAAGGGAAAGTTTCGAATTCTTCCAAAGCTTTGGTTTCAAGCATATCATCACCTGTATCACCCCAGAAGCAATGGGTTAGTAGAGCGATGTAACAGTGTCAAATACAATATTCCGTTGTCTATGGCTACTAGGGTGCATTGAAATCACTAACAGAAAAATCTATTGTGGTCCATACGCATTACTCCTAATAGAGACATAACAATTTCTATTTTAGTGTTGTTGAGGGCCAGGGCACCAGGATCTAAACTGAACAGGTTTTGGGTGGAGAACAGTGAACTTCTTCTGGAAAAATGCATAATGTGAGTCATTGTAAGAAACAAGCCCAAGATGATGTATGAAAACAATCAGAGTTAAAAGTGGGAGATATGGTGAAAGTCAGGATTCCAGGAGTTTGCTCTAATTTTTTGTCACCTAGGAGATTTGTGCATGTTGAAGATTACATGGTGAAGATGGAAAGTGTTGGCTAAAGAAGAGATGGTCTGTTTCTTTTGAATGACGGTGTGGTGAAAAAGGAATTTTCCAGTGGATCATTTGCCTCAGCACTCTGGGTATGCTAGAGGTACCGACTCAGTAGGAGGTCTTGTAGAAGCAGATAATTTGGCGTAGTACTCCAAAAGAAAGTCATCTAGGAACTGTGTTCTACCCAAAAAGCTCAAAGATTATATGCCAGATGTACGAAAGCTTTTTTCATTTCTTAAAAGGCCGAATCACAATTCTACCCAATAGAAATCGCAAATTTCGACCATGATTTAGCAAACTTAAATTGGGATTACCCATTTGTGATTCCTAAACCACCTGTACAAAGCATTTCCTAAATGCAAATGGGGCATTTAGGAAATGCTATTACTATTGACTCAAAGTCATTGGTAACCATGTGCAAAATTAAAATATTCATTTAAAAATGCATATTTTAATGTGTCATGAAGCGCATATATACCCCTAGGGCAAAGTGCACTTATATGTGCACTACAAATCTCGGGGTGCCTCTAGGGGGCCTTAAGCCCAGAGGGCTTGGATTTCCTATATTGCAAATTCCCATTAGAAATTCACAATTTAGGAAATGCAAACCATTTCCTATCTAGCCCATAGCCCAAAGGTGGGAATGCAATAGGATTTCTGAATTCCTAAGAAACTCGCAGACTATATCATTTTGCATTTCTTAAATAGCGATTCCCATGGAATCGCTATTTAGGAAATGCTAAATTATAATTTCAGAAATCTGGCCCCAAGTGCTGTAAATATTTTGTTCTTTTGTGAATGTACATATGCATGCTGTGGTGTGTTTGTCTCTTACACTGTGTCTGGTCTTATAATTTGTAAAGGTAGGAGGATGTGTTGGGTATTGTGTCAGTGTATTCTTTTTTATGTTTCTCCATATCCAAACAGAATTACAAATATAGCATGTTTGTTTTAACATCAGTGGTGACAGTTGCTTCTCTCCCTTGTTTCAGCTGATCACACTTGTAAGCGCTCAATAAAAGCTTACCTTCAATGACGAACATTCTTGTCCTTTCACTAATCAATTAGAGTCTCAGCCTTTAAGGATGAGGGTACAGGGGAAGCACTCTACACCCCTTATCAGTTTAGAAGGTATACAATTTGAATAACAGATCCATCTAGCAGGTGTTAAAAATTCACCTTCGGTCAAAACTGATCAGATTCAATTGATCAAATCTAACAAACATAACAGCATATTTGTGAGTGCTTGTTCGCCCCTGAAAAGGGTTAGTGGAGCTTTTGACAGACGTTCATTTTTATTGACGTGAATAGCACTAATTTTTATCAATCTCAAAATGATGAAAGGCTAAATGAACGCACCAATATTTGAATTTGTAACCAAAGCTGGCTTAAATTGGTATCATGATGAGGTTGTGATGTGCTGTCGCCAGGACTTATTTGGATCACTGTCCTAGAGAGGAAACAGGAAAAGGTGCCAGAACGGGCTGAGTTCCCATGGGTCAGTTGACACTGAGGGAGGGTCCACCAGCGGAAGTCCAACTTGGGCCCCTCGGAGCTAGAAGTGTCTGATCAAGATGCAGCTAAGCCTCGGAGAAGACCACAATTTGCATTGAGCTCGACTATGCCTTCAGAAATTTGCTGCACACCGGGGACAACACTGGACTGGACTGGAGTTGGAAGATATTTGCGGGGAATAACCTTTAGATTGGCACCCTTCCACCTTCGCATTGTATTTTGAGTGACAAAATGGGGTTGAGTCTTGCTTGACTTTCTTATGCTTATTCACCCAGGCGAAGCTTATTAAACGGCATAACTCAACTAATAGATTATCACAATGCCACTGCAGGGCGGCAGATACATTACATATGTTAGTTGTCCAAACTTGAGAGAATTCTGGACCAACATCTCTACAAAATTAAATTAAATATACCTAGCCACATTCAAATTAAGGTTGATGATTTGTTTTCCAACTTGGGTTTACCGGAAGACTGAGTGGTAAGGGACTTTGTGGAGAAAGCATTCCATGAATGGAAATGGCCCTCGACTTGGGAAGGGATCTATTTTTCGACTGGGACCTCTTCTTTTATTTAGAAGTACACCATTTTGACTCCCACATCTGAATCACCTTCAGGTACATTTACTGCATGGCAGATTTGTTACTTGAGCCCAGGCCACAGATGTACAAGCCACACACGTCTGTGGCCAACACCATGTTTCTGTAATCATGACAAAGCCTGAATATGCTGACGACACCCAGCTCATTCTCTCTTGAGAGGGAGAAGATTCTATCCCCTTAACATCCTTCCATGACTGCCTAAGAGAGACGGCTGGGTGGTTGCACAAAAACTCCTTACAATTTAACTCCTCCAAAACTGAGGTACTGTTCTGTGCTGGAAACAGAATACCTCGCCCGTTCCCGAGCGATTTCTGGCCTCAGGAAACACCGGATAAACCACAGCCAGTAACCTCGGTCCGCAACCTTGGGGCCATGCTCAATAACAAACTGAGCATGGAAACCCAGGTTGCAAAAATAGTGGGGACTTGCTCAGCTCTGTTGCGTTCCCTGCGTAAAATTATGCCACTCCTCCCCGCACATGCCCGGGCATTGATAGTCAGGTGCACTATTCTTAGTCGCCTTGACTACTGTAACGCGCTGTTACTTGAGTCTCCAGCTGTGCTGCTGGATCGGCTTCAAAGAATTCAGTCGGCGGCTGCTAAGCTAACCCTGCGCTCTGCATCAGCCTGTTTGGTAAAAGTGCCTAAATACAACAAAGTTAGAACTGGGGGCAGATCCTTCAGGGTCGCAGCGGCTAAATTATGGAACAGTCTGCCCATCGACATCCGCCAAATTTCACAACTCCTCCCCTTCAGGAAACGTATCAAGACCTGGCTATTTCCCTAAACTCTCTTTCCCTGCCCTCGTTCTTGTTCTCCTCAGTTAAGAGTATTCTCCAGCGCCAGGAAACCTGCAAGGTGTCAGCAGCGCTTTATAAATACTTTAAATAAATAAATAAAATAAATAAATCCTGTCATTTTCAGAGGAGACATCATCCCTGGCACACTGTTTGTAAAGTTTTGAAAGTCATCTGAAAATCAACAAAATTGGATGGGGAAATCCTGATTCGCGCCTAAGTGCGCAGAAGGTTGGCACTTATATGCGCCCGCTCCATCATTTCCAGGGCAGAACAGATTAACTGTGGAGGCACATGGAATCACCTATCATGCCTGGGAACAATGCTGAGAAAATTCTCTGGCAACTGAGGATATTCTTAGGGTGAGGAATCTGCGGTTAGAGGAATCTGTCAAAATTGATAAGTATAATCACAAAGTCCTAAGTCATCCATGGCCCACAATATAGCCTGGAAGTGATACACTGAGCAACAAGGAAAATGAATAGTGTCCTGTTAAAGTGAGTCATCTAATAGCAGTATTCGACCAGAGTTCACCTACTGGTTCTAATGACTTGAGTTACCTAGATTACTAAAATAAAACCCCAATAGTCTAAGATTTTGACAAAAAAAAAAATGCTGCCTCATCCAAGACAAATTGCCAAGACACTGCATTTCCGTAGTGATACTGAAGAAGATGACTTTTACAATACACTCGAAAAGTAGCCAAAAGAGACAGTATAGAATCATACACACCTATGAATGGCAGTAATGAAAGGCCTTTGATGTGATGGACATTTGTTACAATCTGCGTCAAGGCAGGGGCATAACTACTGTTGGTGCCGCAGGAACAGTGGCACCAGGGCCCAGAGCCCTCTGGGGCCCATTGAGCCCTGATTAACTGCTGTTGGGTTAGTAACATACAGCATTAAAGAGGCCACTTTCTTTGCTTGCACCATGGCCATGGCATCCTTGCTATGCTGCTGCTTCACAGTTTTGTTAAGATCATTAATAAACAGACTGAATAATCTTTAATATCCTGACAGAAACTAGCTGAATGCCACTCACCACTTTGATAATGTCTTTTAATTCACCTTTAACACGTCATAATTATGAAATCATGTATTTGTTGTGAAGGCAAGTCTTATAAATGTTAGATAAGTAAATAGTGGTCAAAGCATGATTCCCAGAGATTTGTTACACATCATGGTGAGCAAGAAATAGAGACCTTTTTTTCAATATTTTGTATTTTATTGTAGCTGCACGAGCCTAAAGATGTGTTCAATGTTTCCTTGTCTATCCCTAAACCTGCCCTACTAGAGGTACTAGTAACATGTTCTCCTACTCAGTGGCCTTCGACAATTAGCGGAGAAATTTATTGAAATTATTTTGAGTGTTTTATTCCATTTTTTGAAGACTGCAATAATTTTTAAAATGCTCCATGAAAATAATTCTGTCAACAAAAGCAACTGTATTTACTACTCATGTCAATAAGGATGCCCAATTATCAGATGAATAAATCCAACAGGATCTAATTTGGTCCCAGTGCTTTTGTCCCTACTGAGTTTGATCATCTTTTTGTCAGTCAAATATGGCAGGAAACACAGATATAATATGTCAGGTTCTGAGTTGTCCTCTTCAATTTGTTGTATGATTAGAGTAAAAGCAGGCAAGGAGTAAACATCTTTAAGAACAGTACATTTTGGGTGCCTGCTAGATTGGACTAAACGCCCAAAATAGAAGATTCCAAAAGTGATTTACATTTTGGCCTTTGAGTAACTGGTAAACATCATACCTGTTGGACTTGAAAACACTTGCCTTCATTTGTGACATTTGAGAAAATTGGTTCACAAGAATATCTCTTCATATTCACAGTGGCCAAATTATTTGCTCTGTAATCTTTATTGAACTACACTAGAATTGATTTTGAGAAAACTCCAATTCAGTTACAACTTCAACACTAAAGTATTTGGTGAACTCATCAGCATCTACCAATGGCTATTTTACAGATTTTCTATTACTGCATATAATAAGGGAATCCTAGACAAGTATGTGATCAAACTAGAATTATTAATCTAAGAAAAAGAAACTGAGAGTGCTATCTAGTTTTGGGATTATACTTAACCAAGCAATCCATGAAATTGGAGATGGGGCTTCAGTGAATCGCAGATCTAAAGGTGTATTTACCTGAATATCTGCCAGAAAATTATCCATTAATAACTGAAAGACAACCCTTGGCCAAAACATCACGTTTGCTAGCACTACACAATGGATTAGCTACACAATTGGAGATCATTTTGGGATTTTCCCTGAACCATACAATTAGATAACGCATAACTGCATAGGGTATCTAGAGTAAATGAATCAAGTTTTAATTCCAGTAGGAGGTTTACATGTTAAATAGTTCTACAAACTGTGGTTAATTCAGCCTAACAGCCTTTTATTTTAACTCTGCTGTTATAAAAATGTTGGATAGCCTTGCCTATTGAGTTAATGGCCCATGGCAGAAACAAAAGTTCAAGAAAGTTTTAATGAAAGAACGTCAGTCAAGTTCCTCTAAGTTGGAAGTAAGACTATTAGCATTCCATGAGTGTCAGTAGTAAATCTGGTATTAGAAAGAATGAACAGGCGAAATGTAGCATGCTCAGTGACAGTTGTCTGTAATATGTCAATCAAATTCATGCAAAATAAAAAAAGACTGACAAAAAAAGCTTGGCTGGAAGACACTGTGAATAAAGATTATTTTGATCGTCAATGGTTGGCATCAATTTGCTTGACTCCCATAGATAGTGACATTCATGTAATTTAGTTGTAAAACCATTGTTGTTTGACAAAGTGGTCGGTATGCCTAATGCTGGATGGCCATTATTATTAACAAGTGGAATTTAATAACTTGAAAGACTCGGATGAATGTTATTTGTGAATTGGCCCATTGTTATTTATAACAATGTCCCCATTTCGATTTCCTATAATCTCCTGCGTTGCATTTGTGTTTTTGTACAATTTGACCACCATTTATAATCTGATGTCTTTTTCACCAGAGGCACTTGCATAATGGAGGTCCAGCCCGAAAATGTGGACAACCAATCCACAAAGAATTATGTCATCTAAAGTATACACATATATACCAAGAGGGGTCTATACAAATATATCGAGGAGTAACACTGTCCCTTTTCTAAACTGATCAAGACTTATAAAGGCACCACAACAGTACAAATGTCCCAAATGAAAGAATCCCAGTTTGTTTTGGTATAGCACTGTTTCATTTTACCTGGTAAAGTGGATCACTAGGTTATTTGCGGTACGCAAGAGGGAGACACTTCAGCATATTTTCGCCACCAGTTCAACCAATTTCACGGCTCCCACTGGGCCAATTCTGTTCCTAATTCTGAGACACTTTATTCACCAGTGCTGTCTGCAATGCATCTCCATCTACTCTATCATACTCTGCCACCAGGTCTGGTACACCTGGTACACCTGATACAGGGTAAAATCAAAACCTTGCCCTTCCCCCTGCTTCATATCTCAAGGTAAGACTCTCCTACAGGATTCTAGACTGTGTATTGCCCCATACCAGTATACGCAAATACAACTTGAGTGGGACAAAAAAAGACCGCTTGAGAGAAATGGTGTATACTTCTTAATAGACACATGAATCTCAAATATCTTAAATCTGACAATCCTGTCTGCTTTTCATAGAGGCAGTCATATCCACCTATCTATTTGTGCAGCCAATTTGTCCATTACTAGTCCATAGTTGCGAGTGTGAACTACCTCCCCCGAACTATGGACCTTCACCCATCTAACTCCCTTGATCTATGGACCTTCATCCATCTAAATGGGTGTTCTGCCATGACCAGCTACACAGCTTCAGTCAACCCAAATATTTCTGATTTACCAGGTTCCCAAGTCGATTTGTAGGGGAAGAGACATGCAACCATTAATCGTTATCCTGGCAGCTGGACTGGAATGCAGCATGGACAACAGTTTAAAGAAAAAAGCCCCCAAACCCATCCTTTCCAGGACCACTGTGAGAACTGAGAAATATTAATTCCAAGGAATTAAATGTCTTCTCTGGGCCCAGTACATAGATACAGTCTGAACTGATGCATTACTGTGAACAATGATTAGACTGTAGGATATTGTACATCCCAGTATATATCTGGATTGGCCAGGCAACACCTTTCATTTCCACCTAGGTGCCAGCTAACTGGACACTATGTGTGGCAAGATCCTGCAATCTAGGTCAGTCAAAGGCATAGGAATTTATCCATGCGAGGTTTCACAAGTGTTAACATAACAGCATCTCCGACTGTTGGTGAGAGTACGCCATGGTCCAATGACTCCTTATACAACTTCAGGAGTTGTAGCTCTAGGTCTGTCTTGTATATTGTTTTGGCAGTCAGAGCTAGGAGCTTTTCCAGGGACCAGCCCGCTTTTGGCCATGTACTGCTCAGTTCATTTTACTGGTGAGTTGAAAACCTACCTATGTTCCCCCTTCAAACCAAGCTAGAGCCCCATCTTCTAAGTATAGTCCAGTGGTGTCTGAACTCTAGGCGAGAACCAGAGATTTTACAAATACCTAACTTGTAATTCCGACGGGCTTCAGGGTGTACGTGCTCAATTGTCCATGTGGGAAAAGATACATTGGGAGAACAAACCACCATGTAGAGAAAAGGGTACTTGAACACTTGGGAGCGATCACCCATGGGGATAGATATTACCCTGTAGATAGACACACTCTATTCTACAACAGTAACACCAGTCTATTAAGCTGTTATACCATAGATAGGGTGAACCCTACAGTAAGAGGGGATGATAGGGAGAAAGCTCTGAGAATACTGGAGTCAAGGTATATCTTCGAGTTAGACACTATGGTACCAGTGAGGCTCAACACAGATGAGGAAATGAATGTACAGTTGGGTTGAATGCCTCAGGTCGGGGGGTGGGGGGTATATGTCCATCAGTGTTGGTACTGTACTGTCATACCCTGGAATCACAAGCTGGTCATATTTTAGAGAAATGTAAAGCTTCTAGAACTGCTTGATTTTAAAGCACATATTTTGGTTTTGTTCTTCTTTATCTTCCTGTCTCTTGCCTTCTTTGTTCTCTTCACTTTTCCTCACTTTGAAATGGAACTATATTTTAAAGGGCTAGAGGGCATGTGGTGCTGATTGGATAAAGTATCTCCTGTTGAGTATAGAGGGGTTGATGGACCTAGGATTTTCTGGCTGATTTGAAAGTCAATGGGGCATGCTAGTGTGAACTGACTCAATCAACTGATAGAGAACTAGTGATATTGAGCTATGTTTGCCCACAGGAGCTGGATTCAGAGCATGAATTTGTGGGGGAACACATTGCTCATGTTAATATTAGGTAGGAGATGGACTACCTCCCTCCCAACAAAGTAATGTTTTCTGTTAGGATTTATTAGTTAGGATAAAAATGTTATCTTCAATTGTATTTATGTTTACAGTATTTGAACTGAACGCTCCAAAATAATTTGTTGAATTTGTGAATTATTGGAGTTTGGTCAGATGCACCTGTTAGGCTCCCTGCTCGGAACCCACAGCTCAAGTATTTGCATGCATAACATTGCAGATCACCGTATGTCCACATCACATATTTAGCAAGTCCACTTGGGCGATATACTTCTGAGGGGCTTGGTGCACAACTCTTGTTAATTGTTATAGATCACACTGGTATAAGACCTGTATCCAGGTTTACCAGGCAGAACCCTTTTGTTTTCAGATAGTCGTGGATTGACAAAATACAATGCACATGACCACTATGAATGTGTACAATATTATTATTACTTTTGACAAGTACAGAACTTTGTGGACATTTAATGTTAAGATCCGATTCTGTGCCCATCATGTCATTAAATGGTCTTCTCAATGGGGATTGTGCCATTTATGTGCCCAATTTGGCAATATACAATGTATTTATGATGCACCAAACTCCATCATAAAATGGCGATCGTGTGTACATTGATTACTGCTGCCTTCGCTAGGCCACCATGTACATCATTATTCTTGCTCTGTACAGCACTGCATGGATATTGAGTGCTATGATTTGATCTTGTGTCCATATTGTTATGAAACGTTATTCCAAACTGGGATCTTACCACTTGTTTGCCGTATTTGCCAGAAATGTATTTATATTACACCAAACTCCATCACAAAATAGCAATTGTGTTAACTTGATTATTGCTACCTCTGTTAGCCCATTTTCTATGCTTGTGTCCAGCACTGTTGAATTCCTTTTCAATCTGGAAGGGGGTGTCAGCTACCCCCCCTGTGAACAAATAAACTTGTTCACCAAAATGCGGCGGGTGTTGCTGTGCTCATACCCGTCACTTTCCGTTGTGATTCAAAAAAAACCTTTTTGATACAAGCGGTTGGGAGTGCGTGTAGTCCCTTCCTGAGGGGAAAATTATGCTTTGAAGTGGTATTAGGTCTCATGACCGTAAGCTCATCTCGTGGGATGTTAAAATAGGTCTGTGTGTTTGTGTGTGTGTATAGATATATATATATATACACACTCAATCCAAGATACACCAACGTAATGACGTAAACAAGACACCCAGAGCTCCGGTTTTGAAGGTTTATTAGGCAGATGACATAATCTCCACGACGCGTTTCGCCATTACGGCTTGGTCACGCTCGTGGTATTTGGTTGCCATTTTTAACCACAACACCCTAGTGCACATTAGTTTACATCACGTATTCCGTGGCGGCCATCTTATAACATATACGTTCTTATTCAAAATCATGGTTTACATATCGTTTTGCAATAACAATCAACTGAAACGGCAGAATTTTCTAATTTAAACAGTAGCTCAATCAATCATCCTTATTTATGTACATGTTGATAAACATAACTCAATAAATTCTAATTTTAAGCACGCCCCTATTTGTGAGGCATGCTGGGACATGTAGTTATCACTTGTTTTATGGCCATCACTGTTATGTGAATGTCATGGGTTTGTGCAGCATTAGGGCGCGGTTTGGTGTTACTGCATGTAAAAGCGTGCCCTCAGTTAACTAGGGCAATAGCGCTTTTTGACGCACGTGAGCACACGCGCGTGTTTAATCAACCCTCTCTTTACCTGAGAGTTGATTGTAATGCGTAACTGATATGGAGTTACTCCATTTGACAATAAAGGGCTGAGTGCCCTACGTCCCCAATGCTTGCAGCCATCCATGACATTAAAGTATTAACTTATAATTAACTGGCATCATTGACTTGTCAGAAAAGACTTGTAACAAATTATAACAAAATACAACTCAGTTAAATTGACAGTGATGAGCAATAAAGGTCTCATTTAGTTCATTATAGGAGTGATCCATGAAAGTTTTTCATAGTCAATAGAGGGTTCTAGGATGCAGATGTTATGCTGGGTGTAAGTTCAGTTTAAAGAAACTGCAACTAAATCAAGGCGAGTGCGGCGAGTTTTTGGTATCTCATATATATATATATATATATATATATATATATATATATATATATATAATACTTACACTTTCGTTGTAAAGGTTTGCATGGTAAAGGCATGCATGGTTCTGTCGTACATCTGCTCAGAAGTACATGTTCAAGGCCTGTATACCTCAATGGTAATGCTCGAGTACCCCATATGGCCCTCAAAAGGCAGATGTTGCATCCTCATGGTTTATTAACTATATCATCCTAGAGTGTTTTAATCCTTAATGTTTTCTAATCATCCTAGCCCATCGTACTTTAATATCTGTATCAAAAACAACATTGAAGTAGAAAGGTGAAGAATCCCTAAAGAGTGTTCTTTAAATACTCATATTTAACTGAATGTGTTTCATAATACCCCATTTTTACTCCTTGCTTCCTCAAAACCCTTTAGTTAACAAACATGACAAAGTAAATAGCAGTCCAATAATGTACGACAACATTAATGTGGTAAACCTTTTCCATTGTTAATTGAATAATATTGAAATTAGGGTGCTCAAATTCGGACTTTATTTTTGTCCGACAAATGTGTTTAACTTTGTGCGTAGTCGCAATGAATTATTTCACTTCACGCATAACTTAAAATTGCATAAATGGTATGTTTTAAAGGGTGCTCCTGCACCCGGACCTCCCAGGAGGGAGAAAGTCAGCAATTGACCATAAGAGACATTGATACTTTATTAGCTTATGCAGAGCTAGACACTGAATCCACATATACTGGTGATGCTGTAATAAATTTGGATGATATGGGCATGAATGTGGCAATGAATTGCCCTACCCACTTTAGAGCTAAGTCCACCAACCCTAAAATACAACCGGATGCAATAGATACATTTGAGGCACTTGTTGTTCAGGACCTCAAAAGTTATAGTTGGCTCGGGTAACTATAACTGCTGAATTTCAATGGTTTTGTACAAATGAAATCTGAGCCTAACTAGAACGCCCTTGTAAACTTTGGTTTTTTCAGTGAATTTCGAAGTTCTTTTAAATTCGGTTTCCTAACTGTATCGTCCCTGTAACCTTTGTTTTGTTCAGTGAAAATATATATATCTAAATATATATAGAATACATTGGAAAGGTTGTTTATGTTCAGGAAAACATTTTTTAATGCTACGAAAAATCATCATCTTATAAGAGTCCAAAGAACATTTTATCCTTATTGTTTAATCATATTAAAGTTAAGGTGTCCAATATTTCTATTTTATGTTGTCCAACCTGAAGATCGAACTCCAACCAAACTTTAAGATATGTGCAAATCCACAAAATGGTACTATACAAGCCAGTTATATGTCCTTTGTGTTCCTATGAGTAGATTGTGGTGCTCCTATTGCCACTGGCAATAAAAATACCAAAACCTACTCATAGGAAGCCCACTTTCTTCCAACAGCTATCCGCAGTTGGCCCTTCGTGCCTCTTCGCTCTATTTTTACATTAAATTTAGAACCTTATGACTTCAGTTCAGCTGATGGATTTTCTATTGTTTTGGTTTCATTTTTGTATTAAACTATTCTCTATTTTTCTACATTGTGTTGTGCTTTCACGTTATTACTGTTTGATTATTGCATAAATGCTTTAAACATTGCCTCTAAGATACGCCTGACTGCCTAAGCTTTCAAAGGGTTAAGCACAGGTTTATTTAGTGACTTTTTTTGGGTGACCACGACAAGGATTGTGCTTATTATTTCAGGTTGTTCTCACCTCTCTCAACTACATGCAGAGTGAACACATACTCTTCTCCCTTATGACATGGATGGTGAGAACGGCCTGGTTGAGGGAGACTAGCAAACCTTCCAACAGGAGGGGCCTTTAGACTTCTTTTCCCAGAAGGTGACAAGCATAAAGGACCTGTTACTTTTATTAAATTTAAAGGTGAGGAATAGTTGTCAGTTTGAGAAGGCGGAATGCTCGAAGGGTGCCCCTCCTGACTTCAGAGCCGTGCTCTGGCATCTCAATCCATTACTTGGAAGGCCTTCAGTTAACATACGTGATTGTCAATGCTCACTGACGTGAGCATAAAAAACCTGAAGAGTGGGGTGCTGGGCAGGTCACCCACGATCCAGGAACCAGCGGTACTGGTATCTTTGGATGCCACTATGGCTTTTGATAGGGTTGACTGGCAATACCTGCTTGTGGTGCTGGGGAAGATGGGGTTTGGATCCGAATTTACTAATTGGGTGCGTCACCTATATGCGGCCCCTCTGGCCAGGGTTGTTGTCAATAATCGAAAATCCTCCGACTTCCCCCTTGGCAGGGGTACGAGGCAGGGTTGTCCCCTTTCCCCACTTCTTTTTGCGCTGGCCCTGGAGCCACTCGCAGCCTGGGTTCTGTCAGACCGATTGATTTGTGGCCTGCGTTGGACACTGGAGTGAGAGGACAAGGTCTCTTTATATGCGGACGATATCTTGCTCTATCTCACTAATGCGAGGGGATCGCTGATGAGTTTCCTAGATGTGCTTGCGATTTTTGAGAGATACTCAGGCTTCGCAATTAATTGTTCGAAATCAGTTCTTTATGTACTCAGGGGAGACCCGCCGATCATTCCTTATTCGTGCCCGATACGGATTGAGCCGGTAGGATTTAAATACGTTGGTATCTATATAACCCAAGGTTATGATTTGCCAACAATCTGGGGTCCCCCCTGACTCGGCTACGGGGAGATGTGGCGTGCTGGAAGGCGCTGCCGCTCTCCCTTTTGGGTAGAGCAGTGCTTTTTAAAATGAAAGTCCTTCCCCGGTTTTTATATGCGCTCCAAAATGCAATGGACCCAGTCCCAGCCTCCTACTTTAAAGACGTAGAGTCCCTACAGAGACAATTATTGTGGGATGGGAACCCTCGCATTGCGTTTACTAAACTCACTCTCTCATGGTATGACGGAGGGATAGGACTATTTGACCTACGGAAATAATATTGGGCCTCGCAACTGGCCGCAGTGAACCACGCTATTTACGGTCCGGGAACCCGGGATACGCCATGGACCGTCGACAAGTGCCAGACGGCGACTTCATGAGGGCGCTTTATGCCAGGCCCCGTCGGTTCCCCCTAGCAGGACTCACGGCGCACGCCGTTGAGGTGTGGCACGCGGCTAACAGATATCTGAAGTGGGAGGGGAAGCTTACACTTGCCACCCCGCCGTGGAGCTCGGAGAAATTGGGCGGTCTGTGGAAGTCTAGGGGCTTCGATAAATGGGACCTCATTGGGATTACACAGATTAACACCTTGGCTGCTAGGTGTTTTCCCCTCCTGTGCTGACTTTTCGTTAGGCACATTGTTCATGACGAGCTCAGCTCGTCATCAGCACAGCTCAACCGTGCATCATGACGAGCTGAGCTCGTCATCAGCATCGAAAGGGTTAAGGATGTATGGGTAGGGGGCATGGTCCACACATTTCAAACACTTCAGCAGCAGTATCACCTTCACGATCGGGAACACTACCGCTACCTTCAGATTAGTCATGCATTACGTACACATATTCCCAAAGACACATTGCTTCCTGACGCGTCCCCCCTTGAAGACCGGGTATTGGATGGTCACATCCCCGAGAGGGCTATCTCTTTAATTCACAGGAAACTCATAAATAACAGGGAGGATCCACTGGTACTCATTAAAATGCGCTGGAATGAGGATGGGCTGGAATTCGATGAGGAGGACTGGAGGGAGGCGATTTCCTCTCCACGGGTGGTGGCGATACAGATGCGGCTCAGGCTGGTGCAGTTAGAAATTTTACACAGGTCCAGCATTGGAGGTCGCTCATTCATGCTCCGGGCCCCTCAGCTTTGGAACACTCTGCCCCTGACTTTACGCAGCACCTCAAATCTGCTGGCTTTCAGGAAGGGCCTGAAAACCTGGCTTTTTGCTTCCTAGTCTCTTTTATGTTCTGTTGACCCTGCCTTCTTTTAATCTGTTGTGTTGTGTTTGTCTTCCTAGGTTGTCAATAAAGCGCCGGGACACTCTTTTGAGTAGCCGAGCGCTATAAAAGACACAATATAACATAACATAACATATGTCACAGGACCGAGTCTAATCCGTATGGGCCGTTCGGAGGGCGGGGAGTGCAGGAGGGGATGCGGGGAGCTTGGAACGTTTATGCATATTTTGTAGCATTGCACGGGGATACAGACATACTGGGAGAAGATCCATGATAAGATGCGGGAGGTCCTGGGGGTGGAGTTTAAGCCGGAGGCCCACAGTTGCATTTTAAACATCTAGGAGCCCACAGATCTGAATGCGCACAGAAAACAGTGGGTGACATTGGCATATATGGTATCCAAGCGTAATATTACTCAACTGTGGGGAGCTTGCCAGTCACCCCAAGTAGAGAAGTGGGCGGAAGATGTGGATTGGTGCATGTTTACAGAACGTACAGTATATGTAGCTTGGGGGTGTCCTGCAAAGTGGGGGAAAATTTGGGATGCTTGGAATCACTACCGTGGAGACATCTGTGACCCCGATGCGCCAAGACGACGAAGAAGTGCACGAGTCCCCTTGATCCACTATTACTGGTTTGTACTGTATCTTCTGATGTATGGAAAGAAATGATGAAGCTTGCAATAGTTTAAATTGTCACCTGATGTCTATTTGTTATTGACGGTTTGACAAAAAGATTAAAAAAAAAAAAAAACTGAAGAGAGTTATAATGACTAAGCTAGCAGAATAACGCAAAGAAAGGGCCCATGCTTTCCAGAGTCATGCACGGGACACTTCTGTCCCAAAAACCAGTAACCAAGGTAAGTATTACAAATAGAAGACAGTGTGGGGATTTAATTTCTTTTTAAGAAACAAGTAATAAGGATGGGTAATTTTTCTTTGGAGGATATAAGTAGATCACAAAAAAATACAGTGCTGTTCACGTCAAGTAGAAGAATGCAACATTTTAATAACAGAATAATTCCAGAGACCTAATACAATAGAGTATTCAGCCAGTTTTGTTCTTGCTACTGCTAGACACCATCTGCAAGTCAAAGGCAGAGCGGAACCTGACAGCACAAATCAAAACTTTAAAGATGGCTGACATTGGAACCAACTAACTTCTGGATTAGCTGAACAACAATACCAACAAATAGATTCCTTGCCCTCAACACTAAGTACCATAGCTTCAACCAGCTCAGGTACCCAGGTGTCAGGGTTATATCATGTCAGAATCCCAGGGATACTTATATTAATAATTATACCTGCATGGCTTTGTTGTTATAACCGTGGTTTTTTTCATATGTTCATGGAGTCAGTATTCATCACACATAAATTCTTATGTAATGAAGTTAGCATGAGGTAACATGTCAGCACTGCACAGAACAGCTCAGTACTGTATTATGTTGCTAACTTAAATAAAGCGCACATATGCCCCTGGAGTACCAAGGTTGTGCTTTGAAAGGTCAATCAGATACTGTGTTTGAAAAGAATTGCTGTGTGTGTGGCGGTCAGACCGAACTGCTCTTTTTTGCAACTACAGTGCATGCTACAGTCTTCTGGTGTTCTGGATGAATCAACTGCTAGCGTCTGTTATGCAATACTGCCGTGCTGTTGCATGTTTTTTTTTTAGGACGATAGAGAGATTAATTTAATGTTGTGTGGGTGTGAACTAAGATGTGACTATCGAGGTACAATCAAGCACCACAGGATTGCTCAGCAAGTTAAACAATTATTACTACCAGAAGTGGTGAACTGAGGGGCACGATTTAGACTACAATCTGTGGAGGTCAGTAAATTTAGTATACTTGCATCAGATAATAGCGCCTGGTGTTTAAGCACATTTGGACGACTCCAGTGCTATATGAGGCAAGATGTTGAGAAAAGTCATATACTCTTTATTATATCTGCGGACAGCCCTTGGGGGTGAGGGAGAGTGTCCTTTATATACAGTGTAGTTGCCGACATTGACAGATCAATTTGGACTCCTGAGCCCCAGGACACGACTGACAACTCCACCAACTTAAGGGGTATGTAGTCAAATTTTAGAATGAACCCCTCTTTTGTTTTTTCCAGTAATAGTGAAGATTGATACACCAACTCGCAAACAAAAAGAGCTTCATTGAAAGTCTTTAATGATGGGTTATCCTGTAATTCTTTAACTCCTGAATGCTGTCTTTGCATTTCTTGTTTACATATAAAGTCTGCGTCCTTCCTAGATAGCTAGAGCATGGGTTCCACTTTCTCTGCATAGTTCTTAAAGTACTTTTAGTAGAATGTCAATAAACATAATAAACACATAAGGAATACAGGGATGGGGGCAGTGGGGCCCCTCTCCCAAGGTCGACTTCTACCCCAAGGACACCTTCCCCCAGAGCCCGGCTAAAATTTAATTGGGGAGGGGAACCACAGTGCCCCCTACACAGCACAATTTTGGTTCAGGGACCCCATTCCTTGGGCTGGCCCTAATTGATTAATGGTCGCGGGGGCCCCTGCTTTCAGCTCCACGGACGCCTTACCTGGGGCCAGGCAGTGTGTCCGTAAATGCCCTGGCCCCACCCAGTGTGCTATATGACAGCGGGGGACTCAAAGCCTTCGCGGGCCCCGCCTGCTCCCTGCCTCCTGTGGGAGCCGGCATTGCTGCTGCAACAGGGAGCAGCCGGAAATGCAGCTCCCTGCATACAGGCGAAGTAGTTTCAGATCTTTCCCTGCCCACATGCCTGCGGGCAGAGAAGAGATGAAACCTCTGCCTCAAGCAGACTGGAGCAGTTTGACAGCTCCAGTTTGTTGGAAGCAAGTGCTTGCTCTGACTTAGCGGGAGCTGTCAAAACTCCCACCAAGTCAGAGCAAACATCTATGTCCTGGGGTGGCCACCAAGGGACACAGTAGGAGACCGCCCTGGAGACAGACCTGGGGGGGTGGCAGTCCCCAGGGCCATTAATGGCTCTAGGAGGCTGGCACACAGTCCCCCTCCTTTCACTTTCACAGGCCTGTCACCAGGAGGTGGTGGTCATCGGGCCATATATAGCCCAGGAGGGGGGCCCACAGCTCCCCTCCCAGTTTTATATATTTGGTAGGCCCAGGGAAGGTCGTGGTCCCCAGAGGCTAGGGGGTACCTGCAGCCTCCTTTTAATACATGATTGCATTGCCCTTGTGAGGTCGTGGTACCCAGGGCTCCTACAAAGCACAGGAGGGGGGGGGGGCTCCATTATTTTAAAAAAGCCCAGGGGAGGTGGTGGTTCCCGTGACTCAAAGAGCTTCAGGAAGGGAAGTGCATCCAGTCTTTTTTTTTTAATAAAATGCCCCTGGCCCACCCGGGGGCCATTTTCAAAACAAGCGTGGGAGAGTGAATGTTTGTTTGTTTTTTGCTGCAAATTTTGTGAATTCGAAACAATATATAAAAATGCTTTTTTGCCCTACTGGGGTCTCTCTGAGATCCCAGACCAACAATACCAAGGCTTGGGGTGAGGGCCTACCCTGCTCCTTTTTCTTTTTTTTCACTTTTTTGGGGGCACTCGGCTGAAGCAGAGTCCCAAGATGACTGCCAACACTTCCTGGTTGAAGTGTTAGCAGTCAATCAGAACTCTGTAAATCTCTGCACAAGCTTGTCATTATTTGCAAAGGTTTCACAATCACAGATATACAAATTTAGATTTATGTTAATATCTCACAAACTATTGAACGGATTTACACCAAATAACAAAAACGCACAATCTGCTGACCAAAAGCTAGCTTTCTGCCAAATTTGGTGTAATTTCCTCCAGCGGTTCGGGCTGCAGGCGTGTCTAAAGTGTCTATGGGAATTAACATGGTAACTGCACTTTTTGTGACCCTCCTCCCTTTTTCTCCCTGTTGATGGATCGGCTCAAAACTTTCCATGCACAAGATTCAACGAAGCAGCACTTTTTTTGGAAACTTTTGTGTAGATTCGTCAAACAGAACCAAAGACATAGGCATATATAACTGGCTACTGGCAACGGCAGTAGAGATATTTAAGGCTCTGATCGAAACGCATCAGTGTTCCCGTGTGAAATAAACTTTTCATTTTCGCATCCCGGAGTACCTGCCTTGATGCGGCATTCAAGTCAGAATTCAGAATATAACGCCACAGCTTGAATAGGGGACCTACCGCAATAGATCCGGCACCAATCAAAGATATATACCAAACGAGTCAAAAGATTGTGGATTCACCTGTGTCATACTACCTGAAAGTACCCTCTGTCCAGGAGCACACCCCTATTTCAACTCTAGGTGAACAATACAAGCCAGCTAAATCAGGACTGCACCACTGAAATAGAACACCACATTGCATATAGTTATAATCGAATCGTCCTCAAGTTGGTTGAAAAAAGTTTCTTCTTTATTATTTTGTTCTTTTAAAAGCCACAGCCAACGCGTTTTATCCTGTAATGCAGGATTTCTTCAGGGCATTCACAAATCTGAGTAGGCGTGAGAAGATGGATAATAACCATATAGAATTGCCTTCACACAAATTTGACAGTAATCTTATCTCTGGGTATGTGCATCCAACCAAATTCAATTGACAACGATGCTGGTAACATCCATGAAATCACGTGGAATAATAATCACAGATTTTAGAACCATTTGCTGATAAATTAAGAATAGGTCTCTCGGTTTTCCATTTAAACTTATATTAACATATACATACAGATGGAAAGCAATTCTTCCGTTGTCTATATTTATATTTAGAAGCAGTAAAATACGAGCAAATTTTGCGCGCTGCCGTGCTCTAGCCGAGTTGACTTGCCACGCCCCTCAGCTGCAGGGCCTTACATCTTGTGATTTGCTGGAGATTCCTTCCAATTGGGGTCTTTGTAGGGCTCGACCTCTGCCATTGCGCAAGCATTGCAGATGTCGAGTCATATTGGGGCTTATCCAGAGCTTAACTAAACGGGCGATTTGATGCTGTGCCCGTGAAAAAGCGCGTGCTCAGCATCAAAGCCACCAGCCTCCCTCCAAAAGCTTCCGCCAGCGTGCGCTATGGCATTTCTCCTCCCCTAATTATTCACTGCCCACGGCCGGCTAGCACATCAAAGGCTGCTGCTCCCTGTGCGTCTCGTCACCCTTACTCTCCCCTATTCTTCCCTTCTTGCCTCTCCCCACCCCCACCCCCTTCCCCACCACAGCAATGCCGAGGGCTTGTCTGCCTTCTCCCAGACTCGTTTACTTAACGTTCCCTGGCCTGCACACTAAACTTTCCCTAGCTCTGATGCCTGGGACTTCATCCCGCTTTTTTTACAATGCATTTACCAAGGCTTGGAGAAAATGATTGCATTTACCAGTGCTTGTTATGTCTGCGTGTCCCTGCGCTGTGTAGGCTCCCAGTAGTCAGCGGAGCATATCTGAAGGGGGTCCCTCCTTCTCCTCCTCGCTCCTAGAGTCCAGAATCAATAAACAACAAACTGGTTCTAATCTCCACCCTCAGAGTACGGCATCTAACCCAGGACTAAACACAGCAAACTACAACCCCCGACAGGCAGGACGCAAGCGTTGCCCATCATGGCAGATGAAAATTTAATATAGTGTCATGTGCTGTCCAACTAATGAGCAACATGGTACAGTATAATGTTCAGCTTTATTCTTAAACGTCACATGGTGCCTTATGTTATTTCTAACTGTTCAGTCACGCGCATGTCTCGTGGTGCCCAACGTTGCTGCGTGCCATATTGGGCACCTTTCTCAGAAAAAAACACCGGTCGTTTACTTACATTCTGATTTAGGAGAAATATATTTTTTACATAGGAACTATGCAGGTTTGCTACTTTTTAAGTGAGTTCTTCTTGTTTTGGCGTTTAAAACTTTATGCCTCAAAGACTCGTTTTAACTAGTGTTACCGTACTTTTATTTGAATATAATACACTTATCATTTCAGGGGGTTTTCTGTAACTTTACATGGCTGTGAGCATTTGCAGGCGTATTTTCACTCAGCGTCCTACTTTGCCTAATACTTTCTAACTAGTAAGCTTTCTTTCTGCGTGCATTTCAAGCATGGTGGCAAGTTACATACTTTTATCTTGAAACAATGAGTGTGGGATGCAACCGATGCACCCACCACACAGCTCCACCGAGGCACCCACCACACAGCTCCACAGATGCACCCACCACACAGCTCCACAGATGCACCCACCACACAGCTCCACCGATGCACCCACCACACAGCTCCACCGATGCACCCACCACACAGCTCCACAGATGCACCCACCACACAGCTCCACAGATGCACCCACCACCCAGCTCCACTGATGCACCCACCACACAGCTCCACCGATGCACCCACCACACAGCTCCACCGACACAGCTCCACCGATGCACCCACCACCCAGCTCCACTGATGCAACCACCTCACAGCTCCACCGATGCACCCACCACACAGCTCCACCGACACAGCTCCACCGATACACCCACCACCCAGCTCCACTGATGCAACCACCACACAGCTCCACCGATGCACCCACCACCCAGCTCCACTGATGCAACCACCTCACAGCTCCACCGACACAGCTCCACCGATGCACCCACCACACAGCTCCACCGACACAGCTCCACCGATACACCCACCACCCAGCTCCACTGATGCAACCACCACACAGCTCCACCGATGCACCCACCACACAGCTCCACTGATGCACCCACCACAGAGCTCCACCGATGGACCCTCCAGAGAGCTCCACCTATGCCCCCACCACAGAGCTCCACAGATGCACCCACCACAGAGCTCCACAGATGCCCCCACCACACAGCTCCGAGGCACCCACCACACAGCTCCACCGAGGCATCCACCACACAGCTCCACCGAGGCATCCACCACACAGCTCCACGAGGCACCTACCACACAGCTCCACCAATGCACCCACCACACAGCTCAACAGATGCACCCACCACACATCTCAACAGATGCACCCACCACACAGCTCAACAGATGCACCCACCACACATCTCAACAGATGCACCCACCACACAGCTCCACAGATGCACCCACCACACAGCTCCACCGAAGCACCCACCACACAGCTCCACCGAAGCACCCACCACACAGCTCCACTGATGCACCCACCACGCAGCTTTACCGATGCACCCACCACACAGCTCCCGAGGCACCCACCACACAGCTCTACCGATGCACCCACCACACAGCTCCACCGATGCACCCACCACACAGCTCCGCCGAGGCACCCACCACACAGCTCAACCGATGCACACACCACACAGCTCTACTGATGCACCCACCACACAGCTCCACCGATGCACCAACTAAGCTCCACCGATGCACCCACCACACAGCTTCACCAATGCACCCACTAAGCTCCACCGATGCACCCACTAAGCTCCACCGATGCACCCACCACACAGCTTCACCGATGCACCCACCACAGAGCTCCACCGGGGCACCGAGCACACAGTTCCACCGACACAGCTCCACTGATGCACCCACCACACATCTCCATGATGCACCCACCACACATCTCCATGATGCACCCACCACACATCTCCATGATGCACCCACCACACAGCTCCACCTATGCTCCAACTAAGCTCCACCAATGCACCCACCACACAGCTCCACCGATGCACCCACCACACAGCTTTACAGATGCACCCACCACAGAGCTCCACCGAGGCACCCACCACACAGCTCCACCGAGGCACCCACCACACAGCTCCACCGAGGCACCCACCACACAGCTCCACCGAGGCACCCACCACACAGCTCCACCGATGCACCCACCACACAGCTCCACCAATGCACCCACCACACAGCTCCACCGATGCACCCACCACGTAGCTCCACCGATGCACCCACCACGTAGCTCCACCGATGCACCCACCACGTAGCTCCACCGATGCACCCACCACACAGCTCCACCGAGGCACCCACCACACAGCTCCACCGAGGCACCCACCACACAGCTCCACCGAGGCACCCACCACACAGCTCCACGAGGCACCCACCACACAGCTCCCTCGAGGTACCCACCAGACAGCCCTACCGATGCACCCACCACACAGCTCCACCGATGCACCCACCACACAGCTCCACCGATGCACCCACCACCCAGCTCCACCAATGCACCCACCACCCAGCTCCACCGATATACCCACCACACAGCTCCACCGACACAGCTCCACCGATGCACCAACTAAGCTCCACCGATGCACCCACCACACAGCTCCACCAATACACCCACTAAGCTCCACCGATGCACCCACCACCCAGCTTCACCGATGCACAAACCAAACAGCTCCACTGATGCACCCACCACACAGCTCCACTGATGCACCCACCACCCAGCTCCACCGATGCACCCACCACACAACTCCACCTACACAGCTCCACCGATGCACCCAGCGTCACCGATGCACCCACCACACAGCTCCACCGACACAGCTCCACCGATGCACCCACCACACAGCTCCACTGATGCACCCACCACACAGCTCCACCAATGCACCAACCACACAGCTCCACCGATGCACCCACCACACAGCTCCACTGATGCTCCAACTAAGCTCCACCAATGCACCCACCACACAGCTCTACCGATGCACCCACCAACAGCTCCACCGAGGCACCCACCACACAGCTCAACCGATGCACCCACCACACAGCTCTACTGATTGACCCACCACACAGCTCCACCGATGCACCAACTAAGCTCCACCGATGCACCAACTAAGCTCCACCGATGCACCCACAACACAGCTCCACCAATGCACCCACTAAGCTCCACCGATGCACCCACCACCGAGCTCCACCGATGCACCCACCACACAGCTCCACTGATGCACCCACCACCGAGCTCCACCGATGCACCCACCACACAGCTCCACTGATGCACCCACCACCGAGTTCCACCGATGCACCCACCACACAGCTCCACCTACACAGCTCCACCCAGCGCCACCGATGCACCCACCACACAGCTCCACCAATGCACCCACTAAGCTCCACCGATGCACCCACCACACAGCTTTACAGATGCACCCATCACAGAGCTCCACCGAGGCACCCACCACACAGCTCCACCGAGGCACCCACCACACAGCTCCACAGAAGCACCCAGCACACAGCTCCACCGATGCACCCACCACACAGCTCCACCGAGGCGCCCACCACACAGCCCTACCGATGCACCCACCACACAGCTCCACCGATGCACCCACCACACAGCTCCACCGATGCACCCACCACACAGCTCCACCAATGCACCCACTAAGCTCCACCGATGCACCCACCATTCAGTTACACCGATGCACCAACCAGACAGCTCCACTGATGCACCCACCAGACAGCTCCACTGATGCACACACCCCTTAGCTCCACTGATGCACCCACCACACAACTCCACCTACACAGCTCCACCGATGCACCCAGCGTCACCGATGCACCCACCACACAGCTCCACCGATGGACCCACCACACAGCATCACTGATGCACCCACCACACGCTCCACCGATGCACCCACCACACGCTCCACCGATGCACCCACCACACAGCTCCACCGATGCATCCACCACACAGCTCCACCGATGCTCCAACAAAGCTCCACCAAAGCACCCACCACACAGCTCCACCAATGCACCCACTAAGCTCCACTGATGCACCCACCACACAGCTTCACCGATGCACCCAGAACAGAGCTCCACCGAGGCACCCACGACACAGCTCCACCGATGCACCCACGACACAGCTCCACTGATGCACCCACCACACAGCTCCACCGATGCACCCACCACACAGCTCCACCAATGCAACCACCACACAGCTCCACCGATGCACCCACCACACAGCTCCACTGATGCTCCAACTAAGCTCCACCAATGCACCCACCACACAGCTCCACCGATGCACCCACCAACAGCTCCGCCGAGGCACCCACCACACAGCTCAACCGATGCACCCACCAAACAGCTCTACTGATTCACCCACCACACAGCTCCACCGATGCACCAACTAAGCTCCACCGATGCACCCACCACACAGCTCCACCAATGCACCCACTAAGCTCCACAGATGCACCCACCACACAGCTCCTCTGATGCACCCACCACAGAGTTCCACCGATGCACCCACCACACAGCTCCACCTACAAAGCTCCACCGATGCACCCACCACACACCTCTACCCACACAGCTCCACCAATGCACCCACCACACAGCTCCACTGATGCACCCACCACACAGCTCCACCGATGCACCCACCACACAGCTCCACCGATGCACCCACCACACAGCTCCACCGATGCTCCAAATAAGCTCCACCAATGCACCCACCACACAGCTCCACCAATGCACCCACTAAGCTCCACCGATGCACTCACCACACAGCTTCACCGATGCACCCACCACAGAGCTCCACCAAGGCACGCACCACACAGCTCCACCGACACAGCTCCACTGATGCACCCACCACACAGCTCCACCGATGCACCCACCACACAGCTTCAACTAAGCTCCACCAATGCACCCCACCACACAGCTCCACCAATGCACCCACTAAGCTCCACCGATGCACCTACCACACAGCTTTACAGATGCACCCATCATATAGCTCCACCGAGGCACCCACCACACAGCTCCACCGAGGCACCCACCACACAGATCCACCGATGCACCCACCACACAGCTCCACCGATGCACCCATAACACAGCTCCACCGATGCACCCAACCACACAGCTCCACCGAGGCACCCACCACACAGCCCTACCGATGCACCCACCACACAGCTCCACCGATGCACCCACCACACAGCTCCACCGATGCACCCACCACACAGCTCCACCGATGCACCCACCACCCAGCTCCACCGATGCACCCACCACCCAGCTCCACCGATGCACCCACCACACAGCTCCACCGATGCACCCACCACACAGCTCCACCGATGCACCCACCACACAGCTCCACCGATGCACCCACCACACAGCTCCACCGACACAGCTCCACCGATGCACCAACTAAGCTCCACCGATGCACCCACCACACAGCTCCACCAATGCACCCACTAAGCTACACCGATGCACCCACCACCCAGCTCCACCGATGCATCAACCAGACAGCTCCACTGATGCACCCACCAGACAGCTCCACTGATGCACCCACCAGACAGCTCCACTGATGCACCCACCACCCAGCTCCACTGATGCACCCACCACACAACTCCACCTACACAGCTACACCGATGCACCCAGCGTCACCGATGCACCCACCACACAGCTCCACTGACACAGCTCCACCGATGCACCCACCACACAGCTCCACTGATGCACCCACCACACGCTCCACCGATGCACCCACCACACAGCTCCACCGATGCATCCACCACACAGCTCCACCGATGCGATGCACCCACCACACAGCTTCACCGATGCACCCAGAACAGAGCTCCACCGAGGCACCCAGCACACAGCTCCACCGATGCACCCACGACACAGCTCCACCGATGCACCCACCACACAGCTCCACCGATGCACCCACCACACAGCTCCACCGATGCACCCACCACACAGCTCCACCGATGCACCCACCACACAGCTCCACCAATGCACCCAAGAAGCTCCACCGATGCACCCGCCACACAGCTCCACCGATGCACCCAAGAAGCTCCACCGATGCACCCACCACACAGCTCCACCAATGCACCCACCACACAGCTCCACCAATGCACCCAAGAAGCTCCACCGATGCACCCGCCACACAGCTCCACCGATGCACCCACCACACCACTCCACCGACACAGCTCCACTGATGCACCCACCACACAGCTCCACCGAGGCACCCACCACACAGCCCTAACGATGCACCCACCACACAGCTCCACGATGCACCCACCACACAGCTCCACAGATGCACCCACCACCCAGTTCCACGATGCACCCACCACACAGCTCCACCGACACAGCTCCACCAATGCACCCACCACACAGCTCCACCGACACAGCTCCACCGATGCACCCTCCACCCAGCTCCACCGATGCACCCTCCACCCAGCTCCACCGATGCACCCACCACACAGCTCCACCGATGCACCCACCACCCAGCTCCACCGATATACCCACCACACAGCTCCACCGACACAGCTCCACTGATGCACCAACTAAGCTCCACTGATGCACCCACCACACAGCTCCACCAATACACCCACTAGGCTCCACCGATGCACCCACCACCCAGCTTCACCGATGCACAAACCAAACAGCTCCACTGATGCACCCACCACACAGCTCCACTGATGCACCCACCACCCAGCTCCACTGATGCACCCACCACACAACTCCACCTACACAGCTCCACCGATGCACCCAGCGTTACCGATGCACCCACCACACAGCTCCACCGACACAGCTCCACCGATGCACCCACCACACAGCTCCACCAATGCACCCACCACACAGCTCCACCGATGCACCCACCACACAGCTCCACTGATGCTCCAACTAAGCTCCACCAATGCACCCACCACACAGCTCCACCGATGCACCCACCAACAGCTCCGCCGAGGCACCCACCACACAGCTCAACCGATGCCCCCACCACACAGCTCTACTGATTCACCCACCACAAAGCTCCACCGATGCACCAACTAAGCTCCACCGATGCACCCACAACACAGCTCCACCAATGCACCCACTAAGCTCCACCGATGCACCCACCACCGAGCTCCACCGATGCACCCACCACACAGCTCCACTGATGCACCCACCACCGAGTTCCACCGATGCACCCACCACACAGCTCCACCTACACAGCTCCACCGATGCACCCAGCGCCACCGATGCACCCACCACACAGCTCCACCGACACAGCTCCACCAATGCACCCACCACACAGCTCCACTGATGCACCCACCACACAGCTCCACCGATGCACCCACCACACAGCTCCACCGATGCACCCACCACACAGCTCCACCGATGCTCCAACTAAGCTCCACCAATGCACCCACCACACAGCTCCACCAATGCACCCACTAAGCTCCACCGATGCACTCACCACACAGCTTCACCGATGCACCCACCACAGAGCTCCACCAAGGCACGCCCCACACAGCTCCACCGACACAGCTCCACTGATGCACCCACCACACAGCTTCACCGATGCACCCACCACACAGCTCCACCTATGCTCCAACTAAGCTCCACCAATGCACCCACCACACAGCACCACCAATGAACCCACTAAGCTCCACAGAGGCACCCACCACACAGCTCCACCGAGGCACCCACCACACAGCTCCACCGAGGCACCCACCACACAGCTCCACCGATGCACCCACCACACAGCTCCACCGATACACCCACCACACAGCTCCACCGATGCACCAACTAAGCTCCACCGATGCACCAACTAAGCTCCACCGATGCACCCACCACACAGCTCCACCAATGCACCCACTAAGCTCCACCGATGCACCCACCAAGCAGCTCCACCGATGCACCAACCAGACAGCTCCACTGATGCACCCACCAGACAGCTCCACTGATGCACCCACCACCCAGCTCCACTGATGCACCCACCACACAACTCCACCTACACAGCTCCACCGATGCACCCAGCGTCACCGATGCACCCACCACACAGCTCCACCGACACAGCTCCACCGATGCACCCACCACACAGCTCCACTGATGCACCCACCACACGCTCCACCGATGCACTCACCATACAGCCCCACCGATGCATCCACCACACAGCTCCACCGATGCTCCAACTAAGCTCCACCAAAGCACCCACCACACAGCTCCACCAATGCACCCACTAAGCTCCACTGATGCACCAACCACACAGCTTCACGATGCACCCAGAACAGAGCTCCACCGAGGCACCCAGCACACAGCTCCACCGATGCACCCACGACACAGCTCCACTGATGCACCCACCACACAGCTCCACCGATGCACCCACCACACAGCTCCACCAATGCACCCACCACACAGCTCCACCGATGCACCCACCACACAGCTCCACTGATGCTCCAACTAAGCTCCACCAATGCACCCACCACACAGCTCCACCGATGCACCCACCAACAGCTCCGCCGAGGCACCCACCACACAGCTCAACCGATGCACCCACCACACAGCTCTACTGATTCACCCACCACACAGCTCCACCGATGCACCAACTAAGCTCCACCGATGCACCCACCACACAGCTCCACCAATGCACCCACTAAGCTCCACAGATGCACCCACCACACAGCTCCACTGATGCACCCACCACCGAGTTCCACCGATGCACCCACCACACAGCTCCACCTACACAGCTCCACCGATGCACCCACCACACAGCTCCACCCACACAGCTCCACCAATGCACCCACCACACAGCTCCACTGATGCACCCACCACACAGCTCCACCGATGCACCCACCACACAGCTCCACCGATGCAACCACCACACAGCTCCACCGATGCTCCAACTAAGCTCCACAAATGCACCCACCACACAGCTCCACCAATGCACCCACTAAGCTCCACCGATGCACTCACCACACAGCTTCACCGATGCACCCACCACAGAGCTCCACCAAGGCACGCACCACACAGCTCCACCGACACAGCTCCACTGATGCACCCACCACACAGCTCCACCGATGCACCCACCAAACAGCTCCACCTATGCTCCAACTAAGCTCCCCCAATGCACCCACCACACAGCTCCACCAATGCACCCACTAAGCTCCACCGATGCACCCACCACACAGCTTTACAGATGCACCCATCACAGAGCTCCACCGAGGCACCCACCACACAGCTCCACCGATGCACCCACCACACAGCTCCACCAATGCACCCACCACACAGCTCCACCGATGCACCCACCACACAGCTCCACCGATGCACCCACCACACAGCTCCACCAATGCACCCCCTAAGCTCCACTGATGCACCCACCACACAGCTTCACCGATGCACCCAGAACAGACCTCCACCGAGGCACCCAGCACACAGCTCCACCGATGCACCCACGACACAGATCCACCGATGCACCCACAACACAGCTCCACTGATGCACCCACCACACAGCTCCACCGATGCACCCACCACACAGCTCCACCAATGCACCCACCACACAGCTCCACCAATGCACCCACCACACAGCTCCACTGATGCTCCAACTAAGCTCCACCAATGCACCCACCACACAGCTCCACCGATGCACCCACCAACAGCTCCGCCGAGGCACCCACCACACAGCTCAACCGATGCACCCACCACACAGCTCTACTGATTCACCCACCACACAGCTCCACCGATGCACCAACTAAGCTCCACCAATGCACCCACCACACAGCTCCACTGATGCACCCACCACCGAGTTCCACCGATGCACCCACCACACAGCTCCACCTACACAGCTCCACCGAGCACCCACCACACAGCTCCACCCACACAGCTTCACCAATGCACCCACCACACAGCTCCACTGATGCACCCACCACACAGCTCCACCGATGCACCCACCACACAGCTCCACCGATGCTCCAACTAAGCTCCACCAATGCACCCACCACACAGCTCCACCAATGCACC
The DNA here is from genome assembly GCF_964263255.1 of Lissotriton vulgaris. Classification (NCBI taxonomy): domain Eukaryota; kingdom Metazoa; phylum Chordata; class Amphibia; order Caudata; family Salamandridae; genus Lissotriton; species Lissotriton vulgaris. The sequence goes on along the minus strand of NC_141689.1, from coordinate 501,438,339 downwards.
CACTAAGCTCCACCGATGCACTCACCACACAGCTTCACCGATGCACCCACCACAGAGCTCCACCAAGGCACGCACCACACAGCTCCACCGACACAGCTCCACTGATGCACCCACCACACAGCTCGACCGATGCACCCACCACACAGCTCCACCTATGCTCCAACTAAGCTCCACCAATGCACCCACCACACAGCTCCACCAATGCACCCACTAAGCTCCACCGATGCACCCACCACACAGCTTTACAGATGCACCCATCACAGAGCTCCACCGAGGCACCCACCACACAGCTCCACCGAGGCACCCACCACACAGCTCCACCGATGCACCCACCACACAGCTCCACAGATGCACCCATCACACAGCTCCACCGAGGCACCCACCACACAGTTCCACCGAGGCACCCACCACACAGCCCTACCGATGCACCCACCACACAGCTCCACCGATGCACCCACCACACAGCTCCACCGATGCACCCACCACCCAGCTCCTTCGATGCACCCACCATACAGCTCCAACGAGGCACCCACCAAACAGCTCCAACGAGGCACCCACCAAACAGCTCCACCGATGCACCCACCACACAGCTTAACCGAGGCACCCCCCATACAGCTCCCCCAAGGCACCCACCACACAGCTCCACCGATGCACCCACCACACAGCTCCACAGATTCACCCACCACCCAGCTCCACCGATGCAGCCACCACAGAGCTCCACCGACACAGCCCCACCGATGCACCCTCCAACACTGAACATAATCTTCACCAAAGTTATTTACAAAAGTTTAAACTATTGCCATTACAAATTAAATAAATTATTCAAGTATTAATTATTTAACAAAATTAAAAGCCATTGTTATTTGTAATATCAATGCATCTTAGTCACGTAAATACAAAACATGTTGCATTACAAATGCTATAGGTGTCACATTTGCGAAAGTTATAACTATTGGCATTTTAAATGACAAAGCTATTAATTTAGCTATTTTAAAAAATAACACAAATAAAAAAAATCATTTATAAGACCAATAGCTCAAACTTTCCTAATGCGAGCCCTATTGCATTTCCAAGGCTTGTTTTACCTGCTGCCGTGCCCCCGGACCAATCGTGGTTGGGGTTGGAGTTTTTACGTTTTTGTGGTCGGGTTGCTCTTGCAGTGCAGTGCACTGTGTACTGTCACGTAATCTCCCCATGACTGCCAACAATGAATTATGTAATTGGTGCAGAGAGGTAAAGCGCTCAAATACACTCTCTACTACACTCTACCGCTCACACTCTACCGCTCGCTCTCCACTGCTCGCTCTCCACTGCCCGCTCTCCACTGCCCGCTCTCCACTGCTCGCTCTCCACTACTAAATCTACTACTCACTACTTCTCTACTACTCACTACCACTCACTCTACTACACTATCTCTACTACACTCTACTACTCACTCTCTACTATTCACTCTACTACTCACTCTCTGCTATTCTCTCTACTACTCACTCTCTGCTATTCTCTCTACTACTCACTCTTGACTACTCTCTACGACTCACTCTCTACTACTCCTACTCAACTACTCTACTACTCACTCTCTACTGATCTCTCTCTCTACATCTCTCTCGCTACTGCTCTCTCTCTACTGCTCTCTCTCTACTGCTCTCTCTCTACTGCTCTCTCGCTACTGCTCTCTCGCTACTGCTCTCTCGCTACTGCTCTCTCGCTACTGCTCTCTCGCTACTGCTCTCTCGCTACTGCTCTCTCGCTACTGCTCTCTCTCTACTGCTCTCTCTCTACTGCTCTCTCTCTACCATTTACAACTCACTCTCTACTACACTCTACTACTCTCTCTACTACTCTCTCTACTACTCTCTCTACTACTCACTCTACTACTCACTCTACTACTCACTCTACTACTCACTCTACTACTCACTCTACTACTCACTCTACTACTCACTCTACTACTCACTCTACTACTCACTCTCTACTACTCACTCTCTACTACTCACTCTCTACTACTCACTCTCTACTACTCACCCTCTACTACTCACCCTCTACTACTCACTCTACTACTCTACTACTCTATTACTGACTCTCTACTCTCTACCTCTCTCTCTACTACTCTCTACCTCTACACCTCTCCCTCTACACCTCTAGCCTCTCCACCTCTCTCTACACGCACATATATGCATATATATACATTTATATATATGTATGTATGTCTATATATACATACATACACACATATATATAATCTGCATATCTATATAAATACAAATATAAATGCATGCATACATATATGCATACATATGCATGTTATGTACAGGAAAGTTTGAAAAACACTAATAAAAGCAAAGCTAAAAAGCCACCTAATTCTAAACAGAATTGCTTTAACTTAAACGAGTGCGAGACCTATTGCATTTTCAGTGCTTGTTTACTTTGGTTCCATCAAGAGGGCATTCAGATGTTTCACACATTTGTCATTCATTCTGAATGTTAGCACTCTAGTTGCTCATTAAATCACTGTGGTAAAGCTACTGCTCACCAGGGAAGTCTGCTGCTAGTATTCAAAGTGCATGTTTCAGTCTGCATGTTAGAATTTTTTAATGAAATAGAAGAGGATTTGAGAAGTCAAAATGTGTCCCAATTTTTCTTTCTACAGCACTAATCATACTTTCTATGGCAAAATGAAGCCCCTCATTTTGTTCCTTTGCAAAATAAATGTTTTAAGTGTTATCACTTTATTCAAATCAAGATGGCTTCAGGTCTTCCATACATTTGTCATAAGTAAGACTATTAGCGCTCTAGTTGTTCTTTAGAACACTCTGGGACATTCTGTCATTGGGCTATACTTGGGCTACATCTGGGTGATATTTGTGCTACATTTGGGCTCTTTTGTCTCTGGCGGCCATCTTGGGAGACTTATTTGTTATGAAGTTTCTAATTTCCTCATTTACTACGGTCTCCTCAGTAGGAAATACTTTCAGTGTTTTACACTCTAGTTGCTCATTAGATCACTGTAGTAAAGCTACCGCTCACCAGGGAAGTCTGCTGCTGGTATTGAAAGTACATGTTTCAGTCTGCATGTCAGAATTTTTTTTTTAATGAAACAGAAGAGGATTTGAGAAGTGACTCAAAATGTGCCCTAATTTTTCTTTCTGCAGCACTAATCATACATTCTATGGCAAAATGAACCCCCTCATTTTGTTCCTTTGTAAATAAAATGTTTTAAGAGTTACCACTTTATTCCAATCAAGATGGCTTCAGGTGTGCTATACTTTTGTCATAAGTAAGGCTATTAGCACTCTAGTTGTTCTTTAGAACACTCTGGGAAGCTGCAGTAGAACACAAAGGAATCAACTGACTGTCTCTGCCCTTGTTGGATGTACATGTTTTACTGAGAATGTCATACTTCATTCTCACATGACTGAGAAAGATAATGTGAATTTACAGAAAATATGCTCTCAGTTTTGCTTATAGATCACCTTCCAAACCTCTGTGGGAAAAGCATGAGAAAATAGTTTTCTCTCAAACATGATTCATGATATCCCAGCAGAAGGCCTTTTCACATGGTAAAATCACCTTAGAACACACCACAATTCCTAAAACGAGTATGGTACCATAACAAATGATTTATAACGTAACAAAAGTCTTAAAACCTTCTATTAACTGCAATGCTTTTTAATGAGGTGCTATCATGTATATTGGTCCCAAGATGGCTGCCAACACTTCTTAGATGAAGTGCTGACAGCCAATCAGATCTCACGATGAGAAGTGTCGTTAGGCTCCGCCCAGATATATATGTATTTTTTTCCTTTGATATCTAAAAAAAAACTACTTAACAGATTTACACCATTTAACCAAAAGGCATGAGTGTGAACCAAGGACAACCTCTTTGCCAAATTTGGTGTAATTCCGTTCAGCAGGTCGGGCTGTAGCTGTGACTAAAGGTTCCTATGGAAAATTGCATGGGGAAAACACGTTTTGGGACCCCCCCCCTTTTTTCTCGGCCCCCGCTTGACTAATCACCCCGAGACTTTCAGGATAGGAGCGGACCGGAGCGCCCCACCAGTTTTGAAAATTTCGGGAAGATTTGCCAACCGGCGCCAAAGTTATTCCAAATAGAATTTTGTGGATTTCCTATGGAAAATAAGTCCTTAATATAACTACCTAATGGCGACCGCCAGTAGGTTATATATGTAAATGATATTTACCTTCAAAAACGGGGTGTGGCCAGGGGAGCCCGCTTCTCCCTTAGCTATGCGTGCTTGCACGTAGGCTGGTTGGAGGACCAGGTCCAATGCGCACACACAACACAGCTTTTAATGGCCATGTTTTAAAGTGGATGCGTTTTATTGACGACATTTTTGTGTTATGGAAGGGTGATGAAAACAGTGCCAAAGCAATAAACAATAATCAAGAAAATTTAAAATTCACATCAACAATAAGTAAACAAGAAGTTGACTTTCTAGATGTTAAGGTATTCATAAAGGGCAATTGGCAACGAAATCACACAGAAAAAGCACTGCTAGGAACGGTACTTTACACGCCAGCAGTGGTCACCCCAAGCATGTCATCAACAATATTCCCTTCGGGGAATTAGTAAGGCTTAAACGCATATGTAGCATGGATGAAGATCTGGCCATTTGTACCTCTCAAGCATTAGAAAGATTCAGACAGAGAGGTTACAAGGAAGTTATTTTAAAACAAGTTGTGAATAAAATGCAAGTAAGATCAAGGGAATCACTGCTCAGGTGTGATGAAACTACACACACTGGGACAGAGTTAATGATTTCTCCCTGGCTCCAAGATTTGTGACTACATATAATCGCCAGGAGAGAAAAATAAGGTCCATTTTAATGAGTAGTTGGCCCATTTTACAAACTGATGCAGGTATTGGCTCCAAGATTACCCAATACTCCAACAATAACGTATAGGAAGGGACCTTCCATGAAAGCTCAAATCAGTAGAAGTTTTCCTGAGGTGAGCAAAAATCAGATGTGGCTTCAGTCAGGGCCGGGATTTGTCAAGTGCTCCAGCTGCAGTGCCTGCAGATTCGGAGCAAATACTACACAATATGCCACTCCTTTCAGTCCTGAATTGTCTAACATCAAAGGTTCTTACAATTGTAAGACCGAATATGCTGTCTATGTCCTGACGTGCACCTGCGGCTTGAGATATGCGGGCAGCACCAAGCTGCAGGTGCATGTCAGGATTCTTCAGCATCTTCGAGCTATCGTGAACAATGATAGTGCATACCCAGTGGCTAGACACTTTAGGTCTATGCATAATAATGACTTACAGTGCCTTAAATACTTTGTCATAACAGCTATTCCAAAGCCACGAAGGGGAGGAGATAGGGATAAGATGCTAAGAAAAATGGAATCACAAATAATTCTTGAATTAGACAGCAAGTTTCCAAATGGACTGAAGATTACAGAAGATTTGTATAATTTTTTATAAAGTTTGAGTTTGATATAAATAGATAGAGCTGTACAGAACAATAGTTAGGCAACCTCCCTGCCGCTATGTTAATTTTCTTCTCTTTTTTTTCTTTATATAATGAGTTTTATAAAACCATATTAGTAAGTTGATTTTTGGGAATTTTCTCCATTTTTGTTTGACATAAATATTACTGTTTACTGTTGAAATAGGGGGAAAACAATTATTTTTCTTTAAGTATGTATTAGACTGAAATGCTACATTTATCAGCTGAAATATGCAATTTTAGGAGTTTTTCTTCTTCTTTTAGTTTTTTCCAATACTATGTGTAATACAGTCTAATCTTACAATTCTTTAAATTTGCATTCACGCAGGATAGAAATGAGGCAGGTTAACCACCAAAATACAATTGAGATCAAGAGCCTTTAACTCAATTCTTATTTCCCTCTCAAAAGCGTTATTTGCACATGTTTGAGTATGATGGTTTACAATACGGGCGATATTTTGCACAAGATGAAACAAAAGCATCAATTTGCACAGAAATATATTGCATTGTTTGCGCATACCAAAAACGAGAGAATAAATATGCATTTATTTTGCACATATTTATTGCATTATTTGCACAAATAATTGCGATAGGGTGACGTAAGTTCATGTAATATAGGCTGTTCTCTTAAATATGGAGTGGCGTTCATCTGCTAATTATTGGATTTTAGATCTGATACTGTACACAGCTGTATTTTAAACACATATGAATTTTGGATTTATGAATTGGTGAAGATTCTGCTCAATCATTTTGCATTTATGTAGTGAAATTAAGACAGCTTGTTTTTAGCAAATCAAAGGAGTCAAAGTCCGGTTTATTGTCATTTGTCGGCTGACATTTGAATTGTTTGTATAAAGATTATTAAAAAAAAAAGAAAAAAGTACAAACACAATAGCATATTTAAGAAAATGGCGAGCTAACAAAGTGACAATCTATGAACAAGGGTGGTCGCCCGAAACTATATATACTCAAAAATGCTGCTCGAGCGATCCTCAGCCAGACAACGCTGATGTCGTCGGTAGTAGCAGCCGCTACTCTTGATTATTCACAACTTCCAAGTCCCGTAGAACAAGGACAGTCCTTGTTCTACGAGTGCACAATAAAGGGTTTGTGCAATGATCTCCTGGTATGTCGTCTCTGTGTCCTTCTAAACTAGCGGGACTTGGAATATATATATATATATATATATATATATATATATATATATATATATATATATATATATATATATATATATATATATATATATATATATCCACGCTCACTCTCCTTCCCAACCGGACAAAAAGAAGCACTCACAGGGGTCTTCACTCCTTTCACGAATATTTTTATTCAGCCAGCCAGAAACATGATGAGTTTCAGCTACTGCCTTCGTCTGATGTTATTATATTTTCGCGCCACAGACAACATTTTTGAAAACACACCAATCACTTCAAGTCCCGTGATGGGCCAAGGGCCAGAAATCAACATAGGACCAGACATCTTTTCACATTTTACATCAACGCTATCTTAAGACATGCATATTTAGCATATACTGCAATCACGATATTTCAATTGCTCACATTCACAGTGTAAAAGTAAAATATATGCTTACTTAAATTTATACCATCTTCATATGGGTATTATACCGTATATCAGTATTATTCAATGGTTCTCGTTGTTGCCCCAGCCCTTATTGCATCAGTAAATCTAAATACATAAGCACAATTTCGTCCCTCATATTGATTCCAATGAAACATCCACCCTAAATAGTGGAAATGGGGTTATGAGCACAATTCCAATTATCAAGCCGTATATCGGCATAAGTAAACACAGTTAATATACCAAATACAGAACCAAAATTGCAATTGCGCCTCTTAATTAAGCAGTATATCGGCCTGCCACGTCCTATCTCGGCTGTTAGTTGCACAGGTGACCAATAAAAAACATTTCATTTTCAAAAATGCATGTTACCAATTTACACAAAAACAGATAAATCATTTTCACCTTGTTAAATTCAGCTCTTGGGAGCACCAGTATTCAACCTCCCAAGTGTATTGCCAGTTCCTCCCCTATGTTCCTCCCATTAGGGGACTTGAACTCCAGATCAATAATGTATCTGGATTCAAGTCTTTGTAATTTCCTGATCCTGTCTCCGCCTCTTATACTAGGAGAAATAGTATCTAGCCCAAAGTATCGTAACAGCTCTCTGTCAATTCCATGTTTCTCTGCATAATGCCTCGCAACCGGATACGTAGCATCTCTTTTTGAAATCGCTCTCATGTGTTCAAGCACTCACATTTTATTGGAATTAATGGTGCTGCCTATTTATCTTAGACCGCAAGGACAACCTAAGCAATAAACCACATAAGTCGTGTTGCACGTGATAAATTTCTACATAGTTCTCGGCATTTCCAATCCTGTCACCTCGTATGTTAATGTTCTTCTACTCCCTGCACAGGCCTTGCATTTACTGCACGGTTAGAAACCCTTAAGCTCCCTTAGTGTACCTCCAGTGTTAGGGATGGTGTGAAAATGGCTTTGGACTAGATTATCCCTTAATGATCTTGTTTTTCTATACGTGATCAGTGGGGCAACTGGTAAATCTGGGCCTATCACACAGTCAGTTTTTAAAATTTTCCAATTCTTTTTCATGATCTTCCTGATCTCATTCGCCTCATTGGAGAAAGTTGTGATCATCCTGAACTTTTTATCTTCATTTCTGATTTTCTTCTTCCCCTCATCTTTGAGAAGAGTTTCTCTAGATATGTTTTTCACTCTATTCAAGGTTACTTCGAGGAAATCCCTATTGTAACCCCTTTTGGTGAATATAGATAAACTGGCTTGTGCTGCTGTTTCAAAGTCCACATTTTGCTTTTTAACCTTAAAAATTCTCCATAGGGGATACTTCTAACCAGCTTTGGTGGATGATTACTAGCTGCATAGAAAAACCGAATTTCCAGCTGTTGGTTTCCGATATAATGACACAACTGGTTTATTTTCAATGACACATATTTGGAGATCTAAAAAGTTAACCCTGTCTTGCCTGACCTCTCCACTGAATTCTAAATTGACAACATTATTGTTTAGGTTTCTGATGAATTCATGAGCAGAATCCAATCAATCAATCAATCAATCATGACATTTATAAAGCGCGCTACTCACCCGGAGGGGTCTCAAGGCGCTGGGGGAGAGGGGTACTTTACTGCTCGAAAAGCCAGGTCTTGAGTTTCTTCCTGAAGGAGAGAGGTCCTGTGTTAGCCGGATGTGGATGGGGAGGGAGTTCCATGTCTTGGCTGCCAGGTAGGAGAAGGATCTTCCTCCGGTGGTGGCTCTACGGATGAGTGGAACGGCGGCGAGGGCGAGGCTGGTTGATAGTAGCTGGCGGGTGGGAGTGTAGAAGGTCAGGCGGTTGTTGAGGTACTTGGGGCCCAGGTCGTGGAGTGCCTTGTGTGCGTGGGTGAGGAGTCTGAACGTGATCCTCTTGCTGACGGGGAGTCAGTGTAGGTCTCTCAGGTGGCTGGAGATGTGGCTGTGTCGGGGGATGTCCAAGACAAGTCGTGCGGAGGCGTTCTGGATGCATTGGAGTCTTTTCTGAAGTTTGGCTGTGGTTCCGGCGTAGAGGGTGTTTCCGTAGTCCAGTCGGCTGGTGACGAGTGCCTGGGTGACCGTCTTCCTGGTTTCGGTGGGGATCCACCAGAAGATCTTACGGAGCATGTGCAAGGTGTTGAAGCACGATGATGAGAGGGCGTTGACTTGTCTGGTCATCTAGAGGGAGGAGTCCAGGATGAAACCCAGGTTACGTGCGTGGTCCGTTGGCTTGGGAGTGGTGCCCAGGGCAGGGGGCCACCTGGAGTCGTCCCAGGCGGAGGGCGATGATCCCAGGATGAGGACTTCCGTTTTGTCGGAGTTCAGTTTCAGGCGGCTGTTCTTCATCCACTCGGCGACGTCTTTCATCCCTTCGTGTAGGCTGGTTCTGGCGGGGTCGTTGGTGAGGGAGAGGATCAGCTGGGTGTCGTCGGCGTAGGAGATGATGTTGAGGTTGTGTTGAGGTTGTGATGAGGTTGTGATGGCGTGCGATGGCTGCGAGGGGGCTCATGTAGACGTTGAAGAGGGTAGGGCTGAGTGATGATCCTTGTGGTACGCCGCAGATGACTTCGGTGGCCTCGGATCTGAAAGGGGGGAGGCGGACTCTCTGGGTTCTTCTGGTGAGGAACGAGATGATCCACTCCAGTGCCCTGTCTTGGATTCCGATGTTGCTGAGGCGCTGCACTAGGGTGCGGTGACAGACAGTGTCTAACGCTGCGGAGAGGTCCAGGAGGATGAGGGCTGCTGTTTCCCCGTTGTCGAGCAGGGATCTGATGTCGTCAGTGGCTGCGATGAGGGCGGTCTCGGGGCTGTGGTTGGCTCGGAAACCGGACTGCGAGTGGTCGAGGGATCCGTTTGTCTCGAGGAAGGCGGCAAGCTGTCTCTTGACGGTCTTCTCGATGACTTTGGCGGGAAAAGGGAGGAGCGAGATGGGGCGGAGGTTTTTGAGGTCGGTGGGGTCCGCTGTTGGTTTCTTCAGGAGGGCGCTGAGCTCGGCATGCTTCCAGCTCTCCCGGAAGGTGGTGGTGTTGAAGGAGGTGTTGATGATGTCGGCCTTGTTGAAGACGTGGTGGGGGCAGGGGTCGGTTGGTGATCCGGAGTGGATGGTGTTCATCATGCGGGTGGTGTCTTCGGTGCTGACCGGGGTCCAGGCGCAGAGAGTGGTGGTGGGGGACGTTGGATCGGTGGTTGGGTGCGTGGTCTGTGTGCCGAAGCTGTTGTGTATGTCGGCGATCTTGCTGTGGAAGAACGAGGTGAGTGAGTCGCAGAGGTCTTGCGAGGGAGTGATGTTGGAGAGCTCTTTGACGATACTGAAGAGTTCCTTGCTGTTGGGGGCGTTGTTGTTCAGTCGTTCCTTGAATGCTGTCTTCTTGGTGGTGCGGATCAGCTGGTGGTGTTTGCGGGTGGCGTGCTTGAGGGCAGTCATGTTGTCTGTGGTCTGGTTGTTGCGCCAGGCTTTCTCGAGTGTGGGGCAGTTCTTCTTGGAGTTCGTAAGTTCGTCGGTGAACCAAGAGGCTTTCTTGCTGCCGGGTCTGCTGGGAGGGGTCTTCAGTGGTGCAAGGTCGTCTGCGCAGTTGGTGATCCACTGTGTGAGGTTGCTGGCTGCTTCGTTGGGGTCCGTTGTGCAATCCATCAAACCGTTCCATACTATACACAGATCATCGATGTATCGATGGCATGAGGTCAGCTTATCCGCCTCAGTATTGTCTAAGGCTTTGAACACTTGCTCCTTACACCAGCCCTCGAACAAGTTTGAGTAGCTCGGGGGAAATAGTTTGGTACCATTCGGTACTCATAACCCGATTTCCACTACTTAGGGTGTATGTAACATTCGAATCGATATGAGGGATGAATTTGTGTTTATACAACTCATTTCAGGTTGGTATTTTATCAATTCAAAGCTGTAATACTGAGCCTGGAGTGATTAATGGCTTTTGTCATTTTACAGCTCGGCAAGGACAACACTGTGCTAGTCCTATGCTTAAAGACTTTGCTGTAGAAATGGCAAAAAGATTTTGTCATTTTCTATCTCGGCGTGGATAGCACTTTGCTAATCCTATGCCTTAAGACTTAGATAGAAAAACAGACATTTGCGGTGAGCAGATCTAGAGTGTCGCTGGTGTTGAGAGTGCTCTAACAGGAGCCGCTTTCCACCTAAACTTGAGAACTACCCAGAGTTCTCTCCTTTTTTGCATAATTTATGCGTCACTATGCCTGAAAGGGTTTTTTTTTTTTTTAAATATTTATTTTTATTGAAACAAACATCAGCAGAAAATGTACATTACAGAGGCTCAAATACCGCAGCCGAGTATACATCTTGGGGTCACAGGATAAACAAAACTCAAAAACATATCAGAACTTCACGGAGAGGGGGAATCATCAGGGACAGCATTCATGGGTGGTGTGCATATTTCTCCTCTGTAACTGTTCCAAGGTCCCCAGATCAAAGACCATTTCCGAGGGCGTCCCCTCGCAAGGTACGTAGTTTTCTCCCTGAACATACACCAATCTAAATTGTTTTCCCATCCTTCCAAGGAGGGGGGCTGCTCCACTCCCCACAGCTGGGCGATATTCCGCTTGGCGATCATATAACCTAGAGTGACCCATTGTGTCTGTGAAGTGTTTAAGTCAGTCAGATTCCATATGTTAAGTAAGCATCTCCTTGCCTCTGGAGACAGGAAAACACCGAGAACTCTATGTATGGTGTTATGTATGCTGTGCCCGTAAGTGGTGACGTACTCACATTCCTATATAATATGCATAAAGGTACCAACTAGACCACATTGCCTCTTGCACCGCACCGAGTCTGAAAGCCCCATATGTACCAATCTAGGTCCTGTAAGGTATACCCTATGTAGAATCTAGAGTTGAACCAGTCGAAGGCGTGCTGGGATCGCAACCTCCCTAGGAGAGGAAACAGCAGTCTGCCAGTATTCCTCATCCAGCTCTATACAGTCTTGCGTCCACTTGACTCTCAGCGCCTCAAGGGAGTTAGTCCTATGATTAATCCGTTTTTTATATATAAGAGAAATCATTTTGTCAGGAAGGTGTCCGTCTAATACTCTATCTTCCAACGGGGAAGCTTCTGAAGGTTACTTCTCGCCGGGCAGTAATGAAAGGAGGGAATGCCGAACCTGCCCATATCGAAAAAACTCTGAGTGTGCGAGTTTATATTCCATCTGCATTTCTTCAAATGATTTATTCTTCCCCTTCCCCCAAACATTCCCGACCCTGGAAATTCCTATAAGTTCCCACTTATCGAAGCCTTTCGTCTTCCACAGTTTGCCCAGCTGTTCGGAGTCCCACAGTGGGGTAGCCATAGTCAATCTGTTTCTCCAACCCAATGAGTCCGTGGCCACATGCCAAACATGCATGGAGTGTTTAGTGGGACCTGTTAATGTCACCTTGTTAGGTCGGGAATATAGGGCTCTGTTATAATTATTGCCAGGAAGAAGCCATTTATCCATGGGATAGCCAGGGTCATCAACCCTTCCATAAATGCAGTGGTTAATTGCCGCCAGATGGGCCGCCCAATAATATCTTTTGATATCCGGGAGGGAGATACCTCCGTCAAACCAAGAAAAAGTAACTTTGTGTAGCGCAATTCGAGGTCTGCCCTCCCACAACAGACTCCGCTGCAGGCCCTCAATTTCACGGAAATAACTAGATGGTACTACCTCCAAGGTATTTTGCAGAGCATAAAGAAAACGTGAGAGAGCCATCATTTTAAAAAGGGCCGCTCTGCCTAATAATGAAAGAGGAAGCTTCTTCCACCTAGAGACATCACTCCTAAGCAGATGAAGAGGTGGAAGAAGATTTCAAGAGTACCTGACCGAAGGTTCTAGGGACACAAAAATCCCCAGATATTTAAACCCCTCAACGTGACACTGTATGGGACAGTCTCTAGGTGGTACTGGGGGGTCACCCTTCAATACAAACAAAACGGATTTCTTCCAGTTAATCGAAAGTCAAGAATTTTTCCCGAAGGAGGCCAGAACATAAAAAAACCACAATAAGAGATTTATACGGCGAGGCCGGATAAAGAAAAATGTCATCAGCATATAGAGATATGCAGTCCTCCCAATCAGGGGACCATCGCAGACACCTGATCGACGGCTCCCAACGTATCCAAGCGGCAAGGGGCTCTATAGCCAGAGAGAAGAGAAGGGGGGATAGCGGGCAACCCTGTCGGTTACCCTGCCCCAACAAAAAGGAAGCCGAGACTCTGTTGTTTACCACCACTTGAGCAAGCAGCTCCGAGTACAGCAGACTTATCCAGCCAATAAACCCAGGCCCAAACCAAATACCGCCTATAAATAAGACCAATCAATCGTGTCAAATGCCTCTGTTAGAAGCTCAGGGACCAGTCAGCAAGCCCACTCTTTCTTATCTTACTATGCGATACGTTTTCCTGACTTATCTCCCAAATCATAAAGCCTACCCTGCTGCTCCATACCAAGAGCTTTGGCCCTTTCCGTGACCATCGCCCTGTAGTCATGCTGTTTCAGGCACAACTGGGGAAGCCTACATTGTGTCACCTCCCGTTCCAAGTCCCTCTCCAATGCCTCGATTTCAGTTTCTAACGCCGTCACCTCTCTCTGCCTCTCCGTCTTCGAGCCCTCTATCAGTGACAGGGCATGACCCCTGATGATGGTTTTAAAAGCCTCCCATAGGGACCCCGAAGAGGAGACAGAACCCACATTCGTAATAAAATATTCTTCCAACCTGGCAAGAAGGTCTTTTCGAATTTTAGGATTGCTTAGATACCATGGGTTTATCGGGGCCACATTCCCTGCCGAGCCACTGTGTATAACTATATGAATTCACAGTGGAGAGTGGTCCGAAATGCCTCTAGCCAAATGAGCGACCCTTGTTACGTATGAAGCATGTGCAGCCGGGACAAAACAGTAGTCCAGTCGCGATAAACTGTTGTGTGCCCCGGAATGGAACGTAAATTGCTTCCGATCAGGGTGTAACAGTCTCCAGCAGTCAACCAGGCCCATTCCTTCAATAAAGTCAGGAAGCCATTGCGTCGCCCGCCCCATTTCTCGTGGGGGATGCCTGTCCATTATCCCAGAGACGACTACCCGTGACTCCAATATATCTGCCCCTCCCGTCTTCCCATGTGGAGGTAACTGCCAGCGGGAATGTCTTACGAACCAGCACCCCCATGCGTCTGGACCCCGAGGTAAACCCTGAATGAGTGAATAACTTATATCCTATTCTATGTAATGCGTTACATGAGTTACCAATTAGATGAGTTTCTTGAAGCAGAACCATGTCTGGCGCCTACCTTTTGAGAATCTGAAGAACAACACTCCGTTTGATTTTATACCCCAACCCGTTAATGTTCCAACTCAATACTTTTATTTCACTAACCCCCCATCATCCACCCAGCACTGCCTGCCTACCACTACATGTTGTCTATTGAACCAATACACAGTGCTGATGAGATCTACAAACCTATAAACATAAAGAACAAACATTCCCCCCCTCAAATTCCCCCCTCCCTGCTGCCCTGCCCATTGGGCTCAAAACTACCCGCCGACAACTGCAGAGTGCCTGTCGCCCCTAACACTTCAAAGAAAGAAAAACTGGAAGAGGATTCCGCTTCACCACCCCCGCCCGAACCCCAGTCACATCCAACCTCCCCCCGAGCACCTCTACACCAAATTGCCAGAAGGCCACGCAGCAGCTCAAAATCCCACACTCCCCAGCACATCACAAGTTTCAAACTACACTGAAGGAATTAGAGGCAGCCTCATTCACGTTCCAATGCCGCCTCCTCCTGAAACCGGCTGGTGACTCCGATCCGTCGCGAGGGAGAGTGTCAAGCCAATCAGCCACCACATCCGGACTGTCAAAGAACCAGGCCTTTCCACGTACCTCCACCCTCAATCGTGCGAGAAACATCATTGCATATTTCAAACCCCTGTCTCTCAATTTCTTCTTTACTGCCAGAAAGCTCCGTCGCTGTTTCTGTACTGCCTGTGTAAAATCCGGGAAAAAGGAAAGGGTGGCGTTCTCAAACTGAATGGGGACTCCAACTCTTGCAGTTTGCAGGATGATGTCTCTGTCCCTAAAATTTAAGACTTTGGCAATCATAGGGCGGGGTGGGGCCCCGGGCCTCGGTTTTCCCCCAGGAACTCTATGAAAAAAATAATATTTATTTAGATATAAAACAATATCTTTAAAAGTTTTTCCCAAATCACATTGTGTACAGTTTTGTGAATAAAATGGTTAAAAGAGAAACCCATACTGGCGCAAAAAGCATAAAAAGTAGAAATTTTAACTGTTTTGTGAAACATGACCTGGCGTGTCTCATACAGCTCCCATTATATTCAAATGATAAAATCGAACCATAAGCATACATGCTACAGAATTTCAATTTGTGTTGCGAACCTCCTGATCGTTGGAAATTCTGTTACAGTACATTATTTAATCTAAAATTTGGGTGGCAAAGCCATGACAGTTTTCTTTGTATTAAGGTTGCGATACGCTTGCTGGATAAATTTAGCAAATTTTATATTTCAAACAGTGTTGTCCGTGGACAAAGCAGCAATGATGGCATGCCTACAGGTCCGAACTCCCAACGTGTTCCATTCTGACCTAAGCATACACCTGCGTTGAGAATTGAAGGTAGGGCAGATGCAAACCATGTGCAAAATTGTTTCTGTCGCTAACCCACATCCTCTACAGATTGTGTCCTCCTCCATACGACGCCAAATGGGTAGATTTTGAAGAAAGCGCCAGTCCCCCATTCTTAGGGCTATAAAACTGCGTTTTAAATAGAGTGAAAATGTGGTGGAAAAATAGATAGCAGGGGATAGCCGTTTATAGGAGTTGACTACTGCCCAAGAATGGCTGCGTTTCGTGTGGAGAGCTTTGTCAATAGCGAGAGATGTCGATCTCACACACTCTCTAAGTGCGCGCTCAACGGTGAATAGTTTACTGAGGCCTTTAGGCTGAAGTCGTTTAAGAATAAGGTCCTTCACAAATAAGTCAGGGGCAGGTCCCTCCGACCTCTCCGGTACTCCCAGGATACGGACATTGTTTCGCCGGGCCCTACTTTCATAGTCATCCAGCTTGCGTTCCGCCAGTTCATGTGAGGCCTTGAGCACCTGCACGTCCTGCTGAAGCTGAGCCACATCATCCACCAGGCTGGACATCTTGATATCCAGCGACTTGACCTTCTCGTTCACTTTAGTAAGGTCCGCTCGTAAGAGGTTTACTTCGATAGACACTGTATCCAATTTGGCATCCAGAGTCACCATTTGCTGTCCCAGGGAGGTTTTGACGCCATCTATAGCTCCCATGACATCATGTAGCGTGATGTCCCCCCCCACCCCCGATCTGGGAGCACGCCAGAGCCTACAGCAGGAGATCCCACTCCGGTCGGCGAACCTTTAGGCGGGGTATATCGGTCCAGCTTGTTAGTCTGTACTGGTTTCGGGGTCTCTCCCCCTGGAGGAATGCTTCTCACCGTCTTACTTAGACGCCATCTTGAGTAGTATGTAAATCCCAATACAGTCCTCCATTCAAGCACATCACAGCAAATGTCGCTGCCCCCCGAAGTTCAGGTTCCGTAGTCTTCAAGCAAGGTCCCAAGGCCGGTCCCCCAACCAGCGGGGGGTGGGGGGGGAGGGAGCTGCCACACCAAGCGCCACTCAGCCGGGCCGGCCGCCACTTGTTTCAAACTCCCCGTACCACCAGCATCTACTTCCAGGGCCAACCAGCAGGGGAGATCTAAGGCATCCACTGCGCCGCTCCCAATACTCCATGCGGGCAGCCCGGTCACTCGAGCAGACGATGCTCAAAGTCTGTCCCCCCTTTCGGGAGCGGGGGCCTGCTGCTCGACAAAGCTAGGGTCTGGCCTCAAGTCGAAAGGGTTTTGTTTTGATATGTATACATATATAGATAGGTAGGTTGCCGTTCCTCTGATGCCGGTGCCAGTGATCAAGAAAGAGAAGACACCCGAAACGCGAGTGGACAAGTTGAGGCATAGTAGAAGTGTTGTTCTAAAGGACTTTGCTTTATCCTTTTGAAGTCACCAATAAAACAGTATTTATACACGAAGTGTGAGGCCCTTAATTTGGGAGCAGTGACGTTTGGATGGGGAGATACAGTATTACGAATGGGTATCTCTCCCATCCTTTTTGACTCTATCATAGTCTGTCTTCCATCTCCATGTCATCCAAAGGGGAGGGAAAAGTTGTAACATTGGTATTTAAATCACACGTGGTTTCGAACATATCATGTGATCAAGACCGGGGTGACCCGGTCGAAACGCATCATGTTGTGATCTGGGACAATAAATTGCACTGAAGTAAAACTTTTCCTGTGTGAAGGTCCGTTCCTGTATACTGTGCTGGAAAAGTGCATGTGGTCAGGCTCTGGTGTCGGATTGGATTTTGGTGGATTTTGCCGTTACCGCTTTTCAACGGACCCTCTCTACGCAAGTGGCTGGTTTATGGCAGCAGACAACGCCTTTCTCTATTCCTGTTTTACCCGGAAGGAGTACAAGTAGAGCCAGCCCCCCGCAGCCATACACAGCAGGAAGCTAATGGCCGTGCGGTGAAACGGCGTAACCCGAACCGAAGACTGTGAAGCATTTTAGGAGTCTGAGGACCCCCGAGAGCATCTTGGTCTTCATGTAAGGTGAGCCGCGTATGCAGCGTGTGTAGCCGAGTTATCAAGAAGTATTTTGCGGGTGTGGAGATATCAGGAACACTGAAAACCCCATTTAAGTCATTGCTGCAGTTTGGGGTTTCTAATAACATTAAGAGTGCATTGCCAATATTCCCAAACAAATTAGCCGGAATGGCGTCCACGACAGACGTGCTTCGGGACCGTGAAGCAGCGGTGGATGCTCTGTTTTTGAATTTGCCCGAGAAAATGTGCACCAAAAAAACACAAGTGAAAGCACAAACAATACTAACTATTTAAAAACGATGCTTAAAAGACTGGAAAAACTTCAACGCACTGAACTCACCAAATGGTGGGAAAAAAAGTCCCTGGAGAAATACAAGAAGGTGGGCAGAGTCCCTAGTGGGTTGCGGGTTCTCATAGCTCCATCTTTTGAGAACCCCAACCCCTTAATGTTAAAAGAATGGGCAACCAATAATCTAGACGCGTCTATGAATATGGTGTGTATTTTGATCAAATATTCCGAAATAGACAGATCCAGCATTGTCGAACGAATAGAAAAACTGAACCTTGAACTGGAGGCATTGAATCAGAAAGAATCATTACAAAAAGGAAGAGATGACATCAAGAAAAGTCTTGACAAGCACGAGGAGGTGATTAAAAATCGCAAAGCTGTTCAGTTCGCCCGCGATAAGCGGGATTTCGAAACTGGAAGAATGTTTACTTTTTCAAAGAAATTTGAGTCCGTTAAAAGGCAAGCTATGAGTGGTAAAGTACACCCAGTGCAGGACGCTACTGGCCAAACTAATGTGGTCTCTTCTGATACAGAGTTAAGTTCAGCCCTCAGTAGTATGGATTCAGATGAAGGCAGTGAAGTAAATCAACGGCAGCAACCCCAAACCAACTTCAGCCCCTCTGAAGAATTGGGGTTTATAATCAAGGACCAGCGGCACACGTTGAGACCAAGAATACCCCAGAACCCAAATGCCGCAGGCGGAATGAACAACGTAAACAGAGGCGCAAAGCGAGGCGGCTTTAGAAAGAAAAGACGAGGGATGGGGAATCAAACCATGGATCAGTAAATGAAAGTAAGGAAGTGCCCAGTAATACGGTTATCAATTTGACTGATGTGGATCTTAATGTGGCAGAAATGCAACTTTTGGCGTTGGGACTACCGTTCTGCCCTAAGAAAGGTTTTAAGTATGTGCAATCACATATTGACGTATTTAAATTTATCAGAAAGTTGAAGCTATTAAAATTCTACAAACTAAATAAAGCTGGTGAGAAGGCCTCGTCTATCATTGCAGAGGATCAACCGAGTTTACAAATTCAGGCCTCTGATGTCCCCATTTTAAGAACAGTTAATATCTTGGCTAGATCTGCAGATGAAGGAGTATTTAACACTCTAGATGAACTACAGTGCATGAGCATTACATGTACCAGTGCAGTTGAAACCCCTTTTAGCCCGCCATCAACATTTATCCCCATGATGCCGAGGGATGTCATCGATATATTTGGGGACTGTGTCATCGAAGAACTAAAAGGTCGTGTATCCAAAGAAATAAACACAGACATTATGTTGTACAGCAATATTCACAACTCATGAAAAAGATTAGTGAAAACCAAACATCATAGTGAACAAAGCAGATAAAGGGGGAAATATAGTCTTTTGGCCCCGCAAAGCGTATATGGAGGAAGCCATGAAACACTTGAACGATACTTTGTGTTATAGAAAAGCATCTTTTAATGAACTGAAAACGGTAAAAGAGCAGGTATTTATAGGGCTAGCACAATGGAAACAAGAGGGTTTAATAAGCAAAGTGGAACATAACTTTTTAAGAACTGATTATTTCATAACCCCAACTCTTTATTTTATTCCTAAGGTGCACAAGCAAGTAACCCCTGTCCCTGGCCGTCCTATAATTTCTGCACAAAAGGGTCTATTGGAATCTATGTCAAAGTATGTGGACTTCTTTCTTCACGACTATGTAGAAAATCTTCCCTCATTTATCAGGGACACTAGTCATTTTTTGAAGAAATTGAAAGAAGTCACATGGGAGGAGGACTACCACTTCATAGAAATCGACATATGCTCTCTTTACACTGGCATAAATCACCATGGTGGCCTGAATGCTGTAAGCCAGTTTCTCTCTAACAGAGATGTGTGTTTTATCAACATAACCAGATGTTATTGAGGATGACGGAGATATGTCTCACCAACAATTTCTTTTCATTTAACAAAGAGGTACACCAACAGTTGAGAGGAGTAGCAATCGGGGCATGCTTCTCCCCCAACGATGCATGTTTACATGTTGGCTGGTGGGAGAAGCATGTCCTCAAGTCCACTCACGGTGACGCACTTTCAAACCACGTCATTAAATGGTGGAGGTTTATTGATGATGTGTGCGTGATATGGCGATGCTCAAAGGAGTCGGCACAGAAATTTGTGGATGACATTAATGAAAATACTTTAAATCTGCAATTCACTGCCAATATCAGTAAATTAAGAGTGGAATTTTTAGATGTGGAAATCTATGTAGAGTCCAACATCATCAATACAAAGTTGCACAGAAAGGCCACGGCTGGCAATTCTATACCATCCAAGAAACCTGATTAAAAGCATCCCCTATGGGGAGTTTTTAAGGATTAAAAGGATATGCAGTAAACAAATTGACCTTGATGTATGCCTAGCAGAGTCAGTGCATAGATTCAAGGCACGTGGTTACAGGAGGAAAGATTTACAGACTGCACTTTCTGAAGTACAGGATCAAATAACTACACATCCACAATTAAATAGTGATGAGTCACCTGTAACAGATACACCACATAATGAAGACAGTAAGAAAGCGGTGGTTAGGCTCATCACTACTTACAGTTGTCAGGAAAAGCAGGTCAGAAAGATCATAAATAAAAAGTGGCCAATTCTGAAAACAGATATCTCTTTAGACCCAGAACTTGAAACTTTGCCGGCCATCACCTTCAGAAGGGCACCCTCTATGAGAAATGCCCTAGCGAAAACCAGTCCTGAAGTGATCGAAAGTAGTAATTGGCTGATGGCTGACAAGTAGAAGGGGGTTTTAATTGTGTAGTACATGTAGGGCGTGCAGGTGTTAGCAAGCCCAAGAGCTTGCTAACTCCATCACCAAAGCTGTTGATGAATTAGCCCATGTATCATATCGATACTCGGCACGGCGTAAACCTTCTGCCCCCTGGTTCACAGAGCCGTTAAGACTCCTGAAATAAAGTTGCAGAAGACAGGAGAGAAGATGGAGGAAGGCTTGGGATCCCATAAAAAGGAATGCACACAAGTGTTTGTTGAGAGAATACAGGAGTTTTTCTCAAATCTCACTACATCCCTTACCTCTTCTAGGGAACTTTTTAAGATCGTGGATTCTCTTAGCTCCCTTCAAGTGCCTGATCCAGTTGTGGGCTCACAGGAGCTGTGTAACAACATCTCCGAGTTTTTCCATAAAAAAAATTGAGGATATATATCTTGCTCTGGAAACTCAGAGGAACACCCTGGGGGACCTTTCCTCCCAAACTCTAGCTAATCTAGAGTCCTGGCCGAGAGACTCCACCAAGATCCTTACTCACTTCCGGCTGCTTTCCCTTGACGAGCTTGAGCTCCTGTTGGATGGGACTAAGTCGGCCTCACCTCTGGACCCAGGTCCTTTGAAGGTTCTGAAGGATTGTAGGCACACGCTTCTTCCGCCCCTTCTTGAAGTGATGAATGGTGCCATGGCTCAAGGAACCTTCCCTTCAGTCTGGAAAAGGGCGATCGTGAAGCCCCTTTTGAAGAAACCCACCCTGGACCCAGAACAGCTTAAAATTTTAGACCCATCTCCCTATTACCGGCTCCTGCAAAAATGCTCGAAGCACACCTGAATTCACATCTTTCTACCTTTCTGGGTTCCTCTGGGTTCTTAGACAGCTCCCAGCATGGATTCAGAAAGGCCCATAGTACGGAGTCAGCTCTTACTATGGTGGTGAATAATATTCGCCTGAAGGTGGATTTGGGCCAAACCACTGTGTTGGTCTTACTTGACCTCACAGCAGCGTTTGATACCCTGTCTCCCTCCACGTTAACATCGCGTTTGAGGGAGGCAGGGATTGCGGGTCCGGCCCTGAGCCTTCTGCACTCTTTTTTACATCTAAGAGAGCAGAGAGTCATGCTCGGAGAGTTCCGCTCCCCTGCTAAATCCTTGCAGTATGGGGTGCCACAGGGGTCGGCCTTGAGTCCGACCCTATTTAACATCTACGTGGCCCCCCTTGCTAGGTTAGTAAAATCGCAGGGGATGGAGGTTGTGTCATACGCCGATGACACCCAAATCATGGTGTCCTGGCTCACTCTGTTACCACTTCTGCCGTCAACTTTAGGACTTGTATGCAGACAGTCTCGGAGTGGATGATCCAGAACTCCCTAAAGTTGAACGGCGACAAAACAGAGATCCTGGTCTTTGGCAAGGACCAGGATATCTGGTCTAGTGAGTGGTGGCCTTCATCTTTGGGAACCTGTCCATCTCCTTCCCAATCAGCCAGAAATCTCGGCGTAATATTTGACATATCATTGCCCATGACTCTACAGGTCAATCGAACAGTGGCCACTTGCTGGGGGGTCATTAAGATTCTTAAAAGAATCTTGCACTATCTTTCTCCCCGAGCACGTAAGCAGACGGTGGTTGCATTAGTGGGTTCCAGGTTGGACTACTGTAATGCACTATATGCAGACTCCAACAAGGGACTCATCCAGCGCCTTCAGGTCGTACAGAACGCGGCTGCGCGATTTGTCCTGGCTCTACCTAATACATCCTCTGTTACAATGGCCAGAAAGAGCCTGTATTGGCTCCCTATACAAGTGAGGATCTCTTTTAAGATCTTGTGCTTGGCCTATAGAGCTCTTGCAGCTGGTCCTTTGGACCCCCTAGGTGCCCTGCTAACTCGCCATGTGACCAGTAGAACCCTTAGATCATCAGAGATGAATCTGCTTGTGGTTCCCCGTGCTAGGAAGGTTCGTTGGGGCAGTAGAGCATTTTCCATCGTTGCCCCTAGGCTTTGGAATTCTCTCCCACTGTAGATTAAGGCCCAACCGTCCCTGTCCCTATTTAAAAAAGCGCTCATAACTTGGTGCTTTATCAAGGCCTACCCACAATGAGAGCATATTTGCTTCAGCTAGCTTTTTTTGGTTAGGCGCCTTGACGCCCACTGGGCTTAGTAGCGCTATATAAATTTGTTTTCATTTCATTTCAGGTTTGGGGTAAACAAGAGTGAATGTTTAGATGCTTTTTCCCCTACCCCATATAAAATAATGGGTCTATATACATGTAAAACTGACAATGCAGTCTATGTCTTGGAATGTACTTGTCACCTACAGTACATAGGCAGTACTAAACTTCCAGTATTCAACCGTATTTTGCAGCACCTACGTGCAATTGTTAATTCAGATTCAACCTATCTAGTCACACGTCATTTTAAGTTGGTGCATCAGAACACTCTTAAAGACCTCAGCTATTTTGTTATTGATACAGTCCCTAAATCAATTAGGGGTGGTAACAGAGAGAAAAAACGGCGTCAATTAGAGAGTCAGTACATCTTACGGTTGGACACTAAAATGCTGAAAGGTTTGAATACAGGTGAAGATTTGTACAACTTTCTGTAAACCTGATATATATTTGATTCCTGTTGCTGCTCAGCTATTTTGAAATATATTTTGATGAGTTTTTAGATGTATGTATTTATTTATGTGTAATGAACTGAATATTTATTGGATTTTAGCCTCACTTTTATCGGATTTTACTGGTTTCACTAGATTCCTGGTTTTACTGGTTTTTATTCTGTGTCTGTGTGGTATTAGGATCTAATGGTAGTTGGTTTTGCACATTCTTAGATATATATATATTCATATTCCTATTATTGTCTGTAAACCTTTATGTCAATATGATCTGATGCAGTATTGTTTTGCACATCTGTAATTATTCTTGTTTATATGACCAGCACTTTAATAGCAATTGTTTTGCACATTTCCAATTTTGATGGATTTATACTGTTATTCTCGGGCAGTGTATGATTATGAAACATTAGCAGCATCCGCTATATGTGCTAAAAACTTGCTACATTTTTATTGTGTTCTCTATGATTTTAATAGTTGACTGATATGAATTTGCACTTTAAATATATTAACTTTTCAATACTAGGTACTACAACTTAACCACTATGAACCTTAATGTGTTGACAGACTTATAATTAGTTTCTATGGGCACTTATCCCAACATTACCGATTTGCATTAAATTTTGCAAGATCACATTATGGAGCCGAATTGAGGAAATCCTATGTATTTACTTTTATCTAATGCTTGAATACAAAATGGAAACGATTACCTGTGGGGAATGTTTGGTTTTAAAAAATGCATAATCAATGATAGTATTACGAATGGGTACCTCTTCCATCCTTTTTGACTCTTTGTCATAGTCTGTCTTCCATCTCCATGTCATCCAAAGGGGAGGGAAAAATTGTAACATTGGTATTTAAATCATACGTGGTTTCGAACATGTCATGTGATCAAGACTGGGGTGAACCGGTCAAAAGGCGTCATGTTGTGATCTGAGACAATAAATTGCACTGAAGTAAAACGTTTCCTGTGTGAAGGTCCGTTCCTGTATACTGTGCTGGAAAAGAGCATGTGGTCAGGCTCTGGTGTCGGACACACACACACACATAAATATATATATATATATATATATATATATATATATATATATATATATATATATATATATATATATATATATACACATATACATGTATGTTTGTGTGTATATATAATACACATTGTAAAGGTATGTGTGGCATTGCGTGGTGAAGGCAGTGTGTGGTAAAGGCAGTGTGTGGTAAAGGCACTGGGTGGTAAAGGCACTGGGTGGTAAAGGCGCTGGGTGGTAAAGGCGTGTGTGGTTCTGTCATACATCCGCTCAAAAGTACATGTTCAAGGCCTGTATACCTTAATGGTAATGGTCCAGTACCCCATATGCCCCTCAAAAGACTGATGCTGCATGCTCATGTTTTACCAACTATATTAGCCCAGAGTGTTTTAATCCTCCAATGTTTTCTAATTGTCCTGGCCCATCGTACCTTAAATTACATTTTCTGGACCAAACACATCATTGGAGCACAAAATAACCTCTACATAGTGTTCTTTAAGTATTTATATTTAACCAAATGTGTTTCATAATACACCCTGTTTTCTAAAAATCCTTAAGGCAGAAATCACAAAGTTTCCCTTAGAGTGGCCTTCAAACCAGTCAATGTTTTTGTCAAAATTGTGCAGTGCGTCTAAACCACATTTGAAAATCTACTGCTACCCTTGAAGAACAAATATTGCCATATGAACAAGCGTTTTGTTTTGGGTGTTGAGGATAAGGATAATGCCCGCCAGTCAATGTGGTCCTTCATCAAACACAAAACCATACTTTTGCCCCCACCCTAAAAAGAGATTGAGTATATACCTAGTGCAGAATCAGACATAATTTCAAACAAGCAGTTGACAAAGGCATTTTAGGCGAAAATGAACAACAATCCTAAACGACCATACAGAGGTTGGAAATGCACTTACCTAGAGTACAGCATCTTGAGGAGTGTGGCAGGAGAAGGGTAATGAGAATAATAACCATTAAAAATTATGGTATCATGTCACACAATTATCACCCATCAATTATTTCCTAGAACTTCACTCCCCAAATGTAAATCACTGTCAGCTCTGCACCATATTTACCAGTTGGTCCAGAAAAATAAGCTTAGACAGTAAGGATTTAAGAACTGGTGTGAACTGTTTGGGATAATGAGCTTTATGGTGCAACAAAATAGTAAAATAGTTAATTATGTTTCATTCTGCACACTGTAATAGCATTCTGGGCACAGGCGTCCTAAAATAATTATAATACAGGTTCATCCTGAAGGATGTGGGATACAAAGCTGTGGAAAGAAAACATATGATCTTGTAAGAAGATTAGACAGCACTATTCTTCTACATCCTGCATCTACCATTTCTGCTTCTTCGGCATACTTAAAAATCTTGGGCATATTCAGGTTAGCTGAGTAAGTTTGGTTTTCAGTATTCTCTCTTTTATACAGTGCAACCCTATATCTGTTCCTCATTCCCATGCCCATTTTAGTGACTTTAAACAGATTCATGAGTTGTCCTAAATCCACAACCATTAAAACCATCTGTATTCCCTCAAATGCCAGATACTGAGCAGCAATCTAAATCAATACCTGTGCATTGATGGTTACATTCTCCTGACCAACGTTTCCTAAGTTGAAAATGGTTAAGTAATATTTGCATATCAACCTATTTTGCCCGAATATTTTAATTCAAACTTCCCAGCAAAGAATCCCGTAGCCACAACCAACCCATGTTTTTCTCTTGTTCTAACTGCTCTGCCTGCAGATTTCACTTTCTGCTCATTACTATGAAGAAAAGGTGATCCCTTTTCTTTCCATGCTCTCTTACCTATACCTTTCCTACAAAGTGTGCTCCTGCTGCTGCTTGGTTCTCCACTATCCCTATTGTTACTAGCTTGACGAAATGTAACTTTCGGCTTCCCGACTTCCATACCATAAGCCACATATTTCCAGCTTTCCCTCAACACTTCCACTGCCTTCAGTCTGCCTGCCCCATTCATTACGTCTCCACTGAAGTGTCTCTCTCCCCTCATGCTATTCCACAGTACTGTTTTTTTAAATACACAATGGCGAAGAAGGAATTAATCCCTTAACTGTGTTCTCTGATAGTCATCATTTAATCCACTGTTTTTTCCGTTGTTTTTCATGCTATTTCTTTCAGTGTTTTTCAATCATGCTAAATGGAAATCTATGTAATAAGCTCAAATTAGACTGACGTTTGCTTTTTAGCTCAACTCGATCCCTTCATATCGGTGTGGAAGTTACTTTCACTCTTGTCCTTTATGAGCAGATCTCAGTCTGCTGAAGCCCGTTTGTGATTGTTAAGAGGCTGAGTTAACGACTTGTGCAGCAAGACGTACTCATTTTACTGATGTGGCATGCTATCTTGACTTCTGAGCTTCAAGGTATTTTTCCGAGTAGGCATTTTTGCCTCTTCTAAGTCAGCATTAATATCAGAAAAGAGTTGGCCTCAAAGTAACAGCTGTCAGTTCACCTTCTCGTACCTTTCCCTCAAAGCATTTCGCTCTATCTAATACCAGTGATATATTCTCATGTCCTTTTCTACACTCAACTGTTTGCCAGCAAAATACATTTCCCAATTTCCTTTGCTTCTAGATGACTGAAGTCTATTTAGGAATGTCTTCTTTCTGAGACCAGATTACAAATAAGAGCTCGTCACTCTGTTTGATTACACAGCTGGACGGCACAGCTGAAGCTGGCCCAAAAACGTCCACAGTGCTGAATCCTATGCAAGAAACCCAACTGCCATTCTCTCTAGTTCAGGCATTACTCAGTTACCAGTCAGGTTATGTTCGCCCTAGTGGTCTCCGAGGAATGACAGTCTTTTATTGGTTTTCAATGGAACTGGGAGTACATAGCAAAAGGCATTTTGGTGAACACTGTACCCCTTGATCTAAAGCATTGGTCAATTTGTTCTGATCTATGACTAACGTTCAGGATAGTTACACAAAATACATTTTCATACAATCAATCTAAAAAGTAAGAGTTAACATAGTCACTAGTTGAGTTGAAAATCTGAAGTGATTCAATCTTTAACCCCTTGTTGGATGACAGTCTGGATCCATCAAGAGATAAGGGGAATGCTGCCCTGGGGTAGTCAAAATTAAAACCTGTTGCACATGTGAACCAAGGTTATGGATCTATGTGGCTCATTTCTATACCACTGCTAAAAATATTACTGCAAAAAGATCTGGCTCAGTCTGGCAAGAAAGCCGTCAGTATTTTCTTGAACCTCATGTAATTATTATTTGCTCTGAAGTGACACCAAGTGTTTTGCTTTTCACTGACAGAAAAAGAGATGATGGCTCAAAACGCAGTGCGCCAAACATTTTCAATGCTACATTCTGATACACACGTGGTAGCTTGAGGTTTGTCATTGAGCTCACATTGTACAAAATCATTAAAATGAATAAACCTCCAGTGTCCGAGGCAAATCTATTTACAGTGACGTTAGTCATAGTCTGATGTTCGGTAATATTGATCTGTCATGTTTGTCTAATAGAAAAATAATAAACAAATACTTGGCAATATGGAAGAAAGCAATCAGTTTTCATAGAGCACTAATGCAGCAGACCTCCCAAAACATAAAGGTGACGATCTACATAGAATCAATGTGTTAGGCTACATTGCTTGTATTCATCATGCTTCAGTATAGCCGGCAATAAATATTTTAAAAGCAGTGCACTATTCATATTACAATAAACTCAGCAGGATGTTAATGGATACTAAGCTTCTGCTTGTTTTAGGACCTTTTAAAGTAATCTGCACACTTTTACTACCTTTCTTTGAAAATCTGCAGATATTAAGTTATTTTAGTACCGTATTATAAAAATAAACAAAAGCCCCTATTTTATCCTCAAAATAACTACAGTTTGCTCAAAGTTCAATGTGTTAGTACTGATTCCTCCCTTGTAGAAAAAGATAATCTAAAAGGACGTCCCTTTTCTCCTGAACTTCATTTTGCCGCACATATGTACAGGTAGATGCTAGGTTTATGAATAAGACTTGTTGAGGGCCACAGGTATATGTTGACGAGGAGCAGGAAGACTGAGGAAACATGAGAATGGTTACAAGGCACACCTCTACTTGCCGACAGATATTCTCATCAAGCCTCCTAAAATCCACTAGATGCAAACAATGATACGCGCACAAGGATGGCACAGCTGTAACTTATGTCCAACAGTTAGTAATCAGAATAACAAGGTCACCTACGATGCAGGGTAAGCCATTCTGAATGAGATATGCCAATTACCTCCTAAAAATGAACCGCTGATGTCCAGGAAGAGCTACCGATTCTGAGATTTAATCCAACGCTACAGTGCATTGAGTCAATGCGCATGTTACTCCAAATAGATGTACATCTGTTTGGTGGTAATGTCTCCCAATGCCTTCACCAGAACTGGCAAGTTTGAAGTCAACTGCTGATTACTAAAAGCCTTTAGATAAGCATGTTTCTAGCTGAAGCACATTTCTATATTAAAACCATTGAACCTTGAGAAAAAGATGCTCTGATGACCTCAGTTCAGTCATCAATACATGTTTCAATAACCAAAGTAAAGAATGCCTATGTAATCAAAGCCATAATAGGTTTTACGACTGATGCACATTCAACTGAATATCACAAAATAGTGTACCTCCTTCAGGGGATCCTGACAGATGGTGAGGGATGATGTAATTGTATAAGGTGTTTTATGAGGAGTATGCTAACTCAGAAGAAAGAAAAATTACAGTAACTGTCTTTGACTAAGGAATCACTACCTTCGCAAACAAGCATTGCTTTGTTGTTGACATTTGCCCGATTGATTCATCACCCAGACATTGTCAACCATTCAGCGTGGTATAAACTTGACTTTTTATTGGGACATTAGCTTCTGATGTTTGGTTTGCTTGTGTTCCGTTTACTACTTAGTCTACCAGTAAACTAGTATAATTATCCCCTATTACCCAAGTTATTTGCTATAATTAACTTGGAGGAAAAGAAAGAGTGCAGGCAAACTTGCTGGAGAACCAACGGGCTGAAAAGCTATTCATTGTTTCCATATTACTAAATTACGTGACATAGATACACTCATCAAAGAGGTGGAACATATTTTACAGCTGGAAAATCCTTGCACCTTTGTTGCAATCCAGAAAAAGATACAAGTAGCTCCATTGTTCAAGAAAAAATCTGGTAGATCCAAGTATGTGTCAACTTCTGCAATTAAAAGGGGATGGGGGGCAGACACTATAGCTAGTTCCCCTCTGTGTAGTACACCCAAGTCTCACCAGTGTCTGTGGACTCTGTGGCCACTTATTTTAATCGCTTCTCTGCATTAGCTCTTAGTGATATGCCTCCTAGCAACACAGAAACATTGTTGCCCCTTTCCAGCAGGTCGCAGAGGTGTAGGACCATGGCACAAAGATTAAGGATCGTTGGGCTGTCATTAACTCTCTGAGGGCAGAGATTATCCAGCAGCTTGATCCCTCCTCCGAAGGTGGGGCCGGGGGCCGTAAGGGTAATTGAAACAGGCGATCGAACTTCACTTCAACCACCAGCCTATATTGCCTTCTTCTATGCCATGTATGTTAGATACTCCAGGATCCTTGGCCAACTTGAATATTCTTGGAGCTCGGGCCTAACAATCTCTCCCATCACAGGTAGAAAGTAAGACCCAGAGTCATGGTCCTGTCCAATCTGTCAGCCACCAGAGGAGTTTTAATGGGAAGGGAGGGGCAGGGGCAAAGGGGGTTTGTGTCTAAATCAGTTTATTCTCGCTTTGCACCCACTAAACTTCCTGTTGCTGCTTCAATAGCTGTCCCTTCAATTGAGCCACATATACCTACATGTCCATTGGCGAATACTCAACACACCTCAATTAATTAGTCTTAAGACTATCTTGAACCGGTTTAAAGTTTGGCCGCCTCACAAGTTCTCTCACCATAGATGTTCTGGATAGGTCTCAGGGTGAGGGGAAGCTTCCATGGCAAGCCTTTGTAAAACAGATCTGCAATCCATTAGGTCTGCATGAGTATTGGATAGATACATATACCAGTTCCTCATTTGCAATAAAAAAGTTGGAGGTTACCTACTGGGAACAGGTTTGGGAAACTGATTGAATAGTTTATCGAATTTAAGCCCTTTTTCTTTTTTTGTGTTCTTTATGGATTAAATTGATCCCCCGTTTACAAAAACATTGTACATAAGGTTTAGGTTGGGATCTCTACCTTTAGCTACAATTACTGCTAAATGGAAAGCCAATCACGGGGGTACTAAATTCTGCCCTGTATGCGCAAAGACTGAAGAAATGGTAGATCATCTATTGTTTTTCTGCCCAAAATACAATAAGCAACAAATATACTGGATAGTTCCCCTTAGCAGTTTTCTAGGTATTCAAAGCTACAGAGTAGCATAGAGAAGAATGTGGCCTAACGTCTAGGGCAGTTGACCTTGGAGGTGGGGAACATAGTTAGAGTCTCGGCTCGGAAGCTCAACATTCTGTGATTCTGAGCAAATCACTTAATTTCCCCGTGCCTAACAAAAATGAATGTGCGTGTCTGTAACGTAACTGGTGCTCATGTAAAGCGCTCCGATACCTTCAGGTCTAGTTCACGCAATATAAAACTCCCCCCCCCAAAAGAAAAGAAATAAGATGCAGAGCTGATGCGTCCCCCAGTTATAGTCTTTTCAATTCATAGGTTCCTAGACCAGTGATTGAGGATATCTAACTTCATTTTTTAGAATACTGAACTGTGAGATTTTATAGTTTTAAATCAGTACTATTATTGTTGTAGTTTTTAAATTATTCTCTTTTAATGTACTGTTTTGAAATCTGATATGAAGTAATCTATTTGTATTGTACTTTAATTTGTTTGCTTTTATGGTCTAAGACCGACATACAGCGTACAAATGAAGGAAATGTAAACTAAAGGGAACTTACCATAGCAGAAAACTGGCAGTTTGAGTGGAATCACAGAAGTCAATACCCATAGAGACAGTAATGGACATCTCGGGCTCAAGAGACTCTAAGGGATTCAGTAAAGACACAACATAAGTAAACTGTAATGAAACAAAAGCTCAAGCAGCCTTACATTTACAAGAATAAAGCAGCATGCTGTATACCTAAACACATGAACACTGGTCACAAAATATTTTGTTTACAGTTGATCTAATACTATCATTGTATTGTAACTTAAGTTGCATAGTGGTACCTCCCGTCACCCCCACCCTTTCTCACCACTTGGTAAGTCCCTGTACCAAGGTCGAAGGCAAGGTTAGAACGTTGACAGTTTGACCTACTGCGTGAACCCTGTCAAGCCGGGGCACAGTTTGTTTATACCTCAATAAACAAGTATCACTTCTAATACTGTTTGGACCCTATTTACTACATCTTGGTGGCGACGAGGTCCGGAGGCTGTGTCAGGGACAGTCTTTATCGAGTGTCCTTCCCTGGTTTTTGTGACGCTTGACAGGAGGATTACGAACAGATAATTAAAGAGGAAAATATTTGAATGAGAAAAGAACCTTGATTTCCCGGTGAGTGCTGAGCGCAGATGGAGGCAACAACGGAAAGTTAAATATATACAGAACTTTTGCGGGAATCTGGTTTATAAAGCGATATAGAATTTGTGAAATACTTACAGCAGAGTCTTGCTTCCTGGCCGACAGTGGTTCGGCACATTTCTTGAGGAGTCGGAGTAGTTGCAGTCGAAACTGAACCTTATTTTACGTACTGACTTTGGGGTAGAGTTTTGCCTAAAGTTCCAGTCAGCACTTATAAGGAGCCGGTAGCCTTTCACCCCCCAGCGCTCACAGAGTATATTTCATAAAGGTAACGCCACTGACTTTGTAGTTTCCTGCGCTGAGGGCTGGGCAGGTCTGAGGCAGAAGAGCTTTGTTTTTACTCCTCCCGCGCAGCGTTTACTGCGGTCGCAGGGAGCAGCGGGCCTCCAGACAGCGTGAGCAGATGTCCCGAAAGTAAGGCTGGAGTCTTCTGCATTGGGCGTTCGTGTGAGGAACAGTGCTCTGCTGGGGCGGAGGTTTTAAGGAAATTGTTTCAGGAAGGTGTTAAAAGAAAGACGTTTAGGACTGAGAAGAGAGCGCCGCACTCCTGTATGTGACTGGATCTGTTTCCTCAAGAAGTTCCCGCCTCCCGGCTTTAGGCGGTACTTATTGGTGGAGAGAAAGTATTACTAAGTAAGACAGCTGCAATTAAAATAGGACTCTCATCAGACATGAAGTAAAGAAGGTTATTTATTCAGCGAAAAAATATAAGTGATTCGAGGGAAAGTGTACCACAGTATTTCTATTTCAACTGAGGGTTGGAGCTGCAGAATATTAATTGTATTTCTATATTTAGTATTCATTTTCTTCCCCCTCGAAGGAAATCATTAAATGTTATTTTCAGGGGGGCATATGGATGTCTAGCAGAATTTTTTTTTATTGAGCCGCACTGTTTGTTTTTGTGCACCATCTGCATTAGCATTTTGTTCATATTTTTATATTAATTCCTTTCTTGCCTGGGTATTGTATGGAGTAGGGTTCAGTCCTATTTTCCCTCGTTTTGGCACTTGGTGGGGGAGGAAGTTCTAGATTGGAGCATTTTCCCCACATGGCAATGGCGGGAGCAGGTATGAGTCAACCACCACCTTTCCTAAAAAAGCTTGGTGAGCCTGATATCCCATGGAAGAGGTGGGAAGGTATTTTTAAGTCTTACCTCATAGCGATAGGGGGAAGCAATTATATTAACGTTACGAAACAGCATATTTTGCTCCACAATTTAGGCATCCAAGGAAGGAAAGTTTTTGAGGACATAACAGGCAGAATAGAATGGTGGATGATGAACAGGAAGAGGTGGATGGAACTAATGTATATGAATATACCCTAAGCAAATTAGAAGAGCATTTTAAAGTAAAAATGAATGTATTGTTAGAGACACACAAATTTTACAAGAGGGTGCAAAAGAAGGAAGAAAAAGTGACATCGTGTGTAGCAGTTTTGAGGGGCTTATCAGCCACTTGTGAGTGTAGGGAACTTACTGATTCCATGATTAGAGACCAGATAGTGAGGTGTACCAATGACCCTAAAATTCAAGAAGAATTGCTCACTAGAAATCCTGACCTGGAGGAGGTTCTATGTATAGCGAAGGGTTTGGAACACACGGCGTTATGTATGAAAGAGATGAAAATACGAGATGGAGCAAACAGTGAAAAGAACGAGGGAAAGGTTACTGAGGTAGGGGAAACTATTTGTAAGGTGGGAGAAAAACATGAACGCTGGTCACAAAATATTTTGTTTACAGTTGATCTAATACTATCATTGTATTTTTGTAGCTTCGCTATCATCTCCCAGATGACAGTGTCACAACCCACAATACTTGGAGAATCCAGAGAGTAACAGCAAAAACAAACCATGAAGCAGGAATGATCCAAATGTTTTATTCAGTAACACTTTTTCTGGTAAATAATTTATCTTCCTGTGGAATCCTCATCTGGTAAGTATCCTAAGGTGTCAGACTGCAGTTTTCTATTTATTTATCTGTCAACATTTGTTTTGTATGGCATGGATTTGATCCAGCTGTGTTCAAAGAGCCATACAACAAGAGGCATTTACTTGAAACAGGCAAGTTCAATATAAACATTTGTTTCTTTGAGTACACACATAAAGGTTTTGACAGATGTAAAACAGGGTAACTACTATGTGTAGGTGCTAACATTCGGAAGACATGAAAGCACAGAGAGCCAATATAGTTCCTTTAAGAATAAATATAACAGTAGGCTGAGCAAAGGTGTCTGTGGGAACAGGCAAACATGCTATGCAACGGTTCGCAAAGTTATGTGAATGGTCAATGTAGAGCGGATACTTCATCTTGTAATGAATTTTCTGAAGTGTTTTGAACACGGAATGAAAGACAATTAGAATGCCATTTGGGAAAAAATATTCCAGATTTTGGGTGCCTGAACTAAAAAGGATCTATAACGAGCACTCTTCATTTTGACATGAAAAGTGTCAAGTTTGTTCTCCTTCCAAGAAGTCTGGATCTGCCTGATACCTTAATTTCTGTCTTATGCAATTGAGGGTGTTACTCTACAGTCCTTCCTAAGTTAGGTAGGCTGTATTGCATAGGAATTCATTATCAATGGGATCTTGTTGTTTTTGCCAAGGCTAATATGTGGTCTAAAAATGAGAGGTAGTAGCGGAGCTGTTTTGTTTAATGTCAGCAACTTTTATTACTATCATACAGGAATGTACGGGAATTCAGTTCTGACAGACAGGATAAATTATTTTTTTAATGTACAGAATTTTAGGTGTCTTTTTCAATCAAAACAGGATATGTTCAAGTTGGTAGTTAGACACATTCAGGTGTGTTTATCTTTATATATAAATGAGTATTGAAACAAGATAGCAGTTTTCCAAGAGGGTTCAACATAGAGGATGTGTCATAAAAAGTATCACTAGAAGACACCAAAAGGTGCAGGGATGGTGCCTGGAAATAAGTTTCCAATGTCTACATGCCAAAAGAGGTCAGTGAGGTAAGGCACAAACTATCTTGGGCAGTGCCAATAGTGAAGCAGGATAGTTTCACTACACCAGCAGTAATCACAGAGTATAGAATTACTCTCACACAAAATAAAACAGTTTCATAACTGTAAAAACCTAGGCCTCAATCTCTCACAAGAAGAATAAAGCTGCCTCAACACTTGCAGCTGACATTACAGGCAAACCTAATGCCTCTAGGTTAGGTAGCGCAATTCATGACTCATCACCCCACCTCAAGAACCCACTTCCACTCATCCAAACAAACTACAGCATCAAGCTGATACGGGCTCTGACAATGTCCCAAAATAGACTATATGCATCCACGGAGCACAGCCGATGAACTGGGGTTTGGAAACCTGAGCGATGAAGTTTGGGCATTTTGTGTTTTCACACACAGGAAGAGGTCTCTGTCTGGAGCCCCTCACTGACTAAGCTATGGAGTAGTCGTGGGGGGAGTTCCTATCAATGGACTTGTTTCCTTTTGTAGCTAAAACATGGCGGTTATGTTATTGGTCTGGTCTAAAACCACCTTTCACTGAATGCTGTGGGAAAAGCTTTGAGGGCTAAATGGCTAAAAGTTCCAGACAGTTGATGTTGACGAGGTGATTACAGACCATGGGCTCATGTCGTTGAGAGGCACCTTTTACCTTGAAAATGGTTTGTGAGAGGGTTACCTGCAAAACTGGCTTAGGGAAACTTTTGCTCTGCAACGTGTTTTTGCTGTTTCACCACTGCAGAGAGTGATGGGTGCCTACCTTTATCAACAGTAGACCTTCCTAAAAACCCTTTGCTTTCAACAACAGTCCCAAAAGGCATTCCTGGAGTGGGCACATAAGAAGTCTTGGGTGAGGGACGATCGCTACGCATGAGGCCATAATAACCAGGAGGCGCATTACTGTTCAATCTGTGAGAGGGCGGAGTGGCTGAAAAAGAGCCAGTAGCTGCTGAAATGCAGCCACCCTTTAGCCGTTGAGTAGTCTTTGCCGAAGAAAGTATTTACGATTGAACCCCGGAAGGGATGGATGTGAAGTGGCTCGAAGTGGCATTTATTGTGGCTGACTGTGAACTCCAATTTGTGGGGAAGAGAGATGGCGGCTTGGGTGTGAGCTAGGCAGTCTTGACTGCTTACACTCTGAGCAGCCAGTCGTCTAAGCAGGGGAAGAGGTGAGTTCTCCCCCCCGATATGAGGTGGGCTACTACCACTGGTAGACATTTGGAAAAGACCCTTGGGGCTGTGGTGACCTCAAAGGGTCAAACTTTGAACTGGTAGTGCTGACATTTACCATTACCCTTGGTAATGCATTTAGGCTGGATGTATAGGATGTGATATTAGCTGTTCTTCAGATCTAGTGTTTCCGTGATGTCCCCTTACAGCAGCAGAGGAAGCCATCCCATAGGGTGACCATGTGGAAATATTGCAAGAAGATGTACCTGTTAACCTCTTTGATGCTTATGACGGCTCCCGCCCGTCATGAGTCACGGTGGGCGTGTGCTGATGACGACCGGGAGCTGTCATGACCACGCCCGGGATCGGAATGTTCAGCACTGCGGCGGAATTTGCACCACAGTGATGAGGTTAAGAACCCAGAGGTTGCCTTAAGTAAGCCATCCTTTCTTTGGATGGGAAAGAACAGGGTGTAGATGCCTTTACAGCACCACTGGCTCTATGGCTTCTTTGAGAAGCGCCTGGACTTCCTCTTGCAGTAGGGCGAAGTGTTCTGGGTTGTTGGTTTGTGTGAGGGGAGAGGTGTTTGGTGGGGTTGAAATGAGATTGAGATAGTAGCTGTGCTCGATTATGTGTAGAACCAATCAGTCTGTGGTGCTCTCCTCCCAGCAGGGAAGAAATATCCGGAGTCTCCCCAACAACAGATGTGGTGTGATCGGGGCATGCTTGGCAAGTCAGTGCTTGGTAGTAGGAACTTCTTTGGAAGGAGTGCCTCTGCCTTGACCTATAGTGCTATTACCTCTAAACGTGCCTCATGCATAACCTCTACCTCCCTGTTGGTGGAAAGACTGTTGCTGGTCCTGGTACCATTGCATTGGTTCAGGGGAAGTAGCCTTGGACACACCCCTTACTTGCTGCCTTTGAAAGGGAGCCCCTTTCTCATGGAACTTTAAGGGCGCCCAGATCCCTACCCATGTCAGATTCTTTTGTTATATTTTTCCACATCTGATCAACCTGAACGCTGAACAGGTGTTCACCATCGAAGAGCAGGTTGATAAGATGTTACTCCACCTCCATTTTGAAGCTAGAGACATGCAATCAACATTGGTGGTGGAGGATGGAGGTATTCACACCATTGGCAGCTGTATCCGCTGAATCCAGTGCACACCTAATGATGGAATTGGGTAAGGCTTTCCCCTCTTTGACAATCTCTTCTCTCCTGTTAAGATACTGATCGGAAAGATGTTGGAGTAAGGCCTCCATCTCTTCCTGTTGTGCCCTGTTACAACAAGACAGGAGGCTTACTGAATTGGTGACGCACCAGTATGTGGCAGCATCAAGAGCTACCCTCTTGCCAGCAGCATCAATTAACTTACTCTCCTTACCAGGAAGAGGGGTGGCGCCTTTGGTCTGGGCTGCTACTCTCTTCTGGGAGGTGGACAACCAGATAGTCTGGTGGGACACAACCCCTGATTTAGAGGGGCTCAGAAGGTGCAGCTGGAATTTCTTTTCACTTCTGGCTGTTACCATCTGAGATTTAACAGGCGTCTTAAAGATTTCTGGTGAAGATTTCATCATCCCCGTTAGAATAGGGAGAAACTGGAGAGAGAACTTCGTTCTGAGGGACATCTTCACCAGAAAGTCATTATCCTCCAGGGTAAGGAACCCAGGCACCTAGAGGTAGGCAGCTGCATGTTGGAAGACACTATGTCATGCAGTGGTATCATCTGGAGGGGAAACCCCAACAGGGATGTGACCATGGTCCGGGTCCCCCGTGGGTCCATGTCATAGTCCTCTCAAGGATCATTTGTGGGGTGTGGGTAGATTGGGAAGGCCTGCCAATTTGTGAATTTATTTTGCTGTGTGAAGAGGGGGCGTGGACATGATGGGGTGGGGCTTAGTACCGAGCACAGCCCAAAGCACTTCTAAATCCACAGGCGGTTGCAGAGGAATGTCCAGTGATGGAGTGTTCTGAAGGCAAGACTGCGCTTTTCAGGCAAAGTTTTTTCTGCAGAAGAGATCTTGCCTATACGTGGGTGGATAATGATGCACCACTGCCTTTTATCCAGCTTCTTTTGGACCTTTCCGAGGAAGGGCCTCTCTTCGGGGCCAGTTGTTTATGGTGTTTTCAGTGTGACACGTGGTCTCGGACTCAAAGACCGGAGGCGTGGGTAGATGGTAGGGGGTTAAGGCACTTAGTTGGATCCAGTCTGCTCTGACACCTTGCTTATGTGTCGACCAGAGCCCAAAGGCATTGGCACATCTGGAGGCAGCAGTGGCTTGTACACAGGTTTCGATGCCTGATCCTCAGAAGGGTGGCGTTTGGCCCCGTATGCATCTTGCATGGATGTCTACCGCACTCCAGTCTTGGCGTGGTCTTGATGCAAGGTTGACAGAGGTAAACAGGCTGTCATGGAGAGCCTCTTAGGATTTCATGACCTGAGGAATCAGATCAGATTATCTTGGGCAGGGATGATGGGCCAGTATGTCAGGTAACTCCCCTAATTCCTCCTCTTGAGCACCGAGCGAGTCTACCTTGCCTAAGATGTCTGGCATCTCTGAAGGTAATCTGTACGTTTTGTTGTGGTCACTGCCTAATGCTCAGCTATTGAAAGCAATTTATGTACCTGAAGGCTGAGAAGGAATTGCAGTGGGTATCAGCATGCACCAGAGAGAGGGGCACAGGTTAGACAGCGTGGAGGTTGGCCCTGGGGCACTTTGAGTGGCACTGAGGGCATGTCTTGAAAGGCGCTCATTCCATTACCCTCTTCATTCTCCTGCATTGTATGGAAAATGCAAGACCCTGAGGGCCGGGCGTCCCGTTTCTTCGATGATGATATCTGAAGTCCAAATGCAATGGTGGAGAAAAACAATCTAACAATGGAGTCGGTGCCCAGGCGCGATTATTACCAAAGGATGAGTCACCGAGACCCTGTGACACAAAAGACTTCTTCAAAGTGACACAAAAGACTTCTTCAAAGAAAAACAAGTTGCAGCAATCCAAACCCACCACTAGAATACAGGATAATGCAAATCATGTGTATCTACAGCCACACATGCTACAAACATATTAAGCCAACATTCTATCAATTCAATGTTGAGGAATAACCTAGTAAATCTATCACGGCGTCTCTCTGGACAGTGATTTAAGTTTTCTTATGCATATATAAGAACGGCATCCCAAAAAGGGGTTTGTTTTGGGCAAAGCCACAATATGGATCCAGCTCCCCATTTCAGTTTGAAAGCTCATAAAACAGTCCGGTTTAATATTAACATTCATTCCACTGAGAAACCTTGCGATTCAATAGAGCATCTATTTGCAAAAATACTACATATGTCAAAAATGTGTGCAGTGTAATGTTCTAAGACAAACAATTTTCCACTGCACTTGTTCTGTGCGAATGATGTGTTTCTCTTTGTCATTTAGCTGTTACTTTCTCTAAAGATTTTTCTGGCAGATTCTGCAACTGTAATCTATACCAAGAATCAATCCCTATTCTTTGTGGATGCTCCAGATATTCCTATGTAAGTTATCATAGTTATCCAATTCCGCCAGTTCAATGCTATTCAAATCACAGTTTAATTTATGGAATATCCACCACAGAGTTTGATGCTACCTGCTATATTTTGTGAAGTTTCAAGCCACACTTTTTTTTAAATTCTCCATTCACCATTTTCTTTCTCACTGGTTAAATATTTCAAATTTGTGGGTGCAATATCTTGAAACCAAGTATAAGAATTAATCCACAGATTGAAAATAGTTTATGAAACTAATCTTTCCTTAAAAAACATCTTACAGCCTATTTTCTTGGGATTTTTGGTTATCTTGAGGACATTTCTCCAATTATGTTTTTCAAATATGCTTAACAACCGATCGTTGATTCTTAACTGGCAACCTTTAAATTTTTCAAAGTAAGATGCAAATACTGCACAGCAATACATTTTAATATTGGGAACATTTAATCTGCCCCCTTCTTTAGTCAAATAAAGTATCTTGAGCGAAATTCTTAATAATTTACAAATTCCTATAAACTTTGTAAATAAACTTTCTGAATATCAAATAAGATATAAGGTGCTGCATTAAACAAAAAATTCAATAGTGGAAGTATTGTCATTTTTATTAGGGCTGCCCAATTTATAACTGATAAAATTAATCAAATATTGAGCATGGATTCAACTTTCGTTAATAATGGTATGCAATTTAATTCATGTAGGCAGCTGAAAGCAGAATTTACTCATACATAGCAATATATTTTGGGGTAAGCATTTTCCACTCCCTTCAAAGACTATGTAAGCAGTTTTCAGAGGAATTTAATACTACGTTGGTTTTGGCAGTGTTAATTCTCCACCTCCAAGTTTTTGATATTCTGAAAAAAAACTGTTCTGTAAACTGAATCTTCTTCTAGTTCTAAAAATAAAATTTATATCTCCTATAAAATACTTCATTTTTGATACATCTTCGACTGGAAGTTTTATTCGCGAGTAGGTTCTTAATGCAACTTCGAGAGGCTCAATAAAAAATTTAAGATGGAACTGGGATAAGGAGTAACCCTGTCTCGTTACTGGTATAATCGATACTACACCAGCCAGTTCAGGGTCAATTAAAAGATTTGCATTAGCCTCGTCTTTTTTTGGAATGACCTAGTGAGCGATCAATAGGAATGCATTATCTTAAACAAACTATCCTAGCTTGACACAAGCTCAAAAGTTTTTTCTGCATCTACCATCATCATTAACCTAGTAATGATGGCTACATCTACCATTTCAAGTGAGTAATTTGTGTTGGTGTTTAGCTGCCTTCCTGCCACAAATCCATTCCGATCTTAAGTTAATAATTGATAAGATATTTTTTTATTTTTGAACTACTAATAGTTTAGCAAACAGTGTACAGTCAGCATTAAGTGATATAATGGGGTGGTAAGAATTTGGATCCTCTTTACGTTTCCCTGGTTTTAAAACAATTAATGATGATCCGGTTTAAAGCTTTCAGGCACCTTGCCTCCTTCATTTTTGGCTAGCTGTGTAAACATGCTTATTAATCTCCTAGAAAATGTTTTGTAACCCTAAATGGAAAAACAGTCTCGGTCTGACCCTTTGGATTTAATAGTCTCTGAAGTTTCTTCTGCAATAAAACATTTTCTAAATTATGTAGCTACCACAGGGGGACATTTTAGAATCGCAAAGTTGTTTAAAAAATCATTTGAATTAACTATATCCACCTTTTAAGAGAAAATGTCCTAATGCCATAAGAAAGACTTTTTATATTTTTAAATATCTTGATTATCTGTCACTGGTTTCGAAATACTACTAATTTGATGTTCTGTGTATTTTCTTTTGCCATCCATGCAAAAAACTTTATTTTGTTCATAGCTCTCCAGTCTATGGGCTTAATTATTTAGGGAAATGTAATTATTATAACACTTATTTGACTTAAGCTTAGCCTCTTTACTTCCTATTATATTATTTGATGAGTTCTTTTTGAGTAATTGATATCGTGATTTACATATTTGGGCGTCTAGGTTCATGATCAGCTCTTCCTTCTCTTTTCTTATAGTTAGCTCATGTGACAGAATTGCTAATCTCCGTATGGCTTTAGAAAGTATTTACATATATATGTTCGGTGGGATTCATACAAAGGATAACATACATTGGGTGTACCTGTGGGAGTAAATCCTAAATCTAACTGATCCAATCAATGGGTAAATAAAATATAACCGAGGCCTCTCTTTTCCAAGATAATTCTTGTTATATTTATATGTTAATATAAATAGATCAAACAAGCTCAGACGGCAATGTGCTCATAGTGGTACAAACAATTTTTCGATAACCAAAATAACATAATAGTATAGGTTCTAAATACAGTTGCGCATAGGGCGTCTTTTTATTTCACCCAAATTAGTCCGAATGTGAAATTCAATCACATAACATAAATGTAGCACTGTCGTTTCAATCCCCTATCATTCAAAGGGTTCTATCAGGACTGAACCATTCGTGTTTGTATTATTTAAATAAAAAAGGAAGAATAGGGTCCTTCTTACTATCACATTGTGCCCTCCTCTTCCCGGCATCCAACATCCGATTCATCAGGAGCCTCTCCCATTTAAAACTCCTGACCACCTTCAGCTCTATGACATCTGGGACTCCCTCTGCCACTAATCCCTTGATGCACCTCTTGCACGCTATACTTGGTACCATGTTGGAGTACCTTACCTGTGCCGAGACCCTGTACCATACCCAGTTCTACAATTTATCAAATAACGCCATTCTATTTCTTCTCTCTACTATATTTCCATCTCTCTACTATATTTTCTAACCAGCAGTAACACTCTGAAGGAGTTCTCTAACATCTCACAAGTCAGACAAAAACATTACATTTTCCTTTATAGAGCACTTTAAGCTTTGCTTGATGTATTATCATTGTTTGTGTGACTAAAACACAAAATTGTGGTATCATTAGA
Source organism: Lissotriton vulgaris (assembly GCF_964263255.1). Taxonomy (NCBI): domain Eukaryota; kingdom Metazoa; phylum Chordata; class Amphibia; order Caudata; family Salamandridae; genus Lissotriton; species Lissotriton vulgaris. The sequence goes on along the minus strand of NC_141689.1, from coordinate 501,395,820 downwards.
ACAAATTATCTCTGTCCTTGTGCGGATTGTTATGTCAGTGAACACACAAACCTAATTTCATTTAAGGTTTTTGTAGAGCGCGTAGTAACCCGTGAGCATACCAGCGCTAGAACCTGGAATCAGGAGGGAGCAGCAGCGGAAGGGACGGGAAGATCAGGGGAAGAGGAGAGTTTTCAGTGCTTTCCTAAAATGGAGGAGGTTTGGTTCAGTTCTCAGTTTCCGGGGGAGACTATTCCAGTGCTTTGCTGTGTTTACTGAAAAGCGGCGGCCTCCGGACCGGGCTTTTTTCACTCTATGAACGGTGATGAAGTTCTCGTGGTTTGACCAGAGTGACCTGGTAGCTTTGTAAGGAATGATGAAGTTTTTAAGAATGGGTGGACCTTTATTGTGAAGGAGTTTATGTGCCAGGCAGAGGGCCTTGAAGACCACCCTCTCTCTGACTGGGAGCCAGTGAAGATGCTTCAATGCTGGCTTAGCTGATGATGTGGCCGGGGTGTTAGTAAGAAGTCGGGCAGCAACATTCTGAATTCTCTGTAAGGTGTTGAATGTGGCTTCCGGGGCTCCCAAGTAGATTGCATTGCTGTAATCCAGCCTAGACAAAATAAGGCCCTGGATCAGCATTTTCCGGTAAGTGGAGGGGAGCAGGGTGTGAACCTACCTGCATGCCCTGAGAAGTCCAAAGCATATTCCCGCCGTTTTTTTTGCCTGGGTTCTGAAGGTCAGATCTTTCTCAAGCCATACACCTAGGCTCCTAACCTCGTCTTTGGGAGCAGGGGGGTCACCTAAGCAGGCGGGCCAGATGTTGGGCGGCAAGGAGGGCCCTTTTTGTCCAAGCAGCAAGATTTCGGTCTTGGACCCGTTAAGTTTCAGTGCTGAGGTGTTCATCCAACCATGGATTTCAGTAAGACAGCTGTGGAGATCGGAGGGATCTTGATGAGGGTGTGAGAGGGTCACCACCAGCTGGGTGTCGTCGGCGTAATTGATAATCGTCACTCCAAACGGGGTGACCAACTCCTCCAGCGGGGACATGTAAACGTTGAATTACGTCGGGCTTAGTGATGAACCCTGCGGTACTCCACAGCGGAGGGGGACCGCAGGGGAGTGGCTGTCATTCTCCCAAACTTGGAAGGAACGGCCGTTGAGGAATGACGTGAGCCACTTCAGGGCCGTGCCCTTCACTCCAATGTCTCTCAGACGCTGGATTAAAACCTGGTGATTGACAGTGTCGAAGGCCGCACTGAGGTCCAGGAGGATCACTGCCACTGATCCCCCTGTATCTAAAATGCTTCTGGCCTTCTCCACTGCCGCCAGGAGGGCGGTGTCAGTGCCCTGGCCTGGGCGGAAGCCTGTCAGAGTTCCTAAGCAGGTTGTTAGTTTCTAGGAATAGTGATAGCTTTTTGTTCACTAGTTTCTCCGTGATTTTGCTATTTCCTGGGAGGAGGGAGATTGGCCTATAGTTGGCGAAGTTCTGAGGGTCCAATGAAGGTTTTTTCAGAAGACCTTTGACAACAGCTGCTTTCCAGCTAGGAGGGACTTCTCCCTGCAGTAGAGAGGCATTGATGAGGGCCGTGAGTGGAGGGATAACAGTGGGGGCCACTTTTTTGAGGAAGCGCAATGGAACCGGGTCGCTGCAAGAGCCACTTTTGATTGTGGCAAGCGTCGCGGCTACCTCTTCCGTGGTTACTGGACCGAAGGTATCAAGATGGGGTGCAGGGGTGTCAGGGGGTAGACTGTGACAAGGGAGAGGGCTGAGGCTGTAACCGCCTGTGCAACCGATGTCGATGGATGGTAGTGAAGCGAGAATTTTTTGGATTTTCTCATCGAAGAATGTTGCCAGTTTGATACATTTGATTTCCGCGGCTTTAGGGTCCAGGGGTTTCGCAGGGGGATCTGGGACATGGAGAAGTTCTTTTAGAATGGTAAAAGTTTCCTGAGCGGAGCAGGTTGAGTTTTTAATTCTTTCCTCGTAAAATGAGCTCTTAGTTTTATGGAGCGCGAGCTTGTAGGTTTTTAAGGAAGACCGGAACGTGTCTTTCTTATCTGCTGACTTATCTTTCCTCCATGCGCGTTCAGTCCTCTTGCATTCCTTCCGTAAAACATTCAGTTCAGGGGTGTACCAGGGGGAGGGGTTGACTCTCTTGGCTCGTTTAAGGGTGCTAGATGGAGGTAGGAGGCAGTCCAGTGATTGGGTGAGCCAGGTATTAAATTCAATATCGGCAGTTATGGGGTTATGAGTGGGGGAAGGGGTAGAACGGGGCGTGGCTAAGCACGCAATGGCGACGGACGCTCTTGGGTAGAGCTCCGCTACCGGCTCCCCTTCCCTGAGCCAATTATCCGGCAGTTTTGGACGTGGCCGCCCGAAACCTCGAGCGGACCCCCCCGGAACCCGCCACGACACATCTGGAGAACTTTTGATCTCGAGCTCCGGCGGGGCCGACCCCGACCTCTCTCACAGCCCCCTTGCGGGACGGAGCGCTCCCGGGCCGGCGGCGCATCCAAGTCAGACCGGGGCTTGGGCCCAGAAGACAGGCCCGACGGCCCGCCCTCACCGAGCTGCCCGGGCCTCCCGGGCTGCACACTGCCTTGCCGGGAAGACCCGCTAGTGGTCCGGAGGACACCCTGCACAGCCACAGACCGCCAGGGACGAGCCCGGGCGACGGGGAGAGCAGGACCCCCCCATTCGCGCCGTGGCCCCCACACACGACCTGCCCAGACCAAGGAGAGGCACGGCGGGGCAGAGGTCGACCCGGAGAGGACGCAGGCGACGGCGGTTGCCCCGACGGCGGACTGCCCCCCCCCCCCCCCCCGGAGGGACCACACAGCAGCCGGCGCCACCCGGGGCGCCCACCACGCTGAAGCGGACACCGAGGGGCCGGCAGGAGGCGGCGGCCCCCGAGCCAGGCGCTGAGGGCCTGGAACTCTGACCAGGGGGCGGCGCGCCACCGGGGATAGAACAGCCGTCCCCCCCCCCGCATTGTAGACGCACGGAGGGGCGCTCCTACAGACCCCCCCCACACGGAGGTGAAGGCGGCCGGAGAGGAAATGGGGCATGAGTGATGAGAGGACCAGGCCCCGACCGACCTACCCAGACCTCACGGGCACCTCGGCCACAGCGACAACCGAGCCGGTGAGGCGCAGCCGCGGGACGATAGGGCGAAACACCCACTGGAGGACCCCCTCTCCCCCCCCCCCCCCCTTGGGGGCAACAACGACGGCCTAACCTGAGGGACCAGCTAGCACTCGCGGAGCCCTAACCCAGGAGCGCAGTACTTCAGGGGACACCATCACTGGAGTAGCACCGGGGGACGACCCTGCAAGACAGGCGCCACCCGCACATGTCCGGGGGAGTGCGGACCCGCACTGGGACTGGTGGGGCCCCGCCGAAGGGGAAGACGGGCAGACCGATACACAAAATGGCCGCCGAGCAACTGGCTGCGATGCTCGACAGCGTGCTGGCAGCGGTGGAACGGATGGAGCAGTCCCTCCAGCAAACTAGAACCTCCCTGGAGTCCAAAATTGATGGGGTCGCAGTGGACCTGACCCTCCTGCGTGATGACCACAGGAAACTGTCCGACCGAACCAAGACCCTGGAAGGCGCAGTGAAGGAGATCGAGCCCAAGGTCACTCAGACGGACAGGCAAGTGCAGGACCTCCTGAACAGAGTGGAGTTCCTGGAGGACAGGGCCGAGGACGCGGAAGGGAGGGCGAGGCGCAACAACATTAGACTTGTAGGGGTTCCTGAAAAATGGGAGGGGGCCCGCCCGGCCGAACATGTGGAAGACTGGCTGCGGACACTATTGCCCGAAGGCTCGCTGTCACCGCACTTCGTTGTGGAGCGCGCACATCGGGTGCCAACGAGGCCCTATACCACCGGCGCCAACCCGAGGCCGCTGCTCTTCAGGATACTGAACTATAGGGACAGAGACACGGTGCTGCGAGAGGCACGGCGAATGGGCGAGGTACGCATAGACAACGCGTCGATCATGTTCTTCCCCGATTACACCATCCAGGTACAGCGCCAGAGGCACGACTTCATGGAAGTGAAGAGGAGGCTACGCACTGCGGGCCTCAAGTACTCCCTACTATTCCCTGCCAAGCTGAGAGTGGTGGCGGGAGACAACACTTACTTCTTTAGCACACCCGAGGAGGCCAGCGAGTGGCTGGACGGGGGCACGGACACGGCACCGAAACACTCTCGCGGAGGCGAGGCGAGGACCAGGCCACGAGGACCGCGGCGACGCCGCAGACACAGGACCCAACAGTCCCAACACGCGGAGGAGGGGGCGGGACACTCCCCCACACTGGACCAGATGCTCCAAGAACAACGCGATGCATTACAGAAGGTTTCCCAAATAAGCAACTCACCCTCCCATGAGACAGCCCAGGAGGACGGCCAACAGCCGGTACCTAGCGACGACGACGAGGCCATATACGGGATCCGGAACTCACAGATCTCGGTGGAACTGCCCATCGTCACGCCGCAAACCTCTGACCTGATCCACTGATCCTACAGGAGATGTCTGCATTGGCCTTGTCACAACGAGGGAGGGCTGGCAGTGGTCGACTGGACGATGATGCGCAATCGGCGCCCGCCACTGTTGGGGCCACCTCCCCCCCCCCCCCGCCAGCTGACCGAACTGTGGACACCTGGAACAGTGAGTAATGCCCTTATGGCACTAGTGGTAAGCAGGGAGGGCACTGAAGGGGGGGTCTTTTAGCACGCATCTGCGCCTGGCCGCACACAGGATGGGCTACTTGGAGCATTGGACCGTAGTGGGTGGCCACTAACGTCCTGTATTGAATGGCTCAGGGAAGCGACTTGCTTCCCCTAACTGACTATATATCCGTCTTGCCGAACTTGTGCTTAGCACGCACTGCCCCTTAAACAAGTAAGAATGTTCCTCTCCCTTGAGAGCATGGACGGTGGCCCGTTCCGCCACTGCCCTTTTGGTATTTTAGTGGGGATAGCCCGCTGTTGGTTGTTGTTCTTTATTGTTTTTTTTCCCTGTCCTAATGTTTTCCCGAACTTTGCTGAGTGTACTGTGGGGGGTGGGAACGGAAGAGCTGGGAGAGCCACTGCTGGGGCCTTTGGTGGAGCCGCTGCTATTGGGAATGTCAGGGAGGACTGTGTATTGCCAAAATGTCTGCCATAAAAATATGCACATGGAACATTAGAGGTATGCACACACCCGCGCGCAGGTATCATATCTACTCCTACTTGAAGAGGCAGAACGTGCAGGTCGCGCTATTGCAGGAAACACACCTGAGTGGGGCGGAGGTGACAGCGCTGAGGCGGAGATGGAGGGGACAATTGTATGCCACTGAATACTCCTCATACGCCCGCGGAGCGCTGCTGTGGGTAAAGCCGGGAACCCCCTTCGTGATGTCAGAAGTTCACATAGATGCGGAGGGGAGGTATGTCCTGGTGAAGGGTCGCATAGACGGGCAACCAGTGGTCCTGGCGTCCATTTACGCTCCAAACACGGATCAGGGCACCTTCCTGGCACGCATCTCAGAGAAATTGGCGCCCTGGCACGGCGTCCCATGGATACTGGGAGGCGACTATAACACGGTACTAGACCCAGTGCTGGACCGCTCGGTCCCGCCAAGGCCAGAGGCGACATCCCAGGGGGCCACGAGGGCACTCACACAGTGGGCGACACAGTGGGATCTGAAAGATGCATGGCGTGCGCACAATCCGGACACTAGGGTGTACTCATATTTCTCGGGAGCACATGCGTTACACGTTCGCCTCGACAGATACATGGTATCAACGGAACTGTTGCCCCATATCACTGACTCTCAATACCTGGGTAGGACACATTCGGACCACAACCCCCACACACTACACATGGCTTGGGAACGCCCGCGCCCACCAATCCCCACGTGGCGATTGCAACCTGCATTACTGCTAGATGGCCCCTTTAGAGACTCCCTGCAGGCCTGCGTAGCGCAATACTTCGATGACAATTCAGATACAGCATCCTCCCCGAGAGTAGAGTGGGACGCATTCAAGGTGGTGATACGGGGACATTGCTTGAGCACTCAGGGGAGCATACGGTGGAAGCTGGAGGAGGACTTGCGCAGGGTGGAAGCGGACCTACTCGGTGGGGAACAGGAGGCGGTGGGAGGCGCAGGAGACCGGCTGCGGGCGGCCCGGGCGGAGCACGAGACGCTTCTGGAACGGCTGCGACACGTCAACTTTGCGGCCCATTCGGCGCGAGTGCACCAGCACAGTGACAAGCCCGGTAGGCTATTGGCCTGGTTAGTCAGGCAGGAGGAACGCACGGAGCCGGTCTCCATCATCCGCACGGCTGAGGGAGAGCTAGTGTACACCCAAACCAGGATACATCAAGCGTTTGTGGGACACTATCAGGCCCTATACAAATCGCAACTGAGAGTATCCCCGGCCTATATAGCAGAATGCCTGGCGGATATCCCGCTGCCCTCCCTTATAGGCTCGCAGCAAGACGCCCTGGGGGCGCCATTCTCCTCGGAAGAAATACGCGAGGCCATTTTCGCACTGTCCAACGGCAAATCACCTGGCCCGGATGGACTACCCGCCGAATTCTTTAAGGCATGTTCGGACACGCTGGTTCCGGAGCTGCTCAAATTGTACAATACTGCGATGGAGGAATCAGCACTCCCAGACTCGCTTAACGAGGCAAACCTGGTCTCGCTGCTGAAGCCGGGCAGAGATGGCGCGCTCATGGGGTCCTATAGGCCGTTGGCCATGCTGAATACTGATTATAAAATCTTCACCTCCCTCCTGGCCCGCCGCCTGGCCCTGGAGGTATCAACTCTGGTGCATGCGGATCAGAACGGCTTCATGCCGGCGCGGAGCACGTCTCGTAACCTACGCCGCCTCTTCCGGATTCAGGAAGCGGCTCTGACGCATTGGCCTAGATCGGGGTGTCTGGTCTTGGACCTGGAGAAGGCCTTCGATTCAGTAGAATGGCCATACCTGGGAGCAGTGCTGGACAGATTCGAGGTGGGAGATGCATTTGCTGACATGGTCGGACTGCTCTACCAGAGACCCAGTGTCCGAGTGAGGACGGGTGGGCTGCTGTCGGAGAGGATCGGGGTGCGTAGAGGCACCAGGCAAGGCTGCCCCCTGTCGCCCCTCCTCTTCTCCTTAGCCATTGAACCACTGGCGGCTCTGCTACGGGACAGAGGAGCGGAATGGGGGATCCCATTGGCTGACGGAACGCACACAGTCTCACTCTATGCAGACGACCTGCTGCTTTATGTGCGGGACCTCACCGCGGTGCCAGCCGAGCTATCGGACATCTTCCAGACCTTCGCGGAGGTCTCGGGCCTCAGGGTCAATTGGGCCAAGTCCGGGGTATACTCGTTCAGCCGCGATCAGGAGGAATGCGATGTGTATCTTGGAGGGGCCAGGCTCGCTTGGTACCCGACCACGTTTAAATACCTAGGACTACACATCTATAGAGACCCACAGGACTTACTAGAGGGCAACCTGGTGCGCGCCATTTCCTCTCTGCGAGCCCAGATGTCCTTCTGGAAAACCCTGCCGCTGAACGTGCCCAGCCGAATAGCTCTTTCTAAAATGATAGCGCTCCCTAGGCTACTCTATCACTTCGCGAATATCCCCACGTATGTCCCCACGCGGATATTCCGCGACCTGGAATTAATGCTTCGCGGCTTGATCTGGAACGCGGGACGACCTTGAGTGGCGCTGGCTAAACTGTACTCCCCGACCGCGGAGGGAGGACTGGCTGTCCCCAACATGGAGTTGTATTACCTGGCCGCACAGCTCCAATGGGTGACGTACTGGCTCAGCGATACACATCTAGACGATACGGCCACTGCGGACTACCAATGGACCCACCCCCAGATCTGCGCCCTATTTCACCCATTGACCAAGGGACCCCGTCCCCTGCCCTTGCATATGGCTGTGGCCCGCAAATGCTTTCTCCGCAGCCTGAAGCTGACACAAACTACCGGACCATATGCTCCTGCCCTCCCCCTGCTGGGCACCCCCAGGAGGAGCGGGATGGTTACGCCGCGCAATCTGGACCACTGGATCACAGCTGGAGTAGAGACCATGGGTGACCTGTATGTTGACGGGGCCCTGCTCCCGTTTGCGGAATTATCTGCAACCACGGGACTCCCGGCCGGGCAATTCCTACTCCATGCGTCGGTACTGCGGGCATACACTGACTCCTGGGGTGACATCCAGGATGAGCCGCCGATGCACCACCTGATCCAATATCTACATGTAATGGGCAGACGCTCGCACATCACGCATTGGTTAGCACAGGCGCTTCTCATCCACACGCAAAAACCCACACAGCAGATTAGGGCTAAATGGGCGGCGCATCGAGGGAGAGATTGGACGGATAAGGAGTGGAACCTAGTACTAGCTAGCCCCGTGAACGTCCCCCGCAATTCCCGCTTCCGTATCATCCAGCTGTACATACTGCACCAGGCATACCTAACGCCAGATAGAATAAACAGATACTTCGCGATCGACACTGCCGTTTGTCCCAGATGTGACCTGTTGGGCGCAGATATCCTGCACATGCTTTGGCACTGCCCAACCCTGACCGCGTACTGGGGGGAGGTGATTTCACTCCTGAATCACAGCACGGGCCCGGGTCTGCCGGACACGTGGGAGGCGTGCATTCTCGGACTCTATAAAAGAACCAAGCTGAACAAAACACAGGCACGATTCTGGGATCTGGGCCTCATCACGGCCAAACGGCTGCTTACACGACACTGGAAACGGCGGGACCCGCCCACCCCGAAACACTGTAACCATTATAATAATGGGGTAACCCTACAGGTACTGGACCTGGGTAATTACTAGTATAAACAAACAATGGTCCAAGACCCAATTTTTTCAAAATGAAAAATCAAAGATTTAGCAGCTCAAGGTGTGCATAAAATTCACAACCCAACCACAATTAAATGAAAAACAAAAAGAAATAGGCAACAGTAATAAATTCAAGCTTTTTATGCATTTAATCCATGCTTGGAGTTCAAAATATTATCTACAGTTTTTTATACATTTTATATACAATGCCCCGTATCAAGAGCGTGCAGTAAAAGAAAAGAAAGTGTCAAAGGGCGTGATGGTGATGAGGTGAAAGAAGAACAGAAATCACACAGAGTGTATAAAAAGTTATTCTGTATTATTCAGAAGAAACAGTCAACAAAGGACTAGAGCAATAAAACCTGGCCACAAAGTGTGAAATCTGTTATGACAATCCGACCCTATATGTCCATTGTAAATGACTACTACTATGATAATTATGCGTTGAGTGTAATTGTATATAGTGTTTGTCTAAATTGTCCCCCTACTTTCACTGTCAATGACTATTACTATGGTAACTATGCGTTGAGTGTAATTGTATATAGTGTTTGTCTAACTGTCCCCTTGCTTTCATTGTAAATGACTATCACTATGGCAACTATGCGTTGAGTGTAACTGTATATAGTGACCATTACTATGGCAACTATGCGTTGAGTGTAACTGTATATAGTGTTTGTTAATTGTCTCCCTGTTTTCCTTGTAAATATGTCTTTTAACTTGTATGTTATGATTACCAATCGGGCACGATCTGTATCTCCCCAATCCAAAATGGCCGCCATGGATATTCATCCTTAAGCTAATCCGCCCATATTTATTGCAACTAATACAATGTATATGCATTATAATGCGAGATTAGTGTGCTTAGCCTACTAAAACGCTAACTATAAATAAATAGGAATATGCATCGCGCCATAATATTCCAGTAATAAATAATTTTATTTATTATTTTTTGTCCACATAATAATCTGCAAGGCGCTCACATCAGCAGGGATTTCATTTACACCCTGTTGATTTGATGTTTTCAACATAATTCATCCAATTTAAACTAATACTGGCGAAGGGAGTGTCCTCGCGCACCCGGAAGTGCCCGGTCACGGATTAGTCCGTCTTCGCGCTCTAGTATCTGAACGCGATACAACACAGCCAACACTCGAGGTGTTGATTCACTCGGCTCTGGGGTTCCTGAACGCGTGTCTACTGATCAGACACCTTTGCTCGCGCATTTAAGTAAGTTCAATTAGGAGACCCTGCTAGAATAACGCGCAGCGTTTTCAGGGATGGAGACTTATCCCCGTTTTTACCGTTTTTCAGTTGCTGTCCCTGGCTTCGTTTTCACTTCGGATTTCCTTGAAGCTGTATAGACAACTTCAAACAGGTAAATGGCCCCTGGTTGGCCATCTGTCTATTTACTTTTGGTACAACACGGTATTGATACTTACTAGTCATTGGCCCTTACCTTCCAGGCACAACAAAATGTGAAGACTTCTGTAAGCTGCACAAGTGCCAATGAATTGAACTGAGGAGACATATTCTTTATATGGTCTCATGACTAACATAGGAACCTCATGCACATACAAAAGGTAATAATATACTTATACTGGTCATCCTGGCAATTATTATTTTTCCACTGAGCTTGCATTATTGTAACGTATAGGTTCCTCTTTGATTTTTTCAGAGGACCTCTACAATACCTTCTCCAATTTGTAAAGACTGAGTTACCTTGGGAATATCACGCCCACCCCATCTTGTGAAGGGTAAGCCATTTTTTGAACCCTCTCCTAGGTTTTAATATAAAATAGGCAACAATCCTCATTGATATTTGTATTCTCTGTAGGGTCATCTACTTGATCCCTTGCCCCGTCATATCTGTCCTGAAGAAGACTCGCATGGCCCAGGAATAACTAACCGCAAGGCCGCAAGACGAGTCGAAACGTCGACACCTAATTAAGAATACCTGGACCACTAATGTTATCTTCCCTTTAGTGCAGACATTCATACATCTTATGTCTCATGAACATCATTAAGGACTGTACATTTGACCTACTAATGTGGCCAGGTTTTATTGCTCTAGTCCTTTGTTGACTGTTTCTTCTGAATAATACAGAATAACTTTTTATACACTCTGTGTGATTTCTGTTCTTCTTTCACCTCATCACCATCACGCCCTTTGACACTTTCTTTTCTTTTACTGCACGCTCTTGATACGGGGCATTGTATATAAAATGTATAAAAAACTGTAGATAATATTTTGAACTCCAAGCATGGATTAAATGCATAAAAAGCTTGAATTTATTACTGTTGCCTATTTCTTTTTGTTTTTCATTTAATTGTGGTTGGGTTGTGAATTTTATGCACACCTTGAGCTGCTAAATCTTTGATTTTTCATTTTGAAAAAATTGGGTCTTGGACCATTGTTTGTTTATACCACCCCGAAACACTGGTTCGCATCCTTTACAAACTGGGCCAGGGCGGAAGGCACAGCGCTCCACCGGGAAGAAATAGCGGGCCTGCGGCAGTTCCCGATAGCACACCTCTGGGATGGCATCCAGGGGTCCCTGCAGGGGGAGGGCACTGTCAGAGGGCTCACGTAGAATAAGCGACACCGGAGGTGGGCCACAGAGGCTAATGCTCTATAGCAGGAACCACCGCATGCGGCGCCCCCCCCCTCCCCGACACAGACAAGAATCAACCAGCGCGTAGACCTCAGACACGACCCGACGCCCACACGGGCGCCCACCAGCAGCCATTGCCCAGCAGTGCGCCCCAAGCACAGAGTTGCTGACATCGCCCCCGCAAGCACACTCCACCCCCCCCACCCACTTTCACATATATGTTTACATGTTTGTAGTATCGGACCCCTGCTCACAGACGGTAGCCTCTCCAACCCCCCATGCTACGGTGGATAGAAGCCGTCGGTGGCGCTCCAGACGGCGACTGCAGGCGTAGACGCCGCTTGCTACACCGACAGCGAGGCTACTCCACCTGACTGCTACATGCTCCACTAACAAGGCCGGCGACCGGCGAAACACCATGGCCCAAAGGAGCCGTCCCACTCTAAGTGCGAGCACACTTGCGCATGCACACCTCTGACCTCCTGTAGTACTGTAACAACATCGGCAAACACCACACCGATTAGAGGTGGCTCCTACTAACACCGTGCAAGTGGGACGGACTTCAAGTGGTGAAGTCGCGATAGGAACACTGGGACATACCGATACGAACTGTTTTGTTTAGTTTGCCGACTTCATGGCTCAGTTCTAGAAAAAATGAAAAATAAGACGTCATTTGTGGACTTTTCCTTTCTTGATTTAAGGTAATGTGACTATCTTATCTATGTCCTAGTGTACCGGGGACACAAGGGGCGCAATGACACGCCCTCTTATGCTGACCTACAACCTCACGATTCACCGTTTATTTGCAGCCGGCCCGCAGGGTTGTAGGCTTTGCTATATGTACTGCACCTTTGAACATTAATAAACGTCTTAAAAAAAAAAAATGAGTGGGGGAAGGGGTAGATTCCCTAAGTTTGGCTGCCCATTCTTCTGGAACAAGTTTGTGCCAACGCCTGATGAGGGTTCTGATTTTGGGCAGTTGGGGTGGGGAAGTATTGAGGTGCCATTCAATGGGGATCAGGAAGTGGTCTGTCCAAGGAAGAGGGAGGGGCATGCGGGTTTTAAGGTCATGAATGTTTGTGAAGATCGGATCTAGTAACTGGCCTTTGTCGTGGGTGGCCTGTGAATTCATTAAGCAGAGACCAATAGAAGAGAGGTCCAGCAGCAGTTCGGCTGCGGGGGTGTCGATTGGGTCCAAAAAGTGGAGATTGAAGTCTCCTAATAAAAGGAAGTTAGAAGAAGTCGTGGCCTCAAGGGTGACATGATCAATGAGCCTGCTGGGGAACTCAGCAAGTGGGCCTGGGGGGCGGTATACAAGCAGCCCAGACAGACGTTTCTGGCGAGATTTGTACTGTGAAATGGCAGCTTTCGCAATCTTTAATGTTGCCATCGACAATTCTGCAGATAGGTGATCTTTGTATATTATAGCTACACCATCTCCTCTGCCACACGGTCTATTCAATGAGCAGATTTGGTAGCCGGGAGGGAGGGCATTGACAATATCAGAGCCGTTGTTAGAAGTAAGCCATGTTTCTGTAAGAAACAGAATGTCAATGGCGTGATCCAAAATAAGAAGGTTTAACTCGTGGGCGTGTTTGACAAGCGACCTGCAGTTGAGGAGGCCTAGTTGTAGGCCACGGCGTTCTGTTTCCGCGCAGGGCGGGTTGCAGAGACTACAGCAGGTGAGGGAGTTATCTCCAGTATAGATGTAATTACAGGTAGGGTGTTTATGCGGATTCAAAGCCAGAAGCATGTCTCGAGTATAGGTAAGGTAGCGCCTCGGAGAAATGGGCATGGTGATTGGGCCTGGGGCCGTCCGGGCCCAGGCGGGCCCAGACGGGCTTGCCTTAGGCGCACTGACGGCGCGCCCGCTGCGCGTACGAGAAATGCACATGTTCTTATACAGGGATTAGGGCGTGGCCTTGTAAAGTGGGCGTGGCCTGAGAACAGGCTCGCTCGCTGATGGCGGCAATTGAGATTTCCTATCCCGTGGCAGCGTTCAATTCGGCTGCACGGGTATCACGAAGTGAGGATAAGTGCCCCAACAGAACTAACAGGTGAGGGATTAGTGCGTAATTATTAAAATCAATTCACTGCACAATTTAAAAAAAAAATGATTTCACGAACAAAGCTCCCGGCTGTGCCTCAGGAGTACAGGATCTGAAGTGGGCTGGTAGTCAGCTCTTTAAGTAGGCGGGGGGGGGGGGGTGGCCTTGAAAAGTGGGCGTGGCCTGAGAACAGGCTCGCTCGCTGATGGCGGCAATGGAGATTTCCTATCCCGTGGCAGCGTTCAATTCGGCTGCACGGGTATCACGAAGTGAGGATAAGTGCCCCAACAGAACTAACAGGTGAGGGATTAGTGCGTAATTATTAAAATCAATTCACTGCACAATTTAAAAAAAACAGATTTCACGAACAAAGCTCCCAGCTGTGCCTCAGGAGTACAGGATCTGAAGTGGGCTGGTAGTCAGCTCTTTAAGTAGGCGGGGGGCGTGACCTTGTAAAGTGGGCGTGGCCTGAGAACAGGCTCGCTCGCTGATGGCGGCAATGGAGATTTCCTATCCCGTGGCAGCGTTCAATTCGGCTGCACGGGTATCACGAAGTGAGGATAAGTGCCCCAACAGAACTAACAGGTGAGGGATTAGTGCGTAATTATTGAAATCAATTCACTGCACAATTAAAAAAAAAAACAGATTTCACGAACAAAGCTCCCGGCTGTGCCTCAGGAGTACAGGATCAGACTCAGGAGTACAGGATCAAACTTCATCTCTATTTGATGTTTTGAATGATTTGACTGAATCTGGTTCCAAAACAATATGTTCCTCGAAGTCTATATTCAGCTAAATTCACTAAAATTGCATGTGTATTTTGCCTGCCAGTAGTGGTGAAACGGGGGGCACTAGCGGGCGCCAGGCAAGATGGCCGCATTTTAGTGCAGCTCCGCCCGGCTGATCAGCAATTCGCCTAATATCGGCGAGAGGCATCAATCAATCAATCAATCAATCATGGCATTTATATCGCGCACTACTCACCCGGAAGGGTCTCAAGGCCCATGGGGAGGGGGGTCTGCTACTGCTCGAACAGCCAGGTCTTGAGCTGTTTCCTGAAGGCGAGGTGGTCTTGGGTCAGTCGCAGGTGGACTGGCAGGCAGTTCCATGTCCTAGCCGCTAGGTAGGAGAAGGATCTTCCTCCGGCGGTGGCTCTCTTGATGCGAGGCACGACGGCGAGGGCGAGGTTCGCCGATCGCAGCTGGCGGGTGGGCATGTAAAAGGTCAGGCGGTCGTTGAGGTATCTAGGGCCCAGGTCGTGGAGGGATTTGTGTGCATGGGTGAGGAGTCTGAACGTGATCCTCTTGTTGACAGGGAGCCAGTGTAGGTCTCTCAGGTGGCTCGAGATGTGGCTGCGTCGGGGGACGTCCAGGATGAGTCGGGCGGAGGCATTCTGGATGCGCTGGAGTCTCTTCTGAAGCTTGGCTGTTGTTCCGTCTGCGCCCGTCCGCGCCTGGACCGCACCCAGCGCCAGACCCCCTGGCCCCCGCGCCCGCCAGCCCCCCGCAGGACCTACAACTTCGCCAAACTCATCGTGCTCAACACCGCCCGAGCCCCCGGATGCTACCAAGCATCCCCGCGACACACCCATGGACCCTTCGTCTGCCGATCCTGCAACTTCTCCTGCCACCGAACCTGCACTGCACCTGCCAAGACTGGAAGCAACAACCACCTCAAGTGCATCATGCTCAACACCCGCTCCATCCACCGCCACGCCGTGGAACTCTGGAACCTCCTCGACACCGCATCCCCAGACGTCGCCTTCCTCTCGGAAACCTGGATGAACGCCTCTTCAGCCCCCGACATCACCATAGCCATCCCGGACGGCTACAAGATCATCAGGAGGGACCGCATCAACCAGACCGGAGGAGGCATCGCCATCGTACACAAGAGTGCCATTCGCATCTCGACTGACTCCAGCATCACATTCAGAGCCGCGGAACACCTCCACTTCCAAATCCATACCGACCCCAAGACGACCCTCAAAGGCACCCTCATCTACAGACACCCGGGACCGCGTTCACAGTTCTGCGATGACATCACGGACTTCATCAGCCCACACGCCCTCCCCTCCACCGATTACATCCTCCTCGGGGACCTCAACTTCCACCTGGAGAACAACAACGACCGCAACACCACCACCCTGCTAGACAACCTCGCCAACCTCGGTCTCAAGCAGCTGGTCAACACCCCCACCCACTACGCCGGCCACACGCTCGATCCTATCTTCTCCTCCAGCAAGCACGTCTCCTTCAGTCACTCCACCGAACTCAACTGGACAGACCACAGCTGCGTCCATTTCAGCTTCGCAAAGAACACGCTCCGCCACCACCCGAAGCAGGTTCCCCACAGGAACTGGAGCAAGATCACCGCCGACCAGCTCGCCACCTCCCTCAGCCAGAACGCACCCGTCAGAACAACGGACCCTAACACAGCAGCCTGCAACCTCACGCAGTGGCTGACCACAAGTGCTGACGACCTCGCCCCACTGAAGGACCCACTCACCAGACCCAGAAGCAAGAAGGCTCCCTGGTTCACAGACGAACTCAAGGACTCCAAGAAGGCCTGCCGCACCCTCGAGAAGACCTGGCTCCTCAACAAGACCACCGACAACATGACCGCCCTCAAACTCGCCACCCGCAGACATCACCAGCTCATCCGCACCACAAAGAAGAAATTTCTGAAGGAACAACTGGACAAGAACGCCCATGACAGCAAGGAGCTCTTCAACATCGTCAAGGAATTCTCCAACCCCAGCACCGGCAACAACGACATCACCCCTTCGCAGGACCTGTGCGACTCCCTCGCCTCGTACTTCCACCGCAAGATCTCCGATATCCACAACAGTTTCAGAGCTCAACCCCCGCACCCACCGGTCGAACCTACGCACCCAGCCGCCATCCTCCAGACATGGACCGAGGTGACCCCCGAAGACACGACAAGCATGATGAACACCATCCACTCCGGATCGCCGACCGACCCATGCCCCCACCACATCTTCAACAAAGCGGCCCCCACCATCGCACCCCATCTCAGAGACATCATCAACACCTCCTTCAACACAGCCACCTTCCCTGAGAGCTGGAAGCACGCCGAGCTCAGCGCACTACTGAAGAAACCAACAGCGGACCCGACCGACCTCAAGAACTTCCGCCCCATCTCGCTCCTTCCCTTCCCGGCCAAAGTCATCGAAAAGGTCGTCAACAAGCAACTGGCCGCCTTCCTCGAGACGAACGGATCCCTCGACCCATCGCAGTCCGGATTCAGAGCCAATCACAGCACCGAGACCGCCCTCATCGCAGCCACTGACGACATCCGAGCCCTGCTCGACAACGGTGAAACAGCGGCACTCATCCTCCTAGACCTCTCTGCTGCATTCGATACTGTTTGCCACCGCACCCTAGTACAACGACTCAACAACACCGGCATCCAGGGGAAGGCCCTGAACTGGATCACCTCATTCCTCTCCGGAAGAACACAAAGAGTACGCCTCCCACCGTTCCGCTCGGAGGCCACCGAAGTCATCTGCGGCGTCCCACAAGGATCTTCGCTCAGCCCCACTCTCTTCAACATCTACATGAAACCACTAGCTGCCATCGCCCGCAACCACAACCTGAACATCATTTCCTACGCCAATGACACCCAGCTGATACTCTCCCTCACCAAAGACCCCGACACCGCCAAAGCGAACCTTCACGAAGGGATGAAAGACGTCGCCGAATGGATGAACAGCAGCCGCCTAAAGTTGAACACGGACAAGACAGAAGTCCTCATCCTGGGAACATCCCCCTCCGCATGGGACGACTCCTGGTGGACCCCAGCCCTAGGCACCGCACCCACATTTCTTTTCTACTGGACGGTGTGCAGTAACATCCCTGCTCTACATTGAGTCGGAAAGGGAGGCTTGGCTGGCACTGTGGCGCCTTCCAGGGGGGCGAAGTGTGCTCCACTCACTACGTGGACAAGATGGCTGCATGACCTAACTGGAACAGGAGCCTGATCGCTGACTGGCGCTGGAGAGAGTAAGAGGCGATCAAGCGGAATCTGCACCTGGTCCCTGTCATTGAATTGGCCGTCTGACCTGGGGACTGACTGAGCGGTGTGCCGGAGTGGGAGTCTGGCCAGCAGTGTGGTGAGGAACAGCAATCCATCACGTCGCCGCCCTCTCATAACCTTGGTGCTGCCGCCTGGACTACGAGCTGCGGCTGGAGGACGTTGCGGAGCACGTCGGCGATATCGGAGCCTGGAGGCGCATACCCATCAGTACCAGCCGTGGGCTCAGGTAGGTGGGGGCTGCCCAGGCCTTGGCCCGCAGGTGTGTAGGTGGGTGTGGGCCGGGGGTTTTGGGCCGCATCCTGCCGCCTGTTGTCTGCGTGTGCGGCTAGCGTACATCTGTCTGTGACCTCCGCGAGGCTTATTTGGGTGCTGAGTTGACTGTGGCACGGCAGCTGGGAGGATTTATCGTCGAGCTCTGACTGGCTCCTGATCCCTCGATTTGTGGGCCTGGAGGGGTGGCATCATACTGTCCTGCGCCTGGTGGCTGCTTGCTGTGTTGACTGGTCGTGGGGTGGCAGCAGCCTGCGGCCCAACATTCATCTCTCCAAGGACCTGGGCCCCTGCTTACACCTACTCATCTTCATTTACCTATTCTGCCGTGCTGGAGTGCAAATGCTGTGGGGGTCTGGCTGTCTCCCTACGATCCTGTGGGTGCGCACGACTGCTCAATAATATCACTTGGGGGCCTGCTGTGGAGCGGACTAGCTTCTACCAACCGCAGTTGTATTAGCCCTCTGTGCTGCGCCCGGTCTGGCGAAGGATGCGACTACGCTGTGGGCGATTGCTGAAGGGCCAGGAGGGGTTTCTTGAGTCCCTCTGATTCTGCTTGCCACCTGAAGGATTGTACCATTGGACTTCTGTTGACTCCCAGCTATAGGATAGAATTGCATCCAGGTCGGCTGTGGGTACATGGTCCCCTCCACGCCTCAGGAGAATAGCATTGGGCATTTGGCGCGACTGTGGTAGCCAGAGGGCAACTGGCTTCTAGGTGTACTTTCACTGCACTATATTATCAGTCCAGAGCCTGCAGTACTGGAACACCCTTAGGTGGCTGTATCTGATATAGCTTATCATGGGGAAGCCTGACAAGTCGCAGCCCCGCCTCACAGTTGAGGCGTGAAAGTCAGGCAGGGCTCAGCAGAAGGCGGCCTCCGACTCTGAAGCTGATGGACAGGGAGACGCGCCGCCTAATCAGGAGTCCACACTACGGGCCATGCAGAAAAGTCTACAGCCTATAGAGGGAAGCATGTCTACTATAAATCACCTGCTGGACCATATGTCCTCTCAACTGGAGAAGCAATCCGCGAGAATGGGTGAGGTCGAGCAGAGGGCCTCTAATGCTGAGGATGGGCTCGGTGAGGTAACGAGCAAGGCCCTAAATATGGAGTAGATACTGTCTCTCATTCAAGCTAAGAACGAGGATTTGGAGGCTCAGTCTAGGAGGAACAATATTCACATTACGGGCCTGCCAGAGTCGACGAACACTGGTAGAATGGAGCATTTTATAGAGGCCCTACTCATGGAAATATTTGGCCCCAAGCAATTATCCTCCATGTTTGTTGTGGTGCTTCTTCGCAGCGCGCCCTGTCCCAGGAGCCCCACCTCGTCCCATAATAGCTCGGATATTTAACGACCGGGACCGGGACACTGTCTTGCGGCTGGCTAGGGAGAAGAGAACCATCAGGGAAACACCTTGTCCTTCTTTCCCGATTTTACTGTCACTGTCCAGGCAGCGAGGTGCGAATATGGCGCAGTCAAAAAATTCTTGCAGTCTGAAAACATTCCCTACGCCATGCTGTATCCAGCGCGACTACGTGTGGGGTCAGAGGGGAATTTTAAGATCTTCTCTACTGCTAAGGCAGTGATGGAGCACGCTAAGTAATTAAAGAGGCACCAGCGTGAGGCCGAAGTAGAACACGAGGATGATTGATGATAAATGAAGATAATTCATGAGGGCTCCAATTGAAGGGGTTCTACTCTTTGTTCTGAAGAGTACCTTGCTCATTTGTGGATGTATATGTGCAATTTCATTGCTATTTCTGGTTCCCGCAAACTCTAATGTGTTATATGTATGCTATGGGAAGTCTTATGTTTTGCTGTTCAGCTTTATATAGTAACACAGGTTCTAAACCTGATCAGTCACCTCCTACGTAGTGGGAGAACAGCAGCACTCTGACGCCCCCGTAAGGGAGTTCCCCATACTATACTATTGTGTTGTTCGAATGGGGTTTGTTTTGGCATTTTTGGGATGGCTTTGGCTAGTTGGGGTAGCCGAAGAGGGAGGGGGGGGCACAGGGGGGAAAGAACTGGGATTCAGCGGCATGTGTTGGATGGTTTTAATGACAAAGATATGCTTTGTCTACGGTATGTCTTTCTTTGCCCCATTAGTATACACTTTGAGGTATGGGTAGTAAATTAAGGCTCCTTACTTGGAATGTCCGTGGCCTTAATAGTCCCAAGAATATTTGCACTGTGATAGCATGTTTAGATAGGTTGAATGTTCAGATTGCCCTATTACAGGAGACCCACCTTACTAAGATTTCTGAGATGACGGTGGGTACAAGCTGTGCCAGGGTAAGGGTGGCCTCCTCTTATTTTTCATACTCACGCGAGGTGATAGTACTTGTGAAACGGGCATTCCATTTAGAGTGCATGGAACAGATGTGGATGAACAGGTCCCACTGGCTATGGTACACGGGACAATTGGGGGCACAACTCTTCTTTTGGTGAATGTATATGGTCCCAATGTGGATGATCGCTCCTTTTTAGGTCTCGCCCTGGAATTTGCATCCGAAGGATGCGTCCAGGGTTGGAGACTTATAGTTATCTGACTCGGGGGAATGAGGACAAGAAACTGTTACGAGCTTTTGAAGGCAGATTTGGGTGCGCGAACGCGCACGTTCCGTCCTGCGCCGCGCCGTGCACTTCCCTCCCATACTCCCAGCAAGTCAGCCTAACGCGCATGCATGCACACACACGCACTTACACTTACACAGACACGCAGGCACCCAGACAGGCAACCCCCTCCCCCCCCCCCCACAGTCACACACACACACGCATACACACAGACTCCAAGACACATACACACACACACACGCACGCTCACACACATACACAGCCCCCCGCCCTCGCAGCCCAGCAACAAGGCGAAGCCCCACTCACCGGCTTCCTTGGTGCAGCGGCTCTCACTGGCAGCAGGACTCTTCCTCCCTTCTTCGGCACCGGGGCGCAGGGTAGGCTCCTGCCTGCTCCGGTGCTATAAACAATCGGGCTCTTCCGTGGGAGGCGGGGTAGGCTCCCGCCCTCCTACTTCCTGTTTCCGGTTGTCCCGCCCGGCCTGCCTGACTTCCTGGTCGCAGGCCGGCGGCGGACTGCAGCACGCGCTTAAGTTATGTCAACAATCACAGATCCTGCTGTCATGCTTGGCCCCGAGGTTAGTATCAGCCTCATATTTAAGGCCGTGTGGAGAAAATGTTGTGAATTATTAATAGAGGTTCAGAAATTTACATATTGGTGCCCGCAGGTTGGTAGTTTAACCTATTGAAGCTTCTCCGGAGGCGCCCCAAAATGTGAGAGTTGGAAGAATCAATTGTTCGTATGCATGGACAGCCGAGACTCAGTTTGAGGATGTTTCTAGATGACTGTGGATTGTATCTTATTAATGCGCTACGATATGCTTGTTTTAGAAGTCCACATGTTCTGCTTTTGAAGTACCTACTTTTTGCTGTCATGTTTGAGCTTGAGTTCTCATCCTGCTACAGAAACGAGAGCTTAGACACTTAGGCAGTGTAAACAGAATGTGGCTATGTTGTATATTATGTATAAACAAATGCAGTTGTAATAACCACTTGGAGGGAATCTCCAAGCTCTGACAACTGTGAGTGATGTTGCAACCCCAAGTTATGTCATTACTTTTATGTAAAATGCTGGGGCACCCCAGAAAGGGTCCCAGTGAAGAGCTAGATTGTCAAAGCTTTAAAAAAGGACAAGACCTCCCAAATTCTTCTCAGCAAAAAGACTGAGGGTTGGCCCAGGCACAGTGAAAGAGCACCCCCGTTCCCACCCTCAGATTAAATCTAAATGTAAGGTTTTTGTGGGAATAGGACATGGTGTGAGAGGCCGAATATCTGGCACTAGCCCAGTCTTGTTGCTGGTTGTCCTCAGCTGGTTAGAGCTCCCCACACTGAGACCCCCCTCACACATTTGTGGATGGAGTCAGAGAGAGCCTGGGCGGTATCCATCTTGGCAGCAGGTGTGTTCAGGATCTCACACTGATCTCGTATTATTGCGCTCTCTGATACACTGAACATAATTTCACAAAAGTTCTTTAGAAAAGTTTAAGCTATTGCCATTATAAATTACAATAACTTTTATTTAAGTATTAGTTATTTAAAAAAATTAAACGCCATTATTATTTGTAATATCAATACATCTAAGTCATGTAAATACAAAACATATTGCATTACAAATGCTATAGGTATTACATTTGCGAAAGTTATAACTATTGGCATTGTAAATGACAAAGCTATTAATATAGGTATTTAAAAAATAAAAAAAACAAATAAAAACTTTGCCATTTACAATACCAATAGCTCAAAATTTCCTAATGCGAGACCTATTGCATTGCAAATGCTTGTTTGATGAAGTATGGTGCCGTATTTCTGCGTTTCCTACTGCTGATATTGTTGGGGGGGGGGGACTTCAATACTTGCTTGGATGTTGCTGTGGATAGGGATGGTCCTGGAGTGACAAGACACAGGTTGGCTACGGATGCCCTTCTGGGTATGATGGATGCTGGCAATCTGCATGACATTTGGCGCATGCGTCACCTTGGTGTCAGAGAACACACATTTATCTCCACTGTGCATGGTTCTTGGTCAGGCTGGATTATTGGCTTGTGTTGGAGGTTCTGTGTCCCTATATGGTGAATGTTCAACATTTGGCCAAAACTCTATTTGATAACTTGCCAGTCCTGCTTGAGATACAGGTGCCCAAGTTAGATAGGCCTCCCTTTTCCTGGTGTTTGCAGCCTTCGTCAACTAGGTATAAAAACTTACTGTAAGTGAAGCTATAATTAACTACTTCAAGGATAATGCGGGATTGGTCAAAAATATGGGAGTGCTGTGGGAGGCTTTTAAAGTTACGATTAGGGGAGTGTGTATTGGTGCGCATGCCTGGGTATTGAAAGACTTGCGACGTAGAATTGGTAGACTAGCTGGGGAAATAGTACAGCCGGAGCGTGAATATGTCCAGGATCCTGCCCCCAAACTCAAGATCCACAAGCTCGTTACAGAGCATAACGAAACGGTGGACCAGGAAATGTTGCATAGATCTTGTCGAAGCACTGCTCTGTATTATGGGGAGGAAGGACGTCCTGGTCGCTCTTTGGCTCAGAAATTAGCGGCGCCGCGCAGCCAGGCCCACATTACCGAATTGTTGGACGTGACACATTATGATAGCTCGGGAATAAGTAGGATTGTGCTACCCTTTTATTCAAACCTGTATAGCAAGCGTACCACCCCGCCCGCCGCTGATATAAATGATTATCTAGAGGACGTGGCACAGGGCTTGCTATCATTGGCTCAGCGTGAATATATTACACAGCCCTTTGACTTATAGGATGTGGATGTGAAATTAGCCATCATGTCCCTCCCCACCTGCAAAGCCGCGGGATTAGACAGACTCCCCAGGGAGTTTTATCAGGCGTATGTTGATGAGCTTGCGCCATGGCTGCTTGAGGTCTTTGCGGAGGCGTATGACTCTAGTACTTTGCCTTCCTCACTTACGGAGGCCTTCTTGGTGCTACTTTTGAAGCCCGACAAGGCGGCAAACGCTTTTGACGCCTATTGACCACTCTCCATTATAAACATTGATGCCACCAGACTTCAGCCATTGGTTCCTAATCTTGTGCTTCCGGACCAGTCTCGGTTTGTGCCCTTTCGCTCCAAGTCGCATATTCTCTGCACTATTTTTTCTACACTACATTATTTCGAGCACGATTTTCAGGCAGTGGCGGTGCTTTTAGATGCCGCCAAGGCGTTCAATATACTTTGAGGGACTATATGTTCACTGTCTTGTTGCGAATGGGTCTCCCACATTCTTTTAAAATGCATCTATATATTGTATAATGCGCCAGTGGCCCGGATTCGTGTTAATGGCTGGGTATCTGATGCTTTTTCCATCCACTGTGGCACCCGACAGGGGTGCCCCCTGTCGCCCATGCTTTTTGGGTTAGCTTTTAAGCCTCTAGCATGTAAGCTACGCCAAAGACATGCCGAGGCTGCACTGGAGTTCAGACAGCGACCCCTAGTGGTGTTGCTGTACGCAGATGATTTGCTAGTCTACATCCGGGACCCTGCACTACATCTCTCCGAACTGTTGCATGAGCACATCAGGTTCAAAAGGTAATCTGGCTTGGGCATCAACTGGGCCAAATCTACTGTTTTCCCGCTTACAGCGGGCACTAGGGAAATTGATCTTGAATTCCCACTGAGGTGGTCAACTGACCCTGTTAAGTATCTGGGCAAGTGGCTGCACAGGGACCCGGAGGTTGTGATCACCAAAAATTATGGCCGTGCTATTGCCACGATTGTGGAGAAGGCTGAGCGATGGTCTAAACTCCCTCCTTCACTTGCGGACCGCATTGCCAAAGCTACTTTATTTGTTTATTAATGTCCCCATTCGCCTGAATGTTGCGCTGTTCAATACTTTACAATCGTCCATGTCAACGTTTGTGTGGCGGGGGCAAAAAGCCACGCTGCAGCTGGAAAGTACTGACTCAGCCATTTGAGCATGGTAGCACTCAGTGATGTTGGGGTTATACTTTTGAGCGACTTGTATAGCCAGGGTCGCTTTCGCTCCCTGCCGGACCTCCAGGGTGAGCGAGATGCTGGACTGATGCTGCGCTTCACGTATGTACGGGCGAGACAGGCAATTTGCGCGGTATACCGGGCGGAGCCAGGCACTTCGCTGGCGATGCAGGCAGAACTGGCGAGTGCAAAACGTAGTGGACTTATTACCAAATTATACAATGCATGCCTAAGAGAAACTGATCTTGCCGATACACATTCTTACACTAAATGGAAGACAATCCTGGGCGACAAATTCTCGCTTGACTGCTGGAAGTTTTGGTGTACATTAACTGGGCGATTCACGGCCAGCTGTAATCGCATTATTCATTTCAAATACATACACCAGCCTTATTACACGCCAGTACAGTTGCGTAGGTTTGGATTTAGAGACCATGCATGCTGTGTGCGCTGTGGTCAGGCGAATGTGGATTTTATGCATCTTGCCTAGAACTGCATGGGTGTATGTGAGAAGTTGGCCTGATATATGATGCTCACTAGCTCTAGTGATCACTTTGTATCAGTCCAAACAACCCTTATTGTTATTGGTTGTAAGTTAACCTTATAGACCAGCTATCCTAATGGTAGCATGGACAAAGCAGTCTTAGGCTAAACTCTGTGAAGCCAGCTGTTTTACCACATATAACCCCTTGAATACCAAGTGAAAGGACACCACACAGGTTGTTATGAAAATAAACAATATATTTATTAACTAACATACACCTCTGAACTCTTTATGAGATCAGAGGGCTAAGCACATGACAATCTCTTAGGAAAAATACGTTTAAGTTGCACAAATTACAATGATGCCCTAGGGGCACGACAAACCATATACTAAGTAAGTGGAATGTGAAAGTCGATAAAAGGAATGGAGCTGTCCAGAGGCTGTAGGATTGCTGGGACCACGCTACACTAACTCTAGGTAGGTAATAGGAGGCCCACGGAACGCGTGTGCAGAGTGTGAACTCACACGCGAGATGCGTAACAGTATCTATGGACAGTACAGTTCAAGAAAAAGGTGAATACGGACAATCCTGACTAGGTAAGACAAAAACGACTGTGGAACTGGACACTAGGAGAGTCAAGCTACCCTTGAGCACCGAGATGCTCGTGTTACCTCACCCACAGGCTGCGGGTGCATAGGTGCCAAGTCGTGTCGGGTTCCGGCGTTGAAGTCTATGGAGCCTGGAAGAAAAGATGCTGCAGGCGATCAGGAGGAAGATGTCCGGTGTGATCCAAGGGTGGATCAGTGAAGAGGAGAACCTGAAAGTAGAGGGGACAATGTTCAAAGTCACTAGCCAGTGACTGGAGTGGAACCAGGAGTGGAACCAGATGTCGTCGCGATCAGGTGAGGGCGGACGCTTGTCTCTGCAGCCACGTGGACCAGGTGGTGTCTTCGACGACCAGGATGGAGGCACGAGCTGTCCCACGCAGGCTCTCGCTGTCGGCGGTGTTGGATCCGGGTTTGGAGTCAACAGGCCTTGGCAAAGGCAACCCACGCGGTGAGTTGAAACGGCGTCTGGAGTGGACCAGGAGGGTCCGGGGTGCTCCTCTTTTGGAAGGGAGCAACCAGACCAGCAGTGAAGATTTTGAAGTTCGTCGTCTAGGAGGTCACTAGCCAGCCGGCAAGTGACCAGACAACGCGTCGAGCAGCAAACAGGCAGAAGGGCCCCACGCAGATCTCGTGGATGCTGGAGGGCTGGTCTTCGGTGCAGGAGCTGCTCGGGGTCGGGGCTTCTCAGTCCCCAAAGCACTTGGACGAGGTTACCTCAGAAGTCGTGCTGGAGCGAAGTGCTGCTTCTTTCAAGATGGCCGGTCCCACGTGTCTCGTCGCACCCACGGATCTCAGCTGTGCTGCAGATGTAGGTAGAGGTCGGAGAGGTCTGGGAATCCGGGTCTCGTCGGGCTCTGAAGTCTGGATCCTCGAGGGAAGACGACAAAGGGAAGCCGCTGGACGCTGATGGTGCCTGCTTGTGCAGGGTGGACACTCCTTGCCCACAAGGGAGATTTATTCAGTCTTCTGTGGAGCAGAACGACGAAGTCCAGAGTTTCTTCTTGTAAAGTTGTTCAGGATAATCTAATTTGGAATGGGACCAGCTCCTACCTTTATCCTGCTAAAGGGCGCTGTACTACGACTAGGTCCCTCCTCTGGGTGGGACCAGGAAGGAGGGTGGTTACACCCCCTATCCTTTGTCCGGTCTTGCGCCAGAGCTGGGGCATTGCCCCAGGAACTGGTTTAGACCGGTATATGCACAGGGACACCTTGTGTACCCCAGGCATGTCTCATTCCTTTCAGCCCTGTCCTACCTAATACACAAAATCCTGTCTGGGGTGGTGCTAGCACCTCCCAAGGCAGGAAACCCTTTGTCAAAGCCTCCCTCGCTGGAAGGACTCCCAGCAGCAGGAGGTCAGACTTGTGTCTGTGGTGGCAGCATCCATTTTGTGATGCTGAGGCTCGAGTTAACTTTAACGGGGTTCACAGTTACATACATGTCGTGTCCCTCTAGAAGGGTGGAATGCTACCCCTGTCGCCAGAATTGGCGAGGGGGTAGTATTCCAATTCGTATGACACCTTACTCGACATGTTTTGATAATGCTATACCAAAGTTGGCAATAACCGCGAAGATTATAATGCACTTAAGAGTATATGGTATAGCGTTATCATGGAAACAGCTACAGGACTTGGTTCCGAAAGCTGCAGGCAGGCTCAGCTCATGCTAGAGCACCATCCCACATAATTCCAAGCACTCTGCCTTCAGGATTGATAAGGCCTGCCATAGGAGTGACTGATAGGAGGATATGTGTCCATTTTAGGGTTAGATATAGGGATACTATATCTAAAGCAAAGGGTGCTTACACCACCTTGCCCCAGCTGATTGATCAGCCAGTTGTGTCAGATTTGGATGGCCAGCCAGGGGTGGCATAATACATGCTGCAGCCCCTGGTAGGCCCTGAGTGCACCTATGCCCTGGGTACCTAGGGTACACTGTAAAGGGACTGATAAGGTGACTCAGTATCCAATTAGATATGTACCTATAGTACATGGAATACATTTTACAGAGAGAGCAGTGGGCCTGGGGTCCTGAATAGCAGGGCCCCAGGTCAACTAAGTTGAAAAACCAGCAAAACACCAGGCAAAAAGTTGGGGGCAACCATAGTCATATATCCACCTTCCTACAGTGTATACAACTTCTGGGTGAAGGTCATGCGCATCCTTACGGCTGTAGTTCTGGAGACTGTGGATTGTTTGCTGGAGGTGTGCTTGTTGGGGTTGGTGCAGAAGCTCAAACCCTGTAATAGGAGACTAGTAGCCATCTCTACCCTATTTGCTAAATGGGTTGTGGCACAATGTTGGGGCGCAAAAATGGTTCCAACTGTACCGAGGTGGATTTGTGATTTGCTGTATTGCAGGGAAACCGTTGAGTATTTATGCTTAAGAGCTATCCGAAGACTCGCGTCCAAAAAACTTTTGGGCTCCCCTGACGGGGTATCTCATTGGGAACCCAAACTTGTGGTGAGGCACTATACGTTCAAATCTGTTAGGTGCTGAAGTATTATTAAGCTAGATGGGGCGAAATGTTACATTAACAATGTAATGTCAGTAGATGTAACTACTCAATGTAACAATGTCGGGGTTTTGGAGGAGGATGGGGTGGAGGGTTGTTAGTTGGGGATTACAGTTTGCTATAAGTTATGACATTAAGGAAAAATAAGCTTGCACCAGGTTATTGTATCAGTGCCTTGTTTTCCCTGTGATCAGGAAGATGTATAATCCTTATGTGCAACTGCTCAATAAAACAAAAAAAACTAAAAAGTAGTGGTGAAACAAACAAGTTACTTACCTTTGGTAATGATGTATCTGAAAGAGACATATGTAGTTATAGATTCCTTATCTTCGAATTACCCCCAGGCGCGAGACTGGATTCGGAAATATTTTCTGTTGCAGTACCCCTGCGCGTCGGTAGGCGGTCGACTCTTCATCAGTCGTCAGCCTTGTGGTCACCGGGATGACGTTGCGGTGTCTACTTAGACGCCACCCCTGCGTGCTGACATCAGTTCTGACATGACTTTTAACACCTGATGCGCAGAGCCATGCAAGACACTGACCACTGGTGCAAAAATCTAGCAGTTGACGTCCCTCAGATCCAAGATAGGACGCAGGCCTGTGTCCTTCTTGGGTACCAGGAAGCAGTGGGAATAACAACCCGACCTACTTTGGCACAGGGACTCTCTCAATGGCTCCCTTGGCCAAGATAGCCGCAACTTCCTGACGGAGAAGGGCCAAGTTATCCTCCGACATGCGATGGAAAGCAGGTGGCATGGAGGGAGGGATAGTCTTGTAGGCGAGGGAGTAGCCCATGCGAACTATCTGCAAAACCCACCTGTCCGACGTGATGTTGGGGGAGGTGATGGAAACTGGTGGCCCAGAAAAGTCGGAGTAGGAGGGTTTGGAGGCCGCTGCAGGGGGGGCATTGGTGGACTGACCCACCCACTGGCCCCCAGACTTGATACGCTGGGTCCCAAGTCCCCAGCCACGCGTAGGCTGGGCAACCTGCACAGCCCTATGGCTCTGGGTGGAACGTGCAGGGGCACCACTTCCGTAGACACGAAAGCGGCGAGAGGCAGGCTGCATGGGGCGAAAAGCTGCTGCGAGGCACAAGGATCTGGCCGTGACTCGAGTCCTTGAAGCAATCAATTGTGTTGTCCGCCTTTTCACCAAACAGGCGACGGCCATCAAATGGCATGTCCAAATATGTGGATTGGACATCCCCAGAGAAGTCAGACGTTCTCAGCAAGGCGTAGCGCTTCAGGGTTACAGACGATGAAATTGTCTTGCCTACCGAGTCGGCGGTGTCCAACCCAAATTGTACGGCAAACTTCCCTGCATCTCTACCCTCAGCAACTGTGGGATCGCCTGGGGCCGGGCGGTGGCATTGGGCAATCATATGTACGCAGGGGCCCCTGTACTGGGCTTGGACCAAGTGCCCAGAAGGATGTCCACGAGAGCCTCATTGAACGGCAGCAGGGGCGCCGAAGAGGCTGCTGCTGGTTGAATCACCTCGGTCAGAAATGTAGTCCTGACCGCCATCGTAGGAAGCTCCTGGTTCAAGGCCTCAGCCGCCCTACGCAACACCACAACATAAGAGACTCACTCCTCCGTAGCCACAGTAGGGGGAGAAAGCATGTCAAGGTCTGGAGAAGTCCTGTTCTTCCAACTGGTCTGCCAGAGGGTCCCCAGACCTCTACCAGTCCTCCTCATCCTCCTCTGGTTGCCACTCAGGGCAATAGGGAACACCAGGGTAGAGCAGAACCGCCGTTGGTCGGTGTCGCCAATGAATTAGGAGCCAGCGGAGGTGTCGTAAGGCCAAAGCCGCTGCCATTGAAGGCCTAGAAACCCCAGCCGAGTCCGAAGGCTGCTCAAAAATGAAGTGGAAGGCTTTGTAAAAACGACAAAGTTGGGATGGGGTCGCTACGGCTCCCGGAAAGGGAGGGAAGCTCGGAGCCGACTCAACAAGCTCTGCGGTCAGAGCCAGACAACTACCTTCCGCTTTCCGCGTCGTGTCGGCCGACAGGGAGAAGGTGAAGTGAGTGATGGTGGTGACTCTACGACAGGTCCCACGACCTCCCTCTCTACCAGGACCTCTAGTGCAGCAAGAAGCCGACTGACAGGCCTCCAGAAGATTTCGAGACCACTCCCGCAAAGACTTTGGATTCATGGCCCGACAGTCTGAGTATGACTTCGGGTTGTGGTCGCGCTCCAAGCACCACTGGCACACAAGAGGCGGATCCGTAACCGACATCCACATTTTACACGAGCCACAAGGTTTGAATCCAGTTCACATCCCTGTGCACCAGGAGTCGAATGACTCGAAAAAGATGTCGACAAAAGTCGAAAAAAGACAGTCAAAAAGTGACTAGAGGTACCACTCTCTCCTGAGGTGCGCTGGCTAGTAAGGAGAACTGACGTCAGCGCGCAGGGGCGGCGTCTAAAAAGATACAGCGATGTCATTCTGGTGATCATGATGCCAACGACGAACGAGGAGTCGTACGACACCACCCGCTGATGAAAAATTCTCTGGATCCAGTCTGACGCATGGGGTTACTTCTAAGGTAAGGAATCCATAACTAATAGTCACTTTCAGATACCCAACACATTTCTTGGTCTAAAGTTGTGCTTTCGATCCCTGCTGAGCTATCTAAACCTCATACAATCGAATGCAATACTTTTCATGCATTCTTAGACTTGGATATCACCAATCTCTACCAGAGCTGACTTCTCTAGAGATCAACTCTTTCTCACTTTGTTCTTGTATGCTTTTTTAAACTGAGCTTTATGTTGTGAGAAAAAGATTAAATCATTTTTCCCCTTTCCTATCTGGTTATTCAGGTTGTATGATTGAGGTGTTTTAACTAGAGCTTTGTTTCTTCTCATCTCGGTTTTCCTCACCTACCTCTGTTTCACATTGTTCTGAATTCTTTGGTGAGCTTATAGTCAAATTTCCCAGTTGAATATACATGTCTCCATGTTATTTGTTTCTAACTATATACATTCTCTATCTGAGGAGGTAAGTATATCACTTATAATATTCCGATTATACCCCAACTGGAGTTTCAGTGCTAAATAAAGGTCCGGATTTCTAGAATTACATTTTTTGGGTTCATTTGTTAGCCTCTCAGTTTTACTTTCTCCAACATCGCCCCTTTGTGCATTTTATGGGCTCAAAACTGAATTCGCACCAGGTTTCAAAAACAGACTCAAAAACGATACCTCAAAATAACTTCTTTCTATTAGCACTAGGGCAAATTCAATGTTGCAGATGTATTAACTTCCACTGCCAGTGTGTTTGATGCTTCATCTTACATCTACAATATGATTCAGGCACAGGCGGCTTCCTGCAAGGCGCCCCAACCCACAGGGCTATGAGACTCACTCTCACTACCAGAACGCTCTGTTGTGGGGGATTCCAACAAATTCAGACCGCACGTCCTGGGCCCTACAGCCTGCTCAC
Organism: Lissotriton vulgaris; assembly: GCF_964263255.1. Lineage (NCBI taxonomy): Eukaryota > Metazoa > Chordata > Amphibia > Caudata > Salamandridae > Lissotriton > Lissotriton vulgaris. The sequence continues at coordinate 501,364,407 of NC_141689.1, read as the reverse complement.
TCTTCTCCTCGGACTATTTTCAAAACTTTAGAAAGGCTCCCACTGGCTGACAGATTCAATTAGGCCTCCTCAAGTGACCCTGCTTCTCATTTGAGTCTCCTTGCAACCACCATGAGTTTCAATACACGCTGGGTAGCACCTAGATCCACGTTCGGATTCTTTTCTCCATTACATGTAATCCCAAGCAATTTTCTTGTTGACTATGGCAACCACCATTAAATGCTTCTCTTCGTTGCTGGAGGCTCAGCTTGCCAGAGTAAGCACAGTTCAGACACAGCACAACATAGTGTCTGACCTCATACTTATCAGCCTTCAGTTCATGTTTACATTTGTGTCCCCTTTTGTCATAAAAAATACATTTTGTCACAGAACAATAAAGCACTCACAATGACTTCTTAGAAACCTATACCTGTGTAATAATTCATTTTTTGACCCTAAAGCACAATTTACTTACCTTCGGTAACGATATATCTGTAAGAAACAGTAGTTCGTGTTAGATTCCTTACCTTAGAATATCCCCAGGCGTCAGACTGGATCCGGAAAGTTTTGCTTATCAGTACCCCTGCGTGTCGGTAGGCGTCGTCTGCGGCTCCGCATGGGTCGTTGGCGCCGGGATGACGTCGGAGTACTTAGACGCCGCCCTCGCGCGCTGACGTCTGTTCTCATACACAGCTTTTCTGTACCAGAAACGCAGAGCCATGATAAAAAACAACACTGGTGCCAAGAAACTAGGGCCCTCAAAGGAAATACCTTAACCCTAGAAATCGGTTTGCAGATGGGGAGGATGGGTGAGCGGTAAGGAATCCAACACTAACTACTTTTTCTTACATATATATCATTACCGAAGGTAAGTAACTTGTGCATCTGAAAGAAACAGGTTAGTGTTAGATTCCTTACCTTAGAACAGATACCCCAAGCAATACCAACCCCGGTGGTGGGTCTGCGAACCAATGATCACACCAGAAAGTCCTGGAGAACAGAACGGCCGAAAAAGCCATCTCTCCGGACTTGGCTGTCCAGGCAGTAGTGTCTAGCGAACGTGTGCAGCGAGGCCCACGTAGCTGCCTGACAGATGTCCTATATGGGGACTCCCCGACCCAGGGCAGTAGTAGCCGCCGTGGCCCGAGTGGAATGGGCACGCAGCCCCCACAGGAGGCTCCTTTTTAGACAGTGAATAACAAGGCTTTATGCACAAAACGACCCATCGAGAAATGGTTCGTTTGTGCACAACCCGTCCCTTCTTAGCGGACACGTAACCAACAAAGAGCTGGTCGTCCACCCGGAACTGGCGTGTACGGTCCAGATAGAATAAGAGCGCACGTTTTGGGTCCAGACGGATGGAGCCTCTCTTCCTCTTTCGAGGGATGCGGAAGCGAAAGAAGGTGGGCAAGGTGATGGACTGCCCGATGTAGAAGGCTGTGACTACTTTGGGCAGGAAAGAGGGACATGTTCTCAAGACAACTTTGTATAGATGGACAGAGAGGAAAGGAGGTTTAGAAGAAACCTCACTAACTCTCCTGGCAGAGGTGATGGCAACCAGGAATGCAGTCTTAAGAGTTAGAAGACGAAGAGGGCAATTGTGAAGTGGCTCGAAAGGGGTGCACATCAAATAAGTCAGAACAAGGTTCAAGTCCCACTTAGGCATCACGAAAGGAACAGGAGGAAACATGTGAGTGATGTCCTTCAAGAATCCATTTACAACAAGAGACTTGAAAAGAGAAGGCTGATCAGGATGTCTTAAGAAGGCTGAAATGGCAGAGAGGTAGCCTTTGATAGTGCCCAGAGCAGAGCCCTGCTGGGCAAGAGAAAGAAGAAAGAGGAGAACCTCTGAAAGGGGACAGAAAGAGGATCCACAGCCTTTGCTGTGCACCATGCCACAAATCTGCTCCACCTGCAGGCGTATACCGATTTGTGGAGGGACGCCTGGCTGCCAGAATGACATCACAGACTTCAGGAGGCAAGTCAAATGGCCTCAACTGTCGCCGCTCAATCTCCTTGCATGTAGGTGGAGACTGGACAAGTTCGGGTGGAGGACCGTCCCCTGCTGCTGCGACAGAAGGCCCTCCTGAAGAGGCAGACAAATTGGGGGATCGTCAGACATGCTGAGTAGCTTGGGATATCAGTATCTTCGTGCCCAGTCCGGAGCCACAAGGTTGACTTGGGCCCGGTCGTGCCTGATCTTCAGCGCTCTGGGCAGAAGTGGTATAGGCAGAAAGGCGTACAACAGATTGCAGCTCCACTCGCGACGAAAAGCGTCTCTGAGCAAGTGCCGCCTTGGAAATTCCAAAGTGCAGAACTGATGACATTGGGCGTTCTCTTCTGTGGCGAACAGATCTAACCAAGGCTCTGCCCACTGCTGAAAGAGACCTTGCGCCACGTCAGAGTTCAGACGCCACTCGTGATCCATCATGCACAGACGGCTGAGCTCGTCCGGCCTGGCGTTCAGGGAACCCGCCAGGTGTTGAACAACCAGGGAGACGCCATGGTGTTCCAGCCATTGCCAGAGGAGCAGAGCCTCCTGACAAAGGGTCCACGATCCCACCCCGCCTTGTTTGTTGCAATACCACATGGCGGTGGAATTGTCCCTTAACACCTACACTACACTTCCCCAGACAGAGGGAAGGAATGCCTTCAGTGCAAGCCGGATTGCCCGCAGCTCCAGAAGGGTGATATGGACCCGGGACTCCGCCGGAGACCACAGGCCTCTGATCTCCGCCTCTCCCATGTGGCCTCCCAAGCCCTGGAGGGACGCGTCCGTCACCACTACGTGCTCCGGTTGGTGAAGGGAGAGGGATCTGCCGCTGACCCAATCACGGTCCGTGAGCCACCACTGCAGCTGTCTCGCAGTGCCCTCCGAGAGGAGGACATGGTTGGACAGGTTTCCCGGATGCTGGGCCCACTGAAACATCAGGTCCCACTGCAGAGCCCGCATCCGCCACCGGGCGTGATGCACGAGAAGGATGCAGGAGGCCATCAACCCCAGAAGCCGCAGCATCAACCTGACCGAGACCCGGGATAAAGGCTGATAGATTGGGATAAACCTGAAACTGCTCAGATGAAGAGGAGCTTCTGAGAGGGGCACAGGTGTGACTTTGGCACATTGATGGAAAATACCAGCTGGTGCAGGAGGTCCGCCGTTGTCTGGAGGTGGCTGACGACTGTCTGGGGCGAGCCCGCCTTCAACACCAGTCGTTGAGGTAGGGGAATACTGAAACCCCTAACCTGCGCAGATGAGCTGCAACCACCGCCATCACTTTCGTGAACACCCGTGGGGCGCTGGTAAGGCCGAAGGGGAGCATGGTAAACTGAAAGTGCTCGTGGCCTACCGTCAACCGCAGGTAGCGCCGGTGGGCCGGCAGGACAGGGATGTGGAAATAAGCGTCCTGCAAGTCCAACACTACCATCCAGTCTCCTGGGTCTAGGGCAACTAAGACCTGAGCCAATGTCAGCATTTTTAACTTCTCCTTCCGGAGGAAGCCGTTGACGTTCCGTAGGTCCAAGATAGGGCGCAGGCCCCCTTTGCCCTTCTTGGGTACCAGAAAGTAGTGGGAGTAACAACCACACCCTACTTCCGGCCCAGGAGCGTGCTCGATGGCCCCCTTGGCCAAGAGGGGTGTAACTTCCTCTTGCAGAAGTTGCAAGAGATCCCCCGACACGCGGTGGTATTGCAGTTGCATGGCTGGAGTGGTCGCCTCGAAGGGGAGGGAGTAGCCCCTTCGGACGATTTGCAGCACCCACATGTCCGACGTGACAGTGCGCCATTGGAGGTGGTGATGGCGAACCCTGTCCCCCACTGGCATCACATGGGCCTGAAAGAACGGACTAGAAGGGTTTTTGAGGCAGATGCTGCAGGGGAAGGTGTTGACTGGCCTCGGCGTTGTCCCCGACCGCCGCCACGGCAATTTTGACGGTCGCCACCGCGCTGTGTATTAGTCTTTGGTGCGTGGCTGGCAGCACGTGTGGGAGCGCCCCTTCCTTGGCCACGAAAGGAGCAAAAGGCACCCGTTTGCTGGCGTGGGGCCGAGAGGCCCAAGGACTTGGCCGTAGCCCTGGAGTCCTTAAAACGCTCAAGCGCATGGTCTGCCTTGTCGCCAAAGAGGCGACTGCCATCAAACGGCATGTCCAGAAGGGTGGCCTGGACATCAGCCGAGAAGTTGGCGGTCCTCGAACCGCCACCGTCGTTGCCATCGCTCTGCCCAGTGAGTCCGTGGTATCCAACCCACACCGGATGGAATACCGTGCTGCATCTCGACCCTCCGCAAAGGGTTGGGCGAGTTTAGTCCGAACCCCCTCCGGACATTGTGGCAGCACGTCCGCGACCGTGTCCCAAAGAGTGTGGGTGTAGCGGCCCAAGAGGCATGCGGTGTTGACTGACCGCAGTCCCAAACTCAGGGACGAGAACACCTTACCGAATTGCTCGTACCTCTTTGATTCCCCATCGGGCGGAGCCGTTGGGAATGCGGTCGGGAAGTAGAGGCCTGGATAACCAGGCTCTCGGTAGTGCGGTGGGTGGACAGGAAGCAAGGGTCGCCTGGCCACGTTCCTATCTACAGGCGGACCTGTAGCAGGCTTGGACCAATTGCCCAAAAGAACGTCACACAAGACCTCATTAAACGTCAACAGAGGCTCAGCCGAGCTTGCCTGCGGTTTAAGGACCTCAGTGAGGAGGTTAGTCCTCACGGCCGCGACGGGAAGCTCTAGGCCCAATGCATTCCTGGTTGCCATCACCTCTGCCAGGAGAGTTAGTGAGGTTTCTTCTAAACCTCCTTTCCTCTCTGTCCATCTATACAAAGTTGTCTTGAGAACATGTCCCTCTTTCCTGCCCAAAGTAGTCACAGCCTTCTACATCGGGCAGTCCATCACCTTGCCCACCTTCTTTCGCTTCCGCATCCCTCGAAAGAGGAAGAGAGGCTCCATCCGTCTGGACCCAAAACGTGCGCTCTTATTCTATCTGGACCGTACACGCCAGTTCCGGGTGGACGACCAGCTCTTTGTTGGTTACGTGTCCGCTAAGAAGGGACGGGTTGTGCACAAACGAACCATTTCTCGATGGGTCGTTTTGTGCATAAAGCCTTGTTATTCACTGTCTAAAAAGGAGCCTCCTGTGGGGGCTGCGTGCCCATTCCACTCGGGCCACGGCGGCTACTACTGCCCTGGGTCGGGGAGTCCCCATATAGGACATCTGTCAGGCAGCTACGTGGGCCTCGCTGCACACGTTCGCTAGACACTACTGCCTGGACAGCCAAGTCCGGAGAGATGGCTTTTTCGGCCGTTCTGTTCTCCAGGACTTTCTGGTGTGATCATTGGTTCGCAGATCCACCACCGGGGTTGGTATTGCTTGGGGTATCTGTTCTAAGGTAAGGAATCTAACACTAACCTGTTTCTTTCAGATGCACAAGTTACTTACCTTCGGTAATGATATATATGTAAGAAAAAGTAGTTAGTGTTGGATTCCTTACCGCTCACCCATCCTCCCCATCTGCAAACCGATTTCTAGGGTTAAGGTATTTCCTTTGAGGGCCCTAGTTTCTTGGCACCAGTGTTGTTTTTTATCATGGCTCTGCGTTTCTGGTACAGAAAAGCTGTGTATGAGAACAGACGTCAGCGCGCGAGGGCGGCGTCTAAGTACTCCGACGTCATCCCGGTGCCAACGACCCATGCGGAGCCGCAGACGACGCCTACCGACACGCAGGAGTACTGATAAGCAAAACTTTCCGGATCCAGTCTGACGCCTGGGGATATTCTAAGGTAAGGAATCTAACACGAACTACTGTTTCTTACAGATATATCGTTACCGAAGGTAAGTAAATTGTGCTTTAGGGTCAAAAAATGAATTATTACACAGGTATAGGTTTCTAAGAAGTCATTGTGAGTGCTTTATTGTTCTGTGACAAAATGTATTTTTTATGACAAAAGGGGACACAAATGTAAACATGAACTGAAGGCTGATAAGTATGAGGTCAGACACTATGTTGTGCTGTGTCTGAACTGTGCTTACTCTGGCAAGCTGAGCCTCCAGCAACGAAGAGAAGCATTTAATGGTGGTTGCCATAGTCAACAAGAAAATTGCTTGGGATTACATGTAATGGAGAAAAGAATCCGAACGTGGATCTAGGTGCTACCCAGCGTGTATTGAAACTCATGGTGGTTGCAAGGAGACTCAAATGAGAAGCAGGGTCATGCCCAGGGACCGGCTGGTATGGGGCAGGCCGCGACGCCAGCGACTCCGGCGGAGGCGGAGTCACCCGAACACCTGGCCGCGTCGCGCGACGGGTGGGTCGGTGGGTGGGTGGGTGGGTTGGGGGGGTGGGGGGGTGTCGGTAAGAGTGATGACGCCTTCCCGACCTCTCATGCCTCTTACCTGAGGATCTTGAGCCCGAAGACCAATGCCGACTCTCGGAGCTACGACGACTCCGACCGGTCCCTCGACCTCCTCCTGGACCTTGAACGACGCGGGCCGACTGCCGGAGCTCAAGCCGCTTGCGGGACCACAAGGAGCGACAATCGGAGGCCCAGACAATGAAGACACCGGCGATGGGGGTCGGTAACCGACATCAGTCGGCTGCAATCGGCGCAGGGTTTGAACCCAGGTATCCCTACCGGCACCGTAGGAGTCAAACGACTCGAGAAAAACAGATCAAAAGATCAAAAATGTTTAGTCAAAAATTGACTAAGGGGTAAAGCTTCTCGGGATCAGTGCTAGCTGGCGCAGAAAAAAAAAAAAAACTGACGTCAGCGCGAGAGGGCGGCGTCTAAGTTCTCCAGCGACGTCATTCCGGCGCTGCCGACGGACGCGGACGACGCCTACCGATGCGCAGGGGTATTGCAACGCAAAAGTTTCTAGATCCAGTCTGATGCCTGGGGATATTCTAAGGTTAGGAATCTAATACTAACCTGTTTCTTTCAGATACGACTGGCACTCTCGTGCCAGAGGGTCCGCAGACACCTCCCAATCCTCCTCGTCTCCCATCTCCTGATAGTCAGGTGCAAAGGACGGGCTGGATCATAGAAGAATTGCTCTTCTCTTTGTGCCGAATGGGGCGTCGAGCGATGCCGGATCCGGACCGAGGGAGGGACTGTGGAACACCTCGTCCGGGGGCGACACCCTTGGGGTCGGCAGAGGGGTCGTAAGGTCGACCAGCGGCGACTCGGATCCGGACCCGGTGGGGCCCAACGGCGTCGGGACCAAAGTCGCCGACGGCACCGGGGCCAAAGCGCCCGACGGCGCTGGGGCCAGAGCCCCTGGCCTGCTTGGGCTCCCAGCCGGGGCCGGGGGGCCCGAAGGCGCCACAGCGTGACCTGACTGAGGAGAGAGCGACCTCATGGCCATGATGAAGGCATCGATCTACTCCGGCGTCACATTCAGCCCTGGGACCGGCGGGTATGGAGCTGGCAGCGGCGCCTGCGGCGGAGCCGCGTGGGCGGTGTCAACCGAACCCACGGCCGCATCGCGCGAGCGTCGGAAGAGCGATCTCGTCTCTCCGACTTCTTGTGCCTCTTAGCTGAGGACTTGGAAAATGGTGTTGACTCGCCGAGCTGCGATGACTATTGCCCCGTGACCGGTCCTTCGACCTCCTCCTCGACCTGGACCGTGAACGGCGCGGGTCTGACTGCCGGAGCTCGAGGCACTTACGGGACCGCTCCCGCCTAGCCTTCGACACCAAGGCCCGGCAGTCGGGGCACAACTTGTCATCATGGTCGGCCCCAAGGAAATACAGGCACCGGCGATGGGGGTCGGTAACCGACATCAGTTGGTTGTAATCGGCACAGGGCTTGAACCTGGGCATACCTACCGGCACCAATAGTCTTACGACTCGAAACAGGATCAAAAAGATCGAAAAAGTGAGTCAAAAAGTGACTAAGGAGTACTGCTTTTTCCGGATCTGTGCTTGCTGGCGCAGAAAAAAAAGAACTGACATCAGTGCGCGAGGTCAGCGTCTAATATTTCGACGACGTCATCCCGGCACCAACGACGGACGCGGAGCCGCAGACGACACCTACCGACGCGCAAGGGTACTGCTACGCCTGGGGATATTCTAAGGTAAGGAATCTTAACACTAGCCTGTTTCTTTCAGATATGTCTTATGTACAATAAATGTAGCAGTGTTAGGGTATACAGACAAAATATCGAATCAAAAACTATATAATAGCACTAATATCGAAGTGAAAATATAAAACGGACAAAATACTGAACGGACAGAATATAGTCAACAAAAATATTGAATTTAAGGTAAGTAATTTAATATCGATTTTCATAAATATAGAAAGTCAAAACATCTTAGTATATAATATAGGTATTAAATATATCGAAATTTTAATAATATCGAATTTTTCAAAGTGTTTTGTATGTTAGTATATGTGTGAAAAGTGTATATTTATTTTAAGTAAAGAATTTTATGTTATTTAATTTTTGCATAATTTAATTCTGTAGCAGGTTGTGGGTTTATAGGGGAATAGGGTGGGAAGTAATTTAATTATAATTAAATATTTAAATGTATTTATTGGTATTTATTTTTAATTAATTGTTAATTTTTAATTGGTAATTAATTAAATGTTAATTGGCAATTAATTTTACTTAATTGATTAATTGATAATTATGTTAATTTTATCTATTTACCCTAGCGGGTTGTGGGTTTATACGGGAATAAGGTGGGACGTAATGCAATTATAATTAATTACATATTTTAATTTATTGGTATTTATCATGAATTAATTAGTAAATAATTGGTAATAATTACATTTTAATTGGTAATTAATTTTTAATAATTGAATAATTGATAATTATGTTAATTTTATAAATTAATTTCCCGTTGTGGGTTTATAGGGGAATAGGGTGGGAAGTAATTTAATTGTAATTAATTAAATATTTTAATTTATTTATTGGTATTTATTTTGAATTAATTGTTAATTAATTTTTTATTGCTAATTAATTAATTGTTAATTGCTAATTAATTTGTATTAATAGGTAATTAATTTTAATTAATTAGTATTTGTATTTTTAATTGATTATTATATTATATTAAATTGATAATTACTTTTAATTAATTTTTTATTGTTATTAATATTTACTTTATTTTTTATTAATATATGAAGTATTTACTTTCCCTAATGTTGCACTCACTGGAGTGGGAATAGTAAATTCAAATTCAAATTTCAAATGCTTTATTTGGTATATAAAATATAACCATATAACAGACAAAAAACTTACAAATTATACATCATTGGGCTTTGGAAATGCAATTACCATGCTAGACAGGACGTGAACTATGGTTCCACTAATCAGATGGATGAAAACATTTTTAAATGTGCAAAAAGTGCAGTGTTTCACTCAAAGCGTCTTGCATACAATTAATTACCGTAGGAGAGTAGGGTCTGCAATCCTATGGTCACCCCCGATTTTTGCTTTTTGCTTCACTGGTTTACGACTTTCCCTGGCTGTGGGCCTGCTAATCAGACCCACAGCCTAGCTGTTCTCTCTCTAAATTGACAAGCATGTACCTTAGGTGCATTTACCAATTGGTACTGGGCCACCTTATCAGTCCTTGTACAGTATACATTATGTATCCAGGGCATAGGTGTACCCAGGGCCTACCAGGGGCTGAAGCCTGTAATATGCCACCCCTGGCTGGCCATCTACACAGACACAACTGGCTGCACGACAGCTGGGGCAAGGTGGTGTAATCACCCTTTGCTTTAGATATAGTATCCCTATATCTAACCCTAAAATGGACACATGTATTCCTATCAGTCACTCCTATGGCAGGCTTTATCAATCCTGAAGGCAGAGTGCTTGGAATTATGTGAGATGGTGCTCTGGCATGAGCTGAGCCCGTTTGCAGCTTGCGGAACCAAGTCCTAATAGCTGTTCCATGATAACGCTATACCATATACTCTTAAGTGCATTATGAACCTCGTAGTCAAATGCTAACTTTGGCATAGCATTATCTAAACATGTCGCGTAAGGGGTCATACGAAGTGGAATACTACCCCCTCGCCAATTCTGGCGACGGGGGTAGCATTCCACCCTTCTAGAGGGACACGACATGTATGTAACTGTGAACCCCGGGTAAAGTTAACTCGAGCCTCAGCATCACAAAATGGATGCTGCCACCACAGACACAAGTCTGACCTCCTGCTGCTGGGAGTCCTTCCAGCGAGGGAGGCTCGGACAAAGGGGTTCCTGCCTTGGGAGGTGCTAGCACCACCCCAGACAGGATTTTGTGTATTAGGTAGGCCAGGGCTGAAAGGAATGAGACATGCCTGGGGCACACAAGGTGTCCCTGTGCATACGCCGGTCTAAACCAGTTCCTGGGGCACTCCAGCCCCAGAGCTGGCACAAGACCGGACAAAGGAAAGGGGGTGTAACCACCCCCCTTCCTGGTCACACCCAGAGGAGGGACCTAGTCGTAGTGCAGCCCCCTTTAGGAGAATAAAGGTAGGAGCTGGTCCCATTCCAAATTAGATTATCCTGAACAACTTTACAAGAAGAAACTCTGGACTTCGACGTTCTGCTCCACAGAAGACTGAAGAAATCTCCTTGTGGGCAAGGAGTGTCCATCCTGCACAAGCAGGCACCATCAGCATCCAGCGGCTTCACTTTGTCGTCTTCCTTCCCGGATCCAGACTTCAGAGCCCGACGAGACCCGGACTTCCAGACCTCTCCGACCTCTACCTACATCTGCAGTACAGCTGAGATCCGTGGGTGCGACGAGACACGTGGGACCGGCCATCTTGAAAGAAGCAGCACTTCGCTCCAGCAAGACTCCTGAGGTATCCTCATCCAAGTGCTTTGGGGACTGAGAAGCCCCGACCCCGAGCAGCTCCTGCACCGAAGACCAGCCCTCCAGCATCCACAAGATCTGCGTGGGGCCCTTCTGCTTGCCTGCTGCTCGACGCGTTGTCTGGTCACTTGCCGGCTGGCTTGTTACCTCCTAGACGACGAACTCCGACAACTTTGCTGCTGGTCTGGTTGCTCCAGACTGACCCTTGCTCCCTTCCAAAAGAGGAGCATCCCGGACCCTCCTGGTCCACTCCAGACGCCGTTTCCACTCACCGCATGGGTTGCCTTTGCCAAGGCCTGTTGAACCCGAATCCGGAGACGACACCGCCGACAGCGAGAGCCTGCGTGGGCCAGCTCGTGCCTCCATCCTAGTCGTTCGAAGACATCGCCTGGTCCACGTGGCTGCAGAGACAAGCGTCCACCTTCACCTGATCGCAACGACGACATCTGGTTCCACTCCTGGTTCTACTCCAGTCACTGGCTAGTGACTTTGAACATTGTCCCCTCTGCTTTCAGGTTCTTCTCTTCACCAATCCACCCTTGGATTGCACCGGACATCTTCCTCCTGGTCGCCTGCAGCATCTTTCTTCAAGGCTCCATAGACTTCGACGCGGAAACCTGACACAACTTCGCACCTATGCACCCGCAGCCTGTGGGTGAGGTAACACGAGCATTTCGGTGCTCAGGAGTAGCTTGACTCTCCTAGTGTCCAGTTCCATTGTCGTTTTTGTCCTATCTTGTCAGGAAAGTCCGTACTCACCTTTTCTTTAAACTGTACTGTCCATAGACGTTTGTACGCATCTCACGTGTGAGTTCACACTCTGCACACGCGCTCCGTGGGCCTCCTATTACCTACCTCAAGTTAGTATAGCGTGGTCCCAGCGATCCTACAACCTCTGGACAGCTCCATTCCTTTAATTGACTTTCACATTCCACTTACTTAGTATATGGTTTGTCGTGCCCCTAGGGCACCATTGTAATTCGTGCAACTTAAACATATTTTTCCTAAGAGTTTGTCATGTGCTTAGCCCTCTGACCTCAAAGAGTTCAGAGGTGTATGTTAGTTAATAAATAACTGTTTATTTTCATAACAACCTGTGTGGTGTCCTTTTCATTTGGTATTCAAAGGTTATATGTGGTAAAACAGCTGGCTTCACATGCCATTCAGAGTTTAGCCTAAAGACTGCTTTAGTCCACGCTACTAGGATAGCTGGTCTATACGGTTGACCTACAACCAATCACCATAAGGGTTGTTTGGACTGATACAAGGTGATCACTAGAACTAGTGAGCATCATATATCGGGCCAACTTCTCACAATTACATTATTGCCTTAAAGCATTTTAAGTAAAATGTCATAATATACAGTGCCAATATTAGAGTGTAAAGTTGGAATGACTCATATTTCATTTGGATATATAGTTTCTAGTTTTAAATTAAAAAAAAAATTATATATATTGATTTCATCTGAACAAATATTCAATTGGGGATTTTAAAAAAATTACAGTAAAATACAAACGACAATATTCAAATTTGTTAAAATTACAGAAGAGCTGTGTTATTCTAAATCATATAATGATCGATTTCCTACTGAAGACACATTTTAAAATGTAGTTAGCTACATAGAAACATATATCCGTACTATTCAGTTCGAACATTAACCGCAAGGCTTCTTTGGTAGTTCTGTTGTTGTGTTTTAAAAACATAGGCTTTAAGTACATTTTCCTATAAGAGATGTAAAATTTACAGAAAAGCATAAAGTGACGGCAACTCTGTTTGGATGTCCCATCACATGGGCAAGGCAAGATGCTGTTCCTTCCAATATTGGGAAAAGACACTAGATGATGCACAGTACCCAATCTCAGCCGGGTCAATACGAAGCGATGGGAACTTCTAGTAACGGTTATCAAGTATTGTTGGAGACCTTCTTTGGTGTTATGTTCTTTATAAAATGCATATGTACATTGACTTGCATATCTGGTGTCCATGACCTTCTTTGCATTTTCCAAGAACAGATCTTTTAGCTCTTTTTTTGAGAAAGGGACGCCGGAATCTGGATTAAAAAATGGGTCATAATCAAAGACTGCCTTGAACCAAAACCGAATGTGCCTAAGCCAGGGAATACGCATATAATATTCTAATTTTAAACAATCCTTAATTACGCTTTGTGTAAATTCCGTTTCTGTTTTAGACCATATAGACCTCCATAGGGAAAGTGGGCGTAATGCGGCCAGATCTCCAAAATAGGGTTGACCTACTTCCCTATGTATGATCTCAATGGAAGCAGATGCCGGGGTACATAATAAGCGATTCAGAAAGTAATTTTCCTGATGTTGAAGCAGCTTACAACTATTAGTTTTATGTCCCCACACACCGGCCCCGTACAGTGCGGATGACAAGCACCTCACGATGTAAATGTGGATCATTTCTTTTATTCTGCGATTCCCCAGTTTGGTTACGACACGCCATTGTGAACGTTTTACCTTTGTTAATTACCAGTTTCCATTTAACTATGAAAGTAGAGAAGTTGTCAAATGAGGTGTTGCAAACCATTTTGGGTCCGCGATAAGAGGACCGCGTCGTCTGCATAAAGCAGATGTGGAATGGGCTTACCATCAATACATGGCGCATCCACAGCGGTCGCTGTAAGTATAGTATCTATCTCGTGGGAATAGTAATTTTTACCCCTATGCTATCCAATTCTTTCACTACTGTTGCACTCTCTGGAGTGGGAATAGTAATTTGTACCCCTACGCTATCCAACGCTTTCCCTACTGTTGCACCCTCTGGAGTGGGAATAGTAATTTTGACCCCTACGCTATCCAACGCTTTCCCTACTGTTGCACTCTCTGGAGTGGGAATAGTAATTTTTACCCCTACGCTATCCAACGCTTTCCCTACTGTTGCACTCACTGGAGTGGGAATAGTAATTTTTACCCCTACGCTATCCGACGTCCCTACTGTTGCACTCACTGGACTGGGAATAGTAATTTTTACCGCTAAGGTTTTCCAACGCTTTCCCTACTGTTGCACTCACTGGAGTGGGAATAGAAATGTTTTCCCCTACGCTATCCAACGTTTACCCTACTGTTGCAGTTGCTGGAGTGGTAATAGTAAATGTTACCCTCCCGCTATCCTACAGTAAAAATATTGTATATTATTAATAATATTATGTTAATATATATGTGTTAAAAAATTAAACTGTATGTTTATTTTTTTATCTTAAATTAATTATTTAGTACTTTTAAAGGTATTTAAGTATTTTTAAGTATGTTCTAGTTAGTTATAGTTATTATTTCATTAATTTTAAATTACTTTTAAGACATTTTAAAAAAATCGATATTTTGACTAACTATATATATTTTTTCGATATTTTTGTACTTCCCTGTTTTTAGATAGGACTTCGATATTTTTGCTTTTCATATTTTTACTTCGATATTTTTAGTATTCTATATTTTTGCATTCTATATTTTGTCAGTGATCCCCCTCATGCTTTCAAGCAAGTTGATCATGTTCCAAGAAGTGGTTAAACAATGGTAAATCTTTGCATCGGTGTTGACTAATTCTCATGCTTTTATAACTTTGTGTATATTGTGTCTTTGTGTTTTAGTGCTTCGAAATGGCACGGCTGATGTGCAGCGCTTTACAAACCTAAATAAATAAACCAACGCACTGTCCGTGTTACTGCGATCAGTTCTGCTTAATTTTCCAGCTCCACAAGGGTAAGGACAAACTAAACGAGCCAAATGTTACCAAGGATAACTAGCAACTTCTTAGGAAGGGAGGTAGGAGGGCGATAAAAATACTACAGGAAGTTAAAAAACCAAAAGAAAATGGTTACTTACCCATACTCAGTACCATTTTCTTCTGATGTACATTTCTCCTTGCAGCTTGTTCATCTTTGAAAGATTTCCATAGCAAAGCTTGTACATCAGGACACCCCTGAGCTTTAAATATCTGACAGATATGTAAATAATCAAATGATAGATTCTCCAAACTGAGTTTTGATTCTTACATTGAATACAATCCATATAATAATTCTTTGTGAAAGTATAAATTAAGAAACAATGTGTTGATTGGTAGACCAAAAGAAAGAGTGCACTACAATTCAGAAGAGGTAGCTCTGACCCTCGTTGAGGAGGGCCTGATACCATTCAAGGGATTATCTGCCAACATTCTAATACAAATAATTACCCATATGGAAATTATCAGTACTCACACAGCAATGTTAATGTTAATGTTAATGTTATGGGTGTCTTATATAGCGCTCGGCTACTCCGAGGAGTGTCCCGGCGCTTTCTGACCCACAGCTGAAACAGAAAAAGGATAGAAGGGGAAAACATACCAATCACTGACCATAGAGCCATGTTTTCAAACCTTTCCTAAAGGCCAGAAGGTTCGAGGTACAGCGGAGCGACAGGGGGAGGGTGTTCCACAACTTGGGAGCAAGATGTTTAAAAGAGCGTCCCCCAACCCTAGCTTTCCTAATAGCAGGGACAATTGCCAAACCAAGGGATTCTGATCTAAGGGATCTTGAAGGTTTGTAGAAGGTAAGGCGTTTCTGGATGTACTCAGCTCCTACTGCATGTAGTGCCTTGTGCGCCAGTGTAAGTGCCTTAAAGATGATCCGCTTCCTAACAGGGAGCCAATGAAGGGAGAGTAACAGATCCGAGACTCTGGCTTGGCGGGGAAGGCCGAAAATTGCCCTAGCCGCCGAGTTTTGGACCACCTGAAGATTTTGTAATAGGTAGTCCGGAAGACCCAAATATAATACATTTGAGTAATCCAGCCTGGAACAGATTAAGGCCTGGACCGTCGTCTTCCTATGCGTCAAAGGGAGCAAAGGAAGAAACTTGTGCAGCATTTTAAGGAGGCCGTAGCAGGTGCCAGTCAGGCCCAAGATCTGGGACTTCAAGGATAGACCATTGTCAATTTTGACCCCAAGGTTCTTAGCCACCAAGTAGGAAGACGAGGGAGGGGACATATTCACAGGCCACCAATCCTGCCACGGCGGGTCAGCCTGACACCCGAAGAAGAGCACCTCAGATTTGTCAGGGTTGCACTTGAGGCTGTTCTGCTGAAACCAGTTGAGAACAGCCCCAAGGCACCCGCGGATGCTCTCTCCATTGAACTCAGCACCCCTCCTACAGGTGAAGAGGAGCTGGGTGTCATCGGCGTATGATATGATCTGAGCCCCAAAAGACTCCGCCAGCACCGCCAAAGGGGTCATAAAGATGTTAAAAAGAGTCGTGTTGAGCACCGACCCCTGTGGGACTCCGACCTCCAAAGGCGGCCCTTCGGCAGAGTAAGGGGGGGCCCAGACCACCTGTCGGCGACCCGCAAGGTAAGATCTAAACCAGCTCAACACCGTCCATCTCAGACCGATCTCGTAGTTTGCTGAGGAGACCCTCATGGGGGACGGTGTCGAAAGCCGCCGACAGATCTAACATTACCAGCATAGCTCTTCCACCTGAATCCAATACCTCCTTGATGGTTTCGTTAACCTCCAGAAGAGCTGTCTCGGTGCTGAGATTGGAGCGAAATCCTGACTGGGTGGAGTGAAGCAAGCCATGAGTTTCAAGAAAAGTGGAGAGCACAGAATGAACATGCTTTTCCACTATCTTAGCAAGACCTGGTAACAGAGAAATTGGCCTATAGTTTGCATGATTCTCAGGATCGAGGCCCGGCTTTTTGAGGAGTGGAACAACCATTGCCTGTTTCCAAACCAGAGGGACAGCACCCCTGGACAGTGATAAATTAAGAACTGGGTTAATCAAAGGGTTCAAAATCTTTGCTGCTCTAGCCAAAAAGGTAGCAGGGCAAGGGTCCAAAGGGGAGCCTGACTTAAGTTTCAGAAGGAGGTCCAGGGAGGTGGAATCAGAAATGGATGGAAACTCAGAGAGAACAGGACTGGACTCAACTGTCAAAATCGGTGAAATGCTCGGGTTGATAACAGCACAGAGACCCGAGGAAGGGAAAGAGTCTTGAATCAGCTTAATTTTTGTTGTAAAAAAGTTTGCCAGCGAAATCACCCATGGCTCAGAAAACTCATATGACACTGCGCTGGCCTTGGGGGCGACAAACTCTTTGGCAATAGTAAAGATTTCCCTGCAGGAGTTAGATGCCGCCTCGACTCTTGCGGCAAAATAGCTCTTTTTTTCAGCCAGAATGTCTGCATGATAAATCCTAATAGAAGCCCTGGCTTCCGGATCGTACTGCTTGCGCCAAAGCCTCTCAGCTGCCTTGCAGTTACGCCGGGAAAGAGCCAAAGACTCCGTGAACCAAGGCGCCGATGTCCGCTTACTGGATGAACGGGGCGCAGAGGGTGGTGCGAGCTCATCTAATCGCTCGACCAGCCACTTCTGTAGCGTGTCAAGGTCACTGTCTAAGTCACCAGATAGAATGCAGGGATGCTCCACACAGGCCTGGGCCAAACTTTCAGGAGTGACCCGATGGTATGCCCGACTAGGGTGCCTGGAGTGATTGGAATTTACACAAGGTGATTTGCTAGTTCCCTGAATTTGAAAGCAGATCAAAAAATGGTCCGACCAAAGGACAGGGACAGGACAGGCCATAACAAGAGGAATGGTGGAGAACACTTGATCGAGAGTATGGCCCTTATCATGAGTTGGAACAGACAGATAGGGAATAAGACCCAGAGGGGCGGTGATGTAATTGATTTTTATTGCATCACCGTCCGTCTCAGTATCCATGTGTATGTTAAAATCCCCTAGCACTATGCAATGGTCTGTCTTCAGGCAAAGTGCCGTAATTACTGTCTGTAACTCCTCATAGAAAGACCCTTGCAGACCAGGTGGTCTGTACACCAGGAGCCCCGAGAAGGATTGATGGGGAGATAGAACAATGGAGAAGACAAGGGACTCACATCCAGAAATAGGCGCCATAGGCACAACCACACATGTGGCAGATCTTTGGACCACAATTGCGACCCCTCCACCCCTCCTGATAGATCTATCATGTCTATGAATAACATAATCGGGGGGATAGCGGTAGCAATGTCCGGGTTTGAGGACTCCCCAAGCCAGGTTTCAGTGAGCATTAGGAATAGTGGTTTTTCCGCCATTAGCAGCTCATAGATGTCGAGGGCATGTCTGCTTAAGGAGCGAGTATTGAGTAACATGCACTTATGGTTGGCAGTGGGATTAGGGCTAGAGGCCAAGAGCACCGGAGAGATGCCAGGGTGCCAGCCACAGCTGGGACAATGGCGTTTACCTCTATAACGCCCAGGAAAGACTGGCTGACACAAGGCCATACCTTCTCTGAGTGCAAACAGATCCGCTGAGGTATACGTGAGCCTAGGGCCAGTAACACCCGCCACGCCAGCCTCCTCCGAGACGCGGACGAGCGCAGACGGGCAGCACTCTGGCACGACTCCGGCGCAGGTCCGGCGCGTCCGCTGCGCGGAGTCATAGCTGTCCGTTTTTAAAACGCTGCTAGAGCGCGTCACCAGCCCGACCCACACCCAATATGGCCGCCGAAACCGGAGAGCTCAGCCCTCGGCGTCAATACTCAGCCGAGGCTTTAGTCTCGCCTACTTAGTTACTCTTCCTTTCGAGAAGGGGAGGGAGAATGAGGCATGGTCATTGTGTGACAATCAGAAATTACTTTTGGTAGAAGGATGGTTTTACTCTAAAGATACTTTATCAGAAAAGAATAGGAGGGTTTTATCGACAAAGCTTGGATCGCCCTTATTCTCCTTACAGATCTGAACACGGTCCGAAACAATGTCTTTAAAGTCAGAAGTCTCATAAGATGTAAATGGAGTGGTTCAAACTGAGCACCCATGAAGACATTCACAACGAAATTAAGATTCCCCTGTGGTGGAATGAATGGCTTGGTGGTCATCAATAAGCAACTGAAAAACACAGCCTTACCAAGATGGACATAAGGCTGAAGAAATACCTCCCTCCGCCCGCCCCCCCCACAGCTTTTAACTGTGAAACAACAGGGGTCATTCCTGGCTAAGGATAAAAGAAACTGCAAAACCACAAAGGTAGGTTAACAATCGATCTCCATCTCTATGCTTGCATCATAGAGCGCATTTCTCCCAGATTTTGTTAACGACTGCTGTTCAGCTAACAACATAGCTCCCACCACTTCTCAAGCACAGAGTAACAAATGAAGGTTCCCCTCTCAAGTTCCATGACCGGACACAAAGTCTGCAGATGTGGATCAAGTAGAATGCTCTTCTGTTGTGGCTGCTGCTTTTTCTTCTATGGGATTCTTTATAGGTGTACGTATTCCGATCCACCAGATTTAGAAACCAAATTCACCTGACCCAATCTAGGGCTACCGAGGATGCCTGCTTCGTGTTTTCTGATTTTCTGCATCTGTTTGGAAATTAATGGCACTGAGAGAAATGTATTCTGCAAACTGAAGTTAAAAAGTGGAGCAAAAGCCATTCACAGTGATTTCTTCGTGGCAGAATTATAAAGATCAAAACAGCTTGATAGAAAGTCATAGCTGAATCTAGATGATCACAGCCTCGATTGAAAGAAGATGGTGACTATAGTTAGTGCCAATTTGTGGGCTACCACATCCCCCACATCGTAGCTTCTGCTTGGAAATGTCTGAACATTTAACTGTTGAGGGAATTACCATTTTCATTTGTTCCGGGAAGTTCCCAGCAATGCCATCTAAGAAAGAATGCAGGCGTAAATGTATAACATGTAGAAAATACTGACAAAACCAAGATGCCTCAGAATAAAACTTTCCTGCTAATGCTAGCCTTTGTCTTTGCTTACAATGGGTACTGGGAAGCTTGAAGTCTTAAGGTGCAGCAGGTGTGCATATAGAATATCGAGTAAAAAATATTGAGTTGCACAAATATCGAGTATTAATTATCGTGGTTCAGAAATGTCGACAGCAGGAATATTGTGGCCAAGAATATCGACTCAAGGTAAGTAATATCGATTTAAAAAATAAGTGTTTAATATAGTTTGCAAAAATATAGTTCTTAAAAATATCTTTTTTTAAATTAATGTTATGTATTTTAGTATATATATTCTATATGTATGTGATGTATGTTTTTTTGTATAAGAATTGTTTGTATTTTTAATATACGTGTTACATTTTTAGTAGTTATTAATTTTTTTCAATTTGAATATTGCGATTTTTGTTTCGTAGCGGGTTGTGGGATTAAAGGGGAATAGGGTGGGAAGTAATTTAATTATATTAAATTAATTGAATATTTTTTATATTTTAATATTTGTTTAATTGAGATTTTATAGTTTTAGATGTGTAAAGTAATGTATTAATTAATAAATAATTGGTTGTTAATTTTAATTAATTTGTAATTAATTATGGTAATTGTATAATTATTTTTAGGTGTATTGCAGTGTTTATACGTGTAACGGATGGGAAGTAATTTATTTTTAATTGATAAATTAATTGGTTAATTACTTTGAATTAATTGGTAACTAATTATGGTATTTGTGTAATTAATTTTAGGTGTGTACATTGGGGTTTATAGTGGTAAAAAGGTGTTTAGTAGTTTATTTTTATTCATTTTTTGTTCATTGATACTAATTAAATTAATGCAATTAATTTTAGGTGTGTGTCGTAGTGTTTATAGGATCAAAGGGTGGGAAGTAATTGGTACAAAATTAACCCTGCACCTGAGAAGAACGAGTAATTTATGTGTGAATATAATAGTGCATCATATTTCAACAACATAACAAAATATAAGTAGATGGCTACCCAGTTCTTGATTGTAGAAAATATTATCCTTCTATTCAAAACACTTAATTCCTTACAATGCATGCCAAAAGTGCATCCTAGACCTGATGCACCAAGTTATAGTGAAGATTTATTAGGCCATTACAAGTAGCGATGGCTGGTGCTGGATTTTTAAGTTTGACCCCTTTCTTTGTTTGTATATGGGAAGTAATTGGTGTTTAATTAATAATGTAGTTAATTATTTGATATTTATTTTGGGTAATTGTTTATTTTTTTGTGTTCTTTACTTTTAAAGGGGTAAAGGGTGGGTATTAAAAACATTTTAATTAGTTTATTATTAGTTAATAGTAATAGTTTTTATTTTAAACATAAGTTTTAATTGTGTTTTATTATTTTATAGTTTAATTTAGGTGTGTGTTGTGGATATTATAGTGTTAAAGTGTGTGTAGTCAGATAAAGTTTCTTAGTTTTTTGATTAATAATATTTTTTAATTGATTAGTAATTATGTTAATTGTGGAAGTACATGTAATATAAAATGTTGAAGTGTTTTGCTTTAGGTGTGGTGTTATAGGGTAGGAAATAAAAGAAATACGTTCATCAGTTAATTCATTTTTTTGTTTGTAAATATTTTCTGGTTTAAAAAAGTATATTTTCTTTAATTTATTATTGTATATAATATTTGTAGGTGTTTGTTATATGTAATTAATATTATAATATGTTTTCTTATATATTTAATAGATTTGATTATTCATTTTTTAAATAGTGTTTATTTTTATGATTATATATATATATATGTTTATATTTTCTTTTTTTTTTTAAACGGTTTGGAGTTTGAATAGTAATTTTTGCGTCTCTGCTATCCAACACTTTCCCTAATGTTGCACTCACTGGAGTTTAGAATAGTAATGTTTACCCCTCCGCTATCAAGCACTTTCCCTACTGTTGCACTCACTGGAGTGGGAATAGTTAATTTTACCTCTCCACTATCCAACAGTTTCCGTAAGGTTGCCCTCACTTGAGTTGGAATAGTAATTTTTACCCCTCCGCTATCCAACACTTCCCCTAATGTTGCACTCATTGGAGTAGGGAAAGTAATTTTAACCTCTTTGCTATCCAACACTTTCCCTACAGTTACACTCACTGGAGTGGGAATAGTAATTTTAACCCCTAACTATCCAACAGTTTGCTGACTGTTACACTTTTCGGAGTGGGAATAGTAATTTTTACCCCTCTGCTATCCAACACTCTACCTTCTGTTGCACTCTTTTGTGGGAATAGTAATGTTTGCCCTTCTGCTATATAACACTTTCCCTACTGTTGCTCTTACTGGAGTGGGAACAGAAAGGTTTACCCCTCCGCTATGCAACACTTTCCCTAATGTTACACTCACTGAAGTTGGAATAGCAAATTTAATTCCTCCGCTATCCAACACTTACCCTACTGTTGCATTCACTGGAGTGGGAATAGTAAATGTTACCCCTTTACTATCCAACACTTTTCTCTACTGTTGCATTGATTGCATTGTGAAATCTAAATTTAAATATTTTTTAATTTTACTGGCCCAGAGGCTTAAACCTCTCTTGCCAGACCTGGTACATCCAGACCAGTGTGGCTTAATGCCTGCCAGAGGCACCCGCCACTGCATCAGACGCCTCCAACTTGGCCTTGGCTCACCGCGCCCGACTCTCCCCCTATCCGGCCCTCCTCTTCCTGAACTTCGAGAAGGCCTTCGACACGGTGAGCTGGGACTACCTGCTGGATGTCCTGGCGGAAATGGGTTTTGGTCCTGGCTTCTGCCGTTTTGTCGGTGCCCTCTACGCCAGTCCCCAAGCCCGAGTGCTGGTGAATGGGGTGCTCTCCGAGGCCTTCCCAATTTGCAGAGGCAAGCGCCAGGGGTGTCCCCTCTCGCCCCTTTTGTTCGCGCTTGCGATGGAGCCCCTGGCCCTGATCATTCGTCATGACCCCCTTGTCCAAGGGTGGGCGTTGAATGAGAACCACATTGATAAAATTGCCCTCTATGCTGACAACGTGGTTCTGTACCTAGCTGATCCAGCGACCTCGGACCCCAGGAGCTTGCTAACCCTCGCGGCCTTCCCAAGGGTCTCCGACTTAACGCCGCCAAGTCTACACTGGTCCCACTGCACCCATCAAGAGACTGCTTTGACTGGCAGTCAGACATCCCTCTGCGGCATCATTCAATCAAATACCTTGGGATATGGGTGACCCTGTTGCCGGAGCTTGAGTGGGCACTGAACATCGCCCCCTTGGTTGCCTGAATGAAGGCCGATCTAAAACGATGGCAGACCCTCCCACTTCATCCCCTAGGGAGAAGTGCACTGTTTAAAATGATGGCCCTTCCGCGTTTTCTTCATGTTCTACAGAACACTTCCATCCCCATTCCCCGCGCCTGGTTCCGGGAGCTTGATGGACACCTGACCCGATTTCTATGGGGGAATGGTCGCCCGCGCATGTCTTTGGCTCGCACCCGTATCTCTACCCTATGATGGGGGACTGGGGGTGACTCATCTCTTCCTCTACTACATTGCCTCGAAGCTCCTTGTTGTTCATGATTGGTACGCGGGCGGCTGGTCCGACCCAGCTTAACGGGTGGAGCTCGAGCAGATGGATTTTCCCAAAATCCATGGCCCTCTTGTATGGCAGCCCTGTTCCGCAATCTATGGCATCCATCACTAGAACGGTCTTCACGGCATGGAGGGCTGCTCTGCGCCACATGGGCTGGGACCGTAAGCTCACTGTGGCATGGCACCTGGCTTCGAGAAGTGGCGGCATTGGATGGCTTCCGCCGGTGGGATCTGGTGGGCGTCTTGGTCCTGGGGGACGTCTGGGTAGGTGACCACATCCGGGCCTTCGCAGACATGCAGCGGAACCATGCCCTCTCCCACACCCAACACTTTAGGTATTTGCAACTACGCCACGCGCTCCAGACCCACCTCTCACTCCCACTCCCCCTCCCCCTCCCGGAATTCTGTCCACTAGAGGCCCAGGTGATGATGGGGAATCTGGGGAGGGGAGGGATATCCCACATCTACCGCTCCTTAGTTAATAACAGCCCGCATCCCTGGACATGCTGCGCACTCGCTGGGAGGGATGGGTGGGGCCCCTGGAGGAGGCGGACTGGAGATATGCCCTTATGGCGCCTAGAACCCTGACCACCTCAGCCAAACTCAGTCTGGTCCAGATTTACTACCTCCACGCGGCCTACCTCTCCCCCGGCAGCCTGTTTCGAGCCCGCCTGTGACCCACCCCGGAATGCGCAAGGTGCGGTTTTGCACCAGCGCATTTTTATCATGTTTTGTGGCTCTGTCCTAGGCTGGCACGGTTTTGGAGGGGAGTGGAACGGGAGCTCAAGCAAGCCTTGGTAGTGGAAGGTTCCTCACGAGCCACTACGGCTGCTCTTGGGGATCTTTGATGGCCTGGATGGTTCCAGGGCGGATAAGCGCCTCCTTGGGACTGCGCTGGCAGTAGCCAAAAGAGACATAGCTAGCCATTGGTCGCGACCTGTGCCGCCTGCGGTGGGGAGATGGAGGAGGGTGGTTGACTGGTGCGGAACCCAGGAGGAGGTCCTATTTGAGGCCAGGGGAGCAATGGACATGTTTCATAGGGTTTGGGGGAAATGGTTCAATCTGATGCCACCATGATCGAAGCTATAGTATATGACCTATGCCTCTTTCTCTTTGCCTCTATGAACCCTGGTATGGACTGGCATTGGAAGACCTGACTTACACAATTTATCTGTAATAATTTGCTGTGTGATTTGACCGTGCTGCACCCAATGAACTCTGTATGTTGTTTTAAATGCCAAATAAAATTGATTATCAAAAACATTTTTAATTATTCAATGTTTTAATTGGTTATAGATTTTTGTATTTTTATATTTTAAATAATTAATATATATTATTTTTTTATATTTTAAACTTTTAACGAATTCAAAATATTAGTTTATTAATTGTTTTAAAGTAAATGTATATGTATAAATGATTATGTTTTTGTATTTATTTTTTTATTAAGTTGATTTGTTATATTTTATTAAAATGTATATTACATTTATTTTAATTGTTTAAATTATATTTGATATATATTATTTTATATTTAAATAAAAGTAGATTTTTATACATCTATATTTTTTACATCAATATTTTTTAGTCAATTGTTTTGTACTTACTTGTTTGAGTTTAGGAGTCGATATTTTTTTATCTCTATTTTTTACTCAATATTTTTAACATCATTGTTTTTTACATCGTTGCTGTGTCAGGGAACCGGTGCCAAATATACTTCCTCACTGCCTGTCTTTCAGCTGCTTGACTCGAGTAGGGTTTTTTGCATGTTGTCTGATCTATGTCCTAATCAGCCTCACCGAAAGACAGAAAGGTAACAGATGCTTGTTCGCCGGCATCCGAACAAGAACTTATTGGAGTACTGAAGTTGCAACTTCAAGATCTCTGCAGAAATTCCGGACTGCTACACCAAAGTAGATAAATACCTCAGAAGAAGGCACCTATGTTTCCTGAAACTTCCAAAACTGTAACCATACTGAATATTTTACGGAGTACCATATCAGAGGTAAGGGAGGTGAATTTTTTGCTTCTGAATCCTGATCTTCATTATTAACAGGATAAATTAATTAAGGCATCAAACGTTCAGGAGTGAGAATCTATTCTAGCCTTTTGTGAGATGGGCGGAAGCAATTTCGTCTGAACTGTTGAAGGATGACATCTGTATCCACAGTCAGACAGTCAACATTTTACTTGTCACCAACTATCCTGTTGGAGAAACTTGCAGGTAAGAATTTGGGAGAGACGATGTACAAGCCAACACTGCTGGAGCCGCGGAGGGGGCAAAACACAGGCAGAATGCAGGAGCAGCCAGCCTGGCCAGTGTGGAGCTCTGTCACTTCAGTCATGACAGGTGAAGCAGCAGCTCAAGAAGGTATGCCAGATTTTTAAGCATCGTGGAAGGGAAGGCCTCCAATTGTGCCATATTAAAAAAAGAAAAAGGAGAAAATCACCTCAGGATGTGGAGACAATCAAAGTATGGTCTTCCACTGCACCAACACCCAAAGGTCAAAGGGCTTGCAGGAAGCACGTCGGTCAGTCCCAGGCTCGGCCCCAGGCATGTCCAATAGGGCCTTTATGCAAAGCACTTTGCAAGCCACAGTTATTTGGTTAGAAAACGTAAACAAACATGTTCTGCAAGGAAATAGTGAATTGACAGAACTTGCTTCATGCCTTTATGCAGCTATAGTGTAACTCGTAGTAGTGAATCCAGTCACTACAGAGCTGGTGGAACCAGGCACTGGTATGGTAAACTGCAGTAAAATTTAAAGATCCAGCCTGATACCTAGGGTACTCTTAAGACGAGAAATCTACACTAAGAAGCTTTAGTTAGAAACACAGAAAAACAGCGACCCTCCTGCTTTACTCTTACTGCATTTCAGAAAGCCAGAAAAACTCTTGGAATCCATTTGTTTGTGGATCGAAGCTAGCCTTGCATGTCGCATACACATAACTGAAGCTGTGTATATGCTGAAGCAAAAATGATTACCAGTTGCACAACACAACAAGCTTTCACTTAATGTCATCACCCCCATGAGAGGACGCAAGAGTAAAAGCTTTCTGATAATTGTACGAACACACTTCAATCCTTGAGTTGTTCACTAAACAAATGTTTAAGAATTCTCTCTGGGTGACCCATTCAACCAGCAAAATATGCTTATCACTACAACTTGCAGAGTGGGAGCAGTGATCAGAGGGCCTATTCTTACATTCCATCTTTGATTCTCTCTCACCACTCCACTATAACTCTTCATATTAGTTTAAAAGTCACCTCTACACGGACGGTAATTATATGTGATACTGACAGTCAACAAAACAGGATAGTGTGGATTAATGAAAAAAATACAAATTATTGAAAAATATTAACTGATCTGTCATCAAAAATACATAATGCCTTAAATAAGGTTTATTTCACTGTAGGGATGTTTTAAGAATTAGGAAATCTTTACAAATGGAGCCAGGCACATTAATGTATTTTGTAGTCTGTGATTCTAAGAGAACCAAAAAAGCAAAGAAAGAGAATGTGTACATTTTCTGTAGGTACCATCATCGTGCCTCATAAAACTACGAGGCAAGTTTAAGACGAGGTAGCTTTTTAAATATTAACTTGCATTTTAACTGCGCTGCAAGGCAGGCTCAGCCAGTCCCTGAACCAGACCAAATGAACATGATGAAGCAAGCATGAAAATGCTGCACAATCGTGTCTATTTAGTACCACTCACTACAGCTTCACGCACGTTACTGAAGTAGAAATGTGATTTAATTCGATTACCACATTGTCATCATGCTCTTAAACATAGCTACCATCAGTCCCTCCTGTTAGCACCTCTCATTTCAAACAGCAACAAACAGTGTCACCTAAGTCACACCATCTCTTGTGTGACATTTTGATTACTGATAATATACTTGTTCTACATTTAAATTTCAGGAGCTTCCAGAAAGATTTCTATATAAAGAAGCACTTGCAACATTCCCAGATAAATATACTGTTTTAATGTCAAAGATGATCTGCTTACCCACTGGAGTAAATCTATGCATCTTCATACCAGATGGTAGCTTGCTCTCTCCTATGTGAATGTTTTCTATTTTCTGTTCAGTGTTGTTCTTCAGCGTAACTTGCACAGACAACATTTGAGGTCCAAAAATGCAAGGATGTCTTGGAAAGTGATATTTGGCTGACAAACCTTTGCCACTCATTCTATGTAGAAGTTCATGAGTCGTCATAGGCACAAACACTGGATTACTAACCTGTTAGGGTGGAATAAATAGACACCATAAAGTACCCATGGAGAAAATGTGGTTAAATCATGAAACAGTTCATGGTATACTTTATATTTTTAAAGACAAACAAAAACATTTATCAAATTTCTGCCACCGGCAGGTGTACATAGTCTTAGTAGGAATCACATCACAGACTTCGGAATGCTGTCAACTGCCACCACTCATTCGCCACGCAAGAAGGCATAGATTTGACAGGTTTGAGTGAAGGATTCTCCCCTGCTGCTGCAAAAGAAGATCCTCCCGAAGGGGGGCAGCCTGATCGGAGGAGGCAAATTCATCAGCCCCCCCTATTGACAACGCTTTCCAGGCCTTTTTCCTTCAAAAAGTTGACAACATTTTACTAGAAATCGAGAATTTCTCAATTAGCCGTGGTTCTTCCCCTCAACTTACAGCCTCCCCTCCTCCCGAAGCCCGCCTTGCGAAATTTCCCCTTTTGAATGCTCAATCTCTTCTTCCCCTTGTGAACCGGGTGAAATCAGGCTCACCAGCAGACCTGTGCCCACCGAGAATCTTCCAACTGGCCATTCCCAGTCTAGAAGGCCTTATTCTCAAGCTTTTAAATGCCTCTTTGGAAACAGGTTCTCTCCCTCCCGCGCTGAAAGAGGCTAGAGTTATCCCCTTACTTAAAAAGTCAGATGCGGATGCCTCTATCCTTAAAAACTACAGGCCAATTTCCCAGCTCCCGTACTTGGCTAAAGTACTTGAATAACACGTCCTCAAAATACTTTCCACCTTTCTTGAGGAACATAGACTGTTACATCCCAGACAAGCTGGCTTTAGAGCTCATCATAGTACGGAACTGGTGAGTCTGTCTGTTCTGGAAGAGATGAGGGTTATGGCTGACAAGAAAGTATCGAGTGCCCTGATTTTATTAGATCTGTCAGCGGCATTCGATACGGTCAGCCATAAAACCCTCCTGTCCTGTTTTGCCAATGTGGGAATAGAGGGACCTGCCTATCAATGGCTTGAATCCTTCTTGTCCAACTGGACGCAGAGGGTACAGTTAGGTGATCAGGTATCGTTCACCGGCCCTTTGGTATGTGGTGTCCCGCAGGGCTCGGCGTTGTCCCCCATGCTCTTTAACCTCTACCTACAACCATTGGTGGAGATCATGGCCCAACTGGATTGCCAGGTCTTCAATTATGAAGACGACACCCAGCTACTTGTACGGACCAACAACTCCAGTGTTACTCAGGAACACGTACAAGAGGTGCTGCGTTTCACAGCCAGCTGGATGACTGGCAACTCACTTAACCACATTGACGCTAATGACGAGCTCAGCTCCTCATGAGGCACAGTGGAGCTGCACTTATGACGAGCTGAGCTCGTCATGTATAATGGATATGAAGACCCTTCAGCACAGCAGGGGAATTGCTGTAGCATCGATGTGGTTAAAATAAATCAAGATAAGAAGGAAATTTTGGCTGTCCCACACATCAACAGCCCCTGGTGTGACCTGTTTTGGCCGCGTGAAACAAGAGTTATCCCTACCCCAGTTCCAGTGGTTAGAAGCTTGGGCATCAAAATTGATGCCGACCTTTCTTTGAACAACCAAGTGTTGGCAGTGGTTGGTACCTGCACAGGGTTATTGAGGTGTCTGCGAAAACTTGTCCCCCTCCTCACTACAACTTCCCTTCAGGTTATCGTTTCTGCCACAATATTGTACAGGTTGGACTATGGGAATGCCCTTTACATCGGCCTCCCTTGGAAACTTAGAAGAAGATTACAGGTTGTGCAGAACGATGCGGCGCGCCTCATTTTTGATCTACCGAGATGGACTCATGCCTCCCCACTGCTCTCGAAATTACATTGGCTCCCTATTGCACAAGTTACTACTTGTGTAACGATATATCTGTAAGAGACATTAGTTAGTGATAGATTCCTTACCTTAGAATATCCTCAGGCGTCAGACTGGATCCGGAAACTTTTGCGTAGCAATACCCCTGCGCGCCGGTAGGCGTCGTCTGCGGCTCCGCGTCCGTCGTCGGCGTCGTTAGCGCCGGGATGACGTCGTCTGAGTACTTAGACGGCGCCCATGCGCGCTGACGTCAGTTCTGAAACACAGCTTTTCCGCGCCAGATACGCAGAGCCATGATAGAACCAACACTGGTGCCATGAAACTAGGGCCCTGAAAGGGGATGACCTTAACCCTAGATATCGGTTCGCAGAACGGGGAGGATGGGTGGGTCGGTAAGGAATCTATCACTAACTAATGTCTCTTACAGATATATCGTTACACAAGTAGTAACTTGTGCATCTGAAAGAGACACGTTAGTGATAGATTCCTTACCTTAGAATAGATACCCCAGCAATACCAACCCCGGTGGTGGGTCTGCGAACCAATATCACACCAGAAAGTCCTGGAGGACGGAACGGCCAAAGAAGCCATCCCTCCGGACTTGACTGTCCAGGCAGTAGTGTCTTGCGAACGTGTGCAGCGAGGCCCACGTAGCTGCCTGGCAAATGTCCTGCAGGGGGACACCGCGGCCCAGGGCAGTTGTCGTTGCCGTGGCCCGAGTGGAGTGAGCCCGCAATCCAGCCGGGGGCTCCTTCCTCGCCATGGAGTAACATGCTTGGATACACAAGATGATCCACCTAGAGATGGTCCTCTTGTGCACAGCCTTACCCTTCTTTGCGCCCACGTAACCAACAAAGAGTTGGTCATCCACCCGGAATTGGCGTGTGCGATCTATGTAGTAGGAGAGCGCACGTTTTGGATCCAGACGGTGGAGCCTCTCTTCCTCCTTCGAGGGATGCGGAGGCGGAAAGAAAGTGGGCAAGGTAATGGACTGCTCGATGTGGAAGGCCGTAACAACCTTGGGCAGAAAGGAAGGTCGTGTACGTAACACCACTTTGTCAGGATGAACAGACAGGAAAGGTGGAGAAGAAGAAAGAGCCTGGAGCTCACTCACTCTCCTGGCAGAGGTGATGGCAACCAGGAAGGCAGTCTTCAGAGTAAGGAGACTAAGAGGACAGTTATGCAGTGGCTCAAAGGGAGCACACATCAGATAAGTGAGAACAAGATTCAAGTCCCACTGGGGCATCACGAAGGGAACAGGAGGGAACATGTGCGTGATGCCCTTCAGAAATCTACTTACAATAGGGGACTTGAATAAAGAAGGCTGATCTGGTAGCCTCAAGAAGGCTGATAGAGCAGAAAGGTACCCTTTAAGAGTGCCCAGAGCAGAGCCCTGCTGGGCAAGGGAAAGAAGAAAGAGCAGCACTTCCGAAAGGGGTGCCGAGAGAGGATCCACAGCCTTTGCTGTGCACCATGCCACAAATCTGTTCCACCGGCAGGCGTATACCGACTTTGTGGAGGGACGCCTGGCTGCCAGAATGATATCACAGACTTCAGGAGGCAAGTCAAATGGCCTCAACTGCCGCCGCTCAATCTCCAAGCTTGTAGGTGGAGACTGGACAGGTTCGGGTGCAGGACCGTCCCCTGCTGCTGCGACAGAAGGTCCTCCCGAAGAGGCAGACGAATCGGGGGATCGACTGACATGCTGAGTAGCTCGGGATACCAGTATCTTCGTGCCCAGTCCGGAGCCACAAGGATGACCTGGGCCCGGTCGCGCCTGATCTTCTTCAGCACTCTGGGCAGAAGTGGTATAGGCGGAAAGGCGTACAACAGACCGCAGCTCCACTCGCGACGAAAAGCGTCTCCGAGCGAGTGCCGCCTTGGAAATTCCAACGCGCAGAACTGATGACATTGCGCGTTCTCTTCTGTGGCGAATAGATCTAACCAAGGCTCTCCCCACTGCCGAAAGAGACCTTGCGCCACGTCCGAGTTCAGACGCCATTCGTGATCCATCATGCACCGGCGGCTGAGTTCGTCCGCCCTGGCATTCAGAGAGCCTGCCAGGTGTTGAACCACCAGGGTCACGCCCTGATGTTCCAGCCACTGCCAGAGGCGCAGAGCCTCCTGGCAGAGGGTCCACGACCCCACCCCGCCTTGCTTGTTGCAGTACCACATGGCGGTGGTGTTGTCGGTGAACACTTGCACTACGCTCCCCCGGACAGAGGGGAGGAATGCCTTCAGTGCAAGACGAATCGCCCGCAGCTCCAGAAGGTTGATATGAAGCCGGGACTCCGCCGGAGACCAGAGGCCTCTGATCTCCGCCTCTCCCATGTGGCCTCCCCAGCCCTGGAGGGACGCGTCCGTCACAACTACGTGCTCCGGTTGGGGTAGGGAGAGGGGTCTGCCACTGACCCAGTCGCGGTCCGTGAGCCACCACTGCAGTTGTCTCGCAGTGCCCTCTGAGATCAGGACATGATCGGACAGGTTGCCCTGATGCTGGGCCCACTGAAACTTCAGGTCCCACTGCAGAGCCCGCATCCGCCACCTGGCGTGACGCACCAGAAGGATGCAGGAGGCCATCAGTCCCAGAAGCCGCAGCGTCAACCTGACCGAGACCCGGGATAACGGCTGGAAGATGGGAACCAGAGCCTGAATATCCCGAACCCGCTGCTCGGGTGGGTAAACCCGAAACTGCGCCGAGTCGAGAACCGCTCCGATGAAGAGGAGCTTCTGAGAGGGACACAGGTGTGACTTCGGCACATTGATGGAGAACCCCAGCAAGTGCAGGAGGTCGGCCGTAGTCTGGAGGTGGCTGACGACTGTCTGGGGCGAGTCCGCCTTCAACAACCAGTCGTCGAGGTAGGGGAAGACTGATACCCCCTGCCTGCGCAGATGGGCTGCGACCACCGCCATCACCTTCGTGAACACCCGTGGGGCGCTGGTAAGGCCGAAGGGGAGCACGGTAAACTGAAAGTGCTCTTGGCCTACCGTGAACCGCAGGTAACGCCGGTGGGCCGGCAGGACGGGGATGTGGAAATAGGCGTCCTGCAAGTCCAACGCTACCATCCAGTCTCCTGGGTCCAGGGCAGCCAGGACCTGAGCCAAAGTGAGCATCTTGAACTTCTCCGTCCGGAGGAAGCCGTTGACGTTCCGCAGATCCAAGATAGAGCGTAGGCCCCCTTTGCCCTTCTTGGGTACCAGAAAGTAGTGGGAGTAACAACCACGTCCTACTTCTGGCCCAGGAACGCGCTCGATGGCCCTCTTGGCCAAGAGGGCCGAAACCTCCTCTTGCAGAAGTTGCAAGTGATCCCCCGACACACGGTGGTATTGAGGTGGCATGGATGGAGGGGATGACTCGAAGGGGAGGGAGAAGCCCCTTCGGACAATTTGCAGCACCCACCTGTCCGAAGTGACTGTATGCCAGTGGGAGAGGTGATGGCGAACCCTGCCTCCCACAGGCGTCACATGGGCCTGAAAACTCGGAAGGTTTTGAGGCAGGGGCTGCTGAGGGAGGTGTGGACTGGCCTCGCCGCTGGCCCCGACCACCGCCACGGCGGTTCCCACGTCCGCCACCGCGTTGTTGAACATTCTGCGGCGCGTGGCTGACGGTACGTGGTGGGGCGCCCCTTCCGTGGCCACGAAAGGAGCGAAAGGCACCCGATTGCTGGCGTGGGGCCGTAAGGCCCAAGGACTTGACCGTGGCCCTGGAGTCCTTGAAACGTTCCAGCGCATGGTCTGCCTTGTCGCCGAAGAGGCGACGGCCATCAAACGGCATGTCCAGGAGGGTGGCCTGGACATCGGCCGAGAAGTTGGCGGACCTCAACCAGGCGTGGCGTCGAACCGCCACCGTCGTTGCCATCGCCCTGCCCAGTGAGTCCGTAGTATCCAGCCCACACCGGATAGAAAAGCGTGCTGCATCTCGGCCGTCCGCCAGGGCTTGGCTGAGTTTAGCCTGGACCTCCTCCGGGCATCTAGGCAGCACCTCCGCAACCGTGTCCCACAGGGTGTGGGTGTAGCGGCCCAAGAGACAGGCGGTGTTCACAGACCGCAGCCCTAAGCTCACAGACGAGAAAACCTTCTTCCCGAACTGTTCATATCTCTTGGATTCCCTGTCGGGCGGGGCCGACGGGAATGCGGTTTGGGAGTTTGAGGCCTGGATGACCAGACTCTTGGGGGTGGGATGGGTGGACAAAAAGCATGGGTCGCCCGGTGCCGGGCGGTAGCGTCTGGCCACGTTCCTGTCCACAGGGGGGCCTGTGGCGGGCTTGGACCAAGTGCCCAGAAGAACGTCACACAAGGCCTCATTGAACGGCAGCAGGGGCTCCGCGGAGCCTGACTGCTGTTTGAGGACCTCGGTGAGGAGATTAGTCCTCACGGCCGCGACGGGGAGCTGAAGGTTTAAGGCCTTAGCTGCCTTCGTCAACACTACGCTGTAAGCAGAACCCGCCTCCGAAGCCACAGTCGGGGGCGATGTAAATCCAGTGTCTGGCGAGGTGTCAATACCACTGGCCTCCCCAAGCTCATATGTCCAGTCCTGCTGCGACTGGCAATCACGTGCCAGAGGGTCCTCGGACCCCTCCCATTGCTCCTCGTCACCCGGCTCCTGGAGACCAGGATTAACAGCCAGGGCCTCCTCGTGGAGATAAAAGTCTCCAAAGGCCGACGGAATCGGCGCCCAGCGGCGCCCTTCCGACTCCTGAGTAGGACCGTAGGAAACATTGGGGGCGGCAACCACATCGGCTGCCGGGGACGACACCTGAAGGGACGGCGCCGGCGAGGTCGTAGGGTCGACCGGCGGGGTCCCGGATCCGGAGCCGGATCCAGCGAGGTCGTGCGGCGCCGGGACCGAAGTCGCCAGCGGCGCCGGGGCCGAAGCACCCGACGTCGTCGGGGCCGAAGCGCCCGACCCGGAAGGACCTCCAGACGGAACCGATCGGCCCGAAGGCGCCACGGGAACCGACTGAGGAGGGAGGGCCCTCATGGCCATGAGGTACCTCTCGACCTCCTCCTGCGACGCGCCGTGCCCAGGGACCCGAAGGTGTGGGGCAGGCGGCGACGCTTGCGACTCCCGCGGAGCCGCGTGGGCGGTGTCGCCCGAGTCCCCGGCCGCATCGTGCGAGCGTCGGGGCGGGTCGGAGGATCGATGGTGTCGCTCCGACCTCTCATGCCTCTTACCTGAGGACTTGGAACCAGACGATCGGTGTCCACTCCCAGAACGTCGATGACTCCGACCTCGCGACCTGTCCCTCGACCTCCCGTGGGACCGGGACCGGGACCTGGAGCGGCGCGGGGCCGACTGCCTCAGCTCGAGACGCTTGCGGGACCGCTCCCGCCTAGCCTTCGACGTCAGGGCCCGGCAGTCGGAGCAGGATCGATCGTCGTGGTCGAGGCCTAAGCACTTCAGGCACCGGCGATGGGGGTCCGTGACCGACATGAGTCGGCCGCACTTCGAACAAGGCTTGAACCCGGGCATCCCTGGCACCGATAGTCGAGAAGTCGACTAAAGAGAAGATCAAAAGGATCAAAAAGTTTTCAGTCAAAAAGTGACTGGGGGTAGAGCTTCTTCCGGATCTGCGCTAGCTGGCGCGGAAAAAAGAAGAACTGACGTCAGCGCGCATGGGCGCCGTCTAAGTACTCCGACGACGTCATCCCGGCGCTCACGACGCCGACGACGGACGCGGAGCCGCAGACGCCTACCGGCGCGCAGGGGTATTGCTACGCAAAAGTTTCCGGATCCAGTCTGACGCCTGGGGATATTCTAAGGTAAGGAATCTATCACTAACATGTCTCTTTCAGATAGGCAGCGAGCATCTTTCAAGGGCCTTTGCATTGCCCATAAGGCCATTTACGGTCAGGCCCCAGCATACATCAAGGATCGCCTGACGAGCTACATCCCTGCTCGGACCCTCCGTTCCTCTGCAGCCTGCCGCTTGGTCACTCCACGGTTCCATTTGTCTCGTAAAGGGGGCATAGCCTTTTCCACCTTGATTCCACAACTTTGGAACAACCTACCTGAAAACTTGCGCAAGGAACCTGTTCTCCTCTCATTCCGAAAAAAACGTAAGACTATCTTGTTTCTGGAGGCATTGACCACGAAATAATCTCGTCCACACTTGCTCACACGCACTGCCTGTTGTAATATTCCCCTCTAGAAGCGTGAAGAGACCTGATGGTGAACCAGCGCTATACAAAAAACAATTAACAAGTTGAAGAAGCTCGGAAAATCAGTCTCTCGTTCCGAGTCCAAAGCCACAAGAATAACTTGGGCCCGGTCGCTCCTGATATTCTCGAGCATTCTTGACAGGAGTGGTATTGGTGGAAAGGCGCACAGGAGTCCTGGGCTCCACTCTAGATGGAAAGCATCGCTGAGTGAGTGCCATCTTGGAAACTCTTGCATGCAAAACTGCTGACCTTGTGCGTTCTCGATGGAGGCGAACAGATCTAACCAAGGATCTCCCCACTTCTGAAAGAGACCTTGCGCCTCCTCCGGATGGAGTGGTCATACGTGATCAGCTGGGTATCGACGGATGAGTTTGTCCACCCTTGAGTTCAGGGAACCTGCCAGGTGTTGAACTACTAGGGATATGCCCTGCTAATCCAGCCATGTCCAGAGTCAGGGCCTCTTGATACCCCACCACACCCTGTTTGTTGGAGTACCACATGTCGATGATCTTGTCCATGAACACCTGAAGCAGCTTTCCCTTGATGGAAGGGAGAAAAGCTTTCAATGCCAAGCAAATCGCTTGGAGCTCCAACAAGATGATGTGGAGGCCGGATTCCTCCGGAGACCAGAGTCCTAGGATCTCCACCTCTGCCAGATGGCTTTCCCATTCCAGGAGTAATGCATCTGTCACTACTGTGTGGTCTTATTGCTGAAGGGAGAGGGGTCTGCCTCTGACACATTCGCGGTTTGTCAGCCACCACTGTAGATCCTGTGCTGTTCCCTCCGAGATCAGGACTATGTCCGAGAGATTCCCCTGATGCTTCGCCCACTGGAACCTCAGGTCATACTGCAGAGCCTGCATATGCCATCTGGCATGTGTCACTAGCACGATGCAGGAGAGTCAGGCTTGCAGAAATCCAGGATAGAGGCTGAAATATCTGTGTCATAGCCTGAGTATCCTGGACTCGCCGCTCTGGAGTACAGGCCCAAAATTGCAGTGTGTCCACAACACCGACGATGATACAGAGCGTTTGAGAGGGAGTCGGTGTGACTTAAGCACATTGATAGTGAACCCTCACGAAAGCAGGAGATTTGCCATAGTCTGGAGGTGGGAAAAGGCAGCTTGGGTTGGGCTCGGCTTCAACAGCCAGTTTCAAGATAGGTGAAGACTGGCACCTCTGATCTGCGCAGATGTGCTGCGACCACCATCATCTTCTTGGTAAACACCTGAGGGACATAGGTAAGGCCAAAGGGGAGCACTGTGAACCGAAAGTGGTCGTGGCCTACCATGAACAGCAGGTAGCGCCGATGGGCAGGCAGGACAGGCATGTGAAAATAGGCATCCTGCAATTCCAATGCTACAGCCCAGTCTCTGGGGTCCAGGGCAGACAAGACCTGAGCCAAAGTGAGCATTTTGAACTTTTCCTTTTTGAGGAAGTACTTGAGAGTTTGCAGATCTTGAATTGAACGGAGGCCCTTGTCCTTTCTCAGGACCAGGAAGTAGTGGGAATAGCAACCACAGCCTACTTACGGCACCAGACCCCCTCTCTATTGCTCCCTTGGCCAAGAGAGTCCTGACTTGCTCCTGAAGCAAGTTCAGGATGTCCTCCGTCAGCTGGTTGTAAATCAGAGGCATGGAGGGAGGGATAGTCTTGAACCCCCTTCGGACTATCTGATGAACTCACTTTCCCGATGTGATGTTTTGCCAGTGGTGGAGACGATGGCTGATTCTGGCACTAACCGGCACTAACTATTAACATGATCTTGAAGGACCGGACTAGGCAGGTTTAGAGGCTGCAGGGGGAGGAGTGGATGGACTGGAACTCTAGCCGCCACACCCTCCGGGTCGAAAGGATCCACACTCACTGCCGCACTGAGGTTGCTGAACTTGCAATGTCTTGTGGCAGGGATATGGCTGGTGCAGGTGAAAGCCCCTTCCACGAAAGGGGCAAAAAGCAGACAGGGGTCTTAGCCAGCAAGTCCTTAAAGTACTACCGGGCCATGTCTTCTTGGTCTCCGAAGAGACGGGTGGCATCAAAGGGCATGTCCATAAGGGACGCCTGGGTATCCCCAGAAAAGCCAGAATTTCTAAGCCAGGCATGGTGTTGAATAGCCACAGTCGATTATTGTGCTCTGCCCAGCAAGGTAGTGTTGTCAAAGTCCACGACGAATGGTGAACTTTGTTGCACCTCTCCCATCTGATAACGCTTGGGAGAGAATGGCCCGGGCCTCCTCCGCAACCTGTGGCAGCACTTGCGCAATAGTGTCCCACAAGGAGAGGGCATAACGGCGCAATAGGCATGAAGTGTTCACTGACCCCAAGGCTGGTGGAAGAAAAAACAATCTTGCTGCAACTATTCAGCCTCTTGGATTCCATGTCCGGGGGTGCGGAAGGGAACATGCATTGTGAGGTAGAGCCCTGGACCACCAAGCTCTCGGGGTACAGTGGTTGGTGAGGAATTTGGGGTCGGCTGGTGCATGGTGATGGCGGTGGGCAACTGTCCTTTTTACAAGAGTCCCTGTGCTGGGTTTGGACTAGGTTCCCAGAAGAACATCAGTCAAGTCCTTGTTGAAAGACAGGAGGGGTTCCGAGGAGGAGACAGGAGGCTGTAGGACCTTCTTCATGATGTGTGCCTTGACTTCCAGTGAAGGGAGCTGAAGGTCCAGAACCTCAGCTGCCCTTCTTACCACCATAGCATATGACGCTCCCTCCTACATAGTCACGGTAGGGGGATAAAGCAGGCCAGAACCTGGGGAGGTATCCAGTCCACTGGCCAATTCCTCATACCAGTTTATTTCGAGCTCAGAAAGGGTTCAGCGATCCTTCAATCTTCCATTCGTAGCCCCTCAAAATAAGGCAGAGGAACTGACCTAGGACCCAAGGGTGAGTTGGGTCCGGAATCAGAGTCGATAGGCGCCGATCTGGCTCTGAGTCATCGGGGATAAGAATGGGGTTGGTGCCGCCGGGATGTGCTTGCGCAAGTTTCGGCGCCGGGGAAGATTACAGGGGTACGACCAACGCTGGTCTGGATCCACCACTGGATCCATTGGGTGCAATCGGCACCGGGGCCAGAGCCACTGGCGCAGAACCGGCTGAAATCCCTTCTGAGCCTCCAGGGCATAAAGTGCGCTGGGAGGTTCAGGTCCAGGTTGCTGAAATATGAGGCACATAGCATCAAAGAATTCTTTAAGGTGGGTGGGGGCACCTCTGGCTCCTGGAGAGGCAGGGAAGCACAGAGCCGACCCAGGTGCAGATTCCACAGAACAAATCCTACAGCGTTGAGTCTCATTCGTCACGTCGGCGGACAGATGGGGAGAAGTTGAAGCGTGCTTCGACTTCTTGTGTTTATTATGCCCATTACCTGACTGACCCGATGACTGAGTGGGAGGACAAGGACTTCGGACTCCTGCAGCGTTGCCCTGCCCTGCCCGTCCTCTTGACCAGGAAGAAGACCTCTGGGGGAAACAGCGTGAAGTCGAACGCCAGGTCTCAAGCTGCTTTACGGACCGCTCCCTCAAAGCCTTCTGAGCCGAGGTCTGGAAATTGGAGCACGACTTTGAGCCAGGGTCACGCACCAGGCACCAGAGACAAATTAAGTGTGGATCAGTCACAGATATGGCATGATGGCAGGTGATGGACAGTTTGAATCCAGAAGTCTTCTTTGACGTTGAGGAAAAAACCTACACACCAAAAAATCATCAACAAAACATCAAAGAAAATTCCTGTCAAAAAGAGGGTAGCTTTCTTCACAAATCTGTGCTAGCTGGCGCAGAAACAAAAGAAGTGACGTCTACAGAATCATTAGATGTGAATTATGTGAATATGAACTTGTAATCATACTGTTTATAAACTGTCACTGTGTGCTGGCAAATATACGATGTCTTACAATTACTTTGTATGCTGTGCAGTTAAAAAAAAGTTAATAAAAAATATATATATATGTATATATATATATGTATATATATATATATATATATATATTTTTTTTTTTTTTAAACGACGCCATCTACCAGCGCGCAAGGGTATTGCTCAAACAAAAGCATTCTGGATACAGCCTGGGATATTCTAAGGTTAGGAATGAGCAGCTAGAGGTCTCTATTAGAAACACAAGAATGCAAGGGTCACTTAACCTGAACGAGCTGGCCGGTAGAGACAGCTTTATCTAGAAGCTTTTACTTTCTCCTGGACTAATTTCCTTCTAATAAGAGAAACGAAAAGCATCTGCCTGGAGACAAGCAGGCACATGAAACAGGAGCTGGAAGTTAAGGGTGAAGGTCGCAGTCTAGTCAGATTCTCTAATAAGGCATACAGAAGTTCATGGAAGATACAGAAACTTAACCACCTGTGGCCTCCATCAACAATCCTTCAATTTCACCGAACTTGTATCAAAACTTGGAGACTTTTGAAAATAAAACTAGGAGTATAAACTTTGGATCCTTGTCACAGCTAGGCATGGGTACCTATCAACGTGGCCAATGGCCCAACTCCCAATTAGATGCTCAGCACACTAAATCTAGCATTTCTGTTCCGCAGCTTGCCTTCAAACATATTGCAGAGCTGATTCTGTGCCAAGAATGAACAAAATCACGCACATCAAATTGGTAACTCACCCTATGGTGGGGTGAATCTATACTCTTACCCCTTTTCATTATCATCTTTCATCAAAAAGATCCTAAATGCATCTTTAGAAAAAGGTGATGTATCCTTAAGTGCGGCACATGGTCAAGATTTTTTTTTCGTCAAGACCGCAACTTTTGATGAAACTGTTCTTGGAACTGTGACCTATCATCATTTTCCA
This sequence comes from Lissotriton vulgaris, assembly GCF_964263255.1. Taxonomy (NCBI): domain Eukaryota; kingdom Metazoa; phylum Chordata; class Amphibia; order Caudata; family Salamandridae; genus Lissotriton; species Lissotriton vulgaris. Next base: position 501,324,315 of record NC_141689.1, on the reverse strand, counting down.
ATCACTATCTGAAAGTTTAGTTAAGGTAGAATCTCTCCAACTAAAGAGCTAACATGAGAGCTGGCATTCATTTTACACACTCCAATAGGATCCATAAGACTATTTTAAGAATAATAAAAGCACCTGTAGTGGTTAGGCATAATGACAGTGTCAGTTGTTGATGGGGGCAGGCCGCTTTGCTTGTATGACTGATTGTTCCACACTGTGAACTACAGCATTTCATTGTTTGGTAGAAGTTGGTGTGGTTCCCCTGCCTCAATGACTTGGTCTCAAGATTTTTAAGAAGCTGGGCAAAAAGGATAGTGATTGAAAGATTTTAATATTTTACCACCAACATTTCTTTTGGGACAACTTATGGTCCTTTCTATCATTCACCTGCTTATCACCTTGTTTGGCTGGGTTGCTATTATTAAAATGACACCCACATAAATCTTTGTCACAGCATATGAACAGGGTCAGTACAATACCCTCTTATAATGCTGATTCTATGTACGAAAGTGGATGAATGCTTAATAAATTCAGCTAGGTTAAATGTTTTTATCATGAGAGCTGCATCAGATAAAAAGAACACCTCTCTCCTTTTTTGGAAGAAAAAAATGATTACTCCTGCTGCTAGAGACCACTAATTGTTGGTGGTGTGGGACAATAAATGGTCTCTCAAGCCACATTTGGGGACCTCTTTCAGAAGTTTTCTTTGCTTCACAAACTCGAAAAAACTTAATGTAAACTTTTCAAAGAGGTGAACGCCTTTGATTTGGGAGCGCTATCTAATGGCTGCTCAGACTACTTACCTAGTCCACTTATTTTGCATTTAAGAATGGTGTGAGAGACTGGAAAGCATTATCATGTCTCGTACCTCAACAGGGCAATATACAAGCTTGATGAAAAGAAAACCAGAGGTTAGAGTAAAAATTTGTATGGCCCAAAAAACTATTTATTGAACTTATTGAAAAAAAAGATTCTGAAACAAATTGCCTGTTCAGAAACCTAATATTAATAGACCTGGAACAATCTCTGGACCCCCCACATTTAAGAGGTTACCTTTAGGGAGAAAAGCCCTAAGGTTTTAATCTACTAAGGCCAGAAATTAACTGAAAGCTGCTTTAAAGAAACTAAAAATTGAAACCAAAGGGAATTTAGATGGTCACTTTAAAATCTTTTGTCTGCTTAGTTCCTTAATGGCATAAACCTGTGCATTCTGATGCACTGCTCTGTAATAGTCTGCTACATAAATATCCTCACTCAGTTACAGACCATGAGGAAGCCTATGAAATAACTTAATAGGGAGGCCTTCTGAACAACCCAATCTAGGTTGAAGAAGAAAAGGTTATCTATCTGTATTCGTACTTCTCCATCATTGGCATGTTCTTTGAACTCAAACAACAAAATTTGCCACCTTATGTGTGGAAATCTAGAAATATCTTAACAGATCCAATGTCAATTTTTCAAAATGATTTAAAAAGTAAACATCTTCGGGAGGTAACATCTTCCGAATTTTTTTTTTATATATATTTTTATTTTTTTGTGGCAGAGGCATAAAACATACAAGGACGAACCAGCATCTAATCAGCGATAGTCATTCACATAGTTTCTGGTACATTACTGGCATAATGAAAGAAAAAAAAGAAACATATAAAATATAGAATATATCTTTGCGAATACAGTAATCATTAGATTTAGATCCAATTGTCAATAGGGGACCATAACTTCCGAGCAAATATCTTCTTTTTCTGTCCCTTCAATTTATAAACTGCTTTGTCCATTCTATAAACATTTAGCAACTTTCCCAGCCATTGTTCAAATGTTGGTGGATCTATATCCAGCCATCTAGAAGTAATACAAAAACGATATACAGACATTCCAATAAACAGAAAGTATTCTTGATCAACAGATAAACTTTCAGAAGGAAAATAAATACCAAAAATGATCACAGAAGGACAAAGCTTAATATTGACATTGAGCAAGTTAGTCAAAAACTTTTCAATCTTATCTACATATAACACCAATTTGAGGCAACTGTAAAACATATGACATGAGTCCGCTGCTAGGACTCCACAGCGACTACAATTAATACCTTTCGTGGCCTTCCATTTGGCCAACTTAGCAGGTGTATAGTAAAGGTCTAAAGTAGACATATAATGTTGACTTTTAAGAGAACTATTAATTAGTGCTTTATTACTCATCTCAAAAGCCCTTACCAAGTCTATTCCTTCTATACACAATTTTCTTTGCCATTTCTGGGCTTGCTGGTCAAGATCATCATGCAGCTTATTAACCATTAATTGATAAATCGTGCCAATACGGCTATTCTTCCTACAGCTCTCTAGAATATCGATAGTCTCCATAGCATCATTATATAACAGATTTTTTTTTTTTTTCCAAAAAACTACGGATCTGTAAATATTAAAAAAATTCATTCCTGGAAAGGCCAAATGTTTCTTGAAGTTCAGAAAAGGACATAAAGACCCCATTTTGATACAGTTGCCCAATTGAGTGGATCTGTCTCATATGCCATCGATATATAGCCATATCTTGAAAAATCCCCGATAATGACATATTACCAAAAATAGGTGTATAAAAATTAATCTTTGAAGTTATCCGTAGAGTTTTATTAATTTGTCTCCAAACTAAAAAGGCAGAAAGAAACACCTTAAATTTTGTTTTTTTATAGTAGCTTAGTTCCATGAACTTCAGTAAACATTGACGCGCATGAGCGCCCATTAGCATTTCAAAGATAGAAGGTGCCATAGAGGTTTCAGTAACATGGTCATGAAATAATAGAACCCTGATTGCTTTAAGAGTGATAGCCCAATAATACATTCTGAAGTTCGGAAATCCCAGCCCAGCACGTTCTTGCGGAAGAGTACACCATTTTAAAGATCTTCTTGAGCGGCGGTACCCCCACAAAAATCTGGACAACATCCTGTCTATTTTGTTGAAAAGAGACATTGAAAAAAATAGGGGAATAGTTCGAAAAAAATAAAGAAATTTTGGGAAGATCATCATCTTGATGACATTGGTTCGTCCATATAAAGATAAGTGTAAATTATTTATCCTTTCTAAAGTTCTATTAGTAGATATGAGTAAAGGATCCAAATTTAATCCAACAATGTCGTCAATTTTAGGAGAAATAATTACACCAAGATATGTGCCAGTAGAATTTAATGGGATATCAGTGGGTGTACCAATTTCAGAATGTATGATCTGGGTTTTTGAAATATTAAGTTTGTATCCGGAGAATTTACCATATTCTCGAGCTACTTCAATTATTTTAGGTAGCGCAGTAGAAGCATCAGAAGTTACAATGGCCACTTCGTCTGCATACGCTAAAACTTTGTGGTCTACCTCATGAAGTTGGACTGGTGGGATGCCGGGTTCCATAATTAATCTGTTCAAATAGGGTTCTAAATAAAGAGCAAATAGAAGCGGGGAACAAGGGCAGCCTTGCCTGGTCCCCCTAGTGATTGAAAAAGATCACTTTCCCGATGTGATGTTTTGCCAGTGGTGGAGACGATGGCTGATTCTGGCACTAACCGGCACTAACTATTAACATGATCTTGAAGGACCGGACTAGGCAGGTTTAGAGGCTGCAGGGGGAGGAGTGGATGGACTGGAACTCTAGCCGCCACACCCTCCGGGTCGAAAGGATCCACACTCACTGCCGCACTGAGGTTGCTGAACTTGCAATGTCTTGTGGCAGGGATATGGCTGGTGCAGGTGAAAGCCCCTTCCACGAAAGGGGCAAAAAGCAGACAGGGGTCTTAGCCAGCAAGTCCTTAAAGTACTCCCGGGCCATGTCTTCTTGGTCTCCGAAGAGACGGGTGGCATCAAAGGGCATGTCCATAAGGGACGCCTGGGTATCCCCAGAAAAGCCAGAATTTCTAAGCCAGGCATGGTGTTGAATAGCCACAGTCGATTATTGTGCTCTGCCCAGCAAGGTAGTGTTGTCAAAGTCCACGACGAATGGTGAACTTTGTTGCACCTCTCCCATCTGATAACGCTTGGGAGAGAATGGCCCGGGCCTCCTCCGCAACCTGTGGCAGCACTTGCGCAATAGTGTCCCACAAGGAGAGGGCATAACGGCGCAATAGGCATGAAGTGTTCACTGACCCCAAGGCTGGTGGAAGAAAAAACAATCTTGCTGCAACTATTCAGCCTCTTGGATTCCATGTCCGGGGGTGCGGAAGGGAACATGCATTGTGAGGTAGAGCCCTGGACCACCAAGCTCTCGGGGTACAGTGGTTGGTGAGGAATTTGGGGTCGGCTGGTGCATGGTGATGGCGGTGGGCAACTGTCCTTTTTACAAGAGTCCCTGTGCTGGGTTTGGACTAGGTTCCCAGAAGAACATCAGTCAAGTCCTTGTTGAAAGACAGGAGGGGTTCCGAGGAGGAGACAGGAGGCTGTAGGACCTTCTTCATGATGTGTGCCTTGACTTCCAGTGAAGGGAGCTGAAGGTCCAGAACCTCAGCTGCCCTTCTTACCACCATAGCATATGACGCTCCCTCCTACATAGTCACGGTAGGGGGATAAAGCAGGCCAGAACCTGGGGAGGTATCCAGTCCACTGGCCAATTCCTCATACCAGTTTATTTCGAGCTCAGAAAGGGTTCAGCGATCCTTCAATCTTCCATTCGTAGCCCCTCAAAATAAGGCAGAGGAACTGACCTAGGACCCAAGGGTGAGTTGGGTCCGGAATCAGAGTCGATAGGCGCCGATCTGGCTCTGAGTCATCGGGGATAAGAATGGGGTTGGTGCCGCCGGGATGTGCTTGCGCAAGTTTCGGCGCCGGGGAAGATTACAGGGGTACGACCAACGCTGGTCTGGATCCACCACTGGATCCATTGGGGGCAATCGGCACCGGGGCCAGAGCCACTGGCGCAGAACCGGCTGAAATCCCTTCTGAGCCTCCAGGGCATAAAGTGCGCTGGGAGGTTCAGGTCCAGGTTGCTGAAATATGAGGCACATAGCATCAAAGAATTCTTTAAGGTGGGTGGGGGCACCTCTGGCTCCTGGAGAGGCAGGGAAGCACAGAGCCGACCCAGGTGCAGATTCCACAGAACAAATCCTACAGCGTTGAGTCTCATTCGTCACGTCGGCGGACAGATGGGGAGAAGTTGAAGCGTGCTTCGACTTCTTGTGTTTATTATGCCCATTACCTGACTGACCCGATGACTGAGTGGGAGGACAAGGACTTCGGACTCCTGCAGCGTTGCCCTGCCCTGCCCGTCCTCTTGACCAGGAAGAAGACCTCTGGGGGAAACAGCGTGAAGTCGAACGCCAGGTCTCAAGCTGCTTTACGGACCGCTCCCTCAAAGCCTTCTGAGCCGAGGTCTGGAAATTGGAGCACGACTTTGAGCCAGGGTCACGCACCAGGCACCAGAGACAAATTAAGTGTGGATCAGTCACAGATATGGCATGATGGCAGGTGATGGACAGTTTGAATCCAGAAGTCTTCTTTGACGTTGAGGAAAAAACCTACACACCAAAAAATCATCAACAAAACATCAAAGAAAATTCCTGTCAAAAAGAGGGTAGCTTTCTTCACAAATCTGTGCTAGCTGGCGCAGAAACAAAAGAAGTGACGTCTACAGAATCATTAGATGTGAATTATGTGAATATGAACTTGTAATCATACTGTTTATAAACTGTCACTGTGTGCTGGCAAATATACGATGTCTTACAATTACTTTGTATGCTGTGCAGTTAAAAAAAAGTTAATAAAAAAAATATATATATGTATATATATATATATATATATATATATATATATATATATATATATATATTTTTTTTTTTTTTTTTTTAAACGACGCCATCTACCAGCGCGCAAGGGTATTGCTCAAACAAAAGCATTCTGGATACAGCCTGGGATATTCTAAGGTTAGGAATGAGCAGCTAGAGGTCTCTATTAGAAACACAAGAATGCAAGGGTCACTTAACCTGAACGAGCTGGCCGGTAGAGACAGCTTTATCTAGAAGCTTTTACTTTCTCCTGGACTAATTTCCTTCTAATAAGAGAAACGAAAAGCATCTGCCTGGAGACAAGCAGGCACATGAAACAGGAGCTGGAAGTTAAGGGTGAAGGTCGCAGTCTAGTCAGATTCTCTAATAAGGCATACAGAAGTTCATGGAAGATACAGAAACTTAACCACCTGTGGCCTCCATCAACAATCCTTCAATTTCACCGAACTTGTATCAAAACTTGGAGACTTTTGAAAATAAAACTAGGAGTATAAACTTTGGATCCTTGTCACAGCTAGGCATGGGTACCTATCAACGTGGCCAATGGCCCAACTCCCAATTAGATGCTCAGCACACTAAATCTAGCATTTCTGTTCCGCAGCTTGCCTTCAAACATATTGCAGAGCTGATTCTGTGCCAAGAATGAACAAAATCACGCACATCAAATTGGTAACTCACCCTATGGTGGGGTGAATCTATACTCTTACCCCTTTTCATTATCATCTTTCATCAAAAAGATCCTAAATGCATCTTTAGAAAAAGGTGATGTATCCTTAAGTGCGGCACATGGTCAAGATTTTTTTTTCGTCAAGACCGCAACTTTTGATGAAACTGTTCTTGGAACTGTGACCTATCATCATTTTCCAATCACTATCTGAAAGTTTAGTTAAGGTAGAATCTCTCCAACTAAAGAGCTAACATGAGAGCTGGCATTCATTTTACACACTCCAATAGGATCCATAAGACTATTTTAAGAATAATAAAAGCACCTGTAGTGGTTAGGCATAATGACAGTGTCAGTTGTTGATGGGGGCAGGCCGCTTTGCTTGTATGACTGATTGTTCCACACTGTGAACTACAGCATTTCATTGTTTGGTAGAAGTTGGTGTGGTTCCCCTGCCTCAATGACTTGGTCTCAAGATTTTTAAGAAGCTGGGCAAAAAGGATAGTGATTGAAAGATTTTAATATTTTACCACCAACATTTCTTTTGGGACAACTTATGGTCCTTTCTATCATTCACCTGCTTATCACCTTGTTTGGCTGGGTTGCTATTATTAAAATGACACCCACATAAATCTTTGTCACAGCATATGAACAGGGTCAGTACAATACCCTCTTATAATGCTGATTCTATGTACGAAAGTGGATGAATGCTTAATAAATTCAGCTAGGTTAAATGTTTTTATCATGAGAGCTGCATCAGATAAAAAGAACACCTCTCTCCTTTTTTGGAAGAAAAAAATGATTACTCCTGCTGCTAGAGACCACTAATTGTTGGTGGTGTGGGACAATAAATGGTCTCTCAAGCCACATTTGGGGACCTCTTTCAGAAGTTTTCTTTGCTTCACAAACTCGAAAAAACTTAATGTAAACTTTTCAAAGAGGTGAACGCCTTTGATTTGGGAGCGCTATCTAATGGCTGCTCAGACTACTTACCTAGTCCACTTATTTTGCATTTAAGAATGGTGTGAGAGACTGGAAAGCATTATCATGTCTCGTACCTCAACAGGGCAATATACAAGCTTGATGAAAAGAAAACCAGAGGTTAGAGTAAAAATTTGTATGGCCCAAAAAACTATTTATTGAACTTATTGAAAAAAAAGATTCTGAAACAAATTGCCTGTTCAGAAACCTAATATTAATAGACCTGGAACAATCTCTGGACCCCCCACATTTAAGAGGTTACCTTTAGGGAGAAAAGCCCTAAGGTTTTAATCTACTAAGGCCAGAAATTAACTGAAAGCTGATTTAAAGAAACTAAAAATTGAAACCAAAGGGAATTTAGATGGTCACTTTAAAATCTTTTGTCTGCTTAGTTCCTTAATGGCATAAACCTGTGCATTCTGATGCACTGCTCTGTAATAGTCTGCTACATAAATATCCTCACTCAGTTACAGACCATGAGGAAGCCTATGAAATAACTTAATAGGGAGGCCTTCTGAACAACCCAATCTAGGTTGAAGAAGAAAAGGTTATCTATCTGTATTCGTACTTCTCCATCATTGGCATGTTCTTTGAACTCAAACAACAAAATTTGCCACCTTATGTGTGGAAATCTAGAAATATCTTAACAGATCCAATGTCAATTTTTCAAAATGATTTAAAAAGTAAACATCTTCGGGAGGTAACATCTTCCGAATTTTTTTTTTATATATATTTTTATTTTTTTGTGGCAGAGGCATAAAACATACAAGGACGAACCAGCATCTAATCAGCGATAGTCATTCACATAGTTTCTGGTACATTACTGGCATAATGAAAGAAAAAAAAGAAACATATAAAATATAGAATATATCTTTGCGAATACAGTAATCATTAGATTTAGATCCAATTGTCAATAGGGGACCATAACTTCCGAGCAAATATCTTCTTTTTCTGTCCCTTCAATTTATAAACTGCTTTGTCCATTCTATAAACATTTAGCAACTTTTCCAGCCATTGTTCAAATGTTGGTGGATCTATATCCAGCCATCTAGAAGTAATACAAAAACGATATACAGACATTCCAATAAACAGAAAGTATTCTTGATCAACAGATAAACTTTCAGAAGGAAAATAAATACCAAAAATGATCACAGAAGGACAAAGCTTAATATTGACATTGAGCAAGTTAGTCAAAAACTTTTCAATCTTATCTACATATAACACCAATTTGAGGCAACTGTAAAACATATGACATGAGTCCGCTGCTAGGACTCCACAGCGACTACAATTAATACCTTTCGTGGCCTTCCATTTGGCCAACTTAGCAGGTGTATAGTAAAGGTCTAAAGTAGACATATAATGTTGACTTTTAAGAGAACTATTAATTAGTGCTTTATTACTCATCTCAAAAGCCCTTACCAAGTCTATTCCTTCTATACACAATTTTCTTTGCCATTTCTGGGCTTGCTGGTCAAGATCATCATGCAGCTTATTAACCATTAATTGATAAATCGTGCCAATACGGCTATTCTTCCTACAGCTCTCTAGAATATCGATAGTCTCCATAGCATCATTATATAACAGATTTTTTTTTTTTTTCCAAAAAACTACGGATCTGTAAATATTAAAAAAATTCATTCCTGGAAAGGCCAAATGTTTCTTGAAGTTCAGAAAAGGACATAAAGACCCCATTTTGATACAGTTGCCCAATTGAGTGGATCTGTCTCATATGCCATCGATATATAGCCATATCTTGAAAAATCCCCGATAATGACATATTACCAAAAATAGGTGTATAAAAATTAATCTTTGAAGTTATCCGTAGAGTTTTATTAATTTGTCTCCAAACTAAAAAGGCAGAAAGAAACACCTTAAATTTTGTTTTTTTATAGTAGCTTAGTTCCATGAACTTCAGTAAACATTGACGCGCATGAGCGCCCATTAGCATTTCAAAGATAGAAGGTGCCATAGAGGTTTCAGTAACATGGTCATGAAATAATAGAACCCTGATTGCTTTAAGAGTGATAGCCCAATAATACATTCTGAAGTTCGGAAATCCCAGCCCAGCACGTTCTTGCGGAAGAGTACACCATTTTAAAGATCTTCTTGAGCGGCGGTACCCCCACAAAAATCTGGACAACATCCTGTCTATTTTGTTGAAAAGAGACATTGAAAAAAATAGGGGAATAGTTCGAAAAAAATAAAGAAATTTTGGGAAGATCATCATCTTGATGACATTGGTTCGTCCATATAAAGATAAGTGTAAATTATTTATCCTTTCTAAAGTTCTATTAGTAGATATGAGTAAAGGATCCAAATTTAATCCAACAATGTCGTCAATTTTAGGAGAAATAATTACACCAAGATATGTGCCAGTAGAATTTAATGGGATATCAGTGGGTGTACCAATTTCAGAATGTATGATCTGGGTTTTTGAAATATTAAGTTTGTATCCGGAGAATTTACCATATTCTCGAGCTACTTCAATTATTTTAGGTAGCGCAGTAGAAGCATCAGAAGTTACAATGGCCACTTCGTCTGCATACGCTAAAACTTTGTGGTCTACCTCATGAAGTTGGACTGGTGGGATGCCGGGTTCCATAATTAATCTGTTCAAATAGGGTTCTAAATAAAGAGCAAATAGAAGCGGGGAACAAGGGCAGCCTTGCCTGGTCCCCCTAGTGATTGAAAAAGATCTAGAGGTATCAGTACCTAGTCTTATTACACCCTTGGGATTAGAATAAAGTGCTTGTACAGATTTAATAAATTGTGACGGGAAGCCCTTCCATTCTAGTACAGTCCAAAGGAATCCCCAGTCTACCCTGTCAAACGCTTTTTCAGCATCGAGTAGAATCACCCCAACTGGGGATTCCTTCGCTTGAGCCCAATCCAATAATGTAATAACGCGTTTGACATGATCTGTAGTATCCCTATGTCTAATGAAACCATGTTGGATATGAGAGACCAAGCCTGCCATTACGTCATTTAATCTATTTGCAAGGATTTTAGAATAAATCTTACTATCTGCGGTGATAAGAGAGATAGGGCGATAGGACCCTAGTTCTTTTGGGTCCTTATTCTTTTTTGCAAAAACAACTATAGTGGCAGTAGACCAAGAGTCAGGAGATTTACCTTGAAACGCTAAATTGAAAATTTTTAACAACTCTGGTTTCAGCATGTGTCTAAATGTCCGATAAAATTCAAGAGGTATCTGGTCGGGCCCCATCGCTTTGCCTGCCGCAAGACTCAAAATGGCTTTCTCAATCTCATCCCAGCTTATTGGCCTTATAAATAAGTCTGTCTCTTCTAAACACAATGAAAGTTGGTTGGCACTTTCAAGATAATCTGCAGGATTAAGAGTCTTATCAACTTCATTACTGAGGTCATTATACAATGTCTTATAGAAGTCATGGAATGCCTCTAATATTTCTTCCCTACGTTCGTGAAAAACACCATTCATATCTTTAACGCACTGTATTTCGTTAGTGGAGGATTTTTGTCGCAGGCGCTGGGCTAAAAATTTTCCGGTACGTTCGCTATATTCATAGCGTTCAGTTTTATGTTGCTTGAATTTTGCTGCTACTTCATCAGCAATATGGATACGCAGACCAGAGCGTTCAGTAACTAGGCGTAGTTGTGCATCCTCTATTCCTACATTATTTTTGCATGCAGTAGATAAATCCATCTCGGCTAACCTAATCTTATTTAGCCTCTCCTTAAAATCTGTTTGGATTTTCTTCCTCTTATAATTTGCAAAGCTGATTGTCTCTCCCCGTACAATGGATTTAAAAGAGTCCCACACTACTTGTGGAGAAGCAGTATCATTATTTATTAAGAAATAGTCTTTAATAATTGTAACCATAAATTGGAGATAGTCTTCATCTAATAGCAGATTTCTCTGAAATGACCAGGATCTAGTTGGATTTTGACAATCAGTGGGAAACTGAATCTCAGCAATCATAGGGTTATGATCTGAGATAATAATAAAAATAATAATGAGGTAATATTTCGATACGAATTTTCTCCAAAAACAGAGAGGATACAAAAAAATAATCTAGGCGGACGAATTTCCGATGTGGGATGGAGAAAAAAGTATATCCTGGGTCTTTACAATGAAATTTGTTCCAAACATCAGTTAACCCATTATTTAATACCAAATCTCTAAGTGCTCTATAAGTTCTAATCTTGCGGCCCGTGTATCTCATCTCTGATTTAATATTCCAATCAGCTGACAAATGAATATTTAAATCCCCACATACTATTATTGGTTGTGTCCACGTAGCTAGCTCTGCATTCATAGTATTGAACACTTCAGCATCATCAAGATTAGGGCCATAAATACAGCATATAGTAAATTTGCAACTTCCAATTATTAATTCAGCAAGCCCCCATCTGCCCCATTTATCAACTGATGTTTTCAAGCACTTCCCAACTCCCTTTCGCATACAAATTGCAACGCCTCTTTTTATACCCATTTGTTTAGACGTAAGCAAGACTTCTAGTCCCAAATTATCCAAAAGAGAACGCTTGTCCCATGAAATGTGCGTTTCCTGAATACATAATAAATCAATATATAAAGTCTGGAGCATTGTTCGAAACATACCGATCTTTTTTAAATCATTAAGACCATTAATATTGATTGTGCATATTTTCACCTTTTTATCCATATTGAAAAAAGAAAAAAATGTTAACTATTATCAACATTATATACTCTTCAATATTATCATTTGAGTACCTTGTATTCATCCTTGTATTAAACACCTCTGCCTTACACCCCCACCACCAACCCTTACCCTTACCCACCCCCACCCTTTTTCCAAGAACCCCTCCCCCCACCCTCCCCACTATAGGAGGCACAGGAACTATCAGTTCCTGAAACGTATGGGCGCCGTGTCCCTGGCCCATAGCGTCCTGACGAAGAGAAAAGAGAAAAGAGAAGGAATAAAAGAAAGAATGGAAAAAAGAAGAGAAAAGAAAGAAGAAAAATAGATAAAATAGAAAAGAAAACAGCGGTCGTGCATATTTAAATAGTTATTAAACAATGGAATTTCTAAGCTTACAGTCTTACAGTCTGAATTTATCAGACTACGCATTAGTTCTTTTCAAAAAAGAGAAAAAAAAGTTCTTCATGATTATTCAAAGAGAATCCAAATATTCCTTGGCGTTAATAGTGGAGATAAAGTATTTTACTTGGCCTTTGAATATTGTCTTCAATTTTGCAGGACCTTGGAGAAACACTGCTACTTCTTTCTTTTGGAAATCAGGAATCAATTGCCTCAGTTGCCATCGTTGAGCCACAGTAGCTTGGCAATAATCTGGTCGTACAAAAAACTGACAGCCCAATCCATCCGCTTTCTTATCCGGTCTTGCGTTTACGTAAATAGCTTCACGAGCAAGGAAGTTATTGAACGATACCAGAATGGCCCTGGGATAGTTTTCTTGGCCTTGTCGCGGTTTCCTCACTGTAAAGGGAAATCTATGTGCACGCTGTATTTCCCGAGCCCAATCCCATTCTGTCATCTCAGGAAAAGCGTCATTTAATAGATTAATGATGAACCTCCTCGGGTCAGACCCTTCTTTATTTTCAGGGACCCCCAAAAAACGCAAATTACTTCTGCGGGCCTGATTCTCCAAATTTGCTAGCTTATCGGATAGATCCTCCTTTTGAGCTTTGAAGTCACCCACTTCTTGTCTTTGGGCCATACATTCTTCTTCTAGGACAGATATCCTAGCCTCTGCCTCGGTGACCCTGTCGGCGGTCTCTGAGCATATCTTAATCGCACGTCGTACTGCATTTTTGACTTTAGCACAAGTCATCTGTGTACGTTGGTTTTCAGCCTTACTTTCCGCCCTGTGATTCATCATAGTATCAAAGATTGTTTTTAGTGTAATCTCTTCATTATTTTCTTGTGGCGGAACCTGGTCAGGTACAGAATTATGACTGGGCCCAGGAGTATCAATGGCAATAGTAGCGGTAGATGCTGGAGTAGGAGATAAGGAGTTCGCTCTACTTGGTGAATTAGGAGCGGTCTCTTTGCTCGTCGCACGTAGAGATCTCTTCTTCCTCAGCCTCTTCTTAATGATAGTGGCCGTGTTGGCATTGTCAGGGCTCATGCTTACCTCGCCATCGGAAGATAAACTCTCGCAGCTGTAATCTACCCAGTCTTTATTTAAACCAGTTGCTTCATCAGATGAGAGTTCTGACAGGGAGTAGAAATTTTCAGGAAGCTCCAGATTATGCTGCAGCGCAATGTTTTTTTTCCGCACTGTAGATCGATTACTGATGGTAATAATAGTGAGGGAAGAGAACATGCTCGATTGATTATAGTCCCGCCTGAAACTACATCTCCCATAATACCCTTCCTCAAAGGATCAGTCGTCACAAGAGTTGTGGGATTATTCTGACTATCAACACTTTTAGACTGTTGATTAAGCAGTTGATTAGTAATCATATCAGTGTTTTGATTGTTATTGTCAATTATTTTCTTCTTAGCAGCATGTTTCACAAACAGATCAGGCAATGTTTGTAGTGCTGTGCTCTTCATACTCGAAGCTTCATTGGATTTTGAAACAGCCCCCTTATTAGAATTCTTACCCTGTTTTGTGGCAGTTTTACCAGGAGTCGACGGAGCTGTCTCCGCCATCTCGATCTCCTCGTTGTCAGGCTCCGCTCCTCTCAAATCGCTTCCAGCACCGTTTCTCTTATTACTGCGCGTGCCAATGGAGGGTGGTAGCGGCGTCCTCTTCTTCTTCCGAGAGCCGCCTCTGCCAGGGAAAACGCTACTCTGTGACCAGAACAAACAGAGTGTAGCGCGCCACAGCGGGGCCCGCCGATTAAACTCGAAGAGATTCAGCAACATTCGTGAATTCCGTCACGAAGATAGTTAGTATCCAATTGTTACCACAGTATGATACTGTAGCGTAGTTAGCTCCGGTCACGAAGATAGTTAGTATCCAATTGTTACCACAGTATGATACTGTAGCGTCGTTAACTCCATTCCGCTCCACTAGTGTTAACCTCCGAACACTCTCCACGGCCCCCGACCCGGAAATGGCCAGCGCCTCCGTGTAGCTCCGTATCTCACACTCCCAGCGGTCCACCACGGAGCAGAAGCAAACGTAGACCAGCCACTCCCACGAGCAGCCTCAGGCAGCCGACCGGTATCAGCCGACGCGGTCAGGTAGGATGAGATTGTCCGTTGCATACAAACATATAATCGCGATTAGTGCCGCGGAAATGTTAAATGATCGCACGACCAACTCCCGCATGGATTATCGTGGCAAAAAACTGAGTTTTCTTTCTCCTTCACTCGCGGACGCCAGGAACCAGGGAGCTGGCTGCTTACACAGCCTCCCTCACGGCAGCCATCTTGCCTCCAACATCTTCCGAATTTTGTGTGAATTATGTGTAAGTGCTACAAAACATTTGACTGCAGCCTTGTTTAACCATCGTCTCAAAAAACACACAAAACAAAATCATGGACATGATGGAGAATTAGAGGATTAAAATTAACTAACTTTATCTTCTTCCTCATGGAGTCATCTTTGATATTCATAAACATTACAAGCGAACAAAGCTTATCTCTTCACCCCAGAGGCAAGTAAACCCTGGGACTATGGGGAGAAAAGTTAGAATCTAATCATGCAAATTAGCTGCAGAGGGAGACTTTACCCACTAAAAGACCTGGATCCAGCGTCAAAGCACCAATTTTTTAAAAAGCTGTGAACTGATCTCGGAGTTGCCATTTGCAAATACCAGCAGTTAGAACATTTTCCAAAATGCATTAAACATACACAAGTAATCTTCCTTTCCATTGACTTCAGGATTGTTTTTGACCATATGTAGCACTTTGCTGCCTTCTGGCTAGGTTTGCACTGTAGAATTAATATACAACATACATTCTTATGGCTGATTTACCTCTTGTTAAATTAGTGTCAGGTTAAGCTGGAATGGACCTGCTGTTTCTTTCATAACATGAACATTACTGATTCAGCTAGAGAATATTTGCGACTATAGATCCATAATTCACAAACATCTGTTTTCATATTGGATACCTTCAGCGTAATCAAGTTACAACTTTAAAGATCTTTTAAAAGCTCCCTTCTATATCTGAAGGTAGCACCACCATTATGAATGTTTCTTTTACATCCATTCATTTGTGGTATTGAAATCTAATTAGCACCCAAAGAAATCTTCCTCTGAATCTTTATCTTTTATCAAGTGTTAGTGAAAGTAGATGAAGGCTGATTCTTCACAGGTTTTTTCTTGATCAGAAGATATACCTTCTGTGCCTAATGATGCAGGTGAAAATTCCTGACTATCACGGGTATAAATATCTAGCACCAAGATGTATTCTGTTATACTCGGTCATGCTGGAAGATTTTTAGATATATTTCCTACCATCAGGAAGAGGTAGTGACAACTAATGATTTCCACTTGTGGAGCTTCTCCTTACACTGCTAATGGTGGCTGATTTCCTCTGCCCGTTGGGCTACTTTTACCTTTGCTGGTACAAATCAGACTTTTGATATACATGCTGCGGCTTTTGCCAGTAGGGTGTATATACCAGCTAGTGGAAGAAGCCACTTCCCTAATGTTTTGAGCTGGATTCTTTTTCTAATTCCGAGACTTCAGAGTCCTGTTTTGGTCATTGTGTGGATCTCCTCATAAAAGGTGATGCGAAGAGTGTTGACATAGACAGATATTGAATTTTCAATCTCAAGAGAAAAATAGAGAGGTAAGACGCAAACAAAAATAACGATGTAAGACTACACTACAATAGTACAAATGGGTCGACAGCTCCACTTAACCATTCATAGAACTGATCAACTGATATGAAGTGATCCCCTTTACTTGAAATCTGACTGACGGCATCACGACAGTCCGATGAGGAGGTTTGCTCCTTGCCCCATTGAGCCTTATAAAATGTAGTACTGAGAAGAACTGTGGGTCTTGCTGGTCTTTTTACCATGCCAATCCTACTCGCTTTGTCTGAATTAGCTAATGGTGTTGGTGAAGAGAAAGCTAATCTATAGACAATGCAATTGAGAAGTGTCATGCATCTGGGATCTTGACCTGCCAATTAGATTTTTGTTGTCTTACCGTTTTCTGGTTCCTATGGTAAATGGTGCAAGGAATAACTCCATAGTGGGTTTTCAGAGGCAGGAACAAGGAGTGCCAAG
This sequence comes from Lissotriton vulgaris, assembly GCF_964263255.1. NCBI lineage: Eukaryota > Metazoa > Chordata > Amphibia > Caudata > Salamandridae > Lissotriton > Lissotriton vulgaris. The sequence continues at coordinate 501,307,746 of NC_141689.1, read as the reverse complement.
ACGATGAAAATGTTTTTTGTTGTAACTTATCAAAGTGCTAGTGATATCTATTTTCTCTTTGTAATCTCAGGAAAAGCGAATGTGTCAAACAAGAATAATTTGTAAAGCATAGGTTCAGGAGAAGGATGTCAATAGATACCCTAGTTCAGAAAAAGTTTGCTACATCTTAATTCATTGTTATACACCACCTCCTTAACCTTGGCCTCTGTCTGGGTGGATTTGTGTACCCCATGAGACTTATTTCTTTAATGTCTTTCTACCCGGTGGTTTAGGTCCTGTCTGAGACCGAAACCAAATGTATAGCACTGCTACTGGCTGTGATGGTTGAGGCACTAATATGGGCTATAAATGAGGTTGCTGAGGCAAAGGCTGTGGATCATGCCTCTGAGAGGGCAAAGGTTGCATGTGTGGACTTGAGGTAGATATTTTACCTTTTTCCTTTTATGCATCAGTGGACTGGACATGGAGACATTCTAAGTAGGAAAAACACCTGAAATATTCGATTTGGAACTTCTAGACTATTTGTGTTTCAAACTTAATCTTATTGCATGCCGAACGCTGAAAATCAATGTTAGTCATTCCCCTGGCTGACTTCCTGTGGCTCAAACCACATAAAACCTTTTTTCAAACCTAAAATTCTTGCGGGGAGGAGGGTAGGGTGTCAGATGGCCAACTGTCTGGCTTTAAAGACCAAGTACATGAAGGACTCAAAAAGGGTAGGAATATTGCATCCCCCAATATCAGTCACATATCCCTATGAAATAAAGCACAACTTTGAACTTCAGTGTGTCAATGGCTCATGCTCAAACCAGGAGGCAACACACAGCAAGAGATAGAAAACGTTTGCACATGGAGGTGTGGACTGTCTTTGAATCATGAACTGAGGCTGCCTTTGTTGAGAGCTGCGAGAAAGGAAGAGGTAAACAGGATGGAAGCAGGCAGGTTGCATACTGCTTTTATGTCGTACAAAGGGTTCTAGGATAGCTGTTGCCACAAACCATGTCTGTGAAAATGAACTGACTCGCTCCCCTACAAATATTCTGTCACAGCCAATTATTGGACTCAGGGATCTGGTTGGTACATACCTGCACCTTGGTCTAAAGGACTCGTGTCAGTGTGCCTCAGTATTTAGGGAAGTGAACTTTGCATTACATCTAGGACTTGCAGTTTCTTGATGTCTCTAAGCACATAGCGTGGCCAAGTCGGTAAGGAAGCCCGCTTGTCCTGTGTAAATTCTCTCGAGGAGTTGGAGAGCTTAGAAGATGTATACTGTTCAAACTGAAAAAGTAAACCAGTTGTAACTGTTTTTAGCTTGTCCTTGTGAAACCTCTCCAATGCATTTGAGGAGAGATAGGGTCATGTGGACATAGGGAGTTGGAGGTGCTCCACAGCAAATCCTGGAACCAGTCATAACTGGAAATTTTGTTGAGGACTACTGGTGCTGTGGGCGAAATTTACTTGTAAATCATCAAGTCAATGACTGGCACTATGCCAGGTTCACTAGCTTTCTCTCCAGTGTGTCCACTAGTAGGCAAGATATGGTACAGAATTGGCTCCAGAGTCTGCCATTGAGTACCATTTGCCAGCTGGTGCTAACAATCCATGCTCCAGCTCCAGAGCTGCTTTAATGATGCTCTCCATTGATGATCCAGCTAAATCTGATTTCACCTAAGCCCCCGTAGTGAAACTCATGCCTGTCTTTTACATAATTATGTTTAAAAGATATCTAATTTAAAGAGTAAGTGGCTTTCTAAATAAAACATAGGGCTGCAAAATATTATGCTGGTTGCCTTTTTTATATTTTCGTTTCAATATTTAAATAAATTAATCATTCAGAAACAATTTTTGGTAGTTTAAAAACGAGACAAACAAATCACGCAATTTACCAAATCATAAAACTATTAAAACATGCTTAAAGCTTACACCATAAACAGAGTGAACCTATGTAGTTACATTTGGCACATACAAGAGACGTTATGACCAAAACAAAGCAAAAACAGCAGCAACTCCCTGTGAAACGTTTCGTCAAATGCATTTCCATAATAATCTCCAGCTCGGACAAGTCACGCATCAGGCATTAGACGAACACATTTGAGTCCGCATCACTGGACTCAATTGCTAATTAATAAGAACCTAACGGTACAATGAGGCACTGCTGGCAGCTCGTCTACAGTTTGTGATAAAAACAAAAACAGTCAACATGCTGTGCAGCTTCTGCCTGCCCCAGGCACTATAATGATGAACTCACTGTAATTGTAATTGCATTTATATAGCACGTACTACCCCTGACGAGTTCCAAAGAAGGCCAAGAGATGGACTCGCTGTGGGGTTAAGTTCCCGCCAGGTTGATTCGTAAATACATAAATGCCAGGCTTCCAGGCCATGGGGATCTGCACCTTTGTTGTTTTTCAGGCACAGCAGTGCTTGATTTATCAAGTCAGGCCAATAGCTCTTAAATAGTTTATACCCTGCCACCAAACAGGGTGGTACCAGCGGCAGTCAGGATGTTTTTTTGCTCCGTTCCGGCGCAAAATAATCATGATCATCTCGCCTAGGAACATCTATGTGCTATATTAAGGTACTGGCAGTAACGCAATAGTTGTACCCTGTACAGCCCGTGCCTCTACTGAATGTTGCTTTTATCGCCCAGATCACTGCCATGAGGCTACAGCACTAGGAAAGATCCTGAGTTTCATGAAAGTCCATAAATCATTAATTCTTCAAGCAAATTTCCGAAATTATCTTACACAATAACTAATTTCCTTTTGAACACCAACACCTTCGCCCCTGGTATTCAAAGAAAACCATGTGAGCTGTAAGGTACCTCCCACATATACAAATATGTATAAGTGACACTATGTTCACAATACTTCCTGTACAATTAATGATATGGGATCCACGTAGTATGATGAATGTAACATTGCAAGTCATTTAGGGGGGTGCTGGAAATGCTCTCTATTGATGAAGGAATTAATCCAGAAACACATGTCTAAAGTTACACAGCACAGACTGCACCAACAAGGGTGAAACATTAAAGACTACTACAGACGTAAGTGTTGTTATGCACTGCTTTACCATGATGATTTGGGGGACATTGAGTGCTGAGATGTCCGGCAGTGTGCTCCCTTCCTTCTCCTATTTGAAAAGGCTCCCTTGAGCTACTGAGCTGAGGAGCTTGGACTGTGATGGTACAGAGACCTGAGAAGACTTTGGGCAGCATTTCCAGCAATCCAAAAATGGCTTGTTGCGCTCCACTGATGAAGGAATGAATCCAGAAACAGATACACAGCACAGGCTGCACCAACAAGGGCAAAACATTGAAGACTACTATGGAAGTGCTATCATGCATGGCATTTTACCATGATGCATTGGGGACAACTGTCAGCACTGAGTGTAGCTACAGGTTGGCCTTTGCGTATTCCTCCTAAACGGTCGCACACAATGGGGAGCTTAGGTGTGCCTAGATGGGCCAACACTGGCAGGATGGTAGTGAGGATCCTGGCACCCCCCACTTACACATGAATACACTATGTCATGCCTCCACACAAAGGGCTGCATACCCCCTGTAGTTACCCTAGAGGCAGGACATGAAAGGCAAGATGCCTGGGGACTACAAAAGAAATTCTAGAAGTTTCCCCCCACCTTCCAGAGAAAGGGTACCAGGTATAAATATTGGACCTCAGATACCACCTCTTCAGCACACTTATGGACTTGTGGCTACTCTGCCAGGAGGAAGGACTGCGTGCTGTTGAAAGGATGGTCACTCTGCTAGACTGCTACATCGAGAGTCCGGGCATTCTACAGGATACCCATTCCGGATTTCGGTCAGGTTTTAGTACTGAGACGGCTCTATTAGAGGTGGCAGAGTCAATGAGAATTTTGGTGGATTCAGGATCGGCAGCGATGCCGGTGCTCCTGGATCTATCTGCAGCGTTCGACACAGTAGACCATTCCATGCTGGTTCGGAGACTCCAGGATATAGGCGTTGCGGGTGTGGTACTTGACTGGCTGTAGTCATTACTCAACAACTGCATACAGAAGGATGTTCTGAAACCCCATTTGTCTGAACCAAAACATCTGTGGCGTGGAGTAATTCAGGGGTCGGCACAGAGTCCCCTTCTTTTTAATATATATCTGGCTCCGCTGTTCTCACTGATAGCTAACTGGGGCGTTAAGGCGATATCATGCACTGACGACACCCAGCTGGTTTTCACCTTTAAAGAGCAGTCGGAGGACACCTTTAAGAGTTTCAAGGGCTGTCTGAAAGACATTGCTCTATGGATGAACAATAATAAATTCAAACTCAATACTGAGAAAAATGAAGCGCTATTCTTTGGCAAGGACTTGCCACCAGCATCGGATCTGTGGTGGCCGGTGAAAATGGGAACACCTCCCGCACCAGCTGCCGCAGTGGGTGTGAAGTGAAAAGCTGATCTTTCCTTTTCGGCTATAATTCGGCAGGTGACAGCCACCTGTTTTAGCAAATTGAGAAATTTATGGAAATTCTTACATCTGCTGTAGGAGGATTGTAGCCGAGTCATAGTCCATGCAACTGACACATCTAGGCTGGACTATGCTAACGGCCTCTACTTGGGCCTGCCATTGCATCTAATCACGAGACTTCAGATGGTACAGAATGCGGCTGCGAGACTGATTAGACGTGTACCATTCCGTCCTCATATCTCTCCGCATTTAAAAGAGTTCCACTGGCTGCCAGTGGCTAGAAGAATTGAGTTTAAGGCTTTGACTTTGGCATTTCGATCAATGCATGGTAACTGTCCCAGCTACCTGAAACGACTGTTATGTAGCTATAAGCAGAATCGTGCATTGAGGTCCAACTCGCACAATTTGCTCTGTACCCCACGTTTTAGTAAAGCTCGACTAGGCGGCAGATCCTTCGTGGTCGGGCTGCTAAACTGTGGAACTCTTTGCCAAGTAACTTGCGCCACATTGAATCAGAGCCACTCTTTAGGAAAGCAGTGAGGATGTGGCTTTTCAGCTTAGGGTAGTGTCTTTAGAGCTTTGCTTTTCCGTTCACCATTTGCGTTCTCCTACTGCATGAGCGCAGGGACACTCCAGTTTGAGGTAGCTTTTCGCGCTTTATAAATGCCAGTATTATTAATATTATTATGGAGGAACTGCTGCCCTGCTGTGCTGACCTGAGGCTGAAACATGTCGACATTTTTGCAGATAGGAGGGATGAAGGGGTAGTAACTCCCCCTTATCACCATCCTTTAAATATTGTATTTTACCCTGGCCAGGAAATCCACAACTAAAGGTAGTTGGGGATATTCCTGAGCCAGTTTTAATCACTGTTTTGTTGTAGTTCTGCACAGTAAGATCCCTCAAACATATGTGTATGTATTGTGTTCCCCTTCCCTTTGCTCCACCCCAGGCATTGGTCTGCGCAGGGATGTCCATACCAGCCCGATGATGAAGCATGCCACTATTAGTGGGTGAGGGCATTTAACTTGCATTTTGTCTACATAACACTAATTTTATGGCCTCCTTTTCCTTTTTGTGTGTTTAAGGCTCCTGATCCGAAGCCTCAGGGACACAGCAGGGTTCCAACAACCTTGCAGCTGCACCTGAACTTTGCAATCTGTTAGTCTACCCTGCCAATTGGAGCAACCCCAGTCTTGGACCCTTGGAAGAGGTGTTCTGCCAGCCTCTGTGGATCCAGTGGAACAAATGCATCTCGTCTGCTGCACTGCGCAACCTTGAGCAGAACTGATGCATCGCCACTGCTGTATGTGTTAGACTTGCATCGCCCTTGCAGCCACCTTAGAAACGCTGCTGCAGGATGTATACACTGCACAGACCTTTGAGCGATTACAGCAACACAAAAAGATGATTGACAGAATGCTGAAGATTGTGAAACATTCACCCCATCACAGATCCGGGCTAAATCCATAATGTTTTAGCTCACCATGCCACTTCAGTATGGACCCAACCATAAGCAAATTAGTCTTGATCCTGCTCCCCTTGACAACTGTCCAGCCAGAACTGACAGGCCAGGTCCTCTATGGACTAGAAAACAAGCCTGCTGGGACTGGTTTCTGGGTATCACCACTCATCAGCCAGGCTAGCTTGAATCCAGTGGCATAGTGGGGCACAGGATTATTTATTTAGGACACAGGCACCTCAGTAAGAAGTGTCCTGGTGCTAAAAAGATAATCAAACGCAAGAGCAGTGGAGAGTAGTAGAATGCCATAGCAAAGAAACCAGTGTTATACAAAAATGTCTTTAACTGTTTTCTGAAAGTGATAAAACTGGGTTGAGCCCGGAGAAGCAGAGGCATAAAGTTCCAAGCCATGAATATCACCACTTAAACTGAATAACCCCCAAACGTGGCCTTTTTAGATTTAGTGTCAACCATCAAATGATGTTTGTTAGAGCCGAGGGTTAGTGCAGGAAGATACAGGGAAAATAAAGAGGACATATAGCTGTGTATGGCTTTAAATGGTTTAAAACACAGGCACATGACTTTGAATATACTTCTTTTGGCAATGGGTAGCCAAGGAAGCTGGAGCAGATGTTTATAAATGAAAGATGTTCTGTTCATTGCAAGGATTAGGCAAGTTCCTGCATTTTGCACCAAATGAAGTCTTTGCAACTAATAATTCAGATAATAATAGATGTTGTTAATACTTGTATAAGGCTTTTCTTAGAAGAAGGGGGCAGATATGGGAGAGTTTTCCTAAATATATTTTTTAAAAACAGGAAGCAAGTGAAGTTCAGGCCTTTATATGCCATAAAGATTCTGTGTGCCTGTGAGCCGGTCTCCAATCCATATCTGGGTGCCGGGGGGTGGACCGGGGAGGGGGCTTGACATCTAAAATTGTGCATTCCTGATAAACGGCCATTAACTAGGGGCTCAAGGAAAACTTCAGACCTCTGACTCTGAGGGGCCATCCTGGGACTGATACAAGGGGGTGGACTTGGCACCTGCATTTCAATGGGCAGAGTCCTGGTCCCACTAAATATATTGATCAAGCTTCCTAGAGTAGGATGGCAGACAGGACAACATTTAGAGAGGGCCTGTACATTTCAAAAGTGGCCTTTTGAACTGATCTCATCTTCAAAGGCCATTGTGGATATAACTACGGGGCTCGGCCCTCTGGAGATAGAGACACTTTTGGGATTGAAACCATACTTTGCTGGTTCAGCGCTAGGACATCAACAAGAGGAACCAATGGGGCAGGAGGGACTGCAACTGGATTATCAGCAAATTTGTGATGACCAGAGGCTTGTCGTGCTTCAGGAAGGGGACTATCACTTGGTGGATTTTGCCTGGATGTTTCTGGCCTGCAGCTAATTGCCAACTGTCATGACCTGGGTCCCTAAGTACTTTCCAAGGACCGGTTGGCTGGCCTCCTGCCCACGAGATCCTAGGGACAGAAAGGATCTCCCCATTTCCATGAAACCGTAAGGACCACGCAGGGTGCAGAAGAAATGGGTGGAAGTGATCGTCGGTTGGGACAAGGACAGTCCTGAAATACGCAGTAATGACACTGTGCTGAGGAGTGTGCTTGTAAAAATCACCAGCCCACTTGGGGTGCCGAGACGTGAGGAGTTCGAGGAGTGCTGTTGAAGTTTGGCGAGTCCGAAGAACCCAAGCTTGCAACCAGAAACTTATGCTAGATAACAAGCCGTAGCGTGCGGTATCCGAAGGGTGTTGGGGAAGTTTACCGAACCCACGGGGCCTGAGATGGAAGCCTAGACCGTCTCCGACCTGCGGATCAGGTGGACGACTGTGCCTGACATTGCGGCCTCAGTTCGAGGCCGCTAGCCGCCTCTCCCCGGACCCACGCCACAAGGTAACATTGCAGCTCACACATCCGTCTGGGGGAAACATTTCTCCAAAAGGAAGTGCACCAGCTTCCGGTGTCACAGTCTTTTGCCTACAGGGAGGATAGTGATGCTGCACTTGTGAAGATTCCACTGGGTGCCTGAAGGCCTAATCTCGATGGAAGAAAAAACATAACTTTTTCCTTCCGCTTTACGTGGTCCTGACAATCTAACAAAAGTGTTGCCAGCAGGTCCAGCATGTATCGTTGACTGGTGTAGTTTGAGCTGTGTTACGATGTTTCCACTGGGTGCCTGAAGGCCTAATCTGGATGGACGAAAAAACATAACTGTTTCCTTACGCTTTACGTGGTCCTAACAATCTAACAAAAGTGTTGCCAGCAGGTCCAGCATGTATCGTTGACTGGTGTAGTTTGTGCTGGGTTACGAGACATAGTCAAAACCTGTGATTTCTTGACCTTTATAACTGTACAGGATATGCAACATTGGGAAAGTTGTGTTTTATGCTAATGTAATAGCGGTAAAGTGGAATACCTCTGAACAGCCTGGATACATGTTTCTGTTGTCGTTGATGTGGGAGGGATCGCTTGGATTGTGAACACCTCAGGGAAGCACACACGTGTTTATGTTGCTTTCGAGGCTGAGGGGATAACGTGCCAGGTAAATACCCATTACTAGTACATATATGTTCATGCCGTTCTGCTGCTAATGGGAGAGTTAGACAACTGCATATAACTGTAAAGCCTATATCCAATGTGTATGTCATTTTTATTTCAGTATGTGTGTGAAATACAAAGATCGGTGTTTTATAAAAAGTGTGAAGTCTTTTTGTAGTGTACTCAGTGTGTTGCGAGGGTGGCATTGTGCCAAACACTTTACACTTTGACCCAGAGGATGAGCCTGACTGCTCTGTGCCAATAAGCCTGACTGTGCCAAGCTACCCAAAGGTGAGCACAGGTATCTTTGACGGTGGATTCTGCTTGGCTCTGATGGGTCCTAGCCAGCCAGAAACCACTGGGTCTAACACTAATTATTTGGGGAATTCCGACAAGCCATGGTGTTAGACTTAAATATATTAGTTGTTAGACCTAGGTCACTCAAAAAGGATAGCCATGCCGGAACTAGACACTAAAAACGCAGTAATACACATATAACAAAGCAGGTAGACTTCTTGATCCTACCATGGGCATATCCACTTCCCAATATGTTTAAACAGTGTCAAGGTCGCTATTATATAAACTGAAAAGGAAGGGGGGGTAGCACACATCCTTGTCTCACACCATATTTAATCTTGATTGAGAAGTACACTCATTGTTAGACCAATGCCTAATGCACAGAGTCACGTCTTTGTGCAGGTGGCTTAATAAGTGCATTAATGGGGCCTCCACTCCCATTTCCAGCATTTTCAATCAGGGCTTTCCTCTGTTGACCAGGCAAGTCAACAACGTCTCCTCGGCGTGCTTCAACATCCTACGCATGCTACGGAAGATCTTCTGGTGGATCCCCACCGAGACCAGGAAGACCGTCACCCAGGCCCTCGTCACTAGCCGACTGGACTACGGCAACGCACTCTACGCCGGTACCACCGCCAAGCTCTAGAAGAGACTCCAGCGGATCCAGAACGCCTCAGCCAGACTCATCCTCGACATCCCACGAACCAGCCACATCTCCGGACATCTGAGAGACCTTCACTGGCTCCCCGTCAACAAAAGAATCACCTTCCGCCTCTTCACCCACGCACACAAAGCCCTACACGACCAAGGCCCGAGCTACCTCAACAGCCGAATCAACTTCTACGCTCCCAAACGCCACCTCCGATCAGCCAACCACGCCCTCGCCGCCGTCCCCCGCATCCGAAGAGCGACCACAGGAGGAAGGTCCTTCTCCTACCTGGCCGCCAAGACCTGGAATTCCCTCCCGACCGACCTGCCGCTGACCCAAGACCACCTCTCCTTCAGGAAGAAGCTGAAGACCTGGCTGTTCGAGCAGTAGCGGCACCCCCCCCCCCCACCCCCAGCGCCTTGAGACCCTACGGGTATGTAGTGCGCTCTATAAATGTCATTGATTGATTGATTGATTAACACACTGCACATATTATTTCATACTGTGCCAATAAAATTGAGAACTGTGGGGGAAACAAAATCAAATGGTAGACTGATCTATCCCAGAAAATAAAGATGTGGCTAGATGGGGGTAGGATAAATTAAAAAAATGTAGCTGAGACACAGACCTTTCTGAAGCTCCAGATAACTATAATCAACTTTGTCATGATGGTGCATGTTGCACGGTCACACAATCAGTTTTTGGCATGGACATGTCCCTTGCACACTGGATAATGTTTGAAGGAAGAGTTTCAGTTAAGTTGATAGAATTCGAAGGAGCTTTGGATCCACATCGGAAGGCGTGGAAAGAAAGAAACAGACTTCAGCATGTAGAGGTACATAGATAGAGTGGTCCCGAAAGCACATTCATGGTGGGAAAGACCTTATGCAGAACAGCAAAACATTTCCTACTGATGCGCAGGAGGATTGCTATAACAAATGCATACAGTCTGGCACCTGGAGAAATTCACAAGCTGAGGATTCTGCAGTTAGAAGTCTCTTTCAGAAAATGGAGGATTAGGGTTGGCAACACTGCACTATGGCATTTAACAAGATGCTAATGATACATTTGCGCACTTAAGAGACCCTGCAGTTTCAGTAGCTTAGTGAGACAGATAAAGAATGTATAGTGAAGCTGTCAGAATCTAACAGTCTATTTGAATTATTTACTTTGATCCAGGGGAGCTACCCACTATCTGCTCTTTCAAGGTGGTTTGTATTGATTGTCCTAGACAAGAGCTAATTATTGGAGACTTTGATACTCTGTGGTTCTGAAATTCTGGACCCTGCCGTAATACCGGTACCAAGGTCCAACACTCGTGTCACAAAATATCGTCGTACCATGACGAATTTGGTATCGGCAGACCGGTAATGATTAGGACATTATCCCTGTGCATTTGCGTCATGATCGAGCGATGCTAACACCCTTAAATCATGGTTTCCGTTCCGAGCCCTCGGACTCCATTTTGTGAACGGCATCCATCTTATGACTTGCCCTCATATAAGTCAATTGATTAAGGCCGAGCTTGATCTAAAAGGACACATCCACCTTAGCTGACTTCCCCATGACCTGGCCAAACTGACTCCACTGCCTCCAGCCAAACCTGTTCGTGCAGCTCCTCGCCCAGTGGCCGAGTAAGATATCATCAAAGCACAACATGCCATAAACTATTCACTACATACAGACCATGTTTTCTACACACATACACCTGTCCACGTTCCTTGTTTATGGCCAGTTTTACGACGAGGAGGTGCCCTGTTTTATTGGGGTTTCATCGATATCTGATTGTAATTCCGGGCTGGGCTGGGTCATCTATCACAAACTGGACATCTAAAATATGGGTTGGTCAACATGACTGTGCGTTTTGCTCTATTGTGTAAATATGTTTATGACCGTATTATAAACTCAAGAATTTTTGCCCGAAGTGTAATACTATGTATAAAAGGAGAAGGCTGGTTCTGTAAAAACGAACAGTCTCCTGAATACTTACGACCCGTGCTGTCGTGCTTCTAGGACACATGTTACTTGGTTGCAGCCAATAAAACACGATCTCTGACTTCACCTAGAAGACTCTTGGTTTCTGTGGTCCGGAACAGGGAGAACTCAGAGGTCTTCGAGTGTTATCCCCTGGCACCACCGGGTTCCTAAAAACCCGGCACCTCAGTTGGCGCCCAACTCGGGGCGGTATCAAGCGGTGACGGTCCAAGCCAGATGTTCGTGAGGAGCTTCGTGTGAAAATTCCAGAGGACAGCCAGCCACTTCAGCGACCCCTGTATGTCGACGTGGTTCCGAAGGTCTTTGCTGCGAGGTTCCCCGCGTCCTGACGGCTACGAAGGACTGCTGCCCTGACTATCGCCCTGTTTTGGACCCAGTGATCCTTGGTAGAGCGAAACGATAGACGAGTCTTCTAGTGACGTCACCGATCTTCAATACTTCAGTTAAGTATAAGTGGAGCGTCTCCCATTCCTTAGTTTGGTTCTTAGTCTTTGGTATCCTTGAGGTACACCTTGTTTGGAACTTGCAAGCGCCAAAACCGAGGGATTCGTGTATTCACGGAAATATCATAGTTAGATAATCCCTTGAAGTTTGAAGCTAGACTAGTGAGCAAAGATGCCTGGTCTCAGCAGACTTGGAAACTTGTTTTGTCTTGGTTGTAGTAAGGACTCCCGATTAGAGGATTCGTGTCCTGTTCCTCCGATTGGAACTCCAACATATGAGTTATATATCAAGCACGGAGTAGGCCCTATCACATATAATGAGGTATGGATAAGATACACCCGCAAGGATGGTGTTTTAAAACGGCCCCAATATGGTAGTTTTGACTCAGAAGTTTTAGACAACCTCGAGGTCAAATTGTTCAAGAAGAAAGCCCGGCCGGCGATGTTTGACTCTTTTCGCTTGTGGCGCAAAGAAGCCAAACAGAAAGAAATGAAACTAGCAAAGAAGAATAAAAGAGGTATGTCAATGGTGCAAGCTGCCATCGCATACAGGGATAATGAGGAAGAGCAGGAAAGTGAACAAATACTCAGAAGCAAGAGACTAGCAGCAGATAAATGCTACCCGATGTTGCCCCATGAAGGACAAGATTCAAAGGGAACATCCGAGAAAGATCCATTAATGTCCCATTTATTGAATTCACCACCCCCATATACATCGAGTATCGTTGGACCCCCGAAGCGTATTGTTATACCGCGCCCTGACGCACGAAATGCAGCTCTTGCACAAGCACCAGCTCCTCTTCAGCTGGTTCCTACTTCTCCGGCGCAGCCTTCTCAAGGGCCGCCGCCTTTACTACATACTCCATCTACTTCTTTGACGACCTTGCCTACTGCTCCAACTGTTCATCCTGATACTACTTCTGCTACTGCTTCGACTTCCTCTGCTATTGCTTCGACTTCCTCTTTACATCAGCCTGTCTTTTCTGGCACATCTGCCTCTCCGCAAGCTTCTCCTTCTGTTCGACAGAGAGTGGCAAGTACTGTCACTGGTCTGTTCTCACCTTTCTTTGGGTCGCCTAAAACGACCCCTAAAACAGGACGTAGACAGTTGCGTAGTCATCTACCTGATTATGAGGAGAGAGTAGTATTGAATGAGTACGCAGCAAATGGGTTACTGACACTGTTAGATATGATGTTCAGTCTGTTATGGAAGTTTTCCGACAATGGGATGCACCCACTCAGAGATATGTATTCGAAGAAATGTGTGTATATCTTTGTGAAGATTTGGAGACAATCGATCCAAAGCGCAAAATGCAGGAATTATTTCGTATGCGTTTTAAGTTCTATGAAGGCATGATTGTAGGTGCCGATGTTGAAAAAGCAATAGATCTGTTATTATCCTATAGGAGTAAGGGAAATGTCTCTAGATCGTTGTATGAAGATGACGTGTCAGGTAGAAAAAAGGCGCGACAGTACCCAATGAGAGAGGTTCTTCCAGTTTGGAGGGAAGGTGATGCGAATGCACATCCACCCGTTCCACCGCATTTCCAGCGTGTATGGGTACATGTCCCCTGGAAAAGATCTGAAGTTTTAGCACTCAAGCAGACATTACCTGATCCACGTAAAAATCCCGCAGGGTATTATAAGGAGTTATCACAGACTGCCAGTTCATGTATAATGAATTTAGCGGATATAGACATGTTGTTTGGGAATGTTGTTCCACAGCCTTTATGGAGTAAAATTCGTCATGCAGATCATGATCAAGAACTAGGTGACACATGGGCTAATATTACTGCTACGGACACTAGACAAGTTGGTGGTTCTAAACCTGAGCCTTTAGTAGCCGAACTTCCCGGTAGAATTATCGCGTACATGAAAACTTTAATGCCCGAATTGCGCGTGTATTGGGACAAGTTGTCTGCGTGCAAGCAAAAGAGAGATGAGAATGTGTCTGACTTTTTCACGAGATTTGAAGAGACTTTCGTCGATCATAGCGGTCAGGATATGGCTACCGAGGGTGGCCAAAGATTGTTTGTAGACAAATTTGTACATAATTTGCTTCCTGAACTGTGCAATAAATTGAAAGATTCAGAGAGTGCTTGGGCTGTTTCCACGTCAGCGCAGATTTTAGCCACAGCCCAGTACTACGAAAATAGGCGCAAAGACGAGCTAGATAAGGCAGACAAAAAGACTAAAGATTTAAAAACTAAAGTTCTTCTCCAGCAAGCCTATCTGCCTCGCACTCCTAGTCAGCCCAATTATCAGCAACCACAGCAGTATTCGAGAAATCCGCAGGGCAACAAATTTTCCCATCAGCGTTTGCCGTATGGCCCGAATCAGTGTGCCTATTGCAAAGAAGAGGGTCATTTCAAAAATAATTGTCCAGCTCTGGCGCGACGTTTAAATGGTGTTTCCGGTGCAAGAGGTAGAGGTGTTCAACAGGCTCCTAGGGGTAGGGGCCATGGAAATTTCCCCCAGAATAACACTTCTTTTCCGCCTCAGACTTCTATGAATAGCTTTGACCAACAGAATAATGCGTCCTCTAGGTCAGCTCAGTACTATGCTGATGACTATTACGCAGAAAACGAGAATGAGGGTAATAATTGCTAGGACAGCCATGGACAAAGAGAGGGAGTTGTTTCAGTTCCAGTAGATCAGAATGGACCTTATGTGGAGGTGATTACATCCGGAGTGTCAGAGCCATTTCTGCTGGATACTGGTGCTACAAAAAGTTCTATTATGCACTCACAACTTCCTGGCGCACCTTTGTCTGGCGAAATGAATGTTTCAGTGGGTTTTTCTGGCGCCCCCGTTATGAACCCGATCTCTAGTCCTATGCCCCTTTCTGTTGGCCCATGCGAATTAGAAGCACCCCTCATCCTTACAACAGGTTGTGGCGAAAATTTGTTAGGTTTGGATTTGTTAAAAAGATTATATGCGACTTTGTACTGTTCTCCTTCGGGAGTACAGCTTACCCTTGGTAAGAAAGTGATTTCCCCAATGTATTTGTCAAAGGAAGATATTCCAACGGAATTGTCATCTCCTCCAGATATACTTTGGGCTACTGGTTCTAATGATGTAGGTCGTTTGGAAATAGCACCATATGTCATAACATTGAAAGCCAATGTTAGGTTGCCACGTATCCCCCAATACAAGATCTCTAGCGAATGTGAAAAGGCGTTGTTAGCGATCGTTTACGATCTGATCGAGAAAGATGTCATTGAAGAGACAACAGGCAACTTTTGTAACAGTCCTATTTTGCCTGTCTTAAAGCGTACTGATCCTTCACAGCCCCCTGTGTACAGATTTGTGATTGATCTCAGAGAAGTGAATAAGATAGTTGTACCGCAGTTTCCAGTCGTCCCCGACATTACTGCCTGATTGACAATGGTTCCAGCTTCAGCCACTTGGTTTTCGGTGATTGACCTGAAGAACGCCTTCTTCAGCATCCCGATTGCCGAGGAGAGCAGAGACATTTTTGGCTTCAATTTAGGAGGACGAAGCTTCCGCTTCAAACGCGCTCCTCAGGGCTACTGCGAGAGTCCATCAATATTCAGTCAGGCTCTGAAAACACAACTAGACACGATTGTCCTACCTGATGGTGCAACTCTGATACAGTATGTGGACGATCTGCTGATCGCTGCAGACACTGAAGAGATTTGCAAGCAAGCCACACTGTCGTTGTTGCGTCATTTATGTGACATGAAGCATAAAGTCTCTCTTTCAAAATTACAATTTTGCCGACAAGAAGTGACCTAACTAGGTCACATCTTATCGAAGGAGGGAAGGAGACTGACCCCAGAAAGAATACAGGCAATCGCAAGATTGAGTGCCCCAAGGACACAGAGAGAAGTTTGGGCCTTCTTGGGCATTACATCGTACTGTAGACAATGGATACCGAACTTCTCACTATTGGCCAAACCTTTGCTGACACTAATCCGTAAAGACACACCCAATCCTATGCCTTGGTCTGAAGATTGTCAGACAAGTTTCCACGAGTTGCGTGATGCATTATGTTCGGCTCCTGTGTTGGGCAACCCCGACTACAGTAAGCCCTTTACATTATATGTCCATGAGAAGGAAGGTTGCGCATTATCAGTCCTGACGCAACACTTTGGGGACAAACAGCGCCCATGTGCGTATTTCTCAGCGACTCTAGATCCTGTAGCTAGGGCATTACCAAGTTGCTTGAGGGCCACTGCTGCAGCAGCTGTCTGTATTCGACAGTCTACTGGATTAGTAATGAATAACGCTCTGACTGTTATGGTCCCACATGCGGTAAACATTTTACTAAACAGAACGAAGACGCAGCACTTAACTAGTGCTCGACTGTCAAGCTATGAACTGACACTATTAGCGAGTCACGTTCACATAAAAAGGTGCGATACACTCAACCCCGCCACGCTATTGCCCATTCCAACAGAGACAGATAAGGTCGAAATGCATGATTGCTGTTTCAGGACAGAAGAGACAAAAGGGAGAGTAGATTTGCAGGACACTCCCCTTCCTGAATGTAATTATACTTTATGGGTTGATGGTTCATGTTTCAAGTTGCCAAATGGTGATACAACTGCAGCATATGCTGTGACAACATTGCACACGATTGTAGAGACAGCTCGCATCCCCCATAATTCTGCACAAGCAGCAGAGTTAGTTGCACTTACAAGAGCATGTGTGTTGGCAAAAGGAAAGCGAGTGAATGCCTTCGGCGTGGCTCACAGTTTTGGAAGATTGTGGCGTGAACGTGGGTTCCTGACATCACACGGTGCAAAAATCCAACATGGTCAGCTGGTGAACGACCTCCTCGAGTCACTGACCTTGCCCCTACAGGTTGCGATTGTGAAATGCAGTGCACACAGAAAGATTCAAGATGATGTTGGTCGCGGGAATGCATTTGCAGACGAAGTTGCGAAAGAGACTGCAAGGAACACAATGAGTCGAATGTATG
The DNA here is from genome assembly GCF_964263255.1 of Lissotriton vulgaris. Lineage (NCBI taxonomy): Eukaryota > Metazoa > Chordata > Amphibia > Caudata > Salamandridae > Lissotriton > Lissotriton vulgaris. Next base: position 501,290,949 of record NC_141689.1, on the reverse strand, counting down.
TTGTAGGTCCGGCAAGATGGATTACCAATGTAGGTATGTGTGAGGACACCATTGAAAGTGTGAAGTCCATACAAGCTGATGCCACTGAAAAAGAGGTGAATGAATGGAGAGAAAGCAAGGGTAGGTTGGACGCGAATGGTTGTTGGGTCGAATTGTCAGAACATCAGCGATGGCTGTTACCCGATGCATATGTACTTGCAGTGGTGACAATGGCCCATGGAATGGCTCACATTAGTGCAAAGGGAATCTGCAAACTGTTGGCCCCAGTATGGCAGAATAGTGGTATCCCAAAATGTGTGGAGAATTTGGTCAGGAATTGCATGGTGTGTTTGAAGTACAATCCCGGTAAGGGAACCCCGACTCCAGTTGGTCATTTTGCGCCTCCAACGTACCCGTTCGAGGTCTTGCAGCTCGATTTCATCCACATGGAGAGGTGCAACAATCTGAAATACGTACTTGTTGTTGTTTGCGCCTTCTCCAGGTGGGTGGAAGCGTATCCCCTTAAGGACAACACTGCCTTGTCAACTGCCAAAGCCCTCATCAAGGAATTCTTCCCTAGGTTTGGAATGCCTAGAATGATCTGGAGCGATAATGGAAGTGAATTCGTGCGACGGGTGATGAGGAGAGTGTGCAAATGTCTAGGCATACACCAGAAGTTCCACGCTGCAAATCACCCCCAATCAGCAGGATTAGTAGAATGCTACAACGGCACGTTAAAACTGAAATTAGCCAAGATCCAAGCCACCACAGGCCTTAAATGGCCTGACGCCCTGCCTTTAGCACTCCTGTCTACCAGAATGATTGTCCATTCTAGATTAGGACTCAGACCTCACGAAATAGTGTTTGGCCGCCCAGCTAACATCTGGGGTGTGCCAAGGCCAAAAAGGCTAAGCGAAGTAGAGCATCCTGTACTACTTGACTATTTACACGAATTGACAACTAAATTGCGTGTTTTACACCAACAGGTTCACAGTTCCTCTCCGCCAGCCTCTGACGATCCAGGTCACTCCATTGAACCCGGCACCTGGGTGCTAGTGCGGAATTTCCAGCGCACGAACAACGAACAGCCCAGGTGGACCGGACCGTACCTCGTCCTCCTTTCCACAAGATCAGCCGTTCGGGTGGAAGGAAAGAAAAACTGGATCCACGGGACCCACTGTAAACGGGCCCCTCTGCCTCTTCCATATGACCGGTGGGTCCAGGACGGAATCGCTGACTCTGAGACCGAAGCTGTACCTCGCTTTGCACTCTTCAGCGATGCACGACTGAAAGGAACTGGTACAGAAAAGGAGAGTGATCGTATTTTGCAAGGATTTGTGCCTCCGTCAATGCAGTTGGACACTACAGAACCTGAAATACTGTTCGAAGACCACACCGTACCTGGGAAACAACGATATAATCTGAGGTCGAGAAAAAGGAACTAACAAAAGCGAATTTTTGCGACTTTCTTTCCCCTAAGAACTATTTTTGATTTTACAGCTCTCTCGCCCAGGGAACTTGCTCATTTTTGATTTTCGAACCGCCATCCGGTTCTGCTGCTAGGGCCACGGTTGAAGTCTGGAGAGTGCAGCTGGAGACGTTTAGGTCAACAGTTCTGGTTGGTCTGAGGGAATTACCCCGGACTGAACAGAACGCACTCCCTGGCAGAATCAAACTCCCACCGCGGGCAGCAACTAGAGGATGGAGTTTCCGAGGGTGGAGAGACCTGCTAGACCCATGAACTTTGAAAAGAAAATATACACTGTAATGGCAAGAAGACGATCTCTAGCATTAAGCATCTCAATGTTGTGTAGTATAATAATGTTTTTAACTGGCTATGCTCTGTTCATTTTTCGAGTTCCATTCATACACAACACTCAGCTCACACCTCCTCCTACTGTTCCTACACACTCCTTTCATCCCCTACCTGAACACGAGTCCGCCAGAAGACTAGAATTTGTGAATAATTAATTTGTCCAACTCCTACACCAGCACCAGTCTGTCATGAACACTACGAACTGTTGGATATGCGGACTCATGCCACACACTACAGATAAGGGTATCCCGTATTTTGTCCTGCCGTTTAGTTATTTTGGTTCTCTGTGGGCTTTCCAGACCATGTTCCTGTTTTCCCTTGAACCGTACGTTCCAGGGAAAAATTCAAACAATAAGGCACTAGTGGCAGGAATCAGAAATATGAGTAGAGATATCGACACGGTTAGAGCAACTCCCAAAGATGAGTTTACCCCGTACAGTAGGTGGAACATCACTAAGTATGGGATTTCCTTAAGTGAGAGCCAGAAAACGAAGAGATCCTCCCCGGTTTGGGTAGTACCCCACCGAGGTCACCTATGTCTGCAAGGTATTGGCAGGGATCCCAAAGCACAGTTGGGGAAGAGCGTATGCACAGAAACGTACGTGTTTGCATCCCGAACTTCCCCTCCATTCTTGGCAGCTAAGGGTACATACTTCATCTGCCAGGACAAAGCCTACACCTGGTTGCCCCCTGACTTCTCGGGCACATGTTTCATCTCGTTTCTGCCGCCACCCACCTATACGGCCGGGGCAGATTACCATCGGACAAGGACAGTTAGGGGTGTCGTGAGTCAAGACGACACTGCGGGTCAAGAGTTTGGGGACTTCGCAAAGGGTTTTCTGCCCTTTTGGGGGCCTATGGTGAACAGCAGGAACATTCGCCAGTTAACAAGGGTAGTCGAATCCGCCGTGACCGAAACGGCCGGTGCCCTCAGTAATTTGACAGCTGAGCTCCAATCGGACCGGCTTATGACTCTTCAGAACCGGGTTGCCCTAGATGTCATACTTGCAGACCGTGGTGGTGTATGTAGGGTGATCCAATCCAGTTGCTGCATTTTCATCCCTGATAACGCTCCAACAGTGTACCAGGCCATCTCCAAACTGCACAAAATCTCTGATTCCTTTCATGTGGATAAAGGGGATTGGTCCCTGCTAGGGTGGCTCTGGGAACTGTTATCTGGCTGAGGATGGAAAACTCTGATCTTCATTGGGATGATCTTAGCCATTCTGTTTATGTTCTGCCTGTTTGTGCAGTGCGCTCCTGCAATATGTGGCCTCTGTGCTACTTCATGTGTAAGGAAGCCTGTGTCAAGGGACGAATTAAGCAACAGAATGATGCTACAGCAGCATCTCCATGAATTCATTAATACAGATTTGGACTCAGATTAGCATGAGTTATTGCCTCAATATGGGGGCAAAAGGAGGGTCTATGGTTCTGAAATTCTGGACCCTGCCGTAATACCGGTACCAAGGTCCAACACTCGTGTCACAAAATATCGTCGTACCATGACGAATTTGGTATCGACAGACCGGTAATGATTAGGACATTATCCCTGTGCATTTGCGTCATGATCGAGCGATGCTAACACCCTTAAATCATGGTTTCCGTTCCGAGCCCTCGGACTCCATTTTGTGAACGGCATCTATCTTATGACTTGCCCTCATATAAGTCAATTGATTAAGGCCGAGCTTGATCTAAAAGGACACATCCACCTTAGCTGACTTCCCCATGACCTGGCCAAACTGACTCCACTGCCTCCAGCCAAACCTGTTCGTGCAGCTCCTCGCCCAGTGGCCGAGTAAGATATCATCAAAGCACAACATGCCATAAACCATTCACTACATACAGACCATGTTTGCTACACACATACACCTGTCCACGTTCCTTGTTTATGGCCAGTTTTACGACGAGAAGGTGCCCTGTTTTATTGGGGTTTCATCGATATCTGATTGTAATTCCGGGCTGGGCTTGGTCATCTATCACAAACTGAACATCTAAAATATGGGTTGGTCAACATGACTGTGCGTTTTGCTCTATTGTGTAAATATGTTTATTACCGTATTATAAACTCAAGAATTCTTGCCCGAAGTGTAATACTATGTATAAAAGGAGAAGGCTGGTTCTGTAAAAACGAACAGTCTCTTGAGAACTTACGACCCGTGCTGTCGTGCTTCTAGGACACATGTTACTTGGTTGCAGCCAATAAAACTCGATCTCTGACTTCACCTAGAAGACTCTTGGTTTCTGTGGTCCGGAACAGGGAGAACTCAGAGGTCTTCGGGTGTTATCCCCTGGCACCACCGGGTTCCTAGAAACCCGGCACCTCAACTCCCCTTTCTGACGATGAAAAGAAATGGATAATAGTATATACATGAAAAGCTAAATATATCATCCTTGCTTCTGCCTTACCCACTTTAAATGTTTATCTCACTCCTCTCACACAATACAAAATATGTCCAGCATGTGCTTTTTGAAGATCTAAGGTGAATAGGGCTGACCTACTTCACATGATTGGGAATGAAGAACTCTAGGAAAAAAGTGATTGCACTGCTAGGAGGAGTGGGTAGCAAGAATGAAGGCAAAAATAAGCATTTTGTGTTTGGCTTAGACCCCCGCCCAAAGAACAAACTCAATAAATTGTGTTTTAAAGAGCTGGTGCTAACATTAGCCCACAGACATTTAGCCATTCATTTGAAACCAGAAAATAATCCAGTATTCCAATTATAGAATAAGGACATGAATTTATGGGTGTTAGCAGAAGAACCAAGAATGGTTGCAGTACAGATTCCAAACTAGCTAATAATCTGGAGAGAGATGCATAGAGACAAGTGTGTAGATACTCATTCAGAAATCCTTAATTAAAAATTAATGTCCCCAAAGCAATACCTTTCAGATGGTAGGAATCAATAGTTTCAATTTACTATGCCGACCACCACTGAATCCACTTCTCTTTCAACAAACCAACCGCACACCAGCACGCCCACCATTTACCCTGCAGAAGTTGGAACAGAATCACAATTCAACTCACCACCTTCCTCAACAACATATCACCACTGATATCCACAGACGTCAACACCACAGCATGCAACCTCCACCAATGGAACGCAAACTGCGCCGACACCCTTGCCCACCCCAAGAAAGCCAAAGGCAAACAACACGGCAAGAAAGCAAGCTGGTTCACCCCTGTGCTTCAAGAGTTCAGATGCACCTGTAGACGGCTCAATAAGACATAGAGGAACAACAAAACCCCAGAAGCCCATATTGCCTTCAAAGTAGCCACCATCTCATCAAAAACGCAAGGAAGACCCTCCAAGACAGAATCAACAACAAAGAACTCTTCAGCATCATCAAGGAGTTAGTCAAACCAAACAGTGAGGCCACAGGCGTCTCACCCTCCCAAGACCTCTGCAACCAACTTGGCACCTTCTTCCTACAAGATCAAGACTATCTATGATAACTTTAACACCCAGGACCACCCCACCATGCCAGCAACCACCGCCGCCCCCAAGAACGGCCCTGCACAGCTGGTCCCCACCCACCACAGACGACAACAGGAAGACCATGAAAAGCATCCACTCCAGAGCACCTTCAGACTCCTGCCCGCACCGCATCTTCCACAGAGCCGCCATCGCACCCGAGCTATGCGAACCATCAACTGCTCCTTCGAGAACGCCACCTTCCCCGACAACTGAAAACACGCCGAGATCAACCCTCCCCATAAGAAACCCTCTGTGGACCCGAAGGACTTCAAGAACTTCAGGCCCATCTCCCTGCTCCCCTTTCCAGCCAAAGTCATTGAAAAAGCCATCAACACCCAGCTCACTCACTTTATCAAATCCAAACCCATCCTGGAGATCTTCCGATCCAGATTACGAAGCAATCATAGCACCGAGACCACCCTTCTCACCGCTGCCGATGACATCTGCTCCATCCTTGACCAGGGCGAAACTGCGGCCCTCATTGTACTGGACCTCTCGGGGGGCCTTCAACACCGTATCCCACCGCACCCTAGCCACAAAACTCCACGACGCAGATATCTGAGACAAGGCCCCTAATTGGACCTGCTCCAACCTCACTGGCAGAACACAACGGGTTACACTGTCACCAAACCTCTCCAAATCAACGAGATATGCTGCGGAGTACACCAGGGCTCCTCCCTCAGGTCCACCCTCTTCAACACCTACATGGCCCCCCTCGCAGCCATCGTTAGGAAACACGGGCTCAACATCGTCTCCTACGCAGACGACACCCAGCTGATCCGCTCTCTCACCAAAGAATCCACTGTCGCCAGGAACAACTTCCACGAAGGAAAGAAAACCATCGCCGCCTGGATAAAGGACAGCTGCCTGACACTCAATTCAGACATGACAGAAGTCCTCATCCTGGGAGCCTCCCCCCTCTGCTTGGAACAATTCAGTTGGCCCTTGGCTCTAGAAAGTAACCCTACCCCCCTAAACCACGTACAAAACCTCAGCATCATACGGGACTCCTCGCTCACAATGGACCGCCAGATAAACAAGCCTCCTAAGCCTGCTTCAACACATTCTGCCTGCTTCGAAAGACCTTCAGATGGATGCCCACCAAATCCAGGAAGACAGTCACCCATGCCCTCGTCAGCAGAAAACTCTACTACGGCAATGTAATCTATGCCATAAACACCTCAGAAGACTCCAGAATGTACAGAACGCAGCAGCAAGTCTAGTCATCAACATCCCCTGTTGCAGCCACATCACTCAACACCTCTGCGACCTCCACTGGCTCCTAGTTGACAGAAGAATAAACCTCAAACTCCACACCCATACATACAAGGCCCTTCACAACGCCAGACCTGCATACCTGAATCACTGTCCCACATTCCACGTACCAGACACCTGCGCTCTGTCCAGCTTTCCCTTGCTGCCGTACCACAAATCCTCAAAACCAGAACTGGAGGAATGTCCTTCTCCTACCTCGCCTCCAAGACATGGAATAACCTGCCCGTCCACCTCAGGAAATCACCCTCACTGACACAATTCAGGAAGGACCTCAAGACCTGGCTCTTTGGATGAACTCAGCACTTAGTCGGATCTGTGCCCTCCACTCCCCCAATAGCAGCTTGATACCCTCACGGGTGAGTAGCTTTGCTTTACAAACCCTGATTAATTGAATGACTATGCAGCACATCACTGTCAAAGTATCCTTCACTGCGTGCCTGAGCTTAAGGGAGTAATGTTTATCAAACATATACAGTGATGACATCTGCCCACTTCCAGATGTAAGCCACCAGAATGCCTTTGGTGAGATGAGACCTATGGAAACTGCCATGGCTCTAGTGGAGTGGAAACGAACGCCCTTCGGAGGGTCCTTTTTGGCCAGGAATTTGGCACCTGATTTTATTTACTTAACTAAGACGGGCATCTGCAACTAGGTGTTCTGTTTATTAAGTAAATTTTTTTTCTTTTTAAATATTGAGCATTTTCTGTGTAAGAATGAAGGTACAACACCCTTTGTTCATATATTTCAGCCTCACTGTAGCACTCTACCTGTTTCTCAATTCTTTCAGTAGGCAACAGCCAACCTACAATCTAATCACCATTCTATTCAGTGGAAGTGTTTCCCAGCACAATTTATCATATTCTGACAAATGACTGCAAGAAGGAAATATTACAATTAGCTGTGTATCTCCAAGGCACCTGGGACTTGTCCTCAGTTATGAGTATTGGGCAACATTAAATGGCTTCACTGAGCATATGCCAGTTAATTACTACTCAAAGTTTATTGTTGTTATTTTTGGATATTGCTGCTGTTTGCCACGATTATCTCCCCTTATGTGTGTCGCAGTTCTCTGTAAATCACTGACACCCTCTTGGGTCATGTTCGCGCTGTACAAAACGTTTTAAATAAATAAATATCTTGAAATTCCTACACATGTATTATTCTTCAAAGAATAAGCACGTTGTAATTTCCAATAAATATGGTAAATGCACCTAGTATTTATTTGTTTGGTATGTCTCTCATATTTCAGTTTCTGACTGTCATAACCCACTCCTGTGGCATAGCAACAGGTGATTACAAAACTGTTTACCCACTGTTGTGATGTCATTAAGCCTTCCAGGCCAGACTGACAGGGCTCTGTCGGCGCAGCACTGCTCATATCTTTGACAAAGCAGAAAGCACAACTGCAGGAGGGGGAAAGAAGGCAGGGAAGAGGTGGTGTGAGCTGATCAAGGATGACGGATAAGGCTTTTTTTAACCTTTGGGACAGGGATAAATAACAGAGGCCATGTTATGTATAGCTCACGCCATTACTCCTACACAGCGTAGCAATTGAAAGCATAGGCAGATGATTTTGGGGACCATACAGAAAGATATAGATGGGGAAAAAATGAATGAAGGGGATGTTTTTCATCGAGGGGTTCTGAGTTACATCACAGGCAACTCGAGCTTCAATTTGGTCTATTTGATGTCACACAGAACCCATCAATTAAAAACATCATGGTAATTCACTGTTACCCATCTATAATTCTGCAGAATATGAGAAACTTCCTTCATGTATTTTGGGAATGTCCTTGTGGCAGATACTTAACACCACTGAGAAATCGGTTGTTTCATTGCTCCGCTGTGATGCCCAGAGCAGACAGACACTTTGTGGGCATGAGCTAATGGTAGCTTGAACAATAGGGCAAATTCCTATCTAGGTAAGACTTACTTTAACTAAGAAGACTGCATGAAAGGCATGATGTATGTAAGGAACTAAAGAACACTTATCAACATACCAGTTACTTACATTCGGTAACGACGTATCTGGTAGAGAAGCTGTCTAGCTGCAGATTCCTTAACTTAAAATATCCCCGGGCATCAGACTGGATCAGGAAATTTTTGCAGCAGCACCTTTGCGCGTCGGGAGACAGCGCCACACGACCTCACCCTGACATCCTCCACGTACGTGACATCAGCAAGGTCATTTAAGTCCCTCCTGGCGCGCTGACATCAGTTTTCTTCGGAGAAACGTTTCCGCGGCACAACGCGTAGCCACCATCAAAAAACTGTGATGGTATGGGAACAGTGTGCGAGGGATGAAAATTCATGAATAAAGAAGGAGGATGGTGGAAGACACAATCGTAAAAGACAGAATTAGACACTGTCTACATATAAGTGAAAGGTGTGTGAAAGAGACCCGCAAGCTAAGCGAAGTCCCTTCTCCGAGTGCAAAAGGGAAGAACATCTCAAAAGACAGAAAGAGGCTGATAGTGCCATGTAGAACTGTGCCATCTAGTGAGAACGGAACACAGAAAGATCAACAGTCCACTGTAGGAAGATATGAAAGGACTGGCCTTTTCCCTCTAATAACTGAGGTTGGAAACGGAGCCCAACCGACCCTCAAAGAGGAAGACCACAAGGAGACCAGGACCCCGAGTCAGTAGAGAAAACGGAAGGAAGGGAAGGTAATTGGAGAGGAAAACTAATCTCCTTGTGAATCAAAAGGCATCATATCACAGAAAAGAAGCCCCTCAGCAGAAGTTAACTGTATATGGAAACACTCAGGGAAGTGCAACAATCTGAACCCTCTTGAGCGATAACCTAATGGTAACTGAAGAGGCCAGTGGAGAACACCACTAGACAAGGTCCTCACAGAACGGGGAGGCTGAGTGGGCATTAAGGAATCTGCGGCTAGACAACGTCTCTACCAGATACATCATTACCGAAGGTAAGTAACTCGTACATTAGATAGAGACATCTAGCCGCAGATTCCTTAACTTAGAACAGATACCACAGCCATACCCCAAAAGGGAGGTAAGTCTGAGACAGAACAGAAAGCGCCAAGCATCCGATCCGGCAACAGAGTGATGGATAAAGGGGAAAAGTTGTGGTGGAACAGCCAGACAGCAACCAAAGCAGCTCGAAAGAGCAGAAGTAACAGGATAGAAGATATCCTAAAAATGCCAGAATGGCGCTACACTACACCCATATAAAAATGACAGGTAGAACGGCATGAGCCCTAAAACAGAGCAAAGAAGAGAGAGGAAGAAGGATCACTTTCCGCCTAATGGCGCACAATGAGTACACCGACCCAAGCTCGAAATTAACTTGAAGAGATGCAACCAGAGCCTAACAGACTAGCCTATAGAAAGAAGCCGAAGAAGCCGGTGTCAAGAGCCCAAATGCAAGAGCTAGAACCTGAGCACTGCACCGGGAATAGCCGGCAGGACAAGAAACATGCTAAATGCACAAACAATCCCCAAAAAGGGTAATTAGGGGCAATGGGCATCAATTATAAACCCGCTGAAGCATGTAGAAATGTGTAGCATGTAAACAGCCATAGAGACCCTAAAGTGGCTTACACAAGAAGCATACGTACAGCGTCTAACACCAACAAGCATTTGCAATGCAATAGGTCTCGCATTATGAAAGTTTGATCTATTGATCTTCTAAATGACAATATTTTTATTTATGTGTTTGTTTTGAAAATAGCTAAATTAATAGCTTTGTCATTTACAATGTCAATAGTTATAACTTTCGCAAATGTGACACCTATAGCATTTGTAATGCAACATGTTTTGTATTTACGTGACTTAGATGTATTGATATTACAAATACCAATGGCTTTACATTTTTTTAAATAATTAATACTTAAATAAAAGTGATTCTAATTTAAAATGGCAATAGCTTAAACTTTTGTAAATAACTTTTGTGAAGATTATGTTCAGTGTATTTTATTGTGATGAAAATCCAAGAACAGAAGTGAAATATTAACATCTTTTTGTGACATTTGTAATAAAGCTTGAAACATTGAGAGAACATATTTGAACCAGTTGTTGTTGAATGGTTGCACAGATTGATGCTGTGATGGCGCAGAGTGATGTTGTGGTGGCGACAAGTGATGCTGTGGGGTTCAGTGATGCTGTGGTAGCGCATTATGATGTTGTGGAGGCCCTGAGTGATGCTGTGGTGGCGGAGAATGATGCTGTGGTAGCGCATAGTGATGCTGGGGCGTTCCAGAGTGATGCTGGGGCGTTCCAGAGTGATGCTGTAGTGTTCCAGAGTTATGCTGGGGTAGAGCTGAGTGATGTTGGGGTAGCGCTGAGTGATGCTGGGGTAGCGCTGAGTGATGCTGGGGTAGCGCTGAGTGATGCTGGGGTAGCGCTGAGTGATGCTGGGGTAACGCTGAGTGATGCTGGGGTAACGCTGAGTGATGCTGGGGTAACGCTGAGTGATGCTGGGGTAGCGCTGAGTGATGCTGGGGTAGCGCTGAGTGATGCTGGGGTAGTGCTGAGTGATGCTGGGGTAGCGCTGAGTGATGCTGGGGTAGCGCTGAGTGATGCTGGGGTAGCGCTGAGTGATGCTGGGGTAGCGCTGAGTGATGCTGGGGTAGCGCTGAGTGATGCTGGGGTAGCGCTGAGTGATGCTGGGGTAGCGCTGAGTGATGCTGGGGTATCGCTGAGTGATGCTGGGGTAGCGCTGAGTGATGCTGGGGTAGCGCTGAGTGATGCTGTGGTGGCGCTGAGTGATGCTGTGGTGGCGCTGAGTGATGCTGTGGTGGCGCTGAGTGATGCTGTGGTGGCGCTGAGTGATGCTGTGGTGGCGCTGAGTGATGCTGTGGTGGCGCTGAGTGATAATGTGGTGGCGCTGAGTGATAATGTGGTGGCGCTGAGTGATAATGTGGTGGCGCTGAGTGATAATGTGGTGGCGCTGAGTGATAATGTGGTGGCGCTGAGTGATAATGTGGTGGTGCTGATGCTGAGGGATAATGTGGTGGTGCTGAGGGATAATGTGGTGCTGCTGTGGTGGTGCTGAGTGGTGCTGCTGAGTGATAATGTGGTGGTGCTGAGTGATAATGTGGGGGTGCTGAGTGATAATGTGGTGATGCTGTGGTGGTTCAGAGTGATAATGTGGTGGTGCAGAGTGATAATGTGGTGGTGCTGAGTGATGCTGTGGTGGTGCTGAGTGGTGCTGCTGAGTGATAATGTGGTGGTGCTGAGTGATAATGTGGTGGTGCTGAGTGATGCTGTGGTGGCGCTGAGTGATGCTGTGGTGGCGCTGAGTGATGCTGTGGTGGCGCTGAGTGATGCTGTGGTGGCGCTGAGTGATGATGTGGTGGCGCTGAGTGATGATGTGGTGGCGCTGAGTGATAATGTGGTGGTGCTGAAGGATAATGTGGTGGTGCTGAGGGATAATGTGGTGGTGCTGAGGGATAATGTGGTGGTGCTGTGGTGGTGCTGAGTGGTGCTGCTGAGTGATAATGTGGTGGTGCTGAGTGATAATGTGATGGTGCTGAGTGATAATGTGATGGTGCTGAGTGATAATGTGGTGGTGCTGTGGTGGTTCAGAGTGATAATGTGGTGGTGCAGAGTGATAATGTGGTGGTGCTGAGTGATGCTGGGGTGGCGCTGAGTGGTGCTGTGGTGGTGCTGAGTGGTGCTGTGGTGGTGCTGAGTGGTGCTGTGGTGGTGCTAAGTGATGCTGGGGTGGCGCTGAGTGATGCTGTGGTGGTGCTGAGTGATGCTGGGGTGGTGCTGAGTGATGCTGTGGTAGTGCTGAGTGATAATGTGGTGGTGCTGAGTGATAATGTGGTGGTGCTGAGTGATAATGTTGTGGTGCTGAGTGATAATGTGGTGGTGCGGAGTGATAATGTGGTGGTGCGGAGTGATAATGTGATGGTGCTGAGTGATAATGTGGTGGTGCTGAGTGGTGCGGAGTGATGCTGTGGCGGCGCTGAGTGGTGCTGGGGTGGCGCTGAGTAATGATGTGGTAGTGCTGAGTGGTGCTGTGGTAGTGCCGAGTGATAATGTGGTGGTGCTGAGTGATAATGTGGTGGTGTTAAGTGGTGCTGTGGTGGTGCTGAGTGATGCTGTGGTGGTGCTGAGTGATGCTTTGGTGGTGCTGAGTGATGCTTTGGTGGTGCTGAGTGGAGCTGTGGTGGTGCTGAGTGGAGCTGTGGTGGTGCTGAGTGATGCTGGGGTAGCACGGAGTGATGCTGGGGTAGAGCGGAGTGATGATGTGGTGATGCTGAGTGATGCTGTGGTGGTGCTGAGTGATGCTGGGGTGGCACTGAGTGATGTGGTGGCGACGAGTGTTGCTGTGGCGTTCAGTAATGTACCCAGAGAAAGAATCTTTCTGCTGTTCGGGTGAAGTGTTAAAAGGAGACCTCATACTCACAGGTTCGTACTTCACCACATGGGGATTGTTTATGTGTGTGTGTGTTTCTCTGGTGCATATCTGTAGTGTGAGTGTAGTATGTGTGCGGTGCAAATGTGTTGTTTATGTATGTGTGCACGCAGTGTGATTTGTGTGGGGTGTGTGCAGTGTGCAATGTGTATTTGCATGTGGTGTGTATGTCTGTTCACTATGGTGTGCGTGCCGATAGGTGAAGGGGACTGTGGGGGAGGGAGTCATAAGTTGCAGAAGCGTTTGATTCCTTCTGTGTCTCGGGACGCGGTGCCAGGGAGAAGGCTACAGGATAGCTGAGTTAAACTTCAACAAATTTGTGTAACAGTAACACTTGTTACGCACCACTTAGAAATGAGGTGTGAAGCGCTACATAAAACCCGTAGAACACGCTGTGGAGCGACAGAGAATGGAGACGCCGAGGATTACTGAGATCACTACGAGATTTGTGAAAACTGGTGGCTCATATTGATTAGTTTAGGAAGAATGGGGCCCCTGCCTAATAGGATGAACCCTGGCAAGGAAACAGCATATGGGGGTAAAAGGAGAGCAAATGTGCACCGGGTTATGTGCTTGGTTGAAAAAGGGAGGGAAAACTAACCTACTAATGACTAGAAACACTCTAGTGCTAATTTATTATGATATTTTATTTTTATAACATCTTTTTTTCATGGCAATTATTTTTCTTGATTTATTATAAATTCAATTTACTATATATAAAAAAGACAATACATGTGCAATCGGTGAAATAATAAACAATTGAATCAATTATTATAAAAAAATACAGAAGTGCATTCCCTTTTCCAAAAAAGGAATGCACTTCTGTATTTTTTAATAAATTAGCACTAGAGTGTTTCTAGTCATTAGTAGGTTAGTTTTCTCTCCCTTTTTCAACCAGGCACATAACCCGGTGCACATTTGCTCTCCTTTTACCCCCATAGGCTCATATTGATTAAACATCCACTTTGTACCGATTTTATTTAATCATACGCACAAATGTATGGATTTAAAATTGACATCTCCAAATAGGTGTTACAGGGCAGGTGCTGGCACACCATGTTCACGTTGAGGCGGGGCTGGTGAAGAGCAAAAGTGGACTTTATAAGTGGACATTATCGGCTGCACGGAGAGGCGACAGGCAGAGGCCAAGTGCGGCGGACATCAAAGGAAGGGTGGGAGGGGAAAAAAACGCATTAGCGAGCGAGAAAAGCCAGAAACACCAGGGGGGCGGGAAAGCAGATTGCTTTCAAGCTTTCAAGCCTTTGAAGTAGTCCTTATTTGGTATAAAGCGCCGTGATATCCCAAGGGATGAGTGTCGCGCTCTACAAAAACCGCAAATAAATAAGACAAATGCCAGACAAATGCCAGCAGGTCGCGCACCTCATGTTCTGTCAGAATTACACAAGTTCTCGCGTTTGACGTGGCCAGCGAGTGAGAGGGAGCAGAAGCCTTTGATGGTGGTGTGTGAGGCCAAGCGCGCGCCTGGGGAAGCTTCATGCTCGAGTGCCCAACATGCATTGTAGCAAATCTGCTGGTTTAAGAGACTTTGGTTCAGATGTAATAGGTTTGAGTATAAATACTCGACCTAAAAAGGGAGCATATGTCAAATTGGGAAATCACCCCAGTAAGTAGAAGCAAGGAGGAACCATTGGGCAACTTGCAACAACTGAAAAAAGCTCCCCCACACATGGAAATATGGGTCCAGACCTCGCAGCCTCGAAAAAGAGGTGGCGACGCAGGAAGAGGAATACCAAGGCAACCAGCGTGTATACAGAAATGTATAAATATAGAATTATGTAGAGACAGAACTAGCCAGGTAAGAACATGTCCATACCGGATCATACCTAGTACAGAAAGGGCAGGTAGGAGCCATTTTTGAAGAGGAGAACATTGAAACCGCTCAAGGAGGTTGATCACCAGGGTGTAAGCAGATGGCACCAGGAAAAAACGTAGAACACTGTAGAACGGACCACCAGGCGATGCATGGAGTCCACAGGATCTCCAGGCCCAAGTGAGATAAGCATAAGCTATATAATAACATACAAGTACCCCACATGGAGTATGCATACCCCAACAACGGGAAACACCTCTTAGGGCAATAAGCAAAGCCAAAAGAGCGCAGTAAAGAACTGAACCCGTGAACATGAGTTCCGAGCCGTATGACATTACCGAACTGAGACACCAGCTCAATACCACAGTCGGAGGACCAGACGCAGCAACGAGGCCACAGCAGGCCAACATGCAGCTCAAAGCAAAACGCATCCAAGGGATGCCAGTAAAGAACAAGTTACTTACCTTCGGTAACGCTTTTTCTGGTAGATACAGTATCTGCCTGTGGTTTCCTCGCCTTGTGAATATCCCCTTGCCTTAGCAACATTCGGAAATTCTTTCGTAGCTTCGCGCCGACGTGGGCAACGTCATAGAGGCACGGCATCGCGCGTGACTCCGCTGACGTCACCGACACCATATTAGGCCACCGCCGGCATGATGACATCAGTTCCGCCCTTTTTTCCGTGCCTTCGAGGCACACGGACGGACCGATGACAGATATATACACAGTATACACAGTACACAAATGTCAAAATAAAACACACACAGTGTGAAAGCCAATGCAGGAAAACATCTAAAATAAAACATTTCCTTTGATAACAATATATATATATATATATATATATATATATATATATATATATATATATATATATATATATATATATATATATATATATATTACCTACTGGCGTCTCGCCAGTAGGTATATATAGTTAGGATTTTTTCCCTATGGGATTTCTGAAAATTCTATGCCTAATAACTTTGGCGTTTGTGGACGGAATCGGCTGAAATTTTCAGGAAAATGGCACATTTTGTTTCTGAGCAGCCCCTAAAAATTTGGGGGGGTTTCGTCAAGGGGGGCCTGAGAAAAAAGGGGGGTCCCAAAACGCGTTTTTCCCATTCATTTTTCCATAGGGCGGTTGGACTCACTTTTAGCTCGAACGGCTGAATGGATTTGCACGAAACTTGGCAAAATTGTAGGGACTGTTAGCCCGATGTGCCTTTGCTAGGTCTCAATATATGTGCTCCAGTAGTTTTTGAGAAATTAACGTTCAAAACAAGATATATATCTGTAACAGCGCTCCGGGCAGCGATCCGGTCCGCTTACTTTTCGCGAAACGGAACTTTGCGCGCAGAAAGCTGATTGGCTCTCCGGTGTCTGTCAACATTCTAAACAGTCCGGAGCGGCCGCCATCTTATCTCTCGGTAGGATCGAGAGAGAAGAAGAGGTGAAAAACGAAGGGGGAATTTATTGAAAGGGGGCAAGGTATACCCCTCTTGACCCCCTAGGATTGTTGTTGGGGTTATTAAAGGGTCCCGTGGGGAAAATAAAAAAAAAATTATTTTTCACGGTAGAAGCGTTTCCCGGGCCGCGAACTGGGCCGCAAACTGGTAGCGAAACGGGAATTCGCCATTTTGTGCTTCGTTTTAATTGTTTAGAGACAAAAATTATCGCCGCACATCGGCCACAATGCATGAATATCGTTGAAAAGTCAGCGATATTCATGCATTATCCAGCAAATGCTCTTAGCCATGTTATCCACCTTCCATTGGATAACAGAAAGCTGATTGGCTCTCCGGTGTCTGTCAACATTCTAAATAGTCCGGAGCGGCCGCCATCTTATCTCTCGGTAGGATCGAGAGAGAAGAAGAGGTGAAAAACGAAGGGGGAATTTATTGAAAGGGGGCAAGGTATACCCCTCTTGACCCCCTAGGATTGTTGTTGGGGTTATTAAAGGGTCCCGTGGGGAAAATAAAAAAAAAATTATTTTTCACGGTAGAAGCGTTTCCCGGGCCGCGAACTGGGCCGCAAACTGGTAGCGAAACGGGAATTCGCCATTTTGTGCTTCGTTTTAATTGTTTAGAGACAAAAATGATCGCCGCACATCGGCCACAATGCATGAATATCGTTGAAAAGTCAGCGATATTCATGCATTATCCAGCAAATGCTCTTAGCCATGTTATCCACCTTCCATTGGATAACAGAAAGCTGATTGGCTCTCCGGTGTCTGTCAACATTCTAAATAGTCCGGAGCGGCCGCCATCTTATCTCTCGGTAGGATCGAGAGAGAAGAAGAGGTGAAAAACGAAGGGGGAATTTATTGAAAGGGGGCAAGGTATACCCCTCTTGACCCCCTAGGAATGTTGTTGGAGTTATTAAAGGGTCCCGTGGGGAAAATAAAAAAAATTGATTTTTCACGGTAGAAGCGCTTCACGGGCCGCGAACTGGGCCGCAAACTGGTAGTGAAACGGGAATTCGCCATTTTGTGCTTCGTTTTAATTGTTTAGAGACAAAAATTATCGCCGCACATCGGCCACAATGCATGAATATCGCTGAAAAGTCAGCGATATTCATGCATTATCCAGCAAATGCTCTTAGCCATGTTATCCACCTTCCATTGGATAACATGGCTAAAAACCGCTCTGTGCGTGAGCTTTTTTTTTTTTTTTTTTTTGCTGCGTGACGTTTGTTAACGTTCGATTCGATGGAAATCAGGAAGTGTTGAACACCATTTTGTCACTGCGAGTAAATATTTTGTTATAAATGAATCCTTATTGATAAACATTGTCTGCGCCATCTTGCGTTTTTGTCCAATGACACAATTTTGTCGTGCACGGCAGCCATTTTAGATGCCTTGACCAGGGCCACTCTCTGCACGCCGTCGATTCTCAGCATGGCTCCCCACCCTCGCACGCATCTCCCCCACACAATGGTCACCCCCGCTCTCTCTCTCATGCATGGGCCATATACTTCCCCCATCTGCGCTGCTCTTCTCTGAGAATCACACCCTGTGCCCGTTCGACACCTCCCTTTCACCCTATTCACTACCGCACCCTCTGACACTCCTCTTCCTCTGTGTCCGATTGTCCAGGCCGGACCTAGGCTATCACCTAGCCCTGCGGATGTAGTTTATGGCTCCAGCTGTAGAGTATCCAGACATGCCAACCCTCCCGATTCAGGTGTGAGACTACTGATTTCAGTGCTAGTCTTTCGCTTCCCGATTCCTGCAAGGAAAAACCCGGGGGCATATTTCCAACATCTAGCGGTAATTTTTGTCTCTAACTTGTTTAGAGACAATAATTATCGCCGCACTTCGGCGAATTTTATCGCACATAAACCTTGCTATTAGCAAGGTTTATCGCAAATGCGATAAAAAACGGCCGCAATGCATGAATATCGCTGAAAAGTCAGCGATATTCATGCATTAGTCAGCAAATGCTCTTAGCCATGTTATCCACTTCCCATTGAACAAGCGCATGGTCTTTTAAAGATTTGTGAAGTACTCGGGGCGGCGGTGTGTGTGTGTCCTCTTTCAGGAGCGGGCGGGGGGGCACTGGCAGCAATTTGCAGGCCAGGCAGTGTTCAACACGTGCATCACCTTTTCTCTGCCTGCTATTGCGCTCCATGCTTCGGAAAGGTAAGAAAAAGAACGTGCATTTGAGTTTGAAATGTCCGATCTTGTAGTAGTACACTTGCAAAGCCCACACATGACAATAACCCGATTCAAGGCCCCATTCACCCGATTTTTTAAAAAAATATAGTACTCCAAGACAGTTACATTTTAAAACTTTATTAATATTTAAATATAACGAACGCAACAAAAACTGTAAATATATTTAACCATTTTTTGAAATTAACCAGAACTATAACGATAACAACAACAACAACAATAATATAACTTTTATGCCTAAATTACGCAAACATTTAGCTAATCTGCTAAAGGGGGGAGTCGCCATTTCTTTACAATAATCAATAATGAAAAATCCACATCAATAGGGTTGCCCGTTTTCTCGATGCAGCACTATAGTGCAATATACACAGCACCTGGGGTGTCAAGAGTGAACAGGTCTTTCTTTGTTCCTTAAGATGTTATCTCCGAGAATGCTGATGCATTGGTGTCTGTACACTTCTTTGTCAATTCTGTCAAGATGATAACTGCTTTATAAACAGACGATATCTTTGTTTCGTCATTAGTGTTAAGTGTGTCTGAAACTACAGTGCCCTTCTGTTTTTTTTTCTTCAGGCTCTACAGAGTTTTGTGTGTTGTTCTTTTGAGCGACAATTATTCCAGAGGTTTCAGGTTCACTTGTTTTGTTCTGCAGTGAGTTAACAGCTTTAGAGAGTTCATGTTTATTTGCTATGTCCTGCTGTTCGTGAACTGCTTCAGAGACGTCAGCCTCATTTTTTATGTTTCAGTAGATCCTGGACCTGCCCGGCCGCGCCCAAAATGGCGCCGGTGTAAATGGGACTCGTAACTGCTTGTTCTGTACTGGTTGCCCAACCTTGATATCACGAGATACATATGCAGTTTTGAAGCACATGGCGGAGGCTTGTCTGCTGTAGTGGGGCGCCCCTTTATCGTTTCAGTCGCCATTCCGCCCGCTTTTGCTACACTGTGCCTCATCCGCCATTCAGCTGTTTACCGCCCGCTCTTACGGCTACAGCGTCTCGCTCACCATGTAGTTGAGTTGTTCCCACTCTTGCGGTGCAGCGGTAGGCGGCTGCCACAGGACTCTTAAAATGGCGGCCGGCTCTTCGGATTTGGGCCTGGTCCAGTAAAATGGCCCTGGGACACCTTGGAACTCGGACGCTTGTCTGCCAGGGCTTGGGTTCCATTCTCGAAAGCGTCCCCTCAGCCTTGAAGATTGTACAAAAGTCTTGGGGGCCCTCGACTCCCGCAGGCTTCCGGTGGGGAGCGGCTGCCATGATTGCTTGCGGAATGGCCACGACGGAGCTACGAGATGGTGGTGCTCTCATGGTGACGCCAGCTTCAGTCTGAAACATCCAGAAACAAGGTGGGGCTTTCATCGTTTGGGGACAAAAAATGTTTTAATCCAATGAAAAGTGTTATTTTTAGGTCACATGACCTAGTCTTACATAATTAGGAAAAGAAAAGTAAAATGAACCAATGAAAAGTTTTATTAACAAGTCACATGACCTATTATGCTTACGTTACGCGCTGCGCGGCGCGCTCTGGATCGTTTCCGGGAAGCTGCGCCTTGCGCACCGGAGCACTTCCGGGTGCGCTAACGCGTCGCGTCATATGACGCATTACGCGACAATGCAGGTGCCGAATATAGTCAAAATGTCTCCACCAACCAGCGGTCGGAATTCCACCGCTTTCAGCAGTCCAAAAAGTTCGGTCAAATCTTAAGAGCGGGAGCAACTCAACTACATGGTGAGCGAGACGTTGTAGTCGCAAGAGCGAGCGGTAAACAGTTGAATGGCGGAAGAGGCACAGAGTACCAAAAGCGGGCGGAATGGCAACTAAAACGGTAAAGGGGCGCCCTACGACAGCGTGTCTTCAGGTGAAACGGATTGTGGGACGGATTGTGGGACAAGGTCCAGAATGAAAGATTCTTCAAAAGGGAAAAAATTCCGCCGGACCCCGGGAGCCGGCCGCCTATGACGGGGGCGATCTCAGGCCTCACCAGGGCAACACGACTTGGGGAGGGGGCAGGAGCCAAGCGCCCCCTCTCAGTCCGCGCCATCTCACCGCCCCTCGTATCACATTGTTTTCCAATGCAGTCAGGTCCACAAATGGACCCCACTTACTTTGAATAGTGAAGCTGCAGCAGGTGCAAATAAGGTTTAAACAGTGTTACAAGAACTGCTTAGAATTCTGAAGTATGGCACTCAATAACCAAGACTTATGCCATTTATGTAAGGCAGTGACATGGAAGCAACTCAGGGACAAAAAGCATGAACGAACATTCACGTATGAAAATCTTATTTGGAGAAGGGGTAGAATCCAAACGCCCCCTGCCAGTTCGCGCCACTACACCGTATGTGGAAAATCTGAAGCCATCATTCTACAAACTCTCAACGCTTGTTATCAGTGCATGAGTTTCATGCTCGATCGATTGAGCTAGCCGGATCGGGCAATAAAAAGTATAAAATAGTTATGTAAATAGTTATTTAATAAAATGTTTTATTCTGTTTCTTTGGTGGTGTGTTGTGTATATTTATAATATTTGCATAGGGTTTGCTGTTATTTTGGGCGGTGTGGGTGGCGGAGTCGAGCTGTTTTGCAGCCCTCATGGTGTGGAGCTCAATTCATTTCACTATTTTCGTATTTCTCATGAAGGGTTATTCCTAATGTTTGTATTTTACCGAGGTTAAAAAGAGATCGAATTAGTGGCCTACTGATTTTGCTCGATTACTTTTATTTTTTTACACGATTTTTCACTATCTGCAAAGACTAAACAGAGTATTGCGACTTTGTGCTTGTTTGTAAATAGAGAATGATCCAAAGAGAACCAATTGTAAAACAGTAAATGCTTGGATAATAATCAATCAAATGGAGAGACAAGCAGGTACGACGGATTACAACAGGGGTAAAGGTCTGCGTTAACTACCGTTCACTATCTGCAAAGAGAGAGTACTACTAAGAGAAAAGAGGGGAGTGGGGAGGGGGGGCAGCGTTTAAAGCACATCAGCGTGCATAAACACGAAAACGTTTTTACCTATCACGTACTTGACATTTGACAGCTTTTGATGTTTGCTATTAAAAAACCATTGAAATTCACAGAAAAAACCATAGGTTATACTCCATATATAGTTAGGAATTTGCATTTACAAAACCTTGAAAATTCAATGAAAAAACCATTGGTTTTAGGCCATATATAGTTAGGGATTTGCATTTAGAAAACCTTATTTTACTCGCATAAAACCATTGAAATTCCATATATAGTTATAAGCGCTAACTATATATCGCGCACCCGCAATCCACTGCTGATGATGTCACATATTACATCATTCATGACATGGTTAGTGACATCACTGATGACATCACTGATGACATCACTGATAACATCTCATTTGACATGACTGATCACATCACTGATGATATCATTCATGTGATAATACCATGAACCTCTTCAGACTCTAATATAACCTTAGATACAATCAGTGTAAACAGACAGTCACTCATCCATGGAGTTACTCACACACCTAGTCAGTTATGCCAAAAATCAATCACACCTCCATTTTCTCAACTATACAGTTATACACACCTTACTTATTCAAACATATACTAACACATACTTACTTTACTCTCTTATACAATCTCTGATACATGTTCACAATGATCCATACAGCCACTCACACATTCACTGGCTCTTATGCACAGTTATTTATAGATGTCAACTCTCACATGTACTGTGTTTTACATATGTACTTAATTTGACATGTAGCACTGAGATATCCATTCACTCACTAATACACTCATGCACAGTCAACCGCCCATACAGCTGTTTCCACATGCAGTTTTGAATCTATACATATAGTGAATCAACTACTCACACATCTATGTACAGAGTCACACACCTCCCAGCCACCCATACACACACACTCAGTTTCCCATACAAATACTTGGACAACCAATCAATAACCCATACAGTTACTCATATAGCTACTGATCAACATATGCAGCAGTTTGTAGAACAACAGATATAATGATGTACAAATTAAGACAGTTTAGTCACTAACTCATGCCCTCAGTGAGACACATTTAATCACTCACTCATACAGTCAGTCATGCACCTACTAAATCCTTCATCCAGACACTTATATATCTACTCATTCTTCAATATGTAAAACATATTTTAACTTTACAGAAACATAGAGTCACTGGATGTTGTAATCAGTGATGTCATCAGTGATGTCATTTGAGATGTCATCAGTGATGTCATCAGTGATGTCACTAACCATGTCATGAATGATGTAATATGTGACATCATCAGCAGTGGATTGCGGGTGCGCGATATATAGTTAGCGCTTATAACTACATATGGAATTTCAATGGTTTTATGCGAGTAAAATAAGGTTTTCTAAATGCAAATCCCTAACTATATATGGCCTAAAACCAATGGTTTTTTCATTGAATATATATATATATATACACACATTACATTACAATTACTCAGGTATAAAAGAGTGGACAACGGGGAGGCGGGTGGGTCAGTGAGGAATCCACAGGCAGATACTGTATCTACCAGAAAAAGCGTTACCGAAGGTAAGTAAATTGTTCTTCTGATAGTTACATCTGCCAGTGGATTCCTCACCTTGTGAATAGATTCCCACAGCAGTCCCCACTCCCTGAGGAGGGTGTCCACTCTGCTATACCAAGAAATCTTGGAGGACAGAGCGCGCAAAGTGGCCGTCCCTCCTCACTTCGGAATCCAAGCAGTAATGCTTCGCGAAAGTGTGGAGGGAGGCCCAAGTCACGGCTCTGCAAATGTACTCTGCAGGCACACCTCTAGAAACAGCAGATGTTGACGACTTAGCTCTAGTGGAATGAGCTCTTATACCCTCTGGAGGTTCCTTACACGCCAGGGAGTAGCAGATCTTGATGCATAAAATTATCCATCTTGAGAGCGTGCGCTTGTGCACAGCCTTCCCCTTCCTGCAGCCAGCAAATCCAACAAACAGCTGGTCATCTGACCTGAAATCTCTCGTCCTGCCCAGGTAAAAGCTCACCGCCCTCTTAGGGTCCAGGCGGTGAAGTCTCTCCTCCTCCTTGGAAGGGTGAGGGGGAGGATAAAAGGTAGGGAGGGTAACGGACTGCCCCAGGTGGAAAGGAGTTACCACCTTCGGCAGAAAAGCAGCCCTGGTCCTGAGAACCATTTGATCAGCATGAATGGATAACAAGCATTTAAAATGCAATGGTTTCGCCTTTGGAAAAGTTAGAGCTACTGGCATTGTAAATGACAAAATTTGTATTTATGTGCTGGTTTTGAAAACAGATAAATAAATGGCATTGTCATTTACATTGCCATTAGCTTAATCTCTCGCAAATGTGAGACCTATTGCATTTGCACCCACACATACACACAGAGCCACACACACACACACATACCATCTTTGTGGGGACTATGTGTGAATACCTGCATTGTGGGGACTAACCTTTCCCAATGTTTATACAACACACTAATAACAGAAAAATGTTAAGAAAAAATTCATGATACAGGATCCTGCTTCAAATTTGCGAATATATTGTTATTTAATTGCGCGCACAGCACCATCCTTGTGGGGACTTGAACACGTGCTACCATCCTTGTGGGGACCTAGTCCGTAACACTCTTTATGATTGAATACAGTCAAAGGCACATGGCTAAATGTTTATTTTAGCAACAATATACACAAACAACTTTATAATCTATTCATATATGAATTGCTGCATATATACTAGGGGTATACATTTAAGGCAGATTATGTTAATGTGCCAGTAAATGTCATATCATGCTTAAAGAAAGAGACTTAAAGCTGTATTTAACCTATTTATTAGTGCTTAAAGCTTAGGAGATAAGGGAACTAACACATAAAGAAATTAACATATGGAACCAAGGAATTTGGTCAAGTGTAACCCAGAGCTTGATTAGCTGCTTAAATTTTTGCCAAAATAAGGGGCACATTATGATGGCGGACAAACCTGAGTCCGTCCGCCACCATAGAGTAGGAGGGAACCTCCGCATGGGCTGCGGAGTTCCCTCCTGTGCAATTAGGATGTGACCGCCACCCTGGCGGTCACATCCTCTATTTTTAACATTGCGGCGGGTGCGGCTTCAAGCTGCACCCGCAGCAATGTTAAAAATGCACGCATTGCATTTGTATGTAGAAAGTGGCAGGCACCGCGCGGTGCCTGCCGCTTTCTGCATACAAATGCAGGGGGGTACCATAGGTACCCCCCATGTGCACCCCCCACCCCCCCCTTCACCTAGGGGGCCCGCAACGGGCCCCCGCAGTGAAGTTACACATGCTTTTCCACGGCGGAAAAGCATGTTTCAGAGCCTATCCTAATCTGGCTGACGGTGTCTGAGAGACACCGTCACCATATTAGTGCTTTTACGCCGTGGTTGTAAGCCAACCGCGGTGGAAAAGCTGCGGACGGAAACCAGGACCCACCAGCCATCCTAATGTGGCGGTGGGTCTTTGGTGGGTCCGCAGAGGATTTCCCGCATCCTCCGGGCCGGCGGTGGCTACCGCCGGCCCGGAGGATGCGGAAAATCCTCCATCCTAATGAGGCGATTAAGTGGATAAGTGGATTAAGATCATTGGGCCTCATTTATGAAAAGTGACGCATCGCTGCGTGAAAACAGCAATGCGTCACTTTTCACTGCGCCCTCCTTCCGACATCAATGATGCGTCATATTTACAGTATGACGCATCATGGCGCAAGGAGTTACAGATACGTCAGTATTTCTGACCTATCTGTATGGCGCAAAAGTGATGCATTGCTATAGTGTGTCACAAAAGTGACGCAACTCCAGCAATGTGTCCTTTCACACATGTGAAAGGGCCTGCGTCAGTCTTACGCCTGCTGTGAGGCAGGCGTAAGAAATTGACGCATTTGTGTCCTAGAAGTGCGCAGTGAAATCTTATAGATTTCACTGCGTCACTTTAAGGACCCTTTCTTGCGTCAGAACGCCCCCCCCCCCGCATACATTATACCTGGCGTAGGTATAATGTAGCGCAGGGGTTTACAAAGTGACGCATGTACCAAGATGCGTCACTTTGTAAATATGGCGCAACAAGGCACATTTTTTACGCTGCTGGTGCGTCACAAAAAGTGACGCACCAGCGACGTACAAGTGACGCACGGCCTCATAAATGAGGCCCATTGTGTTTAAATCTCCATTGAAATAGTGTGTACTTTTAAAGCTTAAATACCATTATAAAGAGTGTGAGGCTAATGATGTTCAAGTCCACACAGAGGTTGTGTGTAATTATAGGAAGGCTGAAGCCCCCACAGAGATGGTATGTTATTATAGCGATGTTTAAGCCCCCACAGAGATGGTATGTTATTATAGCGATGTTTAAGCCCCCACAGAGATGGTGTTGTGCTGCTGCTGTGATTTTTCCCCTACGCGGCTTTTTTTCAAAAGCCGCGTTAGATGACGAGCTCAGCTCGTCATCCGCACACGCCCCCCGGGGCTGATGACGAGTTTAGCTCGTCATCAGCATCGAAGGGGTTAAGCCCCCACAGAGATGGTATGTTATTATAGCGATGTTTAAGCCCCCACATAGATAGTGTGTTATTATAGCGATGTTTAAGTCCCCACAGAGATGGTATGTTATTATAGCGATGTTTAAGTCCCCACAGAGATAGTGTGTTATTATAGCAATGTTTAAGCCCCCACATAGATAGTGTGTTATTATAGCGATGTTTAAGTCCCCACAGAGGTAGTGTGTTATTATAGCGATGTTTAAGTCCCCACAGAGATAGTGTGTTATTATAGCGATGTTTAAGTCCCCACAGAGATAGTGTGTTATTACAGTGTTGGTCAAGTCCCCACAAAGATAGTGTGTTATTACAGTGTTGGTCAAGTCCCCACAAAGATAGTGTGTTATAATAGCGATGTTTAAGTCTCCACAGAGATAGTGCATGATGTCCTCATTAAAATAGGGCTCGATTCACAAAGGTAAAATTAGACGAAAAGTCTAACATTACTACTTTTTTCAGTATTCACAAAGCCAGATACAGAGAATGTGAAGCTGATGATGTTCAAGTTAAAGGAAACACAAGGAGATGATGAAGGCAGTGCTGAAACCTTTCAGACACTCACCCCACTCACAGAGCTGAGTTGCATCTATCATCGTTCATTAGCTCACTTCGCCACCCCAGTTCAGACCCAGCTATATGCAAATCAGTCTGGACCCTGTGCCTTATGGGAACAGTCCAGCCCGAACTGCCAAGCCAGGTCTTCACTGGACCGGAAACAAGCATCCTGGGACAGGTTTCAGGTAATACCCCCTCATCAGCCAGGCTAGACTGAATCCAGTGGCAAAGTGAGCAATGGACCCACGTCTGGGCATACCCTGCCAACTTAGGGTGAACAAAGCAAACACAAGGAGATTATGGATGGAGTGCTGAAACTTTTCAGCCACTCACCCCCAGTCACAGATCTGGGTTGAATCCATCATCGTTTTTTAGGTCAATTTGCCACCGCAATTCAGACCCAGCTATATGCAAATCAGTCTTAACACTGTGCCTAATGGCACCCCAGGTGCTTCAAGTCGAAACAGAGCTTGCATTTAATTAGAGGAATGCCTAAATCCCCACAGAGATTATATGTTTTATAGTGATGTTCAAGTCCCCACCACAAAGATAGTGTTTTATTATAGTTTTTTTCAAGCCACCACAAAGATAGTGTGTTATTGTAGCGAAGTTTAAGTCCCACAGATCTAGTGCATGAAGATGATTGTGATTAAGTCCTCATTAAAATAGGGCCCGATTCACAATGGTAAACTTAAGCGGAAAAAATCTAACTTTTCTACTTTTCAGCTTCAACAATGTAAACTTAGACCAAAAGTCTAACTATACTACTTATCAGTATTCACAAAGCCCCATTCAGAGAATGTAAAGCTGATGATGCTCAAGCCAAAACAGAGCTTGTGTGTAGTTACTGGAATGCTCAAGTACCCACAGAGATGGTGTGTGACTATAGTATTACCACTGTTGCCAAACAAAATGTGTGTGATTCATGCCCAGGTCCACACAGAGATAGTAAAAGATTATAGATATGCCCAGGCCCCCACATAGATAGTGTGTGATCATAGACATTCCGAGGTCCCCACAGAGATAGTGTGTGTCTATAGAGATGGTGAGGTCCCCGCAGAGATAGTGTGTGATTATAGAGATGTCATGGTCCCCACAGGGATGGTGTGTGACTATAGTATTACCACGAATGACAAAGAGAATGTGTGTCATTATAGACATGCCCAGGTCCCCACAGAGATAGAGTATGATTAAAGACATGCCAAGGTCCTCACAGAGATAGTGTGTGATTATAGACATGCCCAGGACCCCACAGAGATAGAGTATGATTAAAGATATGCCCAGGTCCTCACAGAGATAGTGTGTGTTTATAGACATGCCCAGGTCCCCACAGAGATAGCGTGTGATTAATGGGATGCACAGGGATAGCACACATTTATAGTGTGTGATTATAGTCGTGTACAAGTCCTCACAGAGATATTGTGCCATTATAGTGATGTTTAAGTGCCCACAGTGATGTGTGATTATAGTCATATTTAAGTCTCCACAGTGATGTGTGTAATGGTAGGTATGTTGACGAACCCATACAGATCGTATTAGTCTGTTGGCTTATTAAATTAATTAATGCACTTGAGGGATATGTGTTTGGCCACTTTCTCACATGTGTGAATACTGGTGCTCCCACTCAGCCTTTATTCCTTCCAAGGTCTATAAAATAAGTATTATTTACTTGGATAGCAAAAAAACATATGGTATTCAGCAACACCATATTCTCAGGTGTGAATGTGCACTTTATATATGTACATGAGATGATATGATGTGATATTAGTGGTACTCAAGCCACCACTAGAGATAGACTGGACTTATCCCATATCTATGAATCCCACTTCATATGTAGCATTAACTGATTTAAACCTTGTTAATCCAGGAAGGTTAACACTTCCTTAAAAATCCAAGTATCACAGTTCATTTTCTTTTCTAGCCCCCATTTATCAACTCTAGTCTCCATTAAGAAGATAAAACTGTATTTCTGATTGTAATAAACTCCCCATACTGATTCACTCTGACACTTTAGGATTATTACAATTGAGAAATTGAATTAGGAACTGGCACATCTTTATAATTTTGGTCTCTATCATTCAAGAATTAAATGGCCCTCTTCTCACAAAGCTCTTATATCTCTCAAAGTATTCCTTATACCTGCTCTTGCGGCTCTTTCTAGCTAACCAGGCTCACAATCTATAAATACCTGTGTGTGTGTGTATATATATATATATATATATATATATATATATATATATATATATACACTAGCTTTCCCGCCGTGCGTTGCTGCGATCTCCGAAGAAAGGAAATTCAAGGAAACTCGTTATAATAATATTCAATTTACATTGTGAAATTTTTATTGAAACGTATTCCTTTTAATATGGAAAACATTTCAAAGTGTTGTTTTAATTCTATTTATTTATTTGAGTGCTTGTGGATACACAATTTTTTGTTTTTCCGTCTGGTGCGTACATCAGTATTCGAAAGATTATGAGGGCCCTGGGTGGCCGATATTTTAAAAAAATGTATGCCAGAAACCTTTGGGGGAGTGTACTCAACAACTTCCCAAAGTTTCCTGGCGATTGGATGAATGCTGTTTTAATTCTATTTATTTCCATTCTGGAAATCCACTTACAGAATGTGTTCTCCCAAACACAGTAAATGTTTATAGTTTGTTAAACAAGGTTTATGTGCATATATATATATTGCAACCTGGGTTTTCCAGAATGGAGATAGCAGTCCTTTGTGCAAGACTAGAAAAAAATCAAGTTGGCAGTGGTACATCTGCCTTTTTATAGGAAGACACATTCTCAAAATATGCCCAGGTGAAACCTGGGAAACTTTCACAAAGTTGAAACATCTATTTGTTCAGCCTTTTATTTAAAGTGTAGAATAGAAATTCTTACACAAGGCTTAAACATTCTCAAAAGTGACCATGTCAGCTACAAATGACTTTCTCAGCATGGATGGTCTCGTTATTTGAAGGGCAAATCATATACAAGAGTCTTACAAATTGTATTCCTGAATTGGGCTGGTATGCTCATAATGTGAGAGTAGAGAAAGTCACTTTGCCTGACATACAGCTGTCTATTTATGGGAATAAAAACCTCAGAATGTGCCTAATTTAATTATAGGACTCTTTCATAATGTTAATAATTTTTTTTTTTTGCGGATTGAGTACAAATGTTGTACTTCGGTGTGTGTGGGGTATAAAACGAGGCTTCCTAAAAGAAGCTGGTGAATCCTTTGTCCAGGAATACAGAAGGACAATTTGATAGTCATTCACTAGCTGTTTTTGTGAGAAAATAAATCTTAAAAGGAAGCTTGTGACGCAGTACCGTCCTAGAAGTGGCACAGTGAAATCTGATAGATTTCACTGTGCCACTGGAAGGAGGAGGTTCTGGGCAGTGAGTCTTTAGCCCATCCATTAAAGGTCTCTGAAACAGAGTGCTCCCTCTAGGCCTGCAGCCCCTTGGGCAGAGAGCAAGGAGGTTAGTTGGAAGGAATGAAGACCAGGCAGATATTCTGCCACTCCACAAAGCCATACGCAGTCATCCTTTATGAATGTCTCAAAACTCACTTTTGTCTTTTCTACACATCCCAAACTATAATAAGTACTTTGATGCAGATATAGGGAACACATCAGCTTACCAGCTGAAGGGTTTTCAATAGGTGAAAAGCTATAATGTCTGTGCTAAAAAGTCTTATGACAATTACATTATCCCCTTGCTTAAAAGCCTGCATATATTACCGTTACAGGAAAGAGTTAACTTTAAGATTTGTTGTTTAACATTCACTTGCTCACATCACATGATATCTGTCACTGTAGAAGAGTTCACTAACATTGCTCTTACTCAACTCTGATTGGGTAGCGTATTAAGCAAAGTATATGAAGAGCCCTTCACAAGGAGGGACTAGTATTGTTTTGCCCTAGACTCAATAGATTTGAATGCCTTGATTTCAGATGAACAAAGAAGGTGGCTCTTGAAGGAGAATTAGTACTTTGAACTTATTTGGCACATGATCTCAGTTGTGGCAGTTCAGAGTTTAAATTTAGTTTTGCTCACCTAATAATATCAATGAAGAAGCTTATGTGGTGTACGTGCACCTCTGTGCTTTCTTTGAGTTATGTTTCTGGTGCATCAGACGAATGTACTACTTACAATATTGTAGCTAGGTCTGGTGGCTTAGTGGACTAATGTGCCCACTGTAAGAGCCTGTGTTTGACCTCATGGTCACAGGTTCAAATCCCAGTTGGTCTACTCAGCCTTTTATCCTTCTGAGGTTGATAAAGTGAATATTATTCAATAGGTAACAATAAACATTTGTTATTCACCGCCAAGACGCCGTCTGCATGCATGTGCGCTTTACAAATACACGTCTTGATATTAGCGCATTGCAGATGAACGATCCCAGAGATGGTTAATTCAGATGCATTATAGTAAAGCTATCCCTTCAGGTACAGCTCTTGGATTCCAGGCTTGCAATGCAGTCCCCACTCAAAACATAATGACCCAGCCTTTTCCTAGGACAGCATAGCTTAACTTCAGATAAAATAGCCATGCAGGGCACATAGGCAGTGTAGGTATCTTTGTTGCTGCAATTCTCAGATATATGATGCGGTTACACAGAATAAAAACACTGCAGGGCGATGGATCATGTATGTTGTCTATCATTCTGAGAAATACAAAAAAGAACAAAATACAGCTCACCCAGAGTCAATAGTAGTAAGAAATATAAAATAAGTACTTAATGATAGAATTAGTGTGAAATGCTGGCTAGATCTTTAGAATAAGGGTCACTTAAAAGATATTTCCTTGAAATGTATCTGTGCCACCACGCTCTTCCAACTAAAGGTTGATATTTACGGCTCTTTTGTTACGAGGTTACTGATAACACTCAGTGTCATCTTTGAATCAGTATGTGCACAGTTAGCTATTTTAAAGTGCAGTCGGGTGAATTATTTTGCCAAGCAAACTATTATAATTTCACCCCAATATTTCTGTCCATTTAAAAGAAAATAGTAAATAGGAAACGAAATTACGAAAGACACTTTCTCTGCTTTGACGAGCTCTTCCTTTCAGCTATACACTTTCAGCTATACACTATACTGAGGCAAAGGGTCTCAACTGTTTACATAGTGCAGAGATGATTAAGGTTGGAGTTCAACTTAACTGTGTACCTCTTTTATAAATAAGTTTTTAATTCTAAACAGTGTAAAGGCTTGTTGATGGTTACGTCCCTGTGAATGAATACACACCTGGGAGACCCCTCTGTGTTACCACCATTCACTTCCCAAGATTGAGAATTCTGAGTGATCACTGCACTTTAAACCCTTTCGTTTGGGAGAATGCAGGATTCGCAGGGCTGCCCTGGGGGATGGGACGTCTGCCCGATCACTATAGATTTGCTAATGCCACCCTTTTTCTAGGTGTGTGTGCACCCCCTTGCAGGAGAAAGGCTCCCTCTAAAGCAGCCGCTGCCAGGTTACCAGCTCTGACTTTAGCTTTGTTATGGACCAGTGCTTACTCCTGCGATGGAGGCTCAGCCACACCTCGGCTACCTGCTCCCAAACTCACTAACAGAAAGAAAAGCAAGGGATTGCAAACAGAGCCCTGCGTGCGCTCACACTACACCAGCAAAGCCTCAGTTGTTCCTATGTATCAAGCATATTATTCACATTGGCGCGCTTGGTAAACACCTTGGGCCTCATTTATGAAAAGTGCCGCATCGCTGTTTGAAAACAGCGATGCGTCACTTTTCATTGCACCCTCCTTGCGACACCAATGATGCGTCATATTTACAGTACGACGCATCATTGCGCAAGGAGTTACAGATACGTCAGTATTTCTGACGTATCTGTAGGCGCAAAAGTGACGCATTGCTGGAGCGTGTCACGAAAGTGACGCAACTCCAGCAATGTGTCCTTTCACATGGGGCAAGCCCATGACGCATTTGTGTCCTAGAAGTGGCGCAGTGAAATCTTATAGATTTCACTGCGTCACTTCCATGACCATTTCTTGCGTCAAAACGCCCCCCTAGTATACATTATACCTGGCGCGGGTATAATGTGGCGCAGGGGTTTACAAAGTGACGCATCTACCTAGATGAGTCACTTTGTAAATATGGTGCAACAAGATACATTTTTTACGCTGCTGGTGCGTCACAAAAAGTGACGCACCGTCGGCGTATAAGTGGCGCACGGCCTCCTAAATGAGGCCTCTTAAGTATAACAATACACACATGTTTATTTAAGCAACATATTTCAAAATTATAATCCAAGCACTTGGTAAAACTGCTTACAACTCTTGCCGTTTTACTCTGTTGTCTATTATAAGTCATAGTACAAAAAAAACAAAAGAAAAATGGTTTGTATTTTATTCCGATTGGGTATATTCAGGGAAAGGTCAGATCAGACAAAATAAGTTATTCTTAACAAGTGAGGTTCCCTGAATTAATAACGTGTTTGTCTATTGGACAAGATTAATTACAACTGAGTAATTTGTCATTTTCAGCTTTGTATTGATCATTTTAAATCGTTAGTGGATTTATATAGCGTTTTATACCAGGAAGAGCTGTTGAGGAATAAATCAAGTAGATTCAACATTACTCTACAGGGTATTACAAAAGTCCCAGCATTCACTACATCACAGGGGAGCTCCCACCTCTTTTATTACCCCAACAAACTTTTTTAGGGTGCTTATTCTGACCAAGGTCTGGAGTATCAATGAATTTGGAAGACTTAGGGGGCGTCTCTAACATTCTGTTTGATGGGGTGGGGGAGGGCATGATTTTTCTTTACATCACTGTCACTCTCAGCTTTATTTTCAAGTCCCCATAAACTGAAATAGTAATGGGAACCTTTCACACCCCTAAGCAGCCCAAAAGGTATGTGTGATGAAATATCGATGTAAGTTAATTAGAACAGTGATCTGTTTCAATAGCAAGGTAGCAGAAAGACACGGTGCTCGGTTGCCCCAGTGTTTATTTAGCACTCTCCACACCCAATATGTAAAAAGGACCTATACATACTGATACTAAAGTAGACAAGTATTGACAAAGACAATATCTGTGGAATGCGTGCAGTGACAAGGCTTTCTTTGTGCATGCACAAACATTTGCCAAAGAGGGATATTTGGAGGGTCGTGGCTAAGATGGCAACATGGTAGATGTGTGAACCTGGACTTCTTGCCGGACTAATTAAATTCTGCCATAGTCCATCCGGAAGCCTGATCCGCGCACTATCCATACTTCCGCAGCGGTGGAGGATTCTTACCGGAGTCTTATTCTGAGATGACTCCCCTACAATAGAGGACTGGGGCCTGGTGGCAGCCCACAGCCTGATCGAGGAGCAGAGACCTGTAGCTACTGACCAGAGCCTGAGATGTGCGCCGGCTGTGCCCAGTTGAGCACAGCAGCCTAGGGTGCTGGCCCAACATGTCAGTCCGCCCAGCACATAATGGCAAATTTGTAAACAAACTCAGACTTTTACCTATAAATTCAACTGGGGGCCCTCATCAGCAGCAGACTGGACTACAGCAAAACACGCTCTACGCAGGAATTCCAGCCAAATACCTACGATGACTACAACGCATCCAAAACCCCTCCGCCCGACTGATCGTCAACATCCCCCGCCACAGCCACATCACTCCCTACCTGAGAGACCTACACTGGCACCCCGTTGACAAGAGGATCACCTTCAAGCTCCTCACCCACGCACACAAAGCACTCCACAACACCGGACCAGCCTACCTGAATAGCAGATTCAGCTTCTACACCCCCACCCGCCAGCTCCGCTCCGCCAGCCTCGCCCTCACCGCTGTCCCCCGCATCCAACAAACTACCTCCGGTGGCAGATCCTTCTCCTACTTCGCCGCCAAGACCTGGAACACCCTCCCTACCCACCTACGGCAGACCCAAGACCTACTCGCCTTCAGAAGACTCCTCAAGACCTGGCTCTTCGAGCAGTAGCGGAACCCCCCTCCCCTCAGCGCCTTGAGACCCTCACGGGCGAGTAGCGCGCTTTACAAGTACTCTGATTGATTGGTTGTGAAAAAGCTAAACAAATACAAAGCGTTTTGCAGTCTGTGCTGTTCAAAAACACTTCCTCTCTAATGCAGCAGTACAGGAAACTATTTTAAGGTTTAGGGTGCGTGCTGATTTATTGGGGCACAAGGGAAATGTTATGTTTTTAGGTAAGTATCGGTTTTAGATGATAAGAGTTTTCAGGGTTTAGGGTCGGTGTGTGTTTTTGAATGGTGAGATATTTTTCGGGTTTAGGTTGGGTATGGATTTTGGGTGGAAATTGAGTTTTTCAGGTTTTTGGTGGTTATGAGTGTTTGGGTGATTAGGTATTTTTTAGGGTATAGGGTGGGTATGGGTTTTTGGGTGGCATGTGAATTTTTAGTGTTTACCGTGGGTATTGGTATTTGGGTGGCAAAGGATTTCTTTAAGTTTAGGGTGGGTATGGGTCTTGGGTGGTAAGAGATTTGTGTCGGGTTAGGGTGGCAAAGGTTTTAGGGTTTAGCGTGGGTATGGGTTTTTGGGTGGCAAGGGAATTTTTATGGTTTAGGGTGGGTGTTTTTTGATTGGCATGGGAATTTCTAGGAGTTAGGGAGCGTATGGGTTATTGGATGGCAACATAATTTTTAGTGTTTTTTGACTTGTCTATTTCTTTTGCGCCGGTTGACGAATCTTCACAAAATGTTCCAAAAAAGTGTGCTGGTGATTCCAGCTGTGCATGGAAAATTTCGGGGGAATAGAAAAAGGCAGAGGTAAAAAAAGAGCTTTTCCCCATGTTCTTGTGGAATTACCACCCATAAAAATTGGGTTTGATGTAGGAACATCAGCCCACTCATGATCAGACGGGGTAAAATTCCATGCTGGAATTCCATGTCCACGTGACTCATAATCAGGGTTGCTATAGGTATTGTAACTAAAAATGTTGGGGTGAATCTCTGTTATACACCTGGAGGACAGGTGCGGATTGGCCCTCACACACAATGGTGTGGTGGTCCAATGTTGAAGGGAGGCGAAAAGATTCTTGGGGTGGACGGGATCCCTGACGGGTAGGACTCCCCTGTGGATTGGGGAGCAATTGAGTGAAGTGACTCAATTGAAGGGCTTTAGGGGCAGGCAGCTCATTGGAATAGACTACTTGGGAGAGGTGTGAAGGGGGGATGCCCCCCTCTCCTTTGAATATCTACAGAAAGAATATGATCTCCGGGATTCGCAGCGTTATCACTATCTATGCCTTGTCCATGCCATGCGTTCTCATGTTCGTGGGGGCGCATCCTTTCCGGAGTTTTCCCCATGGAGGATCGTTTACTCCTGGATCCCATTCTTGAAAAGCCCATATCCACAATATACCGGAAGTTTATAAATAACATGCCCCATCCATTAGTGTCATTAAGGGCGACCTTGGAGCAAGATCTAGGCCCCCCTGGATGGCGACAATTGGCAGGACGCCCTACAGAGTCCCCAGGAGATCGCGATCCGTGTTAGGTTCCGGCTGACACAGCTCAAAATTCTTCAACGGGTGTACTACCCTCGCACCCTACTGCATTCTTGGGGTGGGTGTCAGTATGTCTTGTGCGCGCGCGGGTGTGGGGGGGGAAGGATCCTTCTACCACATACTGTGGGATTGCCCGGAGATTGTCCCTTACTGGACCAAAGTCACAGATATAATGGCAGAGGTGGTGGGCTCCCCGGTTCCGAGGGAGCCCAGATGGTTACTCTGAATGATTAAAGGGCTCCTCTGATTGGGCCAGGTATGAGGAACTCTGGCTGGCAGTGGGAGTTGCAAAGCAGAACATTGCCAGGGCATGGGGGGCGTCGGCCCCTCCACAGTTGGACCAATGGGAGCGGGACCTGGATTGGTGTCAGAGGGCAGAGGAAACCATTTACAAAAGTAGGGGGTGCCCGAAAAAGTGGAAGAAGATTGGGGGCCCTGGAGAAGATACAGGGGAATGGGGGGTGGTCTGGGGTAATGGTACTTACACTGGGCGTTCTGTTAATGATTGAAAATGACTATCCCGTGCATTGAACACTCCGTATTTGTTTGATGCAATGCGGCCAATGGATTGACATGTCAAATGAAATGAGCACTGTAATAAAAAGAGTTTAAAAAAATATGTTTGGGGTGTGGTGCTATCCATAAACCCCATTATTCCACTAGTGGATGCAGCAAGAGTTGCTTCTCATTCTGGAATTTATTGGGCCACTCATAATGAGTGTATTAAAGTATTCTAAAAAAACACCTTTTTTGTTTTAAAACATTCACCATGGTATAGCTTTTGATTCAAGACTACCCAGTGTTTCAATGACAGCCAGCGATTATTATTTTTGCCAAGGGAACATTGCACCTCGTTCACAGGACACTGGGACAGCAGTCCTTTTCTGATGTGTAAGGTGGCCCAGCAGTCAGCTGTCAGTTAATAACAAAAGTACATATTAGGCCCCATAACCAAAATTATTGTGCCACCTGCAAACTCTTTAAAATGACCAACTGAGCAAATATGTATTAAAGGAGATTTCATATTCTGCTGCTCCAATATGATAAGACGTCAGAGCAGAATATCTAAAAGGAGCTTTTACATTACTGTTGGACATTCCCCCATCCTCCAAATGAACAGGGTAATCACATACCTGCATGCCAGGCTTTGAAAACTCCACAAAAGTTCAAGAGAAAAATTCAACCTTATGTTGTTAAAAATATTATGTGCGATACA
Organism: Lissotriton vulgaris; assembly: GCF_964263255.1. NCBI lineage: Eukaryota > Metazoa > Chordata > Amphibia > Caudata > Salamandridae > Lissotriton > Lissotriton vulgaris. The sequence continues at coordinate 501,253,681 of NC_141689.1, read as the reverse complement.
AGCATTTTCTGGATATTATGTTGTTAGAAACATCTATTTTCATATACATTTACGCATTACACGAGGATATAACATTATGAAAATAACAAATCTGATTTACTAAATAAAATAACTCAAACTATTAAAATTCAGATAATGCATACAAACCATAAAATGTATGGTGTACCAGGGATAATATCCTAAATAAACAGCTTCACATATCTGTATGCCATACATTAAATACCAGGGGCCTCATTGACAACTTTTTGGTGCAAGGCTTGTGGCTGTGCTGCCCTGCATCAAAAGAAAAGGGCATGAATGTGCAGTATGTAGGAGTTATGGTGCATTCCTGTACTCTTTCACTGCACTTGCACACAAATGGCTGCCTTGTGCCGATGCATGCATCCTTACACCATGATGCAGGGGTTTGTGCGTTGTAAGAATTATTATTTTTGTGCAAGAAGATGTACCTCCCTGCACAAAAACAATCAATGGAAGTGTTTTGCTCTTTCTATGTGGCCTGTTCTTTATGCCACCCCTGGGCTCAGATTTACGCTATGTTGTAAATTTTGGAATGTGTCAAAACGGCTACCAAAACGCCCAAGGCACCCCTCCCTGATACAGGCTGAGGCAACACAGCAAGCTGCGCTGCCTTACACCATATCTAAGAGGCCATTAAAAGCCATGCAGGGTAGCATTGCGTGGCCTTGTAGATATTGGTTTGCACTCTGCGCTACTGGAGCATTAAAAAATGACACTCCAGTGGCCTACATGGTTTGTAAATAAGCCCCCGATTCTTAGTTGCCGTTTAACTCATGAACCCATGTTATGCAATATCGCAAAAACTCGGTACCAGCGATCTCTTACAGTAAAGCTGAAAATAGATGCCAAAAATCCTAGTTCCATGATTAGAATGTACCAAATGGATCAGGTACCGTGGTAGTAGGTGACTACTAGGAAGTATTCATGATAGTTACTGAAATCTACCACCACTTTTTTAAAACTTGCAACTATTTCAATAAATTTGGAGACTAGTTGCTCATTTTCTAAACTTGTCTAAAAGGTTGCAGGAGCGAGTAGTCAATGCTTACTTCAGAAGATTTTCAAGAAATTAAAAGTTAAAACACTATGAATTATAATCACACACAAACTCAGTTTTGCACTGCATTATATTTTTTAACATGACCTGATTTAGAGGAGGGGATTTAGAATAAAAACCTCAAAATGCACCATAGTAGCTATGTGACTCATAGTATCCGTGCTGCCCAGTAAACATTTTCTGATGTATCAGCTCAGACCGTGTCTCTCTACACATACAAAGTGTCCTGCAACGTAAAATGTAAAGTTGACCATCCTAAACACCATACTTGTAAAAGTGCAGAGTTCTTTAAAAGTTTGAGAACAGCACAAGTTCAATGACTGTCCTGTTGGATACATCTCATTTGGTTTTTTTTCATGCCTTTTAGAATTCCAAAACTTGATTTGAAAGCTTATTGAAAACAGTGTCCAGTTACATGTTCAGCATGTGTTTAGGTCCATAGACATCCATAGATGCAGTTGCCCATGTTTTAAGTTGCCTAGTGGGCAGCGCACAGATCCTTTTCAGTGCATTATAGGTGATGTACTTTTGACAGAACAATATTTGATGTGGAAAGACCAGTAAACGGAAATATGTTTTACTAAAAGAAATGCTGCTCGTGGACTGCTCTTGTAAAGGGGTCCGTTTATGACAGATGGCAACATTTAATTACTGAAAAGGCCCCACTCCAAAAAAACACATTTGGCATGCCGTCATCATTTGTGCATAAACTCGTGAAACACTCATTTATTTAAGCCAGAGTTACTGATATTGTCACTGCTGCTAGAAAAACCGGCTCCACTTTGAAATGAGATACATTAATTTTGTAGGACATCTGCTTCCAAAGCAAGTTCGTGTTTTTTAATGTAAGTTAAAAATAAGGTGACATAACTGTAGAAGCATCCTTGATGTCATACTGGTGGGCTGTGCTTTTTTCCAGAAGTCTGCAATTCACCTACAGATATTTGCCTAAAAAAATGTAAAGCGCCCGTGTACCTTCGGGTCACGCTATATAAAGCTGCAAACATTAACTTGGGCGAGAAGAAGGAAGGGGCTCGGCTGGAGCTGGGAGTGTAAAGACCCATGCAGATCGCCCCTGGCAGTGACCCATTCACACCTGCTGCTCCTCAGCCTCAGACTGACAAAAGACGCATTCACCTGCAGATCTACAGGAGGGGGAGGGGTGCGGCACAGGATGGGACCCAGATGAAGTTAATTCTTCTGCAGGGACCGACGGCGAGAGGGTGCTTTAGTTTTCAGAAGTGGCATTTGAGCACGCTACAAGCTCACTTCGAAATCCATTGCAAAAATCGAAAGTAAGCCATTTTTAGGAAAATAAACACAAGTCTACACCTAGAAAAAGCACACTGACGCATTTAAAATCTGTAACTATTTTATTAAATGATACAATCTATTCTCCTTTACTAAAAAGATGATGTTCCTGAAAAATATGTACTGCTTTTGCTTTAGTCGTGATATTTCCATGATTTGAATTGTATCTGTAAAATGTCTGGATATAAACGTTTTCCATTACGCATTGTAGGACTGGTTTCTGGATGTGGGTTTATAGAAAGGCTTTGCTTTTTGATTCGGAAGATTATCCCTTAGAAGCTGGAATATCAAGCATTTTCGTTTTACTCTTTATATTTTCTAGCTTGTAGTTTAGCTTTTCAGATTCCGAACTACAAGCCTCAGAATGCAACAAATAAAATATAACACAAGGAAAGTCTGCTAATGGATAACTTGGTCTTTCATAATCCACATGCTTCTCACTCTAGAATACCAAAAAAATGCTATATTTGGTTAAATTAACCCATTTGAGCTAGGAATGAGCACGGATTGGCAGATCACACCATTAAACTCTCAATCAATCAATCAATAAATGCTTAGTCAAATTTAACACAAAAAAACGTAAAGCAGTAAAATCACCAAAAATACAGGGGCAGATTTACAAGAAAGTGACATATCTGTACAGATGCGTTACTTTCCCGGTACAACCCTGAGAAACCCTTGCGCCACCATGGATGTGCCGTATTTACAATACGGCACACCATGGCGCAAGGATTGACAAATGCCTAAAAAATTCTGACGCATCTCTTGGGTCAAAATTCACGCAATGCTGGAGTCGTGTCGCAAGCATGACGCAACTCCAGCAAAGCATTTTGAGGCCTATTCCCACTAGCAGGTGTAAGGTTTTGACGCAGTGGCGTTCTATAAGTGATGCTGTGAAATCTTGTACAAGGCTTTCATACGTGGGAACGCCCACCCTGCATACATTAAACCTGATGCAGGTATAAGGTGATGCAGGGCTTTCCATCATGACAAATCTTCCTAGATGCGTCAAATTGTAAATTGGCCGCATTTTTTACACCGCCACTGCTTCACAAAAGTGGTGCTACGCCAGCGCAAAAATGTCGCAAGGGGCCTGTAAATCTGCCCCAATGTATTTTTGTTACATTAAACTCTCAAAGTATACCATTCAAGGAAAGAGTAGGCCGGGGTCACTGTCTCCTTTGTCTGAAACTAATGTTCATTAGATGCAAAAACAAGTATCTGTTTTTCACTCGCAGGCCATTGGGGATACGAAACAAAACAAATCAGTTACAAAAAATATATATTTTACTGTTTGACTCGTAGCTCCCACATATTTTCTTACATTTAAAGTGTCATTAGGCTCTGAGGGCATTAAAACACGTGTACATTTATTTATTTATTGAGTTTAAAAGAGATTACACTAATTTCGTAATCCAGCAGTCCCGTGCTGATTTGAGCTATTTCTACTATCTAAGTTGCAGTACTTCTCTCTTCTATCTCAAATTGTGTACTTGTGGAAATGATTCTAGCCACATGAATGTCTAACACAAACTCCTCCCTAATTGCAAGCTTACCTCTTCATGTAACTTTTGTAGCATGCACAAAATGTACTTTCCCAACTTTGTCCTACTCGGCAAAACCCAGGATTTACATATAAACCCCAGTCAAATCCTTAAAGGACTCTTGCATGACCTTTTAAGCACCCACCATCCTGCCTCACTCTCCCCAGCCACTCCTTGGATAACACAGTTGTTGATGACCAGTCAGCCATGGGCCCTATACTCTGTCACTATAAGCAACAGGAAAGTTCCCTCTTATCTTCTTGTGAGAGGATGTACCTTCGTCATAGCTTGCTTCATGACAGTCTTATGCTACCTGTATATGGACACCAATCAAGACTTGAATGTCACCTTCCTCATCACTATCTTCCATGCTGTGTCAGTGTTTAAGGGCTGCCTGTCCCAATCAGCAGATTTCTTATGTGTGCCTGTAGGCATCCTATCTGCCTCCCTCAGAATGGCAAAGACTCCAAAGATGAGAGCAACCGTAACCCATAGATATCCATAGGTTCTCATTTATGGGACCTGAGTTGCCTCCAAGTCTTCAGTTCTTCCTTTTCCATCAAGGGCCATTAGCACTTATCACTAGGAATTACCACCATATTAAGGTGAAGGGTCTCCCTACATTGGACCTCCTCAGTTTTGCCTCCTTCCACATGCTGTGGGAAACACCCAGAGGGGTTCTGCTATGTTAGGTCCCGGAATCATGCCGGAGGCCCTGCTCCTCAGTAAAGGTAAATGGTGACCCACAATTGCTGGTAGCTATCTTACTCAGTCAGTAGCTGCCTGGCCTGAAGGTTTCTTGTCCCAGCATTTCCAGCTCTTTGGTCAATCATCAATGAATGGCAGTTCACCACAGTCGCCCTCCTCTACCATCCAACACCATTCTGACAATCGTATCAAATTAAAGTGAGACAGTGCCTGACACTTGCGGCCCCACACACAGGAGATCCACTTCAATCCTCACTCCATGCTCACCTTGTTGAAAGCCAACAGAATCAATAGAGGACGTGCTGAGGGACTTGAAAAAGGTGAGTGCTATTAAAAGAAGCACTGTGATAGTTGAGTATATGGCATATTTTTGGGCTGCATAAGAATTTTATTAGCTACTTAGTGTGTATTGGCTGTTTTTGGTAATGTGTTGCAGTTGCATTTATAAAGTGTTTCAATCCACTTATGAGGCACCAATTAACTACAATAATATATTACTTACTCACTTATGAGGCACCAAGGTGCATTTTAAGAGGGGTAGCATACTAATTCATGGAAGTGTGGGTGTCAAGTGGCTTAGTTGAATAGTGTTTCAATGTCATGCATGAGAACCATAGTTGTGTTTTTATCTATTTATTGTTGCTGTGCCTTGGCATGTACTGAAGCAAAAGGAGAGAAAGGACAGTGAAATAAAATGAAACACTCACTATGACTAGCCTCATTAATTCCGATGGGATCTACAATTGAAGTTACCGCTCAGTATCGGAAATATGGGTTCTGCAAATACCTCCAAAGATCTGAATTTCCCCCCCAGCGACTTTGCCTGCTGAAAGCAGGGGTAGTCCCCCCTGAAACTCTGTGGCATGAGGCATTACGAGCAATTGGATGATGTGTTTTTGATTCCCCTGGTCGCTCTAATTTCTGAGTGGCTTTTCCTATAGATGGCTCTGTAGGTAATGAAGTTAAGTCTTAAAGGCAGAGCATCTGGCAATTGGAAGTCAACAGAGCGCTGGAGGACAGGGTGGATGTGGTCATGTAAATGGATTCATTACAGTCTTCAGAGCAGTTCGAACAAGGCCTGGACTAGTGTCTTTGCATCATCAAGAGGAGAAAGGGCGAGTGAAATAGAAGCCAGGTGCATGTGAGGTAAATGTGGAATGCAGAAAACTTCATAATAGAGTATGCATGGTGTATAAAGCATTTATTGGGACTTAGTTCATTTAGGGAACATGGGAAAGGCTGCAATTGATAGTCACTCCAAGGTTTCTCACTTTTGTCAATATGGGTGGTGCTGCACTAAATTCCTGATTTCAAATGCTTGTAGACCAGTAGTTCTACCAATTGCTTCATGTTAGGATAGAATCTCTGTTTTGGACCCGTTTAGTTTAAGGTGAATACTCCGTATTGGTATTGACTTAAGTCAGTGGTCTAGTCCTGATGTTTCCACGTCCCCCTGTTGTTTCAACTTTAAGATGACCTACATGGGGTCAGTGCACTTTTAGCACATTAGGTTGAGGATATTGAGGAATTCAGGTAGTAGTCTCAGGTAGGCATTAAAAGGCAATAATGTGATGAATGAGTTTTTAGGAACAGCATCATTAATGTTGACATATGGTGATGTGAATTGAGCAGCAAGATTATGCTGGGTTTAATGGAAAGGTAGGATGAGAATCAGTGAGAGGCTAAGTTCGTCTGGGCTTACTATAAGGCAGTGGTGGTGAACTCTGTCAAAAGAAGCAGTTAGAACCAGCAGTGAGAATTCAGCAACTCTGGTCCTGTCCAAAGAGGTCTTCACATTATCTGAAATGGAAATCAGAATTCAGTTGGTGCCTCCCAAATGGTGGCTAACCCTGGCAATGTGGTTGTCCCCGGCATCATAATGGCTACAATCAGCACATTTTGTGTCTTCTTGGCCAGCCACTGCAATATTGCACAGTGCTATATTTTGAGCATCCTTGTCATTGTGCTGGATATCACTGAGAAGTAATGGCAGTACCTGGGCACTTAAGGAATAATCTGTTCATGCGTGGCGTTTGTAAATTTGAGTAACTAAAGGATATTCCTGTCCCCTGACAATGCGCTTAATGTACCATCCTGAATTTCAGTCAACAAATTGAATACATAAAACACACCACAAGGTCCCTGAACTCCAGTTCAAGAGAATACAGCTCTTGCTTGTAGTGTTTTTAAAAAAAATATGGTATGTTCTCCGAGGGTTGTGGCTTTAATACCCAGGGGACTTACAGTGTGTGTTTTTTTATTTATGTTGTTGGGGGGGCTTCCATTTTTTTATTGGAGTTGTGGATCAGAGGATCTTCCTCATAACTACTGTATCAATTACAAGAAATTGACATTTTTGGCCTCAGGAAGAAAGCCCACACCAGGCCTATGGGGCCAGGGTATGTCTAGCCCACACCTGTATAGTTTTAAACTTTCTCCTGAGACAGGGGTATTTGCGCTGCAGAGATGTACCACCCAATTTAGACCTTGATATAGACCTCTCCATGAATTATTGGAGAACAGGCAAACATATCTTCAATATTTTCAACTACATTTTAGGGAACTTTATCACTGACACATCATTTCCTATAGTTATTGTTAAAAACCTCTTCTCACAGCATAGGCTGGTAGCACAAACAAAGTTTATTAAAAAAATTAAAAGCTTGTGTGTGGCATTACAGACACCCCTGCTCATCCATTTTACATACGAGTGGCTAATTTTTGCAGGATCAAACTTAGTGCAGTTAAATACCGCATGTGCAGTATTAGCGGGACTCGGAATATGGCATAATGTGTTGGCAGTGCATTATACCCCAACATTCAGAGGTGCGGAATTTGTGTCTCTATAGCAATAAGGCCATTGTATGACTCTATAGATCGTGGAGTGTGATACTGGAGATTTTACACTCTGTCACCAGATCCTATTTGCGTTGGAACAATCTGGGTGTAATATCAGAAGGAATTAGGTGGGATGAGGCATAACCATGGTCAGCAGAACTAGATGATTCTACGGCTACAGCCTTTTCCGCATAGCTATATATTATTTGCACTTGCCACATAATCCATCATCTACTGCAAACTTTGCAGATTTTATCAAAAAGCTGTTTGTAGTTGAAACAATTCAAAAGTTAATAAAAATGCTGCCAAACATGTTGCCACACAATGGCAGGGCATTTACAAAGATTAACTGACCATCTTTCAATTGCAAACTGCTTTGTTTAGGTGATAAGTTGATATTAATGAGGTTAAATATTTGTCAGATAGTGTTATCATGTAAAAAAAAGGAGGTATCTGCCACAAAATATGTTGTATTACACAATATAATTTACATTTTCTTGATGCATCATTTAGTCAAATTTGCTACATAATGTGATTATCTCTGCCACATAATTCCTGTTACACTGGACAGACCAAACATTTGAATTTGGTATAGATAAATAATGCTTTGCTAAGTATGAGCGACCTTACTCAGCAGATCCTCGTGCACCCAGAAAAAATTTAGAGATTTATGCTTATCTGGTAATACACTTGAAATTATGTAATTCCATCCGATTTTATCAATTCATGACCACTGAATTAGAATATAAGTGGCAAATCCTTACCTTTTGGTTTCCTGTATGGAAAGCAGGCACCATGGTGCAAGGGTGACTTTGTTGGCCCTGGGCAGCTCCTTGTGCACCAGTGCAAGAAAAAGGACAGGAATTCACAGTATTGTAATAAATATGGTGTATTCTTGCCCTTTCCCGGTAACACAGCACAGCTAGGTGACCCTAAATCTCTACATCAATGCAGCAGCTGGCATGTTTTGCTCAATGAACCCTTCTTCACATTACAAATGCTGAACCGCACAAGGCTTGATTTCTTGATAGTAGTGCCCAGTGCGAAAACCTGTTTTGCCGCCTCCTCCCTCCACAGATCGCTTCACTACTGCCCTCAACAGTGCCCTTCACATCTCCGTAGCACCTCTTTCACACAGTAGTGGCTGCTACTAGGAAGCAGAAGTGGGGCGGGGAGAGGGGAGAGATGAAGGAGGATGTGAAAGAAAATTCACCTACCTACCGGCCGACCGCTGCTTCTCCTCCCTCCTCTCCCATCCTTTTCCTGGCTTCTCCAGTGAAAACAGGAGGCAGGAAGCATCCGAGCTATCAGGCTCCCCATCACCAATCACAACACTGCAATGAAGCATTGTGATTGGTCTGAATGCGGTGGTTGGGCACTCAGGGAATGGGAGCCTGGTCATGTTCTCCAGCCAGGCTGTAATGCAGCCTGGGTGGAGAACATGCTAAGAAATGCGTTACTTACCTGTAACTGCAGTTATCCAGTATTAGTGTCTTTCATAGATTCACATGCCTGAATCATTCCCCGTCGTCGAGACGGGAGCCTCCGGTACATAAAAAAGTAATGTCCTAAGACATACATAAAGAGAATAGGTCTAAGGGTCTAACCTTAGTAACCTATCTAGGTCCTTATGCAGGAAGGACCAAATAGAGTAGGCTCCAGGGTCCCACCTTGGTAGCCTATCTGTGTCCTTTTGTAAAAAAAGGACCAAAACAAAAGGAACAACCAATCAGCTACTACCTCCCTCTAGAACCTTCCTGTGAGGAGCCTCAGTCTCTCAGATTTTCGTACGCACCAAGTTGGATAGGTGTAAACCTGTAGAGAGAGGTGAGTCCTTCCAGGGGAGGCGGGAGGGTGCATGTGAATCTATGAAAGACACTAATACTGGATAACTGCAGTTACAGGTAAGTAACGCATTTCTTATCCAGTATTTGGGTGTCTTTCATAGATTCACATGCCTGAATCAGAGTAGCAAGCAATACAATATGCACATTCTGTGAAGATACAGACAGTATATTACTGCAAGAAATGAACATTTGTGACTGTAGGAAAAAAACAACAGCATACAATGTCATGCAGAATCTAGTAACAAAGAAATGTGCATACCAGTCAAGGATGGTGGGAAGTAGGAGGGCTCACCTCACTGGAATAGATGGCGAAGCACTGCTCTGCCCACTGCTGCGTCTTTCGTCAGCTCAGCGTCCAAGCAGTAGTGCCTGGTGAAGGTATGCGGGGACTTCCAGGTCGCCGCTCTACATATGTCTAGGAGTGGCACTCCAGCAAATAGTGCCGCAGACGTAGACATGGCTCTGGTGGAGTGGGCTTTGGCCCGTGAGTCCAGAGGTCTTCCTGCCTTCTCGTGGCAGAGAGTTATGGCTGAGGAGATCCATCGTGATATGCTCTGTTTAGTTAAGGGCATGCCTTTCCTAGGCCTGCTGAATGCGACAAAGAGTTGGGATGACTTCCTGAATTGTCTTGTTCTGTCAAGATAGAATTTTAGGCATCTTTGAAGGTCTAAAGAGTGCAGTGATCTCTCAGCCGGGGTAGATGGGTTCGGAAAGAATGATTTAAGAACCACCGGCTCATTAAGATGGAAGTCCGAAGGGACTTTGGGTATGAAACGTGGGTTGGTACGCAGGATGACTCTGTCCTCCTTGAATTGAAGGAATGGGTCCTGGACGGAAAGGGCCTGTAGCTCGCCTACTCTTCTGGCCGAGGTCAGAGCAAGTAGGAGGGCTGTCTTCCACGACAGGAATTTTATGTCAGACTTGTGGATAGGTTCGAAGGGATGTTTCATCAGCTGGTGAAGAACTATGTTGAGCTGCCACGTTGGAGGGACAGGTTTTGGTCTAGGGAAGGACCTAAAGAGGCCTTTCAGAAATTGCTTAATGAGTCTGTCCGCCCACAGAGAGGGGCCCCTAGAAGTTCGAGTGAACCTAGAAATCGCTGCCAAGTGGACCTTGATGGACGCATGGGCCAGGCCTGAGTGCGCCAGGTGTAGAAGGTATGGCAGGAGTTGTTGGGGAGTGACCCGGAAGGGGTGTAGACCCTCCTTTTCACACCAGATGCAGAAGCGTTTCCACTTGAGAGTATAGGTCTTTTTTGTGCTGTTAGCTCTGGCGTTGGACAGGACATCTTTGCACTCTTGTGGGATGTTTAGATGGCTGAACTCACGGTAGTCAGGAGCCAGGCTGACAATTTCAGAGGGCCCAGGTTCGGGTGGAGAACCTGCCCGTGAGACATCGTGAGCAGGGTTGGGTGACTGTGAAGACGAAGAGGTGGGTGGACGGATAGACGGTGGAGCTCCGTGTACCAGTGCTGCCTCGGCCAGGATGGGGCGATGAGGATTAGAGTGCAGGGCTCCGATTTCATTTTCCTGATTACTCTGGGTATCAGTGGGAATGGCGGAAAGGCGTAAGCAAACACGTTCTGCCAAGCTATTGAAAATGCATTCCCTAGAGTTCCTGGTTGGGGAAGCCTGCTTGCGAAGCTTGGGCATCTGGCGTTCTCCCTGGTGGCGAAGAGGTCTATCTGTGGTGTCCCCCACTTCGTGAAGATGTGGTTCAATGCACTCTCGTCTAACTCCCATTCGTGGGATAGGGACTGTTCTCTGCTGAGGGCGTCCGCCAGGACATTGTCCTTGCCTGGAACGTATTCGGCTTTGAGGGTGATGCCATGTTGTAGAAGCCAGTTCCAAACTCTCTGAGATTCTCGAGAGAGAGATAGCGAGCGCGTCCCACCCTGTTTGTTCAGGTAGTGCATAGTCGTGGTGTTGTCCGTCCTGACTAGCACTGGGGAGTTTCTGATGCGCGGGAGGAACGATTGGAGCGCCAGGAAGACCGCCCGTAGCTCTAGAATGTTGATGTGGAGCTTGGACTCCTGTGGCGACCATTTTCCGTTGGTCTGCAGTTCTTGTAGGACTGCACCCCAGCCCTCCAAGGATGCATCCGTGGTGATGATATGTGGTTGCGCCGGAAGCAGGAACGGTAGTCCTTGCGACAGGTGTTTGTCTGAAGTCCACCATTGTAGACTGTTGATTAGATGTTGAGTGACTCGTAAGCGGTCCTCGAAGGATCCCTTCGCTTGTGTCCATTGTTTTGACAGTTCTTCCTGAAGGGGGCGCATTTTTAGGCGGCAGTGAGGGATGAGAAGGATACATGACGACATCATGCCAAGGAGCGATTTGAAGAGGCGGACGGTCAGAGACTGTTTGGATGCCACTGACTTGGCCAAGGAGATGAGTTTCGACTTTCTCTCCTGTGATGGAAAGGCCTTCGTGCAATCCGTGTCCAGGGTAGCTCCTAGGAAGGTGATGACTCGAGCTGGTGTCAGGGATGACTTTTCCCTGTTGAGGGTCAGTCCAAGGCGGCGGAAAAGATGCAGACAGGCGCTGGAAGATGCAGCTGCGGCTGCTCTCGACGGAGCTTTTACCAGCCAGTCGTCCAGGTAAGGGAAGACCTGGTGTCCCTGCTGGCGGAGATAGGCTGCGACCGGAGAAAGGCATTTCGTAAAGATCCTTGGAGCAGATTTGAGGCCGAAGGGGAGTACGCGGAATTGGTAGTGTATCCCTGCGACTGCAAACCTTAGGAACTTTCTGTGACCCTTGAGGATAGGGATGTGGTAATAGGCGTCCTGTAGGTCGAGTGATGTCATGTAATCGCCTTTTTCCAGGAGTCCCAGGATCTCCTGTAGCGTGACCATTCGAAACGATTGCTTCTTGAGAAACACGTTGAGGGCTCTTAAGTCGAGAATTGGACGCCATTTCTTCCCCTTCTTGTGGATGAGGAAGAAGTGGGAATAGAAGCCCTCCCCCATCTGGGCGTGTGGAACTTTTTCTATCGCGCCTTTCTGGAGCATGGATGTTAGTTCTTGCCGAAGCAGCCGCAGGTGTCTGTGAGGACGCTTGACAGGTGGTGTCTGAGGAGGGTTTGAGAGGAATTCTAGAGAGTGGCCGAATTGAAGGAGTTGTAGAACCCACCGGTCTGTCGTTATTTGCCGCCAGTTTTGAAGGTAAAAGGAAAGCTTCCCTCCAAGTCGCAAGGGAAGCGATGGTGGAGGGGCTGGCCAATTGGAAAAGTCATTGTCGATTGCCTGCTGGTCTCTTCTGTCCTTTCCCTCTGTAGGACGATTTATTGAAGGAGGACTGACGTCCCGACTGGTTTTGGCGCTGTTGAAATTGCGTTTTACCCTGAGAGTAAGAGTAAGAGGACTTGTTTTGATAAGATCCTCTATAGGAGGATTGTCCCCTCCCCCTGTTGGCACGAAAGGACTGAGTGCGAGATTGCAGAGTGCCCAGGGCTCTGGCTGTGTCAGTGTCCTTTTTAATTGCAGTGAGGGCTTCGTCAATCTTCTCGCCGAATAGGTGATCGCCATCATAGGGCATATCTAAGATCTTGGTCTGGACCTCCTGTCTGAAAGAGGTGGCTTTAAGCCAGCCTTGGCGTCGCAGGACAGCGGCTCCCGCCAGCTGTCTGAATCCAGTCATGGCCACGTCAATGGCGCAGTCTATCAGTTCTGAGGCCGATGTTTGGCCCTCAAGGAGGAGCGAGTGTGCCTCCGCTTTAGCATCTTCCGGCAGGTCGGCAATGTAGGGCGCGATGTCCGCCCAGAGTTGGCGGTTGTAACGCCCAAGAAGGGCGATGGAATTGGCAATTTTCACCGTTGTCGCAGAGGTAGTGGAAAAGCGTTTCCCAACTGCATCTAACTTCCTGCCTTCTTTATCTGGTGGTGTCGATAAAGGTGATGCAGGGTTACGCGAGTTCTTCTGCGCCGCCTGGGTGACCACAGAGTCCGCCTTGGGGTGACCCGTGAGGCATGCTGGAGCTGAAGACGTAGCTCTGTACTTTTTATCCAGTTTGGGTACGATTACCTGTAGGGAAGCTGGAGATTGCATGAGCTGCTTGCCCTGTTTGAGTAGATAATCAATGATCGGAATCGATCTAGTAGTTTTCTTAGTTGGTTCTTTAAAGTCATAGAGGAAACATTCAGTTTCCTGAGATTCCATTGACATATGGAACCTTTTGGCAGCCCTTTCCATGAGGTTATGGAAACCTCCAATATCAGCAGGTGGAGACTCAGAAGATTGTGGCTCCGGAGAGGCTGGAGAGTGAGTAACATAGTCCTGGTCCGCATCCACGTCCGTATCATCATCTCGGACTTCCCCTTCTTCATGTTCTCTGTCCTCTTCCTCGGACGAGATAGGGTCTTGAGCAGGGTCCTGTGTCCTAGGAAGGACCAGTGGAGGGGGCCTAGGTCTTGTCCCTTGTGCAGGAACGGGCACAGATGGCTGCGGGGTTGGTGGGACAGTAGGGGTGGCTTTCTGCGGAAACCGCAGTTTGTAGTCTTGGACGAGAAAGCTCAAGTCTGCAACCAATGAGGCCGGCAAGCACACCATTGGGGTCACCTGGGTGTGGACTTGGGTAGGCACTACTGGAGGGGTCGATTCCTCAACCTCCTGCTCTTCGTCCGTACTCTGGCACTTGACAATTAGGTCGGAAGGACTAGTGGCTTGGGTAAACTCCTCCTCCTCCTCCGGCTCCTGGTCCTGTAAGAAGCAGGATGGTGTCAGCTGTTGGACCTTACTAGGTGAGGTCATCTCCGGAGTGATCTGCCTTTTGGTGATCCTAATGGAGACATGGGAAGTCTGAGCGTCCATTGCGTGTGACAAGAGCTCGGATTCTTTCCAGGTACCAGTAGCCGTCGGTATAGTCTTCGTCGACGGTGCATCCGTCGACGACCCTCTCGTCGACGGAGCTTTAAGCAGCGTTTCCTTCGTCGACTGCTTCGTCGTCGGCGCCGCCGTCGACGGAGCGCCCTTCGTCGACGGAGTGTCCCTCGTCGACGGCTTCGTCGACGGTGTGACTTTCGTCGACGGTGTCGTCGTCGACGTCTTCGTCGACGGTGCTGTCGTCGACGCCCTCGTCGACGGTGCCGTCGTCGATGTCCTCGTCGACGGTCTTGTCGTCGACGGTGCGGAGGATGAAATCGGTCGTCCTGCTGACGACGAGTAGGTTAGAGTCGTCGATGAGGAGGACGCCGACGATGCCATCGTCGTCGATACCGTCGTCGTCGATGTTGAGACGGTTTTAGGCGATGAGGTGGTCGCCGATTGCGCCGTCGTCACCGTAAGCAGTGGTTGCTTCCTAGGGACAGGAAGGTCCTTGCTAGATACGGCAGGCTTGCCCTCTGAAGCCTTTTTAGACCTCTTAGGAGGGGTCGCTGAGTGGCCAGGCGAGGAAGCCCTAGGCCTCTTCAGGGAAAGTTGTGAGGCGACCGACATGCTCCCACCCTCGGAAATGAGGTCGGTCGGTTTGTCTTTGAGCCTGTTCAGCCAGATAAGAAGTCTCCCTTCCCGGTCTTTCTGGGTTTTGACGGAGAACTTACGGCAAATCTTGCAGTCGATGGTCTTGTGGTGAGGGTAGAGGCAATACAGGCATTCCTCATGTTCGTCGTCCACGTGGAGCCTTAGTTTACCACAGGAGGCACAGGGACGGAAAAGTGCTCTTTTCTTGACGTCAGCCATAGTAGAAAGTCGAAAAAACTGTGAAGTTTGGAGAAAATACGATATTCCTGAGGAGAACTCAGGTGGAGACTCCCTAGCACAACGTGCGGTAGAAAATCTGAGAGACTGAGGCTCCTCACAGGAAGGTTCTAGAGGGAGGTAGTAGCTGATTGGTTGTTCCTTTTGTTTTGGTCCTTTTTTTACAAAAGGACACAGATAGGCTACCAAGGTGGGACCCTGGAGCCTACTCTATTTGGTCCTTCCTGCATAAGGACCTAGATAGGTTACTAAGGTTAGACCCTTAGACCTATTCTCTTTATGTATGTCTTAGGACATTACTTTTTTATGTACCGGAGGCTCCCGTCTCGACGACGGGGAATGATTCAGGCATGTGAATCTATGAAAGACACCCAAATACTGGATAAGTGGGCATGAATGTTTTTTGCTGGACTGAGAGTGCCGGCCAAACATTCATGCACACTTAGAGAGTGCAAACCATTCCTTCCCTGCTGTGTCTGCAAAGCAAAACCGCCTCACCCCTCCAGTACACGGAAGCAGGAACAAATAAAATGATGATAACAGTTATCATTTTAATTTTTTATTTTCTTACACTGAGGAAAGCAGTGGGATGACGCTCCTCCACCTACGCGGAAGAGACACCACTGCTTTCACATACATTTTATTTGTTTTATAGCACTACTCATACCAAAGGAGGGGTTCAGAGCACTTTTCATCACACAAACATTTTCCTGGGACAATGAATGATACTTGTGTAAACCAGTCTATAGAAAACGTTACATAAGGCAATGAGGATTAAAAGATGTAGGAATCACTTCATCCATACTAGTAGGCAGTTTCCTTTAGGAGTTTCACCTAGAGAAGCACAAAGTCGGGATTTAAAATGTACCAAAGTGCTTGGCGTTGGTTTTACTAATAAGAATGTATTTCAATCCAAACAAACCCGTTTTTAGCAACATTAGGATAATTAAAGACCTGGGATAAAGCATATTACAGTCTAATGTATACTGTGCACTTTGCATGCAACTTTTTAATGACAGCTCATAGATCACTGTGCAATGTTAGGATTGTAACTCATGAACTACAAGTAACAAACAGTTCTCTGTGACAAAAGCAATAACCCACTGAGCTATACATATAAAAGATTGGTCTGTGATCTGCATGGTACACGTCCGTTGCAGCTGGCATAATAACACTCTGCACTACTTTTTTATGAGTCAAAATTGCCACTAGAAAAATTTCCATTCTTTCTCTATAGAAGAAACATTAATAAGCAAAGATATCCTGGCATTTTTATTTTTAGCTGAAAATGTCTGGACACACAAGGAACTCTGCAGTCGGTGCTTTTAAACACATAAATGAATTCTAAATGTAGTCCTGCCTATGGTCAGCGTCAGATACAGCTAAACCGGCTGCACCACCCTAAAAGCTGGCCTTTTGACCATGTGTTACAGTAAAAAAAAAGTTAAGACTGGAATATCTACTCACATAGGACAAGGGACAGACCCTTGCGAAATTGCGCTGCTCTCCGGGTGTTTTCCTTTACTGCTCTCTATGTAGTTCCTGCCATCCCTGCATTCTACTTGTATGCCACTCTCCTCGCGTTAGTCCTTGTATCTCTATTTCCTTCAGAAGCTCTTGCTTTTCCTACCTTTCTGCCCAGCTATTTGCTTGCCAGCACTGCGTGTTTACTGTAGCTGCTACTTTCTTTTAATTCCGATTTTGCGCATACCTCTCTCTCAGCTGATCCTATTTTTCTTTGTCTTTCCTATGTGATAGCCCTGGTTCTTCTGGTGTTCCAACTCCCTCCTCCTCTTATTCCTCTCCATGTACTTTTTCTACGATTCCCTTTTCCTCCTTGTCTCCATTCGTCTTCTCTCTTTCTTCCCCGTTTGCCTTTGTATTACGCTCATTTCATTTTGGCCACGCTTTTGTTCAGTAAGAGCAATATTTTACCGAAATGAAAGGGTTGTTTATTGTGTTCATTCTCCAACAGAGCTAGTCACTATTGTCTCGAGAAGAATACATTGTTAATTTAAATATATAAACAAAAGGAATCCAAATTCCTCCCAACATTCCGCCTTTAAACTTTTCACAGAGCGCAAACTCTGCCACATGTGCAACTTGGGAATGGTTTTGTTTGGAATGCAATAAGTAACACAGCAATTGTAGGCACCCACGTCGAATTTTGTATGGCGCCTGCAAATGTTATTTCATTCTGTTTTTGTAACCGTAATTTTGTAGTGAGGTTGAGGCAATAACCACCGAGAGTCTCTGTTTGGGTGCTGGGCCCCTTTCTTGCAATTCTCATGGCAAACAAGTTGTATGCCATGCTGCCTCTCTGTGTAGACCAAGTTTAGCAAGGTGTGCTCTGTTGCAAATGGGCCCATCCCCCCTCCAGGAAGCTGTTCCTGTCTTTCACCGTCTTCAGGATTTTCAGGGACGAGCCTCTTGTCATGCTAATTAACCTTTTGAAATGCACAATCACGCATTTGCACTTCTACTAACAGCCATCCTGAAGTTCTGCTCTGAATGCTACTTTTCGGTTTCTAGTCTCTCAATAGTAATCGGACTAATAGACATTTTGGAGTTTCTTGTAAACATTTCCCTATTTAAGGAGTAGAAAATATATATATTGTAGGGTGGAATGGAATTTAGTGTTTAATGTATCTGCTTTCCAGTGGGTGCAATAAGCTGCATTGAATTTTCTATCGTTCCCAATTAAACATTTTAAAAATCATGCATGTCTGGAAAAAAGAAACGCATAATGTAATTTTGTTTTAGACAAAATGAATTGAACCACTGAAGTCTTGTAATCTTCCCTATTGACGGGGTGGGGGCTCTTCTAAAGGAAACACCTTTCACCAGAGCAGTAGCGGGCGCTTCACCTGACCTGGGACACGGAGACAGAAAGGATCTCAGGCCTCTAAATAGAAGCAGATACCAACAACAGACTTTCGCTCAGCCTACTTTAACTCCTTCGCTGCGGCGGCTATTCCACCGCAGCGCTAAAGGGGCGGGGCGGCCGCCGCATGCTGGTGACGGAGCCGCTCCGTCACCAGCCGCGGTTGAGCTATGCTGGTGACGGAGCGGTTCCGTCATGACCCGCCCCGCTCATTAAAACGCCCGCGCAGGCGGGAAATCAGCGCCGCGCAGGCGCGGCGGCTGGGCCATGACGGAACCGCTCCGTCATCAGCACAGCTCAACTGTAGCTGATGACGGAGCGGTTCCGTCATCAGCAGGGGAGGGGTTAAGAATTACAACTATAACGTCCAGGTGCACATGTAACTATAATGCACAAATGGCAGAGGTGATTATTTTATCATTTAACAAAGTATTCACACTGCCTCTACATCTAAAGATAAGGATGAGCAATAACATTTAGAACCTGTTTATTTCTAGCCGTTCCCAAACCGGACAGTTTATGGAAACATCCCACAGCAATTCGTTTTTCCCTTGGATATGCTTTATTCAGATATTGACTTTATGATATGCAAAACTCTCTTGTTGCTAATGTCGCAAGAAACGAAGCTGC
Source organism: Lissotriton vulgaris (assembly GCF_964263255.1). NCBI lineage: Eukaryota > Metazoa > Chordata > Amphibia > Caudata > Salamandridae > Lissotriton > Lissotriton vulgaris. Next base: position 501,235,148 of record NC_141689.1, on the reverse strand, counting down.
AGAAAAACATCCTGCTGAGGGTGCTTTGCTATAAACTCAGCCTTCAAACTGTAAGCAATTCCAGCAATTTTGGAGCACCGCAACAATAGCATTGCTTCATGCATCCTTATCTATATTGGCCCATACATTATATTGTTGAGATTCCTTTCCGAGCCAAAGTTTTTTAGCCTGGCTATCTGCTTGGCTTTTGCGGAGAGCTGCTGCTTATAAAAAATATTACTAAAACAGTAAAAACCTATGCTCTCTTTTTTTCCTCTGAAACGTGACTGCTACAGTTAGGGACACTTAAATCTGTGAAGCATTTAGGTTCCTGGCCAGTACATTTATTTTGTATCGTGTTCCACAACTCTTTCCATTAGTTGAAATATTCATAATGCCAAATAAGAAAAAAAGGAAATCCTTGTGATAAGGCAAAGAAGGCTGCAAAACTGCTTCAGTCAATCCCAGTATTGCCGTTACTACAAGAGAGCTGCTTGGTTTAGAACTTCTCCAGCTAGGCTAAACAGGGTAAAAATCAGTTTATGTTGGTTCGCAGTGCAGTGGACACTCATTCTTTATTTGAAGTTAAGGATAAAATGGCAATAGTAAAGTATTCAGATATTCAAACCTGACCCAAGTTGCTTTTGGCAATATTTATAAAAGTACTCACAAGCTTCAGCCACAAAAAGTCTTAATTCAATGGCATATTGTAAATATAGTTTTATTTTAATAAAAAGAGAAAAGGTTAATTTGCATTAAAAATATTTGAACAAGCAAATATTTATGCTTCTTTTCCTTTCAAATGTCTGTCCTGTGCTTTTACTCTGTGTTTCTGGTGAGCAAAGTGTGTTTAAAATGCAAAGTGTGTTTCAGCCTGCAGTACCGCCGCCTGTCTACAGGGACAGAGCGAGCAGAAAAATAAACACACTTGATGAAACACAGGTCCCCACAAGGCAATTTTTTTAAAAGTTGTAAAAATTAACACAGATGTTCCTGACACCATTTTTTATCATTTAGAAGACATTGCCTTGTGGGGACCTGGGTTCAGGTCCCCACAGTGCAATAAAGTCCCCACAGCGTGAGTGTGTTATCACAAGACAACAGTACCTTGCAGTGGAGACTCGGCGCCCGGAAACAACATGAATAAGACTTATCAAGGTCTTTAAGAATTTCTCACTCAACGAGATAGGACGTATCTCCACGCAGCGAAACGCACCCTCATAACAAGACCAATCTAAATCAGCTCTGTTCGTTCAATGCTCCATGAGGGACAAAACTAGATCCGTGTTACTTAGAGGGAATATACTTGCTGAATAGCTCGCTGTGACCAAGACTTCTAATAGGTTTCGCACAAAACGCTTCATACCCATATCTTTTTGATTACAAACCAGTCCGATGCCAGAGCAGCACAAGACCAGAGCAGCATAAGACCAGAACAAGATAGCCTTGAAAAAGCCCTGGAGAGGGCGAAACACGTGTCGGCAGTGATAAGCTGGGAATCTTTTAACCTATTTGAATAATAAAGAACTTTAAGTACAAGATTCGGTTTTGGATCCATATTTTACATTGACATCGAACCATTGAATAATGTTGGTGCAATAACTTTGGAAATGACTACATTCATGTTCATAGATTAATGGACTGTTAAGAGGGTGCTTGTGCAATTTGGTTTTCTCTCTTGATTCATGGTATTTGCATTAAGTTGCATTGCTCAAACACCCCTGGTGGTGGGTGTCTTATCAAGTTCTCAGTGCACCTCTATATCTTTTTGATACCTCACGCATTACGTACCCGGGGAGAATAACCAACAACAGTAGGTGCGGACGTTTTCTCCGATGAGAAACACTACCGCCATTTTGTTTGTATAAACAAGACAACAGTATAGTTGGGAATTCAGGCAGGTCTGCACATCTTTCAGCATGCAGAGTTGTTTGTTTCCGACCCTACACATCTGTCTTTGTGAAACCACCCACCCCTCCCCAGGTGGTGCACGAGTGTCATCTGCCTAATGACGCGGGAAGCACTGAAAACTGAACTCAGCCCAGCCCAGAATGAGTCAACTAGTGAAGCCATTTATGCCTGGCACTATGGAGAGCACTTACTTTGTGTCACAAATCACAATAGGTGTCAAAAGTGAAGGAGGCGCTCTGTAATGGGCTCAGGGAGGTCTGAGTGAATACGTGCCCTCTCTCAGTGCAATGTGCGCAGGACGCCTAATCATTATGATGGCTCCACGTGCCCCATCGTTAAGTGTAAACAGGGCCCCTCGGTGCCAAGAATCACACAAAGCGACAGACTCGAGGGCCCCCATGCTCCCAGGATCCGAGATCACACCAGCAGCAGAGGGTGCGCTGGGATACCTTATATATGGATGGGGCTGTGCTCACAGCACAGAGCTGAAGGCGGCTCTGCGTGAACCTTGTACTTGCAAGATGTAAACACTGCGCTGATGACCAGTGTTTGAGGGGGTGGGAGACTGGAGGGGTCTCTGGGATCAGCCTGGCTGCCACTCTAGGGTCCGTTACCAGAAAGAAAAGTCCTTGCTCCTGAATTACAGAGTGTGATTCACGGACTCTGGGCCGCTCTCAGCGGTCAGTCTGACCCGGCTCCCTCGATGTTCGTCAGGAGGGGAGCAGCGACCCCGGTGCATCATTACAAGACGGCGGCAGACGGGACCACTCACCCCAGGCGAGAGCCAAACTATGTCCGCAGGGTCACGAGAGTCACCGAGGAGCTCGGGGTGAGTAACAGAGACCAGGCCGCCCATACCCGAAGCCACCACATCAGGGGCGGAGCTCCCATCGGTGCAGCGGGTGCAGTGGCACCGGGGCCCAAAGGCATCAGTAGCCCACAGATCCCTGATATTTTTGCATGTAACAGTTCACACAGTGGCCAGGGGGGGGGGGGGGGGGGGGGGCAATCCTTCCTTGCATAAGGCAGGGTCCGTGACACACTGCGTCCACCAGTATTGCAAGCCCCGCCCCCTGTGCAGGTAAGTGTTTTTCAAGCGGACATTGATCCCTTCACCTTGTTGGCGGTGGGAGGGGGAGGGGGCGGGGGGGTTGCCCTAGGACTCTGTGTCTGAAAAAGTGTCAGAAACCTGCTGAGTGGCAGGGGCCGCCTGCAGACTGTGCCTCCTGGGATACGGGATACTGTGCTCGGCTGCAGGAGTCTTCATTCCAATAATGTCGAGCATTATCGGTCCTTTCACTGATCGATCACCACCCTTAAACTCACCTGATACGGCAGTTAAGTTACAAAAATGAATAGCTTTTCAGAGAGGGGTTGGGTGAGACATTACAAAAGATTAATTGTGGTTATCAGTTACGTCAAAATGTAGCTCAGCGTGAGTTTAGGAATAGGAGATTTTGAAGAAACCCCACCGAGAAGCTCAGGGGCGTATCGCAAAATGAAGCGCCCGCACGTACTCACTCCCCCCACGTTTCCCCCATGCAGCATGCAGTCCCAGTGGTCTTTCATGTACGTAATTTGGAGGTGAATGACGTCTGTGCTTCCTTTGAAGGTGGTTGCCGGTGGGGAGCATTGGAAGTAATTTTTGAGCACCAGGATTAATTTTTTCGCAAAATATATTTACCAGGAGCAAGAGCGGGAAAAGCACAAAATTCGGAAGAACTGAGTCACGAGGTGGAGGGCGAACAAAGACACGGACAGTGGGAGGGGGGACGGTAGGAGATTTTGACGAAACCCCACCGAGAAGCTCAGGGGCGTATCGCAAAATGAAGCGCCCGCACGTACTCACTCCCCCCACGTTTCCCCCATGCAGCATGCTGTCTCAGTGCTCTTTCATGAACAACGGAGTGACGAGGGGAGGGGGGGGGGGGGGGGAACGAACAAAGACACAGACAGCGGGAGGGGGGACGGACTGCGCAGCCCAGTCCTGGAGAATACTTTTGGTAACTAACCAAAACAAGGCGACCAAAAAAAAAAAAAATAGGAACCGCCCACCACCGCAATGATGTTGTCAAAGGGGCAGGGTGAAAAAAAAAAATCGCCGGAACGCCCATCAATCGCCTCGGTAAATGACGGACAGATCTCTCTAACAATGGCTAGCCTCCTTTTATGGAGCTAGTCAATGGAAGAGAGCCGGAACTAAGGCCACGCTGTTCTAACATAATATTTCGCCTGCGCCGAAAAGCTGCGCAGCTTTCGACAGGCGAAACCTAAAAATGGGGGCTTTGAACTAAGAGCTTGAAGCTTACTTACCCTCCTTGCCGAGGTAATTGCTACCAGAAAAACAGTCTTGATAGACAAAAGCCTCAAGGGACACTTGTGTAACGGCTCAAAAGGCGAACCCATCAGGAAAGTAAGTACAAGGTTCAAGTCCCACTGAGGCACAATAAAAAGAGTAGGAGGAAATGTATTGGTAAGGCCCTTGATGAACCGTAAAATGATAGGTGACTTAAACAAAGAGGGCTGGTCCGGCAAACAAAGGAAAGCCGATAAGGCCGACAAATAACCCTTAATAGTTGCCACCGCAAAACCCTGCTGGGCCAAGGAAAGAGCAAATTGAAGAATATTGGACAAAAGAGCCCTTAAAGGGTCAATGGACTACTCCCCACATCAAGCAACGAACTTAGACCATCTATAGGGTATTGCACCGTTACAACGCAACTTTTACAACGGACTTCTATTACAACGCAACTTTTACAACGCTGGATCCATTACATCGCATGCCTTTACAACGCATGACATTACATAGCAGATGCTATTACAACGCATGCCATTACAACATAAGTATAGGTAAGTATATAATTTTTTAAAAATTTTATTTAATATTATTTAATTAATTTAATTAATATTAAATATACTTAAACATATTTATTTATGTTTTTTAATATTATAAATCAAATATATTTATTTAAGTAATTTTAAAAATAAGTATGAGTATAGGAGTATATGTTTTGGGGTACTGAGGTATATGTTTTGGTGTGTTGGGGTATTTTTAGGTTTTAGGGTTGGGTTTGGGTTTTGGGGTACAGGGGTATTTTTAGGTTTTAGGGCTGGGTTTGGGTTTTGGGGTACAGGGGTATTTTTAGGTTTTAGGGCTGGGTTTGGTTTTTGGGGTACAGGGGTATTTTTAGGTTTTAGGACTGGGTTTGGTTTTTGGGGTACAGGGGTATTTTTAGGTTTTAGGGCTGGGTTTGGTTTTTGGGGTACAGGGGTATTTTTAGGTTTTAGGGCTGGGTTTGGGTTTTGGGGTACAGGGGTATTTTTAGGTTTTAGGGCTGGGTTTGGTTTTTGGTGTGCAGGGGTATTTTTAGGTTTTAGGGCTGGGTTTGGTTTTTGGGGTACAGGGGTATTTTTAGGTTTTAGGGCTGGGTTTGGTTTTTGGGGTACAGGGGTATTTTTAGGTTTTAGGGCTGGGTTTTGGGGTACAGGGGTATTTTTAGGACCAGAGACGCAGAGCCTCTCTGCAGAGACACTGTGACCCTACTCCTCCCTGCTTGTTGACATACCTCATCGCGGTCGTATTGCCCGTCAGGACTTGAACCGACTGACCGCGAAGGGAAGGGAGGAAGGCCTTGAACGCTAAACGTATGGCCCGTAATTCTAGACTGTTGAAGTGAAGCAACCTCTCCTCTGGAGACCAAAGGCCCTTGACCTCCAGATCCCCCAGATGAGCACCCCACCCTAGAGTGGATGCATCCGTTATCACTGTGGCCACCGATGGAGGCAGCTGAAAGGGCTTTCCTTGCGACAGATTGCCCTCCACGCTCCACCAAGACAGATCCGCCGCAGTTTCTCTGGAGATCCGGACTGACTCCCTTAGATCTCCGTTGTGCTGATACCACTGCCTGCGGAGGCACCACTGGAGTGCCCTCATGTGCCAGCGTGCATGGCTGACCAACAGAATGCAAGAAGCCATCAGACCGAGCAGACGGAGGACCTTCAGGACTAGAACAACCGCTCTATTGTAGAATAAAGGAATCATTTCCTGTATGTGAGACGTTGGCCTGATATGTGATGTTCACTAGTTCTAGTGACCACCTTGTATCAGTCCAAACGACCCTTATGGTGATTGGTTGTAAGTCAACCTTATAGACCAGCTATCCTAGTGGTAGCGTGGACAAAGCAGTCTTAGGCTAAACTCTTTTGGCATGTGAAGCCAGCTGTATTACCATATGTAACCCCTTGAACACCAAGTGAAAGGACACCACACAGGATATATATTCAAAATATATATGTATTTATTATTACTACAAATAGTCCCCTGAACTCTTTATGAGCACAGAAGCAAACACGCTAAAACAATTCAATAGATAAGTATACAAAAGTTGCACAAATATGGATAGGCCCGGGTGGCCCCTAAAACCATATACTAAAGAAGTGGTATAAGTACCACGAGTCGAAAGGAAGTACGGCCTAGGGCCTTGGGAATCGCTGGGGCTATGCTGTACTAACGCAAGTTAGGAACTAGGAGGCCCACTGGATCTGGTTTGCAGTGCGCAAAGTTAGAAGCAGTTTACATTGAAATCAATGGATGCGTAAAAGTTTAAAAGGTGAAGGTAGGTAGTCTTCCAGTCAGTCTAGAACTTAACCCTTTGGAATCTGGACACTAGGAGTGTTAAACTACTCGGGGACACCGGAGTGCCAGCGTTACCTCACCCACAGGAAGCGGGTGCAGTGGAGTCAAAGTGTGTCGGGATTCTGCAGGAGTTCAGATGGAGCCTTGGAGTGTTGATGCTGCAGGCGACCTGAAGTGAAGAGTTCCGGTGGATCCAAGGGTGGATCTGAAGTGTTGAAGACCTGAAAGCAGAGGGGACAATGTTCACAGTCACTAGCCAGTGACCGGCGTGGAACCAGGAAGGAACCAGGCGTTGTCGGGTGCCAACAGGTGATGTCATGAAGCTTGTCTCTTCAGCCATGTGGTCCCGGTGACGATGACGACGACCAGGAGTCACTCACAAGATGTCCCACGGAGGCTCTAGTTGATGGCGGTGTCGGCTTCTAGATCGGTGTAAACAGGCCTTGGCTAATGCAAGCCATGCAAAAAACAAAGAAGGCTTCCCACGCTAACCAGCAAGGTCAGAGGGGTTGCTGCTTTTAGGAGCAGCAAGGGCCAGTCTGGAGCAACCAGACCAGCAGTGGAAAGTTGTCGTTTGGTCGCCAAAATGGCCACTAGCCAACGGACTAGTAAAGGGAAGGCACGTAGAGTAGAACAAAGCAAAAGGGCCCCACGCAGATCTCGTGAGAGTTGGAGGGCTGGTCCTTGGTGCAAATGTAGCTCGGTGGTGGGGCTTCTCAAGACCCCAAGCATAGCGGTTAGGGTGCCTCAGGTGCTGCGCAGTCAGCTTCTCGTGGACTTTTCAAGAGGTCCGGCCCCACGTCTCAGGTCGCCTCCACTCGTCTCAGCTTTGCAGGGACTGTGGATCGGGCTGTTAGATGTCTGGGTCTTGTCAGGCTCTGGGCTCGGGCTCCGGCGGGAGGCGGCGGCAAAGCTGTCGTTGATCGCTGGATGGTGCCTTTATTCACAGGGTAGCCACTCATTGGCCACAAAGGAGATTCTTCAGTCTTCTGAGCAGCAGAACGTCCAAGGTCACGAGTTTCTTCTTCTTGAGTCGAATTTCAGGGTAATCTGCAGTCTTGGGACTCAGCTCCTACTTTTAAACCAATTCTAGGGGCCGGAATACCTACTAGGTCCCTCCTATGGGTGGGAGCAGGAAAGGGGGTGGTTACACCCCCTTTCCTTTGTCCAGTTTCGCGCCAGAGCTCGGGCTGCAGTGCCCCAGCACCGGTTTGAACTGGCCTATGCACGGGGACACCTTGTGTGCCCCGGGCATGTCCGATTCTATTCAGCCCTACCTAACCAGATACACAAAATCCTCTGGGGTGGTGCTAGCACCTCCCAAGGCAGGAAACCCTTTGTCCATGCCTCCCTTGCTGGAAATACTCCCGACATCAGGAGGTCAGACTTGGGTCTGTGGTGGCAGCATCCATTTTGTGATGCTGAGGCTCTGTTTAAATTTAACTGGGGTTCAGGTTCTGTACATGTCATGTCCCTCTAGAAGGGTGGAATGCTACCCGCGTCGCCAGAATTGGCGAGGGGGTAGTATCCCAATTCGTATGACACCTTACTCGACATGTTTTGATAATGTCAAACCAGAGTTAGCATTTAACCGCGAGGTTCATAATGCACTCAAGAGTATATGGTATGACGCTATCAGGAAACAGCTAAAGGACATGGTTACGAAAGCTGCAGAAAGGCTCAGCTCATGCTAGAGCACCATCTCACAGATAACCAAGCACTCTGCCTCTAGGATTGATAAGGCCTGCCATAGGAGTAACTTATAGGTTACTGTGTGTCCTTGTATGTGTTAAGTATAGAGATACCATACCTAAAGCAAAGAGTGATTACACCACCTTGCCCCAGCTGAGTGATCAGCCAGTTGTGTCAAATAGTTAGGCCAGTCCAGAGGTGGCATAATACGTGCTGCAGCCCCTGGTAGGCCTTGGATGCACCTATGCCCTGGGTACCTAGGGTACACTGTACAGGGGCTCACAAGGTGATCCATGTTCCAATTGGTAAGGCACCTAAAGTGCTTTGGCATGAATTTAGAGAGAGAACAGCAGGCTGTGGGTCTGATTGGCAGGCCCACAGCCACATTAAGTCAAAAACCAGTGAAGCAAAAAGCAAACATTTGGGGTGACCATAGGATAGCAGACCCTACTCTCCTACACAGTATGTCGCGAATCCTTTGAGGAGGAGGGAATGCACAGCATACAGTAGTGTCCAGTACCGCACCTATGAACAGGTTGCGCTGGGAGGGCACCAGGTGAGATATGGATACATTTATCGAAAAACCCAACCTGTGCAACAACTGAGTTGTCTCCTGCAGGTGATGGAGTACCTTCTCCGGCAACTCTGCTTTGATCAGCCATTCGTCCAGATACGGGAATACAGGTATTCCCGATCTTCTGAGATGTGCAGCCACCACTGCCATCACCTTGGTGAAGACTCGAGGCGCAGTAGTAAGACTAAACGGAAGGACCGCAAACTGGTAGTGTTGCGATCCAACCATTAAACGGAGATACTTTCTGTGCGACTTCAAGATGGGAATCTGAAAATACGCATCCTGCAAATCGATTGACACCATCCAGTCTTCTTCCAGCAGCGCCTGAAGAACCTGAGCAAGGGTGAGCATCTTGAACTTCTCCTGCTTCAGATACAAGCTCAAGATCCTGAGATCCAGGATTGGCCGAAGCCTGCCATCCTTTTTGGGGATCAGAAAATACCGGGAGTAGCATCCCTGACCCCTTTCCTGCTCCGGAACCACCTCTATCGCACCTTTTCAATTGCCAGTCTACATCTTGTAACATTTCAATGCCTACCTACAGCGTGTCTTTTCTTTAGTATTTGATGTTGTGTTCCTAAAATGTAAAGGTTTTGTGTAGGGAGTAGTTGTGTCAGTTACCCACATCTTACGCTCTTATGCCGCCATGCCCTATAAGCTTCTACATATTCAGTAATCAACAATATAAAGAAAATGAAAAGGAAACAAATTAAAGGAAAACACAACTAAGTCTACCAGGGGTCCATACACCGTCAAACTGCGTCAACAGATTGTGTTTATATATTTAGTGGGGGGAGGCAATCACCTCAGTGGCAGGTCCGTTCCACTGTCCACTCACCCCGACAACCTTGTCCTACTTATGTAAGACAGCTGCTAGTTCTGCACTTGTCCAGTATTTGCATATCTCACAATTTCAGGATCTAGGTCTTCCACATGTGGCTCCATCTCGTCTGATTCACTCGCTTTCCATGCCCTTAATATTTCCGCCCATGGCTCAGCCAGAGGCTTGCACCTTTTAGTGACTTTGTCTTTCCGCATCAGAGCTCTTTCTTCTGCTCTGGCCCAACTGGATACATCGCTTTCCCAGTCAGATATTTTGGACTCACTGAGGCCCTCCATCTAAGGGCTATCCTCCGCTTAGCCAAGAGAATGGCCAGGTCCGTGAATCTATGCCCTAAAGGTTTGGATTTAGGCCTCGGGAAGAGCACCAGCAGGCAGACCTCCGGGCAGCATGTCATTGTGCGAGCCAGAACCCCGTTAAGTCTCCACGAACGTTGTCCAGTACTTCTGAAGCTCCAGACGAAACTACGTCATGTGATCAAAATTGGCATCCATTGTTTAACACCTGGCACATTTTTGATCATCCTTTCTGTACATGATATTTAGTTTATGAGGTGTGAGGTAAGTCCTATGAAGTATGTTAAACTGTAGAAGCTTGAAGTTTGCATTTTCTCTATACCTTTTTTGGGCTCCCAATGGCGGTCTTCCATTCCTTCCCCGATAATGGCCTACCCACCGTGACCTCCCATTTCTCCTGTAGTCGAGACAGGGGCATCCGCAACATCTCCATTATCGCCATGTACAACCATTTAACTAGAAGTCCGGCGGATTCTGGCATCACCATCGCTTGAAGGGCTGCGTGTGTGGAAGTCTCTTGTGTGTTTCCGCCCCATAGTGCGGCTAGTGTCCCCCTTACCTTGTGATAGATTAGGAACTGCCCCAGTGGTAGCTCAGGGTACTCTAGGAATTACGCTAATGGAAGCAATTCTCCAACTTGATAACAGTCTCTGACTGATATCACCCCTGTCTCTTCCCATCCCCGTAGCTGGCCCTGAGTGAACGGAGGACCTATCTTCATCTGTGGTATACCTTTTAGTGGTAGGTCTAGCGCGTAAAGTGGTATTCCCGGAGCCTGCTTCGTGCATCTGTCCCAATATGTCACTGCTACCTTGAGTAGCGTTCCCATATATCTAATCTTCTGCATGGGACTTAGCATCCTGGTAAACAAACAAGTTACTTACCTTCGGTAACGATATATCTGTAAGAAACAGTAGTTAGTATTAGATTCCTTACCTTTGAATATCCCCAGGCTTCAGACTGGATCCAGAAATGTTTGCGTAGCAATACCCCTGCGCGTCGCTAGGCGTCGTCTCTGGCTCCGCGTCCGTCGTCGGTGTCGTCTGCGCCGGAATGACGTCGTCGGAGTACTTAGACGCCGCCCATGCGCGCTGACGTCAGTTCTTAGACACAGCTTTTCCGCGCCAGATACGCAGAGCCATGCTAGAACCAACACTGGTGCGATGAAACTAGGGCCCTGAAAGGGGATGACCTTGACCCTAGATATCAGTTCGCAGAATGGGGAGGATGGGCGGGGTGGTAAAGAATCTAATACTAACTACTGTTTCTTACAGATATATCGTTACCGAAGGTAAGTAACTTTTTCATCTGAAAGAAACAGGTTAGTATTAGATTCCTTACCTTAGAATAGATACCCAGCAATACCAACCCCGGTGGTGGGTCTGCGAACCAATACTTACACCAGAAAGTCCTGGAGGATGGAACGGCCAAAGAAGCCATCCCTCCGGACGTGACTGTCCAGGCAGTAGTGCCTCGCAAAGGTGTGCAGCGAGGCCCACGTAGCCGCCTGGCAAATGTCCTGCAGGGGGACTCCCCGACCCAGGGCAGTAGTAGCTGCCGTGGCCCGAGTGGAATGGGCCCTCAGCCCAACTGGAGGCTCCTTTGTGGCCAAGGAGTAGCACGCCTTGATGCTTAAGACGACCTACTGAGAGATGGTCCGCTTATGCACCGCCCGTCCCTTCTTCGCACCCACGTAACCAACCAAGAGTTGGTCATCCACCCGGAACTGGAGTGTGCGATCCATATAGAATGAAAGCGCAAGTTTTAGGTCCAGACGATGGAGCCGCTCTTCATCCTTTGAGGGGTTCGGAGGCGGAAAGAAGGAGGGCAAGGTGATGGACTGCACGATGTGAAAAGCAGAGACTACCTTGGGCAGTAAAGAGGGTCTTGTACGCAACACCACTTTGTCCGGATGTACAGACAGGAAAGGAGGTTTGCAAGATAGAGCCTGGAGCTCACTCACTCTCCTGGCAGAGGTGACGGCAACCAGGAAAGCTGTCTTCAAAGTGAGAAGACGGAGAGGACAAGAATGAAGTGGCTCAAAGGGAGCGCACATCAGGAAAGTAAGAACCAGGTTCAAGTCCCACTGAGGCATCACGAAGGGAACAGGTGGAAACAGGTGTGTGATGCCCTTCAGAAAACGAGTTACTATAGGGGACTTGAACAAAGAAGGTTGATCAGGCAGCCTTAGAAAGGCCGAAAGGGCAGAAACGTAGCCCTTGATAGTGCCCAGAGCCGAGCCCTGCTGGGCAAGAGAAAGAAGCAAGAGAAGAACCTCAAAAAGAGGGCCAGAAAGAATATCCACAGCCTTTGCTGTGCACCATGCCACAAATCTGTTCCACCGGCAGGCGTATACCGACTTTGTGGAGGGACGCCTGGCTGCCAGAATAACATTACAGACTTCAGGAGGCAAGTCAAATGGCCTCAACTGTCGCCGCTCAATCTCCAAGCATGGAGGTGGAGACTGGACAGGTTCAGGTGGAGGACCGTCTCCTGCTGCTGCGACAGAAGGTCCTCCTGGAGAGGAGACTGATCAGGGGACCGACTGACATATTGAGTAGCTCGGGATACCAGTACCTTCGAGCCCAGACCGGAGCCACAAGGATGACTTTAACCCAGTTGCGCTTGATTTTCTTCAGCACTCTGGGCAGAAGTGGTATAGCCGGAAAGGCGGATAACAGACCGCAACTCCACTCGCGACGAAATGCGTCACTGAGCGACTGCCGCCTTGGAAATTCCAACCCGCAGAACTGATGACATTGCGCGTTCTCTTCGGTGGCGAATAGATCTAACCAAGGCTCTCCCCATCGCAGAAAGATGCCTACTGCCACATCCGAGTTTAGACGCCATTCGTGATCCATCGAGCACCGTCGGCTGAGTTCGTCCGCCCTGGCGTTCAGAGAACCTGCCAGGTGGTGAACCACCAGGGTCACGCCCTGATGTTCCAGCCACTGCCAGAGGCGCAGAGCCTCTTGACAGAGGGTCCAGGACCCCACACCGCCCTGTTTTGTTGCAATACCACATGGAGGTGGTGTTGTCCGTGAACATCTGCACTGCACTCCCTCGGACAGAGGGGAGGAATGCCTTCAGTGCCAGACGAATCGCCCGCAGCTCCAGAAGGTTGATATGGAGCTGGGACTCCGCCGGAGACCAGAGTCCTCTGATCTCCGCCTCTCCCAAGTGGCCCCCCCAGCCCTGGAGGGACGCGTCTGTCACAACCACATGCTCCGGTTGGGGAAGGGAGAGGGATCTGCCGCCGACCCAATGGCAGTCCGTGAGCCACCACTGCAGTTGACTCGCAGTGCCCTCCGAGATCAGGATATGGTCAGACAGGTTGCCCTGATGCTGGGCCCACCGAAACTTCAGGTCCCACTGCAGAGCCCGCATCCGCCACCGGGCGTGATGCACCAGAAGGATGCCGGAAGCCATCAGCCCCAGAAGCCGCAGCGTCAACCTGACCGAAACCCGGGATAAAGGCTGAAAGATGGGGATCAGAGCCTTAATATCCCGGACTCGCTGCTCGTGAGGATAGACCCGAAACTGCGCCGAGTCGAAAACAGCTCCGATGAAGAGGAGCTTTTGGGAGGGACACAGGTGTGATTTCGGCACGTTGATGGAAAACCCCAGCAGGTGCAGGAGATCCGCCGTCATCTGGAGGTGGTTGACGACTGCCTGGGGCGAGGCCGCTGTCAATAACCAGTCGTCGAGGTAGGGGAAGACTGAAACCCCTAACCTGCGCAGATGAGCGGAGACCACCGCCATCACTTTCGTGAACACCCGTGGGGCGCTGGTAAGGCCAAAGGGGAGCACGGTGAACTAAAAGTGCTCGAGGCCTACCGTGAACCGCAGGTAACGCCAGTGGGCTGGCAGGACGGGGATGTGAAAGTAAGCGTCCTGCAAGTCCAACGCCACCATCCAGTCTTGCGGGTCTAGGGTAGCCAAGACCTGAGCCAAAATCAACATCTTGAACTTCTCCTTCCGGAGGAAGCCGTTGACATTCCGTAGGTCCAAGATAGGGCGTAGGCCCCCTTTGCCCTTCTTGGGAACCAGAAAGTAGTGGGAGTAACAACCACACCCTACTTCTGGCCCAGGGACGCGCTCGGTGGCCCCCTTGGCCAAGAGGGCCGTAACTTCCTCCTGCAGAAGTCGCAAGTGGTCCCCCGACACGCGGTGGTACTGCGGTGGCATGGCTGGAGGGATCGCCTCGAAGGGGAGGGAGTAGCCCCTTCGGACGATTTACAGCACCCACCTGTATGATGACAGTGGGAGAGGTGATGGCGAACCCTGCCGCCCACGGGCGTCACATGGGCCTGAAAACTCGGACTAGGAAGGTTTTGAGGCGGATGCTGCGGGAGGGGTGCGGACTGGCCTCGCCGTTGTCCCCGACCGCCTCCCCGGCGGTTTCCACGGCCGCCACCGCGCCGAAGATTCTGTTGAGGCGGCGTGTGGCTGGCGGCACGTGTGGGGGCGCCCCTTCCTTGGCCACGAAAGGAGCGAAAGGCACCCGACTGCTGGCGCGGGGCCGAGAGGCCCAAGGACTTGGCCGTAGCCCTGGAGTCCTTAAAGCGCTCAAGCGCGTGGTCTGTCTGGTCGCCAAATAGGTGACAGCCATCAAACGGCATGTCCAGAAGAGTAGCCTGGACATCAGCCGAAAAATTGGCACACCTCAACCAGGCGTGGCGTCGAACCGCCACTGTCGTAGCCATCGCTCTGCCCAGTGTATCGGTGGTATGCAGTCCGCACCGGATAGAGTACCGTGCCGCATCTCGACCCTCCACTAGTGCTTGGCCGAGTTTAGCCCTGACCTCCTCAGGGCATTGCAGCAGCACGTCCGCAACCGTGTCCCAGAGGGTGTGGGTGTAGCGGCCCAAGAGGCATGCGGTATTGACTGACGGCAGTCCCAAACTAAGGGACGAGAACACTTTCTTGCCAAACTGTTCAAACCTCTTGGATTCCCTGTCGGGAAGAGCCGACGGGAACGCGGTCTGGGAGTTAGAGGCCTGGATAACCAGGCTCTAGGGGTGGGGTGGGGTGGGTCGACAGGAAGCTAGGGTCACCCGGAGCCGGGCGGTAGCGTCTGGCCACGTTCCTGTCCACAGGCTGTCCTAAGGCAGGCTTGGACCAAGTGCCCAGCAGAACGTCACATAAGGCCTCATTGAACGGCAGCAGAGGCTTGACCGAGCTTGACTGCGCTTTGAGGACCTCTGTGAGGAGATTAGTCCTCACGGCCGCTGAAAGGGAGCGTAAGGTTTAAGGCCTTAGACGCCCGCATCAACACTACGCTGTAGGCTGCCCCCTCCTACGTAGCCACGGTAGGAGGGGAGACAAAACCAGTGTCTGGAGAGAGGTCCAGGCCACTGGCTTCCCCAAGCTCCACTGTCCAGTACGCTTGATTCTGACACTCCCGTCTCAGAGGGTCCTCCGACCCCTCCCAGTCCTCGTCGTCACCCAATTCCTGGTAGCCAGGATCAACAATTGGGGCCCGTTCGTTAAAGTGGAATGTACCTATTGCCGTCTCATACGGCTCTCAACGGGGCAGTTTCGACGGCTGAACAGGAGCGACAGAAGGACTGGGGCCGGCGTCGACCGAAGTCGGCGCCGGTGTTGAAACCCTCGGGGACGGGGACGGCGAGGTCGTAAGGTCGACCGGCATCGACCCGGATCCGGTCGGGGCCTGCGGCGCCGGGACCGAAGTCGCTGACAGCGTCGGGGCCGAAGCCGCCGACGGCGTCGGTGCCGGAGCACTCGACCCGCTCGGCCCCGGAGCCGGGCCCACTGGGCCTGAAGGCGCCGTGGGGCCCGGCGGAGAAGAGAGCGACCTCATGGCCATGAGGTACTGCTCGATCTCCTCCCGCGTCGCATCGTGCTCAGGGACCCGTAGGTATGGGGCAGGATGCGACGCTAGCGACTTTGGCGGAGCCGCCTGGGTGGTGCCACCCAAAACCCCGGCCGTGTCGGGGGCGGTCGGTGGAGCGATGACGCCGCTCCGACCTCTCATGCCTCTTACCTGAGGAGGAACCAGAAGACCGATGCCGACTTCCGGAGCTGCGAGGGGTCCGACCCCGCGACCGGTCCCTCGACCTCCCATGGGACCGGGACCTCGAATGGCGCGGGCCGACTGCCGGAGCTCGAGCCGCTCGCGGGACCGCTCCCGCCTAGCCTTTGACGTCAGGGCTCGACAGTCGGAACAGGATCGGTCGTCGTGGTCGAGGCCTAGGCACTACAGACACCGGCGATGGGGGTCAGTATTCGACATCAGTCGACTACACTTCGAGAAGGGTTTGAACCCGGGCATCCCTACCGGCACCTGAAGAGTCGAGAACGACTTGAAGAGGATCAAAAATGATCAAAAAAGTTTTAGTCAAAAAGTGACTAAGGGGTAGAGCTTCACAGGATCTGCGCTAGCTGGCGCGGAAAAAGAAGAACTGATGTCAGCGCGCATGGGCGGCGTCTAAGTACTCCGATGACGTAATTCCGGCGCAGACGACGCCGACGACGGATGCGGAGCCAGAGACGACGCCTATCGACGCGCAGGGGTATTGCTACGCAAAAATATCCGGATCCAGTCTGACGCCTGGGGATATTCTAAGGTAAGGAATCTAATACTAACCTGTTTCCTTCAGATAGTATCCCTCTGGATACTCTGGAGGTTTGAATCAAAAGTGCTAGCGTCTCCAGACCTCTTCCATCTAGCCATTTGGCCAGCCATTGAAGCTGTGCTAAGTAATACGCCTCAAAGTCGGGCGCTCCCAGCCCTCCACTTGTTAAGGGATGTCTAAGAGTCCTCCGGGATACCCTGTTACATCCACTGTCCCACACCAAATCTCTCAGCAGTGCGTCCATTGTTCTGAACCAGATCTTCGGGATCACCACTGGAAGATTGACAAAATAATATAGTGGTCTGGGTAGCAACACCATCTTGGATAGTGCTACTCTAGCCATAACTTGGAATTTAAGAGAGCGCCATAAGGACACATTGGCCCTTAGTGCTCTCAAGGCACTTCTCAGGTTCCCTTCTAATAAGTCTATTTGCTGATGGAACACCTGTATACCCAGGAACCTGAAGGAGCCCGGGGTTCACTTGAGTCCCTTCCGGAAGTCCAGTGGTCTGTCCACTGTGGGCCTCGCCGGGAATATGTCCGTCTTCTTGCCATTAACTCGTATTCCTGAAAACTCTGCAAACTCTTCTAAAATATGCATCATGGTCACTACAGGACCTAACTTGTGACTGAGAACATCAAGTTTGTGGAGGCATCAAACGACAGGCGGCAAGGAGCTCAAGGTCTTGGAGTAGTCGTAGTCCCTCTCCAAGCACCACAGACAGGCCAAGTGTGAGTCTTTCACAGGCATCTGCCTGTGACATCTCATAACAAACAGAGGGGTAGAGGGTGATACAAATATTTAGAGACCTCTCCTGGTTCGAGTCCCCAGCTCAACACATGATATACACACAAGAACACAGGCACCACCTCGTGTGGCTAGCTATCCTTAACTCCAATAAAAATTGTGAGATGGTACCCTGGTCACCCTAGATAGCCTATGTAACAAGATACAGTGTAATGATGGGTCTGTGTGTATGGAATCACGTACATACAGTGCCAGTTTACTAGATCCCAATAGCTCATATGTGGATTACCATCAAAATGAACTTCGTGATCAGTCCTATCATGTGGTTCACCAGTATCACGTGGTTGGTCCCTTGATCATCGAGACCATTTAACCACGAACTCGATAGTAGAGAAGGATCAAGTCCACAGTATGAGACGTTAGATATATGATGCTCACTAGTTCTAGTGATCACCTTGTATCAGTCCAAACAACCCTTATGGTGATTGGTTGTAAGTCAACCTTATAGACCAGCTATCCTAATGGTAGCATGGACAAAGCAGTCTTAGGCTAAACTCTTTTGGCATGTGAAGCCAGCTGTTTTACCACATATAACCCCTTGAATACCAAGTGAAAGGACACCACACAGGTTGTTATGAAATTAAACAAGTATTTATTAACTAACATACACCTCTGAACTCTTTATGAGGTCAGAGGGCTAAGCACATGACAAACTCTTAGGAAAAATACGTTTAAGTTGCACGATTTACAATGGTACCCTAGGGGCACGACAAACCATATACTAAGTAAGTGGAATGTGAAAGTCAATCCAAGGAATGGAGCTGTCGAGAGGCTGTAGGATCGCTGGGACCACGCTATTCTAACTTGAGGTAAGTAATAGGAGGCCCACGGAGCGCGTGTGCAGAGTGTGAACTCACACGCGAGATGCGTACAAACGTCTATGGACAGTACAGTTTTAAGAAGAGGTGAGTACGGACGTCCCTGACTAGATAGGACCAAAACGACTGTGGAACTGGACACTAGGAGAGTCAAGCTACCCTTGAGCACCAAAATGCTCGTGTTACCTCACCCACGGGCTGCAGGTGCATAGGTGCCAAGTCGTGTCGGGTTCCGGCGTTGAAGTCTATGGAGCCTGGAGGAAAAGATGCTGCAGGCGGTCAGGAGGAAGATGTCCGGTGTGATCCAAGGGTGGGTCAGTGAAGAGAAGAACCTGAAAGCAGAGGGGACAATGTTCAAAGTCACTAGCCAGTGACTTGAGTGGAACCAGGAGTGGAACCAGATGTCGTCGTCGCGATCAGGTGAAGGTGGACGCTTGTCTCTGCAGCCACGTGGACCAGGCGGTGTCTTCGACGACCAGGATGGAGGCACGAGCTGTCCCACGCAGGCTCTCGCTGTCGGCGGTGTCGTCTTCGGATTTGGAGTCAACAGGCCTTGGCAAAGGCAAACCACGCGGTGAGTGAAAACGGCGTCTGGAGTGGACCAGGAGGGTCCGGGGTGCTCCTCTTTTGGAAGGGAGTAAGGGCCAGTCTGGAGCAACCAGACCAGCAGAAAAGTTGTCGGAGTTCGTCGTCTAGGAGGCCACTAGCCAGCCGGCAAGTGACCAGACAACGCGTCGAGCAGCAACCAGGCAGAAGGGCCACACGCAGATCTCGTGGATGCTGGAGGGCTGGTCTTCGGTGCAGGAGCTGCTCGGGGTCGGGGCTTCTCAGTCCCCAAAGCACTTGGACGAGGATGCCTCTGAAGTCGTGCTGTTTCTTACAAGATGGCCGGTCCCACGTGTCTGGTCGCACCCACGGGTCTCAGCTCTGCTGCAGATGTGGGTTGAGGTCAGAGAGGTCTGGGAATCCGAGTCTCGTCGGGCTCTGAAGTCTGGATCCTTGCAGGAAGACGAAAAAGGGAAGCCGCTGTACGCTGATGGTGCTGCTTGTGCAGGGTGGACACTCCTTGCCCACAAGGGAGATTTCTTCCGTCTTCTGTGGAGCAGAACGCCGAAGTCCAGAGTTTCTTCTTGTGAAGTTGATCAGGATAATCTAATTTTGAATGGGACCAGCTCCTACCTTTATTCAGCTAAAGGGGGCTGCACTACGACTAGGTCCCTCCTCTGGGTGGGACCAGGAAGGGGGTGGTTACACCCCCTTTCCTTTGTCCGGTCTTGCGCCAGCTCTGGGGCTGGAGTGCCCCAGGAACTGGTTTAGACCGGTGTATGCACAGGGACACCTTGTGTGCCCCAGGCATGTCTCATTCCTTTCAGCCCTGTCCTACCTAATACACAAAATCCTGTCTGGGGTGGTGCTAGCACCTCCCAAGGCAGGAAACCCTTTGTCGGAGCATCCCTCGCTGGAAGGACTCCCAGCAGCAGGAGGTCAGACTTGTGTCTGTGGTGGCTGCATCCATTTTGTGATGCTGAGGCTCGAGTTAACTTTAACCGGGGTTCACAGTTACATACATGTCGTGTCCCTCTAGAAGGGTGGAATGCTACCCCCGTCGCCAGAATTGGCGAGGGGGTAGTATTCCAATTCGTATGACACCTTACTCGACATGTTTTGATAATGCTATACCAAAGTTAGCATTTAACCGCGAGGATTATAATGCACAGAGTATATGGTATAGCGTTATCATGGAAACAGCTAAAGGACTTGGTTGCGAAAGCTGTAGACAGGCTCAGCTCATGCTAGAGCACCATCTCACATAATTCCAAGCACCCTGCCTTCAGGATTGATTATGCCTGCCATAGGAGTGACTGATAGGAGGATATGTGTCCATTTTAGGGTTAGATATAGGGATACTATATCTAAAGCAAAGGGTGATTACACCACCTTGCCCCAGCTGATTGATCAGCCAGTTGTGTCAGATCTGGATGGCCAGCCAGGGGTGGCATAATACATGCTGCAGCCCCTAATAGGCCCTGGGTGCACCTATGCCCTGGGTACCTAAGGTACACTGTACAGGGGCTGATAAGGTGACTCAGTATCCAATTAGATATGTACCTAGAGTACATGGAATCCATTTTACAGAGAGAGCAGCGGGCCTGGGGTCCTGAATAGCAGGGCCCCAGGTCAACTAAGTCGAAAAACCAGCAAAACACCAGGCAAAAAGTTGGGGGCAACCATAGTCAGATATCCACCTTCCTACACACAGGCACTCACGGACGACCATGACAGCCGATCATTGATTTTTATTAAAGTGGTGGACACGTAGTGCAAAGAAAGGAATGTGGGGAGTTAAAATAGAGTGAAATGTCCTAGAAAATTATTTATTAGACAAAGGACACGTGCCCCTAATTAAAACCAGAACAGTACAGGCGACAGTGGAAACAAATATCTGTCGTAAAAAAAGGCCAACATGTTTCTGCCTAACAAGGCAAAAGTCCCCCGGCTTTCATCAGGGCCTCTGTTCTCAGTGTATTGCTACTGCTTGAAAAGTGATGTAAATTATAACCAAATGTATAATACAAATATCAAAGGTTGGAACATATACAACCTGTGGTAAACTAATCCTCCATGTCAGCGGATGCATAAACACATCTATAAAGAGATGTAAAATACAAGTAAAGATTCACAAATTAAATATACTGTATGTAAATGTAACCATGCACCATTCCCGTTCCAAGTTTATAGTCAAGTAAAATATTTTCTCACCCAGCTTGACCGGGGACTGGACCTAACCTCACCTGGACCGTGCTCAGGTTTCTCAAGGCCCCACTCTAAAGGTCAACAGAAAGTAACCAGAAAAGACAGTGACAATTATGCTCCTAATTTTTCAAAGTCCATCACGGTTACTAAAACTAATCTCTGACCAAATCCGAGCCCATCCGTGAAATGGCGTCTCTCTCTCAACTCCTCATTACCCAGCAAAGTTTATAGGTATCATAATCTTGATACTTATGAATAAATAGAAAGTGCAGCCAGCAATCTCTCTATTGAAAGCTCAAACGTGCATGTTTGCAAACTAGTCACAGATCAGGCATATCACAAATCACAAATCATGTCTTATACCTCTTTCCAATCTAAACGGGTGTCTAATTCTGTTTTAAGGACTATATTTGGCAGATATGATAATGAGTTTCCGCGATTTGCGCGTAGTGATACGAAATAGTTCTCACGCCACTCTGCTGCTAAATACTCCGGAGCCTGCTGTTTCGGTGCCTCCCCCAAAGACTCAGGCTAGAGCTTTGAGGCACCGACGGACAGATAAGACTGGGGTTATCTCGGGGTGTGAGTAGAGATCTAATTTACCCTATTGGCACTCTTTGAGATTTTATAACAAACGCAAGCGATTAGGGACGATCGCGGTACAGAATGTAAAGATACATAACAGTTACATAAATATGCACACGATACGATAATGGGCCCCATTGAAATCATGTAATTAGCAGTATCTAGTGTAAAGATATAGACAGACAACAAAATCGCCTATACAATATAATAATGGGCAACAGATAATGGCATTTTACTCATGTTCATTACCTGTGATCAAGCCCGCCTCCCCCCACCCCCCATCCCCTCCCTCCCGCCCCCCACTCTATCCCCCTCAGTGAGGTATGAGACATGATTTGTGATATGCCTGATCTGTGACTAGTTTGCAAACATGCACGATTGAACATCGAGACCTAAATGGTCTCGATGATCAAGGAACCAACCATGTGATACTGGTGAACCATATGATAGGACTGATCACAAAGTTCATTTTGATGGTAATCCACATATGAGCTATTGGGATCTAGTAAACTGGCACTGTATGCACGTGATTCCATGGACACAGACCCATCATTACATTGTATCTTGTTACATAGGCTATCTAGGGTGACCAGGGTACCAACTCACAATTTTTATTGGAGTTAAGGATAGCTAGCCACACGAGGTGGTGCTTCAGACCCCCTGTGTTCTTGTGTGAATATCATCTGCCTGTGACAGGCACCACATGACTTAAAACCCATAGGCTTCTTAGGGGACATCTGTGTCAGACCAGGAGAATACATTTTCAAAAAAGTGTGACAAAAAGTTAAAAAAAAATTCTTATTCAAAAAGTGACTGAGGGGTAGCTCTTCACGGATCAGAGCTAACTGACATGGAAAGGAGAGTACGGATATCAGTATGCTGTGGTAACACTTATATAGGCACCGCGCACACCGCTTCTAGCATGGACAATGCCGACCTGGAGCTTCAAAACACTACCTACGGGTGCTCAGGGGCACTGCTAATAAATCTCCAGATCCAGTACGACACCTGGGGAATATTCTAAGATAAGGAATCTGCGGCTAGAAGTCCCTATCAAATACATATATCGTTTCATTTTAGAGAGGTTTCCAAGAGATTATTAAACAGCTCGTGGGCATGTTCAAGAGAGTTCCTAACACATGCAAATAACTTAGGATCCGATTTTTAATCAAGCTTCATACAGGGGTTCATGCCGCACCTTATACAATGGTTTATAATTTACGGGGACTCAATGTAGAGACTTCGCAAGGATGGAAGGCAGATCGTGCCTTGTCAGGATTTGAACTCGTGGTCTCCAGCCTATATCAGCAGCGAGGGATTAAATCACAAAGGATGAGCTACATTTATGGTGACGCTGGTGAGAAATACGGTACTGAGATACATAAACAACGCTCCTTTGAGATAAAAGTATAAGATGCTTTACTAAGAGCCAGTTTAAACATTACGGAGTGCACCTTTAAATAATACAAGTCCTCTCTGCACGCATGAATGCTTTATGAAAACAGCCGATCAACTCTGCTGACACAACATTAATTCTGAAGGAAATCTATGTGACTCGCGAAGCCTGTAAATACACAGAGAAACCGCACATATTTTAACAGTTTATTACAGTAAGCAAATAAGCGTGGAATGAGAGTGCACATAACTGTCTATTTAGAGCTTACTGAAACATTTACAAGAGCTCTTATGCCTCTAATAACAGACAGACAGCATGCATTTTTAGAGGGGAGAAATGCGTCAAATTTTTCAACACTTCACTTAAAAGTAACTGAAGAGTGTAAAATGAAAAATACTCCGTGCAGTTAGCTGGTAATGGACCATATTATCAACTCAAGTTAGATTTATATGATACAAACTCCTCACTAATAGGTATTTTATGGTACCGCATGTCTGCTTTTTCATATTATTAAGATTAAGGTTGTGAAACTTTTTTTTTTAAATAAGGCGGTATAAAATTGTTAGATAATATATAACATTTCAGATGAGGCATGAAACAAATATTCAGAAGGCAGCGTTTCAGTGCAGACCTTTTAGATCTTAGATGCCTAGCTGACTATGCTGGCTTAACAAGGGAACCATTTTCAGTGTGGAATGTGGCCATCTAATGTTTTAAATAGAAATGATATTGCCTAGAAACTTCTGCAACTGAAATACTGACAGCTGTCCATTTGATAATCATGTAATATGTGTGTGCACTTAAGTTATGGAAGTAAAAAATAAATATGGCCCATTAATGTGCTATCTAATAAATTAACATTCACACATCTATTACTGCAGAGTAGAGGTCAAAATCCATGGTATCACCACAGTGCAGCTGAAATGACTGGAGAAACTAATGTTAATGCCACCAAAATTCAGCTCTAGAACCACTTTACATAGGGCCCGAGTCAAAAGTCCAGCTTATTTCACTATATGGATCTAACCTCTGACGGATATGTTTCAAGCATTTTTAACTGCTTCACATGAAAAGCAGGCATGTCTAAACCATATATGGAGGCGTTAAGAGTGTAAAACTGCTACTTCTTACCATTGCTGAGGAGTGGAGCATGGCCCACTCGAGACTTTGGCTCACATGAGCCATGCCCCTTCCCACAATCCATCAACAATAGAAACGAATAGACTCTGCATATCTGCATTTTACTGCATACATGGGTGTATTTGTGCACACATCGACAGCACTGCAAAAAGATTTGTATAGGTGGGCACTAGTTTTATTCCACACACATATATATGTATGTATGTATCTATATATATATACACACAACAGTGAGTGTGAAAGTAACAGATATGCAGAAAAATTACCAGTTGAATGGCGAACATTTTAACGATAACACGTGGTGTACAGTAACGTGTGTGCTACAGCTCTTATTTATGGAGGCACTTAGAGTATTAATAAAAAGTGTGTACACTGTTAGAAATGTGTACAAAAAACGAATTTGCCTGTAAACAATGTGCCCTCCCCCAAAAAAAGATTTGTTTTATAATGAATAAATGTTAAGTACTGTGACTTGGCATGTATACAAGGAGACATGCCATCATTAAGACAAGCATAGGAACAGTAGGACACATTTGTACTGCTTATCTTCTAATACGTTTCCATGAAGGAAACATTTGTTATTGTTCAAAGTGTGTATTCAGGAAAAAAGGAGATAACCCTGTGCCTCTCAGAACCTGGGTAATTAATGGTTAAGAAAAAAATTGGTTCTGTTGGGTAAGACACATTACTTTGTTATTGCTGATAAATACAATCAAGAACAGATACTCTCTGATACACAACTAACTTGAGAAATGAATGCTCAAATTACAAAATCGTGAAATCAAATGCTTGTATTGTGTAATTTTTAACAGAATTCATTCAATTTATATCTGAATTACTTCATTCAAAGATAACGTACAATGCATGATGGGACTGTCAGAAATAGTGCAAAAAGGTGACTTTGGGTGAAGAGTGCTCAATGAGTGAAGAAATATACAGTGTGTTGTAATGTGCTTATTGCCATTTCGGTCTCTCCTTTCTGGTTCTCTCTCTGCCTGCGATGATGTCACGTGGAATGTTGGGGTTGCTTTGTATGTGGGAAGATTCAGTTGGTGTGATGGGCTGAGCAGAGTGGACCTTGCTCCTGGTGGGGCTTTACCAGAGACTACCGTGCAAGGCGATTTCCAATGTACAGATATATACAAGTGTTATATTAGCCAGATGCTGATTTTCAACCAAGGAATCCTAGTGTTCCTATTAGGATCCTGGTGGTTATGGACCTATGACATGCGTCAACGTTTCGACCCTCTTGCGCCCCAGTAGGTGGTTGCGGCGGGTCTTTCTCAAGACAGGAATACAGGTGAATAGTGATGACAGTTTGGGTGTCAGACTTGGGAATCTTAGCCTGAGTTCATGTGGCGCAATGGCCAGTCGTATCCGGGTAAAAGATCAGGAATCAATCAAGTGGGAAGGAGGTGCATCGTCCCTCCTACCAGCTGCATACATCCGTAGCTACGGATGTGTATCAGAGAGTATCTGTTCTTGATTGCATTTAGCAGAAACAACAAAGTAATGCGTCTTACCCAACAGAACCAATTTTTTTCTTAACCATTGTTCAAAGTGTGGCTGCTTATTTTAGGAGTTTCATACACTTTTGTATTTATATTTTTCTTTACAGTGGGACATGTACTCCAACTTTACGAACTAATTGGAATCATGCACCGTCTAAGGCTATTTTCAAGGTATTGAAAGACCTTACTGCCAAAAAAGTAACAACGACGTACCAGCGCTCTGTTGAGCACTGTGAAAAATTGGCAGAGTTTTTCCTGGAAAAGGTGAATGCTATTTATCGGGCCTTTCCTTTGGCCACTCCCGCGGCTAATCCATCTCCCAAGCCGTTACCATCTGAGGGTTTGCATTCCTTACCTGTGTTAACATCTGATAGCCTAGACACATTGGCCCGTCGAGTGAAGTCTGGGTCCCCAGAGGATCCACTTTGCCCAGATGTGTTCAAGGACCTGGCGGTACATGATATCTCACCGCTATGTTCCTTGATCAACTCGTCGTTAACATCTGGCGAGGTCCCACTGAAGTGGAAGCGAGCCATGGTTCGGCCTATCCTTAGGAAACCCAGCCTGGACGGCAGTAAGCCTGAGAGCTATCGGCCGATCTCACTCTTGCCGTGGCCGGCTAAGGTTATGGAGGCGCATGTAAATGCTGTCCTCTCGGAACATCTTCGCCGCGCAGATATCCTCGACGAAACGCAGAATGGGTTTAGGGCTGGTCATAGCACGGAGACGGCTCTGCTCTATATGGTGGAGCATCTTCGCTCCGTGCTCGACGCGGGACAAAAGGCAGCGCTTGTGCTATTAGACCTGAGCGCTGCCTTTGACACCGTCTCGCACCCAATCCTTCTGCGGCGTCTAGAGGAAGCTGGGGTCACCGGTATCGCGCTCCAGTGGTTCCGGTCGTTCTTAACCAACCGGGCCTTTAGCGTGACCGTCCCACCTTACCAGTCCAAATTCCATCCGTTGAACCTGGGGGTCCCCCAAGGCTCCTCGCTGAGTCCTACACTGTTTAATCTGTATGTAAGGCCGCTAGCTGAGGTAGTCAGGCAATGGGGTATGACGATGGTGTCATACGCCGATGACACCCAGCTAGCGGTCACAATCAGCGGGGATGCCGAAGTCGATGCCCCCAGGTTTCAACAAGGACTGCGGGCGGTCGCCAGCTGGATGACGTCTAATTGTCTCCAGCTGAACGCTAGTAAGACCGAGGTCATGGTTTTTGGCAGACAGCCGGATCTGTGGGGGGGGAGAGTTGGTGGCCTGGGGATCTGGGTCCTGTTCCCATCCCAGTCGCCGAGCTTAAGAACCTCGGGGTCTGGCTGGACCCTGCCCTTACGTTTGTGTGCCATACCAAACGCACGGCAGCATGCTGCTTTGGCATCCTGCGCGGGCTTCGTCCTGTGCTTAAGTTCTTCGATGCCTCCACCAGGCAACTCATGATACAAGCCACTGTCATCTCCAGGCTGGATTATGCGAGTTCCTTGCTGGTTGGTCTGAATCAGGCAGAGATCGGGCGCCTACAAAGGATTCAGAACGCCGCAGCCAGAGCGGTGGTAGGCCTCCCAAGATTCTGTCCTACCTCCAGTACCCTGCGGTCACTGCACTGGCTTCCGGTGGCCCAGTGGATCCAGTTTAAGGTCCTCTGTGTCGCCTATAAAATTTTGAAGGGGTCCCCAGCAACGATCCTTATGGCCCTCCTTGCGAATTACACCCCAGCGCGACTACTAAGATCTGCGGACTTAGAACTAGCTGTTGTGCCGCGCTTCAAGCGGAGTAGAGCTGGAGGACGCTCGTTCCGAGTGCGCGCGGCGGTCCTGTGGAACTCCCTGCCCCCGGCAATTCGCGCTATGAGAGATTTGC
The DNA here is from genome assembly GCF_964263255.1 of Lissotriton vulgaris. NCBI lineage: Eukaryota > Metazoa > Chordata > Amphibia > Caudata > Salamandridae > Lissotriton > Lissotriton vulgaris. The sequence continues at coordinate 501,207,751 of NC_141689.1, read as the reverse complement.
TTTCCTTTCGCCGCGCGGTGAAAACTATTTTATTCCCTTAGTTGTTTTATATGTGTGTCTTTTGGTTTAGTTGTGTTGTGCAGCTGCCTTGTCGGGCGCCAGGACGCTCCTTAGCTGGAGCATCTGTGCGCCAAATAAAAACGCATAACATAACATAACATAACATAACATGCATACACAAATCGAACATTTCACTCTTAAATCATGTGTGTACTGCTTATTATATTGTGAAGGCACCTACCATTGTTTTTTTTAAAGAATCAAAAAATTGATTTGTGATCCCAACTAATTTTGGTGGGTAAAAATGTAAATAAACGCCAAACTATATTTATGTCAATAACCATTAATAACAAGGTTCTTCGATCAAACGCAGGAAATTAAAAGTATCAAAACATTTATTTTTTGCAGAATTGTTCATAAATCACAACTTTTACAGTAGCAATGTAATTTGTTTTTCACCTTTAAAGGAAAGAGTCCTTTAATGTATCTCTGACTTGTCCACGAGTTTCCGTTTTTAACTTCATCACGACATTTATGGACCGTTTCCTCTATATTTCTTTAATTCTGATGGCAAATCTTGTGGCTATTTCCCACAGTGAGTAAATGTAAATGTGTTTGTATTTATATAGCGCCTTCTAACCAGAGTTCTCGTAGAGCTGTATTCATACCGCTGTGGAACCCTTCCTGGCTTTCCTGTGAGATGTCCACTCCTGGGCACCCCCAAGGTGAAGCCAGGCATCCAAGCGCTGCTGGGGCCATTGTGGAGATTAAGCAAGCTATTGCCCAGAGTCACAGAGTGGGACCCATGATTAGACTAGGCACCGAGGCGAGAATTATCAGGTCCGGCAGATTGAGTCCAAGAGCCGCCGAGGCGGGAATTGAACCCTGGTCCCGGGCCGGACCTTTGCATCAGGGTCTGCCGCTCTAACCATTGAGCCGCGCTTCTCCACTAAGCCAGTAGTAGAGTAGCCAGTCTGTTGGGCCCTGTGGCTTATTTATGGTAATAGCACCTAGACTGGCCTTCAAATCAGGTTTTTGACATTGTCTGCAAAGGGTCCATAATGCTGTATTGACTTCCTACAGGATCAGTAAAAAAACCTTTCTTCTCCTGCAAATGCATGTCTTCAATTGCACAAAATTTCAATATTAAAAATTGCTTAGTACCTTTCTTCTAGAACTGTCCCTGCTTCCTCCTTGGTAAGCTAGTGCCCCCTCACCCTACTCGCACCCTGAGATCAGCATCCGCTCTAGTATGCCAAATGGCTCAGAAGGGTGGACAAGACTATTCACATTAGACGGGCATTTACTGAAGAATTCGTATTCGCTTGTAAGCTAGATGCAAATAAATCACCTCTGCTTAGCAAAACTATTAATACCTGTCTCTATAGTCAGTGAAAGCCTGACACCAAAGGTCCAATCTCAGTTCAGCTGCAGCACAAAGATGGCAGTATAAGTGAATGATGTTCTAAATAAATACATAAAATTCCATTCTGGTGGGAGCAGACAACATATCAAACTGTTTAAATCTACGGCCAGGCTGGACATGCAAAGCCCTTGCGGTCTCAGCACAGAACCCCATTTTCAAACCATACCGTCAAATCTGTTCTTGTGTAACTTCAGTCAATCCACCCAACATGAAGGATTATTCTTACTCAGCCTGTTTCTGAAGATAATGGAACAAAATACCTGCAGTGGTCTTTCATGATAGCATCCAACCACCAAGTGCCTGACTACAAGTTATGACGAGTTCTGGCATAGCATCTGGGCAGCTGACATTTCCGCACAGAATCCAATGACTAATCTCCAAAGGAGACTGCAAAAAGGAAGGATGACATTTTCTTAATCTATAATATTGTTTAATGCCGAAGATGCTTAGGAAAATGATCACTAAATAATGTGTCAATGATGTCAGTAAATACATCTCATTAATGTTTCATAGAATCCCTCTGCACCTGCTGAAGATCTTGTAGGGGATATAGTTCTGAGAGCATTTTATTAGCTTGTGGTAATGGTGAAACAATAGATTATGTGGCAAATGGCTTGCTTTACAGTATTTGGGGATGGGTCAAGTAAATTAACAATAGTTTTTCACCAGAAGTAAGCAAAGGAGCCCTGTAGATTCCTAGATAATTGTTGGTGCTAAGAACGCTCAGGAGACCATATTCTTTCTGAAGTATTTGTATGGCACTGCATGTCCACAGCCGGTTCTACTGGTTAATGATGGGACCTTGGCAAGAATATAAAGGCTGTACCTTGCAAAACATCCTTTACCATGCAAGCTAATATATATATATATATATATATATATGTATATATCCAACAAACAAGTTGCCTCCAAAAGAACGTGGCCCACACAGGTAGATATGCTGTCGTATTTATTTGGGAGCTTACAGCATAAACGCGGCAGTCTTTAAAACCCTCTTTTCTGGCCAACGCGTTTCGGGCTCCCGCCCTTCATCCAGGGCCAATCGAAGTTGAGCTGCTGGCAAGAGGATGCACTTATCGTCCATACTAATACCGCCCCTGTGGGTGTGGCCATTTCCTCTCACTCGGCCTTCTGGTACTTGGAGTGCATCCGGCATTATCTCCCCCAATAAGGTGACAGATCAGCTCGACCTTTATGAAAATCAAATTCCCCAGTGGGTTGCTTTAAAGTTCAGTCAAATTCATGCTGACATTTCACAGCTTCCAAAAGCAGCACCTGTCCCCGCATCATGCACGCCAGGTGGCGTCTTCAGGGTCTGCAACGCAGCGGGGCCTCGTTCACGGCTGAGACAGGCTGTTAAATGTCCAACAAACAAGTTGCCTCCAAAAGAACGTGGCCCACACAGGTAGATATGCTGTTGTATTTATTTGGGAGCTTACAGCATAAACGCGGCAGTCTTTAAAACCCTCTTTTCTGGCCAACGCGTTTCGGGCTCCCGCCCTTCATCCAGGGCCAGGGCAACTTGTTTGTTAATTTTAATTTTTCACTTATTTTGTTTTTTTGAAAACGTCACCCCTGCACATCCCCCTTCTCCCTCACCCTTTGGCACACGGGCTCACACAATAAGTTTCGGGAAATTAGCCCACTGGAGGGCAGTACTTTGGTCTTTAAATTAAGACAGCAGTCCATTGTAATTTTCCCCGCACACACATTGATATCTCACAGGTACTTAGCGACTGGAGACATTATATGTTTATATGAACACTATTTTAACTATAAATCCCACAATGCTGAGAATTGTGTCAGAATAATGTGCCCACCAGAGGGCAGCACTGGTCTTTAAGTTAAGCCTTTGAAAATTTAAAATTAAGTTCAACAATTGTTTCCAATCTAAACAGTGTGATTAAGAGTAATAGAGAATGCATTGCAAAAGAATTGATGCCTTATGTAAACCACAATCACACTTCGAACCACAAGTCCCAGAATGCTTGTAAATATACTCCTTGTGGGCGGTACCTGTAATGTTGGAAAAGGTTTCATAACATTGTGAGCCACACACACAAACTGACCGTGAGCAAGACAACGGACGTTGTCGAAACGCGTTGGTGTTTGTTGTTTTTTTGACCCCATGGATAAATAAACCAAGATGGAACTTTAAACGCAGTGAAGTGCTGGAATTGTTTTTCAAAGCGACTCCGTTTTCTCGCCCCACGAGGGAGAGATATTGTGTAAATAAATAGCAGTTGGGCTCAACTGCGGGAGCGACGCGACCACGACTGCAGCGCCTTAACAGGGGAAGGAGAGAGCCATAAGGAGGTGATATATATATATATATACACACACATACATATATATAAATGCATATATATGCATATATATATATGTGTATATGTGTGCGTGTAGAGTGAGGTAGAGGTGTAGAGGTAGAGGTAGAAAGGTAGAGGTAGAGACTAGTAGAAAGAGAAGTAGAGAGAGGTAGAGAGTTAGAGAGTAGAGAATGAGTAAAAGAGAGTAGAGAGTGAGTAGTAGAGAGAGTAGTAGAGAGCAGTAGAGAGAGTAGCACAGAGTGAGCAGTAGAGTGAATAGTAGAGTGAGTAGTAGAGAGTGAGTAGTAGAGTAGTAGAGAGTAAGTAGTATGGTGAGTAGTAGAGAGCAGTAGAGAGTGAGTAGTAGAGAGTAGTAGAGAGTGAGTAGTAGAGAGTGAGTAGTAGAGAGTGAGTAGTAGAGAGTGGGTAGCAGAGAGAGAATAGTAGTGAGTAGTAGAGAGTGAGTAGTAGAGTAGTAAAGAGTGAGTAGTAGAGAGAGAGTAGTAGAGAGAGTAGTAGAGAGTGAGTAATAGAGAGTAGTAGATAGTGAGTAGTAGGGAGTGAGTAGTAGAGAGAGAGAGTAGTAAAGACTAGTAGAGTAGTAGAGAATGAGTAGTAGAGAGTGAGTATTAGAGAGTAGTGGAGTAGTAGAGAGTAAGAAGTAGAGAGTAGTGGAGAATATTCCAAAGTGTGGCACAGCACCACTTGCAAAATAAGTCTAATCAAATCATATCACTTAAGAGTCCTTATTGAAGCGCCGAATCTTGGTGTATATTCAAATGCTATTATTTTCCTTAAGTTTATGTACCACAGCCAGCCGACGCGTTTCATTCTGTACAACAGAACTTCTACAGGGCGTTCTTATTTCCTTCAAGTTATGTCGGTATCCTGTTGTCATATAACTAGATATTTCTACCAACTGTTAGACGAGACGTAAGTACATTCTTATTCAAAGTGACTAGGTATCAATTTTACCCACACAATTCGGGCAGACTTGAGTAATTTATAGCATCCTCAAAGTCAGTCTTTCAAAAATTCCAAAGTATAGGACATGATAATCCAAATCCAAATGCTTCTCAAGAAAAGTCATTTTCATTCTTGTTCACTACATGTAGTGAACAAGGCGGACTTGTCCGCCGAAACGCGTCTGATCGTCTATATTGGTGAATAAAAACCTTTGATCTTCATCCACGGAGTCGGTGCCTGTTCTTTTCTACGCCAAGCCAGGATTGGAAAAATAATTTAAGGCTGTCTGGAGCCTTTCACACCGACCCTCCTCGTTCAGGAGCACCCCGTACAACCAGAAAAACGAACTTTGGATATTTCTTTTCAGCTTGAGGAATGCTGGGAGCCCCCCGCGGTGAACATCAGATCTGGCAGACACTGCTTCCACAGCGCAACCGTGAGTAATCCTGATCCAGTGGCGGCCGGAGGGCTGACAGGGAGTTGGGGACCCACGGGTAAGCGTAAGGGAGTGAGTGCAGAAGCCACGAACGCTTTTACAAAGACCAGTGGGAGAGGTAGTCCTTAGCACGTAACGCGCCAGAAAGGCAGTGGGTGTTAAAGGAGAGCATTTAATACCAATACAGCATATATATATATATATATATATATATATATATATATATATATATATACACACACATACATATAATATATATATATATATATATATATATATATATATATATATATATATATGAGAGATATACAGGGGTTAGCTTACTTTACCTATACTTACCTTGTGTGGTAAAGGCATGCATGATAAAGGCATGAGTGGTAAATGCATGTATTGCAAAGTCATACATTTCTTCCTGGCCAATAGGTTTATTCAAAAATTTGGGGGTTACAGCGATTTGTCCCTAAGGTTTGGAGATTGTAATCTACATTGTGTAGATCCAGATTGTGATCTTCCTGAGCAGCATCCCAAAGTCATCTGCTATCATTAAAGTGTCTGAAAAAGAATAAGACTGGTCCAACACCTGGAAAACAGAAAAGTTCACAGATGTCAGCTTGACTTCTACCTGAACTTATTGAAGGCAGCAGAATGGGCTTTGGATAGGCCACTTGTATAATGCTACAAAAAATATACAAAGTGTCTTCTCCCTAAGGCTACATGGGCCACTGGAGTTTGCCCCCTATTGGCCACTTTATCAGTGCCAGAAGAATTATGACATGCTACAAAGGCATTGAGGACCAGACTTCTCCATGACTCTGCTGGGATGTGGAAAAGGCACACAAATCCAAAGAGTGAGCAGAACACGGTTGTCACTGCATCATCATGTAGTAAAGTGGACTTTACATGTAGCTCAAGTTGTGGATTGAGTGCTTGTAAGGGTGTGGTTGTACGTCCTCATTGTTTATTGTTGTAGGTACTTCTGGTTTCTTCAGGTAGCAGGGGAAGACACTGTGCACATCAATGG